>NC_079479.1:32400283-33797733 GCF_026230105.1 Diorhabda sublineata
TCTGATTAACTGAGTTCTAGTCTAAGAGTTTGATAGATAAAACTCCACCAGATAAATACGTAATAGATCCAAAATAATCAGCATAGTGGACAGAATAGGGAAACTTATATAAGAAAGCCCAAAGTAGGTATAATATAGAGGGAAAGAATTTGGAGATTTCATTAATTTCAACTATCTTGGAACATATTTTTTTTGTTATAGTATCAAATTTCATTAATATAACCATTTTGTATTTTCTATTCCATTGATGGAAGATGCTGTTTACGCAAAATTAGTGTTTATAGTAGAATCAGCAAACGTAGTAGAATGATGATTATCGGAAACCAATCAAAGTCAAAACTTCCTGTGGTGCACGGGATTGAGAGGTCAATGGTTTCCTAATAGCACTCTAATACTCAATATCAATCCTTTTCAGATACCCCACTTTTGATTCAAATTTGGTTATGTAATTGGAGGAAATAAGACACTTAAGTTGATTATATTCTTTATTGAATAAAAATTAAATAAATATTGAATAAAGATTTTCACTATACTGAACTCTATATTTTGTAACAATAATGATGTGAATAGAACTTTTAGTTTGTTAGAATGAATTGGCTCATGTTAATAAATTTGGCTTTTGACAAAAGGTGAAAAATTTGGCATTTATATTTGAAAGGCAGTGCGCAATTGGTGATGTGTTTATCTTCAGATATTCCGGTAGAGATGTAGAGCAACGGATATAGTGGAGTTATTGGATGCAGTAGAATCGATGAATGTGATAGAATCATTAGAAGACTCCTATATCTAACACTGAAAGGAAAAAAACTGAAAAAGAAATCAAGATTCTTTGACCTATTATCATGAATCTATTAAATCCATTGAAAATTTCAAATAACGTGTTGTGACAAAACCTTGGTTGTATAAGGAATCTTCGCTTGAGATTTCGAAATAATGACACCAATAAATATTTATGTAGCGAATAAACTCTACATGATTCTTGACCTTACTCTACCTCAATGCCTCTAAAAGCAAATGGAAACGCAGTAGTTCTCATTCTTTCCTTACAAAGGTTGCAAATATTATGCAACTTTTAAACCAATAAAAAATGAAGAACCAACTTTTGTATTAAAAAATATAACGCCATGATAACTATGATAGTAGTGATTTACGATAATGACTTATACCAATAATGATTATCAATAACTTAAGTGTTCTGATTAAAAATTTACTTTCCCACAAAACACATTCAAAATGATTTATGTATTGTGTAATTTTCGAATAGGCAAACATTCTTAGTTTTTTTTAAGTGGCTTGAGCGATAGAAAGGTATTCTGGGGCGTAGTCAAACAAGATTTTATTAAATATGTGCGTTAACTTCATTCCGGATTTTGTTAACTTAAAAAATTTTTAATGTTTTAATATAAAGGAATTATTAGAATAATATGTACAAAAGATGTAAGTCAGATATGGAAGCGTCGATATAAATTTGATCTGGCAAGACGTGGGATTAGTCTACCCAAGACAAAATGGTTCGGGAAAAGGAATTGGTGATTTGTAGCTTGAGATACGACACATTGAAAATTTTATGAGCAAGATTATCGATTATCGATCATCGATTAAAAAAAAATGTGCGATAGAAGCCATTGAAACATTTAAAATGAACAATTCAAGTCCTGTATAAACTCTCTTATCCTCCTGTAATTATTCTTAATAAATAATTACAATTTATGGAAATTTTCTTGAGAATGTCTCTTAATGGCGAACGGTTTCCTTGATCTGAAAATCTACATAATGTGAAACTGATTATCCTTTGTCTTCAAAGTCCGATAAAATAAATGAGCAGAATTTTATTTTTAAGTACGCCACTGGAAGGGTCTAAAATCTAAAATAAAATCAGTGTATCAGTCCCATAGACTGATTCATCTCGTTGTCTCTGAATGGATATTGGAAGACGGGCTCTTTCTATTGAAAACCACAAAAATTCTTGGAATAAAAATGAAAAAAATAATGAATGAAACTGCCCGGATGCGTGAAGGTTTATCAGGTATCCAATCAAGTATTTTTTTGTTCTCAGTTTCTTTAATTTGTTTCAACTTTTCCCGCTTAAATGTTTTCGAGATGTGAAAAGAGAAAAAACCGCTTCAATGAAATGTTACACAAAAAATTGGTTGTTTTAGATTTTGGCTATTCGTTCTATATAATATAAAATATTATTTTATTATGAAATTTTTAAAAGATAACTATAAATTTCTACCAGTTTTACAATGTCTAACTGTCGAATAATCCGTTACTTTTTGCTGTCAGTTTAAATTTTCTCGAGTCGTCATTATATTTAAATATAGTTTCTAGTAAACAATTCCGGATTTGTTCCATATCGTTTACATAAAAATTCACTGGTTTAATTAACGAATATAGGTAAATATTAGTGATAATTTTATAGTCGCTAGTTATGTAAATGGCTTGTTCTTGTTAAAACAGACAGTTACAGAATGAACGATTGGTTGATTAGCTTGATTAGAGTCTCACAATAACTGTAGATACAGATCTCCCCCACTAATATGAAGGTTGCACGAAAAATCTTCATTGGATAGACTCTGAGGTAGCTTGGGGCGGATGGAACGGCCTACAGGAATATTTTGTGGTTCCTACGTCGGCAGTGGCTGCTCTTCTTAAGGTTGTCCTTCTTGGGTTGCTGAATGCTTCTGGACCGGCAATTAAACAGAATCATTACTCTCAGGTGTAGAGTTTTGAAGACTGTGGGATGCCAAAGACAATTCGAAGTAGACGACTGTCATTCCTTTCATCAGTCTGTGTTTCTGTAGAAGCGCTAATAATTGACACCTTGGACGATGATTAATTGTGGCTTTAGCGTAGGTCCAGCATCTAGTTTCACCATTTAACAGCGCAAACTGAGGTACTCAGTTACAACGCCAAGTATAAATATAGAATTTATTTTTAGATTTTATTTTGTGATCATGGTATCATCAATTTTTTTTGTATTCTAAGTCTTATTCTGGATGGAACGGCCTACAGGAATATCTTGTAGCTCCTGCGACGTAGGCAATGGCTGCTCTTCTTAAGGTTGTTCTTCTTGGGCTGCTGAATGCTTCTGGGACGGTAATTGAACAGAATCATGACTCTCAGTTGTAAAGTTTTGAAGACTGAGGGTATGCCAAACACAATTCGAAGTAGACGACTGTCATTTTTGAATCAGTCTGTGTTTCTGTTGTAGCGCTAAGAATTGACAACTTGGACGATGATTAATTGTGGCTTTAGCGCAGGTCCAGCATTTAGTTTCACCATTTAACAGCGCAAACTAAGGCACCCAGTTACAACGCCAAGTATAAATGTAGAATTTATTTTTAGATTGAATCTTGCGTTCATGGTATTAGTTTTGTTTTGTATCTAAGTGTCATTAGTCCATTGTTGTTAATTTAGATGGGATGTACTATAGGTAAAATTAATTACCGTTGTTAGAATTGGGTTATTTGGGTTATTTTCGTTAAATTCCGTTTTTGAACTTTGAACTAGTACAGCATCGGCGCTATCAGCCAGAAGGCATCAATCCTTCGGATGGATAGCGAACTTCGCCGGACCAGGCCGCAGGACATGCACGCCAACAATTATACGAAATAAACAAAGTGATGTCGCCGTGTTTTATTTCCCCCATTGTTTCATTGTTTGTGCGTTCGTGAGACGCCTGCCGGGGGCTCTGTGATTTATGGGGGCGCGTGGGGAATGCAGTCGGCGCCACTCGCCCTCCTACCTCCCGCTGATTCTCTTCGCTAAAGCTGCTCTTGCTACATGCCCCGATGGACTATTTTGGAATTTCTATTGTTTTGCGTGCTTCTATGTCACTCTCTCACAGTTTATTAGATAAGATATAAACCCCATACTGTAGTTATTGTTCAATTTCAATCACGTTTCTATATTTTAAATATTTAAAACTTTTATCGAGTAATCAGTAGTAAAACGAACCAAAACATACATTTTTTAATGTTCGTTTGATAGAAATTGTACCTCGACAATTTTCATACCGAATTTATACAGGGTGTTTCGTGAAATTCAGGTCTACAGATTCATCGGAGCATTAGTTTTTTCCAAAAAATCCGTATTATGACATTGCAAACACTGACATAAACAATTCCGTTAAAAGTTATGACCTTCAATTTTTACAGTAGCTTCGCTTTGTATTGGCGTACTGGACAAGCAAAAAAATTTGTTATGCACATATTAATCGTTATCGAAAATCATGTTTTTTCAATTTAACTGGTGTTCATATAAAAATAACAAAAATGTTTCCGAATTTATACACAAACATAATAAAAGACAACTGTTAATAGTTATATCCGAACATAAAGATTACAACCAATTTGCTATTGTGATAGACAAGACACCGAAAAAACGAGAACACCCAGCAAAATTTCTAAGAACGCAGCAGCACTCATGTACCATTCGGGTCACTTACCATTCGTGTGAAATGGCAAACCGCATGCTGAGAGGCCACCGTGAAATTTTTGTCACAAAAATGTTTGTCAACAGAGCTTTCTAGTATAAATACATACATGTATTAATGTCAAAAGGCGACATAATAGTAAAGCTGACAGAGAGTGATGGCTTGTTAGTTGTAAAAAGAATTACAACGTAATTTCTGGAAATGCATCCTTATATACCATTGTTTGCTTATAGTATTATACAGTGTAGTTTGAAATAAACATATCAAAACAAATTTGAAAAAACTAAACATGACAAATTAATTTTATTACTTACATGTGATTCAATTTCGAAATATAAGCCTTCTTTAAGACTAATAATCTGTATTCTCAGCAAAAGTTCTAACATTTACAAAGCTCAGATTCGTCCATCCTTATAGTATGCTAGCACATCTGAAGCACATCGACTCCGAAACATGCTCCACACAATATAGAGAAAAAGAAGATCCAGAATTGACCATGAACTTGGATATCTTATGGTGTAGATACCACCAAGACATAGGCCAATCGCCTCTCTCTAACATAACCTCAATTAGACCAATATTCTCAAGAACTACTCAACAGGTAGATCTAAATAATGAGGTTGCTTTTCTATGAAAAAAAATATTTGTTGAAAATCATATAATTGTGGCGATATTCACAAATATTCTCATTATCTTTAACTAGTTGTCTAATCTTTTCATTGTGAAGAATTATGTTGGACAAACTAGGAGAACTGCTAATGTCGGACTTTAGAAGCATCTACATTTGAAATATGTGTGTATTAAAAGTCAGATTTTGTTGGATGTATTGGTAAGTTTTGAGAAAGACTTATTTCTTATCGAATGGATAGATGTGGGAAGGAAGTCAAATTTTATTAAACCTGCGTCTTTGAAGACGAAAACTCGATTATCTAAACGCGCGCCAGACAGTATAATTGTGTGTTTTGATGTTCTGGTATACATGAACTGTACCAGTAAGTTCAACTAAACTAGAGTTATATCGACGATTTTTTACACACGTTTATCGATGAATTTCCATTAGGTATTTTCATCAAGAAAAATCGTATCAGAGGCCACTACTTCCAACTGTCAGAATTTGATTATGGATAAAACAATGCATAATGCCAACTCCAATGCCGTCTACCTAAAGCTTGATGCAGATTCGAAGCTAAACGTTGCGTTTTTTGGGCGCTATACGTAAACTTCCATCATTCTTTGAATTGTTCTCGTTCTTATTTGAAACGTGTCTCAATTACATATTCTTTAATTATAATATAGTTTCAACTCATTGAACTTATTTTATTTTTAGTTATGGTGTAGTTTTTTTGGCCCCGTTGTATTATAATTCACTGTGTCTGTAAACACCACAGGTTATCAATTGTAGCACAGTACAAACTCAGTTGGCGGCCCCATCGTAAACAGAAAATAACGAGTATCCCTGTCTTAGTCAATAATTATTTAACTTTTTCACGATACCTTGTTCGCTAAGGCTAACCCGCCACAATTCTAAATTATGTAGATGTAGCGGGTAAAATTATTATCCTTTTACTAGATTTAACACTACTTGTCTGGTTTTCATAACTTTATTAAGATGATATCCGGCCTCGGGGCAAACAATATTTATGAAGGAAGCAACCATCCAACGAAGAATGAACGGCTTCATTCCTCTTACACGTCGAGATTGAGACGAAAAATGCTTTCTATAAGGTGATAAATGATTCGACGACATTTATTATAACGTCATTTGTTATCCGTCATAAATAGGACAAAATGTTATTGACTATTTAGAAATTTGAAACTCAGATCAAAATTTTTGCGACTCTTTTAATGAGTTTGATATGAAAATTCAGTTTATTTTTTAAAATTTGACCAGACAGCGTCGACTAAAACGTCGCTCATATTTGAATGTATAGAGGAGATTTTCTGATAAAAATCACTAGAAATTGATAAAGTTTGAACAAACCCATTTAATTGGAGTGCAAATTCGATTCTTTTTTTGAACTTTGACTCGAAATTCAGATAAAATTCACTAGATGGAGTTAGCTATCACGTTGTCGCTCATGTTTGAATAGTATAGCTGATATCTCATGACAAAAATCACCTACAAGTCATGAATTCTGAACAAACGACTAAATTTAGTTTATTTCTTGAAATTAATGCCGAAAATTTCCGATAACTTAAACATCATCATGACAATTCATTTTAATCTTCAATCTAATGGGTATCGACAATAAATTTTTATCAATTTACTTTGTCAGTTGTTATCGACCATTAATTACTTTTTGCATACACGATCTCATTATATTCTTTTCCATGTTTCTTTTTGTTTTGCTTTCATAGTAACATAAATTGTGCTTTCCAGACGGTTTCCACCTTTTTCACAACTTCTTTAGCTTCTACATTTTGCAATATTGTCAATTTCTTTTCGTTTTCCTCACAATTGGTTTCCCAACAACATTTGTGAAAATAGTTGATAGTTGATTTCAAATAAACAAAAGTCATATTTTTTCTGCAATAGAGATTATATTAGATCTTGGAATTTTTTTTAAAAAATAAGAATCACATAAACAATTTCAAAATAGCGTTTTGTATTTTGTAGTCCTTGTAAATTTTTCAACACATCTCTCCAGTATTTATCCATTTGGATTTTTCATTCGTTCTACCTTGAGAAGCCTTGTCTTATATCCTGTTTTTGATGGATTAATCTTTGAGAGTTTGCAGCTTAATGTTTTTTACATCCGAGATAACTGAGAGTACTAGAAAACTTTTAACAGGAAATACCTTATAGGTTTAAATAGAAAAAAGTCCTGAAAATGTCGTTACATGACCTGAAAACTATACGATATTCTAAATTTTGAATACATTATTAATAGTAAAATGCTTTATCTTTTGTAGGTAATATTTCTGACAGCAAAATTTGAACCTATCATCGTCACCATCATCTCCTATTCGTGCTAACGTTAATATATTAATGAATCTTCTTAGGAGATAAAGATGTTACACGTTTGAGTAAAACTTCCAGAAACAATAATTGAGAAAACAGCTCTATCTTGGAAGCCGAACCCTCCTACTAATTAATGATGCCAAGTGACAAAATTTCGAGTGAAGTAGATGCAAAATAGGGAGAATGATTAAATCGCAATATGATTGATGTAGTCGACGTACAGGGGTGTGAGGGTGTATATCGAAGACAAACCCATGATAAATCGCT
Organism: Diorhabda sublineata; assembly: GCF_026230105.1. Classification (NCBI taxonomy): domain Eukaryota; kingdom Metazoa; phylum Arthropoda; class Insecta; order Coleoptera; family Chrysomelidae; genus Diorhabda; species Diorhabda sublineata. Next base: position 32,407,951 of record NC_079479.1, read on the forward strand.
GCTGTAATTGATTCTCACATAATTATTCACAACTTTCCATCTGTGCATTGACGTGTATTGATTTTGTTCAAATGAAAACTTGACGTTAGTTTAAATTATACGAAAAAGTATATATCTGGATTACGCGATAGCACGAATTCATTTTTCGTACTAAATTGGAACGTTTTGCAAGCTATAATATGAGCGTTTTCATAGTGGGATTGTGGTAAAATTACACACCAATGTGTACTAAGTCTAATATATTTCCGAGCTGTCGAATACATATATATTCATTTGAATATTGAATTTTGAAGTTCATTAAATAGTAGACTTTTAATCAAATTATGCAAAAAAAAACGGGGAGTTTTCGAAAACACCTTCTGTATTTTGTACTGCACGATGGCTTTCAAAAGGAGACGTTCTGAAACGTCTGTTTAAGCCAAAAGATGAAGCCTTCTTATTTTCGAATGAACGACTACATCTAAAAAAAAATGCTGTTTTCCATTTAAGGAACAGATTTCACGATTTAGAGTGAATAATATGAAATAATTTAAGAAATAACTCAGTGGGAACAGCTTTCAAATAGAAATTTGAAATTTTTTCAAACATTTTATGAATTTATTGAATCCCATTCATATTTCGATGAAGATTTACATCTTTAATTACTATTAGCTTCAATTCAAAAACATCCTTTGGGGTTTATAATTTTAGAGACTACTTTTTTATTTTAGTCAACAAGAAGTTGATAATTTTATTAAAGTTTTATGTCACGACGACCTAAAAAAAGTGTTTGAACCTGTACTAGAATTAATTAACTCAATTCACCAATTTTCTTTTTTAAAAACAATTAATTTAGCAAACTGAGAATTTAATAATTTAATTTATAATAATTTATACTATAATAATTATAAAATTAGATAAACTAGCTTTTACCCGCGGCTTTGCTCGCATCGAATCCATTAAATAAGTATCAGAAATCATTATAATAGAAAAGAACGAACTCTGTAGCTATATTAGAACCTGAGATATAGATCTTTGAATGTAGAAAAATTGCCAAAAACCTACAAAAATCCATAACTCCACATTGAATGTCCGCGCCTAGCTCCTCTCAAGCTCAACCAATTTAAGTGTTCAAAAACTCAGCAAATGTTCCTAAACCAAAACGAAGTCTCTATCTTGAATAGAACCTGAGATATTGAGGATAGAACGTGTGTATGTGAAAAACTCCCATAAGTAATGTACTGGGGGAAATCGCATTTGAGTATAACTTGAGAATGGTAAAAATTAGATGAAATCCGATGATTGATGGCTGATCTGTGCATCAATACCTTTCATTGAAAAAAAAAAAATTAAGCAAATTGGTTGGGTAGAACGCCTGAACGGACTCGGATTGGGAATCATCAATTTTTTTAATATATAAGATTTGTCACATTAATAATAATTAACTGAAGATTATACTTCAATGGGGTTGCAGTGGAATGTATAAAACTTACAGACAGACTAAACATATACAAAATTTATAGCAAGATAAGTTAAAGAGGTTAGAGTTCATAATAATAAATAAGTAATTGAAGAGGGTTGTTTTGGATAACTTAACTCTAGCATTTAATTATTGGTTACGTTGTCAAAAGCGAGAAATCGATATAATTTTTAATACCTTTCGTTACCATTTATATTGGGAAACTGCGTTCGCAGCCTTGCTGTACTTAAAGTAAAACGGAATTTATTTAAGTTCAAGTTTTAAATACAGATAACGGATTGTCTATAATTACCTATGTTTATTACTTTCTCAGTCCGAATTTCGAAGAAGTAGGACTAAAACAGTAAAAAAATCAATATCCATTATACACGTACATTGCGTGTGAATCCCACTTCTGTTTTCCATCTCCTTTTTTTATTTCTAGCCATAAATATTCTCCTACTAATATTACATACTCTTTTATAAGCATATAACGTCAATAGACTCGAACAATAAATTCATACCCACACTTAAATCTCAATTCTGTTGGTATAATGTCTGCATTGACATTTTAAATATTTTATGGCTTATTTTGGAGCAAATGGTTTAACCGTGGGGGTCACTTCCTTCCTACTGTGGACCTCTCCCTGAGAATTCCGAGAAGAATTCTATATTCAGTTGATGTTCATTCGTGTCACAGTTTTGTTTATTATACCTGATAATGTTGAGGGAATATTGAAAATAAATTACATTATGTAAAAACTGGGGCTGTCAATGTTTTTTTACCTGCTTGATATAATTTGTTGGCTTCGACACAAACAGTTTGAAAGTAACGAATTTAACACCATTCCTCAATAGCATTTATAAATTATAATAAACCACGAACAATTTCAGAGCCTCTAGGTCGACACTGACAATATTTGAGGCCTCAAAAAGTACTATAAGTTTTCTTGGTTTACTCTCCAACATTATGTAAAGACTACAAGGTGTGCTATAGCGCACCAGCTGGGAAGCAGCCAATGAGAATTCGCTCCCAAAGAGACGCGCAGAACGAACCGAAAATGAGCCGTCGAGAAGAACACTCCTTGTAGTCTTTACATCATGCTCTCCAACTAGTTCAAATTTCTTCCTCGCTTCCCTCACTATCCGTTTCTATCCTTCACCAGCTCCTCACCACCACCGCTGCAATATACTTGTTGCGTGCTTTGGCAGTTCTATAGCTGACTTCTACTTTGACATCTGCCGTATCAGCGCTTCCGAATCTCTTCTTCGTATATATCCAAACCATGATTTTTTATCACTATATCACCCTCTTTCCCCACGTTCTTGATGTCGTGATTCATTAACCTTGAGTATCCTCCATTGGTCCTGACAGGTCCCAGTATTTTCCTTAATATCTTTCTTCCCAATATATTCGTCCTTATCGACATGAATATCAAAATCTATTTTTGACTAAATGATTTTTATTTTTTCTTATTCATAATTATAATACATTGTAATTAATAATTCGATTTGATCTGTTTAAAAATCGATTTCCAATTAAATAATTCCGTTGTTCACTCAGTAGTCACTTCTAAGCCATTTATTCTTTCATTCCAGTTTTTGGAGAAATTAATTTGCTATCGATCTTCCAATCCATTCAAAGAATTCGATAAAACTCCAGTTTCCATGCTGAATCGTCCTCTATCTATCTACACTTTAATAGTGTTTGAATCAAAGTAAATCTAGCAAAATTTGTGCTATTCTTTATAATCGCTGGTAAGTTTTTCTTATATTTTTCCAATGATCTTGATTATTTTTTATTTATTTAGGGTACACAACGAATAGAATTGAACAGATTCCTATTTGGTGATATTCTAAAAAATGTGATTTCATTTTTTTTATATGTTAAAGCATAATCTTCTTTATATCCAAATCTGTGTTCTAGTTTATTTTTTTCGCAATTCTACAGCTGCCCGGTTGGGAGTTCAGCCTCACCCAAAGGACCCCACAAGCCGGTGCACCACAAATTCAACTCAATTCCAATAACTGGGAATTGAGTTGAGGGCTGCAACCGGATATCCACAGAAATCTGAGTTGCTTATAATTGAGAACTGTTTTTATTGGTTATACTCTTTTGGATTCGCGAATTTATAATTTTCTTAATAAATTTATTTGTTGTTGTTGTTGTTCACAGCAATAAATACATTTTTATTAATTTAATTCATGAGTTATTTCCAGCTTTTCCACCTTTGTTTTTATTCAATCAACGTCGTTATTTATATACTTTAACTGAGGTCGAATACCAATTTCTGAAGACGAGTATCAGAAATTATTTTACCGATAGTATGTAGGACACACAAACAAGAGAAAATGACATTTGACCAGCTCTAAGTATGGTATCGAATCTCATAAGTTAGTTTTACTTTTTATTTTTCACACACATTTAAATAAAACAGAAAAAAATGAATTCTTGTGATTTAAGTCAACTTTTTACGGTGAAAAATACGGTACTGTATATATATCATAAAATGATCTAACTGTTACTCCACCAACAGAGGAATATTCAATTAGTAATAATATTTATGCCAATAAAACAAAGTTGTCTTGAATCAGTGCCTTGTTTAAACTGTCGACTCAAGCATGTCTGTTAATAAACAAATAAATCATGATAACATCGTGCCAAATCTCAAGTTTCTCTTTTGCATCACATTCGTGTTATAGAATGTTGTGAATATGCGTAGAAAGCGAATTTTTCAAAGTTTATTACACATAATGCCTTTGTATTCTGTTAAAATCATCAGATATTTAAAAAATTCAGTCAATAGTGAAGCTCAAATATAACTTGTTTTCAAATATAAAGACAACAGGTAAAGCAAGTATATTTCTTGAGATACTTCATATCTTAATAATGTATCCGAAAAAATTGAGCAAAGATTCTATTATGTAAATCCAAAAGGACAGATTAATATTGAAGGACACCAAGGACTGAAAGCAAAAAGGAATGAAGACATAGATAAATGATAATAGACGAAAATGGAAGCTACTAACTTTTATTTGGGTATGAATCTTTGTGGAAACTAGTCCTGTAATATATGTAAATTTTTTTTCTACTTCCAACTCCTTTTGAACTAATCTTTATCAAACTTATAAAAAGCGGTGTTGAACAAAAAAATTATTATACAGAGTAGTAGCTATGATAGAAAATCTTTAATAGAAGATCAGAAACCTCCTGTCTTTTCACCTCAATAATCACATCGATAATATTACTGGTTTCAGTGTTTCCTGCTGATATATTTCTGTCATATTCCTAATCAAAAAATGTGAGAAGCAGTTCTAACGATGTGAATTTATGTAGACCGCTTGGAACTTCACCTGGACCACTTTTCTAGATAAATAACTCATACAATTTGAAATTCGTACCTATTTGTATGGAATTAATGAATATTTAAGCTTTTCAACTATCTGCAATTCCATTATATTTATTACTGGCGTCTTCTTGAAAGTATTGTATTCAATAAATGTTGTTACAAGTTATTTTTTGTGTTCCAATTAGTAATAACTGATGATAGTCTTGGAATTGGCCTTGATTTTCTTTGTTTGTAACTGTAATGCATTTTGATAAAGTTAGTTGATTTGCCAATAGATCCATTGAGAAAATAGTTTGGAAATATCGAATTGACTACCCGATTAAAACTTCTTCTTCTTCTCGTGCTGTTTTCTCATTGATGTTGACGACCACGTTTGTAAATACGTCTCTATCCCTCGCAACATTTCTTCTTCCTGCCGATGCCTTTCTTTTCCTCTACTCTGCCCTACATTATGTAGCAGTAGGTATTTGTCGTTGCGTAAGATGTGTCCTATGTAAAATGTTTTTCTTAACTTAATAATTGTCAACAGCTTCCTTTTGCGACCAATGCGTCTTAGTACTTCGTCGTTGGTGATTCTGTCAGTCCAGGGTATCTTCAGAATGCGTCTATAGTACTCTGTACAGTAGTGCTGACCACACAAAACATTCCATGAATCCTATTCTGACGTGGAGGTTTAGATTTCTGTTTGCAAACATTGAGGAGTACTTGACAAATGCCGTTTCGAGCCATTCCAATTCTGATTTTGATTTCTTTGTCATTCATAATCATAAATAAATTAAACTCAACTACATATATTGAACTATATCTATAGTTTCATTGATTTTAACTGATAAACATGACCTTGAACTGAATAAATATAATATTAATAAAGAGGTAACTTGACAATCAGTTTAAATTTTATATTATAATTTTATATGAATTATAATAATATGAATAAATTTTCACTTAACGAATAATAAACTCCTTCGTACTGGCTGGTACTACGAAAACACTTTTCAAGGCGTATGAAAAGTAGTGGCATGTTCGTTAAGATAACGTGAAGTAGAATTTCTAGGTAAGATTGAGCTTTCCGTGTTAAAATTGACTGAATCGTGTCGACACCCCATTCTGTATCGTGTCGCGCCCTCATCGACCCCCAAAAAAAACAAAGCGAAAAAAAACAATGCCATAAATTTTCTGGCAAATACTCAAAAATTAACATATTCAAATTTGTGGCCGGCGTAACTGGAGAAACTTGACTCCAGATTTTTATCTGTTACGGCTGTTTTCGAGGTATGTTTAACAGCGGGAGTGGTGAATTTGGTAGTACAACTCTTCCGATTTTCAATATCACATTAATGGACTATTCCGAAAATATTTCCACGAATGAATTTGTTGTACAAGGTGTGGCAAAATTGGGGAATATTGAAAGAGCTATTTTATAAAAATGGGATGTCTCCTATCGTAAAACTACAAAAACCGAAATGTACATCTGTAGAGAGATGGAAGGGTGATCTTAAAATAAGCTGCTTCCAGTTACCAGTACGATTATTAACTTATTATAATAATGTACTCTGGGCGATGTACATAGATCCCTAACTCAATATATAAATTACCTATTTGTAATAGTTCAACATCCAAATCTGTTTATTAGGACTTACCATCAATCAGCATCGTCCTTTCACACTTCCTCGATAGAAATCTTCACAGGTGCAGGGTGTATTAAACTTTCTTTTAAATCTAACATTTCAGTTGAGGCTCCAGGTTAATTTAACACACCAAATTCGTCGTAACCAAATATTTGTCAAACCCAAACATAAAATGAAAAGTCTGGACTGTTCTCCATGGATAATCTTTCAAACTCTGAATGATTATCAAACAAGCACTATGAAACAACAACTACTTCTTGACCCTAGTTATGTTTCTATTTTTATATGTATATCTATATCACCAGCTGAAAAGCCGTTTTCAGTTAAAGTAAATGCTTTCCATATTCCCTTGGGAAACAGTTAATAAAACATTTGACACAACCAGCGTTTTATCTTCTTAATTCTGATGCCTTCTTGCGTTTTCATGTATAAGGATTATTGGAACATTGGCTTGTTTTTCCAAAGCTGTTTCTGTTTTCCCTATACTGTCTTTTTGTTTTATTTCCTACCATCTTATTCCTTGTTTTTCCTTTCTCTATTTATTTCTTATGTCCTGTTCCTCTTTCTTAGTTTTTGTTTCGTGCTGTGTATATCTTTCGTATTAAAAGTTTTTCTCCAATTCTCATGATGTGACCAAATTAATTTTGAGCTCAATTTTTTCTTTTTTTCCATTGTTTTTTATTTCTCTGACTTGCCCAAGTTTCTGATCCAAATATCAATACAGTACGGCTTAAAAATAATCTCGTGTCGTGTTGAGCTCTACAGTGCAGAGCTGCAAAAAAATATTCACCATATAAACAGAAAATACCGATTTGCACGAAATCGAGAGATTTACCCGACATTTGTATACAAACAGAAAATAAAAATAACAAAGCACAGTGCGGTTGACTTAAAACAAGACTTTTGTAAGTACGATAATTTAGAACAGAAGTTCTCAAACTTTTTTCCTCGTAAACCACTTTCAAAATACTTTACAACATATTGCCAACTCGTTCAAAAATTCAGATTTGACTATGGAAATTCAAGTCAATTCACTTTTATTGTAGAGCTTCCCGTGGACCTCTGGAGGTGCACCCGGACCACTTTGGGAATAACTGGTTTAGAAGACTTCAACATTATTATATTATGTCTTAAAATTGATGAAATTAAAAATGTAATAATAATATTTTGTGACATACTTGGGTTCCAATTGAGGAGGAAACGGAAAAATTATTTTCTTTTAGTTTTGGAAGTTAATAACGAAATGCGAAAAGTATACGACGAAAAAAATAAAAGAAAACGTTAACGAAAAATAAAGTTTATTAAAGATAATTAGGCAACACAATAAACAATCAAGTAAGCGAGATAGTATAACTGAAAATTATAATACTCGTTACAAAAATAGATAACGTATAAAAACGATAATACATATTTACAAATTTCTGTAAAGCTTTTTCAATATCAACAATATCTTGTTACCACTACTTCATACCTTTGTTGCATTGTTTAAATATAGAAAATCTTAACTCAATTTATAAAGTAAATGGAAGAAAAATTGTCAAGAATTTATTTAGATCAATCGATAGTAATAAATGGTGGAAGCGCCGGTAATAATCAGAAGAACAGTATATATTATTCGATAAGATTAAAATGATGGTTATTACCAAGGAGGATTAAATAACAATTTAAATCCGAGGCCGAGGAATGCAGCATCTTAGTGAGTGCTAATCATAATACGCGTTTTAAACACTATATTTTTTCCACAACTATATGAAAGTTTATTGTTTTTTATTAATAATTCTATCAGTTATCTGTTTGAAACTCATGACTTGGAATGGCACTAGAGCTAATGAAACTTTTTGATTTATAATTAGAGCTAGTATAGTATTTGATATCATCGTTTTCCACACTTTATTTAACTTATTTCCTTACAATATGTATTAAAATGTTCACTAACTTCAAATTTCGCATATTTTATGACAAGGCGAGAACTGAACAGGTTCGCAGAGGCCCCGATGTATTTTTCATCAATTGTTAATGAAGAACTGTTAATCAATGATGAAAGTGTAATTTCAGTTGATTTTTTCCCTTCTATATCTCTTTTTAAAGAAATCCTTAATGGAAGTTTTGACAACAAACCTCGATTCACAACCTGATAAATGAATGATCTAAATTTGAAAACTTGTATATGTCTTTTGTTTCACTAGGTTTGTTTGGTCACTTCCTCTGTTTTTATTCAAATTGTACGCAAAAATAAAAACCTATGCAGTTAATCTTGTTTTAAGAAGATGAGGAATCCAATACCGGAATCCACCAGGAGCGTTGATGGATATATGGGATTCCCGTAGCCAATCTACTCAGCTGCCATCTTCTGTAATCCAACCAAGAACTATGGTGATATTAATATTAGTTAATGGAACTCTTCGTATATGTTTGATTGTTGTCTATTACATTATCAAGTAAAACGTCTGCATTCGTTTATCTTAGACTTGTTCCGGAACCAGTTACCAACACACAGAATCTATTAGGGGCTATACAGCCTTTTCTAGTTTCTCTACCAAATGCTTACAAAGAAAATATGCCTGGTATCATCTGGCTCGTGTTCATAGTACTTACACTCGGGTGTTTGTATCTCCTTCATTTGGTGAAAAGACAGTCGGAATTCGTCGTGTCACGTCAGGAACACATTTTCCAATCTCTTTTCGCTCCAAGGTCCTAAGTCACGTCCATTCACCTGATCTTCCTTTTGTGATGGACGAAAATTGTATTGATATCGAATGCAACTAATTATTTTTCACTGTTTAATATGATTACATTTCGAAATGATAAGGTATAGTTATTATTTGATAAAAATGAAATAGATAATAGAATTAATAATTAATAATAGTGTATATATATTGTAGGTATATCGATTTGTTAACTATTATCCTCACAACGTGAACAAATTCAACGTACGATAAATATACATACACGAAAGGTGTTCTATCTAATATCTATCATTTTATGGAAATACATATGGACGATTTACCAACGTTCTCTGCGGGATATAAATGCAACGTTGAAAAATAGACATATCTGACCTGTAAGGAATATATAATAAAACGTTGAATGGCCTAAACACTAAATTTACATCTCAAGATAAAGAGATACATCTGTAGATAGCCTTGACAAACGTTGTAGTGGGTTGTTAGTTAAACAATGCGGTAGTCAGTTCCAAAAACTCATAAATTACGCCGCTAGCGGCTTTGGGGTTGACTCTTTTCTTAACCCCCCTGTTTGGCTATTAAAATGGTAAGCTGTTTATGTCATTTAGCGAATAGAATCATGCTTTCCTACGGTCCCACAAGAATATTTCAATACCATTCTAATATATGATAAATAACAACATGAAAAAGTGAATTTTTACATATTATTTTTCTCCAAAACTCAATTTTTCTTGGACGTGGAGAGCGTGGAGCTCCCTATCTTCAATTGTAGCAAGTATTGCAAACGATGATAACGAATATCGTGATCTGTCACTCAATTTAAGTTTTAATACTTTTCATTCACGATATGAAAATGGAAAATTGGTATATTTCTTTATGAGAGCCAAAAGACAGGCATTATGTTATAATTTCATATTAGATGTACGAGATTTTGTACAAATTTTCACATAACTTTTAAGAATTTTTGTTGGTGAGTTTTGAACGATTTTTGTTTAAACCACTTCTGCAAGCAGTTTCAGAATTCTTCAAACTACCAATTAGATTTCAATTTATATCAATAAATGCATCTTTTACATTCACTTTAACCTCCACTCTATTCATTACTGTTTGGTTAACCAAAAAATTGGAAAAGATTCAAATACAATAAAAATAATCACCAAAAAACCTACTGGTGTCTTAGCAATGTTTATAATTTTTATTTCAAACGACTTTGGCACTATGGAAATTAAAATTAAACGGACTAGACGAGTGTGATGTGATTAATCCACGTTTTGTCCACTATCTCCAAAATCTTCTATATTACGTATAGAACTCACCAAATACTCACACGTAATCAATTTTGAGCAAACATGCAATCAACTTTGCTGAAAAGTTTTCTCATAGTGAAGTGATGATTCTAACTTAAAACTATTGATCCATGTGTTTTGTCTATGGCTTCCATAATGTCTAGAATTCTTAATCTTCGATCAGCCAACACAATAAAGTGATTTTTTTAAATCCTTTTCGCTGGAGCACTGGAATTCAATCATCTATTTTTTCAGTATTCAAATCGATGGAGCAAATATCCATTACCATTTATAGATCTCAATAAACGATAAACATAAACTAAACTCTGTATTATACTCATTTTGACAAAAATCTAATGGAAATTACGTATTGAAAGGAGTAGTGGTATGCAAGGTGGAAAATCGAAAAGGTCACGAACCAATTAAGCTGCCCTTGTACCTACTTTTATTTTTCATATTTTCTATAATCCCGTCAATTTAGACATTCGGAGTTACATAAATTCCCAACAAGCTGAAAATCAGTAAAATTGTTTAGAATACAATTGAACATACAATTTGAATATCCCCTATTATTTCCTTGCATAGAATTATTCAAGGTGAAAGGTCAAAAAAATCAGATTTTAGTAATTTTCAGCAAAACGGTGAGTTTTATTATAAAAATGCATCAGACAGAAATTGTAGATCATAAAATTATCTACAAAAAACGTATGAATGTTTTTTTCCTACAAGCCATCATTTCTGAGATATAATGATTTAAAAAGTTGTAAAAGTTATCGTATTCAATGGTTTCACCAATATATTTTCAACAGTAAACTTTTCTTAAAATATTGAAATGAACCTAGACTTGTTGTGAGTATTTGTAAGAAATTTCTGTTGACTGGCTGGAACTGTCATAAGTTCATCAAATAAATTATCAATTGATGCACATATTGCTAAAGTTCGAACTTTTTGAATCGTTATATCTCAGAAACGGTGGCTCGTAGGAAAAAAAGTATCAATACATTTTTTTTATATAATTTTATGGTCTACCATTTTTGTCTGAGGTATTTTCATGATAAAACTCACAGTTTTGCTGATAATCGAGAAGAGCTCATTTTTTTGACCAGACTATTACGTAGAATGTAAAGTTTCAAATTAAGAAACTGACGTACGATTTCACAAAGGTAGTTTTAAATTCACTGGAAAATTCGGACAAAAAGTGTCACAAGCTGCTTAGTACAGGAAGTAGGTAAGAAAGTCAACGAAATTAATCCCACGCGTTTTTCTAAAAACCGACGAGTTTATCTTCTTTGGATCTGATTCTCCTTTTTCAATCCATTATTTTGATTGTTGTTTTGTTTTGCGTGTGATATGATGGACCCACGTTCCAACCATGGTATTGAAACGGTATAAAAATTTGTCTCTATTCCTGTTAAAGATTGTCAAACACACGATGGAAACATCTTCACGATGCTATTTTTGTTCTATTCATGCACCCTTCTTGCGTACAGCTTTATTATGTCCAAATTTTAAGTTAATATGTAGTGTCTTGCATTTTTTTAAATGTTCACTATGTCTGCAAGCTCGCGCATTTTCAGTCGACGATCATCCATTACCGCTTTGTGGATTTCTTTCAACATTTCTGGAGTCGTTACCACATTTGGTCGACCACTGCGCTGCTGGTGTTCGTAGGTCTCACGGGCTCGAGGTCTGATTGAGTTTGTTAATATGTACATAAGATTGCTGAATTTACCTTAGTAAATAGTCATCTACCTGCAATAGGCTCAAATTTACCACCGCAAATTTGTTACTTTACTTTTTGTAGCGGATTTGTCCATTGTTGTTTTTTCTTCACTTGATATTTTGATTATTTTTTAAATATAGACAATATTTATTTACAGTATATCCTGTATAATGTATCTCCACATCAAATTAATATTACATGAACAACTCGTCATCTTAGTTTGTTATTGTTTTTGTTTTATTCAACTAATTTATCACAATTTAATACTATGTAAATAATAATGTTTGTTTCGAAAGTAAATTAAGTCTGGCAACGTTGTTCGAATTGCATATCGTATCCGCTTAAGGAATTGCGACAATTTTTAAATTTTCTCTTCTCATAGGCAACAAACAGTTGAGATCTTCATTTTCTATAATTAGTACCGAAATAAAAATTCAAACGTTATGTTGGACAAATGAATATAAATATTTAACAGATAATAGATAGTAATACATCCTAATGAATTTTTAGTCTATACGTGGCGCCAGAATATTTAGGATATTTGGATATACCTCCCCATAAACTTGCCGTCCGATTCACAGTGTGACTCAAGTCGCTCAACCGACTTTCTGAATCCAACAATTTTTATGATCGTGAATAAAAAATAGCGGGGGTACACTTAACAGTGCCATAAAGATATTTGTATTGGTAATAGAAATAAAACTTTTATTCGTATAATTAATTTCATCACTGAAACAACAAAAGTATTTCAACATTGAGACGGTTTTATTGGGCAATAATTCAGTAAGGGACTATTAAAAACATCTCACAGTATCTACAATGTCGACGATATTTCTCTACCATGTCTATTTTTAATTTTATTCTGGGTTGTACGTGGCAGGTGGCGAACGCATCTTATTATCTACGACCGAAAAATATATTTTTACAGAAAATGGAAAGTATTCAATTTTATATTCAAATCGAAATAAGGTAACTGCGAAATCTAATAAGTAGCAATATATTTAGGGTTAGAACAATACATCCGTCAAGATACTTATCCAATTTTCCCATGAGAATGATTTTTCAAATTCATTTTTGAATGCTTTTCCTCTTTTGTATATGTTTCGCTTCATGATAATTGAGTCCAACTCATCATTTTCATTCTATATTGTAGTTTCCCTGATGATGGGAAGAGCACTTCTAGAAAACTTTGGATTATAGTTTCCAAAATTTGTTGCAATACCCAATATTATAAAAATTTTGATTCTCTACCTATTTCAAACCAAGTATAGCTGTAACATATTTATAAAAAATAAATTCATGGATAGTTTTTCGATTTCCAATCAATTAGTTTCTTGTGATCACTTTCATCACCGAAGTTTCCATTCCCATCGTACTTGGATTTGATTTAGTATCCAGGTCTTACAATGACAAGTTCACACTTTGTATATTAGAACAGAGCTGAAAGGACTTGAGTATGGAAAATATAAGGATCTCACTCTGTGTATAGATTTAAACTTAGATAAGTTCACATCTTATGATTACGAATGCTGCCAAGGGGTATATTAATCCATTTAGTGTTTATTTCTCGCCCCCTTATATATTAAGTAATATGATATCATTTAAATTATTGTTTTTTTTATATAATTACGTGTACCAGTCAACGAAAGAAGGACAAAGCTGAAAATAAAAATAAGATTTCATGGTAAAAGCTTATCTAATATGACAAAAGCATTAAAAAATATGAATATTCGATTTAAAAAGTATAGGTTAGGTTAGGTTAGGTTAGGTTAACAGGGCGATCTCCACTTTTCAGCCGAGATCCACTCGGAGGCCTTAGGCCCATTGTGATGCCCTTGCTGATTTTTCAGTCAGCACCATTTCCGTTGCCAGGTCCTTGCCCTCTTCCCAAGGTTCTCCAGTTTGCAATGAAATGATCCAGGTCCTTAACACCCAACTCCTCTGCTTCTTCCAGACATTCCAATGTTTCACTCCTCATGCATTGTAGTCGTTTCGACGCCAATGCTGTGCAGTGACACATTAGGTGTTCTATTATTTCTTCCTCTTCACTGCATTCTGCACAGAGATCTTCGGTTCTAAGTCTAGATCCTACTGTGCAGTGACCGGTAATCACCGCTACGACCCTTCGGATCGAGGCTTTCCCATAGCCAAGCAGTACTGTTGTCTTCCTCTTCTGGCCGGCCACAAGGAGCGTGAGATGGCAGAGTCATCTCCATTACTCCATCTCTTGCCGTGCTCTCCCTCTAATATTCTATCTATCATGACTCTCAGCAATTTGATCGGTGGTAGTGGCAAGCCCACCGCTTCGTCCCCGCTCCTTTTTTTTGCCCAGAGGTGGGGTGGAAGCTAATGCCTTCCTCACAACGGGCGGGTGCAAATGCTGTGAGTTTGTGTGGGACTCTCACCCACTAAACCACCCTCCTCAATCCTCGGGAGTGTCGTACGCCGGGAGTATGATGACAACAAATTGTCATTGCATCAGCGTACAACACTTAATCCTTTGGATTTTTGAGCTGTTTCTTAGCTTCACTCCTCTCCACCAGTCCGTCAAGACGGCACAAGAAGAGAGAAAGTTACTGAGCCACTTCACCAACTTCAAGGTCTTACAGCTCCCAGGAGTGGTCGTCCCTGCTCCTGGTCGTTCCCAATTTGGCTAGTTTGTCTGCCATTTGATTCCCTTCTACATTACTGTGTCCAGGTATCCGGCAGAATCTAACCTTTCGGTCACGAATCCATTAGGGGGCTTCGCGACAACTCACCACTGACCTAGATCTCATTGCCGTAGACGATAGTGATCTCAGAGCCAAAAAGTAATAGTCGCTTTGTTACTTACTGTAGTAGCAGTCACATATGATTCCAATTCATAGATAGTTTAGTTTCCATTTCATGGATCCAATAAGTTTCTTCCGTTGATCTTATTCGATGCTATTCCGTTTTTCTTTGAGCGCCGTTTTAAGGTCCAATTTGTACAGGATTTCTAACTTGAACTTTCCTCTTAAGTTCATCCCATAGGATTTAAGTTCGGGATTCGATCTGGCCCATCCATAAAGGCAATTTCTACCTGCAGTATGTGGACGGACATTGTTCTGTATTAGGATGAAGTATTCGCCAATGAAACTGGAATAGAAAACGACATGATCCCTTAGAATTCCTTCTGTGTATCGGTTCGCCGTTAATCGTCCCGCCAGTTTCAATAAAAACCAACCCACTGCACGAATCTTTCTCCAGGTCTTCTCTAGATTCGTCCTCTTTTATTGCTACCATGCAGCTACCCTCTGCTTTCGTATGAGAAGATAAAGAAGACTCATTGTCATTGAGTTTCCCATTTTTTAGCGATGTGCTAACAATGAATCAGTCATCTCACTCGGATCTGCATCTTCTTCTTCCAGAACCGTGTCTTCCATTAAAGTTACCAGTATCTCGGTAACGATGGAAATAGCAGACTGATTCATGTTGACCGCACTGGCCACTTTTCGCTGACTCTGATCTTGTCGCTGGAGAAGCTTTATCACTTGTTCCGTCCATTTTCAGATAAAATTCTTGTTTGTTGTGTGTATCGATTGACGTTTGATGGATGACTGATAGTGATTGTAACTTTTATAAAGGTTAGTTACCCCTTATAAACATAAGAGTGGTTAGCGGTCATAAAATATTGTTGGACTGGGAGAGTAAGGAACATTATAGTATTTGATATCATTTTGAAGATAGTGAATTGTGATTGCAGGGGTGTCGAGGTATGAAAGCTTGTTCAAGTGAACTGGAACGGTTGGTAGAGAGAGAAAGAGCATGGCTACACCACTCTCATGTCTCTCCACTCTATTGTGAGTATATTCCAATCAAATTTAATATAATTTATATGCACCTGAGCTCATTTTTTGCTCTAGAGTCTATGTACGAACAATTTATTTACGATAATTCACTTTTTTTACTTTATTTCAATAATTTTTGTTAAAATACGCACGTACTAACTTAATTCTAAGTAAATAATGTTCCTTCCGAAAATAACGATCATGTTCATTCAAAGTTTGCATACTTAATATCGTCGAAAGTAATCCTCCTACTGAACCGTCGTCTTAATGTTATTCATGTTACGGCTCGCAGGTGGCGGTTGAAGAAGACATAAATACGTACTATGTGATAGTATTCTTATTCAGTTTGGCAATCCGTGATCAAAACACAAAAGATAAATGATACGAGTGAGCCATTTATCGTTCATCAATAATATAAAGTATCCAAATACGATTATATATTTTAATTGTGAGGACAAGTAGTTTTATAAATGGGCATCTCGAAGAAGTGGAATCGTCCCACACACACGCGCGCGCGCCAGGTATAAGTCCGTTTCAAAGGGTATCGTTTGCGGAGAGTAGACGTCATTGTCTTAATAATGAATGATATGTATGATGATATTGTTTCTATTCTATAAAAAAATACATTTTTCAAGTTTAAATTGCATCTCATCATCTAACAGACAATTTATAACTACATGTAAAGCACCTCTTAGTTGTAACTAATTAAAGTTGAGCAAGTACACGATAATTAGAGATCTTTTGAATGAATAAAATAGTGTTTTCTGAGCCTACTTATTACTTTAAAGGTGGGTAATTCTAAAGAGCACCCTCGTATTTAGAATATAAACGACCGAATCGGCAAACACATGGGTGTGATCCTGACATACATGAGTACATTTCGACACTAATGTGTATTAATGACCCTGCGCGTCGTATCATTAAGAGCTGCTGTTGGTATAAGCCATAACTAATGATACACACTTTCATAAGTCAGGGAATCGACAGTTATAATCGGTGTGAAATTCAATGGCGATTAGTTTCACTGATATACCGAATTTACATTGTGATTTTGTTGATGTCAAACAACTGAATAATAGTATTGAAAGTGCATTTATGATTGCTCAACTTCTTCTAGAATATCAAATAACTTATCCATTCGTGTCTAGAAGAGTCGATTAAATTCCTAATGGAATCTTCATCAATTTTTTTTGTTATTTTCAAAAATGATCTATTATGAATGACTTGAAACATTGCCTCATAGATGGCAGTCCGAATAATGATAATTTTTCTGTAATTATAAATTGATCAAGCAACTAAAGGTGAAAATAAACTCAAGATCTACTAGAATCGATCTTCAACAGATTCTTACGAGCTATATGCAAACTTTTTTGGTCAAATAAGATGAGTAATGAAAATTTTTGGAACATAACATTACGATTATGAAACGAATTTTGAGATGGATTCGTGATTCACTACGGAAATCAACAGCAAACATAAGTAGACAAACATTCAATTCAATACACCAGCAAAAGAAATATAGACGATTATAGAGAAGAACTATAGAGAAAGAGCTGCAATATGAGTTAAAAAGAAGCTATAAAAATAGTCAAAAACAGAGCTCTCGTCAAGAAAATGGTTGGAAACCACATGCATGGGGATAACAACCTCATGCCATATTTGCTGAAGCACAGCACCACAGGAACCTTGCTAAATTTGCTTGTTATCACCACATTTTATCAAATCACGTTTGTTTAGTACAAATTTTGTAATCAATATTACAGTTACTTCACGTGAACATTTTGAGTGAATACTTTGCGTTTATTAATTAACTAGTAATCAATTAATTTCATTTGGAAAATATTTTTTTAAACTTTATTCCGTTCATTTAGTTCTTCGCATGTCTCAGTTAAATCGCCTTCTCCAATTATCAGATATTGCAAAGCAGTCAATATCTCCAGAAGCTCTGGTTCGTCGAGCCACTTGTTGATATCCTAATTTCAGTTTTTTCTTCTTTATAATTCATGGGGTGATATTAGAAGATTGAGTTGATAACATACGTCTTTCTCTTCTTAAAACCACCATAATTCCAGCCATTGTTGAAATTGAAATGTTCCTATTCCTATCAGGAATCATTCAACGAATCTCTCACTTTTTGGATATAAAAACTTCAGTATTTTATTCGTTTGTGTATAAATATGAACGTTTTAAATAAAAATATATCCAGTATTCTTTCAGGTTAGATGTTTGTATTTGGGGTTAAGTTTGGTCATAAAAAAATTCGGATCCACAAACTATAAATTTCTTATGTTAGGTCAGGTCTGGACAATATACAAATGAACAATTTGAAAATAACAATTGAATATAATAATGTATAAAATTTTTGCAGGTTGATACAAATTTTGAAAAAGCTAGAATTTTTGTTATTTTCTCTAAATGAATAGAAAATCGAAAAATTAACATTTCCAATATTTTTTTCTACGCTTTGTATGTTTTTTTTTGATGCACAACATTTGTTGAAATGTTGGTTTTTGAACTTAAGTCTCATAATTAATCAGAAAAATCTATGACATCAACGAAGACACAAACACATGGCGGATACAGAAAATCAAACTTCGATTTCATCTGCAATGTTTGCGTCCAATTCAACGCAGATCTAATCGTTTCTAGTTAATAAAAATGCTAAGAAAACTGAAAATATATTATAAAAAAACCTTTTCAAAATCTACACTAGATAAATATTTGAAAATGCGAGCCGTGGCTCATAACTTTGATACGTATGATGTCAGAAATTTGGATTTAATAAGTTTTGTCTTGTTGAGTATATTTATCGTTGATTGCTACTACTTAGAATTGTGGAAATATTAGGTTTCCATACAATATAAATTTACGATTCGTAAAGTATTGAAATTCAAGGGTTTTAATAATTTTCTCTTCTTATTGCGAGATATATTTCAATATTGAATTTGCAAAAATAGGTAAGGATAGATCATAGATAGTACAATAGAATTAAAGACAAACAGAAAAGTTTACCACATTTTTACCGTTTTATAGTAACCTTTCTACTATTGAATAACATCATAAGCGTAGCTTTGAATTTTCAAGGAAATGCATTATGGCCCACAAACATCACTCTTTTATGTCAACACTGTAATTACTTTGAAGGAATTGGCGACAAAATTTCGCAAATTGCATATCGCAAGCTGTCTTATATTTCTTGCACTTAAAAAGAATTTGTTCCAAGGTACCATTCTGGTAGATTATTCCCTAACATATTTACTTACATGACCTGCTATGAAACTATTATGATACACTGTTTTCATATAAAAAATTATTGACTAATATTCTCATCATAGTTGCCAGATTGATGAAATTGGATATAAATTAACAGATTTGAATTTTTGAGGTGAAAAATTCAAGCAGAAAAACGATTTGGTAATAAGTAAAGAATGATAAAGCTATTAAAGATATCAATAGTTTCTAAACTCAAGAAAATAATGAATAAGGAATGAAAAAAGAACGTATACCAACGAGAAGATACAATTTACGGCAAGATGAAATTTGATTTAATGGCCAGGAAAAGGTGATTCAAACTTGGAGAATTATCAACGAGACGCGTTAGTAAAAATGTGAGTGGAAGGGAAGTAATAATCTTTATTAGTACAAGAAAATCATGGGTTCTATTCAGTCTACAAAATAAATTATAAACACGGAACATTACATATCTAGAGAATGTTTTTTAATCATTATACATCATTATAAATATGAAATAATATATAATATTTATATGATATAGTATGATCATATAAATATGTCACCACGACAACCACTGGGGATTGACCGCCCCATTGTTTACTTTTTCGTCATAAAGACTTTTCGGAAATTACAATCCGGGTTCAGGTAGATCACTTACCAGCTGACTACGGGTTCTAACCCAAAACGAGATTCAGATTCAGATAATTTCCGAACGTGGTGTTTAATTTCGATGGAAATTTCAAATTTAAGACAGAAACTTTTGATTTTTAACACTTCTACTCACTCACGCGGATTTTGCAGTGAATACTAATAATTTTCGTTTGTATTCTGAAATACCGAAAAATGTGAAAACCTCGGTATCCCATCAATGATGCTGCTCATGAGAATTAATAGTAGGCAGCCAGTTATGGGGAATAAATAACTAAAAAAACCATAGATTGATGAATGGCGAATTTTCTAGAACACATGTGACCCGCTATACTTTGGATAATGTATTGTTTGTTTCACAAATTTTGAAAATTTATATTCCCTCTGAGTCAGATCAGATAAATCGATTGATAGTGATTGATTTTGTACTAAAAAATGGATCAAGGTGAAATAAATGAAACTCATACTAATCATGATATAGTCTCTGTTAATACTTTAATCAAGACAATCATAATATCCTTCTATACATTGAACTATTTACAAACAGATAAAATAATTTACAACTTTTCGGCTCGAAGCCAACAAAAATGATGTTAGTTTAATAATAGAATCTTACAAATCCATGATATGGTATTTTTTTATACACAACAATTGTCTAATTATTTAAAAAACGAACATAACAATAATAAGTATGTAAAACCAGAAGTACAACTAGAACGACTCTGTGATTGCATCTAGGATTAATACCACAGATAATTTCTAGGTAATAATAACTTTTTATGAAAAAATTATAACAATAGTTTATTTGATTCTCTTTTTTACATTTAAACGTAAACTAGATTTTTCTTTATTTCATAGTTTCACATTAGCCAGCTTTGTCATTTTTAATGTTTCAAAGAAGCAAAAATATTGGGGTGAGTGAATATTGAATCGTATCAAAATGTATTGCAACAAAAAAAATACTCAACAACATAGTGTGTGTCTAATGATAATAATTTTATTTATTACGATCTTAACGATTTATGGTGTAGTGAACTATTTGTAACAAATTTCTAGAAATCTCACGAAGACTATGAAGAGCTTTCTAATCAAAACAGGCTGTCAGCAACTTTTTCTTTTAGAAATTAATTAGGCAACTTTGTACGTTCAGGAGCTGTTAAATTCCATTTATATTTTAATATTTCGAGTTTCAAATGCATATTTTTTGTTGGCACACATCGTTGTATAGAAGAGGGACCCACATCGTTGTGTAGCTAAGGCGTTAAAGAGAATTAACAAAAATAAACATTAAAAAAAATATTATGATTATTAATTCAATTATTAATAATTATAATACATTGTTTAGTTAATTATAACATAATTTTGAAGAATACCAACGATATAGATGAATTTCGTTAAGCAAATTGTCACTTATTACTAATTCTACGGAGGATTGTATGAGGTACAAAATGCAGAAATGTGCAGATACCTATATCAGACAATTTATTGACAATTTAATAGTCCAATGTATCTCTGTTTTGTAGATTATCAAAAAGCGTTTGATGAAGTTAGCTGGAGCCATATTTGGACCATAATAGGGGAAATGAGAACGCCAAAATACCACGCGAAAGTCGGAATCGATGGGCTTTACTCGGGGACATTCAGAACGGCAGCAGGAGCTAGACAGCTACCTTATTTAACTTTTATAACGAATACATCATGAGAGAGGTTCTAGATGAGTGACAAGAAAGAATATCAGTTGGCGGAAAGAGGATCAACAACCTGCGCTACGCCGACGACACACCGGTCATAGTATTAACCATACCAGCGATAATAGAAATCATGAGCAAAATGTCTGTTATCAGAGACCACAATTCTTCACAAATATCAGAAATTGCAGGTTACAAAGTGGTTAACAATTTTAACTATCTGTAACTCAATACTCCATCTAGCAGATAAAAACCGAATAGAGGCTTTCGAAATGTGGGTTTTTAGACTACTCTTACGAGTATCATGAATACCAACCAACGTATCCGTATTACAAGAAATTGGTTCGAGATTGGTAACCAGAATAAACTACTGGGACAAAGCTAGAAGATCATGAATAATGGAACGATTAATCAGGGAAAGAAGGCAAACGCCCAAGAGGTAGATCTCCAAGTAGATGGGTAGACCAAAAAAATCCTTGATAAATATGAAACTGCATCATGGCGAAAAGATTGGCAAGCATGGAACAAACTGCTGAATCAAATATAAATGGTGTCACTTTATCCTTTTTGGAGGATAATGGAGAAAAGAGGAGGAGTGGATACCTCCTTTTGCTATGGTATTCCAAAATTTCATGTGCCATCAATTTTCTGATGAATAATACATGTTTGTGACCTTTCCATTTACCACTTTGGACAATAATAACGAAATTGCAATAATCCCTTCATCGTCGTAAATTTTAAATATAGTTTCTAATAACTCTTTGTTATGATGAAATTTTTATAAATTTTTCATATTGGAACATTTATTGGTGGTCTGTAAATGTTTGATATTATCTGAGCTGAGTAAACGCTTGAAGTGGGAATATTTTTTACTTTCTTGTCTTTGAAAACGGACCACGAAATAACATTGAAACTCAATTCAAATATTTGATAAACCGAGTAAGGTTATTTTTGAAATTGAAAGTAAATTTGTACGTCAAGTTACTTAAAATAATACAATGAACTAGTTGCTTGTTAGCTTTTCCCAATTAAATATTAGATGTGTTTAAAAGTTTGTAAATATTTCATAAAAAAATAACAAATTTGTAACGAGTATGAAAAAATTGATGGTCCATATACTTAATCATCTAAATACATTTTAGAGGATTGCACTGTTTGTTAATTAGATTTACTATTATTTGAATTGTCTCTTAAATATTAAAGAATTGTATCAGAAATCTAAATCTGACATTCTTTAGAAATAAAGACGTAATTAGAGAAATTATTACAGTTATTGAAGATTCATTATATCTTTGTTTTTCACATAATTTAATTACTTCTTTAAACATTGAATATGTATTTCTGTATTAGTTCTGAGCCTTACTTTAGTTTCATACCATTTTTTTGCTGGTAATCATTCACATGTTGTACCAGATGCTATACCGTTCAAATTCTTTATTCAACAGAAGATATTTAGTAATAATTCAATTAAATATAACAATCAATGATTTGCTAAACTGTCTTAAATTTGTTTCAATATCCGTCGCGGTATATAGCCAGTTAAGTAGTTGTTTTTTTTTTGTTTAATGCCAAAATTTAGCTTGAACCTATCAATACACAAAATATGAGTCGTTAATCTATACAACAGAATATAAACCATAATTGTAATAAAGATATTATGAAGAATTGTGATAAAAAAAAATTCATTGTTTTACTAATGATTTTTTTTTAATCAGCTTCATACCCAATCCTGTATAAAATATGATACACTGGATTTAATGCCGCTCCCAATATTATTTTTGACTAATGATAATCATTAACATTTAAATAACAAAGCAGCTTCGTCTAAGTTTTGGTCCAGATATTAAATGATTGATTGCACATAAAAGTATCACGACATATTTTTTGCCACCGTTAAGCGATTCTAATAATTTGTGATTGCCACATTAACATAATTATAAAAGTAGTTCGTATAGAATTTAAAAAAATAAAACCGTTGTTGACATGTTTAATTGATCGAAACTATTAAGAAACAGTTTTTTTTTTAAATATATAATCCTGGTATTAAATCCATTAGATACTATAACTGTAGATCGGGCAAAAAGTATTTGCTTTGAGGGGATATTTGAATAGTTGAAAAAGCATTCGAAATATCCTGTTTCTACTTTCGATATTTGAAAACCTGTTGCCTGATCGGTTTATGTGATTGGAAAATACACAATAATTTACAAATTTAAAGTGCGAACAATTCCTAGAACTACTTCTATCCATCGTCGCCAACAAGTCTTCTTCGTTATCTTTTTATCATCATCAAACTTTCTTTTGTTCTTTATCACAGATATAAATAAATGCATTTACACAAATGTACAAACAGATTGCATCTCAGAGTTCTTCACTCACATTGTATATTTATTTCATTTGCACTTTGCCCATTAATTGTCAATGACATCGATAGGGCCAAATCTGAAACAGAAAAATAGACGTTTTATTTAGAGAAGTTTCATTGGACCAATTCAGCTCTCAAGTTAATACAAGATATGTGGTAGTTGAAATCAGAGGATAAACACCCACAAATACAGCAAAAAAGTATAAAAAAATGTATCAACTCCACTATATATACACCAAACTATGCTGTGCATAAAAATTATTCGAAGATTTTTTGGTATTGGAATATAATGGATGCACCTTTGTAAATTAAAAATAGTATCCGATTAGGGATTAGTCAAACTGCAGTGATCCAGCTCTTTGCCATTGAAGGAATAGCGAGAAGAATCCAGAGGATCAAATGTTGCTGAAGTAAGAGCTTAATCAGTTACTGTTCAGTAAGTTAAGTTACTAAATTATTTTAATATCAGATTGTAGGGCTAAGGGTAATTGTTTTCTACTAAAATATTTCCTGGTGTATATACGTATAGCTGACAAGAGTTTTTGGAACTGCCACATTTTTTTTCTCTGCTTTCTTTTGCTGCTTTGCACTATTCGAATGTTTTCTTGATACACTGTTTTCGTAAACCGGCAACATCTCCAAAGTTTATGCTTTATATAAAATAAAAATCAAAAGCTTTATTCCACTTTCGCCCAATAGATGAAGGTGTTTTGATTGGTCTACAAAGTTTTTAAAATATTTCATTCCATTCTCCTTGGACGGGGCTGTGCTAGACATTTCTTGCTCGAGAAACTTCAAATACTATTTTCAAAATCTTCACCTTTTGGGTGGAGGTGTATGAAACAAGATCAGTCGTATTATAACGCTTCGAAATTGGAATATTCGAAAGTATTCTATGAATAAAGCAATAAGCGTGAAGCTTTTAATTTGTATTCTATATTAGTCCTGTGTACAGAAAGTAGAACAAAAACAAAGAGAAAATAAGAGTAGTTGAGATAAAAATGTTACTATTTACAGGGTATCAAGAGAATTGTGAATCATTCAATAATCAAAATGTCATGTCGACTGCTAGATATCATCCTCTGTTATTTATAAATGATATAAATACAGAATTTCTCAAATTACATACAGGAAAATTTCTTATTTTTATTGTCATTTCAACTGATTTTTTCTATCGCTATAGGTAAGCATAATTACATTTCCATGTTAGTGAATAACATCTTAATCAAGAGCAGAATATTAAGAAATTATGTACGAGTCTAGTTGATCATAAATATCAATTAATCAAAACTATCTTCGAGTTAACAGACGAATCTTTACCCGTCGGCTATTACCGTTAAACAATTTCCTAAACAATTGAAAAGGTTATTATGTCAAAACTGGTTAGGCCACCAATAGCTGCTACATGATCTATATCTTGAAGAACTTTTAAGGCCCAGCTGGAGACACATTCTAAAATAAATGTTAGAAGCAGAGGAATTTATATGATTGTAACAAATCTTACTCAATTATGTACCGAAATTAGTTATTTTATATGAAAACTCATTATTTGCATTGGTTCACTTCCTCGTTCAATATATTTATAATACAGGTCTGTATTGGTGTCAATTTCCATATTTTTTTTATAATCAACAACTTACGTTGTCCCTCATCGTACTGAATTACTTAATTATATCAAACCCGAAATAGATCGAAACATCAATTCTAACTTGTTTCTTTAAGCTTATTTTATATGAAAAGACATAAAGTCAAGACGATTTTCCAAGAAAACATATAAAGAGAAAAGAAGTAAAAAAGTTGAAACAACTCATGTTTTTCAAGGTATCGAGTTAATTTTTCCAATAGAATGTTTTTTTCCGATCTCATGATCTGTTAGTTTTGCAGGTTCCTCTGTATCAGTTCCTGGGAGGTGGACTGCCAGCTGTCCATCCATATATTAGGTGGTCGTCCGGGTTCTCTTTTCCATATTGGTTTCTTTCTTTCTTTCTTCTTTCTTTCTTTCGTTTCTTTCTTTTTTCGTTCTTTCTCTCCCCCATCTTACGATGTCTTGCACCTCATATTGTTCCCTGATGTCAATGTTCCTGATTCGATCTACTCTTGTTTTTTCCACTATAGTCCCGAGCGTTTTCATTTCGGCTACTCGAAACATGCTTTTAGTTGTGTTGGTTTCCTCTCTGGTTTCTATTCCGTATGTCATGATTGGACTCATACAAGTCTTTAGATCCTAACTTTGCTATATTTTCGCATGTATTCGTTCGTCCATATTATCTGCTTAAGCAGCCCGATATGGCAGTCGCTTTTTTGATCCTGCTTCTTACGTCCTTCACTGGGTCCTGATAACTCGACAGGTCCATACCCAGATGTTTAAATTGTGAAACTTGTTCGATGTTTATTTTCCTGAACTACCAGCTTACACACTTTTAGGATCTGTTTGAATCCATTTTAGATTTTTCTCAGGAAAAAAATACTTATTCAAACACGTAACTCTTACAAAAATCGAAATAAGGCAAGAAACTGACTGAAACTTTGTTAATGTCTGTAAACACCAATACCTGTTTTGGATTTTTTTTTATTTTCCAAAATGATATTTTTATACTATTGCTTGGAACTCAATTATCAATCAAACTCAATTTGAATTCTATGTGTCTGATTGTCAAAAACCCAATGGAAAACAACATTCTTTGGATTCATAAATTTACTTTCGTAGTTACCAGAATGATTTTTGGAATTTAATATTATAAAATAGTACGAAATTAAAATAAATGAAAAAAAAATAAAAAAAGAAACTAAAAATGCCTTAGTAATAGGTTTCTTGTATTTGTTCTCAAATGTAATCTATCATTATCTCAAAACATTGTCTTGGATATCATTCAAAATTCATAATAACTGTATAATAGTGTCCTTATTCTCCTGACGTTTCCTGGAACGTGTTCAAATTCTTTTATAGTTAACTGAAGTTGAATGTTCTTTAAAAATCTCAAATGTAATTTCTTTATAATTTTCACTACCAGGAATCTCGTCTCTACTATCGCTTAAATCAATATTTTTACTATAAGCTTGTATCTCCAACAGAAAATCATCAACTTGTAGTTTCTCATATATGGCAAGGCAAAGGAAAGATCAAAGATCTGCGATCTATTAATCGAATTTATTGGTTATTTTGTTTCTAATTTCCACATCCAATAAAATACAGTTATACAAAGGCTTGAAGTCGCTTTGCTACTTTCCTCCATCTATTTTTGATCGTGGCTACTTCACGGCAATTCTCTATTCAGTTTCTTTCTTAATCTTCTCTACATGCTTCTATCCATTTTTCCATGAACGCCCTTTTCCCCTTATGTTTTCACTCAGCTATCTTCATCCATTTGTTTCATCCAACGTAGTTTTTTTCCCTTTCATATGTCCATTTCGTTTTTACAACACAAATTATTTGACGAATTGAAGATTTGACAAATAGTAATGGAAATGGAAATGGAAAAGACTGAAGATGATATACTATGGAAAAAAATTATTAAATACTGTTGTTTATCCAACAATGTATCAAAATCTGGATATCTTCAACTTTATATAATGTAGAAACAAACTATATTTGTTGAAATTAGTATTTTTATGGTCTAAAATGTGTATGGAAAATCTATAAGACTTCAAAAATCTTTTCGATTCCATTAATTTCTTGCAGATAAATAATTTCGTAAATGTGATAAGTATTTTTTTAACTTCGTTAACCACGCCTATCTATTTACTTATCGATTCAATTCGTACTCACTTTTTTACTTATCTATATCAATAACAAATAAAATTTGATCACAAGGCCGATTAAACAATCTTTGATACCAATTGTAAATTTTCATTATAAAGAAAATTGTGAAATTGTAGAAGGCTGAAAAGAATTTACGATGACCAAATAACTTAAAGGTTTTTTTGACAAAATAGAAACGTAATCATTCATCTTCTGGTTCTTGGACAAATGGAAACTTGTCAATTTTTATTCCTCAATACTTTATAACTTTCAATTATGTAAAAATCATCAAATATTAATACATATACAATTTTTATAGATTATATAAAATCTTAATTGTTAAAAAGGCTTTATAAAATTTTCTCTTTTTTCTATGTAGAGACATAGAGAGTCCTTCTTAGTTAGTCTCAAATCCACATTCATTTACATTGGTTTTCTTGGAACATATAACATGTATTCTTAATTATTCATATATTTATCCTGATTAATGTCTTTGGATTAAATTCTATTTTTATATAGTTACGTAAAAAGACAAACTTCTTCAATGAATTAACCTTCTCTTCCTGTCACTAATTAATAACATAGAAAAACTTCCTCGAATAGGCATATCCCAGAAAAAAGCCTTAGTATGGTAATAACTAAATAAACAGGTAGACTTGCGGTGCAACAGAGTCGGATTCATTTGATTTATACATACTACACAAAATCTAGTCTAACATAAAATTATAAAAGCAAAGGGGATTCTTAAATTGTTATCCTGGAATCAAATAGATTCTACTGGGATAAATTCGGCGAAACAAGGTGATGTATTATCATGAAATAAGCAAATAATAATCGATTTTGTTACAATAAATTTATTAATTTTCATCTATCTGGTTACGTATTAATGTGTCCTTCATATAGAATGCCTCGCCTCCCGCGTTGTCTTCTTCATCTTAGACTGAATCCATCTCAGATGCCAACATCACTTCCATTTTTTAGTAGACCTGTCGAGAGTCTCAGATGAGGGTATAGTGAGCATAAGGGGTTGAAAGTTACGTTGTGATGTCCTTTTAATCGAAAACGATAAGGTAAATGGTTGGTAATATAAGGTACATGCCTCCCCAATTCCTAGTCAAATCTACATAATCGCTTCATCTCTTTCTTGGTCATCCGATAATAAAGCGACCCAAAAGCGAGCAGCATAAATATTTATTGTATCGTTCATTTCGCGAATCAGTGTCATCTGGTCTACTGTTTTTCTAATCGTCTCACTTTTCTCAAGGAAAACTCGCACCTTGCTGTTTGTCTTTGTCGTACCTGGTTCTTATTATTGGCCATGGTATGTGGTTATTCGGCCACATTGAATTGTTAAAAAGCTTGGTTGTTCGGTTCTCGAACTTTGAACAGCTTCTACATCCAGATATTTCGAATTCTATTACTTCGATGATCCAGGTTTAAATCTTTTTAAATTTTGTCGTTTTGTTTGCTATTAACAACGCGTTTAGTTATTTGGCCTTTCGATTAAACACCTGTAGAAAGTGCGTGTAAGCCGTCTTCGTTTTTTACCGTAAAATTTGCTTTTTATCACTCAACCAATATTCCATATTCATATATCCGTTCCTTGATTTTATTAATCGCTTCCCACATTAATTTGGTACCTTGGTCCGAAAGTTGTACACGACCGAATGCTTTTTTTATGTCTACAATACATGATATAGTGACTGGACATAACCTTACGTATCGATTTGTTCAATTTATAGGTTTTAATGGGTTACGTTGTTTATAGATTTCGTGTGGCCCGGATTTTGTGTGGGTCAGTCCGAACCTAGTCTAGTTAATGGCCGAGGACCATTCACTGATCGCTATCTTGCTTCATTTGTCAATGTCACAGAGGTGGCGATTGTGACTGCAGGGCATTCTTCATTCTGCGGACGATTCTCAAGCGTGGGCAATGCTTACGACGATGTTGCCAGATCGTAGAGATAAATTAAGAAATATATTTTATAAATTAGTATTACAACAGGATCAATTTATTCTATTTTGAACGAGCTATTTTTTTTTTTTAGAAAATTTATCTAATTGCTACATAATTTTTTCTATGATTTATTATACTGGATGCTTCATCGATATATTAAGTAAACATTTTTCCACAACATAGTTTCCTTTTAAGTGTATCCGTCGATGCTCTAATCTTTTTATTCCTTCCAAATAGTTGATCTGGTTGGAGATCAGATCTGGTAAATACGGTGGGTGGTCAACCAATTAGAAGTGCATTACTTTTTTTTCAATTATTGTTTTATTTTTTGGAAGTTAGTCGATAGATAAAACTCCATGAATATACCAAAAAACGGTCGCCATCACTTTTTCTACCGATGAAATATACTTTGCCTTTTTCAGAGGAGTTTAGCCCTTTGCAAACTCATGTTTTGGCTGTTTTTTCGTTTTAGGATCTTAGTAATGCAAGAAGTCTTAATATTTAGTTAGGAATCGACCCAAAAAATCCGATTCAGCTGGGAAATGATCTTTCCAATGCGCTTTTGGTCCAAAGTGAGCCAAACGCATAAGGCAAATACGTTCTTTGGATATGGCAATAGCCGTCATCCTACGGTAGCTCAAACTATAGACTTTTCCCCGTGTTCTAGCAATAACGTTTCACTTCCAGGAGAGAGATTCTTATCAGACTAGAGGATCTAAGGAGTTTTTGTTGGGAATAAAATGTCTTGTTTCTTCGTTAGGTCGGAAATTTATACGATATCAAAATGTTCAAACCGGTTCTACAGGATGTTTTTAAGAAAAAAATTGAAATTAAATGATTTGTTTTTGCCAAAATAATCAAATATCACATTCTGAATCATCATTAAATTACCTGCTACATTTCTTTAATTGTTATTAGTGCTTAATAACATGCATCATTAATATCATCATTGATCTTGGAATAAAATATATTTTGTGTTATTGCGATACATTCTAAAAATAGACAGGGCTTACCAGGTGGACGAAACGACGAGGCCCAGGAGGGAGCGGCTCATACTGGTGACACGAACCCTCCGTTCATGGTTTGGGAGCTGAAACAAAAAAAAACAAAAGAATTAGGATATCAGTCGGATAAGAAGGTCCAATTAAACTGTGGGAAGATTCTAAATGGACCCGAACCGCGATTTGCGTGGGGTGAGGCAACAAGTTCGAATTTCTCTCTGATGACGGATATATTCGTTTTAATTGTATGTATCTTTTTACAAATAAACAGCTGTTTTGGAGAAGTGTCTAGAAATGTTTTAAAAAGTTGCTATGGAAATCTGATAAATTGTTTCAGTTATTTATAGTTTTGACTGTCACTACGATACTATCAATCGTGGTTACACAAAATTAAACAAAAAAATGTGTCAGACAATTCGTATTAATTGTTTTCAAGCATTTTTCAAGTCTCACTGTCGAAATACTTGGAATAGTTTTCAATAGTTATTTGAATTTTCTGGCAACAAAGATTATTTCGTATGAATAACAATCAATTTAAAATGTTGACGCTTCTATAACAAATAAACAAATACGTTTCCGTTTTTTTTTTGAAACTTTATAAAAATTTTTACTTTTATATTACTTTTCACTATTTATTACATAATATTTTTTCATTATCGAGATAAATTTATTTCCACTATTGAATCAATTCTTCCATATTGTCAAATATAAAGATTCTTTTGAGTAGAATTTATATTGAAGAAAAAAAAATAGAATGTCTAATGTTCCCATAATTTACAAGAACTTTTTTATAAAGGATAAGTTTTTTTCCTAAGATTAATAAAATTGTAAATCAACACAAACCTTTTATAAAAAGGCTTGAAGGCTGCATTGTCCGTCGTCGAAGGAGGCATTTGATTCGATTGCGGAACCGGTGGCCTCTGAGGTGATTGTATTCTGCTAAATCCACCTAGAAAACTTGATTGGGAATACCCACTATTTCCAGACGACGATCCTATACAAGGACCTTGACCAGGAATTAAATTACTCGCTACACTAGGAAGTTTCATACTAGGAGGAGTTTGGGGTGGCGTATCCGTCTGTACTTCTGGGAAACCCTGTTGACAATGACTAGGTAAAAACCCACTACCGCTGTACCTCGAACTGGGAAGTGCAAAACCGTTACTTCCGAGCCATTGCTGCGACGCTGGTGGAGGTGGAGGAGTTTTGCAAGCTGCAGTATCTGCTAACGACCATATTTTTGGTTTTGAAGGAGGTAGTGGTACACCGCAATCTGAAGTTTTCATTTCGGATTTCATTCCGAATCCGTTACCCAAGATGTGGTGCATGCTCGTTCCAAGAATGTCATCTTTCCTATCTTCGTCAGTCATATCGTCGTCGTCTAATTCTTTGTTATTTTCTGATTTTATTCTACCGTGAATGTCTGCAAATAAAAAATCTAGTAACAATTTCTACTGATATATCATCACAAATACTACCAAATGAATAAGTTTATATATAACTTTCATATTCAATATTGAAAAAATAAAAATTCCGTCTAATTAATTGTTCCACGTATTTATGAATAAATTCTAATCAAATTTTTCTTTTTGTTTCTTGTTTAATTTATTTTCCGTATTCATATTCCAATTTCTAGTCGAATTTACAACGCTCGGACTGTCCTATTCGGAGGCTGATCGTTGGATCAGTGCGCAGATAAATTCTTTTTACGTCCGGCAGGTTGCTGGCCTCACCTGAGAACCCTCCTCCTTTACGCGGGATTGGGACCAGCAGTGGCAGTCACCAGGCTACGCTATCCACCCAGCAACCAACCACCCACACATAGTCAGATGGGGACGTAAACGTAGAAGACATGTGGACAAAATGACCAGAGAAAGATTAGCAAAGATCGCACGATGACCTTTAGGAAGACCTCCAAAGATGGATGGATTCATGGACATCAAGCTGGAAACTACAGGCTTAATGCCTACAATACGTTGAAGAAGAAGAAGAAATCTTTCTAGTGAGAAAATAAAAATAATTCGTGGATATACAGTATAAATACGAAATAAATCTTTTTCTGTGTGTATATTTCCAGTAAGGGGGAATTGAATTGGAGTTAATGGAAATCAAAGAGCGTATCCCTGTGAAGTAATTAAGGGCCATGATAGGGTGGGTGATGGCAATATCTTTCGAAAAGGGCGCAACGATCCAGATTAGAGGGCGTTAAAGGGAAACAAACTTTCACTTATGGCAAATTGACTTGGAAGTTCATCAACAGTTAACTTAATATTTGAGTTTATTACGAGAATTATTGAAATAAATTGGAAACAAAATAATGGGGAGAAACAAAATAAGTAGCACTCAACTCATTTAAAATAAAGATTTTAGTACTAAAAAATAAGGTATAAAACGTTATTAAACGATCTTGGAACATCATATGTTGTTCTGAAAACTGAATATATTATGGAGGTATAACAAGCAAGAAAAGACATCACAATTCCAAATCTCTAGGATAATAGATTGTTATGTAGAAACTTTTTTTATTAACGTTCACAATAAAATAATTACTCAATTTTTTCTCATTTTCTAGCCTGTCAGTGGATAAAAACATTACGGACTAATGAAAGTCCTTAAATTCAGAAAATCACTATATAAAAATAATCATTGCCTCAACAGCGATGGTCATTCTCACAGAAACAAATTGTATTGGATTCTTTTTGCGATCTATCTATCTTTCCCTTGTTTTCATAATGTTTAGGGATTCTCGATTCTTATTTAGTTATCTGAGTACCTCTTTATTAATGGTATGTACAGTCCAGGGGATTTCGAGGACTCTTTGATATCATCACATCTCGAACGCTTCTATTTTATCCATACAAAAAATGTCCACGAACTGCGACTTTTTTATAAGTGAGAGTTGGTTTCCATTTGCTGAATGACTCAAGTTTATTCTACCTACAGTCATCTATTTCGTTTTTCTGATGTTTATACTAATACCCTGTCGACCAGTCTGCGTACCCCTACATATTTTTGAAAAAGATTCTGGAAGTTATTCTTGAAATGATTATCATATGCTGAACTAGCATTTCTGGAGGGTTGTTGGTGATTCCAGTGTGAGATGGTTAATGAGAGATTGGTAGATTTCATGTATGTTTTGGACCGTTGGCTGGGCAGTAAAAATGATTTTAATTGACTGTATAGATAAAAGAGTCAGTACATATGACGATATGTTTGAAGGGGGTCAGTGATATATTTGGAACCATGAAGAATGCTGTCTAGTTCGTCAGTATAATCATTACGCGTCCAAGGTACGCGAAAGGAATTTTTATATCCACGATTTCATTATTTTTAGTGATTATTATAAAATGTTTTCATTATTATTAATTTGTACGTTCTAATAAGTTATTTGTTAAACTAATAATTTATTTTGTGACAGTTAATCTTATGAAACAGACACTTTTCTTTGATTAAATTCAGTTTCTAATAGTTGATGTGGTATTAAATATGTCATTCATGATAGATACAGACGATTCGTGATGTGGCTCTAAAAATATGTGAACAACAAACTCATTTATTTTCATATCAAGACGTTTTTCGCTTCCGAGGAAAATTTATTATCGTATATTGTCTTCGAAATTTCGAAAATGTTTATTAACAGTTCGGGCATTTCTTTTTCATTTGCCAATTTGTTTTTCTAGCATAATTATATTTAGAGACACATTGAAAACTGAAATTTTATCAAAATTCTTTTCTTTCGCTGCATCAATTGAATGAATAAAATTTTCCTTTTACTTATTATTGAACAGAATATTTCTGGTGATAGTACGGACAAAATTACCGTTAAAGGAATTAATCCCCTGTCCAATAAAACTCCAAAGTATAAAACAAGATTAATTATGTCAATCCTTATAAATCCCAGCTCTACAACTATTTTTATATATATACAAGGTCGTCTAAAGTTTCATGTATGTACAATAAGGATTTACCTTATAGACCTGATTCGTGGTGTACTTACCACTAAGGTATTAATGTCGGAATTTAATTATACATCTAATGAAATTACATTTTATTTAATCGAAATTCGAGACTATCAATACTTATTTGTCGATTCAATCATTAAATAGTATATTTCTTTTAGAAACCAGTGCTTTATTAATAACAGAAATATGAAATTCGATTTTACGTGAAGTACGGGACGGAAATATATTTCCTTTATTTAATTAAAAACAAAAAAATGTTAAAAATAAAATAAATAACAAATAAAAAGTTTGTTTACCTGTTTCGTCCCGTTTCTCATCATCATCTTTGTCCTTATCATCGCCATCGGACACAAGAGCATCGTCATCGTCGTCTGTCTTATTTTTTGGTTCCCACGTCATTTTGTTTTCTTTCTTCAGTCTCCGTCTTGCGTTAGCAAACCACGTAGAAACTTGCGTTAATGTCATTTTAGTTATGATTGCCAACATAATTTTTTCTCCTTTCGTGGGATATGGATTTTTTTTGTGTTCGTTCAGCCATGCTTTTAATGTGGCCGTAGATTCTCTAGTAGCGTTTTTACGTCTGGCTGCTAAGTCGTACCCGGCACCATACCTGCAATAGAAAAATTTATACAAAATTTAAATCTACTAACCAAAAATACAATTAGGAGTTGTACAGTGTATTTCATATAGTCACTACATATAAAATAATTCCTGTTGTTATGTAACTAATCTAATATGATCATCTACAGAGAATGTCAGGAAACAGAATACCCAAAATAGCTTCTAGTGTGGACACCAGAAGGGTAAAGAAGAGGAAGACCACGAAGAAGCTAGAGAAATGAATTAAATAAGGAAATACAGGAGAAAGAACTAACAGAAGACATTTTTCATGATATATATAGAGGCGGTTGAAAATTGAAAGACGTTGTTAACTGAGATATTTATTAATACCAACCTAGAGAAGAGACTAAAGAGGAAGGCCTTTGAATTAGTTGTCTAAGTGCTTAGCGTACAAGCAAAGTGCTAAATCTTCTACTAAGTAAAATTATTAGTTTTAAGACATCTACAGTAATCTAAGTTGATTGATGTTGATTGTGTTTATGATCAGATTAGAATATTAGGGAAACGTAAATAGCAAATTTTATTGATATTAAATTAGAAAAAAATTATCGTTACCAATGAAAATAAGAATTTAATTTCCCAAAAATTGATTCTTGTTTTCTGTTTTTAAACAAAAAGTGTTTATGGATCCAAATTTTCACTAAATTGCAAACAAAATATTGACATGAACTTTAGTATAATTTCTCGTATTTGAATGACAATACATGAGTCAATAAAAAGTTTTGTGAGATATTTAATAGCACACTTTATCTTTATATGATAAAATTAATTATATTTTACTAATTTGTACCAATATTCACGCCCAAAATTCCAGTTTTCGTACTCAAGTAAAGTGTAGTTATTTATGAAATTAAAATTTATGACAAAAAGTTGTTTAGTATATCATTCTAAAACACTATATCGTTTTTCATAACAAAATCGCCGTTTTCATTGTTATTGTCATTATTTTGGTTTATACCCGAAATCAGTTCAAGTTTTTCTTTCCTATTTTATAAACATTGTTTGTTAGTTTTAACAGATTGCTTCAAAACAAAATTATAAATACGAAAACGAAATAATTTTTTGAAAACCAGCTAATTTTCATTTGTATATAAAACCTCTTCGCAGTATAATCCAAACAATTCATTTCAAAATCGTCAATTTTTAGGAAAAGTAGCTCGAAAAATAAATTAAAAGAAAAACATATTTTGAATTGTACTTTTATTATTTCGTGCTAATGCATGAAATCGTTAGCATTTCAAAATAACAATTTTCAAACATTCTTATTACAAAATGTCATTTGAATAAATTGAAATCACCTCACAGTAAAATGAATCAAAAATATCAAATGTAAATGGCTTGCTTGCTTGCAGATTGAGCGGTCTTTGCCTTCTTTGGTTTTATTTCTGTGAATCATTGCCAAACACTCGATGTAAACATCATCACAAAGCTGTTTCGTTCTATTGTGAGCCAACGCGGCATCCATCTTGTCCACAGATTTCTCATGTCCAAGTTTTTAGTTAATATGCGATGTATCGCACTTTTTGACATGCCTACTATGTCTGCCAACTCGTGCACTTTCAATCGACGATAATCCAGTGCCATTTTGTGGATTTTCTTAAACATTTCTGTAATCGTCACCTAATTTGGTCGACCTCTGCGTTGCTGGTCTTCGCAGGTCGTACGGTCTCGTTTAAACTGTGCTATCCAATATTTTACTGTTGATAATGCAGAAGCAATCTCACCCAGAGTAGAATCTAGTTCAGCTTTTATATTGATTGGGCTAAGACTTTTCAAATAAAAGTATTATAATGATGATGACTAATTTTTTCCATGTTTACAGCTTCTCTGGAAACGTTCACTATTTATGACTGCCAAACAAATAATAAACAACGTGGAGTCCTCAAATTTGAAACATATGCTGTATAGATTATGTACTTTCTAATACAGTTGTATTTTTCAAGCAACTATCGCCATCTCTAGGTCATACCAGGTTCTTCTGGGACCATTCTTATATTAGTAACAGAAAATTAATCCATTTTAAAGTAAGTGTTATGAATTAAGAAATTTTAAGTACCTTGAAATCAAAATTTTGTCGCCAAATTGCGGATTAAGTCACAAATACTTTACGAAGAAAAGTGAATTTTAAAAATTATTAATCATATCGATATTAATGCAAGAATTTGTTGTGAATTGAATTGTCAAAATATATTCTTCGTCTAATCTATTAGCCATCTTAATAGTCATCGTTTTATTCCGAATTTCCCTAGAATTTTTCCGTTCAATTTACTAAATGTTTCATGTTCACTAAGCTGTTTAATATACCAATATTACAACGATACGGAACTACACAAAATATCTCGCCCAAAAAAAAACAAATATCATAAATAAACCATAACCTGCTAGTTACGTAAAATTATTCAAAAATCACGTGACTCGTAGTATTAACTCCGTAAAAACACTTAAAAAACACCGGAGCAAAGCAAACATAAATAAATATAACCTCATTTTAATAAAAGACGCCGTTTTAGCTGCCACAAATAGGGAAATATTTTCAGTTGAAATTTATGTGTATCGTTACCGTGCCGGGTACTAACCGGTGATATTAAGAACACGATATTCGACGCATTATTTAATAGTTACAAGAATGTCTATAACGTCGAGTTAGTTGTAATTCATCACTAAAAATACAAACGAAACTAACGAAAAAAGTTTCAGAGTCACTAGAAGTCAGGAAACGATTGTGACATCACTTAAATTTTTTAATTTGGTTAATACAGTAATTCCCTGAAGTGGTAGAACGCTTTTCCATTATTTCCATACCAGTTTTTGGAAAACAATTTCGAATTTTGAATAGTGTTATGGGTTGAGAACTCAAAATAAAATGTCTAAGAGGTATTGAAGACACTGAAGCCTTACTAAAAATCAAATAAAGGATCGAAACGTTGGCATTCTAATAAACTTTTGGACAGTTTTATTTTGAGTCCTCAGCCCACAATACTATTCGAAATAATGTACTAGGAAGGACAATAATATAAAGAATAGCATCTTCATCTGGGTTTTCCAAATCTATCGACAGCACATATGGCACAGAGCCTTGATAAAGATCAAATAAAGGATCGAAACGTCGACATTAAAAAAAACTCAAAAAAAACAGTTTTTTTTGAGTCCTGGACCCACTACACAACATTGGAAATTTCTGATATTGATTAAGTAGTTCACAGAAGTTTTTCCAGCCTCTTTTTTATTATTTATATAAATATATTTTCCTCTGGCAGCATAATAGGTTTTGTTTTATTGATTACTTCTTCATTTTATTGATATGTTTTTCTTTGGAGTAGTTCGATGAAATTCATACGATTTGAACATCATTTTCATCGCCTTGATGAAAGAAAGTTTGTTTCTTCTCCAAATGAGGTTGTTTCCTTGTAACTTACTCCTTCAATCGGTATAATAATGTATTTTCCTTTTCTTTTCCCATCAATCGAAGGATTATAATATGAAATAATTGGACATATTTATATTTTTTAACGGTCAAATTATTCAAATTCCGCTTATCATTATATTCGTTCTTATTAGATAAATCAACAGACATCCCCCGAACGAAAATTAATCAGCGCTTTTCTTCGGAAAGCGAAAAAATGATTTAATGGCAGATTTCTTTGTGGAAAACTGTCAGACTGATGTATAGAGTTGCCCTCCCTAGTCGGCGGTTTTCCCCTACACTGGGATTTGATTACGGCTAGAGTGGTTTCACCCCTATTAAACTGGCTACTTTTTGTCATAGACAGGGAAAAGGCGGTCACCGATGTCACTTTGATGAAAAAAATAAAAGTTACGCTCAACATAGGCGTTTCGGAAAAAATTGACAATTTGGAAAATACATCCATCCAATTTGTTACCATTTGTGATGAATCGTATTTATTCGTGGGTATCTATTTTTTTGAAAATTCACGATTGTGAAAGAACGACTACTACTAAACTATTTGACTCAAAAAGGCAATGACACTAAGAAGAAAAATTTGTTGAATAATTAGTCATTTTCCATCAGAGAATCAAAACATTGAAAAATGTGAAGATACAGATCCCAGTTCATAAAAACACAGAAAGAATTAGAAATAACATTTGCAGTGATATAACTAAAAATTTTGGTAAATTTGAGCTAAAGATTCGGAGCTGCAAAGCAGAAATGTAAACTTCAACTATTGACAAATTGTTTGAAAAATTAGTTTAAAGGAAGTTCTAAATAAAAAGGAATCCATTTAGAATATTCTAGTACTTTTAAAAACGAGACTTTCCACGGAATATTCTGCTTCAAAATTATTTGGAGTTTTTCAGCCGATGCAATCTTTTTTTATTCATTCAAAATACATAGACGCTTTCCAAAGAAAACTATTTTTCTGGGGTTTTTTTGTCCCACTTAGTGTTAACACTACCCCATCGATGACCCACGGGTCCAAAGATAGCAGCTCGCATCATTAAATCTAGGGAACTACCTTTGAGATTGCTTTTTTGGATGATGGCAGTGAGAAAACTTCAAAATAAAATGAAAAAGTTGTAGTGGGCTGAAGAATATGTAAATTGATCGTATGATGTTTGGAGTGATGAGTCAAAGTTTGAGATTTTTGTGCCTAAGAGTGTTGGATGTTTTGTAGGAAGGGCGACTTGAGACCTGGTACAAATTGAAGGGATTTTAAAGATAAAAGGCTACACAAATCGAAGGAAAATGTAGTACGTTTTTGGTCAACGCCTGACCAGCGAAAAATTCATCTTCTAAAATCTAATTGGAAATACTTAAAAAATAGTTAAACTTGATACAAAAATTGGAATAGTGAAGATTTAACAACTGACGAGGATTTGACATAAAACAATTTCTGATTATAATATAATGCAAATACGTATTTTTATATGTATTGAAGAGTCATCTTAGACATTTTATTGAATCAGTAATGGACTCTATTTCATCCATTTTATGAAAAATTAAAGTTTATACATCACACTCTTCAGAAACTTCGATCAATTAACATAAGAAATATAGAGTAGGTTTCCGTGGAATGAACTTTTTCTATTTCTATTGTACAATTGACTTAATCTTCTTTAGGACCAAAAAAAATCATTTCAGCGTTTCCGTAATATGTCTTCTAATAGTCCATTCTTCTTTTGTTGTATGTATGTTTATAGTATTATACACTAGGGCCAATAAAGGTAA
This sequence comes from Diorhabda sublineata, assembly GCF_026230105.1. Lineage (NCBI taxonomy): Eukaryota > Metazoa > Arthropoda > Insecta > Coleoptera > Chrysomelidae > Diorhabda > Diorhabda sublineata. The sequence goes on from NC_079479.1 coordinate 32,448,272, forward strand.
TTCATAATTGAATGTTATTACACATTATTATGTCATTTTCAACGACTCGGTATAAGGTAAAACGCCAACTATACGATTGTATCTATAAGCAATAAATTGAAATGGTGCATTGCGATTTGAGTTTCTACAGTCACCACCTGGGTCGCGGCGCCGCCGGCGCACCGACGCGCCAATCAATAGCTCTCCCTCTTCAGCCATTTTGTCTTAAAGCCATTCCGGCAGTGGCAGTCGATCCGTGACCGGGAATTAGCGGCACAACAATTCAACCGACCGCCGGATCTACTTCATATACTCGAAATACTTTATACCTTAAGCTCAGCTTTCCGCTTTTATTCGTCGAATGTATATCGACGAGGCGGCGTTGCCGTTTGTTTATTTAACGTAAATAATGAATGATGCGTTTATTGATATTTTCTTTATTGAGGTTTTGTATGTATTCGTCGGTGAATTGTGGAGCCTCATTTTTATATTAAATAGTAATATATTGGATAATTTTGTTAAAATAGTATAGGCTAAAAACAAATACATAAGGTGTTGTTAAAATAAAAGATATGATGATTAGGTAATTTAATGAAGTTCTCGAAGACGGCACTCCCTTAAACGCGGACGCGGATTTGTGAAAACTCTTGTCAAATAATCTGGGGTGATTGCTGCCATTTCCTGGCGGATATTTTCCTTTAGCTGACTGATATCCCTCCGATTGTTCATGTTTGAGGTGCCCACACAAAAAAAAATCAAGAGGCGTCAAGTCAGGGCTACGTGGAGGCCAAGGGATATATCTCTTTTGGGAATAAGTCTTGCAGGAAACATCCGCCTCACAGTCGCCATAGATTACTTTAATATGTGACAGGTCGCTCCGTCTTGTTGGAAGCAAGTTTTCGTATTCGCTATTCTTCATCCGGCAAGTTCTGAAGTCAAATAGCCCTCTAATATCGCAATATAGCGGTCAGTGTTAACGGTGAAGTTTCGTCCTCGTGAATCTTCAAAGAAGAAAGGGCCAATAATTCCCTTTCCTGAAATTGCTGACCATACTGTTACTCTAGGACTAAGCAGTGGTTTTTGATGATTTATTTTTAAATTTTTTTCGATCCAATAGCAACTGTTATCGGTTTACGAATTCATTTAAATGAGCCTCATCTTTCTTTAGCAAATGCCAACCTTGCTCCAAATTCAGTATCTTTTAATTCCTGTGTTAACTGGAGCTTATAAGGATGCAGTTTAAGTTCCAACTTCAAAATTCGCTATAAAGTCGCGACAAGTTTAAAGCCGCTGATCGCTTCCGAGTAGACACATGCAGATTTTCTCGTACTGACTCCTTTACCCATCAATATTATCTGTGGTCCCAGACCTTCTTGGACGACCTTTTGCTGGCGGTTTAAACGTGGTTCCCTCAAAACGCTTAACGCATATTGAGGGTAATTGTGTTTTGATCTATATTCTGAGCGTATGAACGACCGTTCTCGTAAAACGTGCGAGCACAAAAAGTGCGACGCTTTCCGCCTAAGTGACTCATGGCAACTAAAACTCCACAAGGGCAACTATCCAACCACTGATGATGCAATATGCACGTTTTATTGCGCCACACTGTATTTCAAGATATGAAATAAACTTTCCTATTTCTGTTCTAATAATAATAAAGCAAATTTTTATCATTGAAGCTACTTTAAGTGTTTTTCATAATATTCTTTTCAAATATATACAATTACTTCCATGCGTTTTTAGAGGCAACTCCAGAAGGAAGATTTGAATGCTGGATAGCTCATCAACTTTAACCTTCTGACTGATGTAAAACAGTTTCTTTAGATTGGTCTTTGCAAGCAATCAGCCTTTTAATGTACATTTAGCTTTTTTTTCAATGCACCAGTCGACGCTATAATATTTTCTTTGATCAGGTCATGAGGGATCAACTTTTCGTCCAACGCCCAATTGCATCACAATCTCACAGTATGTCACAATAATCACATCCAAATGACACGTTTGGTTGAATGTAAACTCAACAATGTAAAATTTGTAATGAAAATGCCAGTGACATGCTAATGATAAATAGCAAATTTGCTATACCGGAAAACATTATCGTTGTTTCCACATACCTTTTTTTATTTACTTTGCCCCGTGGAAACATACACCATTAAACCGCGTTGTTGTTTCCAATGATAATTCAATCGACACGGAAAATTTCACAAGGAAATTTGATTTGGTAACTTGGCAACGCTGCGAAAATGAAAGCTTTGGTATTTGTTTCGTTAGCACAGCCCCGTTTTTCAGCCATATAGTAGAGGTTAATATTTCTAATTTCCAAGTAAAAGATTACTTAGCAAAGCGACAATGATGGCAGTTGAGAACAGGAAGAGGTATTATACAAAACCGCAACTAGCATGTCCGTTTGATCTATCTACCCGATATCGCTGTTTGTGATCTCTCGTGTAGTTTCAGTGTGGAATAAAGAAATGTGAATGCGCTCATCGTATCATCATGCAACGTATGAACACGCTCGATGTTCGACAAAATCATTTTGACAACAACGTTGTGACAAACTGGTCACGACATTATACGTTTTAAACTGTTGTGTTCAATGAAGGGGAACACAAAGAGACACAGGCAAATGTAGCATGATTTTCCGTTTATTAGAGATTACGTGTGAGGATATCCGTTTCAGTTCAAATACTAGAATGCACATAACTGTTTTTTCTTTTCAAATTATAGTACAGTGATATTGAGGTAGGTTCCGGAAATAAATACGGCAAGAGGTATGAAGAAATATGCTATTAATCGAAGGTGTTTGTTGGTTTTTAGTAATAATTTAAAAGCCTATAGATTCTCTAGTGAAAACATGATACGATTAAGATTCATGACGTTTAATCAATTTGCTATGATGAACCCAAAAACTCAGTTAGACAAGTCTAACTTAGTTCATTTTACCTCTAGACACAATTAGTTTAAACTTGAATGTTAACAGGAACAATCAAGTAAGGAAAAGTAATAAAATAATAATAGACAGAAATAGGGCAAATTTTTGTACACTTTTTGAAAATCTATAAAGTCGTTATAAGAATATCTGGGAGTTAATTTCGGACATAGCATTATTATCAAAATACACCTATAAACAAGATGGTGGAGCAGTGCTGAATTCGATTTCAAAACATAGATAAAACCCGAGTATCTACATCAAATGAAACTGTTTTATATTCTACAGAATATGCAATAAGGAACCAGATCTAACGATGTATAATAACGACCAATAAAAACGGTTAAAGCTATCGGGAAGTTACTAGAAAATCATGAGGAAAAGATAAAGATACATTTTTAGTGTTTATTTACTATGATATAATATTCTAGAGCTCACCCGTAAGCTGCTAACGTTGGATCATAAGGATAATATCCAGTCGTAGGCTGTAGACCCGCCGTAGTCCACGCTGACATGTCAGCTGCACCACTTGCATCTTTAAGGGCGTAAGGGTTACTCTGGAACAAGAAAACATCACAATAATTTTTTTAACAAAGTTAGTTTTATCAATTTTCATACACAATCGTATGCAGTATGATTTACAAGAAAATTGAGTGGAAACTTATTTTGTTCTCGCGATCATATTAGAAACAATTTTATGTTTTACTGTTGAACTAACAAAATGTTCTAATTATGAGCATCCCCATAACTCCCTATGCATTTGTGTTATCTGGAGGCACCACGCCCTCTACCTCTACCTTTAACTTCTCACCATACGACTGCAGCAGCAGAATTTCGAAACTTATCTATCGTTATGATACGTGCATCAAATCAACAAACTTCCTAAATATCCCTCGTATTTTCAACATGGATCTATTCTTTCCATATTATTGAAACCTTCTTTATTTGTTTGTCTTATCTTTTATAATTATGGTAACTAAATTCTTAACCAAAAAGAAAAAATAAATTGTAACCAGTTATTTCTACAAAATTGTTTTTCCAAAAGCTTTTTGGGTACTTAACTCAAAATACGATATCTAAAATTAACAATAACCACTTATTTTGACAAATATTGTAACAAAAAGTCATCCAGCGTGAAATATCGAACAATGCTCAACAGGGTAAAACCGGAGATAACGTCCATCGTAGTCGCTCTGGAGGAAGACACATTCGAAAATTGTTTACCTTGGTATACATTATAGGATTTATATAAATATCACCTGGAATGAGCTATAATCGCACCGCCTAACGATAACAAACTCTCTTATCAATATTTATATAGTTATCTGACTGTGATTGAGTTCTTTGTCGGCATTTAATGGCGACATAACAACCTCGATTATAGTCAACAAGATATGTGCTAAAGTAAAAGATAAATCCGAAGACGCCTACATAGGTCTTTTAAAAATGGTGGTCAATCGTTTGCACCATTGAAAATACTAATATCCATAATACTAAGTTCCAAATAATTATTTTTTGCTACTTAAAAATCATTTTCTTTAATTCCGTAAACTGCCAGAGGTAAGTAAATAGACGTGCTTCCCGTAAAATATCGATTCTGATTCTCTAAAGACGATTTCTAAATTTATGAGTAGTTTATCTTGCTTTCAATACGTGATGCGACGTCTAAAAAAGGAAAATGAAATATTTTTTCCGATTTATACAAACCTTTGCACTGCCACAATAATATTTCATATATGAAATTTGAGAGTGGAGTTTTTCGTAACTTTTTTTAGTCTGAAAAATGTTGAATTTTACTTAATTACATCCAACAAACATTATGGAGGTACATGACTACTCATCACATTCTCAAATTGGAATTTAATTAAATACTTTCGGCATCAAATAAACTCTGATAAAGCGATAAATATTGAACGGATAGATACAAGACATACTCTCTCTTCTTCGTGGTCTTCTCCTTACTCCCTGTGGTGTACATTTTAGAACCTATTCTTTGTACATACCAGATTAGTTATTCGATTTGGATGTCATCGATTAATGTGTGTTATCTTCCTTATTCAATCATTTCCTGCACAGTCTCTCCTGGATTTGGTTGCTCTTTACCATAACTTCATTTCGATCATAATTAACATTTTTTCCTTAGGTTTAATCATCCATATTTCGCTACCATATGCTAGGAATCGAGTTGTTCCATTCATCATAGATATAGTCATAGATCCGCGATCGAAGATTTTCAAATTGCGCATGCGATCGGTTCCCGAAGAAGTGACATTATATGTAAAGTTTACTGTTTCTACAGCATCTCATTTGAGAACTATCGCCAAAAATGCTCTACCTACAAGACCTTGATAATTCTAGTATAGACTCGTGGTTCTGCAAGCCCGTAAAGCACCGTTTTAGTAGACTCCTTAATATCTAAGCATCTTATGAAAATTAATCTCCTATCCAAACTGAAACATCAGATGATAAGTATGTGATTACGTTCAGCTCAATCGCACATTCCATATAAAAATTAACAGCTTCTGTATAAACGCCTGTCGAAGAATTTAGTTCAATCAAAAACAAAAAACCAAATGAAGAAAAGAATGTAATAACGTATACATATTTTCAAAATTACAAATAATTGTTGTTGGTAGATGTAACACGTTATCATTTATACCAGTAACAAGTGTTATTCTCAATAAATGCCCTTACGCAACTTAACAAAATCAATTGAGTGTTGTTTACTGTAATATAATGTCGGTAATTTAGCGAACAGTGGTTAGAAATGGTCTTTTTTATAGACGGCCGTAACAGCGGCGCGAGGCGCGAAACCTTCCATCCATCTTCTCGATCCCTAAGGGTTTTCCCTCTTTTACCGCTAGCGCCCTCCGAATCGTCTTTCCGCAGAAAGATTTACGCGCCCAGAATAAATATACTGAAGAACAGAGTTGGAGAAGTTATCTCTAAGAGATAACTGTGCAAGTAGCCACCGAAGGCAATAGAAAAATGGATCGTTTTTTATTCCCAATTATCTTAACTTAACTATAAAATTTTACAGTATAAAACTTGATAGAAAGTAAGTCGTTACACCTCGACAATGTTGCCAAACTTTGAGAGTAATAAGAAGATTGAGGAAGTGTTAATCAATGAGGTTATGTTGATATTTGTATAATTAATCGTTACTTCTACTTTTAGTTGATAAACTTATAGTAAATCTGAAGCTTTTTCAACTATTTAAAAGTGTCATATTTTCAGTAAAATCCGATTTTCATCACAAGAATTATTACTTCGGAAGATAGTTGAGTCTATGGATATGATTCCGAGACAAAAAATAAGATTCATCAATAAAAAATTAATGACTCATCTCGTCCTTGAAATAATCATCAAATTATAATATCTGCACCCTTTATAACACGATTTGTGAAGAAAAAAAATTGAAAATCGGACTTTTTTGATAAAAGTCTTTCAACAAATGTTTCACTACTAGAATCACCACCATGCAACTATTTGGATTTTGACGATAAAAGGAAATCATGATAGAACAATAGTCATTCCAAAAACCTTCCAGTCAAGGCAGTATCGCAGAAATTGCCTTTTTTATTGTATGTTGAATAATACCCCAACTCTATCTAAGGGTAACTTCACTTCATAGGCCTCAAGTATCCGGTTAGGGCGGGAACACTTATATAAAGTGAATTTCGAAATCATATCTATCAAACCTTCGAGATTTCAGTTGCCAGAGTTTTATCAGTGGGATACTTTTAGGGTAAGGACTTTCTTTCTCATTGATTCAAACAATTTTATTATGATAATGCAATGTTTATCATTTGAAGGAAATTCAATAAAAAGAAACAGTCGTGAGACTTTGGAATTCTTCTTTTGGATGTTGATAAATTTAGACAGTTTGTATATCTTGTATTCGTCGATTATAATAATAATTACGTTATAAAAATAAAAGTTATTAGAATGGTTCAAGTCATTAATTGTACTTTTATGGAATTTAAATCGTACTTAGACAGTTTTCTTCGAATCACACTGTAGTTTTTACTTGGAATTAACGATTTTAAACCCTTTTTAACACTAATCTAATTAGTTATTAATGTTATATATATATATATATATATATATATATATATATATAAGAATTATATAATAATTTACTGGTATCAATATTAAATAACAAGTTATTCCATCGAGGCCATCGCAACAAAAAGAACAACATTTTGATTTTATAATATACATATTTAATTCGCCGTAATGAATGATAATTAATAATTTTATTCGAAGAGCGTGCACGAGAGTGACAGCATGGCGTGCAAATAATTTTTATTTCACTAACACAACATTCGAACAATTATTATTGTGTTTACAATGCTCCAGCGATGTGTACTACATATTAAATTGCTTTATATCGTTATATCGACATACAAGCTCAAACTTGCAATTTCACGTTGTAATAAAATATAATGAACATTCGGTAATACCATCGAAATAAATACCATCAACTATTTTCTCGAATAATTTCTCCATTGTTAATAATTTTGGTATATAAAGGTGTTTTAAGACAAAAAATTCGAGTGTATTTGAGTATATTTTCTAAATCATACATTCGAAAGTTAATAATCCGTTAACAACTTTTGCGGAGACAACCTGTAGGTACAATCGAAAGAATATAATAGAAATGGATTTTCGAATCAATTTTTTAACGAAAAGTACTTTTGGATTGTTCTACATGCCAAGGAAACCGTTCGCCATAAAGAAACATTCGTAAGAAAATTATCATAAATTGTAGTTATTTATTGAAAATATTTATTAAAACACAATGAAACTGTTAATTGTCGAATATCGTTTTATTTACTTAAGGAAAAGATTAGCTGAATTTGTTTATGAAATCCTTTAATTTCTTTTGATATGTTTCTAAATATTCTTGATTTTAGATCTCTTCTGTTTCAAAATAATTTTTCAAAAGAAAGATAAAAATCGATGTTTCGACATTTTTTTAAGTCAAAATTTGTTATTGATACTGACAAAATTGAAGTATTTATATTAATCAATAGATCACCTATATCATGTACAGCAAAATAGGAATAAAATCAAAATTTGTTCTAATAAGAAAAATTAATTTTTCCCTAGTCCTTACATCTCAAATATATAGCAATAATCAATCAAATTATTTATAGTTTTATTTACGAAATAAAGTTATAAATTTTACCTGAATTATTTAGGTATTTTTTTTCATTTATAGCTTTTTCTTTTTTATGAATATGAACTATATTTATGTTTTTTTGATATTTCACGGTTCGTTAATGAAGTTCTATTTTTTCTATCGTATTGATGACCTCTTAGTCTATTTTCTAAATACTGAGATGTCTGCCCTATGTAGACAGAATCACAATAAGTACAAGCCACTTGATATATGATAAATCTTCTTTTGTTTTCATGTACATCATTATTTTCACGTCATCTACGCACTCTCGAAGTCCCGGAGCACCCTGTATAAAACACTAATCACAATTATTCTATCGTGTATCGTTTGGTTAGTTATAGTAACTAAGAACTGATTTTTTTTTAAGTGATATTTCTACCAATGCCGAATATTACGTATGTTATTTTTGAACATTCCAAGTTTTAGTTGGTTTATTGTGAGGAATACCTTTTTGACAAGATGTTCTTTGAACTTGTGTTCCTCTATTCATTTCGTGAAGAACGTACATCAACAGTTTAATTAATACGGGTTCGTACATTTATAAAACTAAAATAGCAGCGTCTAATATTCGCCTGAATAACGAACATTCTTGCATTTCAAGAGGTAGTATATGTGTCTTCGCATAATTAAATCTTTTTTTCTATTTTTCCTGTCTGATCTGCATTAATGTTTCGTAAGGCAAACAGAAATTATAGATACCTAGTGATTCTGCATAAAATTAATGAATTAATAGATGTTAAGCAAGCATTTGACAATGTGTATCATTAAACTTCATAAACATAACTCTTGAGATACAATTTCCATTCAAAAAATAATAATAATCATGTTTTTTTCATGACAGGTGATCTGGAGAGTTTACTGTTTATTTGTAACAAACCTTGTCTCATCCAGGATGTTTTTTTTGTACCAAATCCTTTTATTAACTTCCCTCAAATCATAAACTGACTGAATTTCTTATGGCATTCGGGAGTTGGAGATTATGTGAAGACAGCTCTCTTCTCTTTATGGTATTGATAATATTTATTATTAATAATTAATAATTTCTTTGGGGTTGGAAATATCAATATCGAGAATCTGAGGGAAGATTAATCTTGGTTTGATTCTAAAAACTTGGAGCTGAACGAAGCAAAAACTAAATAAATTACATTTAGCTCTGCAAAATGACGTACCAGAGGGGAATCTGTGAAGTTGTTGGTTATCCTGTTATTAATTTAAGGGAATATATAAACTCATTATACTCAAAATTTCATTAGAGCATATTTTGGGACAATTACGTTCCTCTAGTGGCAGACGATTCACTCTGCATCATCTGGCTTATAGTATCTCTCTTTACCAGAGTTCAAAGGATTTTTACTCTTCGGTAAACTTCTTTGTAATGTAAGAAGTCGAGTACATAGCAGCAAACTCTACAAGGAATATCCTTGTAGATCCTGCAATTGCTTTGCATGTGTATATTTGAAACACTTGTATGTATGTATAGGGGTGTACGAAATAAGGCAATTCATTCTATACCACCAGGGTTTCGTGTGGACTCAATGTACCGTTTTCTAGGCTGCATCAAACACAATTTTTGGTAACTATCATATCACTTTAGATATCAGTTTTTAACACCCAAATTGCTTGTACCATTGACCGTTTTTCTTCAATATTCAACTAACTGTTTACGACGACCTCCTGCCTTATATACGCTCTTCAATAATTTGAAGACATTGTAAAAACATTAACCTAGTTACAGCTAACCAAAACATTTAGAATAATAGTTCGACCCAATAATACATAGAGCAGCATTATGTTCTTTTGGTGTTGTCAGATGGCGTGCGCCTGTGTAACCGTCAATACGCAAATAATGCTTTTTGTACCCTTGGAGCTCAACCCATTTGGCAGAAGAGAAAAGACGTTATTAGACAGCTTTTATTCTTTGAGACATTTTTAAATTTATATATACACAGAATCTTCTTCATGCATAAGAAGCATTAGCTTATCTAATCTCTGATCAAAATTCTACTGGAATTTGATCTTGTATGCTCTTGAAGAACCACGTTGTCCTCGTATTTCAAAATTTTCAATTTCACATTGTGGTATTTCTTGAAGAATAGACTATACAAATACATGGTATAGAAAAAACAGGATTCTCACTTGCAGATATCTTTTTATGGCAGATTTATAAAACCCTGAGCTCATTGTTAAATTTAATTGGTTCAATTTATATTATTTAATTGATTTAATTGCCTGATATGATTTTAAAATGCGTATTTACAAGAGCACATGTGAAGACAATGTCGAGACAAGTATTTTCAGAATAACAAGCAGATATTTTATTTAATATTCAAAAGGTGTAGCATCGTATTTTCATTCATATCAACACAAATACTTCTTAATGACATCACTTGTGAACGTTATTCAGTAGAATAAGTTTAATTAAAACAGAACGAAGAGCGGTATTTATAAGATCAACGCACCGCACGTTGTTCGACATTAATGTAGCCTTGATAGTGGAAATCAGTAAATGGTAGTAATTAAACTAAGCAACAAGAAATGAAAAAAAAATAGAGAAGATACAGAAGAATACAAAGACATTTTTTTTAAATAATAATACGAAGTCAATCGTAGGCCTACAGTAGTATCATTGACTTTGGATTATGCGAAAGAAAAAACTATAAATAGTTGAAATAAGTGAAATATGGAACGATTCCGACCTAAAAAGGAAAGAAGACACTTTTTTCCATAACCATTTCGAGAGGTTGTATGATAAAAATCTCTATGCTGCAAGTGAAACTTTTAGGAAACAAGAAATAATCTCTTGTGGACAAATCTGTTGAATATGGTGGGTAGTCAACCAATTCGTGAATTTTACCCATGACGATCATCGAAGACCCGTTCAAAACGGCTAAAACTTTATATTGATACATAGGTACTGTCTTTTTCAAGTTGAAATCAGAAGCTTTCCAGATAATTAATCTAGCCAAGATGAAATGGTCACAGCGATAATTTTTTTGGAAAAAGCTACCTAGAAGAAAGGACAAATGATCAATGACAGATATTATGTCAACTTATTGGGTGCTTTACAAAACAAAGTGTTCACTTACACAAAATATTTTTGGGTGATTGTATGAAATAAGGTCTTCAATCTTAAGAACAACAAAACTAAGACTGTTCCAGACCAATGTAAAATCTGTTTGGCCAAACCGGATGGATTTGGAACACAACTGAAGAAGAGAAAAGATACGTTAAGACTTTGAAGCGCAAATGGAGATGCATACGTCGTACCCTACGGAAACCAGACAAATGCAACTTGCAGAAGAAAAGAGGCAGATCTGAATAATCATCACGAAGAACTTTATAAAATGAAATGCAATACATAAACTTGACATGGTAAAAGCTAGAGACAGGAAGAAATGGTTTTACTACAGCTGCTGAAATTCCAACGGGTGCCTTCTGGAAGCTATATGGTTATGGGTGAAAGACAAAACTCATAGATTTCATGGCAGAAATCCATGAATTGGGCTGGGCAACGAGATTGTTCGTCTATCCAAAATGTGAAAAATCTCCACTCACAAGCAAATATCTATTAAATAAATTGGAGAACTTGGTACAAACTATTTAGATCTCAAATAGAAATAAAATGATTTCTCATCCAACAATCTATGGAGAAAGAATGAATATGGAAGAGGAAATAAAAGCTTGAAACAGCTTGTAGGCTGAGCCTCAATTCTTAGAACGAATAAGGTTATTTTTTGTTTTAGAAAAAGGTCGTAGCGGTTCCAATTTTTGTTCTAAATAAAGTAAATTGCTAATCGTAATTTGACGTTACTATATTACCTTTGTGAGTTATGATTCTGTGATTCTCGCTTCGTCGGCCGAGAATTTCACAAAAAAAAGTAAGATCCTCTTCGGAGAAGTATTGTTATGAGCTAACGGCGTGACAATAAAAATTCAATTTTCACATTCCTGTCGGTCGTCGGTAAACAAAGTCTAAAACCGAAAGCGATTTCATGCCTCTGGCGAAACTTCATTGTTCGCAGTTTTTCAGCAGTCGTCTACAGTATTTTACAACGTATATAATTAGTTACTTCATCCATTATTTTCAGATACCGCGACACGAGTATATATGGTGACAAGTACCGCAATTCTTTGGTGCTAAGTGTAGCTTTATGATCCAATAAAAACCAATTCGCTCACAACAAATTTCAATCTCAATGTATCTGCGCTGTAAATGTATATGAGTGAGATTTTCCTCTAATAGATGTTTTTTTGTGTTATATAGTGAATTTTTTAAATTAAAAATAAAAAGATAGAAGTTTGGAAACCAAAAAACAACGCAAAACCATAGATTTCCAGTTAAGGAAACAGTATTTGAAATTTTTTTCGAAAAACGTATTTTTTTGGAAAGTACATTCAAGCACCTACAATTTGAAAGAAAAACAATTGATTGTCATAAATCTATCTAAATTTTTAGGTTAGGATTTCCTTACTTCATGATTTTTTTACTTTTAAGATTAATAATGTTTTGTATTTTTCTTAATTAACCAAAAAAGTGTTGAAATTTTGTTTTTTTTTAACTTAGGTCTCATTTTCACTTAAAATGAGTTGAAAAAATTAACCTAATAAGAAAAAAATATTGAAAATAACGATTTTTCCGCCGCATTTCATAACGTTTCATCGCTGGTAAGCCTACATCGTATAAGCGACAAGATTTGAAGAAAAAAGTGCTTGTCCATGAGGACCATCAAGACCTTCTCTTACTTTTGTAATCACCATAGCTAACATTTACCAATTTTTATTCGAGTTAGTTGAACACCCAACCTATTCACCATATCTGACACCCACTGATTTTTTACTGTTTTCTTATCATAAAATTTCATTTGTAGGAGAGAAATTTCCATCTGATGAGATCGTTATCGCATAGAAAAACGCCTTGAATTATTTGCAAGGGTTAAAAACGTTAGGTCGGACATTTTTCAAACAATACTCCAATCCAAGCTGAGATCTTTTATGTACTCTGGACAGTTGATGGTAAAACAGTAGCAATAAGACAAAATGAAATATTTCTCTAACTGGTATAGATAATATCTTTGGTAGTTGTTTTATACCTCATCCTCTTCCAAATCGACGTTCATCCTGAGTAGTTTTGGTATTTTTTTAAATTTGACTAATTAAAAACAAGCATTATCAAATTTAACATCAACAATGCACAAAAAAATTATATTGGTTATTAAGATGATCCCTATTTTTGTTCATTGAAAGTATATCGCCGAAAAATGGAAATAATAACCGTACCTCGTATCAATGTGTGAATCAATACGATAAAACTGGTTATTGTATAGCAAAAAGTGATATTTATTAGGTAAACTTTACAAAAGCAGCAATTTGTAGTAGTTGTTCGCACTTGTACTTGTAAGGCGATTGTTCACTTCACGAGAATTCTACGTTGGAAATTTTCTCCTTAGATGTTCTTGAATATGCAGTTTAGACAGAGACGGCTTCATTCTTGAACATAACAAAACCGGATGTGTAACAATTAACAAACATCTTTTCTATATTAATACGGAGCTCAATTAAATGAATCTTTAGCCTAACAGGCTTCTTCCACCTCCCAATGAAGTTACCACTAATTATTTATATACTAAATAAACAAAAGTCACAATAAATGAAATTTTTAAGAGATTTACTAGCAATTTTAATCTTTCTCTGTCTTTTTCTCCCCTCAGGTTTCCACACCCTATTATTTGGAAACATATGAGGACGACGTCCTCAAGGAATATCTCTGTTCATGTCAAACGTGGGTCAAACTTCGGCCTCAATCGTTCAGGTCATCGTCTTCACGGCTCCAATAAATCTTCTAGTAGGAATGGATGAAGATATATCGCTGCTAAAACGAAAAAGAAACTAGAATTGGAATGAAGAAGAGAAAAGAAAGGGAAGATACTCTTCGATCCGATTTTAGTGGAAGAGGGACCCACAGGTTAATTAGGAGCGTGAAAGGAAGCAATAACGGAACTTATTACCTGAAGCTAACGAGACAATTTTGATACTTTTCGAAGAAGATCAGACACCAAATCGAGATGATTTAATACAATTTAATTAATAGTAAAAAGGGCCATCTCGAATAATACTAAAATAGAAGTACCGGGAGGTTTTAAATGAGTAAATTAGATTACGGTTTCAATTGGTAGGTTTTAATTTTGTAATATGAAGAGGAATCCAGTACAATTATTAGTTTATCCTCATAGTAAAGGAAAAATCAATGCAGTTCTTTCTCTTTGTTCTTTGTACAACTTTCAACGAAAACTCTGAACTGTGAAATATTTTTCAAAACGTTTTTTTAACCTTAAACAAAGATATTGTCTGACTCTATCACCCAACGATCTCTTTAATAGTTTTTTTCAGAGATATTTGTAAGTATGATTTCCAAGCTTGACTTCTTTCTCTTCTAATTGAACTTTGTTGAATAAATACAAAAATTTCTCTACATGGCCACGTATATGTTCAAAGAATGATCTATCTTTTTATAGTTATATATATTTTTGGTAAAGTTACCATTGTTTCGCTAATCATATGATGGCTAAAATAACTAATCAGACTGTACGAATTCAAATTATAACACAGATTGAATAATTTAATTTTTTTAATATAAATCTTACTTGGAAAGTAAAATTCTCAGCCTACTATAGAATCAAACAAAATTTCATTGTCAAAATATTTTATTACTCAACATATTCTCCTTTTAATTGGATACATTTATTACAGAGAACCTGCAACGTCTCTAGACCTCCACAGCTTTTATTACTTCCTCGTTAGAAGAAAATTTACGACCCTTTAAACTTTTTTCCAGTTGAGGAAAGAGATGATAGTCGGACGAAGCCAAATCTGGTGTATAAGGGGGGTGTTCTAGTCATTCAAACCCTAAATCACGAAATTTTTTGCATGGCAACATGAGATTTGTGTGCAGGGGCGTTGTCCTGCAAAACCAAAACACCTTTGGATAGCTTTCCGCCTCTTTTCTCTTTAATTTTCCCCATAGATTGGTCAGTAATGTGGAATAGTAATCTCCAGTTATTGTTCTACCCTTATCCAAAAAATCATTCATGATTACTACATGGCGATTCCAAAAATCTGAAGCAAGAACTTTTCCAGCAGATTTTTAGACACGAAACTTCTTGGGTCTTAGGGGACCAGAGTGTCGCCATTCCATCGATTGTTGCTTTGTTTCTGGATCGTAGAAATGTACCCAAGTCTCATCCATAGTAACAATTCGGTTTAAGAGGTTTACATCGTTTTCAGATCGAGCACATATTGATGCTTCAACCCTTGCACGCTTTTGGTCAACATTCAAACATTTGGGGATCCATTTTTCTTATGTCCAAATTGACATGAACTATATGATGAACGCGTTCGTATGAGATATTCACTGCTTCAGATATCCGATTTAGCCCAATTCGATAAAATCATGTCATGAACTGCATCGATATTTTCGGGGACGGGCACAAAAACTGGCCTTCCCGATCGGTCATCATCTTCAATGGAAAATTTACCTCTTTTGAAGCTTGCAGTCCAATTTTTCACGGTCGCATACGAAGGACATTGATCACCAAGGGTATTAATTATATCTTCGTGAATCTGCTTACCTCTTAACCCTTTTAAATACTCCAATTTTTCGATTTTCACAATTTCAGTGAACATCTTTTTTCTTTAAATTTATTGCGTAACTCTGGTTTACTTTTTGACGTCAAACTTCACACTGACACTTCTAATAAGTTATTGTTCGTTGCTATGGTAGCGCAATATTTTGTTTATCCATGGAACTAGTCTAGGCTAACTAGATATCAATACATCCTCGTAATATTAAAAAAAATCTTAATATTTTGATTTACTATGTTCTATTGTAGAATTACAAAAAAAAATTGTGAATGAATCGTTCGATAGATGGTGCTAGCTACGCAGTTTGTTTTTATGCTTGAAACTAGAACACTTGAGCCTCTTATTTTGAAATAGTTTTAGTAAGTTTTTGATTTAGAAAAAAATAGAGGTTTTACATAAAATCCACAACTATATAATGAAATAGCATTTCAAAAAGTTTGTTATATAGTAATTTTAATAACAGTTTATAATTCGGTAACTTCCTCAGCTGGAAATCATAGTTGTTGTATAGAAATTGTTCGTTTCAAATAAGGAAGTATGACATTGCTTAGATAAAAGGTATACGCGTTTTAAACAATCAAAGAATGTATAAAGTTTGTTTTTTTAAGAAGTCACAGGTGGTTCACTTTCAAATAACTGTAAACACGTATATACTAGTTTGTAAAGTTTGATATTTTTGCTTTATCTTAATGAACTAATGGAGGCCATCTCCACTTGATTTATAATCGATTTAAAAATATATTTTTAATAATCTGTATATTTGTACACTCTTCAACAACTTTTATAACCATATTCTTATTAAACTGCCGTCAGTTTTGGACTACGAGTTTCTGTGTTTGACAACAGAGAGCAGAGCCTCCAGCTATCTTCTCAATGGATATCTTAGAGTTACTTTACCCTGCTAAGATACTAAGGAGTAATCGGCAGTCCTTGGAAGAAAACAGAGGTTAGGACGGGTAAACACCAAAAAACTCATGGTAGCTGTCCACTATATGGTTCAATCATTCGTAGATAATTAAATAAAGTTTTCCCTATTATGTGAATCGGGAAATTAGAAGCATTGCTAGGTACGAAAATATAGCGCAGCTGTTAAATATAAGATATAAGGACCAATAAATTTTTCCCTGACGACTCCTACCAAAACATAATTTTTTAATGCGCTGCGTGTGTTTCTTTTGAATCCAGTGGAGGTTTTCTCAAGCCCAGTAGCAAGAATTGTGTCGATTTACTGTACTATTTTATCAAAACGTTGACTGGCTGTTAAACAAATACTAAACAATGTCTACCGTCGTTAGAATTTTCATCCTTTCTCTTTTAGTTAAAATAAAAATAAATGTACTCGATTTCTTATATGAATTGTGACCGACCAGGTAACCAATCATAACGAGGATTAAAATTAAAAATGTCGAATCGAAAGTACTAATAGTATTTTTGTTTGTTTTATCGGTATCCATGATGAGTTTTTTTTTATAAAAGATTAGATAAATATGAATTAAGAGTATGTGTTATCCTACAAATCGTAGATTCGTTTTGTTTGTTGGTACGAACAACTTGTTTCTAGTTTCTATTCCTTACAGTTATCATTATCACAATTTGTAATGTATGAGCTCTAGTAGTATTGAGAATTATGCAACTTTATCAAAAAATATGTATATTTACGTTCTATATGATTAATTTCAAGCACGGTCTTATAATTAACGATATTATACATAATTTACTCCTCTTTGTATCTCAGTTAACAAGCAACGAAGAATATATAATATGCCGGCAGGTGTTGCTAATTAAAGCGACATCATTATGTTATTAATACGTTTAACAGTTTTTATAATTAATATCAGTTGAGGTGGAAATCAAAATTTCTTGAAAATAAAAAGTGGAACTGAAACATGCTTCATTGTATGTTAAAAGAAAAACGAAACAATCAATCAGCTTTAATAATCAGAGATTAAAAAATTAGTAAATACATTTTCTTCACCATTTGGTGATTACTATCATGCCAGGTCGATCTAATATCTATGAGACCAAATAGATATCCTTATATTGAGGTTCATGGTTGCTTTCTCGTCTGATAGGTAAGTTTTGCTTGTACATTCGTACCCAGACATTAGAATGAGCTGAAGTAAATAGCTTTCATTTTTTATAGTATAATCAATAACGACCAAAATTTTGCCTAATTCGAATGAAAACACGTTTATTTTATTGTCAGTGACTATTAACTTGTTTTATAACTAATTTTTCCGCACATGCCCGCTGACATCGGAAAATTAATACCCATCAATTTGGAATTGTTTATATTCTGTTACCCAGCGGGATATTTTATTTATCCTTTCAGATAAAAGTCAAATTTCTAATTGATTATTTAAATTTCATTCGTTTTAATGGCTAACTAAGGTTAAGACATGCATTAATTTGTTATTAATTATTATTTATTAATACTATATAGTCGTAGAGCAGCATATGGATGTTTTGATAGGCATCTATCGAATTATTTTTTTTTCAACTTTCATTAATTATCTAAAAAGGTTGGGCTCCTTTTGAAATCTTTTAAACGTGACATAATTTAAATTAGTGAACTTGTTCATTAGATTGAATGAACGAATTTTGATTTCGGGAGTAAATCAATAAAAATTCAAACCACGAATATTTCGGATATTCAAAAAGGATACGCTTGAAAATCAAGCACCATGAAAAATAATGCAACGGAATAGAAATTTTATAACAAATATGATATTTATCATAAATAAAACTGACAAATGTTACATCATAACCATCAAGCTACAAAACTCTTCCTCGTAAGAAAAGACGCTGTACAATAAACCTGTATATCCAAAAGGAAATTACCTGACTGAAAGCAATAGAAATAAGGGATCACAAGGTGATCACTCCAGAATAAATGTATAGTTGACTATATAGACTCAGTAAGACTTTTAATCAGCTTCAACGGTAGCTTTGGAGGAGTTTTGAGTTTCGTGACCATTGAGATTTTCAATCAGCTTGCTTTGAGCTATAGCAGCACCAATTTGCAGAACAATTGGTCGAAACCAATTCCATTTCACCCAGAGTAACTTCTGACACTTTAGGTGTAGTTTTGGTGAGGGGGGTTCCGTACACATTAAGCTTGCTTTGAACTATTACTGGGTCATGTTTCAAAAAAATTTGCCGAAACTAATTTTCATAAGGATTTAGCGGGGTTTTTTTGACAATTGATGACCAAAAATATTTATCTGGTTAAAACAAAAACGTATATTGATATTTCTATTGCATCAAGTCTATTAAAGAATACATTAGATTGTCAGATAAAATTTTGAATGTTTCATATTCATATAAATAAAACCCCAGAACCTTCTCAGTCCTTTCAAAACTACCACAGTATTTGAGAGTACTCGGAAAGGAGGCGAAGTTTTTGGACCAATTTTTTCAAAACTTAGTACAATGATAATACAAAGAAAGCGTTTAAAAATTTTAATAGGCTCGAAGTTCCGAAACTAAAACCAATCTTGCCTTAAGTTGCCGGGATTTCATCTTGCCTTAATTAACTGATGATTCAGTGAGACTTTCAATCAGCTTCAAAGGTAGCTTTGGTGAAGTTTTGGGTTTCGTACCCATTGAGACTTTCAATCAGCTTGCTTTGAACTATAACTACGTCAATTTGCAGAACAATTGGTGGAAACCGGGTTTTTTTGACAATCGATTACCAGAAATATTTATATGGTTAAAACAAAAACGTATATTGATATTTCTATTGCATCAAGTCTATTAAAGAATATATTAGATTGTCAGATAAAATTTTGAATGTTTCATATTCATATAAATAAAACCCCAGAACCTTCTCAGTCCTCTCAAAACTACCACAGCAGTATTCAAGAGTACTCGGAAAGGAAAAGGAAAAATGTTAAAAGGCACGAAATTCCAAAACTAAAACCAATCTTGCCTTAAGATGCCGGGATTTCATCTTGCCTTAATTAACTGATGATTCAGTGAGACTTTCAATCAGCTTCAAAGGTAGCTTTGGAGGAGTTTTGGGTTTCGTGCCCATTGAGACTTTTAATCAGCTTGCTTTGAATTATAGCTGTACCAATTTGCAGAACAATTGACCGAAACCAATTCCATTTCACCCAGAATAACTTCTGACACTTCAGGT
Organism: Diorhabda sublineata; assembly: GCF_026230105.1. Classification (NCBI taxonomy): domain Eukaryota; kingdom Metazoa; phylum Arthropoda; class Insecta; order Coleoptera; family Chrysomelidae; genus Diorhabda; species Diorhabda sublineata. The sequence goes on from NC_079479.1 coordinate 32,468,144, forward strand.
GTAGTTTTGGTGAGGGGTGTTTTGGGGTTCCGTGCGCATTAAGCTTGGTTTGAACTATTACTGGGTCGTGTTTCAGAAAAATTTGTCAGATAATATTTTTTATCGAAATAGATAGAAACGTCCAACGTAATTTCTATAGAAAAACTCGTGTGTTGAAATATATATTCAAAATTATTCGCAATTTCGAAATATCAAATATCACATTCCAATTTTTCATTATAATTAAATATGTCTCGTTAAAGAATCTACAGGTAGCAGCTGTTGTTTTTTAAATAAGAATTAATAGAGGCAGTTCGTCTGTCTACATACAATTGAATTACTTTTGCTTGATTTCCTATTAGATATTTTTTTGATGATAAATATTTAGTTACGTCAACTTAATGATAAAGTTTCTTTTTAAAAACATTTTCCGACATTACTTGAGATTTGATATCGTTATTTGTATAGTCCCCACGTTATTTATCATTGTAACATGTTTCAAGTTGTGATGTTTATTTCCAAATGTTAGTTTAATTGTGGAAATTGTAGAAAATTATTTGTTATTACTTCCATTATAATATGAATAAAAATTGTAACGGTTTAACGTGTCAGTAGCTCTAGGGAAGCTTGATTTTGAATATGATGCACCATAAAGGCATGATTTAGTCCCTTCAGATGATTTTGAGGTGCTAGATAGATCTTATTATAAAAAAGGTATCAAACATCGCTTGAAAATGCTTGAAACCACCAATTAAAGAGTAATTGGAGAGATGATAGAATAATAAAATGTAATTTTATGAAACATTTATCCAGAATGAATGGTAGGTAAGTTATAAAAAATAACGTTCACTTAATTTCAAAAATAAAATCACTATTTACTTATATTCGTCTTTAAGTAGTAATAAGAATCGATAGTGCTTGTGTATATTTGATATTAACCAGATGGTTTCCTTTCAAATACCTGTCCATAATCAAAGTTATAAACGACGTAAGGTTGCAGAAAAGGTGTTTGGTACGGCATATTTATGCTAATCCACATTCTCACGACGTCTTTGATACTAATGGGATAAATTTTCGAACGACGGTGTTGAAATTGTAAATTTGAAGATCGCCGAGTTTATTTTTTTTTTTTTTTACTTAAATAAACAAAAAACCCTGAACAATACGAATGAGATACTGTCGATTCCAGGTATATGCGAAAACTTTTTTAAATTCAAAGACCCTGAATATTTTACAAACTTATACCGCAAAAAAGGTTATTTAGAAAATAACTAAAGTAGAAACGTTCTGCGCCAATCAAAACCCATAATGCTGTTTAGGTCTACAATATACGAGTAGCTGAAAATAAGTGATTGTCACTAGGTGTTTGGATATGGAGAAAATTTCTTTATTTAGTAATTTGAGTGAAATTAATACCAAAAGAAACGATATATTCCTATTTCCAATGAATCACACACTCGTATATCCCTCGAAGTTGTCCTCGGATGTTCAAAATTGGCGAAGTAGGTAGGTAATCAGAAGAGAAAAAATTCTTAGTTAGCACCAAACTCGACGACTCGGAATTCAGTGATTTAGTATTGATACTACAAAATTTTAAAATCCCAAATGTTCTTTTATATAGGTTTTGGTTTTAATGAGAAAGGATAAGATACGAAGTTGGTCCAAAATGTACCTAACCCGACAAAGAAAACACAAAAATTTTGGAAAAAATTCATTTATTTTTCAACGTTTCAGCGTTGTTTGATAATTTTTTAGAATAAGAAAAGTGAAGCTTCTCAAAATAGCCATTAACCTATTTACTGCTGGAGAATGAATAGAAAATAATCCAAGTGGGCTAAATCTAGTGAATAGGGTGCATGATGTATTAATTCAAACTTTAATTCATTAATTTTGGCTGGATATGTGAGCTGATGGATTGTCTTGATGGAACAACACTTTCTTCTCACCCAAATACGGTCGTTTTGTTTGATTTGATTTTGATTTCTTCACTCAAACGTTGCAATAAGTTCGTATAAAATAGTCAATGACAATTAACCCACGCGCATCCCAAAACCGACGCCATGACCTTGTCTGCAGATGGAACGGTCTTTGCCTTCTTTGTAGCCGTTTCTCCCGTTTCAGTCCATTGTGTTAATTGTTCTTTTGCTTCTTGTGTGAAGTGATGGACCCATGTTTCATCCATGGTTATGATACGGCGCAAAAATTTGCCAAACACTCGATGGAAACATCTGGACAACGTTGTTTTTTTCCATTGTACGCAAAACGCCGCACGCATTTTGAGCACAGTTTTCTCATGTCCAAATTTTCAGTTAATTCCTATTTCTATGTCTGCTACCCGCACTTTTAGTCGACGATCATCCAGTACCGCTTTGTGGATTTCCTTCAACATTTCTGGAGTCGACACTTTATTTGGTGGATCACTTAGAAGCTGGTATTCGCAGGTCGTACGATTCAGAGCTAGTGTTTTACCGTTCTGGGTGTTTATACGTTTTAGTATGAAAATTTCGCTTCTAGTGGATGAAAAGCTTAACATAACAGTATTTTAAATCAAATAAATGAACGGGAACTGGGATATAACTATATATATTAATTTTAAATATAATATACAAGATATATATATAAGCACGATTATCGAAAAAATATACTATGAAGCTTTATCTTGATTTTATCTTAATATTAATAAATCATCAAATGTCATTCTTATTATAACCAAACCACTTTATGTTTCTTTAATGACTGAAATGTCTGAGTGAACGGAATATCCTTTCAGATTGATATCTCTAGAAACTTGTTATTTCGCTATTGGAATGGGTGGTCATACATATAAAAATATTATCAATTACGATGTAATGTAATGTAAATAAATTTTAATATATAAGAAAAAAGCTGGAGAATTATAAAGTAAATGGGAATGTGGGTTACAAAGGCAGAGTAATTAATTTCATCTCAAAGTTTAATAATAAGGGATTTATCAGCCCAAATCCTGTCTATTAATGTTGTTTGAAATTGAATTGTAATTTATCCGCGCTCTTCATTTCAACGTAAATACTCAAATGCAGTCTATATGACAAATACTTAGAGCATCGGATCAGATCAGGCAAATTTTTATTTACTTAAACTATGCTTATTCTTTTGGGAACAATCTATAAGAATCATCAATTGGATCATTCACATACGCCCAAAACTTAATAAATGTTTGTGTCCAGTTTTTCTATTCAAATCTTGTAGTTCAGTGGCACGTTGTCGTTGAAAGTCTCCAATATTTCCAAGATCTTTGTCAAACTTTCATTGATTTCATCGACACCCGTGCTAAAATGATTGTTGGAAGGGTTGTCACACAATAACAATCACTAATTTACCGAGCTCTTTATTACTTTTATTGTCTTCAAGAAAATCCGCAATGTTTCAAAGAGGTTCTCAACAATTCACACAAACACATCACATTAATCAAACATTTAACAGTCGTAATATTTTTTCTAGATTTTGAGATTTTCCGTTATTTCTGTAGGTAAAAACTAAATTAAAAGCTTCTGTGATCGACTAAAGTCACAAAAATATCTCTTTACAATATTTTGGTTCAATTCCTACGTCTGATCCCTGCTAGCTTTGTAATCCTGCAGGTTCTAAAGCAGTTTCTAGGTTAAAATGATCAACTTCTTCATCTTGAAAACTGATCATTATCGAAATTGATAGTGAAGGTTTTTGCTCTCAATTTTTAACAAAATATACAGAAGAAATTTGAAACATTGGACAATGGTTGAAATGAACAAGACATATATGATAAAATTAGAAGAATAAAAGCTTCAAATACCTTGGCATGACACTAACACAAAATGGAAAATTGGAATAAGAAATAAACGAAAGAACTGAAACAGCAGGAAGATCATTCAATGCAAACAAGATGCAGTTTATAGCCTAAGGAAATACCAAATGAGTTTGCTGAGGAAAATAAATAATAAATAAAGATACGACAAAATAAGGAATAAAACTATGGGAATGGGAGAAGAACTAGTAAAGAAGATTTATATGTAAGCACGAATCGAGGGGAGCTGGATAGAAGAAATTAAGATGGCAAGGAGTACACAAGGGACTGGATCGGAGAGAAGGAACCTGCTGTGGAAGAGGGAGCCGACGTAATGAATGAATTCCAACATACCTTGCACCTGAGAAAGCAGAAAAGCTTCATTGTAGAGGGAGAAGCCAAACGTGCTATGTATTTAGTATAAGGTTGGATATTATGAAAATTGTACCTCTAGGAATCCTTCAAGGTCCGCTTTAGGACTTTGTAATTTAGTGTTTTATTCACTGGACTAATTAATCGAAAGTGTTTTATATTACCAACATCTTTGAGTAAACCATAATGAAAAAACAACAAAAAATAAGCAACATTATATACCCAATCTTTTACAATCATTGTTAGATTATTTACATGGGTCAAACATGGTTCTGATTTTAAGAATAGATTATATCGCCATAAATATCATAAACAATAGGTCATTAACTGACTAGTAAATAAGAAAAAAATGTCAATCCAGTGAGGTGAATTATTTAAACTTTCCGAAAATTCATAGGAAATACTTTTTGACACCAGAAAGTCAATCTCCAGTCAACAGCTTTACGTTGCACGGGAGTACGCATTGAAATTAAGGAGATAGAACTTTGCTTTGCACCCGAAGTAAGTCTCCATAATTTTTACTACAACTGTAAACTGTTCTTTAAAGATTTCGATTTATTCAAATTTAAAATAACTGTAAATATTTCCAGTTGGAAAAAGTTTTCAATTACTGAGGGATTTATGGGCAAGCCGAAAATAAGATGGAAGTGTAAAATTTCATTAGTCGAACATGATACCTGTTATAAATGTTGACCCTTTCCTAACACCGCCGTTGAAATTCATTCTCTCGAAAGTTAAACAAAACAAGTCGGCGAGAAACAAAAGAGAAAAGAGGACCGAAAAAAAGCAAAATCAATATTTTGTCTACGAGCCCCGAAAAGCCTTTCAAGTGGACAGGACATAATCCATTAAGTACCATACAAGTATAAAAGCCGAATACTACAAGTCAGAGCAAACTAAAGTGAAATACGAGTATACGTTCGGGGATATACAAGTGGGGGGGGGGGGGGGAGTTTTTCTCCGATTTGAATTAGATTTATGTAGAGAAACTGAGTAGGTATCCAGATAAAATATTTGTTTCGTAATATAACGTATATCGCAATAGTTTTGTCACAAAATTCAGTTAAAAAATAGGTCTTGTAGGCTGGAAGTAAGAAAAAGCATTTATTATTTTGGTTTCCCAGATCTCTAAACCCGAATTTTTCAAAACAAAAATATTTCGTACAGAAGCATTTTCCGTGCCATAATCAAATGTGAAGAGGGAAAACCATGTCTGAACGTAACCAAAAAGATTTTTCCTAGAGAAAAAGCACAAAAACTGGTTAAAAAACGAAGTAGGGGCTTCCGCGAGGAAAGAAATGGTCAGAAACTCCGAAAAAGTTGTGTTCTAAATCCACCCCAAACCAATTGGCATGGAAACCAAGATGCTGTCATCAATTAAAGCATAAATTTTGCTAACGAGGGCGGGATGTTAGGGGCAAATGCCCTAACAATATAAAATATAAAGAAAAAGCTAAATTCGCTGATGAGCGAGGTCTATCCAAACCATATGCGGGCCGAGTAAGCGTGAAAACTGTAGATTCTGAACTTTCTCGCAAAATTAGTTGCTTTCGTAGGTCTCATTGGGTACTTTTATCTCGCGAAGTGTATGGTAGAGGATAGCAGATCCAAAATGAGGTACAAGTACAAGTTTTCCATTCCTATCCACATTTTTTATTAGCTACTTATCCAAAATACTTATCACAAAAATATATGTTAAATAATTTGTGCCAAAACCATAGATGATTTTACAAAATTACTTACCAGAGGTGAATAAAATGCCGAGCTATCTACTCCTATACTAGGATAAGGATTTTGGTCAGTCGAAGGATAAGGAGTACCATATACTCCAACACTAGCGTTCCGATATTGTAAAGCTGCCAATCTAGCTGAATCATATTGACAAGAACATACACTTTGGCCGGTTACCGGATCCGTTACAAGCGGTCGTCCAGATTCACAGCACTGAGTCGGTCCAGTAGATGAAGTCCCTCCTGGTGATAAAGCACCTGGAATACCGGCTGATCCGCCAGGACTTAATGATCCACCACCAGAAACTGGCGATGATCCTGAGTTGGTGGTTGGTTGACCAGACACCAAAAGCTATAAAAATCAATATCAACATATATAGTTTCAAAGTATCAATAACGAAAACAATAATTATTCAAACTAGCTGATTACCATAGATTAGTAGGAGGATTATTTTAGAGAAAAGTTTGAGTGGAAATCTTTCAAAGTAGTACACTTGGTTAATAGTGCACTTATTTTGATATTAGAAGTATTTTTAAAAAGAAGTTTTCTTTGGATATAGCTTTCATGTGTTTTATTGAATCCTCTCACTACCAGGAATGGTGTCTAAGCATTATATTTTCACCACATAAGAAGCATAAATCTGATATTGCTAAATTTCGTGAGTAACGTAGAAGAAGACTATCAGTGACTCAAAATGCCATACCAAAAGCGAGTCATAGCACGGAGTCATGTCATGTTAGGAAAGAAAGTTGAAAATCGTAATTGACAGATATTTTTTTTAATCACACTGATTGCAGCATTAAACAGCAATAAAAAAAATGATAAAGTCCGAGATTTTTAACTTTGATCACACTATCAATCCAATGTCGAGTGAATTTTCTTCTTAGTCAGCATGAAATTAAATTTGTAGTAGTGGTATTAATTATTTTATAGCTGGAGAAAGCAATCAGATTATTTCATATTATTCATCAACATTATTCTAATCTCGAATGTACTAAATACAAACAAGATCACAATACAGATAAAATTGACTTGAATAGTCCTTAAAACGTTGAAAGATATTAATATCAATACGTTTAAAGACAATGCCATTAAATTTACATAATTGAATAACGTAATTTGATATCTAGTTCGATTAGAAACGGGCTCGGAAATAATTATATCATTTGTAACTTGTATTTAATCCATAACATTACCGAGTATTAATTTTCTCATATTTGTAAAACTTTTGTAATAAATTTAAGTAGAATCAGAAGCCAAAATACATGAACGTGTTATAGATTGCCGCACACGTTTAGAAAAAAAAATAAAATTTGAGGGTGATACATAAGGGATGAGTTGTAGGAAAGACCCGTCTTCATTTCATATAACCCCCCTGTATGTAAGTAACGAAAAAAGATTTTCTTTAGACACAAGTTTTTCCCTTTTTTATGAGGGTTTTATTTGTGATATTAGTGAACTTAAATCACGAAAAGTTGTTTTGATATATGTATAATTATATCCCGAATTTTTATAAAAAATGTTTGAGACATATTGTATAATAGCACGCTTCTAAACCAATAGTCAATAGAAATTGAACAAAAACTCTATAAGTTAAAGGAATATTTGTCGACGTTTGTACGAAAAATAATACCGTTTGGCAACATCTCCATTAAAATTTTCGAGTCCGTACATTTCATTTTTGACATTACCATCGAGGAAGTTGTATTTAATTTAATATTTAGAGCAACGTTGTGCAATCAAGTTTTATATTAAATTTACTGAAAATTCGAATGTGACTTTTGAGATATTAAAGGAGAAATAGCTTGTTTTCAGCACACACCCTCCATCAATTATAGATCGCGCATTTAGATTGTTTCTAGCGTATCAGATCGGGCTCTACTAAGTGTCAACTAGAGTTTACAAATAATTTGTAAGTTTATATTTTTATAAAGCAGTTTATTACATTAGAAAATATTCAAATATTGATTCAAAACATTAGTACTCTCAAAAAAGTAAACTTTAATGAATATAAGCAAAAATATACACACAGGAAAGAGTCCAACTTATTCACATTCATTGTTTAATTTCTTAGGTACATTTCAATAAATATAGTTCATCATAAAGGATTTGTATACATGTGACTCTGCTGTGCTGTTTGAATCGATTTTTCCATACTGGACAAAACCACTTCTTGGCTTGAGCAGATCTTCTGTCGAAGTGCCATAGATAAACAAATGATAGAAGCTAATCTATTCAGATGTGGATTGATGAGAACTGGCCAATGATATTATGACTTTTGTCGTATAAGTCTTGTAAACAATTTGAGAATTTGTAGTTGCTATGTTTAGAAGACTACAGAAAACAGTTAGAGGCCAACGATTACTCCATCGTGTAACGGAATACTCTCAGGCTTATTCTGAGAAGAATCTGCATCTATTTTATCGTCATTATGAAATGTTGAAACACATTTTTCTGTTTTCTCGGAATATTTGATATAAAAGTACGTTTATTTTCACTATATCCAAATGCACACATGGTAATGTTGATGGATCTAAGTTGAAGAAGCTCTGGAGGAAGTTCTCTTTTGTTTGTTCTAATTGTGCCCACATGAGTCAGTTTTTTATTATGATATAGTTTGTTGACAAATTGCACAGATGTAAAATAGTTATCGTTTTGTCAATTGGACGTATAAGCCGAAGAACTACACTTGCTGCGTCGTTTGGTAATTTGTAAGCACCTTCAGGTTGTTTTCCTACATAAACCTCAATATTATGCAAATAAAACGTCTGGGTATCAGTAAGGGCATGTATATTTATCCCGTAGTTAGCCGGTTTGTTGTTTAAATATTGGCGAAAACGGTAACTGCTTCCAAAAGCCTCTAGTACCTCATTAATGGCCACGTATTGAGCTGGGCTGTAACTACTTCAACACTTGCTTACAAAACTTTAAAAAATTTGTGGAATTGTGACTAAGTTGTCAACTGCTATTCTCTCTTGTCTGCTGTTTGGGTCATCAAATCTAATTCCTGGCATTAGCTCCTTCTTCAACCCCGATTCGTTCGTACTTAGATGTTGTGCTTTTTTCTAAATTTAACAAGCCCAAAAATGCCATTATTTCCACCAAATTTGTGAGTAAACAATCACGTAGCCATTCCTAACAGACTCTTATTTGATTTAACTTTAGATTGGTGAATGTTTCAGTATCTTGAAGAACATTTAGCAAGAAAAAAATGTTCCGGTAATCAATCATTTCAAATTTATTTCTGCCTTCTTTCAAGGAAGTTTGGTAACTATATTTTGACGTCTTCTTTTGGTGTTATTATTTGTTGGTGCGTGTTTTAGCCTCGGAGTATCGTCTTTTCAAAAAATTGAGGCGTTTTGTTGGTGAGAGAAAGATACATTGATTTCATCTTTATCAGCAGATTTTTTGGTGTTTGTATAATGTATATTATGTTCTGAGTTTTCGTCGCCTAAATCAGAGGCAACTGTTTTTCACAAAAAAATGAAATTTTCCATAAAATAAGTATCTTTTTTTGTTTTCTAATATTGTTTTATGAATAACTTTACTTTGTTAATCATGTAACTTACCAAAAAGAATTCATAAACGCCTTAGGTCGCGTTGTTAGATTTTTTCTTACACTTCTAGCTAACTAAGGCAACAGGGTAGTTAATAGAAAGACCGCGCATTCTTCGAGTTTGCCCAACTATGCAAAAACGCTCTGTTGCAAACTCTTTGAGACATTTCTTGAATATGGGTCCGGTTGTACAACTTCAAGTGAATAAAATTTTGTTAGATCTTTTCTAGCAGCCGCGACCTATGGAAGGTTAAATATCTAGAAGACATGAATTTATAATTAAAACTTGTGAGAGTTTTTGAAACATCCGACCACCATTTAAGAATAAGGATAATGAAACAGCAGTTAGAACGATCAATCTACATCGATTTAGATACGAGAAAGATTCGTGCCAAAATTTTGGACATACAACTGAACAGAACAATGGTTAATCTTCAATAAATCCTCGTGACTTTTTTGTCGAAATTAAAACATAAAAAACGGTTTGGGATAATCTTCAGCTAAACATAGAAGATAGATTCTACAAATAAATTTCACAATAAGGTCAAAAAAAAAGACTTAAACTGGAGAGGCTGAAAAAACGACGGGAAGGAATGCTGTTTGTAGAATAGGAACCAAAATGGTTCTAAATTGATCAATATCTGAATTTACTCATAATTGGTGTTCAAAAATTAATTAATTAGTGGACGAAAACGGCATTTTTTGATATCAAACAACGAGCCAATAAGAGTTATTATTTTGTAATCTCAGTTTAAATATCTGAACTTCCTATTCGAGTCCACGGTGCAGTATACCTAGACGACTAAGTGAGAATGGAAAATATTGACATTAACAATTCTATTTGCTGTATAATCATTTCAAGTACTCTCTTAATTCTGTCAACAAATTAGTTATCAATGTGAAAATGGAACTATCTAAATCCCTCCATTAGGAATCATTCCTATAAGCATTAAAGTATTTGTTTTGAAAACAATTCTAGAGAATCATGTGAAGAGGATATACATCAATTTTCCATTTTGTGCACGATACTCCATCACTTTCTGTCACATTATACCAAATGAATGATAAAGTGTTAGTCTCTAGTCGAAACATCTGTTCATTAAATTTCTAATATATAATAGTTGATATTTATTTAGAAAGATTATGTTAGAATCAAACATTTTTATATTTATAACTAAAAAGATTTTTCTGTAAAGAGTGTTATTAAAAACCAATCTATTAAATCAAAATTTGATTTTTTTTATCACGTAATAAACTGGGGATTGTATTACCATAAATATAACTATTGACACAGCTATTGTATAAATCAGTTGAAAGAAGGTTGATTTGAAACAATAAAGAATAATTAGAGACAGAAGAAATCGATGTTAATCTTCCTTATCGTATAAAAAGTCTGTAAAAATATAAATGGAACTGAATTTGAAATCACAACGATCATATTGATTGTTTGAAGAATTTTGTTTTGGTGGTTTTCTTCCAAAACTATTTATTCCCCCCCTTTCCTTTCTACATTTCCTTCGCGTTCCTATCTTTTCAACTAAACTTCTTTATGTATGTTCAAAGAACAATTTCTTCTTTTTACAATTTCTTTCGTACCTAGTTTCACAAGCATTTTCATGTTAATGGGCTTCTTCAGTTTTTCACCTTCTTCATCCATCAACAAAAGTTTTTACGTTTTATTTTTTCATTAATAATTCTATAGTTTTATATTTTCCAATATTAATGATTTCTTTTCATTTCTTATCTTAGTTATCATCGTCTTATCCATATAAAGGGTGTTTTTAAATTTATGCGACTAAATTTAGGAGGTGATTGCTCGAAGGGTCTTTCCTATAATAAAATTTCTTATGCCATCCCTTTCCGAGATATCACCCTCAAAAGTTGGTGATTAAAATTGAGTTTTCATTATTTTTCTTAAATCACCAACCCCTATTTTATTGCTTATTCTTGGTTAACCCTCTGCTAATGCACGAAAATTACATCAAATTTCTAGCTTCATTAGAATTAAAAAAAATTTTAGTCCACAACTTTTAAGCGTAATATCTCGGAATGGGATGGGCTCAGGAAAAACCCATTAACATGAATTTTGTCGCATGAATTTAGAAACGCCCTGTTAATGCTTTTGGTGCTTTCTTGTTTATGTATATATGATCTCCAGAATCAACTCTAATATCTCATTTGGGCCGCCTTTTTCTTCAAGCAAATGATAATTATCTAAAATATATGTCTGCCTTTGTATGATTTCAAAACCTACTTTCATAATTTTATAATCCCATAAAATATTTGTAATTTTATTCATGAATAAAGTTACAGTTTCTGTGATGACCTAAGATTCATGTGAACTAGTTGATTGAGAAACTTACACTTCGTTCTCAAAACGACATTTATCAATAAGAAAGTGCTACTTGTCAGGAGGCTAAAACAGGAATCGGTTAAGTATATTTCAAATTTAAAATGAACGTCCAGTAGTTCAAATTTATGGCAAAACATGAAGAAGAAACACGATTCAGATCCAGTGAGAACCCCCAAGTTACAGCCTTTCGAAACCCGCTCCTATAACTGGATATATTTTTGAAGACCCCTAAGCTCAATTCTAGGGTCCCTATAATTGGAATTTGTTACAAATAGTTCTCTGGAGATGCAATCAGGTCCGTTGCTGTTAAGTGAAATGAAGTTTTAGAATATTCTTGGCGCCATTCGGACTATTCGAAAAGATTGATAAAAAAATATCTGGATCCAATTTAGATTGTTAAAATCTGAACAAAAATAGGGTTCTCAATGTAGGACCCTGCTCAAAATTTTTAGACATAGGAATCCTAGAATTAAGTATAGGGATCTGAACATTTGTTTCCAGAGGTCTTCAAATATGATATTTGGAATAGCTAGTTTCGACTGAATATTCAGATCAGGCTGATTGTTGAGCGCACGTGTCAGAATTCTGGAGATTTTGTTGATTAAAGTCTTAATTGAAGAGGATCTTCGCAAACAACAATTGAGAAAAGATCTGCACGATTACAATGGGATTACAAGGTGTTTTTTGAGCTGCTTCCAAGGAACCAAACGATCAATTCTCATGTTAATTGTTAACAATTAATAAAACTGGATGAAGAAATCAAAGAAAAACGGTCAGAATTGTCAAATCGGAAAGGTTTAGTTTTCCACCATGTTCCACACATATTTGGCAACTAGTGGGAAACTATTGGAGCTTGGCTGGGAAGTGATGCCGCATCCCCCATACAACCCTGATTTAGTACCATCTAATTACCATTTATTTCGAAGTTTGCAGAATTTTTTGAACGGTCAAATTCACAAATTATGTTGACGTTAAATAGCACCTGGTTCAGTTTTTTGCTGATAAGGACCAGAAATTTTATAAGCACGGAATCATGAAGCCGAAAGAAAAATGACTAAAGGTCATTGTGCAAAATGGAAAATATATAATTGATTAAAAACTATAATTTTTTTAGATAAAAAGTGTTTTATTTTATACTACAAAACCGAAATTACTTTGTCGTCTAAAATGGAATCAAATAAACTTTCCTGACACAAAGTCATATAAAATTTCGTCATATTTTCTATATTGCAATATTCCCGTAGTACATAAGTTTCTTTTAGTCTTCTTGAAGTAGCTTCTCCAGTGAATATGGTAGTTGTTTCTTCTCCAGACTACGTAATCCACTAAGACGCTTTTCATTCTGAGTTTCTAATAGTGCAATTGTTCTAATCTCTGTCAATACAACATGTTTTTAGTTCGAAAAATATGTAGGTACTGTTAAAGCAATCAACCTTAACTATCTATTCGCATAAAAAACATTCTAACAAAGTGAAAACAGCTTGTTGTTCCAACCGTTAACATTGAACATAAATTGTGTGTACATAAAGATAACTTGCCGGAATAATGTTTAATTACTTTTTTTTACTATTATTAAGCCTCATAAATGCGGGAATTAAAACATAAATTAATGCAAGCATATATAAGGTTTCATTTCATTTAGGATAATTCCGATGACGCTATTTCAAATATAGTTTCATTATAAAAACTTTGGTTCACCTTCAATGGGGAGCTAATGAAAAAACCCTGCAACAGGTCTGATTTTAAAACTCTTAATTCTATCACAATACAGCTCAAAGAATTTGTCTTGGAGCTTTTAAATCCAAGCCCGTATGAAAGCGTCTATCGTGAATCCAATGAACTTCCTCTATACTGGGCAACAATAATTTTGTCTATATCGTAGTAAAGTCTCCAATTTGTTACTCCTGGTATAAAACTGCCTTCTAAGAAGATCTATTTTCCTTTTATCTCCTCGGTAAGTCAAGAGTTTGATAAATAATATTGAAAATAATCTAATCATCCATTAACAAAATAAAACAAAATATTTTCTACTATGTTTGTGCGGTATTTCTTCAACGATTTTCTACCCGAGAAAATTTTGAAGACAATTTGTTGTTCATTAACGTCAAGAGTAACCGTAAAAGCAACTTTTCTCTTTAAACGAGGCATTCAAACGAAAATAAACACCTTATTTTAAGAGCGGCTGCTACAAAAGCTTCCAAATAATTTACATCGTTGAATCTCGTCATAAAATTCGAAAAGTCAAAATAATAATATGAAATAATTTGTGTGTTGAATCGCCCGGTGAATTTTTTACTAGAATCACGTTGAATAAACCTTGCACTAGAAAAAAAAATACGTTAATACTATTTTTTTTCTCGACTACCAGTTGCTGGCAATAGATAGTGATTTCCCATTCAACGAAACACGAAGGAATCATAGTTCTTAGCGTCGACAAGGGCTTCGTAACTGTTCATCTCAAACCACGACATTATACATGACAAGTTAATAATAGTTTCTATGTTTTATATTCTTTCATATCGATTTCTTGTAGTTGCTACTCCACTAAATTCTTTGTCATATTTTTTACGGTGTATTTCAATATCGCACATTAGTTTATCTCTTTTCCCGAATTGAATTTGTTTCTTTCTACATCGGCTGCGTAAAAACTGTTGCTTCTCACCATTTTTCTTGGAATCTCCGATATCGGTTTATACGAAGTCATTTTTATATTGTTAGTTGGTGCAAACACGACATAATTAAAACGGTTTTTTTTGTAACTTTTGTATGAATCCTCCTCCTTTTCCCATTATCCTCCAAAAAGGATGAAGTGACACCATTTATATTTGATCCAACAGTTGTTTCCAGGCTTGTCTATCCTGTACAATATTTTCGACATGAATATGAATGAATAACGTAGTCAAAGCAAAAGAAAAAATCACAAAGCATGAAGAAAAAGAAAAATTGGGTGACGATAGAACTCATAATACACCAGAAGGAAAAGGAAAAATGTTAGGATTACCAAAGATAATGTAGTTACAATTTCTAAGACCTACAACAAACTAAGAGAAACTGCAATGTAATTATTAGTCCAATTGCACTCTATTCAGGCAATTAGGTACTATGGTGACAAAAATAAGGACACGAGGATATTTTGTTACATGAAATGTATCAGCACGATTCACAATTTATGAAAAAGGTTATCCCACATAAAATAAATAGAAAAATTGAAAAGGAATTGAAGAAAAACATATTGACGACAATAAAAGAAACCAGAGTTATGGTTAAAACACATTTGGAAGAGAGTACAATGAAAAAAAAAAAAACAAGTTAGGAGTTGGAACCCTTGAAGAAGAAGACTTAGGCAAGACAAAATCCAGAAATACTGTTAAAATCATGTCTTAAGTGACTGGAATTGACAGATACACCCACAATGTGCGATATGAATAGCTGAGAAAGCGACTTAGATTGAAAATTGACAAGAAAAATGTTCAAAAAAACATCGAATCTGTGAATTAAACAAATAGAATTCATGGAAGTTCCTTTTACAAAGGTCCTATTGGTAATTAAACTCTAGTTGTTATTTGGCGGTAAGATACTTATGAATATTGATGATAATACGGTCCTGAAAAGTTGTATTATTATATCTTATTTTTTAAAAAAAAAACAATTGAATGAATGAGCGAATTTATGAATCAAAAATTGATTTTTGAATCCTATAGATTGTTGGATACATATTCTACCATCCCTGTATAAAATTATAATTATTCGATTTAATATTTTTTCGTTGAAACACAGTTTTTTCGTATGTTGTTTTTTACAAGCTGGTATACAACTTTTAATTTACAAAAAAAGTCGAATCAATAAAATTTTTATTTATTAATTTATTAAAATACATTAGTTTACCTGTGAAGCCGTCGGATAGGAGTAACCGAATTGGGCATACGCTGCCATAATCACAAACGTGTCCTAACAGTCAAAGATGTACCCGTTTTAATATACCACAGTCACTCCACAACACCAAATTAATCCTTTCCTATGCACGAAAACACTATTTTTGTCTTTGGTATGTCCAAAACTAGTCCTCGATCGTCTCATATGTACAAGAATTATACCGTATACGAGGTTAGATCCGAGGCGATCAGATTGTAACTGGGATCGTAGTTAACTGGCGAAACCAACGGAAATGATCTGCCCCCTTCGCTCGCATTTTTAGGCGTGACGAAACGTAACTACCAACAACTACATAGAAAATCCGGAGCTAGTTGAATCGTACGTATCGTGAATGGTGCCCCACTACGTATTCGACTATTTGGAGGCGTGTAGCTCCGCCTTAGTGGAAATAGTGGGGTTAGAACACGCGTGACTATCTTGTTTATGGGGCTCCACAGATCCGGACAAATCCCACTTCGGTGCAACAAAAACGCTAACTGAATTTATTGGATACAAGGTGTTTGTCAGAATGAATCGCTCTCATCATTTGTATTCTGATTCGGACGAATGATGCTACGGTTTTTACATGAAAACCCACTTTACATCTTGTGCTCTTATATTCTTATTGTCACACGCGTCTTTACAGATAGAATCGAATATGTTTATTAATTGGACACGATATTAAACTCAATTGTTTGATAACGTTTAAAATCGTTCAGTAAAACTTTATTTTATTAATCATATCGTCATATCTGGGTAGATTTTTTTTTGTTTGGAGTCATGTCTATTCACAGCCATTACAGGCGCGGCTTCAGCTTCTCTAAATTTTCCCAACTGAAAAGTAGCAATTTCATATAAAGAAATTAAAGAAATATAAGATGAAATTTGCGTTGTAGTTGTAGAATTCTGCCACTGAATAATGAGGTCTTTCAAGCAGAAATGCCTTTTTCATTCTCCGGAACTTATTGAATGTATTTGTTGCAATTTTTAATTCTAATTGAATTGAATTTTTTGGCATTGATAATGATGCAACTTTTTACCACGTCAGGTTTTTCTTCTAGTAGGGTCTCTCAGTTGAATTTTGAATGTGTTCTATTATTTAAAAATAAATAAATGTTACGAATAGTGTTTTTTTGAAATTTGAAGATAGATTCAAAGATGTACAGAGTACAAGACCTCTAGAAGAGCAAACCACAAAATTCGACTCCAACAACGGGTAGTAAATTAGAGTAGTACGAGAATCGAGCTGTTTAGATACAGATTCAATCGCAAAACAAGCAGAAGATAATTTTTTGCATGTACAGACCATCGAAGAGCAGGAACTTGATCGAATTTGAGGATCGTATTTAGTCATTGTCGGGTTTTAGAAGTTGTAAAACTCGACAAAATTTTTCCTGTTGGCGTTACACCAGAACATAATAGAAATAAGATCTTTGCCCACGGTAGAATGTAAAAACCACTCCGGGTTACACTGATATCATCTGCATTAATTCTTAAATCTGTGACATCATTAATAAATACCAAAAGAATTGGACCTAAAACTGAACCATGAAGTTTACTTATACAATAACGTCCTTATCTGATGTGAATCTTTATTCTAAAAATGAAATTTTTGTCTCTGGGGTTCAGATCTGGTACAAAAATTGAATATTCAACCGATTCGACGTGCAATTCGTGAATTCTAGCCATGTGGATCACAGAAATATGAGAAGGTACGCTGTCTTCAAGGACAAGCACTTTTTTATTCAAACGCGGTTGCTTATTTGCATGTAGGTTTACCTGCAGGGAAACTTCAAAAGACCAAGTTCGTTTCTTCGATGAAGCATTATCAGAAACGACAATCGTAGCAAACAAATACCATGTCTGGAAGTATCCAAAAGACACAGAACTTCTATGAAGAAAGAACTACCAATATCTGTGTGGACTGTTTTTATAAGTGTATTGGTGGGTACAGTTATGAATCGATGGAAATCTTATCTAAAAACCGCATTAATGATGCCGGAGATATCTTCCTTCGAATGTAATTTTGGTCCAAAGTTAACAAACGCTGCATCTAACACGCAGATAGCTTAAGCAGAAATCTTCGATTCTGGCATGCATTGTGTTATCTTGCTATGCCGATATAGCCTCTTCTATCTCTGTAAGCTCAATCTGATGGTCTTCCAATACCATTTACTGAACTTTTTGAACGATATCGCTGGTTTTTTTTTCTAGGAAAAGGAAAGTGATAAAAGATCTATCAGAACTAACTTCCTAAAGTTGATAATTGAGTTCATGCTTTGAAAAGTCTAATAATATCCTAAATAAAACCGTCGAAAAAAATTTTCGACAATCTTGGAATCAATCAAATAAATATCTTTGAGGTTAGTTCTTTTAAATACTTTCTCCATCAAATTAGCTGCCAAATCCGAGTGATATTGATCAATACATAGGTAATAGTGTTTTTTATAGGCAGTTCCTTGTATCAATTTCGAAATGTCTTCATCATCTTCATATTGGAAAATACCCGAAGTCTTTGTTGCTTGTTTTTATTTTGTACATAGAAATGTATACGTAATTTATTACCATAATGGTGGGTCCATTTACTGTAAACAATGAAACCATGGCATAGAATTCAAATTACATCCAACTGCTTTTTAATAACCGGTAAGTGGATGTAGTACGAAGACAATGCTTCGTGATGTGTTCGAGAATTCTATCATGAATTAATAATAACAAGAAATTTATCATGGAACTAATAATGCATGTATATTTTATACCAGGAGTTCAGTTTTTTTCCTTACGTTCAGTTAATTATAAAATTTTTATGAAGGTAAAAATCGTGGCGAAAAGAATACGATTTTCATTTAAATATATTGAAAAATGAGAAAAAACGTTTATTTTGAAATAATTGGAAAGAATTACTTAATTATACCAGTATAAATGAGGTTAACATGCAGCTTTATAGCTACGAATTTTGGGGGATATGAGTTAAAAAACTTTTTTGAAACTATTCCTAAATCCACTGATATAGACGTGGGAAAAGCGGTATTATCGAAGCTGCTTTTCTTCAGTTACCAAGATTAAATCAGGAGATAGATTTTAACAAACATGCTTCAACACGTCACACCCACTTAAGTCAACAGAATTTCAACAACAATCTACAAGGTATCCAAAAAGAGTATCGGGTATTTGTTTTAGCGCCACATTCGGAACGGAGCGACGAAAAGAAGCGGGGAGGGGTTCGTGGCGTCCGCCATTTTGTGGAGTTTTAGTCAAGATTAAAAAGTACTCGGGGACGCATCGCGCATTTTGGGTACGAGCGTATTATCGTAACGGTGATTCAATAGTGGCTGCTCAACGTATCCTGCGGAATATCGTACACGCCACGTCACGCCAAATGATGATAGCATTAGGAAATGTATCAGGATGTTCGAGAATACAGGTGCGACAGTTAACATTCAAAACCCTGGTCGCGCTCGTTCAGTTCGTGATGAAGAAACAATTGAAGAAGTTGAGGCGTCGGTTCGTCGGAATCCATCTTTATCCATCCGAAAGCGTTAAACATCAAAAAATCGTCCTTACATTTGATTTTAAAGGAAAATTTGCATTTAGAAGCCTATAAAATTCAATTGATTCAAGAATTGAAGGATACGGACTATGCTAATCGACTGAATTTTGCGAACGAACTGATGCAGCGACTTAACAACTTTGAAAACATACTGTTCAGCGACGAAGCAAATTTTCACCTGAATGGTCATGTTAATAAGCAGAATTGTCGGTACTGGGCAGTCGAGAATCCGAGACGAAAGCATGAACGACACCTGCACAGCCCAAAGGTCGTTGTTTGGGCCGCTATGTCTGCTAAAGGAATTATTGGTCCTTATTTTCATGAAGATCAACGAAGCCGAGCAATCAATGTGGATAGTGACCGTTACTGCGATATGTTGCGAAATTTTTCGGTCCTAGAGTTGCAGGAGTTTGCAGGTTTCAACTGAAGAACGTGGTTCCAGTAAGATGGGGCCACTTGCCATACCTCGATGGAAGTTGTGAATGAATTATTTCCTAATAAAGTCATTTCGCGAAGGGGTAACATCAACTGGCCTCCCAGAAGCCCCGATTTTAGCCCGCTTGACTATTTTGTATGGGGATACCTTAAAAGTAAGGTTTATGAGAATAATCCAACGGACCTAACCCAATTGAAGGAAAACATCAGGTCAGAAATGGCAGCAATATCAAGAGATTTGTGTCGACGTGTTATCGCCAATCTTCGTTCCCGTTTAGAAGAGTGCCAGCAACGTAACGGTCATCATTTGGATAACATCATCTTTTCCAAATAATTTTCCAATTTATATGGTTTAAAAAAACAATAAAAGTTTACTTGAACTCACAAATATCCGATACCTTTTCTGGACAACTTATATATAGACATTAGGTTCAGTCTTTCTATTCATTTGTAATTATGTATTGAGTGGCGTGTCTAATGGAAATTGGAAGATTGGGCACTGAAAGTTGTAGACAGTTCATAGACAAACTCTCTTATAAAAGATACACATTCATAGAGTTAATAATGAAAAGAAAAGAGTAAAAACTCTTTACTATTCTGATTGGATCGTCTTGAGGAAGTTTGGAGTCGTGAGAACGGTAGAGAAGAAGTTTTCATATTAATAGAGAAAGAAGAGATATAGAGAGTTGTAAACCGATGCTTTTTCTCTCTCTTCCAATAGTGCAATTCCTCTTACACTCTATTTTCAATATCAAATTCATGGAAACACTCAAGCGTTGTGTGCCAAATTTAAATGAACGAAATGTGGACGTGTTTTTATAATAAAAATTTGAGTTATATTTTGTAATATTCCAGATTTATAAAAAGTGTATTATCATATTCAAAAATAAAAGGGGGTATAAGTCAACATCGTATTCAAAAAGGCTTTGCGAAGTCGCCACTATCTAAATATCTCTAAAATTAAAGAAACTTGTAATGATTGATATTTTTTCAAACTACGCTTGTGCCACACAATAAACTATCTCATATTTCTCTATCGATTCCTTACTATGAGTTTTTAGAAAATTTAGAAAAAAATCATGAAACACTTTTTTCAGTTGTAGTTTTTTGAAATCTGTAAACAAGACGGTATAAATGGGAAATTTTTTCCCAAATTTTAATCGAACAAACTTTTTTAAAAGTATAGAGTAGTAGTTATGGCCATCCGACAAGCTTTGGCTTGAGACTTCATAAGAGACGAAAGGAAGCAGAAATTATAAAAATTTCCAAGAAATTCAAGCCCCATTTGCTTCGTATTATTTCTTCAAATTCTAATTAATTATTGGAATATTCAAAGTTTAACTATGCAATATTTATTTTATTCATTTAAGTGACATCAAGTCTATTTATTCGATTTTCTGAGAAAGGGTAGTAGCTTTTACCCTTAAAAAATAGGCAGTACACATGGTTTATATAAACCGTAATTTCAAATTTTCATAAAATTGAATGAAAAAACATTTTTTCTACAGTTACATAAATTGCTAGTCCTCCACGGAGATATAAAATAGTTATGGTCTATTTCAGAAAGGTGTAGAGTAATAAAATGGGGAATTCCGTCCAGTTCGGCTCAATTTCAGTGTAGTATTGTTTGTAATATTAAAATTTCAAGTAATTGCGTAAAAGAATTAGGAAAAGTATGTTTTCTGACCTGAAGTGTCAATATCGAAATATTGTGTAGGGATTACTTAGGTAGTAGATTATACAGTTACGTTTAACCTTCTATTAGTGCCTCTGTCTAATTCCAACCCTATTACAGATTCGGTTTTCCTTTTTACGAGTATCCTACCGGCCTTTGGCACACTATTTTCAGTGTTTGTGAATGGATAACAATAGGCTAAACCCATATATTAACCTCAAACCGGGTGTTACTACCTGTACTTGATAAAAAGAAAAAAATTTACAATGAAATCAATGCCAAACTATGAAAGTAGATTAAATAATCGTTGGGTTATTCTGTGGTCCCTTTGCATACTTAATGAGGTTTTATTACTCTATATCTTTCTGAAATAAACTATAGATTTCCTCGACCAAAGTTAGTGTTTATTTCCCAATAAAAAATTTGAAACTGATGAACTTGAATTAAATAGATATTGAAATGATCTACATTTTTGATTATAATATAATTTAATAAAAACATAGTTATTGTGAATTGTGGGCTGATAAAAGTTCATTTTAAGTCTACTTGCGTCTCATCAGTACAGTTTAGAATTGCTAATCTGTACAGGAACGACAGATTTTTTTGTTTTTATCATTTTTAGTGATTAGATAGGTCATAATTTATTATTATCTTGAAACACCGGATCAAATTTTCAGCTACGATTTTATGGTACCATCATTTTAATAGCTACAGACGTAACTTTTTTTAATTTACGATTTTTTTTTCAAGTCACACCTATTCGCAACCGACCCATAAATATACAAATTACCTAAAAAGACATAAAATTTATTGTGCAACTTTTGGATTCTGTCACTTAAATCAGTGTTACTGGCGCCAGTATATGGACCGATAATTTCGGTGGCGCCTTCGGAAATAGGTACCCCGTCAAATTTCGACCTACGTTTTCAAAAGGATTCTTAAACTAGAATAAAATCATTTGTTAAAATGTAACCGCAACGATCTTTGATGGGCTTTAACCAACTTCAATCCTTCAATTATTTATAAAATAACGTCAACCAGTTAAAGGTGTCGATTCGTTCTATCAAAAACCACAATTCAAGTTTTCAAAATCGATTCAAATTCACACATTCTTACAATTTTGCATGAGAAACATAACTTTCTGGTTCTGATAACTTATTTCGATACCTTAAACGTTCTTGTGAATTTTCGAAGCTTCAAAACGGCCTTCTGCCATCAAAAGACAAATAACAAAACTTTTATTAAAGACTAACGTCAACCAGTCGATTCGGTCTATCAAAAACTACAATTCAAGTTTTCAAAAATCGATTCCAATTCATACATTCTTACAATTTTGCATGAGAAACATAACTTTCTGGTTCTGACAACTTATTTCGATACCTTAAACGTTCTTGTGAATTTTCGAATCTTCAAAACGGCTTCCTGCCATCAAAAGACAAATAACAAAACTTTTATTAAAGACTAACGTCAACCAGTCGATTCGTTCTATCAAAAACCACAATTCAAGTTTTCAAAATTGATTCAAATTCCTACATTCTTACAATTTTGCATTAGAAACATAACTTTCTGGTTCTGATAACTTATTTCGATACCTTAAACGTTCTTGTGAATTTTCGAAGCTTCAAAACGGCCTTCTGCCATCAAAAGACAAATAACAAAACTTTTATTAAAGACTAACGTCAACCAGTCGATTCGTTCTATCAAAAACCACAATTCAAGTTTTCAAAATTGATTCAAATTCCTACATTCTTACAATTTTGCATTAGAAACATAACTTTCTGGTTCTGATAACTTATTTCGATACCTTAAACGTTCTTGTGAATTTTCGAAGCTTCAAAACGGCCTTCTGCCATCAAAAGACAAATAACAAAACTTTTATTAAAGACTAACGTCAACCAGTCGATTCGGTCTATCAAAAACTACAATTCAAGTTTTCAAAATCGATTCAAATTCACACATTCTTACAATTTTGCATGAGAAACATAACTTTCTGGTTCTGACAACTTATTTCGATACCTTAAACGTTCTTGTGAATTTTCGAATCTTCAAAACGGCTTCCTGCCATCAAAAGACAAATAACAAAACTTTTATTAAAGACTAACGTCAACCAGTCGATTCGTTCTATCAAAAACCACAATTCAAGTTTTCAAAATTGATTCAAATTCCTACATTCTTACAATTTTGCATTAGAAACATAACTTTCTGGTTCTGA
Source organism: Diorhabda sublineata (assembly GCF_026230105.1). NCBI lineage: Eukaryota > Metazoa > Arthropoda > Insecta > Coleoptera > Chrysomelidae > Diorhabda > Diorhabda sublineata. Next base: position 32,491,721 of record NC_079479.1, read on the forward strand.
TAACTTATTTCGATACCTTAAACGTTCTTGTGAATTTTCGAAGCTTCAAAACGGCCTTCTGCCATCAAAAGACAAATAACAAAACTTTTATTAAAGACTAACGTCAACCAGTCGATTCGTTCTATCAAAAACCACAATTCAAGTTTTCAAAATTGATTCAAATTCCTACATTCTTACAATTTTGCATTAGAAACATAACTTTCTGGTTCTGATAACTTATTTCGATACCTTAAACGTTCTTGTGAATTTTCGAAGCTTCAAAACGGCCTTCTGCCATCAAAAGACAAATAACAAAACTTTTATTAAAGACTAACGTCAACCAGTCGATTCGGTCTATCAAAAACTACAATTCAAGTTTTCAAAATCGATTCAAATTCACACATTCTTACAATTTTGCATGAGAAACATAACTTTCTGGTTCTGACAACTTATTTCGATACCTTAAACGTTCTTGTGAATTTTCGAATCTTCAAAACGGCTTCCTGCCATCAAAAGACAAATAACAAAACTTTTATTAAAGACTAACGTCAACCAGTCGATTCGTTCTATCAAAAACCACAATTCAAGTTTTCAAAATTGATTCAAATTCCTACATTCTTACAATTTTGCATTAGAAACATAACTTTCTGGTTCTGATAACTTATTTCGATACCTTAAACGTTCTTGTGAATTTTCGAAGCTTCAAAACGGCCTTCTGCCATCAAAAGACAAATAACAAAACTTTTATTAAAGACTAACGTCAACCAGTCGATTCGTTCTATCAAAAACCACAATTCAAGTTTTCAAAATCGATTCAAATTCACACATTCTTACAATTTTGCATGAGAAACATAACTTTCTGGTTCTGACAACTTATTTCGATACCTTAAAGGTTCTTGTGAATTTTCGAATCTTCAAAACGGCTTCCTGCCATCAAAAGACAAATAACAAAACTTTTATTAAAGACTAACGTCAACCAGTCGATTCGTTCTATCAAAAACCACAATTCAAGTTTTCAAAATCGATTCAAATTCACACATTCTTACAATTTTGCATGAGAAACATAACTTTCTGGTTCTGATAACTTATTTCGATACCTTAAACGTTCTTGTGAATTTTCGAAGCTTCAAAACGGCCTTCTGCCATCAAAAGACAAATAACAAAACTTTTATTAAAGACTAACGTCAACCAGTCGATTCGGTCTATCAAAAACTACAATTCAAGTTTTCAAAAATCGATTCCAATTCATACATTCTTACAATTTTGCATGAGAAACATAACTTTCTGGTTCTGACAACTTATTTCGATACCTTAAACGTTCTTGTGAATTTTCGAATCTTCAAAACGGCTTCCTGCCATCAAAAGACAAATAACAAAACTTTTATTAAAGACTAACGTCAACCAGTCGATTCGTTCTATCAAAAACCACAATTCAAGTTTTCAAAATTGATTCAAATTCCTACATTCTTACAATTTTGCATTAGAAACATAACTTTCTGGTTCTGATAACTTATTTCGATACCTTAAACGTTCTTGTGAATTTTCGAAGCTTCAAAACGGCCTTCTGCCATCAAAAGACAAATAACAAAACTTTTATTAAAGACTAACGTCAACCAGTCGATTCGTTCTATCAAAAACCACAATTCAAGTTTTCAAAATCGATTCAAATTCACACATTCTTACAATTTTGCATGAGAAACATAACTTTCTGGTTCTGACAACTTATTTCGATACCTTAAAGGTTCTTGTGAATTTTCGAATCTTCAAAACGGCTTCCTGCCATCAAAAGACAAATAACAAAACTTTTATTAAAGACTAACGTCAACCAGTCGATTCGTTCTATCAAAAACCACAATTCAAGTTTTCAAAATCGATTCAAATTCATACATTCTTACAATTTTGCATGAGAAACATAACTTTCTGGTTCTGATAACTTATTTCGATACCTTAAACGTTCTTGTGAATTTTCGAAGCTTCAAAACGGCCTTCTGCCATCAAAAGACAAATAGCAAAACTTTTATTAAAGACTAACGTCAACCAGTCGATTCGTTCATCAAAAACCACAATTCAAGTTTTCAAAATCGATTCAAATTCACACATTCTTACAATTTTGCATGAGAAACATAACTTTCAGGTTCTGATAACTTATTTCGATACCTTAAACGTTCTTGTGAATTTTCGAAGCTTCAAAACGGCCTTCTGCCATCAAAAGACAAATAACAAAACTTTTATTAAAGACTAACGTCAACCAATCGATTCGGTCTATCAAAAACTACAATTCAAGTTTTCAAAAATCGATTCCAATTCATACATTCTTACAATTTTGCATGAGAAACATAACTTTCTGGTTCTGATAACTTATTTCGATACCTTAAACGTTCTTGTGAATTTTCGAAGCTTCAAAACGGCCTTCTGCCATCAAAAGACAAATAACAAAACTTTTATTAAAGACTAACGTCAACCAGTCGATTCGGTCTATCAAAAACTACAATTCAAGTTTTCAAAAATCGATTCCAATTCATACATTCTTACAATTTTGCATTAGAAACATAACTTTCTGGTTCTGATAACTTATTTCGATACCTTAAACGTTCTTGTGAATTTTCGAAGCTTCAAAACGGCCTTCTGCCATCAAAAGACAAATAACAAAACTTTTATTAAAGACTAACGTCAACCAGTCGATTCGGTCTATCAAAAACTACAATTCAAGTTTTCAAAAATCGATTCCAATTCATACATTCTTACAATTTTGCATTAGAAACATAACTTTCTGGTTCTGATAACTTATTTCGATACCTTAAACGTTCTTGTGAATTTTCGAATCTTCAAAACGGCTTCCTGCCATCAAAAGACAAATAACAAAACTTTTATTAAAGACTAACGTCAACCAGTCGATTCGGTTTATCAAAAACTACAATTCAAGTTTTCAAAAATCGATTCCAATTCATACATTCTTACAATTTTGCATGAGAAACATAACTTTCTGGTTCTGATAACTTATTTCGATACCTTAAACGTTCTTGTGAATTTTCGAAGCTTCAAAACGGCCTTCTGCCATCAAAAGACAAATAGCAAAACTTTTATTAAAGACTAACGTCAACCAGTCGATTCGTTCATCAAAAACCACAATTCAAGTTTTCAAAATCGATTCAAATTCACACATTCTTACAATTTTGCATGAGAAACATAACTTTCAGGTTCTGATAACTTATTTCGATACCTTAAACGTTCTTGTGAATTTTCGAAGCTTCAAAACGGCCTTCTGCCATCAAAAGACAAATAACAAAACTTTTATTAAAGACTAACGTCAACCAATCGATTCGGTCTATCAAAAACTACAATTCAAGTTTTCAAAAATCGATTCCAATTCATACATTCTTACAATTTTGCATGAGAAACATAACTTTCTGGTTCTGATAACTTATTTCGATACCTTAAACGTTCTTGTGAATTTTCGAAGCTTCAAAACGGCCTTCTGCCATCAAAAGACAAATAACAAAACTTTTATTAAAGACTAACGTCAACCAGTCGATTCGGTCTATCAAAAACTACAATTCAAGTTTTCAAAAATCGATTCCAATTCATACATTCTTACAATTTTGCATTAGAAACATAACTTTCTGGTTCTGATAACTTATTTCGATACCTTAAACGTTCTTGTGAATTTTCGAAGCTTCAAAACGGCCTTCTGCCATCAAAAGACAAATAACAAAACTTTTATTAAAGACTAACGTCAACCAGTCGATTCGGTCTATCAAAAACTACAATTCAAGTTTTCAAAAATCGATTCCAATTCATACATTCTTACAATTTTGCATTAGAAACATAACTTTCTGGTTCTGATAACTTAAAAGTTCGTGCAAGGTAGTTTTGAATTCAGTTTTTTCAAATATTTTCCACTTTCTAGGCCAAAATAGTTGTAGCTGTAAATTCAATTTCTTTGGATGTTATCAACATTGTTGAAAACTTTTATCTCTAGTTTTTAGACACATTATAAAACAATATCAAATTTTGTAGAATTTAGTGCATGACTGTCGTTACTTACCTCTTTGGTTGTATATCTATACGCGTTTTCCTGAAAACAAGAAAAATGCTATTCAAAATTGACAATACCTTCTAATAAAATATCTAATTATATCTCCATAATGTTAAGAACAAGTTCGCAAAATGGTTCCCTAGGCCGGTACTGTAAAGCTACTAAGGAATTTTAAAAATCGGCGAATTCGCGCGGCGCTTTTTGGGCGGCGTCTTCCACATTTTTTATAAATGGCGTTACCTACGTGATAGTGACAAGTGAATTATTATAAGTTAGTGTAGTGTATAGTGTGTAAATAAATTAAGAACGTAAGAGAGAGTGTTTATTAATTCACCCCACAAATAAAAAGAGTGTAAATAAATACAAAAAATGTTAAATTGGTGTCAGAAATGGGATACTGTAAATAAATACCGACATAAACATTGCCAAGTGTCTAAGTGATCTCAAAGTGAAGTAACTAGAAGCCGAACTGGAGAATCCTGATCTGGAAACTTCCGGTTAGAAGAGTTAATCGATAGAAAGACTCAAAGTGTCACTGCTAAGTGACGGATTTGATCTAGAAACTTCTCTATTCAAAGAAGTGTCCTCCACGTTGATCTCGTCAATTTCGACTTTGAAAAATACCAAGATTTTCCTATAAATCAGTTCGATAGTTTTCTATGGTAGGTGTGTATATATCATCCAAAAATATATTAAAAAATGTCAAACTATCACGAGAATTTGTACAAATTTGAGATATATTAACGGTCAGATATATAAATAGCAACAAGACATTTTTTTCTAAACCTACACGACAATAGATAGTTAGCACCCAGTATTTATCTTGATGACGAATCTTCCAGTTGAAATATGCTTTTTAACCCTTCTCAATAAATGGTGCGATTGCTTCTTTTCCCTTATAAACCTTAGAATTTAAAGTACTACATAATCAATTGAATACGGTTGAAATTAAATTTTTTCTGGAATAAAATTAGATTTTAAAAACGTAAATTGTACGTATGAATAAACTGGTAGACCCGCAAAACAGTTGTATTCATAACAATCAGATAAAAGCTGGTCAAAACATGTAATTTTCAAGTAGCCGCTATCTCTTTCAATAATGACACTCGAGAAACCGAGCAGTAATTATGTTGATCGCTCCAAAGAGCTGAAGGATAGAACCCATCATTATGGGGCAGGTGACGTGCTTCTATTAATTTTAAAAATTACACTATACGTTTTTTCGAAATATTACTCTTTTAAATATGATAAAAGGACTGTTTTAGTGGTAATCAAAACGATATTAACGTTGGAATGGACGTTCTGTGACATGGCAGAACTCGAAATTAATACTATCATTACGTTTAATAATATTTTTCCAAAATACCTTAACTGACCGAAATACGGGGGCTATTTGACGTAAGCGTTTATCATTCCCTATGTTTCTCTCATCATATCACATAAATATGAAAAAAACATAACTTCGAATGTTAATTAAATCATTTTCCACAAGATAAATCATTCAAAGGAACCGATGACACGTTTCTTTAATATTTTGTTGAAAATTCTTCGTTCCATGGTATTTTTCTAAAAGTTACATTTAAAAAAATCAGTAAGGCGGGTGCACTGATATGTTAATTCTAATCAAAAGCTCGTCAAAATGTTTTCATGTCTTTAGATGATATATTATTTAATTTTTTTGTGTTGCAAGTTTTGAAAGAGCAGTAGTTATATCCTTACCTCAAAATCCACTGAATTTTTTCAACAGTATCTATCATTAATTTTTAAAATAATCCACATATAGGTAGATTATAGAGCACTATATTCAAAATGTTTTTTCTGTTAAGGTTTCCTCGAAAGAAACTTGTAGACATCGCACTCAATATCAGACAAAACACGTGGTTGATGCACGATAGTGCTTCAGTACACTTCAGTCGGACAGCTAGGCAATATTTATATGCAACATATCCCAAAATTGGGATGTACAGAGTTAAATCCTTGTGTTTATGGGGTTACCTTAAATCATTAGTCTACACTACAGTTGATATCAACGATTGGAAGAATCGTATTCAAATAGCTCCCTAAGAAATGTACCTCAAATCTTTGAACGTCTACGGCAATCCATAACACGTACTTGTATTTTGGTTTAAGATAGTTATTTCAAAATATTAATTATGAATCTTATTACATCTTCAGATTTTTAAATAAAACAAGGATCTAAATTTATAATTTTATTTCATAAAACTTCATCTTGGAAGATTTGATACGAAATAAAGTAAAGCTTGCTGATTCCACCCCTGTAGGTATAATGTAGCTTTTAGCTTTATTGAAATTTTGGAAAAAGAATAAAAACTCAATTTTATTCACCATTCATTAAGGGATATATGCTGAGGAAATTTTTTTATAAGAAAGACACATTTTAATTTCATACGAGCAATCATCTACTAAATTTCTTCACATGAATTTAGTTTCACCCTGTATATATATTGTCAAAGAAACTAGTATAGAATGAGATTTAATATTTGCCTAGTTTCACCTTGAGTCCTACTTATGAATGAAGAGAAAAATATTTTTGTAGTAAAATATCCTGTCAATCATTTATAACAAAAAAGGATTAAGATGTTTATAGTTAATCTAACTGCATTTTAACATGTATAAATACTAGTAAAATGTCTATCTACAGAAGGTATTTGTTTACAAGAAAGTCATAAACTCATAATACGAGATTATACCACAATTTTTAGTTGTAACTTTCTTTTGTAAAGAAAAAGTCTTTCAGTGTTGATTGACACGAACAAGTATAGAAAGTATAACCACAGAAGATAATTTTTGTATGGTACTGAATCGATTTGCTTCCCGAATAATGACACCTAGTTTTTTTGTAAATTTTCCATACAATTCGTATATACCTGACTCACAAAAAGTTAACGCGAATTCCAGATGGGCATCACGTCGATATTGACGAAATCATAGTGGAAATGACGCAGATTTTCGGCGAAGAATTCCCATTCGCAACCATAGAGTTTCGTACTGAAAATACCCTATTCTAATGTACGTTTTATCTGCTAAATTCGAAAAATATTATCAAATGTTTCCATTATCTCAACAAACATAGATATAGGACGTTTTCTGTATATTCGGTTTGTAGAATATTTGATTGTTGATTTTGACGCATAAGCCAACCATCAAAATATAATAAATTTAATTACTGATATGACAGAATATCTAGTTTTGGAGTGTTTTTATGATAAAACTGTCGTGTCTCAAGCAAAACTTATCATCAGAGTAATGTAGGAATCCGTTCGATGGCGAGGGTCTATAAATGAATTGCTATCTTGTGTTAATATTCGCCTAAAAAGTAGGTTGTCGATAAATAGAAATAGAAACAGTGAAATACCCGATTTCTATCTGCTATTCGACCGATTCCAGTCCTTGCTACATCCCAAATTCCTGAGGTGGATCTAAACAATGAAAATGCCGTAAAACAAGAAAAACCCGATGATGATGGTCATGATCTAGCAGAAAAGAATGATCTATAGCACAATTTCGATGATCCAAGATTTTAATTCGTCTCAAGACACAGCAATGTTTTCCTGGGTTCAAAATTTGTGTTCCATTTTGCCATCGATGGAGATAATCTTGTTAAATAGAGAATATTCATGGATTTCTGTGGGTCAATAAGGATAAGAATCGACATCATATGAAATATAAAGGAGATGTCAATAATTTGTAGATCCAAAGTGTCTCCAATCCTACATATAAACATGAATTTAATTAATAATTCAAGTAATGAATCGAACAGTGTTTAAGGATAAGAATGGAAAGCTCTCAAAGGAGATATTCATGAATCATTAGGGAATAATGCAGATGATGTGTACACTCACAATCTTTCTCCACTTCCATGTTAATTTCTTATGATTGTCTCAATCATAACAATGATGAAAGGTTGCATGAAGACATTTTATAATCAACCAATGCTTCCAGGAATCCCTTATTTACAAGAAACAGACCAAAACATAACAACCTCCTCAACCAACTGCTTTTTGACATCAAGTCAAAGAGCCATCTTTAACATATTTACAAATATTCGCATTGATTACGGGACTTATTTTGAAATCTTTAGTTGACGAAATTTTCTCTATTCTTAAATGTTAATAAAACTGGAATAGTAGATTTCCAGACATTATCAGAACGCGTGAGATATTTTTCAGTTTAAATACTGGTCCAAAACATCTTAGACTGAAATGTGTAACTTTCAAAAAAGCGTCGCTATCTAAGAATCGGGATTTTCCATAACTGTTTCCATTCTATCCTATCCTGTATCTTTTGTTTTATTTCCTCTCATGTTTTTCCTAGTTTTTCTCCAGTCATATTTCTGTCCAGCTCCTCCTAGGTCTTCTTTTTGTAAATTCAAGCTTCTATATCTTCCAAATTAAACGTTCTTATGAGGTGGATAAACTATTTGTGTCGTCCTCCCTCTAATTTGTTTTAAATTGATATCAAGTTTAAATTTTCTTATTTTTCTTTTTTTATTTTATGGTATTTAGTTTTATTTTCCATTTTTCATTTTAGATCTCATCTCAGTACTATGTATGTACCTTTTTCCTTCATCTTTCATCCTTCATCCAGTCCACCCGTTTGTCTCTTCTTCCATTTTTCTATCCCATTTAATGTCATACCAAGGTATATGTGTAAACTGTCATTGTTTATTTTCAAATTTAAGTATAGTTTTTCCATATTTTACCTTTATTTCTATGTCATTTGCATTTCTTATCTTCGAAATTTTCAAGTCTTCCAGAATATGATAAGAAATAATATCAAAAACTAAGTTTTCTCGGTTTAATTACAAACCAATGAGTTTAAGTCGAATGCCATCACGCTTTCGATGGAAATACAATCCAATATGGGTCCAGGTATATAGTCCTCCGAGGTACTACACCAGAGGACATATGAAATAAATACAAAATAATCGCAACAAGTGCCATCTCATAATTTGAACATTGCCAATACTACAATTAGAGAAAGTGATACAACAGGACTTTTGTATCTCAATGTATTTATTTCCATACAAAAGATAACGTACAGAGTGAAATATTTAATTATGTCGGATATAATCGACGCCTACAAGGCGGCAGTGATTCTGTAAAAAAAATTTTTAGTTAGAAACTTTCGTGACAATTGTACCGATTGACAAAACCAAATACAACGCTGTGGTAGCGACAAAACCTTATTAATAATTCAGTGGAAGTATTATCTCGGACATTAATTGAATTTTTTCCAAATAGACCGCACACGTGCCAATCAAATACGTAAAATGTTTAAAATAAATTTATATTCTTCATCTAGCAGAGGCCAGGTGGTACTTAGATCGTGCCGCCTCAGCGGAATTTTATATGAACTTACATTAATGTTTTAAATAATGAAGATGAATACAGAGAAGTTGTGCTTCGATGAAACATAAAACGTTCGACGGAAAACATAAAAAAATTATTTAATAAAACAATATATTGTTCGGCGGAAAACAAAAAACACGTGCTACTTACCAGTACCGCCTTCAATAGGCCACCATAAAATAGTTATAATTGTATTGAATAAGTTTGTGATTATTGTAATGATATGAAAGACAAATAATTTCAAAATCAAAATACTTCTTAACGTATTTGGAAACATAATCAAGAAAAATTGCTTTATTAGAGTGGTTTTCGTGTTAATCATTGAAATTCACTTCTACTAATAAGTGTTTGAGCTCGCGACTCGTTTCTACAAGCATTTTTATACATGTGCTTTCCATGTAGTCAATACTTATCCAGTCGTCCAGTTTTCCTGTTCAAATAATTCAAATCTTTTCCTTCATCTTTTTTCTTCTTTGTTAAGACCTGAAGGTCTGTTAATTTGCAGCTGTAATTATCTTTAGGTAAAGTATTGTCCAATCTCCTTCCATTTTTTCAGAATACCATCTTTTCATATCTTCTACAAGACAAACCAGATCTGTCAACCTACAGATCAATATATCAACTGCGATAACCCAGTGTTTAGAGCTGATCTATCAATCCAACTCCTTTTAAAAAGTCTACAACGTGGAATGGCTTCAATTCTTCGTCTTCTATTTCTCACGCTCCCAGGTGTACTGCTCTGGAGTTCCTTAGTGTTTCAGACTTTGACAGAATGTTGATAGAGGTTTCGTCCTCTGTGCAACAAAATCTGCATTATCTGCTTTGCCTACCATCTTCAGGTGTTCTTTGAGGCGATAGTTCCCCGATAGAACTCCTGCTAGTATTCGTCGATTGTTCTTACTTAAGCTGATACAATCAGCAGATCTATTCTGTTTATAGTTTCTTGGCTTTAATAACGAATTCGTTATACTAGTAAAGTGTGATACTAGACGAGAAATATGCTGAAACAACCTGGTATTCCGACAGCTCAAAAACGTTGATACAGGAGAAGAAGCAAGCTCAATTTTTCGAATGAAAATCACGGTAATTCATTCACTGTCATGTGAATCAAGGAATCAATAGTCTGGAAATTATAACAGACACTCAACACACTCGATACTGTAGAAATTAACTCTATACTGGTATTTGATTGTATTTAAAATAACAACTAAAGAGGTCAACCAAAATAAGTAAAATAAAAAGGTGAGGTAACTTATGGGAGATTATATCATGAGAAAGACGATTGCAAAGAAATACACTAAGAATTGAAGCTCTGAGCTGATAGATTTAGAGGACCATAAAGGATCTGAATAGATCATAGTGAGATATGCCTCAAGCCACTTCAATAAGTATTTATCCAATTTGTTGATGGTCTTTTGGATACTGTTTTTCCGCGCAGTTTCATTCGAGTCATCCGCCACATAAATATATTGTAAATTCGATTTTTTTCATTTACTTGCGCGTGTTGGTTTCTACAAACTGTTTGCCTAGAGCAGTGATTCCCAAAGTGGTCCACGGGAGACTTCTTCTATGAATATAGGCAGATAATATTTTAAGAAGCTCGGCGACTGTTACTTGCATATTCAGTACAACGAGTCACTTTTCGATTGGTCAACTTTGCTTTTTCGATATTCACTCACAGAAGAATCAATCAACATTTTATTGAAACTTTGTTTAGTTGATTCGATTATCAAATAATTAACTTTATCGAGCAAACAATTTTTTTACAAAAATTGCTAATTCTTCGATGAAAATCAATCAATCAACACAAGTTTCCATAGATAGATCTAATCTAAGAGAGTCCACCGGATCCAGCAAAATTTTGTGGTCTATGAAACAAAAAAGTTTGGGAACTAAAGCATTGCCGATATCAAAGCAAATAATTCGCGATGATTTCCATATTCTTTTCAAACTTTAACGTTATCCAAAAGTATTCTGATAATAAAAATAGAAATTTCGATATAACTATTTGTGAAATTGATTATGAATTTGCATGGCTTTCTAGTTTTCAGAATTTAAAAAATGACCACGTAAATTCAGGTAGTCGTTTCTTTTACCAGGTATAATTTGTAATCCGTTAAGTAAAAGCAGACTTAAAATCTGTGTTTCCGGCCGCATGGGGCGTATTATGTTTTAAGATAAAAACTTAATGACATAGATTCTATTCTATCGTGTATACCATACAAATTTTCGAAAAACCAAACGAAATAACTATTCTTGTAGTGGGACCACATACTATTTATATATAAAAAGTTTACTCAAACATAATAGAATGTGTGTGCATTTTTGTAACACTAGGAAATTTAAAAATTAAAAATATGACAGACGGAACAAACGGAATTTCATTGCAGAGACGACGTCAATTATTACGATCAAGATCGCAATATAAATTTGCTTTAATTTATTTCTCTGGATGTAATTAGATTGTCATGTGTTTCTATATTTGTTTAGTTCCATTTTTGCATCATCTATGTGAAATAATAGAGAACAGATCTCAGGAAATAATTAGAAAATATAACAGTATTGCACACGTCGTGTCAATTCGAAGCATTTCGCCATTGCGATGGGAAACTACACATAAATAATTAATTATTAACAACTACTTCATTTCAATCTCATAAATACGTTTGTAGACTGACGTTTCAAATAATTATGCACCATGAAAATTAAAACAAATTTCATGCATATTCATAAACACATTTACTGTTTTAATTGTGGTATAAATTTACCCAGCTTCGTTAACCAACAATGATTTTGTAAGGTGAATTCTTATGAACTTGCAGAACCGTATTTGAATCATTATTACATCAGTCAAGAGAATATTTGTGCGAATAAATACCAAATGCTATAACTTAAATGACAAAAATTTGTCAATTGGATCAAATATACTGTTTTCTCTACTTGATTGAACCAACTTCTAGACCAAATGTACAACTATATAATACCCGAATGTTAGTCGATGGAAATTGCGAAAAGATGTTCTCTTATAACAGGTTAATACACCAGGTAACAGGTAATTACAATAGCCTCAATAGCTCAAACAGATTTCTAATAAGTTGATCATCCTCCATCATCTCCAAAATTGTTTTAAAAACTTGAAGACTTGTTCACTCCTTAAGGAAAGTTCATGATGTGGTATCTTCTATTCCATACGCTTCTAAGTGTACTGCTCTTCCACATTTCAATAGAATTTGTCCTCTATATAGCAGATTCTACACGTTGTATTCGCGTCTGAACCCAGCATCTTTAGCTTTAGGTTTTCTTTGGTTATATGTTGCCAGTTTTGCCAATAAGTTTTTACGCCTTGTGAATTGTTTTCTTTTCTTATCTACCTACTTTTCTATTGTTCTATCAGTGTCCTGTAGCCGATTGTATGTGGTTCAGGTTCCACGAAAGGCTTATCCGCCCCTACTCAACTATTCTGTCTGCTATTTCATTTCCTTCCAGTCCAGTGTATCCCATTGGAGGGCAACTCTAATATATTTTCCTAACTAATCCAGACATTCCTTAACCAGCTTGAAACTTATAAAACACGAGCTCAGAGCTCTAACGGCTTCTGTTTCCGACAATTCCAAATTGAACGGATGCAGTCCTCGATTGCATGTATTTACTAGAAAATTACTTAGTGTATTGGATAGATCGATACTTATTTTTCAAGTAAAAATCAAATATATAGTTTTCCTATTTGTATTTTGTCTTATATAAGTTCAAAATTCGAAATAACTTGAAGGTTAAAATTATTCGTAAATGGAAAAGGGCGCGTTTGGTAAATACGGTACAACATCGTAAATCCCGAATCGCTGGGATAGGATTCGTTCCGGATTTTAGATTTTTCCGTATTTTAGATCATACAAACATTTGAATACATAATATTAATATAAACAGATGGAGAGTTATGTATAAAATTGGCAAGTGATTGTGCATTTTTTTGCATTGTAAGATATTGAGCTGTTAACTAATCCTAAGTGCAACGATCTTTTTGAAATTGGAGAAGCGTGCTTACGAATTAGGCGAATGGATTCAAAGATAAATAAGGAAGGAATAGTTAGAATTTTTAATCTTTTAAAGAAGTCCTTGCAGTGAGACCTGCTGTTTAGTCCGAGTAAATATCTAACAGCTCTCTTTTGTAGTTTGAAGATTGGCTCAAATTGAGTCGCACCACACGTACCCTAAAAGGGAAGGAGATGCGACTCGATAAGAGGATAATAAACTGTTAAGGTGGTGGATAAGCTCTGTTCTTTGGAAACTGATCTCAGCACAAAACAGGAGGAACTCAATTTTTTGGAGAAGGTAGCGATATGTAACTCCCATTTCAAGGAATTGTCCACAGATTCAACTGCGTCAATGGTGGTGTTATTCAATAAAAAAGGCTGCAATGTACATTGGTTTTAGAAACATTGAGTTGTTTCAAGAGAAACTAATATCGCCTGCAAAAGGACATATTTCACCACTGAAGTCGTTTATAAACAAATTAAACAAAATAGGGCCTAATACTGAGCTTTGTCTTGCAAGAAGACATCGTTGAATCAAACCTTACAAGCCGACTGTCTGTTGGTAAATTATGACTTAAACCATGCGAGAGGTGTGAGTGTTGTTGATTGTACAACTGGAAATAGAGGAAGGAATCAAATTTTTGAACATATGAGATAAATTTGCATATTTTAATCATGACAAGTTTCACTATAACTTATACAACTTCCGATGAACCACCCTGTGATTTAAAAACTCATTATAAATTAATAAATACGATAAAACTCATTATTTATAACAATATTTAATAGACCCAAACAGTGTTTTAGTTACGGTGAGTAGCAGCATTATTAAAAAAAATTTATTCTTTTTCTTGTTCTACTAGACAGTTAGCGTATGTACTTGTATGAAGTAATTTGTACATACCGACATAGAGAATCGACAATTACTTTTCTATGTAGTTTGTTAATGTTAATAATGTTAATAACCGTAACAAAATGGTTTACCACTATTTTATAATATTCTAATTAGACGATATTAGCACTTGTGTCTTACAACCCTTTAATTGCTAATGCATTTCATTCTAACATGAAATGCAAGTCATTATTTAATAACTGAAATTCGTTGTTAAGATCTTATCAAAAACTAATTTCTATTGATACAATGTATAAATGAGGTTAGTTAAGTTTTTGACCAGAACTTCGTTTTCAATCGTAAGAAGTTACAGGATGATTTTTACGACCGTTTCTTTACATGCTTTTTATTATAATCCCTTGTATATCTTTTTAGCCATGTAAATTTTAAATTTCATAAATTTCATGCATTTAACGGAACTTGACTACTTATATTCATATTTAACTTAGATAAACTTAAAATTTCGTACATTTAACAGATGACTTATACAATAATTTCGTAAATTCATACGATTATCCATGTCGGGTTAACCAGGAGAACATATAACGACATATTTGGACTTCAAATTAATTCTTTCTATTAATAATAATATAAATAACACTAAATTCGATGAATGAGCGTCAAATCCACTAGAGGTCTTTACCTTCAGCGTCTGAAGACGATAACTTGGTTATCGAAAAGCACGTTAGACAGTCTAATTGTGAGTGTTAGTGAATTAGTGGTGTAAACAGTGTATTCGGTATGAATATCGCACAACGGTTCCAGAAATTCCAACTTACAAAAAGAGTAAAATCATTTATGAGGTTCGAATTAAATACAAGCAACCACGCCTGTCTCAATTTACTCTTTAGGTATTCTGAAATGAACGAAAACAGGGCTAGAAACTATTCAGAGGGTAACAAGAATAATGTTTATGATGAATCACCATCCGAATTCATCTACTCTTAAAACGACATTAACCCGAAAAGCGAGTGAAGCAGGCTTAATGGATTTTATGGACCTACATTCTAGTCAAATAATGAAAATACGTGAATTATTTTCCAGAAAATCAGTAACATAACAACGTGTATTACTCCCTTTGTTATACAGAAGAAATTGAATCTTAGACGTACTCCACGGGCAAAGCATATCAAAGCACATCTTTCTAAATTATCGTACGAAGGCTCTATGAGATTCATATGTGGACATCGTGCCGGCCAATTGAGTATTATAATTCCCATTTTCTTCAACTATTCGGCAAAAATTCTGACAGTATGTGGTACATGAATACATGAAGTAGAAGAGGTCACGGTATCTGGTAGCACTTCCTTAATGTGCTTCCAATTAACCAGAACTTCATTATCAATGAAAATCAGTTCACCACAGGCATGAAAATTGATTCCACCTCAAACCATAACTGTTCAGCGTTCGAAAACGAGACTTATCTGTCACTAAAACTGTTTCCCATAGCTGTACATGCTGGACGTCGAATAATGTCTTTCTCTATGATGCGTTTTCAAAAGTTAGAACTTCGTCGGAACTTCGAAAGAGCTATCAATCTGAACGAAAATAGTAAAACAGTCCAAAAGCCCTAGGACGCGGTAATAATTCGTTTACAACTAAACGAATAGTAATTTTCAATTAAGTTCGGTATTTAAGAGTTTTTGGGGTCGCTGATTACGTATCCGTTATCTTTTTTTCGTTCATTTCAGAATACCTAAAGAGTAAATTAGGGGTTGCTTGCATTTAATTCGGACCTCATAAATGGTTTTACTCTTTTCGTAAATAGGAATTTCTGGAACCGTTGTGCGATATTTATACTGAATACACTGTTTACACCACCATTACACCAACACTCACAATTACACTGTCTGACGCGCGTTTCGATAACCAAGTTATCGTCTTCAGAGACTGAAGGTAAACAGTTTACCTTTAGTGGATTTGACGCTCATTTATCGTATTTAGTGTTATTTATATTATTATTAATAGAAAGAATTAATTTGAAGTCCAAATATGTCGTTATATGTTCTCCTGGTTAACCCGACATGGATAATCGTATGAATTTACGAAATTATTGTATAAGTCATCTGTTAAATGTACGAAATTTTGAGTTTATCTAAGTTAAAAATGGATATAAGTAATCAAGTTCCGTTAAATGCTACCTTGGTGACATTGACAAAGATAATGTAAGGAATTTATGAAATAAATGTATGAAATTTGAAATTTACATTGCTAAAAAGATATACAGGAGATTATAAAATAAAGTATATAAAGAAATAGTTAGAAAAATCATCCTGTAACTTCTTACGATTGGAAACAAAGTTCTGGTCAAAAACTAACCTCATTTATTCGTTGTATCAATAGAAATTAGTTTTTGATAAGATCTCAACAACAAAAACAAAATGGCGGATCCAATATGGCGATAACTATACTATTATTACTAATTACTAATAATTTTCAAAAGTTATAGTAGAGGAGAAAATGTAACAACAAATATTTTCGACATCTTTATTAATCGAAATTCGAAGAAAATTCCCTTTCTTTTTCGCTACTTGTAATTACTTGTAACATTACCCAAATTTGTGTCGTACAAGCACGTGCGTTTAACAGGTCAAAATGAATGAAAAACATTTTAATTTTTTGAAAAACTTGAAAAACATACATACTCGAATTGAATCAGACTTATCCAACTACAGAAATCATTAATTCCTATTTCGATTAGTAGAATCCACTTTAAAAAATTCAATAACTGCACAAAGCAGAGCGCACATTTGTGCAGCTCAAACTTTGAGTGGCGTCACTCTTTGAACGGCCGCGTTTAGAATAGTATTAGAGCCTCGTGGTTGGCTTCGCGGGCCCTATGAACCTCCACGTCATTCAGTAGACGTACCACCCTAAATAGTTAGGACATTGAAAGTCCCTGAATCGAAATTTCATTTTAGGGATTTTTCACTGCGTTTTCGGGCTTTTGGACACTGTGCGGCGTGGTTAGTTGATAAAATTCAAGGTGCAAAAACCTTATTACCGTTTACAAGACATCTGACCATCTAAAACGTCACATATGAGTCTTATCTCATGTACTAACTAGTCCCGACGGAATTGAAGACTTTCTTCTCCTTAATAACCAAATTACCCATCAAAGCAAACACATTATTCATAATCTGCTTTTAATACGAAAAATATTTTATATCATATTGATTTTCTTTGTAGTAATGAAGTAGTAGCATTATAAGTACTTCATTTTGTGACATAATTTCGAACAATTTCTGTCGATTTCTTAAAACTTGTCGGTGGTTTTATCCATTGAAAAATTTCAAATCGAAAATTCGTTTATTTATATTTTTATCGAGATATTTATTCAAATTTCGTACATTACATTCCTATTATTGTCGTTTTCTGGCCATAAAATTCGAACTAACCGCTAATTTATCGCGAATAAATCATTGCAAACAACGGATACCTTTCTTTCGACCAAATTAGCTAGAAGTATTTTACGATGTGCGGAATACAATGGTTTGCATTTTTCCAGAGCATTCCTTTTCGTGAACTTAGACACATATATTATTTTGTAAAACAAGAAGCCACGACCTATAATGTTATATGCGGGTCAGTCCAACAAAAAGAAACTACAACACACAAGGTGTTTGTTTATTAGTCACGAACTTGTGGTATTTCAGTACCGTCTTCATAATATACCTACCTAAGATATTTTTATTCAAGATTCAACTGAAATATTTATTTTTCTCTATTCAAACAAACAAGAAAGATTTCCCAGGTGCTTTCCAAATTTACTAGGCTTTATTGCATAGAAAAAGTATTTTACATCAAGAATCTACTTCTTCCAATATCAATTGCAGATTATAAAAATCCTTGCCGAAAATTTTGTTTGATCTACCATAGGCGTAGATACCTCATTTTATACATTTATAATTTTTATAAATACTTTTATAAATATTTATATCTTATGCTAGAAATTATTCGTTAAAAGGCAGTCGAATCATTATCAATTAAACGGTATTATACGTAAATAGACTAGTAAAATGTATCTGCCTGCCAGGCAGTTTGGTTTAAACTGGGTACCAGACGTGAACTGAGCCCTTTTTGTATCACATTCGTTTTCTGGGAAACGAAATTTCAAAGCAGAAACCATAAAGGAGAATACATTCTTTGCAAATATAATAAAAGATAAAAATATTTCAATTCCAAAGTATCTTTATAAATAATAATGATAGTTACAATCATCTGAACTAGAATCATCATTTGATTGAATTGTTGTTGAAGGGTTGTAAAGAGGGTGATACCACATACTCATCTTCTCCTTTGATAACATGTTCAACATAGTTTATCCGAATCGTGATCATTTTGATTCTTCAAATGATTTTTTGTGTTTATTGATTTCAACTAATAATTCTGTGTTATAAATAAACACCATTTTTCGTGTAGATGTTGAGAAATCTTGTAGTGGGAAGAAGAAAAATCGTATTAACATGAATTCTTTCAATAATTCAAACAATAAATAAAAATTTTTAAACTTCGAAAGTTCGGAAATATTTTGGAGTTGGCTATTTTATCTACAGTAGAATGTTGAAAATAAAATTACATTCATTTTAAGTGTTTCGAGGTTCCAAAGCATGTGAGGTACCTCAAAATTGGAATCAAATTCGATTCACTCACGATCAAAAACCAAAAACAGAGACAAACAATGAAGCAAAATGAAGAATACAACGTATAAAAGAGAATACAAAGAATGATGCAATATGGACGAAATTATGTAAATATTTAAGACATATGTATATGAAAATATTAATTTTTTAACCACATGAACACGAATTGAAAAATTGATCAACATGTATCAATTTTTTCCATAAAAATTGTAAACATTTCCTTTAATAAACGGAAAAACCGTAAACATTAATTTATTAAATTAATAATTGAATTAAATCAATAATAATTAAATTTGGAATGCAATTTTGTTCCTAATATGAATTATCAAAATTAGCAGTGGCCAACTCAAAAATACTCTGCCTCGGGGGGTAAGCAAATGATTTTTATACTGAACTTATTATTTCCAGTTTTATTGCGATACCGCTTCTTAAAGAGTAGCTACTAATTGCGAAATTTCCTTTTGGAAATTTATACCAATTAATCATTATTATGTTGTTTTTGCTACAAAGTTTCGTGAACAAATCTACCTGTATTATATGAAATAAATTTCGCTGTATACATTGACAACATTCAATATTATTGATAAAATAATATGAATAAATGCAAAGAAGCAAATAGCTATTTGATGTTATTCATTAATATTTGATTATGAACATTTTATCTGGTGAATTGTTTGCTTAATATTCACATTATAAACTAAAGCGACTCTTTGGCCACGTTCCAACGAGATAATTTTATCTTTAATTTATCACAGCAAATCTGGATTCATCGTTATAATCCTCATGGAAAGTTGGTCGAAGCCACTTTTCAATGAGCTGTAAAGATGACGAAAATGTTTATCTGCATTGATTAATTGTAATACGTTTTATTCAAACTATATGATAATAATAATTACAAGTCTTACATGTTGTATAAATGATCGAAATGAACTCAGTTTAAGAGTCCATTCAAACTACAAGTTAGATAAGCATATATCAATAAAAAAAACTAACAAGAAGAGTATTGGATTTCTAGAAGACAAAAAAAGTAAAAACCCAAGTGAAAAATACGAAAAAAGCCGAGTAAGACTAAAAAATTAAGGACATGAATCATCCAATTGCTGTAAGGAAATAAAACATTAGATAAAAAATTGTGACATGAGTCTACGTGAGTTATTTTGCATTAAGATACGGAATATTTGAAAAAAACAAAATTTACAAATATACGTACGTACTTAAGACACACTTTTGAGTGCGAAAAACTGCGTGAAAACGTATTATTAAGGTCCCCGTAGTGTAGTGGCTAGAGTACGATGTTCACATGCGGGAGATCCTAGGTTCAAGTCGCTCTGTTGTTTTGTTAATTTGTTCTTATCTTGATTAGATTGTTCGAAATATTAACAAATACATGATATATTTTACAAGAAAAATTACCACTAATCTTTTGTATTTTTGTTGGTAGAGAAAATATTGTATGCAATTCGTGAATAAAGGTTTTCACACCGCAGATTCATTACTTAGAAAGACATTGCTTTTATACAGAACGATTTGACAAGGTATCGCCGAAACAGCTAAATAATTGTTGAAACTTCTATCTCTCAGTGAATTTATTGGTACCATATTAAGCTTTCGCTAATTTTTTATTATTATATGAGTCCACATTTATGTAAAAAACCCAACAAAAACACGTCATTGCTCTTGAAAATTAGGAGACATCCATTTTCACTTGATAGGAAAGAATTTTGGAAGGAAATTTTTTAAAGTATGAATATACAAAAACCTTGCTTTCCGTGTCTACCTGTCTATTTATCCCCTTAGTCCTCAGCCACGAAATGCGAGTTTCAACATCATTTGGACAAGTTTTATATAAGTAAAATATTCATTTCAGTTACTGTATAATTCTCGACCTTTATACAGGCTATCAATTCGAAAACATACCTCGGACCACATAGATAATTAACAATATTCTAAGCTAGCAGCCGTTACTTTTAAGAGGTCCTACAGCTTCCTTTGTCGCATCCCGCATTTCGTACACCACACCTTTCTATCTATCCACTCATTTTCCTGGATAACACTGTCTTTCATGGTGTGTTCAATTCCCTTCTTCCTGGACCTTGAGTGTCTTCCTCGTCTTCTTCTATTCTGCGGTTAATACATCAATGTTCTGCCTCATCCTCAACACATATCCGTACTAAGCAATTGCTTACTCTGTATCCTCTCTGAAGTCGTGTTCTTCGTCGTTTATCCTCATTTCGTATATGCTCTGTTCTGGATATCCTGCACGATCTTTTCAAGTACTCCATTTCCACAGCCTTTATTATTTTCTCCTGTCTATCCGTCCGTTATCAGCACTTGTATCCATTCGTTGAAATGGGTTCCACTTTGACTTTGTATCATTTTTGTGTTTAGTTTAATTTTTTTTTGACCAAAGCGTATTAATATAGTTATTAAAGTGTTTTGGATTATACAGGACGAATCTAGATGAGCTTAATCAGGAGATTATGGTAGCCGGTCCAATACTCCTGTTCCAATCAATCTAGAAGGAAATCATTAAGCTACTATCTAAATAAAAAAAATGATGTGATGGAACTTTCCATTTTCCATACTAGTGTCTTTTATTATTATTTATATATACAGCCAGTTCATAAATAAAGTTATTGTTTCTTTTCAAAAAAGGCTGGGATCCCTAGGATCACAACCTTTCATGGAATTCCATAATAAACATCAAGTTTTGATTTAAAAAATAATTGGAAAACAAGAGGAGTTGAAAAACATGTAGTATGACCACAGGTCTGGAACAATCGAAGAGGCATCTTTTTCACTCTACTGAATGGAGACAAAAAAGATTAAGAAGAGACAAGGAGAGTTACTGGTATACTCAGTGGAGACTCTTCGGTGAGGTACAACTTGAGGAACATCTACAGGAACCAAAGAAAACAACCGAGTATTTTCTCTGGTACCGTAATTCCATTCATGATTCTTAAAGCTGGAAGAGGTGATTTGTATAGCCCCCAGGTGGGGATCTATACCTTATATAGCCCCCAATTCGGAATCTGACTGGTGTAAACAGTCTGGGGATTATCTGAGGATCAAGTCACTGTTTACGCGTCACTATCTTTTGATTCTGTGTTATGACCTTTACAGTAGAGCAAATTTTGTCCAAAATATCATGATTTTCATATGTAAAAATCGTCATTGTTTCTCAAAATTTGCTTTTATACAAACGAAATTATTCAAATGTAGTGGTGAACCATTCTTGCCACACTACAAAACGAAGTTGAAGGTTCTGCGAGATGTCTAAAGTTTCTCTTTGTACTTTTGGCATAAACATTGGATATTATTTTTACAAATAATAAAGCTCCGTATATGAAAATTTCGATTTAATCATCGTAGTTATAGTACAAGATAATAAGGACAAAAGTTTTTTTATTAACGACTCCTCTATGGTAATCAGATTTCCAAACAAGTACAAGCAAACTCCGGCACGTCACCTTGATGAATCTGATAAAAGAAAAACATTTTTGTAATCAGCATACAAATTGAAACAAATGTTTAAGGGTTGTATTACATGAGTGTTAAAATATCTTTAATAATCTCTTATTACATTAAGAGCATGCGAACGGAAACAATATTCGAAAAAAAATTGGATGTTTATTATCAAACAAATTTGTATACTACGTAAAATAGATACTTATTTCTTTATGAGAATGGTCCTTGGCCTGACCTAGAGATGGCTGTAGTTGCTTGAAAAATACCATATTAGAAAGTATACAATCTAAACAACGTATGCTTCTAGTTTGGAGTTGCCACGTTGTTTAGTTTTTGTTTGACAGCCACGTTTTCAATGAATTGGTGAACATGGAAAAAATTGGTCATCGAAGACCAGAATCGTAGTGGTAAATGAGATGACGACTCAGTTACTTCTGCGATAATCCTCGTAGATATTTGGTTACTATTTCATTGTTCGATTTGATATAGTTTATAAAAATCTTTTCAGCACTTTACACCGTTGTTTGTCCATTCCTTTTTATCGTACTCAGTGTTTTCTATTTTATTCTCTACATATTTTTAATAAAATATTTTATTCCCCCTTTTTAGTTATAGGTCATTCTGTACCTCAACTTATCTCAACTCTTCTTTCGTCGCTTATTTCTCAAATTTTATTTGTTAATGTTTATTGATATTCCCTCTAAGGAGCATCAGCGTCTAAGTGCTACTACATATACTTGTCCAGCATCAAACAGGCGAGAACATAGATAAACGACGTCATTAATTGTTGTACATTTTTGACGTTAGATTTCCAGCTCAGTGAATTTCTACTAATTTAACGCCATCTTCATCAATTGTAACAAGTTTTTATTGACAAATAACTGAAAAATTTATCGATGTCAAAATACATAAAATTTCCGAAATGCACAAATTGGCTTCAAAAGGGTCACCACGAAAACTATGATTGAGAAATTAGTTTCTTAAATTGATGAAAAGTTGTTTTAAATTGTTGTACAAATGTTGGGTTACCACAAATTTTGGGCACTTTAACAAACATTCTGAAAAATTGAGAGAGTTACATATGAAGAAAGTGACGATATTACATAGCTAAAATGATAAAAGATAATAAAAGCTCTACATTTTCTTTTAAACATTGCCAAATAAAAAGTCATTGTAACCATGAAATTTGTTTTAAAAAATTTAAATACTTAGTTCTAATACTTAACTGGCACAGTCTGTAGGATAAGCCCAGGAATGGCAATATTAAGAAGTAAAATTGTAAAGAAAATTATTAATAACGCAGATAAGGTTATTTCTGCATATTTAATTAAAATAAAATTTTAGTCCATAGAGAGGGGTCTCAAATATCCATGCAAATATTTGTGATTGTCTTTTGGGAACGTAGTTAAACATTGTACAAGAGCACTTGAGTTTACCATCATTCATTGATAAATATTTATTGTCTTCAATTTCAATCGAGTAACTAGTTTTTTATGTTACAAACTTTCTCAAATGAAAAGATATTTTTACCAAACCATTTTCCTGTACACCGATTTCAATTCATAATGTGGGATTCTCCTTTTAAATTGTCAATTAAGATATTTAAATAAAAATATCTCTGCTCCCATCTTCGTAAAGTGAAACAATGATTATTCCATTTGAAAAATGTATTTTTAATTCCGAGCCAGTTCCACTTCATACACAGAGTTGTTCATAAAACGACAGCTGGCCACATTGTTGTATATTAATTATGAGGTAAATTTATTTTCTTACTAATTAAACGGAGGTATCTTATCAAAATTAAATGTAAATTATAAGAGTACTTAAATTTAACGTTTGTATAATGTTTGTTTTTGTAATTTTTGTTACAAAATATACTTAATCGGTTGGCATTTAATAAGTGCAAATGTTGCTCAAATTAAAGGAAAATTTTGTTATCATAGTTATTTACAATGTATTGTATATCTAGTGAAAACAGTCAAGTAAACAAACAATGAAATTACATTATAGGAACATTCGAATTCAAGGGTCTGATTCTAATACAAAAATAGTTATATTCAACAGGACAAACTGGAACGAAGATCAGTGATAACACTTTTCTAACCATATTTCTTTTTCAGCTTGCATTAGATTCGCCGGATTATGCTCAGAAACATTATTCTCAAGTTATCTTCATACGAAATAGTCAAACGGAATGAGGTCTAGGTTTCTGAGAGCCTAGTTGATGTTACCTGTACTCAATATGATCTTATTAGGAAATCACTGTTTCGATTGCTTGACTTGATGTATGGCTTCATTTTGTTTGAACTACGTTTTTGAATCTCCTGAAGCTCTGACTTGATTTCTTTTCCAGATTACATTATATTCGCCGGATTATGCTCAGAAACTTTATTCTTAAGTTATCTTCATACGAAATAGTCAAACGGAATGAGGTCTAGGTTTCTGAGAGCCTAGTTGATGTTACCTGTATTCAATATGATCTTAATAGGAAATCACTGTTTCGATTGCTTGACTTGATGTATGGCTTCATTTTGTTTGAACTACGTTTTTGAATCTCCTGCAGCTCTGACTTGATTTCTTTTCCAGATTGCATTAGATTCGCCGGATTATGCTCAGAAACTTTATTCTCAAGTTATCTTCATACGAAATAGTCAAACGGAATGAGGTCTAGGTTTCTGAGAGCCTAGTTGATGTTACCTGTACTCAATATGATCTTATTAGGAAATCACTGTTTCGATTGCTTGACTTGATGTATGGCTTCATTTTGTTTGAACTACGTTTTTGAATCTCCTGAAGCTCTGACTTGATTTCTTTTCCAGATTACATTATATTCGCCGGATTATGCTCAGAAACTTTATTCTTAAGTTATCTTCATACGAAATAGTCAAACGGAATGAGGTCTAGGTTTCTGAGAGCCTAGTTGATGTTACCTGTATTCAATATGATCTTAATAGGAAATCACTGTTTCGATTGCTTGACTTGATGTATGGCTTCATTTTGTTTGAACTACGTTTTTGAATCTCCTGCAGCTCTGACTTGATTTCTTTTCCAGATTGCATTAGATTCGCCGGATTATGCTCAGAAACTTTATTCTCAAGTTATCTTCATACGAAATAGTCAAACGGAATGAGGTCTAGGTTTCTGAGAGCCTAGTTGATGTTACCTGTACTCAATATGATCTTATTAGGAAATCACTGTTTCGATTGCTTGACTTGATGTATGGCTTCATTTTGTTTGAACTACGTTTTTGAATCTCCTGAAGCTCTGACTTGATTTCTTTTCCAGATTACATTATATTCGCCGGATTATGCTCAGAAACTTTATTCTTAAGTTATCTTCATACGAAATAGTCAAACGGAATGAGGTCTAGGTTTCTGAGAGCCTAGTTGATGTTACCTGTATTCAATATGATCTTAATAGGAAATCACTGTTTCGATTGCTTGACTTGATGTATGGCTTCATTTTGTTTGAACTACGTTTTTGAATCTCCTGAAGCTCTGACTTGATTTCTTTTCCAGATTACATTATATTCGCCGGATTATGCTCAGAAACTTTATTCTTAAGTTATCTTCATACGAAATAGTCAAACGGAATGAGGTCTAGGTTTCTGAGAGCCTAGTTGATGTTACCTGTATTCAATATGATCTTAATAGGAAATCACTGTTTCGATTGCTTGACTTGATGTATGGCTTCATTTTGTTTGAACTACGTTTTTGAATCTCCTGCAGCTCTGACTTGATTTCTTTTCCAGATTGCATTAGATTCGCCGGATTATGCTCAGAAACTTTATTCTCAAGTTATCTTCATACGAAATAGTCAAACGGAATGAGGTCTAGGTTTCTGAGAGCCTAGTTGATGTTACCTGTACTCAATATGATCTTATTAGGAAATCACTGTTTCGATTGCTTGACTTGATGTATGGCTTCATTTTGTTTGAACTACGTTTTTGAATCTCCTGAAGCTCTGACTTGATTTCTTTTCCAGATTACATTATATTCGCCGGATTATGCTCAGAAACTTTATTCTTAAGTTATCTTCATACGAAATAGTCAAACGGAATGAGGTCTAGGTTTCTGAGAGCCTAGTTGATGTTACCTGTATTCAATATGATCTTAATAGGAAATCACTGTTTCGATTGCTTGATTTGATGTATGGCTTCATCTTGTTTGAACTACGTTTTTGAATCTCCTGCAGCTCTTTCTTGATTTATTTTTCAGATTGCATGAGATCCGCCGGATTATGCTCAGAAACTTTATTCTTAAGGTATCTTCATACGAAATAGTCAAACGGAATGAGGTCAAGGTTTCTGAGAGCCTAGTTGATGTTACCTGTACTCAATATGATCTTATTAGGGAATAACTGTTTCGATTGCTTGACTTGATGTATGGCTTCATCTTGTTTGAACTACGTTTTTGAATCTCCTGCAGCTCTTTCTTGATTTCTTTTTCAGATTGCATTAGATTCGCCGGATTATGTTTAGAAACTTTATTCTTAAGTTATCTTCATACGAAATAGTCAAACGGAATGAGGTCAAGGTTTCTGAGAGCCTAGTTGATGTTACCTGTACTCAATATGATCTTATTAGGGAGTAACTGTTTCGATTGCTTGACTTGATGTATGGCTTCATCTTGTTTGAACTACGTTTTTGAATCTCCTGCAGCTCTTTCTTGATTTATTTTCCAGATTGCATGAGATCCGCCGGATTATGCTCAGAAACTTTATTCTTAAGGTATCTTCATACGAAATAGTCAAACGGAATGAGGTCAAGGTTTCTGAGAGCCTAGTTGATGTTACCTGTACTCAATATGATCTTATTAGGGAGTAACTGTTTCGATTGCTTGACTTGATGTATGGCTTCATCTTGTTTGAACTACGTTTTTGAATCTCCTGAAGCTCTGACTTGATTTCTTTTTCAGATTGCATTAGATTCGCCGGATTATGTTTAGAAACTTTATTCTTAAGGTATCTTCATACGAAATAGTCAAACGGAATGAGGTCAAGGTTTCTGAGAGCCTATTTAATGTTACCTCTACTCAATATTATCATATTAAAAAATAACTGTTTCAATTGCTTGATTTGATGTATGGCTTCATTTTGTTTGAACTACGTTTTTGAATCTCCTGCAGCTCTTTCTTGATTTATTTTTCAGATTGCATGAGATCCGCCGGATTATGCTCAGAAACTTTATTCTTAAGTTATCTTCATACGAAATAGTCAAACGGAATGAGGTCAAGGTTTCTGAGAGCCTAGTTGATGTTACATCTACTCAATATTATCATATTAAAAAATAACTGTTTCAATTGCTTGATTTGATGTATGGCTTCATTTTGTTTGAACTACGTTTTTGAATCTCCTGCAGCTCTGACTTGATTTCTTTTCCAGATTGCATTAGATTCGCCGGATTATGCTCAGAAACTTTATTCTTAAGTTATCTTCATACGAAATAGTCAAACGGAATGAGGTCAAGGTTTCTGAGAGCCTAGTTGATGTTACCTGTATTCAATATGATCTTAATAGGAAATCACTGTTTCGATTGCTTGACTTGATGTATGGCTTCATCTTGTTTGAACTACGTTTTTGAATCTCCTGCAGCTCTTTCTTGATTTATTTTCCAGATTCCATGAGATCCGCCGGATTATGCTCAGAAACTTTATTCTTAAGATATCTTCATACGAAATAGTCAAACGGAAGAGGTCAAGGTTTCTGAGAGCCTAGTTGATGTTACCTGTACTCAATATGATCTTATTAGGGAGTAACTGTTTCGATTGCTTGACTTGATGTATGGCTTCATCTTGTTTGAACTACGTTTTTGAATCTCCTGCAGCTCTTTCTTGATTTATTTTCCAGATTCCATGAGATCCGCCGGATTATGCTCAGAAACTTTATTCTTAAGATATCTTCATACGAAATAGTCAAACGGAATGAGGTCAAGGTTTCTGAGAGCCTAGTTGATGTTACCTGTACTCAATATGATCTTATTAGGGAGTAACTGTTTCGATTGCTTGACTTGATGTATGGCTTCATCTTGTTTGAACTACGTTTTTGAATCTCCTGCAGCTCTTTCTTGATTTATTTTCCAGATTGCATGAGATCCGCCGGATTATGCTCAGAAACTTTATTCTTAAGGTATCTTCATACGAAATAGTCAAACGGAATGAGGTCAAGGTTTCTGAGAGCCTAGTTGATGTTACCTGTACTCAATATGATCTTATTAGGGAGTAACTGTTTCGATTGCTTGACTTGATGTATGGCTTCATCTTGTTTGAACTACGTTTTTGAATCTCCTGAAGCTCTGACTTGATTTCTTTTTCAGATTGCATTAGATTCGCCGGATTATGTTTAGAAACTTTATTCTTAAGGTATCTTCATACGAAATAGTCAAACGGAATGAGGTCAAGGTTTCTGAGAGCCTAGTTGATGTTACCTGTATTCAATATGATCTTATTAGGAAATCACTGTTTCGATTGCTTGACTTGATGTATGGCTTCATCTTGTTTGAACTACGTTTTTGAATCTCCTGCAGCTCTGACTTGATTTCTTTTCCAGATTGCATTAGATTCGCCGGATTATGCTCAGAAACTTTATTCTTAAGGTATCTTCATACGAAATAGTCAAACGGAATGAGGTCAAGGTTTCTGAGAGCCTAGTTGATGTTACCTGTATTCAATATGATCTTAATAGGAAATCACTGTTTCAATTGCTTGACTTGATGTATGGCTTCATCTTGTTTGAACTACGTTTTTGAATCTCCTGCAGCTCTTTCTTGATTTCTTTTTGAGATTGCATGAGATCCGCCGGATTATGCTCAGAAACTTTATTCTTAAGGTATCTTCATACGAAATAGTCAAACGGAATGAGGTCAAGGTTTCTGAGAGCCTAGTTGATGTTACCTGTATTCAATATGATCTTATTAGGAAATCACTGTTTCGATTGCTTGACTTGATGTATGGCTTCATCTTGTTTGAACTACGTTTTTGAATCTCCTGAAGCTCTGACTTGATTTCTTTTTCAGATTGCATTAGATTCGCCGGATTATGTTTAGAAACTTTATTCTTAAGTTATCTTCATACGAAATAGTCAAACGGAATGAGGTCAAGGTTTCTGAGAGCCTATTTAATGTTACCTCTACTCAATATTATCATATTAAAAAATAACTGTTTCAATTGCTTGATTTGATGTATGGCTTCATTTTGTTTGAACTACGTTTTTGAATCTCCTGCAGCTCTGACTTGATTTCTTTTCCAGATTGCATTAGATTCGCCGGATTATGCTCAGAAACTTTATTTTTAAGTTATCTTCATACGAAATAGTCAAACGGAATGAGGTCAAGGTTTCTGAGAGCCTAGTTGATGTTACCTGTATTCAATATGATCTTAATAGGAAATCACTGTTTCGATTGCTTGACTTGATGTATGGCTTCATCTTGTTTGAACTACGTTTTTGAATCTCCTGCAGCTCTTTCTTGATTTATTTTTCAGATTGCATGAGATCCGCCGGATTATGCTCAGAAACTTTATTCTTAAGGTATCTTCATACGAAATAGTCAAACGGAATGAGGTCAAGGTTTCTGAGAGCCTAGTTGATGTTACATCTACTCAATATTATCATATTAAAAAATAACTGTTTCAATTGCTTGATTTGATGTATGGCTTCATTTTGTTTGAACTACGTTTTTGAATCTCCTGCAGCT
This sequence comes from Diorhabda sublineata, assembly GCF_026230105.1. NCBI lineage: Eukaryota > Metazoa > Arthropoda > Insecta > Coleoptera > Chrysomelidae > Diorhabda > Diorhabda sublineata. The sequence goes on from NC_079479.1 coordinate 32,521,832, forward strand.
CTGACTTGATTTCTTTTCCAGATTGCATTAGATTCACCGGATTATGCTCAGAAACTTTATTCTTAAGTTATCTTCATACGAAATAGTCAAACGGAATGAGGTCAAGGTTTCTGAGAGCCTAGTTGATGTTACCTGTATTCAATATGATCTTAATAGGAAATCACTGTTTCGATTGCTTGACTTGATGTATGGCTTCATCTTGTTTGAACTACGTTTTTGAATCTCCTGCAGCTCTTTCTTGATTTATTTTCCAGATTCCATGAGATCCGCCGGATTATGCTCAGAAACTTTATTCTTAAGATATCTTCATACGAAATAGTCAAACGGAAGAGGTCAAGGTTTCTGAGAGCCTAGTTGATGTTACCTGTACTCAATATGATCTTATTAGGGAGTAACTGTTTCGATTGCTTGACTTGATGTATGGCTTCATCTTGTTTGAACTACGTTTTTGAATCTCCTGCAGCTCTTTCTTGATTTATTTTCCAGATTCCATGAGATCCGCCGGATTATGCTCAGAAACTTTATTCTTAAGATATCTTCATACGAAATAGTCAAACGGAATGAGGTCAAGGTTTCTGAGAGCCTAGTTGATGTTACCTGTACTCAATATGATCTTATTAGGGAGTAACTGTTTCGATTGCTTGACTTGATGTATGGCTTCATCTTGTTTGAACTACGTTTTTGAATCTCCTGCAGCTCTTTCTTGATTTATTTTCCAGATTGCATGAGATCCGCCGGATTATGCTCAGAAACTTTATTCTTAAGGTATCTTCATACGAAATAGTCAAACGGAATGAGGTCAAGGTTTCTGAGAGCCTAGTTGATGTTACCTGTACTCAATATGATCTTATTAGGGAGTAACTGTTTCGATTGCTTGACTTGATGTATGGCTTCATCTTGTTTGAACTACGTTTTTGAATCTCCTGAAGCTCTGACTTGATTTCTTTTTCAGATTGCATTAGATTCGCCGGATTATGTTTAGAAACTTTATTCTTAAGGTATCTTCATACGAAATAGTCAAACGGAATGAGGTCAAGGTTTCTGAGAGCCTAGTTGATGTTACCTGTATTCAATATGATCTTATTAGGAAATCACTGTTTCGATTGCTTGACTTGATGTATGGCTTCATCTTGTTTGAACTACGTTTTTGAATCTCCTGCAGCTCTGACTTGATTTCTTTTCCAGATTGCATTAGATTCGCCGGATTATGCTCAGAAACTTTATTCTTAAGGTATCTTCATACGAAATAGTCAAACGGAATGAGGTCAAGGTTTCTGAGAGCCTAGTTGATGTTACCTGTATTCAATATGATCTTAATAGGAAATCACTGTTTCAATTGCTTGACTTGATGTATGGCTTCATCTTGTTTGAACTACGTTTTTGAATCTCCTGCAGCTCTTTCTTGATTTCTTTTTGAGATTGCATGAGATCCGCCGGATTATGCTCAGAAACTTTATTCTTAAGGTATCTTCATACGAAATAGTCAAACGGAATGAGGTCAAGGTTTCTGAGAGCCTAGTTGATGTTACCTGTATTCAATATGATCTTATTAGGAAATCACTGTTTCGATTGCTTGACTTGATGTATGGCTTCATCTTGTTTGAACTACGTTTTTGAATCTCCTGAAGCTCTGACTTGATTTCTTTTTCAGATTGCATTAGATTCGCCGGATTATGTTTAGAAACTTTATTCTTAAGTTATCTTCATACGAAATAGTCAAACGGAATGAGGTCAAGGTTTCTGAGAGCCTATTTAATGTTACCTCTACTCAATATTATCATATTAAAAAATAACTGTTTCAATTGCTTGATTTGATGTATGGCTTCATTTTGTTTGAACTACGTTTTTGAATCTCCTGCAGCTCTGACTTGATTTCTTTTCCAGATTGCATTAGATTCGCCGGATTATGCTCAGAAATTTTATTTTTAAGTTATCTTCATACGAAATAGTCAAACGGAATGAGGTCAAGGTTTCTGAGAGCCTAGTTGATGTTACCTGTATTCAATATGATCTTAATAGGAAATCACTGTTTCGATTGCTTGACTTGATGTATGGCTTCATCTTGTTTGAACTACGTTTTTGAATCTCCTGCAGCTCTTTCTTGATTTATTTTCCAGATTGCATGAGATCAGCCGGATTATGCTCAGAAACTTTATTCTTAAGTTATCTTCATACGAAATAGTCAAACGGAATGAGGTCAAGGTTTCTGAGAGCCTATTTAATGTTACCTCTACTCAATATTATCATATTAAAAAATAACTGTTTCAATTGCTTGATTTGATGTATGGCTTCATTTTGCTTGAACTACGTTTTTGAATCTCCTGCAGTTCTGACTTGATTTCTTTTCCAGATTGCATGAGATTCGCCGGATTATGCTCAGAAACTTTATTCTTAAGATATCTTCTGCGTAAAATAATCTTATTAGGAAATAACTGTTTACATTGCTGTTTGACTAAACCTTTCTTTAACATTTGAAGTATTTATAAAACATTTGTTAAAATTGACGAAATTATTTATGGTTTGAACAAGTTATTTAATAGCGTACAAAATAAATGGACCAGAAGCGAATCTCCTGAACAACTGGTAATACATTATTATTTCCAATTGAATATATCCAAGATTCATTATAAAAACACCAATTATAATATTTTAAAAATAACTAATAACGAGCTATTATCCGTCTTGCATAATAATTGGTAAAAAAAAGGCTGGAAACAAGAATGTCTGTTAAAAGAAAAGTGTGTTAAGTGGTTCGATAAGTGCTAGGTTATTTCTAAATGAAATTGAAGAAGTGTACAGGTGTCTTTATAGACTAGCCAACATGCAACAGGGGATGTGTTTTAAGTCGACGATTTCCGGAAGGTTAGTTAATTGTACACGTGTGATGTAATATTTTCATGGGAATTGTTTACTAAAAAAATATTTCACAAATTTCTTGGGTGAATATTTAGAAATAAAAATACTAATTTTCCATTCTTTTTATTCAATTATATACTATTCCTATTTATTTTACCCTATCATTTATTTTTTTTATATTTGTTCTTGCTTTTATTATCCCCTTCCACAATCATCAAATCTTTCATTGTTTCTTTTCATTTTGTATTTTCTTTACTCATTCCCATATGCAATCTTGTTATATTTATATTATTAATCACAAATCACGTTTCAGTCTTATTTCATTGAAGTGACATCTTCATCGGCAGCTGCCAAACTTTGAAGTAATATCTAATTGTGTAAAAGGCGCGATTACAACTGAAGAACTTCCCCGATATCTTTTTGGAAGAATGCTGAAACATATTTTCCTAAAAAGTCCAGATTCTGAACCTGATATAGCGTGCTGTGTTCTTGGGCCATATATACCTGCTCCTACTTGTCCACTTTCCAGTTTCGATTCTTTTTGTGATTTTTTAGTTTATGATAAAGTATGATTCAAAGGTCGCGAGGTTTCATTATCTGTACCTTATATGCCCTATTTACTGCTTTACTTTCTCTAAAGGTCTTCAAAGTGTCTAAAATGACTTGTGGTGCTGCCGATAGACATTCGTTGTTGCAAAGCAAATCGCCGCAGCTCATCTAGGATCGATTCAGCTATTGTAGTTTTTGCCACGCTATGAAAGCTGCATAGGTGGCACTACTGATTTGTACATCCAGTTCATAATTTTGGGCTTTACCTCTTTGTTTCTCTGTCCATTCTGCAGCAGGTGTATAAAGTAATTCGTGACTTATGGCTTACTACTTGAAGGTGTTGCTTCCACGTGAGTTGATGATCGAAGAGCAACTCGAAATATTAAATCTGACTTAGGGATTAGTCACCCTATTTATTTGGAGAATTTCTGAAGCTGACTTCATCCCTTGAATGGAACTAGAGCGGTCTAGGCAATATTGTTAGAACAGGTTTCTTGTTAATGAAATATGTATTGAGTTTTGTCGAATGTACTTATAGTGACTTTATTTTCACAATAGGAAAGGATCACCGTCTGTTTTATACATATTACAAAGGAAAATTAATAAAATTGGTTGTGAGATATCATCAGTGACAGAAAAAACTCAATATCTATCTTGTTCGTTTACAGAATTGACATTTTGTTAAATTTTCACAGAAATAAAATATTATTTCTTTTGAAGCGCAAATTGCGAGCTGTTTTGATACCTAAACCTACAGATTCATCAGAAATTATCACTTTTCATTCCAATAAAACAAAATACTATTTATTGTTGACAATTCAAGTTTTGTAAATGAATTTAGACGGCAAAGGAGTGGATGCTCAATCGTTAATCAATGCTAAATCGAAGTTAAAGTATGCAAACAAGTTTTCGAAGTTATTGAATTAATAATCTTGTATCCTTTTCGATGGTCGATTAATAAATTTCTACATGTATCTGCGGACCATCGATGTATCTGTGTTCATTTGGATAATGCCAATATTTCTTTCAAGTATTATAATCTATGGGTATCGCGTATAAATGTTCATAATTTCGATATTATTTTTATTTTTCTTATTAGAAATCACTTAAGGACTCTGTAAGTGTATTATTTAGACATTAAAGATTGATATTCTTTATTGATATCGAATCACGTTGACTACCTTGATATATTTCGTAAGTTCAAATATTTCAATTTAATAAAAATGGTACAAAAATTACGAGGGTGGTACCAGAAGTACATGGCCTCACCTAGAGTTGGCGGTAGTTGCTTGAAGACAATGCACCAGCTGACATATTTGTTATGTAATGGCCAAAATTAATGAATTAAAGTTTGAATTGCTACCTCACGCACCGTATTCGCCCCTTCTTCAAAAAGTCATAGTTAGTGTATTAAATCGTAGTTAAATTTAGTTTCAGTATAGATTTGAAATAACGATTTAGAGATTCGGAAACATTAACGTGTCGAAAGTATAGTTGAACAGAAGCTACTGATAAATTTTTTCAACTTTCCTGACACGTACCATGTACCTAGGTAAATTAAACAATAGACACGAGGACCTACACGGTTCCAAAAAAAATTAGTATTCTTTTGAACGACAAGGTTCGTGCCACCAAATAACAATCTATTGTCTTCACCGACATTTTCCTTATAAATTATTTCAAACGGTATATATTTGTATTTATTTATCATGAAATAACTATTAAATAATATAATCTTTTGTCTTCCAATACAAACTTATTGTTTTTCTAACTAACTGAGCTTTTCTATATATAATGCTCTGAAACGTTTTTAGTGGTAAGAATTATGAAAAAATGAGCCAAGTGCAAGGGTGAGAACGCGTTCTAAACTTGGAACATTCCGGCGTTTCGGCCTTCACTCTGAAGTCTTTAATCTAACCCAACCCGTGGTCTAAATTTCCCTACTTCAAGCAACGAATCACCCCTTCAGGATTATTCTAATGCCTCAATCTGCACTCGTAAACCAAATTTCTACCTCCTGAAGCTCCCCAACCAATTGTTGAGCAATAACAATCTAAATTCAAAAACTTTACATTTCTAATTTTTGTTTATCGGATTTTTAACAATTAGAAAACGTACTCCGACGATTCAGTTGTAATAACTAGAACAAAGAAGGAAATAGAAAGAGGATTCTGTAAACTAGAAGAGGCTGCAAATAATTATGAGCTAAGAATGAATCGAGCGCGGAATTCAAAGTATTTAGGGTTGGTAGAAATACGTAGAGATTGAAACGGGACGTAACTAAAAAATATGAGACACAAACCAACAGCTAGATACAGAAGGGAAACATGGGTTTTAATAGAGGGAGAAGAAATAAAACTGATTATATAGGGAGAAAGGTACCGAGAGGAATTTAAGGGAAATAAAAATAACTGAAGAACTTTGGAGAAGAAAAACTAACCAAGAGCTGAAGGATTTGTATTAATACTCATCAATAACAAGAAACATTAAAGTTCAAAGAGTGGGACATACTCAAAAGGAAATTAGCGAAAAGAGTCATTGGAAAAGCAAGAGGTACAAGAAGACGTAGGCCATAAAAACCTGGTTGGATACATTGTTGAAAGGTATTAGAGAGGTAGAACCTAATTGGAATACAAAAGTACAGAATCTGTGGAGAAGAATTGTGAAATCAATCAAATACGATCACAAAAGAAAATAAATCGTAGGCTGTAAAGTCTATCAGTACTGTATCATTGAATGGCTGAAACATTTAGTTCCAAACGCGGCTTAATTCCTTGAACTTGGCCAATTAGTCCTTCAATTCAACTCAATTCAATCGAATAAGGACTTTTTTCTCTATTATAGAAATTATTACTTGGCCTTTATCTAAATTTTTTGGCATTCCTTGATTATAAAAACTACGCCACATTTCTTTTTTTATCACTCTATTACGCACTCTAAAACAGAAGACACAAATATGTCAATAATTCAAAAGTTTCAAGGCATCTTTGGTGATAAAGATTCTCGAAGTTGCAAAAATAATCGACGCTCCTGTCAATAAAATTGCATACGAGACCCTATACATATTCAAAAAAAAAACCAATAAAACTTCCCGACTGCTTATTAAAAAAAAATACTGGAAAACAAAACGCGTGTGCGTTTTTGAGGCCACGCAGATTGTGTTTTGTTTCCATCGTGTCCCCATCTGTCATACTTAACTAATTCCATATGCATATTTCGTGCGGACTGGACATAATCGGACTCAAACTGCGGCGCGACTGTCACGTTTTCTTTAATTAGTCGTTAGCTGACAGCCTACTCTGATGGATTCGAGATTACCAGAACGCAAAATGTCTATTTCATTTAGCGGGAAATACGCAGGGTATTGGAATGCACAGGGAACCATATACGAGCGCAGATTATTAAATTTATGATAAAAAAAACTATCCTTCTAGTGGTTTACAATAGAAAAATTTAGATGTGTCAATAGTAGACAAAGAATATTGAAAAGTATGAATAATAATCATGGTACAAATAGTGATTGATAGTGATTATACTGAGAAAGAAACTTTAACATTTCTATGAACCGAAAATGATAAAAAAAATATAAGGTATATAAAAGCACAAAGACACAATTGGGAGGACACATCATGAGAAGGAAACCTACAGAAATGGTGATGAGGATAATATAATGGATACCTCTATGGCCAAGCGGCAGACCAAGAAATAAAAGGGTTTCCAATAGGGACAATTTTGAATTTGTGAACGCACCTTTTCACTTAACATCGAACTGTCACTGTCAGTTTATTCAATAGACATAACCTTTTCATCATGGTGAAGTACACGTCTGCAAATCTTAAAAATTTACTACAAAAATTCGGAGTCGGTTGCCGCTACTTTAAGTGCGTTAACTCCGATTTTCGGTCGTAATTCTCGACCTAGTAGACAGGCAGTAACAAGTTTAGTGAAAAAGTTGAGTCTACATATTCGTTGTGTGATGTTGCAGTGCCAGTAAGACTACGAGTTGGTCGAAGTGTCGAAAATATCGCTGCCGTTGAAACGTCCGTAGCAAATGATCTAAATCGGTCAATTCCACGGCGTTCTCAAGAGTTGAGCATCGCCAAGACCACTTTATGACGAATTTTGCGTAAGGATCTTACTTTACATCCATACAAGATCAGGCTCACTCAAGAATTGAAGCCGATGGACCATTCGAAGCGACGTACGTGCTTCGATTGATCTCTGGAAAAGATGCGCCAAGCTGATCAATTTAATCGCAAAATCATCTTCAGTGACGAAGCTCATTTCTGGCTCAATGGGTTTGTCAATAAACAAAATATGCGGTATTGAGCGGGTGAAAATCCATATGTGCTTAATGAAAAACTACTTCATCCACAAAACATAACTGTTTGGTGTGGTTTGCATGTCGGCGGCGTCATAGGGCCGTATTTTTTTGTCGACGATGGTGGTCCATGATTATCGATTATTTTTGGCTCGAATTGGAATATATGGACTTGGACAGTATGTAGTGACGCCACAAGCCACACAGCACACGTTACAATCGATTTATTGAAGAACAAGTTTGATAAGCGCGTTATCTCAAGAAATGAACCAGTCGATTCGCCGCCTCGTGCGTGCGATTTAACGCCTCTAGATTTTTTCTTTGGGGCTACGTAAAGTCATTAATCTATGCTAAGAAGCCGACGACGTTGGAAGAGTTCAAAGCCAACATTGTATGCGATACAGCAGCCGTTTCGGCCGAAATGTGTGACCAAGTCATGGAAAATTGGGTACTTCAACCCGATAATAAAGTTTTTGAAATATCTCAAATGGTTTTCATTTTATTTTGAAAATAAGTTGTCCTTATTGGAAAATCCCTTACTTGGAGAAACTAAATTGAAGAAGATACCAGAATCCTAGAAAAAAAAGGGGAGTAATCCACACCAATAAAGGGATTTTTAGGCGCACAAAGCATTAACCATAATCCCAGAGATTGAACGGCATAATGAAGGAATTAATGAATCTGTTGTGAAAATTAGGTACTAAAATTATGAATTCACTTTATGACATCAGAAAATTAAACTAATTTCTATAATTCACCAAATATATAGTAATTAACACAGTTTACGCATATTGTCGAACAGCAATTTTCAAGTAGCTCTTCTCCAAATATTAATAGAATGTTTGATTAATTCTTCTTTTTCCAGTGCCTGCTTCATTCTAATGAAAATTGGCAATCATCCTTTGGATTTCCTCACGACCTTCAGTCGTACGTATTAGATTTACGGCATCACGTACATGGAACCAATCTCGAAGGTTTTTCAACCAAGAAAATCTTTTTCTACCCAGGCCGCGCTTGCCTTCTATCTTCCCTTCCATGATCAGCTGCAACAAGGCATATTTTTGATTTCTAAAAATGTGGCCAAAGTAGGAAGCTTTCCTTCTCTTTACAATGGTTAATAGTTCTCGTTCTCTGTCTTAGCACTTCGTCGTTGGTCACCCGATCCATCCAAGGTATTTTAAGGATCCATCTTAAGAGCCACATCCACCTTACGCATGCTGGAGATCTTCAAAGTCTAGCTCTCAACACCATAAAGTTATTAATTATTTATTTCAATTCACTAATAACTAATACATACTCTCAATACCGGTATTTACGAAAAAAGGGCTATTTAATATATTGTATGGTCTCCTTTTGCCTTAAAGACAGCTTTACATCTTCCTCCCATCTTAAAAATTAGGTCCACACATCCCCATTCTATTCTACGACTGCAAATAAGAATGATTATTTAAAAAAGTATTTCTGTCGCCCACCATTTTAACCTGCTCCAGACATATTTGAAGTCTGAAGACGAAGGGAAATCCGATGCGACATTTGGCTCCGATTCTAAACAAATTAAATTCTTCTGCAGCATATGAATACTCGAAGTACGAAGCTAGAATAATCAATTCCTCTTAGGAACCTTTGTAAAGTAACGAAATTTATTCTACCACCGTGCTGATTTCGTCCAATACCATCATTGACAACTGTACCACTCCTGAGCTGTTGGCAACTATGACTCCAATCCGATCATATTACTAGACTATTATTTGCAAAAGTCGTAGCCTGAATTCATCGATAATCAATATTAGAATACTGATTGATATCTAGTTTTTGTGTTTTAGAACGAAATCTAACCTTGGGAGATTGACATTAAGGTAGAATTCTTAGGGACCTTCTGGTTCGTGAATTGACGTATTCTTATATTTTCACAGTAACATTTTCACGCATTTATCATTTAAAAATGTTCTTGTTTTGGCTAGGTTTATAATTGTAAACCCAAATGTAGCTCATGTACACTACCTACTATATTAACAAATAAAATATTTTATTATTATTATTAGTTTAATGACAGACGGCATACTTAATGTATGAAGCTCCAACGAAGGGGTAGTGGCAGCGGCAGAGTTGGGAGAACTGTACTATAAAAAATTATATCCGTTAAACAAGTGATTGGTTTATAAATCTATGGACGAGGCTAGTGGAGAGGTAGCACAATAGACAAAGTTCGATAACTCATGATTATATATTAACAAAACTATATACACAAAAACATATACAATAAAAGATTAAACTAAGTCTCCGGAAACAGCACAGCTTCACTGAATTATTGGCGTTCGAGATCTGATCCTTTCGCTGTGTCGAGAATGAATTTCTTTTCGATTCCAAACGCCTAGCCTGGGTTCGTGTAAGTATGGAACAACGAGCAGGTAGAAGGTATTGGTTTATTCACAAAAAATGTATCGGGTGCATCGGACAAGATTAGTTGGCAGCAACTATTTATATTGTCTTATACTCTGTGCTGAAATACGCAATGACAAATTTGAACCACTTCCGGCTTTGTCAGTCTGCTACTGTAGCTACTTGTTGAAATCTCTCTATTGTTAACAAGTAAGGATAGCTGGGACTTCATTTGATTTCAAGTCGGTTTTGATTCTTGAGTTTTTAGTCGATAGAAGTTTTCTGTCTGTCTGTATCTACCTTACTCATAAAGTTTAAAACTAAGCGACTTCAGGATCTATTACAATAAAGCAGATGCAAGCCGTTCCGGAAGAAGTCCGTCAAATTTGTTTCCAGTATGGATTCAAAGTTTGGGTTAGTACATTGCTAGATTATTTTCCAGGTAGTAGTCATTTGTGAACGTATCTTATCAAATGAAAATTTTAAAAAGAAATATATCGTCGATAGAATTTCAAAAGTGAGTTTAAAATTTCGACAAGAACATCGCTAATTTCAAACAATTCGGATATGCCAACAACGTTTATACCTTGCTTTCAACTAATTTACCTCGGTTGCGAATTTTATGTTCTCAAATTCAAACTTTCCTTACAAGTTTCCTACTGAAAATGGAATTAGTGTTTGGTTGGCCGAAGGCATCATGCTCATTTAGAAGGAATTTCATATGTTAGTATTCTCTATATTCTACGGTAGAGTTTTATTCGATTAAGATACTTTGTATTCTTACCTAACAGAATATGGATGTTCAACATACTTCATAATTCCTTGTAAGGAGGATATACATTCATTTTCTTTAATACATGTTATTTATTTTATATAAATAATAAATTTTTTGTTCAATTATTTGATTCCTTTTCTTTTGATTAGTGTCTCAATAATTCATACTTCATCTGTTTTAATTTTATTTGGGGAATTGTGTTTTTCGTAACACTCTCGTCATGTATGTAATAAAGGAAGTCATAAATGGAATCAAAGTCCAGTCATACTTACATTGGCTACAAAAGAAACACCATTCTATTCTATACCATTCCCAGCTGTTACCATATGTCCAAACTCAAAAGCCAACGCAGATATGTACTTCGAAAAACTGACACCAGAATGGTGAGTAGTTAAAACTAATTCTCCGTGTGGTAACCAATAGCTCTGAGTCTGATTCCTAATCAAGGGACTGTCCAAATGATTTTTTTGATTAATGAAAGTTTTTCACTGAGTAGAATAATGAACAACGGACAGAAAATGACACTGAAGATATTAAACTAACAACTAACAGGCAAGAGCTACTAGGAAGAGAAAGTTAAGGTAGATGGATTATTCGTTGGTAGATCTGGCGTAGAAAGTGAATGGATGGAAAAGTGTGTAGCGTGAAGACTCATCGTTGACGAGGGTAGCCACATCTCTGGCTAAAGTACCATTTGAACGAACGATAAATAGTATTGAGTCCATTGATCAATCAATGGATCTTTTATATCTGACCATGACAGTAATTTAAAATCAACAAATTAAATGTTCTCAGTTCAAATCTACTGATATCCAAAGGAGGAAAAGACGTTGGGTTGAATCAATTGCGTATAAAACTACTCAGTGAAGTTCTATTTACATTATTTTCTTTACTAAGCTAGTTGTTTGTTTATCCGTGAATCCGCAATCTCGACAACATTTTAATTTAAATTTTGAGGTACTTAAATACCTCAAATCTTTTTCAAACTTACTGTTTCTAATATTTTTATTAAAACTGTGCCTCAATTTGATTTCGTGGCATTAAACTTTTGGACTTTAATCCAATTCCTTTTGAATTGCATACAAAAATGAAATTCTATATGAGATATGTGTATTATCTAGAATTTTGTGTTTTTCGAAATTCAAATCGCATTAATTGGAGCCGACATTAAAATCTGCCAACCAATCAGAATACGAATTAAGTTTGTGTCGTGAACTATAGCGTCAAACGTTGAATATTAATCGATTCACACTGTATTAAACATGTCACGCGATGTTCGATTTTTATTTATTAGATAGCGTGTATTATTGTCTTTTAAAGAATACGTTGTTTTCGAACAATGGCAAAAAAAGTATCGTCAGCCAAACACTAGACGACTATTAATAAGTTTGAAGTTAAATTGATTCCATTCTGTTGGTTTCTTTTCAACTACAACGACATGTTATGATTATCGTGTGCGAGACATATGCATGTAATAATAAATAAACAATTCCGTGATTTGAATACAAGAGACAATAATAACCCTCTTACAAGAAACCACTCGATTATAGATCTGCTGGTAATTAGAAGGGCGAGTGAATAGTTGCTGTCTTCGTCCTCCAAATAAACGTTTACGTTTGCGATAGCGATGAAATTATCCCTACTAAAAGTGGAATAAAAACAAATTAGTTTCCCAAATTGCGTAAAAACGACTTGCGCCAAACTATTGCGTCGACGCAACTGAACGGCTGCTTCGGGAGCCAAAAAACATACCCAATAAAAAAAACAGGTTGCATGTAAATTTCGTCAACACAAATTTAGTTCTGACACCTACCAATCGTGTCGCTAGATTTACTACTGTGTGAAATTCATCTTCTTAAAAGTGATTTTACAAATATTAATAAAAAACATTTGAAATGTGAAGCTGTCCCATCTATTCCTACCTCTAATCTGCCTTCATTGTCTACTTCCATTTATGAAGATCCCAGTTATGCCATGACTGTATAGTAAGCCAAGAAAATTCATATGCTGTAAATACAGGTAAAATAGGCACTGATATGAGCGTCGAAGAGCATCAAGTTGATAGTCCAAGTGTTCATGCTTTAATATCTGGCAATTTACTCATGGAAGAGCCATTGGAAATTTCAAGTGAATTTTCAGATTCCACGGTTACAGAGGAAAATTTTGACACACAAAAATCGGATTTATGACTGTAGCTGAAGCTAATAAAAACAATGTAACAATTTAAATGATAATGTATCAAGTTCGTCGCAATAAAATAACCAAAATATGGAAATTGAAAAACAGTTTGAAGAATAACAAAGAACAGTTAAAGACATTGGAGAAGATGTGTAAGATTGTAACATTTGAGTGTATACACAAGGTGCAGGAAAACGATGGACTATACTATAACAACCTTTTATTTCAACTTTGATAGAATGATATAGTTTAATCATTTTACTAAACTAATTGAATCACTGTTTTATTTCTGGTCAGTATTTATTTACATATTACTCTTTTCACTTTGTTGGTTAGAAAAGTCGGTATTTGGTCAGTTTTCTTTTAAAAGTGATTGTAAAGCTTGTCCCTGTTCTCAGATGTTTTTCTATCGTGAATTAAAGCAACTGCGAAATCAGAACTAAATGGAAATGAACAACATACAACTATGTTCGGTGTCGAGAGCAGTCTATTCAGTCGTACGCCAATCGTCATCCTTTCCTGAGAGAAGTTGACACAACACGAGATGAAGAAAAAACCGAGAATTGGTGCCTTGTAACTCTGAATTAAGCTCTAAATTCCTGTTTGTCAGAATTTATAGTGCAACTATTAATTGTTGTTAATATCTCTTCTTGTCAAATTTCATCTTGGAATAATAATAAAACCAAAGCTTTTTCTTCTATTTTTTTATTGACTGTGTAGAGCTCGGCAACACAACAACAATCTTTGGAAAACACTGCACTGGTGCAATTCGTGAAATGGCGAACATTCACGTTCACATGGTGAACACACTGTTTACACTAACACTCACAATTGTCGTTGACTTAGACGTGTTTCTATAACCAAGTTATCGTCTTCAGAAACTGGAGGTGAACAGTTCAACCATGGTGATCACCAACGTGTAAGAAGCTGCGTTATCCTAGAGGGAAAACAAAATCTTCTTCAAATGCGGCAACATTTCGCAATTTTCCCCTTTACTTTATCAAACAATGTTGAATCGACCATTTTGTTAAATCTGCATGAATCAAATCTAGGAAATATTTATTCGAGTACGGTTTTGGCTCAAAGTGGGTAACATCCAACACGTGTCTTATCCGGATAGACTTTTGCATCTTTTCTGTCTATACCTACAGAAAAATCTTCACAACGACTTACTCATATGATTGTTAAACAGAAACTAAGCGTCCAAAATAGCTTAACATGTTTAGGTTGAATTTGGATGTGCCATATCTTGCACATCGGTTTCAAATGAGGAATTGTATATTTTTAAATGTGATCCAAGAGAGTTTTCGACAGATGGTACACCAGTATACGCCAGAGACAAAAATATAGTCGAAAATAAAGACCTACGAATGTGCTACCGAGGCAAAAAATTTGATTTTTTTGGCCAATGAGGTTATGACCACGATTTTTCATAAAAAGGGAAACCTACAATAAATCAATATGGTAAGACAAGTTTCGATATTGAGCTTGAGAAAAACGTTCCCTTTTCTTCATAAGAAGTGAAATTGGTCAAACACAACGATCAGCCGTCAATGGGCACTAATGAAGGACCAATAAATAAACATGTAATGAATGGAGGCCTATACGTAAGCAAGCGTAGGAGTAGGCTGCATATGATAACGATGATGATGATGATGAAATAGTAGTTTACAAAATTAGTAAAAAAATTTACAAATAAATAAATGTCTCAAATGTGTTTTGCATTCATAATAATTCATAACTGTACTTGAATAACATTAGCATTAATATAATATGTAAAATAGCGAAACTAAAATAAAATTATTTGACTAGTTCTAAATTAATTTTAATAAACTTTATGTGGTTTATCCATGTTCTTTGTTTATTTATTTAAGATGTTATTCTTTTTCAATGATTCAATTTCTTTTCACAATAATTTTTGTTTTAACGCTCGGCGATTGTAGAAAGCTACATTCTTACAAATTTAATTCAAAGATCCAAAGAATTCGCTCATTGTAGATCTACAGTTCTAATTGCAACTTTCTACAGAGAAATTTGTTTACATCTATATTAGTTTCAATCAATTTATTGAAGGTTTAAGTTACTGTGCACGTAAAAAATTTGAATTGGTGTTTAATGGCTAAATTCAACGTATTTCTCAAATAAGAGGCTTTAGATTTAATCCGATAAAGAAAAGCACTTGTGCTTTGACTGTTAATAAAAACGGAGTTTCCATTTGAGTTTTATAGTTTCATTTAGAATTTTAGAAGAATTTTATACAGCAAAATATATGTGGTAGTTAAATTCTTTTAACAAGACTCATATTAAGTAAAAATCGTTTAGTATTTTTAGATTTAATTATACTTTCTGCGGTTTCCACTAAAGAAAAACCAGATTAACTCATTCTTTACGACGTTTTTTGTTGTCATAGATAGTTTACTATATATATAAAAGTTATATACAGTATTTGTTATAACGTATTGAATTATTAGTGACATACTTTAATTCTTATCGAATTGAATTCAAAAGTAACATA
The DNA here is from genome assembly GCF_026230105.1 of Diorhabda sublineata. Taxonomy (NCBI): domain Eukaryota; kingdom Metazoa; phylum Arthropoda; class Insecta; order Coleoptera; family Chrysomelidae; genus Diorhabda; species Diorhabda sublineata. The sequence goes on from NC_079479.1 coordinate 32,537,405, forward strand.
AAAAAATGATGTTTCAAACATTCATTTCGTCGAATACGTAGTTGAATTGATTAAATTAACATAGAAAAAATATTAATTTGGTCAAATAATTAGAAATAAAATTACTTAATATCGAACACGATTGATGAGAAATTATAATCTTTGAATTGAAAATTTTAGTTTGAGAAAACGATATTCCAATAGAAAAATATGTCACTATTTGTTTTTTATTCTTAGAAAACTATTTTTAATTAAATTTAGGTGTATTTGGGTAAGACGAACTATGAAAAATAATAATATCCAAGAAAATAGAGTGGTTGGGGGGCCTATGGTGAATGTCAGATCTTAAAGCACAAAAAAAAATGAAGGATATAAATATTTAAGAAAATAGAAGACTGAAGAAAGTAATTGAATAGGAAATAAATTAATTTAGGTCAGGATTAGCGTACTATAAGAAAATGTCTTCATATGATGGATAGAAAAATAACATAAAAAGATAAATGACTTTATTTGAATTAATTGTGGATATTAGACATCATACTAATAAATTAACAAATTCCACCGAATACATTTTTTGCCATTTAATCGCATTTTTTAGTTTTTATATTTAATGGATTTCATTCTATTACTTTTCTGGCTATTTGAATACTTTAGTATCATAATAATCGATTTTTTTTTAAATAAATATGAATGTTCGTATATCTTTTTTACCTGATGAGTATAATAATCCCCGTTATCCCCATGATGAGACCTCATATCATGGTGCTCGATTTCCTGATGTATATCTTGGCTTAAGTCATTATGCGCGCTCATATCGTGATGATTATGATGATGCTGTAAGGACATATCTCCAGATATGTCCTGTCCGTGTGTTTGCATATCTGCCATATTCTGTATCTCACCCATCCCCACGCCCATCATTAAAGGGGATACGTGGGATTCCCAACCGCCCTCCATCTTGAAAAACACCCACGTAACGATTGGCCCACCGTGAAATAGTTAATTAACTATGGAGAAAATGCCGCGGAAGAAACAACCGACATTTCATCAAACAAACAAAAAAAGTTATTTTTGTCACGAACTTCGGGTATTGTTTGTATTTACCGGCCGTTGCCGGCTATCACCTCTCACTTTGGGGGACGCGCGGCACCTCAATCACAATTTTCGGCCAATTTCGAAGTATTAGAGCACAGTCACATGCACGGCACTGGAGTCACAGTGAGTTACCGGCGTATAGGTCGGAAGTTCGTTCGTGTCCAGAGCGTATGGGTAGAGGAAGGCTCAGTGTAACAATGTGTGTGGAGGACAGCGGTTCCGTAGGCAACGTGAGAGACTGCGTGAGGTCGGTGGTGACCGCCCCCCTCTATCCCCACCGTGGATGCACCGTGCCAACCCCCCGAACACTATTATAATTAGCTGCACGATGTACATGAGCGACCCCGCGGGTCTTTCGCCTACTATGTGTGTGCTCTCTATTCACCGTTTCTCTTGCAAAACAACTCGACACTGCCTATTTCCCATTGGTTGATCAAATGGAGAGGTTAATTATGCAAAAACATCAACTTTTTTTTTATATGGCGTTTCTAACAACAAAGTTTTAAAAACTGATATATTCACGTCCCAGATAACAAACTACCTTTTACCACTAATGGATTACGTTGTCATTCGATAAACGAAATCAAATTATGTCATTAATATGAACAAACATCTATAATACAATTCAAAATTTGTTGTAGTTATTTGTTCAATTAAATTGTGTATTTCTATTACGGGGGCCACAAAAAACAATAATCAAAATTATCAAAGCAGCTTCTACCGTTACAAAATTTTCGTATTTCAATGTTCAACCAGAGCCACCGAGAAATGGGGGCACATGGGGCATATTACAGGCCTCAGGCTTCACAAGGGGCCTCTTTTTTTATTCATACATTATCTCTGACCACAAAATTTGATAAAATTCAAACCACTTTGAAATCAACAAAACAGAATACAGCACGCAATAATTAATTAATTTTATTTTGTTAATAAGTATTTTAAGCGATAGTCAATTGAATTTAAAAACTAATTAAAACCAAAAATAATTAGTCCAATGCCAAAATTTTCTCATTTCGAACATAGCTGTGTAACAGTTTCAGATTATATTGGAATTTTGGGTCCTGTAACTCTATTAACCTATTTGTTTCAGAAAAGCCACGAATTTTTATTAAATTTAAATTGGGCCAGGCTACTATCTGTCACAGAGGGCTCGGAAAAAGTCTCTCAATTAATTATTTGTATACTTATTTTTGAAAATGCTTGAATAGGTCATAACTTAAATCTACAACGATCTATTATCTTTTAAACCACAACTAGTAATATGGGCCATATTTATTTTCAAGATCATTTACAACTAATCTAGAGATATCTATAAGTGTTTTACAGAATTTGGCCCAATGTTGTTCGAATTTCCTATTATTGAACCCAATACGCACTGCGCTCTGCACAAAAAGTTTCAAGTCTTCTCACTACCTCACTTAACCTAGCAGCTTTGACGTTCTCGTGATTAAAAAGTCGTTTTTTATACTTCTTTGCAAAATCTTTTTTATAATTCCTATTGCTATGTCCCTGTGGAGGACGCTGTTTCTTACAAAAGTCGTTAACACTAACCCTCGCCGTCATATGACACAAATTATTTCTAAATGATTTTTTTTTTCAATTCCCATTAAACGGGATTGTGTAGATATTGGTCAGCATTGAATCCTCATTGGATGTATTAGTCACGTACTTCATATTAACAAAAGGAATGTATGGGCAAGTGTCACAGGTGATCACCCGAAGAAATTCTTTGATCGCACGTCGCACTTAAAAAAGTTTGTTGAATACCTCTTCAATCTGCAATAGGACAAAAGTTTATAGAAAGGTTAATTGCACAATATTGAAATAAGTGGCACTATCAGTGCTAGTAGGAACAAAATCTAGCGAGCTGGAGGATTTACAAGAATAGAAATGGAAAGAGTGTCTACAAAACAACACGTAAGTGATTGAGCCCTCAATACTTTGATATAATCTTCCCAGATAACATTAGGGTTGAAACAAGGAGATCCGTTATCCAGCTCGGCTAGAGTTTTCGTAGAAACAGCAGAAATGGTGATTCTACGAAAACGCATCGATATTCATAGTAATGACAACACATAAAGGAAAGGAGAATTGAGAAGTTTTGCAATAAAACTGAGTGAAGAAAAAGTAATGAGCTTAGAACAATGGAGAGTGCTACATGCGATAATAAGCTCCAATAAAATCTCTAGAAAGGCGAAGCAGGAACATCTGTACAAAACAATAATAACACCAACATGATCTACGCGGAGGCAGAGAATCAGTCAGCTCTTAAAGCAACAAAAAAAATGATGGACATGGAACAAGGAGAAAGAAGAAAAAAAGGAGAATCAACGAATCAAAGATGACATGCAGAGGTGATGGAAGACCTGAAAGAGAGATAGAAAGAAAGTTATGTGAAGTTATGACAATATTAACAGAAAAATACTATAATGTCTCCATTACAGCCACATATGTTAACTATGGAGTAAAATCCCTGAAGATTAAGAAGATTTTACCCCTTTGGTGAATCATGAATCATAAACTTGCTGAGCGTGCTATTCAAAGTCTATGGAAGTACTTTGAAAACTCACAAATTGATTTTCAAAAGTACACAGAATATATTTTCACATTGGGGGAGATAAAAGAGAGATTGGGGAGAGACAGGGTTTATAAACATTCAAAAGCATTTGACAGTACTCCCGGTACACAAAAAGGACTAGGAGAAATGATAATAAAGATAAGTGATTATGAATCCGAGAATTCTAGGACAAAAGAAGCATGAAAACAAGGAGGAGTACTGAAATGATCATTATTATGATAAATAAGTGGTTCAAAATTGGATGCCCAGAATGCGTTTCGTCAGAAACAGCCGCCATATGCCCGAAATTATTTCATATTACAGTTTTATTTTCCTATAATTTTTCGATTTTGTACATTTACAATAAATTTCTCTAGAGAAAGAGAAATAATATCGAAATAGTTTTAATACAAATGAAAAACATTTAATTTATCTACATATTCACACATTATTAGCTAGTTCTAGATAAGATCTAAATAGATCTTAATTGTACAATAAATTGTATTTGTTCAGACTTTTCTTTTTGGTACAACAATCCTTACTCAGTGTAGCGTCACCCACTCATACTTGTAGCAGTGGTCACAACATTTCTTTATATTTATTCTTTTTTCTCCTTTTTCATTCATTACAAAGCAGGAACATGGACCCAAATGAAATATCGTGCACTATCGATACAGTGCTCGTTGAGATTATATCAAAATAAGTTTGGGTGATAGGCGGTACCAACAGAGTCGACAAAAAAACTTATTAAGAGAAGATAATTAAAGACAAAAAAAGTTCTTTATTTAAATATCAAATATTGTCAGTAGAATTTATTTATACGGAGACTGAAGACGAAAAAAAAAACAGAAACTATAAGATGTAGTACAAATTTGAAAGGAGAAATCCTATTCATAGTTAAGTTAGAAGATTTTTTTCATTTCATCACATAATTTTCCACCAACAACATCAGATGGTTCACAACTTAATTAGGAAAATAATTAATATTTTATATACATAAATCCTAAACAACCTTTCGCTAACATTAACGAAAATTATTATTACTCTATATCTGCTGCTGATTTAGCTACAACATGGATTCTCCTGGATACTACATTTAGTTCTTAATGCCATAAATCCGTGCCATGTTTTTCATCACGCAGTCTTCCAACAACAATCAAATAGTTCGCAATTTACTTCGGAAAATATGGTCATAAATCTTGTTGTTTCAATTTCTCTCACTGATCTTGGACTGATCTTGGACCCTTAAGGTGAAAAACATCAACAAATTAGAGGCATTCGAAATGTGGGTATATCGTAGAATCCTGAAGATACCATGGACTGCCAAAGTGAGGAATGAGGATATTTTCAGGCGTATCAATAAAGACCGTGAACTCTATAACATCGTGAAGAAACGAAAGATTGCATATCTTGGCCATATAATGCGAGGCCATAAATATCAATTCCTTCAGCTGATAGTCGAGGGCAAGATTGAAGGTAAGAGAGGATTGGGACGGAAGAGGATGTCATGGTTGCGGAACGTGAGGCAGTGGACGGGTATACAAGATATTCAGACATTGATCCATACCGCTAGAGATAGAGAAACCATGAAAAATGTGGTCGCAAACATCCATTAATGGATAAGCATTAAAAGAAGAAGAAGATCTTGCTGGAGATCCATTTTATGCAGAAGTGATACAACTTGATGCAATATAACGTACAATGCAATGCAAGGTGCAATATTTCTTGATCAAAATCACGCGCATGTAAGAATACGCACTTGCAACATTATCGGTGTAATGCAATTTTGATGGTGTACAAATTGCAATTCTAGGGAGAAATCTAGTTACTTTTGACTTAATAACCAACCAAATGTCAGTCTTAGATCAACTGACTTTCGCAAACTAATCATTTCGACGTCGTAGTAAATTTAACTTCATTTTAATTTTGTTCTTGGTATTATTTGTTGAAATGATTAGTTTTATGAAAGTCAGTTGATCTAAGAACTAAACTAGAATTAAAACTTATACGAAATAAGAATGGTACAAAACTGATCATGATAAAAGTCTGGGCATTCTTTTAATCAAGAAATATTGCACGTTGTATTGCATCATGTTAAGCGTCCTTAATAGTTAAAGAAGGACTAGATTGCGACTGTCAACTAAACTGATCTCAAAGAAATCATTACTATGAAGTTTGTTCAATTTCTACGGTCTCTGCGTTAATTCAAAGGTTCATTACAGCTATATCTTTAGCATAGAGCAAAGAAAACTTCTAATTTGAAAATTTTATCTTGTACGACCCAAATCCAAGCTTTTCCGTAACATCTGGACGACTTCTTACAGTATAAAATCATAGTAAACACAACCATTCACTTCAAATTATTTCTGTTGTTATCAGTGGATGTGTTCTTAGTTGTATTAAAGGCTTTTAAGATCACTGGGTTGTTGGTTCCGTAAAATTGGATTAAATTTCGAAACTGTACATTAATATGTCCAGTAAAATTTGTTTCAAAAAACTGGTATTGACGTTTCGATCTTTTTAAAAATATTTTGATTGTGGCGAACAAGCACCATAGTGTAGTCTTTTCAATACACATTCCAAGATCTCGAACAACCATGTACTCATCATCAGGGACCGATGATGAGTACATTGTTGTTAAAGAGCTTGGAATGTGTTTTGAAAGATTTGAAACACAGTCAAAATATTTTAATAAAGACCGAAATAGTTAGAGACGTCAATTTTCACTTATGCTTTTAAATTTTCTATCAAGATAGACTTGAAATCAAGACAATTCATCAACAAAAATATAGATGAAGAGGTCGAAGAAATACAAATTGTTTTTTTTTACCCCGATAATGGATAAAGCTTCAATTGGTGATTGGTGATTGTGATTAAAAGTATTCCAAAAGTGTCTCAGTTACGCGCCACTGACTATTGCGGGAAATAGTTTCTATTTAAAAGTATGTAAAGTGCAATTATTGGTCGTCAAGACATAAACCAGTGAAAAAATAAATCACTTAGAAAATCTAATTCCCCTTAGCAATTATAAACCTTTTACAAGTGGAATCATTAAGATAGTAGCAAAATAATCAGTTACATTAAGTATTGTTTGTAAGCGTAACAATGAGAGTCACTTAAGGAAATGAATCCCGAGCTAAGAAACAAAAACTAGAAAATGTACTTGACTTTTAATGTAATTGTCATGTCGTTCGAGGAAATACGCGTAATTATTTTGGAGAATTTTTTTATATATAAATTAGTCATACCTACAAACTTCGCAGTAGCGAAAATACATAAATTTACTCCTTTCCTCTGTCTAGTATGCTTCCTTTCTTTCCACCTCGTTTTCCTTATAGTTCACCTATTCTTACTTAAAGGACTATATCCAAGAATTTCGACCTCCAAACTGATACGCCGGGACGAATTTTCAAAAAACTAGTTCAACTTATTCTTAGTAATTCCGTTCAGATCAAAAATCCGCCCCATTATTTACATTAAATAAAATATTTCCTTTTGTTTCGACCATTGGCAATGGCGTTCATAATAATCTGAGCCTATTTCTGTCGTACAGGTTTCTTCCAAACTGTGCTAACAGTTTTCTTTTCGTGACACTCCTTATTTTCCTTTTCCAAAGTTTTCGAGGATCTGTTTCCAGTATCAGTGTCCTCTTCCTCGTTTTCTGAAACTACACAGGCACTCTTATATCCGGTTTGTAACTTCATCTTCTAGAATTTCGTTTATATCATTTGCGTCATCTTCGGCTTCATCAAACCCCTGTATCAAAGTTTTAATCACTATAACACCCCATCCATTATTTATAATACAAAGAAATTTTTAATAATAGAAAGGTGGACAGGGATACAGTGATTATAATATCCATTGTATATCTAAATTCCATTGGAATAACTTTCAAATCTTTTCGCGTATTAGTCCAACAGATGCCACCTTTCCATTTAATTCATTCCAATGGTTAATGGTGGGACAATTAAAGATAGAGATAGAACAATTAAATTCAATTTATTTATTGATTGCGTTGTATAAAAGGTGATGATGTAATCGAAGATGTTACTCGACGGATAGCGTTTGATATATCATAGATTATAGTAGCATTCTGGGCGACCAAAAGCTTTTAAGCATATAGGAAATCAGATCCGTTGTGCCCTACTGGACATTATAAAAGACCCATGTCCTTTGAGAAGCCGATCTGGTGTTTTAGCTTGAACCTTTTGATGGGACTGCGAGGCTTGCCCAAGTGTTTGAACCGCTGGGCACCCACAGCTGATGTAGACGTTCATCGACTTATTTATCTTTTCAATCATCTTTTTTAAGCTCAATATTTATGTATAATGTAGAATATCAGTTGTTTACATTTTTTTTGAAGCGTTTACATAATTTTAAAATTATGTCGTTTATCAATTACGATCTATTGAGGATTTTTGGCGTCTCTCAAGGAAAGGGAATGAAAAAAAATTTTCCTAACCTACCCTCGTATTTTTAGCTACTGATATTCAGTACCTATATTTAGATTTTTCATGGGATTTTTACCTGTATAAAGATATTGCAAAAATCATAGAAAGAATATGACCGAGTCATAAAAAATCTAAGTATAGACACAGAATATTAATTGTTGAAAATACGTGGCTAGGTTTAGGTACAATAATCTACTAAGTCATAGAGTATGTGGTAAAAATTTGAAGCCAATCGGAGGGTTCCCGTTTCAGAAACTCCAACCCATCCCTATGTCATTTGTGTAACGAAATAACCAGGAAGTAGCAGTGATATATCTTGACATTTCATAATAAAACAAATTACTCTTGTTTTTAGAAGCGTTATTAAAACAAGTTACGATAAAAAAAAATGTAGAATCGTGTAACACAATGTTGTTCTATTAACATAATTTTCGGTCATGTTAATGAGTTGTAAGACAATATTCCTTGGAGTATTTCATAACTATGTCATCAAAATATCAGACGAGGTAAACCGGTTCCTAATTGCTGTTACATATTTTTATTGTGTGACCGCGAGTCGGCTCTCGAATGTAGTAATAATTCCAAAAATGATGTTTCTATTTGGAACAGAAGACTTTATGTTATATTAACAACTGTATTTTCTTATTGTAATTGGATCACTTCAATTCCATATTTTTTTTGATGTTATCATAGCCTCAAAAACCCATTCTTACTGTAGTCAAAAGTGGTCTCTCAACGGCCTGCTTGAAATGCAGACTCTGAGGAGATGGATTCAATTGATGACTGGATACCACGTCCTCTGTAAGTACCCAGCACACGGGGCGCCGTAATTAACGACTTCGAAAATCCCTGCATACCAAATTTCGTTGGAAAATAATGATTTCTTGTTTGCGATCGTTTTGTTTTTTGAAAAACTGTTGGAAGGATTCGTAATCAGCGATCTCGAAAACCAAATCTTTATGAATTATCTCAATTTTTCCCACTTTTGGCCATATTTTTGGCATTTGGAACCACTGTGGCGCGGTTCAAACATTTGGACAAGTCTCACAGCTTGTCTAATGATGTCAAATCAAGCCAAAGTGACTGATCTGCTTTTCAAAGGGCATCGGTCATTCTTCATGGGCAAAATATGTAATAATTAATATATTTGAAAATTATATTGAGTCACCCTCATCAGCTGACATAGCTGAGGTAAATTTGAATCTCATATTAATCGAAAGTACCTGAGGTGACGTGATTCTCGACAGATAATCAACCGCGGTGATTTTTTCACTTCTACTTGTTCAGCAGTGAATGCTAATTCAGCGGAGTAGATCTTTACCTCTTCTTTTGTCAGGTTAGTCGCATGATGAGGATGTAAAGGTCGAGATAAGGGTGGAGGTCGAGGACGTGGTACCTCTAGAAGGTCACGGTTTGTCTTTTCGAACGGTGTACCACGCGACTTCTCTGTAATTGGTCCGTTCAAAGACATCTGATCTCCTTGACTAACCTAACCTAACCTTCCCGCCGCCGTTTGCTGCTCAGTACTCACCACTCCACCAACAAATCATTTCAAGATTCAAGAGTAACGTACTAAGGAATATCGTGGATGTACTTCGGTACATTCTAAATATTAGTCTCGACAATGATCTGGATGTAGGCAAACCTATGGTGGAATTTGTTACGTAAAAATTCAAATTAGCTGTGAATTGTTTAAGAACAAACTTTAGTATGTTAATAGAATGCTACGCAAGAGTAGTTGTTACTTATACAAAAAATTATATAGTCATAAATAGCGTAGAAAGTAGTGAAATTTCAAGTATATTGTATGTTTAAAAGTTACTGAAAATATGACTATAAAATTTCATCTAAATAAACTAATATAGAATGTTAAATAAAGTGTAGTAAAAAAATAATTAAAATGTAAATTTTCGTTTAAAATATATGAGAATTAATATTAATAAATATGCGCATTAATTACAATTTAGTCATTGTGCATATAATGCAGTGAATTATCTGATTTTTTGTTAAACTGCCGACAAGCTTGTTAACTTAATTAAGGATTAAATCTCATTAAAAAAATATCGATATCAACTAAATATTTAACGAGGTTGAAATTCGGTTCACAGCAATGGAAACTTTAGTTATTGACAGGTATTTTAATAATTAACAAAGTAAATCCCGAAATAATTGTCGTAATTTTATATCGAAGTTCATAAATTATTCTCGAATAAATATACAAGATCTCCAAGTACTTATAACCTATGGACTGTGTAAAAAAATTGTAGGTGCTAAATAATGAAAAAGACAAAATGTATACAAAAAAGTCAATAATGCGTTGATGATATATCGATTCTGCAGTATACACATCCGGTCAATCTTACGTAACACTTTGGATTTTGGAAGTATCAAAGTGCAGGAATCCTCAATTTGTGAATACAATTGATTTTTCAAAAATTGTAACTCCGAGAAAAACCCAAAGAGACAGGGAGTGGGCTTTGAGAAAAACTGTAGTGAATCTCAAGAAGTAGTACCGGAAAATAAAAAGAGAAAGACTAGCTCCAAAAACAAGAAAAGCTCGTAAGACAGAGTGTGGGCTTTAAGAAAATTCGTTGTTGGTATTTAAGAAGTAGAAGATACTGGAAAGGAAAAAAAGGAGGTCTATCTACAAAAATAAATTAGATGCGATCAAAAACAAAAATTGTGAAAAAAACCAAGTCTACTCAGTCCTTATACCGTAAAAAACTGTGAGATCCACTTAGTACAAAGTTCAGCCTCTACTTAAGGCACCTTCTGTCTCAAGTTATTACGTAATTAGCCAATCTCTACTACTACATTAATATTAAAAATCTTCTGTTGTTGATGGAAAATAACTGCTGCACATATTTCTGTGTTCAAAACAAACTATCCCTCCCAAATAGTAACAACATGACGTGTTATTATTATTATTTCAGTAATAATTTCTGAAAAATGAATTAAAATCCCTTAAATTGATGGAAAATAACTGCTGCACATATTTCTGTGTTCAAAACAAACTATCCCTCCCAAATAGTAACAACATGACGTGTTATTATTATTATTTCAGTAATAATTTCTGAAAAATGAATTAAAACCCCTTAAATTGATGGAAAATAACTGCTGCACATATTTCTGTGTTCAAAACAAACTATCCCTCCCAAATAGTAACAACATGACGTGTTATTATTAATATTTCAGTAATAATTTCTGAAAAATGAATTAAAATCCCTTAAATTGATGGAAAATAACCGCTGCACATATTTTTGTGTTCAAAACAAACTATCCCTCCCAAATAGTAACAACATGACGTGTTATTATTAATATTTCAGTAATAATTTCTGAAAAATGAATTAAAATCCCTTAAATTGATGGAAAATAACTGCTGCACATATTTCTGTGTTCAAAACAAACTATCCCTCCCAAATAGTAACAACATGACGTGTTATTATTAATATTTCAGTAATAATTTCTGAAAAATGAATTAAAATCCCTTAAATTGATGGAAAATAACCGCTGCACATATTTTTGTGTTCAAAACAAACTATCCCTCCCAAATAGTAACAACATGACGTGTTATTATTAATATTTCAGTAATAATTTCTGAAAAATGAATTAAAATCCCTTAAATTGATGGAAAATAACTGCTGCACATATTTCTGTGTTCAAAACAAACTATCCCTCCCAAATAGTAACAACATGACGTGTTATTATTAATATTTCAGTAATAATTTCTGAAAAATGAATTAAAATCCCTTAAATTGATGGAAAATAACCGCTGCACATATTTTTGTGTTCAAAACAAACTATCCCTCCCAAATAGTAACAACATGACGTGTTATTATTAATATTTCAGTAATAATTTCTGAAAAATGAATTAAAATCCCTTAAATTGATGGAAAATAACTGCTGCACATATTTCTGTGTTCAAAACAAACTATCCCTCCCAAATAGTAACAACATGACGTGTTATTATTATTATTTCAGTAATAATTTCTGAAAAATGAATTAAAACCCCTTAAATTGATGGAAAATAACTGCTGCACATATTTCTGTGTTCAAAACAAACTATCCCTCCCAAATAGTAACAACATGACGTGTTATTATTATTATTTCAGTAATAATTTCTGAAAAATGAATTAAAACCCCTTAAATTGATGGAAAATAACTGCTGCACATATTTCTGTGTTCAAAACAAACTATCCCTCCCAAATAGTAACAACATGACGTGTTATTATTATTATTTCAGTAATAATTTCTGAAAAATGAATTAAAATCCCTTAAATTGATGGAAAATAACTGCTGCACATATTTCTGTGTTCAAAACAAACTATCCCTCCCAAATAGTAACAACATGACGTGTTATTATTATTATTTCAGTAATAATTTCTGAAAAATGAATTAAAACCCCTTAAATTGATGGAAAATAACTGCTGCACATATTTCTGTGTTCAAAACAAACTATCCCTCCCAAATAGTAACAACATGACGTGTTATTATTATTATTTCAGTAATAATTTCTGAAAAATGAATTAAAACCCCTTAAATTGATGGAAAATAACTGCTGCACATATTTCTGTGTTCAAAACAAACTATCCCTCCCAAATAGTAACAACATGACGTGTTATTATTAATATTTCAGTAATAATTTCTGAAAAATGAATTAAAATCCCTTAAATTGATGGAAAATAACTGCTGCACATATTTCTGTGTTCAAAACAAACTATCCCTCCCAAATAGTAACAACATGACGTGTTATTATTAATATTTCAGTAATAATTTCTGAAAAATGAATTAAAATCCCTTAAATTGATGGAAAATAACTGCTGCACATATTTCTGTGTTCAAAACAAACTATCCCTCCCAAATAGTAACAACATGACGTGTTATTATTATTATTTCAGTAATAATTTCTGAAAAATGAATTAAAACCCCTTAAATTGATGGAAAATAACTGCTGCACATATTTCTGTGTTCAAAACAAACTATCCCTCCCAAATAGTAACAACATGACGTGTTATTATTATTATTTCAGTAATAATTTCTGAAAAATGAATTAAAACCCCTTAAATTGATGGAAAATAACTGCTGCACATATTTCTGTGTTCAAAACAAACTATCCCTCCCAAATAGTAACAACATGACGTGTTATTATTATTATTTCAGTAATAATTTCTGAAAAATGAATTAAAACCCCTTAAATTGATGGAAAATAACTGCTGCACATATTTCTGTGTTCAAAACAAACTATCCCTCCCAAATAGTAACAACATGACGTGTTATTATTATTATTTCAGTAATAATTTCTGAAAAATGAATTAAAACCCCTTAAATTGATGGAAAATAACTGCTGCACATATTTCTGTGTTCAAAACAAACTATCCCTCCCAAATAGTAACAACATGACGTGTTATTATTATTATTTCAGTAATAATTTCTGAAAAATGAATTAAAATCCCTTAAATTGATGGAAAATAACTGCTGCGCATACTTTTGTGTTCAAAACAAACTATCCCTCCCAAATAGTAACAACATGACGTGTTATTATTAATATTTCAGTAATAATTTCTGAAAAATGAATTAAAATCCCTTAAATTGATAGAAAATAACTGCTGCACATATTTCTGTGTTCAAAACAAACTATCCCTACCAAATAGTAACAACATGACGTGTTATTATTATTATTTCAGTAATAATTTCTGAAAAATGAATTAAAATCCCTTAAATTGATGGAAAATAACTGCTGCACATATTTCTGTGTTCAAAACAAACTATCCCTACCAAATAGTAACAACATGACGTGTTATTATTATTATTTCAGTAATAATTTCTGAAAAATGAATTAAAATCCCTTAAATTAATATGTTAATGATGTTTGTTTGAAAATAAGAGGCTTAAGTATTGTTGACTAAAGCATTAAAATAGTTATAGGCACATAAATGATATTAACAACTTTTTTTCTGAAACGACTCTGTTCAAAATAATTTACACTTAGTAAGATTGCATGTTTGTTGGATAATTCACCGATTTAATATAGTGAAACTGCACACAATTATTATGAAAAAATTGCACAAGTCCAAACTAATTAGACTCTATTGGTTTCGAGTAATTAGTTGACAACAATTAAATGTTATGTGACTGAAAAAAAATAAGTGGTTATTAAATTTCCTCCATTATTCAAATCCGCCATGCGATATTTATTATTTTGATGAGCTTTACAGATTCAATTGCAGGAAATTGCCAACGTTATTTTTAACTAATTAAAATATTTGATTTTACCGGCACAATTAATAAATTTATATCGGTATAAAACATGCAAGACATGTTGATCGTTTTTGTTAATGAAACGATATTTATAATAATCTTTTAATGTTTCTAATTTACAAAACATATAATGAAGCAGAATAGTACCTAGCTATTGTTACATACGTCATGAATTAATTTTGAACACAATCCATTTACCTTAATCTATGTTCTGACTGTAATTATTGATGCATAGCTTTTCATACTGTTTTAAATAAAATAATATAATTTATATTACAAAATTATGTAAATAAGAGTTGACATCAATAAACATTACAATATTAATATAAAATATATTTATTTAAAATATCCTTAATCCCTACATTGTCATATGTCAAACAGATGACTGACAGATAGAAAACATGGAAGACAGTTTATTAGATTTAGAACAAGTTCATGTTTATTTATTGGAAAACGGTGGTAAAGTGAAAAATCGGGATGTAGTTCGTTATTTTAAAAATTATTTAACGGATCCCCTAAGCAAAGGTTGGTTGAATTATAATGATCATCTACAGGTTTTCCAAAGAAATACCTTTGTTTACATCTGTGTTTACAACCTGTGGAATATGTTATGACTTTTTCGAATCTCTTATTTTGAATCTAATTGTTTAAGGTACTTACTTTAACAAGGGTTAAATATAGAATACGTTTATTTAATATGCATTATCAAATATTTGAGGTTAGAAATCATTTATGACAATTTATTTCACAGTTTATTGCAAGTATTAAAAAACTGATATACAAAAACATATGCGTTATTGTTTTATACCCAAGAGAACTCACTCGTGGGTTATCTAGTTTGTTTTTCTCACTTTAAATGCTTTTAATTTAATTAATAAAAAAACAAAGCTGGAACATTAGAGGTAATTAAAATTATATAGAAAAATCGTCTTCTGATTTTCTTACTTGGAATACTTTTTGTAGTTATTGATTAAAAAGCCATAAATACTTATACTATCTACTGAATTGTATGTATGAGTGTACTGTGCAGCTGTGGAGCGAAAAATATGGTTAAGTTGCTATCACTAAATTCATGTTCGATACAATCATTTTGAAAATATTCACCGATGTTCTATTTCCTGTCTCAATAATTGTTACTTGCAATCAATGAATCACTTTTGAAATATTTTGCACCAAACTCATTCAATCATTTGATTTTGTGAATACCACAAATTATTAACTTTCCTCTTAGTGATCTTTTGTGCTCCGATGAGTTTTAAAATGTTTAAAAGGAATAATAAAAGTGAGTTTCAAAACTGTAAATGCTATTTACAAGAAAAATTGAGTATAGGGATCAATGATATTTGTTTAGAATTGAACCTAAAGTTAACATTGATACAATTTCGATAAATAAATAATATCAAGCAATATTTTGATCTTTTCAACTATTTTAGTCAATGTATTATATGTTAATACTAATAATAGTCAGTTTAAATCAAATTATCTCGAAAGCAGTAATTGAAACTTGAAAAAAGTGCTCTTTTCATTTCAGATGAAAATAGAGTTCGCTTTAAGTCATACATTAATACTTTGGCAACTACAAAAACAGAAGGAGATGATAAAATAATACTATTGAAAAGCAAATATAGTAGTTCTGATGCCATAACGTCATTTTCGAGCTCCACAAGTATGTATTCCCCTCAATTTGATCCAAGAAATTCAGTTGGAATCCCTTTATCGCCATCAGAAATGAATTTAATGGATTCATCGCCATCAAGACAACCACCGCCATATAGACCCCCTCCTCCACCACCACAAGGTACACCATCATCTTCTTCATTGGATGCCATGTCTGTAGGTTCTATTAATTCATTAAATGAATTTCCGAAAACTCCACAAGTAAGCCAAGGACAATTTTTTACGATAATTGTTTTATCATATTTTTGAAATTTATTATAGATAACCAAAAATAAAACTTTTAACCTCGTTATTTCCATTATTTCAGGCACCTCCAAGGGATAAAAAACGTGATGATATTACTCCAAAAAAGTCAATATCAGAACCAGAATCTGCATCTGCAGCAGATGATAAAACAGTTAGTGTTAAAGAACGAACTCAGAAATTTAATAGACTTGCTTCTGTAGAAGATGAACTTAGTCCACGACTTTCAAAGTCTGCTGAAAAAAAATTGAATAGGGTGAGTAATTTTTTTATAAATTGTCATTTTTTGTAATTTCTAAGATTAAAATAATTTGACAGATTAATCATGTTCTTTTCGTTATTAAAAAAGTCTTTATTTACTGTTTTTGATTCCCTAATAACAAATTATCTAAAGGTACTAAATATATTTTAGTACTTGAAAATAGTACTACAAAATCGTAACATGGATAAAGAAATGTCATTTTTCTAATGCTTAGCAATGTCCCTTCATTCACATTTTACTAAATTGCATTTTTTAAGAGAACAACTGTCGTATGTACTTTGTATCATATGTTTAGTGTTTATTTTATACCTATGACGTCACAAATATGGCGGCATTACTGAAATGTTTAAACTACCTATAAAATTGTTAAATTTTCAATATTTTTCTATAAATATTGATTAGAGAATTAAGAAAAATTATACTAGAAGTTGTAAATAAACTATCAAAAAGTACTTTTTTCTCTAAAACCACGCAAGTACCCTATTAATGTGGAAGATATTGTTTATTTTTGTCATAAAATATTTGATTTATGGCGGTAATGAATACCTGTCAAGTAAAAAAAAGTAGGAATTTTTGCAATATAGATTTTGAATGGGTATTGAGTACAAAAAACGTAATAAAAATTTAAAATTAAGATTTTTTTAACGATTTACATCAAGATCTTTAGCTAATTCGTGCTTCAATCGATCCATAGCTGCACGCATTTTCGGAAAAACCAACAATTTTATAATTTGGAACTTTTCGATTGTGCTGACATCTGAAGCGATCTGACCGACAAAAATAAGTCAGTCAGATAATTCAGTCTATTCATGTTTCCTATTTTCTGCCATTTTGTCAAGAAGTTTGAGTTTTTCTTTTGTATTCTGTTGAAAAGTGGATGAAGCATCTATAATATCACGTCTTGCTTCTGAATTTGTGTCAAAATTTGGATCATTTCCAACAAATTGGTCCATAATTTAATTTATAGTGATCAAACTCCATCCATCGAAAGATCTTTTTGCTCTTTTTCTTAATCAGTACTATCAATATTTTTGTTTTCTTCTTGCTCAGTTAATTCCTTCAGTTCATTATTAGAAAGACTAGCTGCTGTTACTTGAACTATATCTTCGACGTTTTCCACTTTTACATCATCTAAACCGGTTTGTTCGTTAATTCTACTGCTTCATCCATTTCGACAGAGTGTCTAATATCTTCACTCTTACTTACATCTGGCCAAATGTTCTTCCATACTCCTTCTTTAATAAAAATAAAACCAAACATTTATTTTTTCCAAAAATAAGTCAGTCTGATAAATCACCTATAAAATTCTTGCGCATATCTACACTTGCGACTTGGACATTTTCCATATGAATACAAAACAGTAGTTAAGAAGGCATTCAAGAAAACTATTTAAGGAAAGAAACTGGAAGTTACCCCGGAAGAACTTTTTGACAAATCGTATAGTATATATGTGGAATGCAATGTATGGATTTAACATTAAAGTGAACAGAGACACCAACTGTACCATCTCCACACATCGATTCTCCACCGATATACATATGGAGTTTGGACTGTCTAAGTGCAGTACTCTACATATCGAAAAAGGTATTATTATGAACGAAGATATCGTACAGGCAATGGAAAACGGAGAAACCTACAAATACCTAGGATTTCAATAGGCTAAGCTGCTGGACCACAAGCAGGCAAAAGCTAGAATCCAGGATCAATACACCAAAAGAGTGAAGTCACTTATGCAATCCGAATTAAATGCAGGCAACTTAGTCCAGTTTCAGAGGTTGACACGAACAATGATGACGAAGAACAACAATCACCACCCGAATTCATCCACTATTAGTACAATTTTACCCCGCAAGGAGGGTGGAAGAGGCTTGATCGACCTTATCAACCTGCACTCTCGACAGATAATGAAATACGTGAATTCTTTCATATTATATCGGAAGTCTCAACTCTGCACTGGATTATATACAAAGCCACCGATTATATCTATTACCGATTATATCCATTGGACACCGAGAAGCTGGAACAGTGGTTACGAAAGGCACTACACGGTGGACATCATCATGACCTCTACCAACCGCATGTTGACAAGGAAGCTTCAAACGGCAATCTCTTTTCAGAGACTGAAGGCTTCATGATGGCTATCCAGGATCAAGTTATTAACACAAATAACTACAAGAAAAATATGATTAAGGATCCGAACACTCAATCTGACAAATGCAGAAAGTGCCAACAAACATTAGATACCATCCAACATATAACATCTGCTTGTAGTGTGTTAGCTAATACCGACTATCTACACCGGTATAACCAAGTGTGCAATATAATCCACCAGAAACTGGCCAACAAGTTCGGTCTTCTCAATACGTATATACACCGTATTACATGTACCAGCCGCAGAAGGTGCTCGAAAATGACAATTTTAGACTCTACTACGACAGGTCCATTGTCACCGATAGACAGGTGACGAATAACAGACCTGACATCGTGGTGGTTGAAAGAAGAGTCAATTCAGTCCTTCTTGTCGATGTAGCTATACCGAACACTCAACAAACACCAGGAGAAACTGGCCAAATACGCGGATCTCGCAATTGAGATTAAACAGATGTGGCACAGCGAAAATGTGGAAATAGTCCCAGTTATTATGTCAGCGTCGTGCCTAATATCCTGCACGATAACATCGCCAAACTGGGATTACCAAAAAACACCTTCGCCGATATCCAGAAGGCTGTAATACTGAATACTTGCCACACAGTGCGCAAGTTCATTATGTGCCTAATCCATTTGATACTTTGTATCCATGATAGGTAAATAGTACGGGCTCTAAGCTGAGTAATGCATAAGTCTTTCGCATAATAATAATAATAATAATATTGTAGATTTTCCACAATTGCTGATTGATCGCTCTTCTCTGTCTGCTTTTTCAAACATTTGTTTAAATCTTCGCCGCAAGTAATAAGCTGATAAATTGGATAGGGACAGAAATTTTCAGTGAACCAATCCTGGAAAATTTACATAGTTATCCATAACTGTTTATTAGATTTCCAAATTACAGATAAAGTTGATTTAGATATGCCTTTCAAACCTGGGTTTTTGGAGTGGTAAACTAGTAGTGGTTCTAATTTGAAATCTTCGCTTGCATTACCACCAAGTAGAAGTGTTAAGGGATCTTTCGTACCATTAAATCCTGATGCTCGTTTTCACGGGATAGACATGTTCGTTTTGGCATTCTTTCTCAAAGCATGCCTGTTTCATCAATATTAAAAACCAATTTTTGTTTTGTGAAATCAACCGTTTTCGGTCATTCTGACTTGATACTGTAATCTTTATGTTGTGAAGATTATTTCGATGTTTAAACCTATCAAACCATCCTCGACTAGTAAGGAAAGTTTCTTCAAACCTTTTCCATTATGATAGATTGGTTTGATGGCATATTGCGTTCAATGTCGTCGACAATCTATTTAGACAGTCGTTCTACAATTTCCTCTATAATGTTATTTCTAGAATGAGTAATTCTAGTTGCAGAACTTGACGTCGTTACAGTTGCCGATTACAGTATTTTTCCTTTATCCTTAAGAATTGTCCTAATTATTGAAATTGCCAAATTCACTTGCATTTTAGTTTCCAGTGAAATCCTTTTTCTGATTGCTTTCTTCTATTATCACCCTTGATAAAAACTCATTTTGATCAATCCATGGATAGAATAAATTGTAATAAATTTATAAATTGATTCCCCGGTTATCCATCTGGTTACCGACTTCCCAATGCCCCCGAATTCTGGTACACTTCCCACTAACTCTTTGGGAATTCTTAAATATTCGAATATTATTATTGGGGGAGCGAGATCACGTCTTGAATTTGCTGAAATTAAGTATTTCTTTTCGTCATTATTATCTATTTTCTCTCCTCGTCCAGCCAATACTTTATTGAGGAAAAAGACAGTTTTGTCAGCATTCAAAAGTCGTCAAGAGTCATCCAATGTTTCAACGTATCCACACTTTACATCTTTCTTCAAAGTGTCAGTTTTCCAATCATTTGATGAGGAAAAATAAAATTTGACGTATTCTTCATCTGTGTCACCATCACTGTCAATAGAATATTTTGATTATCGGTAGATGATTAATGACAGTTAAAATATTGAAAGTTCTTTAAAATCGACGTAGTCATTCCGATACGAACAAAAAGTAAAGCCTAATTGAATCCCGGTACAGGACGATACGCATAGCGAATGTGTTGTCCGTTAGCATGTAATCATCGCTAAGAGTACACCTCGATGTCCAGATAACGCATCTCCGAAATGACTAATGATGTTAACATAAGAATGTGGACTGTCATTCAGTCATTTAGTTTTTTTTTCCGTGTGTTTATTTAACCCCGCTGCGACCACAAATTAGTTTACGGAAACCCACGTGCCTTATTCGATACCTCGACTACGGCCGCCATCTTGTTGTAATGACGCGATGTAGTATGACTTGCGACTTTTTCTTTAAGAAAGCTCGCGTTTACTTTATTAATATTCGGACGAGTTCGTAATGGGGATTTTGTAAAATGCCACTCAAGGCGGTGTTAACACGTTGCGATTTCGAGCTTCAATTAAAAAAAATATCAATACGAATGTTTAGTGACTTTCACTTCCACGGTTTTTAGACTTAGTAAAAGGGTTGATATCTACTTAGAACACTTAAACAGCACCAGGAGTAGTGAGTATTGTCAGTTGGGTACAAACAAATGGATATGATTACCAAAAATCGAAAACTTGATAAAAGTTTGCAGGTTTCCGAAATCAGAATCTCGTATTTCACAATAAAAAAACAGCTAGCACATAGATACTGCTAGTAAAGTTTACCATGAACTATATCCTAGATGAAGATCAAATTTTTATTTATGTAACACACCATCAATTCGATGTTTTGACTATTCAAAAACATTCTTGTTTGAATTGATGAGTGGGAAGTCGCATTTTCGTCTTCTGCGATTGGTTTCCCAATATTTTCTAAAACTTCTGTCAAAAAAATTCTGGTATACCATTCAGAATTGACTGTTCTATGTTCATCTAATGGTATGTTGGCGACATGTCCAGTTATTCCGAAAAAACAAGCAACGATATTTGCTTCGAAGTGCTTTGTTCGCTAACAAGTCTTGTTGGATTTGGCTGGTCTGGAAAGACCCATAGAGTCGATTGTGGTTCAATTTTGAAGTCATATGAATATATAAACGTCTTTTGAGGAACGGCGATTGGTTTTTTTCAGCATTTATTTGCACCAATCGACACGAGATTTTTTGAGCGGTATCCAACGCGATCTTTTGACAGCCAAATCTCTACGTCACATGGCGATCTTTCAATATCAGTTTACACAACAGCTGATTTTGGACAACCTTTCCGAAATTCAATTGTGGTACCAAAGTGACACCACGTTCAAATTCTGAAAAGACGGTTGCTCGAGGTGCTTCATCGCCAAAAGTCAAAGCGAGTTGATCGGTACACTGGTGTCGGTTTAATCCACGTCGAAAGTCCTACAAAATCAAAGCACGGAAATTTAATTTGATTTTCTGCACAAGATGAATGTTTTTAGTACCTCAAATAGCACTCGTATGGCAACACGTTCTGAGTACGTTCACCATTAAAAACGTCAAACTGTATGAGCAATATCAAATTGACATATTCACATCAGCGTTGCCATATCTCAGAAACATTAATGGCAACTCTCGTATTTGAGAGTTGCCATTCATGCCGATTGAATTGTTGTAAGAAAAATCGGACAGGGAAGTCAGAAAGTTGTGAACCAAAGAGACGCCGATTATTTATAGCAATTGTTACAAAATTGTATTATTATATTTAGATTGTATTATTTAGTAGTGTTTATGTAGTGGATCAACTATATGATGGTCAAAAACATTTGACCGGTAGTGTAGGTGGTAAATTTAAAGAAATTAAATATTTTCATTGCGACTTTTGAAATAAATAAGCGCGTGGCACGACTATCCCGGCCGTTTTTTTTTTGAGAAAAATTCGCTACATATTCAACATGCTTGTTATATACTGCCTAATATTCGCCCACTTGAATTAAACAATTGTAAATCATGAAAGTTTTCAAGCGCATACACGAAATGAATTAAAATTTTACAGCAGTTATTCAAAAGCGTGTCAGTTTCTAGCTCAGGCGTTTATTGTTTTTGTCGTTTACATTTGGAAAATTAATTTTCGCCCTAGCGAGGGATAGGGAGTGAGAAAGGGAGAGTGGTAACAGAGACACATATATAAAGATACGAGATCGAAAAATATCTGTGGGTAGTTGCCATAGTTTATAGCTCATTATTTTTAAGGGTTGTTAAAGGATCACTAATTACATAATATTAAATATAAACTTGATTTGTTTGCCGGAAAAAGTTATTGTTTGAGTTAATCTAAAGCGAAAGACAAAATTATTGAAATAGACTATGTAGAATAAGGACAATCAATTTTATTGCGCAATATTAAGAATTGTGCAATATTATTGACCGTTTAGGGTTAATATTGAAGATTGTACAATGATTGAACAAAAGTTTGAGTACATTTATGTTTTATTGCACCAAATTTTTCCATTGTGTAGGGTCAGTTTTGCGCAATATTTTTTAGTCTGTGTTTCATTTTGATGAGGAGTACAATAAAGAGAATGAAAAAGTTAAGAAAGCCGATGAAAAAGTATTATTGCTTCCATCTTGTTTGTATTTTTTTTTCTCAATCAATCGCGTGACAAATTCTAGTAGATTTTGACTGTTCCAAGTTCAGTCGTACAAAATGTTTGTTTCCTCAGATATCATCAAATCTTTTAAAAGATTTTCTTGAGTGTAATTCTGCCTTTTCTTCTACCAATCTTTCGACCACAGACGTATTCGCTTATCGTTTACGTTTATCCACAAACAAAACAACTAAAGCAGCAGCTAAATCTTGTTCGGATATGTTGCAATACAGCAAAATGATATAAGTTAATACACGTGCTTCTTCAAAGGACAAAGAATAAGATACCCTACAAAGTTTAATGAAGAACTGGAATAAATACCAGAATCTGTTGTTAAATGTGTAATTGGAGTGCAAAAGCCGTACAAAAGAAGAGTAGCAAGCTACTCATAGAATATCCACAAGAAAATCTAGTTATCACCAATAAAGAACCGAATTTAATCACGTTCTAATAGAAATTAAGACGTTAACAAATGTTATAAGAGAATGGTCCCAGAAGTACCTGGCCTTATCTAGAGATGGTGGTATATTGCTTGAAAAATACTACTTAGCAAGTACCTACACAATCTATAATATGTTTCAAGTGTGGAGACGCCTGTAAACGTTTTTAGTGAATTGGAAAAAATTGGTCATCGTTATACTTTTATTTGAAAGGCGTTAGCCTAGATATTATAAAACCTGAACTAGCTCCTACTTTGGGCGAGACTGCTCATTCGTTAGGAAGTATATAATATTGGGTAGCAGAGTTTGGCCAGCATTGAAGTGGTCGATCAAATGAAGTGACGACTCCAGAAATATTGAAGACAATCCACTGGATGAATCTTCTATCAAAAAGTACATCGCAAGATGGGTGCCGCGTTTGCTCAAAATGGAACAAAAACAGCGTCGAGAAGATGTTTCCAATCGATTATTTGGCAACAATGTTTCACAGAATTGAAACCAAGATTTTCATAATCATCATCAATCAATCACAATCAAAACAATGAACTGAAAAGGGTGAAATGGTTCTAAATAAGGTAAAGATCGTTCCATCTGTTGGCAAGGTCATGGCGTAGGTTTTTTGGGATGCGCACGAGATAATTTCTATTTACTATCTTGAAAAAGGAAAAACTATCAACGGTGATTATTATGCAACGTTTGAACGAAGAAATCAAGCAAAAACGGCCGCATTTGGCTTAGAAGAAAGTGTTGTTTCATCAAGACAATGCACCAGCTCTGGCTGGCCAAAATTAATGAATTAAAGTTTGAATTGCTACCTCATGCACCCTATAATGAATGGGGAAAAAATTCTAGTCCAGAGGCATATCGGGCTGTTATGTATACACAAACTAAAACGAAATAAATAAAACGAAGAGACGTAAAAGTCTATTCTTTAGTAAAAAACACATGTTCGCCGTTCCGGTTCCATTGTTGATACCGGGATATTTTTAAAAACATATATACGAGTTCAATAAATCGCAATATTTCATCGTATAAAAACGAATCGTTCCAGACTAATTGTTTTATTCCCAATTTAATATCTCTCTCTCATCGTCCGTGTAGTTGTCACGTATACAAACCTTGCTCGAGGTTATTTAGCATGTGAATTTGTTTGTCACAAATTGCCTTTCCTATTGGTCTACATGCATTCCTGTCGTCATTTGTTTTCTACGAAATTTACGACCTAATTATAAATCGTTGTCTGTATTTGCGATTCGCGTGTTATTTACGAGCAAGTTTTAAACCGCGCCATTACACCGCATAACGCCGAGTGTCGATGAACGTTCTTTACAAATAATTTTTTCATACCGGAATATAGATCGCGTCCAATCATCCAACGAAATCATCCAATATAGTACGTCTGTACACACAGACTGCCTTTTTATATAAAAAGTTGGGATAACTTTTTTTGATATCGTTAAGTATTGAAATTTTCGGATATAGCGTTGTGTCCTTGGTCAGGCGTAATTATAAATCATATTTAAAGTGTTTCCACTGCAGAGATATACTCCTCACTTAAGGAGGACACGAGTAGGTAGATCCCCAACTACACCAACACTCACAATTACATTGTCTGACGCGCGTTTCGATAACCAATTTATCGTCTTCAGATACTGAACTAACTTTATTATCAATATTCATGTCATGATCAGCGTGATCAGCGCATATTTTGAATGAGCTATGTGCTCTTTAAACCGGATATTAACGGATCTCTTAGTCTGCCCAATATATACCACTCTTTTCCAAATTTGGTATTTTATCTTTTATCCTAACAGGATTGGAAGGTGCCAGAGCAAATTCATTCTGATTTTGGAAAAAAGGTCGTTTCGTTTGACGGTTAATTAACCTATTTATAATTCCCTTATCATATTGTATCTCACGATGTTCAGTGGAAAGTAAATTAAACGATGTACCGGGAAATGGAGACTGGCTATCTTATATTATGTTGGATGCAATGGAAAGAATTTGCCGGGATGTACCTGCACGTAGTGGTGTTTTTACTAAATACATCAAATTCTAGCTTATTACTAAAGTATCCAAAAACTGTCCATTGTATTCCTTTTCATATGTGAACTTTATAGATGGATATTTTGATTTAAGATCCAAAATTAATTCTTGATGAATATAGCGTAATAATCATCCAAATAACCGGGGAAAATACTAAAACTCTTGACTCATTTGCTTTTCAAAATGACTCATGAACATTTGAAGCATAAATGGTGATAGGACCATTGCTGTTCCTTCGTCTGTAAAATTCGTTGTTGTACTGGAAATAGTTTTGCCCCAAACTATTTTTTTACTACAAGGTCTACGGGATCGGCACGCTGGTAAATAAGGGACTTCATCAAATTAGATTAAAAGTTCCCCAACTTCAATTTCTGTACTTCACTTAATTGTTAAATTCTTCCTCATTGGAAAACACTCAGGTTTGATGGGTAGGTTTTTTCCTTTATCTGCTTCCAAATATAAACAATCTTTCCTCCTAAAACACCTCCAAAAGAAGAAAGAAGAAACAAAAGATTTCAATACAGTCAACAGTTTGAGGGGAAAACTTCTTTTTAGAACCACATTCTTTTTACTGGGTATTGATATCGAAAAACGATATAAACGAAAAAGTTCATATATCCATATATTAATTTTGATGATAACATTCGTAATAGGAAATATAGTATTGATACATTAAGAATGACGACGGAAAATTCAAGGAAGAAGCAGATCAAACATACATACTGTATGTATATAAATATTGGGATATCATATAAACCGCAACCCAACAGATTTATTATGTCTTTCTTTCTTCCTACGATATCAGAGAGCTCAATGTTGACAGCTGGTTAATCCAACTTCTCTTAAACAGTTCAGAATGTGGGATGGCTTCGAGGGAATGTAGATAGAGATTACGTCCTATGCGCAACAGAATCTACACGCTGCAGTATCTGCTAAGTCTAGCGTCTTCAGATGTCCATTACTGCGACAGAGCCCCGATAGAACTCCTGTTAGTATTCCTAGATTGATACATTCAGCATATCTTCTCTGGTTATAGTTTCCCACGAAAGTCTTTGCCTGTCTCAACTTCTGTAGGTTCCAATATTTGGTTTTGCTGCTATCTTTTCCAATGAACAGGTAAATGTCCTATGAAGGGTTCGTCTACACCTGATTTATCTATTTCGTTTCCCTCTATTTCGGGTGTCGCGAAAACCATTTTTGAGTTGTAACCATTCCAATTTTTTTATTAATTCGAAGTTATTTTTTGAAGAAAATTGGAAGGTTTTAGCCAATTTGAGTCTCAAAACTGTTGTTTTTATTACTTTTGGTATTAGTTATTGACCAACTATATAATTATCTTTCTGAAACATTAATATTTTTCATCCAGAATACCATCTCCTTTGTTTTTTTTTGTTCAATCTAAATATATACAGATAAACTGTGCATATTATTAAAAATAGTAATTTTCCCCATTTACTAATTTTCCCCTTGGGTAGCAGTGAATGAAAATGATCGCGTTGGGCTTTTGCATCTTCCAAAGGTCATCTAGTTTTACACCCTTGGGTAAATTCGGAGTGGCTTCATACTGTCACATCGGATTAGAATATTTCGAACGTCTTTTCTTCTGTGTACATCAAAATTTAGAAGTTGTTGGTTGGCAATTGTATAATTAATTATAAAGAACTATTATCAATAATTTTGACGTGGAAAAACCGATTTTCCCACATAATTAGGATATTATACATCCGATTAATTATTTAAATACAGAGTATCTTGTTAACAATGTAACTGAAAACTTACAATAACTGCGCGTGTCTTATGTAAGTATCATAAGTGGGCGATGCGAAGGTTCATTGTATACAGTCACTTCTTGAAAATTTAATGGCCACTTTAGGCTTTTCAATTAGGACATATTGTTAGTGGATGAATAGGCGCACGCTTGCCTGTCATTGAACAATAAAGTACGGTAAATAAGGAGATTAAGTTCCCACAATTATACGAGGTTTGGTAAAAAAAATTGAATTGATTTCCTTTCCAATGCACTGGAATGTATAAATAGAAGCGCAATGTCTCTTACCTCCTCTATCATGGCCTTCGTAATATCAGTCTAAAAGTTACGTAGTGCAAGATCTGGTAAGTGAGGCGTATGTTTTTGAAATGATGAAGAAAGCAGTTGATTTATTATCCAGGTTTCTTTTTTGCAAATGTTCCAATTCCCGTATCGCCTGTTTGAACAGAAATGTTTGTCAATTCTGTGCATATTTGTTTGCATATTTTCATTTCACTAAAATTCCACCGATTTTGAGTCGTTTTGAGGTTTTTTATGTAAATGGAAAAAATTGGCGATATCATTTAAACAGTTGATTAAATGTTATTGGAAGACCATTAGATTGAGGTTACAGAGCTACTGAAGAATTATCATGCGTAAGCTGAAGTGCATTCGAATAAACATTTTCCTAAACGGATTTTTTGTGTCTTTCATTATTCTGAAACGAAAATACAGTCAAGACAGTGGATTTCAAACGAAGAATCTGCTCTGCTTTAGTGTTGGCGACTGATTTTCGGGATAGTCATGTAATTGTGCCTTAAGAAGTCTTCCTGGTTTAAAATCTAACCTAAATACGAGAATATATAGAAAAATTCTTATCCTACTATAGAATCAAACAAAATTTCAATGTCAAAATATTTTATTACTCAACATATTCTCCTCTTTATTGGATAAATTTATTACAGAGAACCTGCAGCGTCTCTAGACCTTCCAAAAAAATGTTTCTTTTTGCTCTGCAAACCAGACCACCACAGCTTCTATTACCTCTTCGTTGGAAGAAAATTTACGAGCTTTTAAACTTTTATTCAGTTGAGGAAAGAGATAATAGTCGGACGGAGCCAAATCTGGTGAATAAGGGGGGTGTTCTTGTAATGGTAACATGAGATTTGTGTGCAGGGGCGTTGTCCTGCAAAAACAAAACACCTTTGGATAGTTTCCCGCGTCTTTTTCCTTTAATTTTTTCCCGTAGATTGGTCAGTAATGTCGAATAGTAATCTCCAGTTATTGTTCTACCCTTATCCAAAAAAATAAATCATGATTACTCCATGGCAATTCCAAAAAACTGAAGCAAGAACTTTTCCAGTAGATTTTTGGACACGAAACTTCTTAGGTCTTGGAGATCCAGAGTGTCGCCTTTCCATCGATTGTTGCTTTGTTTCTGGATCGTAGAAATGTACCCAAGTCTCATCCATAGTAATAGTTCGGTTTAAGAAGTCTACATCGTTTTCAAATCGAGCACAGATCGAACGCGATGCTTCTACCCTTGCACGCTTTTGGTCAACATTCAAGCATTTGTGGATCCATTTTTCTCATGTCCAAATTGACGTGAACTATATGATGAACGCGTTCGTATAGAATATTCAGTGCTTCAGATATCCGTTTTAGCCCAATTCGACGGTCTGATAAAATCATCCATGAACTGCATCGATATTTTCGGGGGCTGACACAAAAACTGGCCTTCCGGATCGGTTATCATCTTCAATGGAAAATTTACCTCTTTTGAAGTTTGAAGTCCAATTTTTCACGGTCGCATACAAAGGACATTGATCACCAAGGGTATTAATTATATCTTCGTAAATCTGCTTACCTCTTAACCCTTTTAAATACAGGTACTTGATGATGGCTCGGTACTTCAATTTTTAGATTTTCACAATTTCGTTGGACATTTTTGACCTTTTAATTTATTGGTTTACTTTTTTGACATCAAACTTTACACTAACACTTCTAATAAGTTATTGTTCGTTGTTATGGTAACGCAATATTTTGTTTATGCGTGGGACTGGTCTAGGCTAACTAAATATCAATACATCCTCATAGTATGTATCAAATTGATTAAACTATCCGCTTTCTCAAAGATGCGCAGCTACTAGATAAATTATAAATTTATCTTATTTGAGTATCAATAGAAATACCTACCAATGTATTTTTTGTAATTTTTCAGTGATAACATTTCGCGTATCATGCGTTGTTGTATCTCATCAAAATCAGAATCTTTTAACAATGAAACCACTTATAAATTTCGTTGGAATCCCATCAAAAGTTAGTTTCGCCTCGCCCAGATATAATTCTCAATGGAATAACTAAAAAACTGGGCGCCGTCGTTCATCAAATCTTATTTTATTTTTTTGTCCATCGGTTTTGCCACGTAGTGACTCAACTCAGCATGATTTCGATATTTCCGTTTATCTGCCTTGTCCATCTCTATTGTGTCTTACCAATAACATGTAGTAAATTGAAAAGATTATAGAATCAATTGGCTCTTTGTTCGTATCACAATTAGGTGACAGTGTGAGTGATGCTCTATTCACTGCTGATTTTATGTGAACGATGATGAGATTAATTTGTGGTATGATGGAATAGTACGTCTATCTGTGGGAGGTCGGGTGTAGTGCGACATTTTTTCTCTCTATCGTATTCATGAATGGCGCCACATATGACGGTTAATCTAAGTTTTTATTCACAACATCAGATGAATTGTTTCACACTTAATATGTCAGTTAGAGGATGTAGCAACATATTTATCTGCTACATTGAGATTAACAGATCCTTGCGATGTTACAGCTCTTATCGAGATTTTTACGTTAACTGCAGAAAAGAAGAAGAACCAATTATCATCAGAGGAGATAGTTGATACTACTTTAAACTGACCTCAACCAGGTTTGAACCATTATTGGCCATCGTTGGGGGCGAGCTAAATCCCGTTGTTCAACTCTGAACTCTGATTTCGCAACTTCAAACTCCCATAAGAAAATTTTTGATACGTGTTTGGCTGAAAATTCATATTATAATACTACTTATGTCATTCTCTTCTTATTAGTTTCAACAAGACCATAAAATGAGTGTACGTATTTTTAAAAATTTATCTTATAGATCGTCTATTTAATTTGACAAATCTACAGAAGCTAAACGGTATTAAATTACTGTTTTATTTATTTTTTTTTACACGTTTAAGTCCAGCGTTCGTTTGCGTGCACAATAAATAAGAAGATAACTCGAATTATGACTGTCTTGACAACAAACGGCAATACGATACACGTAAATCAGAATTTTTCTCATTCGAAAAACCACATAAGTTAGAGTAGCTGATAGAATCAGTCGTTCTCGCATGCATATTAAACCGATACAAGGACAAATATTTAATTTGTGTTCGTGTACGTTTTTTACGAATTATTATGAACGACACTTGTTGATCGCGGGTTCTCTTTCTTCGATTTATTACATTGAATATCCAAAAAGTTTCTCCACTTTCGTTTTCTTATATCATTAGTTTTAATACATCCATGAATTGCATAGTTCTGTTGTACGTATCAAATAGTCCAGTCTTTCAGAAACCAAAATTGTTTTTCGTTAAAAATGAGCGCTAGTAAAAGTATATTTAGTCTAGTGAACAACGATAAAAATATGGTTTCACCTCAGAATTCCATTAAGACGCATAGATTTGTGTGAAATGGTGGAATTTAGTTCTAATTATCCTTCACTTCAAAATCTACCCTATGCCAATTTGTGCAAATTATTTTTAAGGGTGAAAACTACCTCTTATTGTCAAAATTCAATAAAATAAAAGTTCCAGTATTTAGAAAGTTGAAAAAACATTTGTAAGATGAAAATAAAGATCAAATGATGTTTTAGGATATTATCAT
Organism: Diorhabda sublineata; assembly: GCF_026230105.1. Taxonomy (NCBI): domain Eukaryota; kingdom Metazoa; phylum Arthropoda; class Insecta; order Coleoptera; family Chrysomelidae; genus Diorhabda; species Diorhabda sublineata. Next base: position 32,568,796 of record NC_079479.1, read on the forward strand.
CTCCTAATCAATGTATTTCAATTCTTAAAAATCAACCCCTATTATGAAAAAATTGAAAAAAAAGCAATTATAGTACTGTATCTTACTTAATTTATATTAAAAGTGTTTTTTTTAATGTATCCAACTCTAATGTTTCTTTATTACAAATTTTTGAAAAAAAAACTTTTTAATCTTATTATATGCATATTTCATCCCTTGAAAACTACCACTCACGTGTAAAAAAAATTGAAATCTTTAAAAATTTTAAAGATTGTGGTCTGAAAAGAATATTCTAATATAAATTTTTCATGTATTGCATTTTGTGTATAAAAAATTTAAGAAATTAATTTACAAAATAAATAAAAGTTAAAAATCGTCATTATCACTATCTGTATTTTCGTCTTCGTCCTCTTCTTCATCAGTTATTGGAGCACTGCTCAGACTGTTTTCACCGGAACATCTATTGCAAGTTGAGTTTGAAAAAATTCTAATTTTCCGGCAGGTACATGATGCACCTCATCCTATTTTGCAATATCATTCGAATGAATCCTTGTGGTACATGACAGAAAGATTAATATTTTCATGTCCAAGTGCATCAACTGCTGGAACAAGCTAGGTCGTCGATTAAAAAACCATTTGGTAGGAAAATTTATAATCTATTGGACTAAAAAGATTTCGAATACATCGAAAAGGAAACGTTAAAAAGGATTCCAAAACGGTTAATTCTGAAGTTAAGAACAAAAATAAGAAAGAAAATTTTTATTAAAAAAAACTAAACTTTTTCTTCTTTAGCAGTTTTAACGTATCTTTCAGGTTTTTAACAAAAGACAATTTTTTAAAATGCTTTCTTTTTTGTACCCATAATTTTTTCCTGAATCAATCTCTCTAAACCATTCAAACTTGTCGATCCTATCATTTGAATTCAATTAAAGTGATTCGCAAATTTTATGTCAACTAGGGTAGCAATATTAAGGGTAGAAATGACGTTTTTTTCTGTGGAATGAAGTGATTTTATTTTCGTCATAATTTCTATATTTTATGTATTATAAAGTCTTTTAAACTCTTATTTGAATGGTTTTTCAATGTTTTTTCGAAAAGATTCAATACATTTTTTTCGTAAAGTAGACCGTTTTCCACTTATTCAATTTTTCAAAATATTTCGTTCACTAAATAAGTTTCACCTTTAATAAATCATAACTCGGTTAGTATTAGGTCTATAACAAACAAAAAAACATTGTTTTCATAAAATCTAAAGTTTTCGATTTATTTATGAAAAATTCAAAATTTCAGTATTGATTTTTCGAACAACCTCCATAGAGTAAGTTGTAATTATAATGCTTTTATCTATCAATTTCTACGGTTAGTTTCAACAACAATCCCAGTCGGGATGGTATTCACCCCTAGAGTAGAAGCACGTTTATGTAAACTTTGCTTTTTAAGGTCTTTACTATTGTCTGTTAAAATTTCAAGCAAATCGATGCGTCTTGATAAAAATTGAGGTAATTTTAGGCATTTATAAATGCCTATTCTGAAGAGGTGTAAGGACTGATTGGAAAAAATTGCCTTGTTTCTTTCTTTTTGAGACATCCCTCGTAACAATTCCAATTTTTATATTGTACAGGTAGAAATTACTAATGAAGTCATTTGAGCGATTCAAAAGGCGACGTCAAAAATTAATTTGAAGAATGTTGAATTTACAAATGACTTCCGCGTGCTCTGTATTAATTCTTGAATAAAAAAAAAATAAAAATGGAGTGTAAAGAGTGACCCGTTAAGTTGTGACGATGTTATCGCCGAACCGCGCTAATTTATATATGATTCGCTTTTCTTTATTGCTATGTTTTGTTCACAGGGGGCAGACGAAGACGATGGAGTATCTCTTACCCCGGTGAGTGTATTTACCTTTACTTTTATTTTCCATAAAAGATATCGCGCTAAATATAATTTATAGTCTTATAGCTGCAGAAATACGAGGGTAAACGTTCGTTTATACCAAGTCAAAAGTAAAATACGAAGTGTAATGGAAAAATACGTACCGCACTTATCCTAATGTTTAACCAACGATTAAAATCATTTTCTAAATCGTTTTCCGGATGGATTTCCCCTGTTCGGCTTTGACTTTTGCATTGGTTTAAAGACGTTCTTATTGTCTTTCACTTTTTTGGTCGATAGAGACCGTATTAGACGCTATATTCATAATGGTCTGTTTATTAAATAACTAAAGGGCGCCCAAGACACGTTTCCGTCACTATTTTAGTATTTGTGCAGTGGCGATTTGAAACGAATGTGTTTTTTCTCGTGGAGCAACGTATCAATCTCAAATATCTCGTTGAATTGAAAAAACTCCGACTAAGTGCTATAAATTGTTGCGAGAGACCTATGGGGACAATTCTCGTATCTCGTGCGCGTGCTTTTGAGTGGTGTAAGCGCTTTAGTGAGGGTCGAGAGAGCACTGAAGATGACCAGCGCCCAGGTAGTCCTGTGACTATTTCAACTCCGGAAACAGTGACCAAAATCAACCAAATTGTACGTGCAGATCGTCGAATGAGCATCCGGATGACTGCCGAGACTGTAAACGCCGATATAAAACGGTTAAAAAAATTTTACTCAAGGAATTACATATGACAAAGTTGGTACCAAAAAATCTGACTCCTGACCAAAAGCTCTTGCGTCAACGGGTCTGCTCAGATTTTCTTGAAAGGTTAGAAAAAGATCTGGGATTTGAGTCGGCAGATCTCCTAAAGGCACTCACCAAAGAAGACTTGGATCAATGGAAAAAACGTATGAAAAGGTGTTTCGCGAGGGGAGGGGAGTTTATGGAAGGGGAGCATTAGAAAGTAGAATAACTTTTATAATTAAAGCCTTTTTCGTAACCAGTCTAGTTATTTAATAGCCAGACGTCGTATATTAAAAAAATCAACAACAACATTCCGTCAGAACGCAACAAGAAACATCAAGAATATTTGAAAGATACAATGAACTAACACAAAGGACGAAAAAACTATGAATTCAGATTTCAATCAACTAAACACTGAAAAAATATAGTATGAACATCAACAGAAGAAACCAAGACAATGATCATTAGCACAAAAACAAAGACGCATTGTATCAAAATAGGACATAGACAATAAAACAAATAGAAAACTTTCAATAACTAAATTAAACAATAGCAGGAGATGGAATATTAGACATAGAAATCACAGAGAAAACAACGAGAACCAATAAAAACGTCATTTATAGAAAACAATGAAATATATGACATCGAAACTTAGAAAACAAATATAGGTAATATAGGAAAATATAGGAAAAGACCACCGCAGATCTGGATGGACGAAATCAATAAAGCTATTAAGACCAGAGGGAAGAGACTACATGCTACCACATCAGAATTGCGCAAAAAACCGAAGACGGAATAAATAAAAAACCGAATCAGTTTGGGATGAACCGAGAGGCCAAATGAGAAATTTCAACAAAAATACTTAAGACATATAAAGATGATGATGATGATGAAGGAAAAAATAATAAGAAAAAGATTCAAAGCCAGAACAATAAGAAGTAGGAATAGGGGGAGACCAAAGAAGAACTGGATGGACTAAATTAACAAAACTACTGGGAATTGAAGGAAAAAAATATACGGGGTGTTACCACAAACGAAGGATATACATACATCGGAACAAGTAAGAAACCGAATCAGTTTGGAACGAGTTCCAGGGCCGAATAAGAACGTGTGGTGTAGTTAGTAAAGTGTTGGTCGTAATAGCATCTTTATTTGTCCACCCGGTACATCAAAAGTAATTACAACTAGACGTTTTAATATTTTAATTAAGCGCGTACAGTACCGTCGTACTACACGAGAGATACCGATCGAAGGAAAGAAAAAACTAAATTAATAGTAGTTATAATAATTCAGCAATTAATAATCGAGATACATATCTGAAAGTTGTGTTGGTATGAGAAAAACTCGATGTCCGGAGGCGAATCGTTTAATTTTTTTTTCTTTCTTAATAGAAAAAGAGCCCAAGCTGAAGACCTCCTTCGGTGAATTTAATTTATGAAAATAGCAACTACAATGAAATGCTAGGATAAATTCGTAAGTGTTTTAAAAACGGTGTTGTTGTTAACGTTCGGGCGACATGATTGATATGACAAAACCGCATAAAGTATTAGAATTTGTCCCCGGATCATGTCGTTTATAAAGCGAAAATTTTTTTTCTACAACCACGTGTAGTATAAAGTTGTTAGAATTAATTTTTCTCATTCTATTTTTACGTGTCCATAAAATTCATGTCAACATCGTTGAGTGGTTTGAGTATTGCAAATTTTTTTAGACAACGGTTGTTCTTTTCTCCATTTTCTTCATATCGTTATAAACTACCGGTCAATGTTTTTTGCCCACCCCATAATCCATCCATTTGTTCTTCATATTGTCAAGCGAAGTTCGAAACGGTGTATTACAAACCAAAAAGAATAGTGTTCGTTATTTGTTTAACTTATACGAGGGCATGTTTTTAATTTTTCGGTAAGTTAGTATCCCTTTAGACGCAAGAACGTGCTATTATTCATCCTTTTTGGACCAAGACTTCTTTTTTTGTGAAGTATCTATGTTTGTTTTTTCTCGAAAATTGAGAGTATTGAAATTGGTTAAAAACAAACTTGTGCATTAATTGCAAGTCTTCATAGTCTAGGTAGTCTGCCGCTGAATTAAAATTACCTCGACGTACCGTGGACTACAAATGAAAAAATCGACATTTGCCAGGAGCTTTGGCGACAGAAAACGTTGAGGGTGGCCTCGAAAAACCACAACCACTGAAAATAAACGTATTGTGTTCATCAGTAAACCTGATCGATGACACACGGATCCAGAGATAGCAGCTCAGATCAATCTACCTTCGAGTACCCCTACAGAGATTAAGAAAAACTGGCCTTTTTCGGAATGGTGGCAACGAAGAACCCTTCTATAAGACGTCAAAATAAAATTAAGAAGTTTTATTGGGTTGAAGAACCAAAATTGGACGCATGAAGAGTGGGAAAGAGTTTTGTGAAGTGACGGAACTGAAAGTCGATCATAAAATAATTTTGAATAAAGTACTGCATTTCAAAAGAAGCTCATAGACCGAGTTTCCATTCGTGCATTACTGCTGAAACCAAACGAAATCCAAGAGTCAAAGTTTGAGGGTTTTTGGTCTAAGAGAAGAGTTAAAGTTAGTACAAAGGTTAAAGAAAGAAACGGTGTTAGATCCAGATTCAGAAGCTCAGTGATGGTTTGGGGATGTTTTGGAAGAAGGGCGATTGGGGACCTGGTAAAAACTAGAGATTATGAAGAAAAATGCTTTAAAAAGTACTTATTTGACCGTCACAGTCGCCCGAACTCAACCCTATTGAGTTGTTTAGGGACAAATTGGACAAGGAAGTCAGAATGTGGTGTCCTACTGCCACTTCACATCTTTGAAATATCTTGAAAAACGAGAAGAACCAAATAAACCGTGATTATTCATCAAAATATACCGAAATAATAAAAAATAAAGGAAATTACATCGATGAATAAAAAGTCAAATATGCCAATTATAATAATTGTGTATCTAACTATGGCGAGGGCAAAAAAAAGGAAAAAATTGATGCAGAATTACCACAAGGAAGTGAATTCGAACTAATGTAGATTCGTTCAAATAGAACGTCGTCTAATCGAGAAAAAAGATTGCGATAAAAATCGCTATTAAAAGCGATAAGATTGATGCAGTAATTCGTCTACTTCCACATTTTTACCTGTCATATTCAATACTTTTATTATATATTTTGCTAATCCTTTTCTTTCATCCAAGGTTTTCCCTTTCTAATCCCCTATTTCTCTTATTCGGCTTACATATTTTTTTCTCGATCAACCTCATTCTCTGTTGATAGTATTTTGTGTTTCAGTTTATGAAACTTCAATCTTAAAGACGAACCTCGCCCTGATCGACCAATTGTTGAGACTATGGAAGAGATTCTTAAAAAATCGAGGTAGAAAGATCTCGCGAAATCGTTATAGAACTAAAAGTCGATCAGATAACAATTTTGAATCATGTATGAAGCACTGAATTCCAAAAGAAGCTGGGATTCGAGGGTTTCACATAAATTGATGTCGAAAAATTTCATAAATCGAGTTTCCATTCATGCTGGAAGGAAATTGAGACACCAACTCGTTAGCAAGAAAGATTTAGAACACAAATAATTTGAATCTAGATTTTCTTATGATATTATAATAATTACAAAACCCCTTGTATACTTTGAAGTAAAACATATCGATCTCCTTGTCGACAACGGTTTTTAGTACTTTTTGAGAACTACGATACAAAATTACATAGAATACTACTATTTTGTGTCCAAGAATTCATAAATTTAACTATTAAAACATATAAACAAATAAACCTTGACTGAATTAAATAAGGCATAAATATTGTTAACATGTCCACTCACAATTATGCATGGTTATATTTACATAAAACTATCTTTTACATTATTCTGAAATATATTTTGTGATATAACATTTTCTTCCAAAATATTCCAACCTTGTATTGAATCATTTGTCAACTGAAGTATAAACAAAAGGAACATTACTCAATAAGTCGTATGACTGACACACAGATGGCACTGCCATTGTCAAATCCGTATGACGTTTATGATGTACCAACTTTCAAAAGACTGTGTGTGAAATTTCGATTAGTCAAAAACAGGTGGCGGCCATTTAAGTGATGCTACTTTCGTTAATTTCAAAACATTTTTTTAGTGAAAAACTCACTGTACAAAGAAAAGAACAATTTGTTATTGGTTTGCTGAATTTAAAAGGGGTCGTACAGTCACCGATGATGGTGAACGTTCTGGTCGCCCATTTGTGGTGGTTACTCCAGAAAACATCGTAATAATTCACAAAGCAGTATTAGGCCATGTTTACACGTAACAAATCAGATTTTTTGCGTCGATATGTGACAATGGATGGAACATGAATCCATCACTACATTCCGGAATCAAAACTATCGTTAACTGAGAGGACTGCACCTGGTGAACTACACCCGAAGCGTCCAAAGACACAACAGTCAGCTGGAAAAGTTATGGTTTCAGTATTTTGGGATGCACATGGAATATTGCTCATAGACTATCTCCAAAAGAGGGATATAATCAATAGTGAATACTATATAGAGTTGTTGGATCGATTTAAACTTCGAATTGGTTCCTCATCTACCATATCGTCGAGATCTGGCCCCCAGTGACTACTGGATATTCAATGATCTCAAAAAAATGCTCACTGGTAAGAAATTCAACTCAAATGTAAGACAAATCCTCTACAAGCATGCCATAGAGAAGATAGAGTCGCACTGGAATGATTGTATTGCTTTAGAAAAAGAATAAAATCGATTTGTGTTGTTCTTAGTTAGTCACGACTTATTGAGTGATGAGTTATCTGAAAAAATAATCGTCAGGTACGGCTATTGAACAACGATACTGACGATATAAAACATTTTATTTTAATATTATGGATATTTATTTATTATAACTTTCAATATATACCGCTCCTCTATCCCTACATCGCTCTATGCGAATCTTCCATTGTTCGAAACAGTGTAGGAAGAGTTTTTCTGTCAGTTCCTTCAGGATGCGCGCCGCGTTTTCTTTCACAGCTTCAATAGACTCAAATATTGTTCCTTTTAATGCAGATTTCATTCGTCCCATATTTTCCAACCAGTTTATGTCATTTTCTATCGCATTCAAAGTAACAATACAAATATTTTTGGTTCTTATTCAAATGTGAGGATTTTGAGCACCAGTTCGTCTTACGCATGTTAAAATAATTTTGATGTAAATTTTATCGGACACATTCTTTGTCAGTTCCTATAGATTCAGCAATCGCAGGAATAGTTAGCCGACGGTCAGATCGAACTTCTTCGATTTTTATCCGTGGAAGGGCCACCCGAACGTAAATCATCTTGGAAACCACTCAAAAACACGTGGATTCAAGAAACTTTTCAGCGATTTTTTTTACAATAATCCGTTGTTCTATTTTTACGTCGATCATTTTTACGGTAAAACAAAGAAATGAAGGCAACGGCTACACTGGTTTGTCTACAGACATCGCATTCGAAAGGGTAGGCTTCAAGGTAACAGATGACAATCGTTTCAATTTTTGAGAAACCACAAATATGAAAAAAAATTCCAGGTTAAAATATGAAATAGAAAAGATTATAAAAGTTTTTTCATTGACAAGATTAGTCGTTTTCTTTCATTCTAAACCCAAAATTTCTCTGTTGTCTATTGTTTCCACGTAGAATTTCATACTCGTCTTTCTAATTTGCTCATCAAATAAATTCCTGCAACCGTTCAAATTAATTTCCTTCGAACATTAAGTATTTTTCATATCTTTTATAGTTTCATCTATTTTTTTTTAAATTTATTCATTTATATAATCATATTGTCTCATCTTTTCTCTAGACCTTCCATCTGTTTACTTAGGCTTTAATTTATCAATTCTGATTGTTCTAACGCATCTTGTTGTTATTTCCGTGAACAATTTGGTTCTCTATTTGTTCCAGTTAGAACCAAAGAAATGTATGGAATGGTACGTCACAGCCAGTAGGGGTGATTATCAAGAATTAATCAAGCTGGCCAACAAAGAACCAAGACTTGTCAATAAAAAGGTAAGATTTTGTTTGTTATTCACTCTAGTATGTGTTTTGTTATGAAATGATCACTATAACTCGTAATATTCAATCTAATCTTGTTCATTTGAATCAGAGAGTTTAAAATATAAAATGATTTTAAATTTGTGGAAAAAAATAGTACCTGAAATGCGTTTTTATCTCGTTCTGTAGATACAATCTTTGTAATAAACCTAGTAAGGTTTCGTTTACTGATATCTTTGCCAAAGTCTCCCATCCTCATCTTTAACGTTGTTGTTTTTAATGGTATATGTAGCAAATAAAATTTCGGGGTAGGTAAGAAATACTGAGACAACGATTTCGTCATCCACCTGAACACAACGCTGATGTCAACCAGTGCTAATTCTTCTATCGTCTGTATTTGCTGTCTTCTTCTTTGAATTAGTCGAGCATTTGAGTGTTACAGCTCTTTATAACTTACCAATCAATAAATTAAAATCCAGGATCGTGATATTTATGATAAAATGCCTTAAAATTATTCAATAAAAATAGTATTTGGACAAAAAAAGGGAGTTTCACATTAGACAATGATGGATAGAAAAATTAGCTAGAAAAAGTAGAATTTTGAGATTGTATTGTTTCATTTCTACGTTAACTAATAAGTCGTCAATCTTTGAATAGTTATGTTATAAGCAGTTGGACACGATTTCACTGCTTTTCCTATTATTTGGGTTTGGATGGTTCCAGAAGTACAATTTTGACGTAGAGCATGTCTAAACATTCGCTAAATTGAAAAAATCGGTATAAAAAGTATAATTTAAAATAATAAATACCCCGTATATCGTATAGTACAGGTCAAACAATATAATGACTATCAACATTTTTACCATTTAGTTGCGGTGTAATAAGGTAACGATCTATTTTCAATCGGATAGAGCAAAAGGAGGTGGAACGAAAATCCGAATTGATGTTTATCGACGTCTTTCCCGTGTGGCAGGTAAGATATCCGATTGATACGTCTCCACTTCTCTTATCTTTGGAACAATCGGACAAATCGTTTGTTTTCCTGGTCTCTTTCTCTTTATTCTGTCTCTTGTCTAGACTGCGATCTGTTTAAATCCGGCGAAAGCTAACCAGTGACGAACTCGCTAACATTACCAACAAAAAATTCTTAAAAATTTATTAGTTCGTTGAAATAAGATACCACATCATATTTGTTTTAATAAAAAGAATAAAACAGATACTGCAATTAAATATATAATGTTCTATATACGAGGATTGTCCCAGAAGTACATGGCCCGACCTTGAGATGGCAGCGTATGTTTGAGGAAGCCACGTTGTCAAACAATACTTTTATTTGAAGTGCTGGATGATCGGCAACTGAAGGAGCACGATCTAGCAGACATAGTAAACATTTTAAAAACTGAAATACATCTCATATTAACTGAAAATTTGATTATGAGAAAGGTGTGCGCAAGATGGGTGTTGCGTTTGCTCACAATGAAACAGAAACAACGTCGCGAAAAAATCAAGTAAAAACGGACGCATTTGGCTAAGAAGAAAGTTTTGTTTCATCAAGACAAAGCACCAGCTTATATATCCGTTATTGTGGTGGTCAAAATTTATGAAGTTTGAATTGCTACTTTGTATTTGCCAGATTTAAACCTCTCGGATTCTTTTCTGTTCTAAGACTTGAATAAATGGCTCGGTTGTCAAAGATTTTCCAACAATGGAAAGGAGTTTGAGGAGCTTGACGATTCTTATTATAACGAGGGCAACGAACTTATTGAACATCGCTGGGAAAACTTTAAGGAGCTAAAAGATTAGGTTGCAAAAAAAATTTGTTTGTTATGCCAGATACTTTGGGATCATCCTCGTACACGAGCGATATATTATGTTGTTCAAACTTTATTATTTTTCTATGATAATAAAGAATTTTTCAACAATCTGCCGATAAAAAAACAGTTTTTAAATGATTTGATTTTATTAAATGAAAATTTGTGCTAGACCGTTACTGTGAGAGTCCAGTCAAAGAGAAGAGGTAGGAGTAAGAAATCCCAAGAGGCGCCGTATAAATTCTTCTTCTTGCCCGTTTGAATTTTTAAAGAGTTGTAACGAATTCGAAGTCTCTTTTTATTTGGTTTTTTTCATCGAATAATGGGCTTAGGTCGTTAAGCTTTCGAAATGAATGTAGGATTATTGTGGGTTAAGGGTTCATGTTACTAAAAGTGATTTTTGTTGTGAATATTCCGTGCGGTCGATCAAAGTAAACATAAACTAATAGTCGTATGCTTCGAAATTTTTAATTTGAACATTTGAAACGGTTATTAATTTTTTCAAAATAATAAAACACAATATTCCATTCGAAAACACAGATTGAATATAAAAACAAAATTTTATTAACCATGGAAGTTATTTATTACTGCGTTTTCCGTGTTCTATTCATCTATAATAGACAGATGATATAAAGAAAAAAAATGTGCGAAGCCTAGTGAGAAAAAGGACAGGTTTTTGTACATATTCAAGATTGGGATGATCTGAGACCACAACCCTCTGTAACTTACCTCAAGTTTTCATATTGACAGAAAGTGTTTCAAATTATAAAAATAACCATCAACATCCCGCATATACAAACATTATATGATATCCCAATATCTACATACATACGTACATATCTTAACAATAAATGAATTCCATAACGTTTCGAACAGGTTGGAAAAATTGGTTCACTAGACCGGTCCTGTCCAGCTACTATGGAAATTTAAACATCCGGCGAATTCGCGCGGCGCTTTTCGGTCGGCGTCTTTTACATTTTGTATAAATGGCCCAAAATCGTTTGATGTTTATTTGTATAGGAAAGTCTATTTATTTATTTATTTATTTTTCATATGGAATTTTGTAGATTTTCATTTAGGTATATAAATGATTTGTGTAAACGCAGCTTTAGCAAAGTAGTTTAAATAAATTACCTAAGTGATAGTGTCAAGTGAATTATTATAAGTTAGTGTAGTTATAGTGTATAAATAAATTGAGAACGTGTTTATCAATTCGCCCCACGAACAGAAAAAGTGTAAATAATTACAAATTTTACTTGCCTTAGAATTAGAGACTCGTTTTCACGTATGAAAATCGACATTACTTATTATTGTGACCCCCCAATTCGAAAATAATTTATCAATTGTAAATGGGGATGCTGCTGATTTAGATACGAAGGCTTATATATTGGGGGTTGAGGTGTTGTGAGATGGTTACAGTAGTCCAAGCTATTGATACCTGTTCATATATACACAGACCGTTAATGAAACAAGCCCTCGCAATCAACGACGGCCGTAAGCTCTGTTCTCTTGGGGGTTTCGCATACGAAATACGCACACAGGTACAATACCCCGGAGGCGGCGTTGACAACCATGCCGCAATTATTCATGTGATGTATGATGTCGCTCTCCGTTGGCACCTTCTATTGTATTATTGATTATGTGAAGGATGTCTCTGTTAACCTGGTCTGAATATGTATTGACAAATACCACGCTCTCGGATGGATTATTGAAGAACCTTCAATTGTATTCGTAGTTATGAATACGATTCCTAACCAAAAAGGGATCATATAATAGTCTATCTATGTGATTTGTCATCTAGAGAAATAAATCTTCGGTTTAGCAAACAAAAAGTTTTTTAATCCTACTACTGGTCTTATTAATTGAATTTCCTTCACGGGAATCTTCTCAACGTTTCCGTGCCATTTTATAGAATATCAACTTGAAATATGTTTGTTTCAACGACGATTTTCTCGTTTGATTCATATTTATTTCCTGGAAGTATTTTTTAAATTCCAAAAACATTTAGTAAACGATGTACGCCACATCTTGAGAATATTGTGGGTGTTGTAACAATTCGAGACTCAGTTCAGGGAAATTTAATAATTTAAGAATCAAAACAAATGCTTTCATCAGCCATATTTCGATTGAAGTATTCTCAGTACTCATTGCCCACCTGCACAACAGTTGTATAACGTTCATAGCTGAAGGCGGCCAGGGAACCGTTGATGGGCCCGTCGTTCCCCACTTGACGGTAACAAAGGCCGATGTCCTTTGAGATACCGATCAGGCGCTTTGATGTCATGGGGCAAGTTTGGAGGTTTACCCAGGTGTTTAAACAGCGCTACACTCCAGATCATCATCCATGATGTCTATGGTGGTATCTTAGATGGTAGTATCCGGTTGAAATTCCGGTCAGTAGTCGGATTTTGCACCGGTTTAGTTGCAGCGATTGTTTGGTGTGAGACGCACGAGTTCCGTCTATATTGTCCTTCGCTTGACTCATGCCAGGTGTTTCTATCCATGTCTGTCGAGCCCGCCTTGCGAGTAGACCGTTGAGAGGCGCGATAGCAACGCTTTCAGGATAGGTTCTGGATCCATCGGTGGGTTCGCATATCCCAATCTAGCGAGTGAGTTCACTCCGTCTTTGTTGGGCACCCAAACGAGCTGAATCTTGCAGCCATCACTCACCAGATTCTATAAGACTCAAGCACTAACCTATAGAACATCAGTAAATCACATCAGTGTGACCACTAAGACTTTGCTTGAGTACCATCGTGTGTTGTTTTAGCACTTGAAAGCTATACACAATGATTTTTTTAATAGAAATAAACCACTAATAATTGAATTATGTAAATCTAAAAAGAAGTTGATATGATTAATTCGAAAGCCAAACCGATGAATGTTATCTGCGATGTAATGAAACTGTTTTGTTGTATAAACAAATCATTTACATGCTTGTTCAATTAGAATTTAAACTTGGAAAACCTTGTAACCTTTAATATTTCAAGGTTTCTTTTGTGCGTACTAATTTTTTTTTCGTGTCATACGAATGCAATGACCGATGTGTTGAAAGACTCATAGATAGAATTTGTAGGTAATAATTTATTCATACACTACTACACCACTTGTATTACAGAAATTTTAGCTGCTCTTTACTTTTCATTAAAGTGTCAGCATTTGCAACCATCCGGCAGCCAACCGGAACTTTGTGCTGCAAAATTTGCGTTGGCTGCACTGAGACTTCAAACTTTGAACCAATGGACAGTCAATCACTCGTTCGACCTTTGGCTGATTATAATACGTAAATTTGGCTTCAACAAACTATTAAATCTCGACCGAATATTATAATACCGACTCTAAATTGGTTTTGGATTCATTTTTTTCATTGGAATAAGGAAGAAGAAGAGGAATTTAATTAGTTGCCGTCATTATAATAAAAGCGAAGATAGAATGTTTTCCAATAGATGCTAGAGAATTTACTCCAAAAAAAGATAATTCTGAAGTAAATACACACAATTCAATAATTTTTCTGTTTCCATAAAGTTCGTATAGATCTGCAACAATAATATAGAGAATTTACAGTTATTTCTAGAAAATTGTCCATCTGATCTTAGTTGGCGAAACAAATATTCAAGGAGAAGCCAACTATCAGAAGATCAGCAACCTAACCTCCAAGGAAATGGGTCAAATCATGGACATGACATCCCAAGATCGAGGCTGATAAAACTAGAGAAATAGGGCAAGCCCTAAAATAAGTGGAAGAAGAAGAATTTTAGTTGAGGAAAGCTCTTCATTAACCCAATTGATGAAAAATACTGAGTCCTGATGAGTCATAGGTGGACTTACCAAAAGCCCAATCCAACTCTCCACGAGGGAACGCGATTGCGAGAGTGTGATTCGTCTCGATTCTCTGTCCCTCGACGCGAGTCAAAGGACGTGAGAACGTGAATATAGAATAAATCGAGAGGATGGCAAGCAATCCTGCCGCATCCGCTCACTAAAAATCATGTCGAGAGCCCCTAGATTTGAGTTGCGTCGATAACCTCAACATTTTTGTTCTGATACCATCCCCTGGAGAACAGGAAAAAATCACAGCCAAATCTGGAGAATACGGTGGATGCGGAAGCAATTCTAAGCCTATTTCATTCAATTTTGCCTGTCTTTTAAAGGTTAAGGCTAGCTGAAAATCATACGAGTTTAATACTTGTTGCGTCATCTATGATGACAAATTTTCAGATCAGCTAATATATAAAATCTTCACTTCTTTTATTCTTTTAATGATTTTCAATAAAAATGTTTTTCGAAATAATTGATTTTTTATTTTTCTCAGTGTTTCCGTCACTGAGACACTGAGAAATAATTAAAATAATCGAACAATCAAAAAGATGTCAGAGTCGGACGACGGGCAATAATGCCATTCATTCTCGTCAGGCTACTGGTATTTGGTGTTGCCTCATTACGAGTGAAATACGATCCGCGGCTTCAATAACACCTCATGTTGGAAATAATTGGTCGGGTACACAAAACGCTAGTTTCTGTTAGGTGGTCCATTCGACTTCCCTTCACGGTCGTAAACGGATTCATCAGTAGTTTTTCTTTGTTCTCATTTTCTCATATTACAACGAACTTTTTTAAAATTTTTTTCTCGGTTTTGACAACAAAAGTTTCCAAATGAATTTTGATAACATCTCCTCTCGGCCAGAGTAGTTTGATAGTACAGATAAGAAGAGTAGAAATTAATCTTTGTTATTAAACTCTTTCAGAATTTATTTCGGGATATTACTGATTATGAAAGAAACCTAATGCAGGGTATCTCTTATCTATTTTACTTTCCGAGGGTCGCTACTTAACTTTTGAGTTGGACAAATAAAAACAAATTTTTATAATTGGATATGTCTTCATTGTTTTTCAAAATACTCTCCATTAAGATCAATACACTTTTGTATGCGTTTGACCAATTGTCCAAACACTTCCAAACCATGTGAAGTATCAACCGCTTCTACGGGTGTAGAAACAAGTTGATCTCGTAATTTTTTTTTTGAGTAAGAAGAATTTATTATTATTATTATATAACCCATCAATTCGATGTTTTGGCTGTTCGAAAACGTTTTTGTTTGAACCGATATGTGAGATTCGTTTTCTGCGATTGATCTACCTGATTGTTTCGAACACTTCTGGCAAACAAAGTTTGGTGTACCATTCAGAATTGATCGTTCTACCTTGATTTAATGGAACGGTAGCGATTTTACGCAAAGCATCGATTTTTTCTGGCACAACAGCCGGTTTTGGATAACCTTTACGAAATTCATCGTGTAGCGAAGTGCGAGCGCGATTGGATTCGAAAAACTAGCGAAATACTCGTAATGCTCGAAGCGAGTTGATCAGCACACTGCTATTGTTCATGTTCACATCAACGTTGCCATATCTCAAAACTTTGTAGAAACCTTCGTACAAAGGAAAACAAGAAATATAATTCTGATAAGTTTAAATCTTTGACTGATAACAATGAGACAAAAGATCTCGAATAGCAGAGGAGATACTAACCTAGAAGTGTGGGAAAAGAAAGTTCTCCCAAAAATACTTGTGAGAATGAAAATTACCGTGAAGAAGAAGAACGAATGCGGAGTTTAAAGAAGTATATAACGAGGCTAATATTCCACAAGTAAACAGAAGAATCAAGAAAAGAAGATGCCAACCGTTAATGAAATGGGTAGAAAGTGTAACATCAAAACTAATAAAAGTAGGAATAACTGATTGGAGAAGGAGAACAGAGGACACAAACTAATGGAGAAGTATTGTAAATAGAGTAGAGGTAGGGATAATTGAAGAGTTTGAATTCACTTTAATATCTAATTTTGTATTTTCCTCATTGAACGACAATAGTTAAATTAAGAAAAGGGAGTGTAAAGTACTATAAATAATGTATATTAAACGTTACCAGTTGGGTGCCGTTAAATAAATTTATGAAGTGTCTCGATTTCAATGTTGGATCGTTGAAAATGAATCGCAATTTTTATTCGACACACGTTACCTGCTCCAAATTATTCACACAAAATAAAACAAAACTACATATTTGCATTTAAAACCAATCGCTTCACTTTTTGTGGTTATAGTTAAAAAAGTAGTTGTATATTGAAATTAAATATACGGTAGCAGACTAAAAAATTTATGGATGTTCATTATAAAGATGAAAGAATGAACATTAACTTTCTAAATAACATAATCATTTATAACCTATAAGTTAATGAATAAATTTTACATTGTCGATTTTGTAACCTTATAATTATATATAAAAAAAAGTAAAAGAAAAGTAAAATACGAGAAATAGATAGAAAGCTAAAAGAACATAATTAAAAAAGTAACAAACGTTAAAAAAACTATAAAAAGCGAAAAAAAAAGGAGTTAGTTGAATACCAAAATAAATAAGAAATTCGTAAGTATTAGTAGTTACCGGAAAATCAAAAAGAAAAATCCTTAAGTGTATACAGGGTGTTTCAAAACGTTGGCATGCGAGTTATATCGCTGCATTAAGCGAAAAAAATCGATTAAAAAATCACCAAACAAGCACATGTCAATAAAGCATAGATTAATCACAAATTAACAATAAGGTTTAGCTAATCAAAGCTTGTGGAAACGTTTAAGTTTCTCCATATCGAGCGGTCGAGAGAGCCATAAAAGTATTTAGCTGCTGCCGCATTTTTTAATTTACTTTTAGTTTCTACAACGTACTCGAAAGTTTTCCGGCGCATATTATTATCGATCGCAATTCAAATAAATAAGAAGCATTTTAACCCTCAACAAACGCCAAAAAATTCAACGATCGATAATAATATGCGGCGGAAAACCTTCAAGTACGTTGTAGAAACAAAAGTAAATCCAAAAATGCGGCAGCAGCTAAATACTTTTATGGCTCTCCCGACCGCTCGACTTAAACGTTCCACAAGCTTTGATTGGCTAAACCTTATTGTTAATTTGTGATTAATCTATGTATGCGTTACAGACATATGATTGTTTGGTGATTTTTAATCGATTTTTTTCGCTTAATGCAGTGATGTAACTCGCATGCGAACATTTATTTTTATTTCAGTTTAACAGCAGCAGCTGTAATCTCCCACCCCCAATTACCCACTTTTCTATTAAAAATAAACAAAAACACAAAATATAGGCTTCCCTTTTGTCTTCTCCAAACCTATCACCACAACCCCAGCCCTGAAGAGGAGATATCAGGACCTATTCCAATTAACCTTTCTCTCTATAAAAATTTTCCTCATTCCAATCGAATACATTCAACAAATCTCTCTCTCTCTCTCTCTAAAACATAAAACATTTGTACTATTTAGAATCTATAAGCTGGTTAATTAGTTGAAAATGTAAGTGTACACCTGGTTTATTCATTATATTTAAACAAATGTTATTTTATTCGTAAATCAATTCAAAAAATATTCATAAATAATATAATAATGATTCATCTGTCTCTTAAAAGAAGTGATACGCCCATGGCTTACGTATGCTTCGTCATTTTATTACTCTATCATTCATAAAAATAGTCTATAACTTCGTCTAGGCATTGGATTGAGCATTATAACGAATCTTTCACCCGAATTGACCTTAATTCAAATTATTATCGGGTATATACAATTTAATAACGTAGAATTTGGGAAAAATTTCTATTTAAATTGTGGTCAAACCTTCCCCTTCAAAGTATTCCTTTTTGTTTCATAGAGAATGTATGAAAGAATTGCCTTCGGACATTTAGAATGTGCGGAGACCGATGCAGATGTGTAACAACGGAGATGTGTTACGAGAGAGGAAAGCCCATATAATTTGTGCACATAAGTGCATTCCATTCGGGTGTTAGAATAGTAATCGACCCCTTGCTGCCGTCCTCGTCCTCCTCTCCGCCTCCGCAACTCCCTAAGTGCATTTACGTGTCGAATATATGCGAAAAAATATGGCGTACTCAAACATAATGCGGACACGAGAACGGAATGCCGGGAATCGATCACAACATGTTATATAACTAAAAGTCCTGTTCGGATGAGTCGTTTCTCGTTTTAAATCTCTACTATCGGAACATACTTTCCATTCGATCTTTTGATTCGTTTAATTTGTAACAAGTTTTAATGGTTTATAATGCCACGTAAGATTTTCGAATCCAACGATTTAAAAATTCAAATTGTTGCATTTTAGCTCGATACCAAGTTCGATACCATTTTTATTATAAGAATCGTCAAGCTCCTCAACATAGCCATTAATTGCTCTTCATTGTTGAAAAATCTTTGACCATCGAGCTATGTGTTCAGTCTGGGAACAGAAAATAGGCCGAGGGGGCTAAATCAGGCGAATAGGATGAATTTTGGCCGTTGCAATAACGAATGTATGAGTTGATGCATTGTCTTGATGAAACAACACTTGCTTCTTGTCTAAATTCGGCCGTTTTTCCTTGATTTCTTCGCTCAAAGGTTACAATAAGTTCGCATAATACTCGCCGTTGTTTGTTTTTTCTTTTTCAAAATAGTCAATGAAAATTATCCCTCGTGCATCCCAAAAAAAAGACGCCATGAACTTGCCTATAGACGGAACGGTCTTTGCCTTCTTTGGAGCCGGTTCTCTCTCTCTCCAGTCCGTTGTTTTGATTGTTCTTCTTGTTTTTCAAATTTGGAGCAATGAGCCCACGTTTCATCCTTGGTTATGAAACGGCGCAAAAATTCAGATTTATTTCTGTGAAACATGGAAACATCTTCACGACGCGACACCCATCTTGAGCACAGCTTTCTCGTGTCCAAATTTTCAGTTAATCAGCTATGTACCTCACTTTTTGAAATACGCACTTTTAAATGATCATCCAGTGATTTCTGTTCAGCATTTTTGGAGTCGTTACTTCATTTGGTTGACCATTGCGATGCTGGTCTTCGTAGGTCGTACGGCTTCGTTTAACCTCTGCTGTGAGACCAGATGCTTCAGGGCACATCCTCGTCATCCTCGTAGTAATTTTCATGTTTTTAGTAATTTCTGGAAACACGTATACGACAAAAATATTTTTCTTCAAAAAAATTGCCATAGAGTTGAACTCTCATTGTTATCTTGGGTTTACCATTAGAAGTCCTAGCTGATTATTGATATTGATTCAATTATTAATTGTGAGGATATTTAGCCTCGGCAATAACTAAATAGAACTCAAAATCAATACCTGCTACAACAACTTCTTCTACGCCATCGAATAGAGCTCGAGTTCCTTTCAAAATTGTTTGTTTGAATGAAATAATAGTAACTACATATTTTTCAAATAAAAAGTCTGTTTTTTCTGCGAAATATTCGGAGAAATTATAAATATGTTTATACTTAATTCATTCCACTAAAAGACATTTATTGAATAAAATAAATTCATACATTGTGTTCGTTATCTATAAAAATTTTATTCCTCATTATTCTATTATCGTCGAACGTCGTGTTATCCTAAAATTAATTTGATAGTTACTCCAACGTCAATTGTTCGATAATTTACTCACTTCCTCAATTTGATTGTTGTAAATTTGCAGTTCCTCATGGGATAACTTTGCCACAATGGCAGCAGTATAGCAGTCGCCCAACATATTGTTTGTTGTCCGGAATCGGTCTCTATAAAACATTATTCACTTCTAATTATCCAGGTACAATAACAACATCATGAAAGATTTTGAAAAAAACATATCTTATCTTTGATTATTTTAATCAACTCTTCCCATACGAAACGGGTAATTCAAAAACTAAAATTTGGTCAGTAATCTTGTATTTACGAGCTATGGAATCAAGGTCTTTCTGGTCTGTAACAGAAGCGGTCAACAAAGGCTTTTGTATGTCAACATCGAACTTGTTGCTGCTTCAAATTCAACTATAGTTTCGCAGGAAAAACTATCACCCAGCATACCTGGAGCTGGTTCATCGTTACCAGAAATAGAATTTTGACATAACGATGTGACAAAAGGCTTGTACATTAATAAAGTCACTGGCTCCGATGGAATAACACCAATCGTATTGAAGAAATCCGCTACAGAACTAACAAGTCCGCTATGCACTTTTCCCTATCATATAGAAGAGGTCTCTTTTCAGAAAAAGAAAAAAGATAGTTCCTAACAACTACCCTCCGATTGGTTTCGTCTCCCAGCCAATTCTAAGGTAATGGAGAAAGTCATTAACAAGCAAAACTTGAAATATCTTGAGTCTGCTAGCAGCTAGCAGACGCAAATTCCAAGCAATCGCAATGGACATATCCTTTGACACGGTGTGATACGCCAAACTTTTAAATTATTTCAGATCTTACAGTTTATCAACCTCACTTGTCTGGTTTACCAGCTTTCTAATACACACCCCTCGGAAAGATTTTGAGGTCAACGCTGGTATTCCCCAGGGAAAACTTCTTACCCAATCTATAGCTTTGCCGACGATAGCACACTGGTGTCGTCGTTCATATCAACCATTCCAATCAACTCGTCAGCACTCAAATCCGTAGGCAGTAACAGATCACTACCATCAATACCAATCTTGAAAACATTCTTGAGTGGGGTAGAAGTAATCTGATTTAGTTTAATGCAGCAGAGACACAGGCTACTGTTTTTACAAAGGATGCTGGAGCTGCAGCTCAGGATTTAATTCAGTTTGGATATGAAATATCACCTTCATCGCAAATTCGTTATTAGGGTGTTGAGGTTGGAAACAACATGTTCTGACATGATCTCTTTAACTGTTACGAAGTCTAAATTCGTCGCATATTTGGAGCTCGGCTCCCAAGCATACCCTGAGCCAGCTCGAATCAGTATTAGACTAATATGTGATCCATAGTTGACCACTAACTTGGACAGCTTACTATTACACTTGGAACTGTTTATAAGTAAAAGAATTCACCCTCTTGTGCTTGCTTTTTACATAAAAAAATAGATTACTCACAACAGCCAATCTACGGCGAAGAGAAGAGGGGTGTGATGATCTGGAATACCAACAGATGACAATACCATGAATAAAATTACTAAAGCTGAACTAGGCACGCTAGTAACCGCAAAAGACATTATTGCCGATGTAAACCTATAAAAATAAATCGAATGAGAAATAATCTGAGTGGGATATTCTATAAAATAAATATTTGTTTACCATATCGTTATAAGAGTTCCTGTAGCCAAAGGAAAATCCGACATCTGAGCTAAAAATATCGTGGAAATGGCTAAAAACATAGCCGTACCATCTAAATTAGTATTACATCCCACTGGTAATACAAATCTTGTAATTTTCGGATCGATTCTTACGACGTTATCTAGAATATCCATATTAATTGGCAATGCGGCTGCTGTAGAAGCTGCGGAGAAAGCGGTGAGAGTTCCTTAAACGAAAATATAAAAACTCAAAATGCAACAAAGGAATATTTGGTTACTATTCAAAACAAAGAACCGTTTTCGTGTCTAGGTTTTTGGTTCGAAAGTTTTCTTTTAATAGAGTTTGCTGCATGAAACTCCATCATGATGTAAAACGACAGTCACCATTATCTTCACTCTGCTTCGATTTTGATCCGCTTTTTTTACATTCACAATGTTTTCATTGTGAATACTTTGTTTCCGAATCATAATCGATTCTGATCCAAATCGATAGTCATTCGAATTATTGGTCAAGTATTAATTTTTGACAACTTCCTATCCAAAATCATATAATTGCAGTGAAATTCATTTGAAACTAAATCTAAAACTCACCTTGTAATATACTTATATAGTATTTGAAAGGATTTTTTCTTATAATAACGAGATAGATAAGTTGTATAAGTATGAATTGATAAATTGAAACGCCCAGTATTACAGTGAATATCAACCATCCCAATTGAGAAACGACTAATTGTATATTCGGAACTGATATAATTTTTCCCGCAATGATGCTACAAAGTCCAACGGGTGTTATCCATAATATCCCTCTAACCATTTTCATGATAACTTCGAATATTGTCGAAAAAAAATCTTTTATAATCTGCCCTTTGGATCCAATGGTTCCTAGTATGATTCCGAATGAGGTACAGAAGAAGACGATACCAAGATTATTAATTCCTGATCTGGAAATGAATTATTATCGATAACGTAATGGCAATTTGATTATAATATATATTTTTGTAACCGCATTCGCAAATTTCGGGAAACAGGCTTTAATAAATGTACCGCAAAAGCCTAAGAATCCATAAAACATAGGCTTCACAAAAAGAAAATGTTCAATTATTGAAGCTTTACCCTATGAATTCAGAATATAAATTCAGAATTGATTTTTTTATTACATTTGTTGACGCCGTGATACAAGGCATTATAATTTTGTATTCTTGTACGACATAAATAATTCAAAATCTTTGCAAAATATTGAGGTTTTTGAGCACTGTAATGATTTAGGTCTAATACTTTAAAATTGAGAAAGCAAAGATATAACTTTACAAAGATCTACAACTTTTAGTGCATAATCTATCAAATACCTTCAGGTAGCCAGTCAGATAATTCAATACATAATTAAAAATGAACTGGAAGATATCTATCCTAAATACAGCTTCCACAGAAAGAAGATTTCCTATTCAATGTCTAAAGAATGACTTTATTGACTAAATAATACAGATTCATATAAGAAACCAACTTATTTGTGTATAGTCTGTTTTCTGGTGCGCTGTAGTAAATCCAAGTTTAGTCTACAGTTACACGTCTGCATTTTTGATTAATTGTGAGGTAACCACAAGTTACTTATGACTTCCCGGATCTCTTACCCTTCCATCTTATCAAGCAAAACCTCATCGTGAATTTTTACAGTTGTTTTGTTTCTAGTGACCCTCAATGAACGTATTTCCAACGTCTTGAAATAAATGTCAGTAATTTTGACAGAGAATAAATCTTCACAGTCCACGAAATTCACACACACTTGTTTTTCCGTAATCTCGCGATATAACTTTGATTTGAATTTTGACGTATTCACACCTCAAATAACTCAGAACACTATTTTTGGTACTTAAAATCATGAAAAGTTTATTGAATCAAAATTGTTTCTCATTGGAATTGCTCAAACTGTGTCCAGTTCACTATCTAATAAGAGAATAGTGGACCTGATGTGTTTTCGATCATGCCCGGACTTACACGAGTCATAATTAATTCCAATGAGTCTTCTAAATTGTTTGGTCGGTTAACGTGGAACAAACTGATTGAATTTCTACACAGAAAAAATCAAGAGGGATAAGATTAGGTGACCTAGGTGACCAATCCATTGATCCATGTCTTCTATTCCACCTTTCTTCAAATTGATTTTCCGCAAACATCCGAATATTTAGATAAGAATGTGGTGGAACACCATCTTGTTGGAAACAAATACTATGATTCGAGTTTTTCTTATTATTTAGACCCGGAAATGCCGCAATTAGGTCCGGAGGTACTGATTATTTCAAGATGTTTAAAAGATCTTTCGGCTGTTAAATTCTCGCGAAAGGAATATTTACCAATAATTCGTTCCCTGACGATTCCTACCAGATATTAATTTTTGGCGAACGTTAGGTGGGTTTTGTTTAAAACCAGTGGGAATTTTTCCGAACCCAGTAGCGACAATTGTTTCGATTTATTGTACCACGTTGTTTCGCATGAAAATACTAAACTATTGAGAAAATTTCCATCACAATACAACAAAATTCCAAATGTCTGTCCGGATTGTTCTATTTTGATTTAGGTAACGCTTTTTTGGATTTTTTTTCAAACATGAAAACTCTACTTTTTTGGAATTTTTTGCTTTATACTTACTTTATATCTCTATATCATACTATGAGGCCAATTTAATCAAGTTCACTGACGTATTGAGAAAAAAAATGGATTAGAATCGAAAATGAAGTTTTGTTAATTTTGTCATAATATTTTAGTTCTTTGTACTTACCTATATTTTAGTACTCTTTGTACATTATCCGGAGAATTCCATGTGTAATCTGTATATACCTTAAAAATAAATATATTTAGCTTAATATTTCAATCAATCGTCAATTCGAATACAGATGTATTCGTAAGCTCGGAAATATATTAAAGTTAGTACACTTTGGTGTTTCCCACAAACCCATTACAAGAACGCTTACCTATATATTGGAACTAAGTCTTTGCCAGTTAGATTATGAGCGTTTTCGTAGTGGCAATTTGGCAAAATTAATCAAACAGCAAAGTTTAGGTACTATATATTTGGATATTGGGATACTCACTTGTTGAAACGTAGCTTGAAAAATGTTATCCGCCACAATATTCCTATAAAATAATTTTAATCGCATCAATTCTCGATCTGTTGTAGAAATAATCAATTGATTCTATATCCACTTCAGTGAAGAGTTCTGTGAGTATACGTAGTGCGGTCCATGAGTTCTTGGTATCTTATAGTAAATAGGGTGCGTTCGTGAAAATCTCTATGCACGCGTTAGTCTGAACAAGCTTTACACAAAGTTTCAATTTGATGCTTCGATCCGTTTTATTATAGTAGAGGTTGAACGACTACGAAAAAGTTCACGAAAAGCACCAGTACAATATGTGGCTGTTGCATAAAAAAATTATCACAAAAAAGCGTGATTAATCCAGCCAAGGTGTGCGCTTCCTTCACGAAAATACTTCTGCTTCGCTTTCCAAGCCTACTGTACACGAATGTGGCGTCGCAGAGATTGAACATCCAATATATAGTTCTGATCTGGCACCGTCAGACTATTTTTTGTTCGTAAAGCTGAAGGTCGGGTAAAATGGTAGCATAGAAACTTTTGTCAGACGTGAATGAAAATAAAGGTAGAATATATTGAAAAATAATCACAATTTTATTGTCAATTTGTGATTTTTCTCACTTCGTGAAGTTAAGAATTCATAGATCGCACTATGTATATAAATATATAATAGAAAAAATAAAAACTTACCTTCCCATATCGAGAACACTGTCCAATACGAAATTGGTCTGTTTCAACGAAACATTTCTAATAATTTGACTATTTATTCCTTGTTCACCGGGATGTATTATGACAGCCAAGATAACACCGAGCAAAGCGTTAAAAGTAGACGTTAACAAAAAATACGTAAATGTTCTTAAAGCTATTTTACCATTCAATTTCGCATTAACGCTTGAACATCCCGATATTAAACTGGATATTATCAATGGCATTATAACTAATTTCAGGATTCTCATGTATAGTTCGCCTGGATAAGAAATTAAAATAACGGTTGTATCGGATAATTCTAAAATCCTCAAACAAAATCCTAAAATAAATCGATTTCATTGAATTAGTTAACTAAGAACTTGCTAATAGTTCATTAAGTTTAAATCTATCTGCATTGGAACGCTGTGGGAAAAGACCTGAGCAGTTTTTTCTTCGTGTACAAGCGACTAACGCAAAATATTTGTTTTTCTGAAGTGCCAATCACCAATTCAACATTTGAAACTGACGACAACAAATTTAACCAAAAAAAAATACTATCGACAGTCATAGATGTCTTTAGCAAATCAGAAACAAAGAATAGTATAATAAAAACCTAAAAACTGCTTGCGAACCAAACGGTAGTCTCAATAATTTGAGAAGCAAGTTTTAGATCCAATATTTTATACAGACTGCTAGCTGAAATTTCTATAAAGATAAATATAGCAAGCAAATAATATAGAGGGTGTCTCATAGATGTCGATTCCCAAAGTTTATTTGGGTGCGCTACAATTCGTGGCGATTTTTAATCCGTAAAGATGCGCCAACTCGGAACGGTGATATTTCAGGTAAACGAAAAGGTAGTCTGAGTACATAATACAACTCGTAAAATAGGTAAAGTTGAAAAATCCAAAAATTAAAACTTAGAATTCGTAGTTACCTAACCTAAATTTATAAATAATACAGATGTTTTAAAAATTGACCGGGTACAATAGTATTTATTGGACAATGATTTAACTAAACTATTAAATATTATCCAAAGTACTTTTTATTTTATTATTGTTTTTCATTTGTATTTGCAAACCCGAACTGCATAATCTTCCATCACGAGTTGTTTAATCTTCATGAGAACCACGATCACGAGTACATTGTAACTAAAGTTGAAATTTTATGGTGGGTATTAAAAATTTCGAATTGGCGCATTTGGTTATTAAATTCTATTAATGATAGAAAATTTACCACAATTTACAAATTACCAAAACCCTACTGCATGAAATTTTGACAACCATAGTTACACGCAAGTAATTTAACTTCAAACGCCCCACTCTTCATTCGATAATATTCTAATAGAAAATTTTCTATGCCAACCGTTCCGGAATTTTCTCTTTTATTAACACACTTGTATGTGAGTTTGTTTGTTTGTGAGCTAGTCTATAACTCTCCTTCAAACTAAGAGAAAGTTACTTATTTAATGAAAAAATCGTTCGAAAAAGGATTCGAATCTTGGTGTTGAGAATTAAGCACTTCGACAACCTGACCAACTACACCGTTATGGCTCTATACAAGTTTCGACGAGACGTAGGTACAATTAATAAACTAAAAAGTAAAAAATGAATCAAGTTTAAAAAAATTATAAAATAATTGTTTTAAGCTTATTTAAGAAATTATTTTCAACTTTTTAATTCGATGTGCTTTAAAAGCGTGTTTTTTAATTTTTTTATACTATTTTTACTCCAAGAACTTGAATAAAGTATGAAAATCTTGTAATTGTAACTTACCTATAATAAATCCCAATAATACTCCTACTAATGTTAATACTAATAACAAATTGTCCGATATCCATGTTTTCAAAGTATTTATCAATTTCTGTCCATTGTTAACTGCTTTTCCAAGCTCTTCTGTTCTATTTTCTGTCATCTTGTTGACGTAGTAACATTAACTGATATCAAAATTGTCCTTCATCTTTTGAATTAAATAATTCATGACGCTTTGTCTTATTACATTCAATAGAAGTAATGCAGCTTGGACTATAATAGATTATTGTCGATTTGTATTTAATACACCATGAAGAAAAATAAAATAATATCGAATAGTCGTAGTAACAAATATATTGGTAGATAGTAACCGAAACCGATTTAGAAGATTTTAAAGACGAAGAAATCGATTTTCAATTCCGTTCTAGACATTAATTGTTTTCGTAATCGTTTACCAGTTTCAATATCTCCCTTTATAACACCAAGAAAGGAAACTAGTTTCAATAAATAATATAAAATTCGTAGTATTTCTGGAGTGATGGTATATAATATTATTAGTTCGAAGATTATGGCTGCCTTTGCACGAGACGACCAAGAGTTAGGCCTTTTATACACGGAGCTATTCTTTAGAAACTAATTAGAGACGCAAATCACTAACTAGTCCCCGTTGTGTCACTACCAATGTTATTCAATAAAACATACAGGCGGCGCTACTATTTACTAACGTCTGTCTGTCTGGGTAGCTCCGTGTGTGAAAGGCTTTAGTGAAAAAACTGTTAGTTGTAGCCCAAAGAAAGAAGCTCGGAAGGCTAGTCGCAAATTAGTGATTTCTGTTTGATTATGGATGGATGGATGGATGATTTTAAGGAAATACTTCCAATTACGTCCTTGTCTTTTGCAGTTGCTTCAGGCTCTAGATAGTATCCGTCACGAATGGACCTTGCGTATTAGTAAAATTCTCATAATTTGTGGATTTGGGGCTCAGAAAATCTTCACGAGATACTACAAGTGCAACGAGACTTCCCTAAAATTAATCATTTTTGCGCCATACGGAACTTTCTTTTTTGGTGAAGAAACTGTAACTGTTGTTCGATATACTGCAGCAATGGGTCTTTCCTCAATTGGAAGAAAATGAATCACATAATCTTTCCTGGATGCGTGGGTCCTAAGGACAGAGTTTGCATTATTTAGCCTTCAAAGTTTCTACCTTTGGGATTTCATTAAGGATCCTTTTTGAATACGTCCATTACAAGCTGATATTTCTGAATTGAGAAACAGGATTGAAACAGCTGCTACAACAATTACTGAAGATATCTATATCAATATTTGGTAAGAACCCAGTGATGTGTGCCGTGTGAGAAATGCTACTAACTTCTAAGGCAAAATGTTTGAGATTGGTCTTTCGCTTAACATATCATTTATAACTGTAATTTTACTGTAATAAATATTATATAACTCTGAAAATAATTGATTAATCACCCGAAGAAAATCATTGAACCTCTTTTCCATTCTTTACTGTCGTATTTCATCTGCTTTCAATAAATATATGACAAGATGTTTGGAAAAAGTTTTATAAAAAATATTAAGTGGAAGACAGATATGCGAACAAAATAAAACAGAATTGAAGTACATCGACTCCCGTATTCTCCTTATGTGTTCATTGAATAAGTCCTGAACATATTTTCTATGCTACTTCCTATTAGAAATATGTTTTTGATCAATAAATTTCGTTATATTTCTAAAATATTTACAAACCGCTGATACAAAGTTGAGAAATATAATTCTATATTAGTTTTCTCAGTGTATCGAAAGTTCATGTTAAAAACCCAAATAACTCGTAAAACTGAAATATCGAGTATCGTTGTGAAGTTAATGAACGTATTAACCTTTTGATGCCACATCAAATTTCAAGAATCAAATATCGATCAAATGAACTGAGGATAACAGAACTAGGGTTTCAATCCAAATATTTTACATTTTGAATGGTGTCATATTAAGGGAATACATAAATTTGCAAACCCGTATTATGGATCTCGCCCAAGTATATTGAATGTTGGATCATTTAAAATGTCATGGCATGATAGTTTCCCATGGCACGAAATTCAATATTTCACCATCTTTAAGGGATTCTTTTTAAGTAATTATGTTATGTTATGGTATGTATTCTCTATTAATCGTTTCTAAAAGCGTTTTAAGCGATTTACATCAATTTATACGAGGTTTGTGAGAAAAGTAATATGATTGGCAACAGTGCAGGCCCTCTGCCAACGTTGCAGCTACCAGTTTGTGCTACACTGGTTTTTTTATCACTCTATCGTTCCGTGAAGTTTACGTATTAGTTTTAACAGTGACATCTGTTGAGGGTAATATAATTTATAGCTGTGCAACCAAGTGAGGATTGGTAGATAGATAAAGTGTCTTTGATATTGAATAAATAGTTAAATTTAATTTAACATCAAATTTTAACAAACGGTTTAGGCGGAGAAACCTTTCAACTAAACAAAAGAAAATCGATTAGACATTATTCCAATCCTAGCACTTTTCTCGAAATAAAACAAAACCTAGAATGATTTTATTTTGGAAAATGGGAGACGAAATCAGCCAGTTAGAACTTAATACCAGTTAAAGTTGTCTAGCACTGCTTTCAATAAGGGGAATAACGACAGGGAGAGGTCTATATCTGCCCAAGGGAATCGCTTCGAAGTAGATAGCATTGTTTAAAAAAATAGCTCGATATATGAAATACTGAAATATCCAACACGAGTACATTGACAGATGTGTTGAAAAACTCTTATCGTTAATTCCCTCACGTTAAAAACTCCAATACTATAGCTAATTTTATCTAGAATACGATCTCTAAAACGATTGTTTTCAGTCATGGTGTCTATGGCATCTCAAATGACGTAATTCGTCCATGATAGACAGTTTTTGTCTAATAACTAACTGGTATATTGTATTTCTTAACTTTTGATATCCAATATGTGGCAAGAAAATTTTGATCTGGGCTGAATTGAAGTTGATTTTCTTCACCGTTTGCTTTCTCTAAATTCCTATATAGAAAACTAACACACCAACCCTCGTATTATCCATACCTGTTCTTGTATCACGGAAAAATCAACCTATGGATTTTATCTCACATTTACAATGTGTAGAAATATCAAATTCCGTGCCATGTTAAGCTACCATCGGGATTTAAAGATATTTTACGGATATCAATTCAATATATTTGGGTTAGATTGCAATTTGGGTGGCAATTCTATGTATTCACTTTGCATGGAATCAGTCAAAACGAAAAATATTCGAAACCTTAGTTCTGTAATCCCTAGTTCAATTCATTCTTGATTATTTGAAATCTGATGTGATACATCAGATTAATGAACTTGAAACCGCCACGTAATGTAACTGAAGGTTTTTACGTTGTCTTCTCTCACATGAACTCTTTAACTACACTGGAAAAAAAGTTTCGATAATAATTTGGTCGTTCGAGTCATATTTCTTATCAAATAATGAATATAATCAACTTTCTATATAAAAAAACTGACGTTTTTACAGACTTTTGACTTGGAACATTTCGGGGACTCCAAAAATTGATACAACAATGTATTTAATTTTCAATAAAACTCGTGTTATTTTATAGATTTTCTACATTTCGACTTATTACCTGAAATAACCTGATCTACGACACTCATAGAAAGTTTTTATATCTTCAACTATCAAAATAAAAATTTCATTATACAAAAAATTATTAAAAAATGAGTTGAAATTGTTCTTACTCTCATAAAATTAATGATAATGTTATAGAACTTTTAAAATTAATATATCATTAATAGATGGCGCTACAAGAAAAAAATACGTTCACAAGATACAGAAAAACGTGAAATAAAAGGAATCATTTAATACCGATAAAATTTGGGGTACCAAAAGGCAGAGAGTGCTTCTGAAACAAGCCTCACTACTATGGCAGCGATTGTAGTGGATACAGCGGCTCTAGATTCTAACAAAAACGTCGATACTACCTCCAGACGTTGACCTAGAGGATCAGAACGAATACCTCCAAACCTCTTCATGTGACTTTCACCATTAAGAGATACACTTTTCCTAACAAGAATGAAAACGTGAAATACTCTTGTGTCTATATAAACAGATGCCTAATATGGCGAAGGATATTACAGCTTGGCCTGATTTACAAAAAAATGTACTCTCTAACTGGCCGCTAATCTTTGCGATCGTGTAGATCAAATCTCATTAAAACTCCGAAGATATTTGCCATTTTTTCATACAATCATTTCTTAATAATTTTAACTTTACTCAATAGTGGATATTTCAGCTAATTATGTCTTAACAATAATTCTAATTCTGTCTATTTCTAAAATGTTTCTATGATTTATTATTCTTTTCTCTAAATGACAAGATGTCTGTCACCAATCATATCAAGGAATCTCATAATTTTTTTTTTTTGGAGACTTAGTTCTCAGTTTACTATTATATTGATACTTTTCATTGACCCAGCATCTGAACCTACTAGAATCTGTGGAATGTTTGAACTTTTTAAGAAATCAGTGAATACTTTCTGTACTGCGAAAAACGTCTACGGAAATGTGAATCTTTCCAGCTCTTTATGTTTGCCAGATTTACTTTTAATGATCCAGTGACATTAGTGAGATTTTGTTTTACGATAATGGCTCGGTAAATAATTTACTGTTGGCTAAATTATTTCCTCGTTTACTGTTGCTAGTCTTTGATGTGTGAGATGCGTACCAACAGACATCTGGAAACAACTAAGCAATTAACGACACTCGAAAAATTTGAGTCTTAAATTTATTTGATATACTCGTTTAGAGAAGACAAATGGTTTAAGTTATGGGTAATTTGTGGTTCTGTTACTGTTTTCGTCAATATTTATTACAAGATATTTACGAGTATATAAAAGTAACCCTATGTACAAGGTGTTTCGTAAGGCAAACAGATTTTTATGTAATAATCAATTAGTCATTAATATTTTTAGTAGATATGTGAACTGATTCATTATTTTCTCATTGTATCTGTTATTGACTCCATAATTAGTTACATTAGATAAAATAGAAATTCTTAAATTGTTCCTAATTGTCACGTTTTTCATATAATTGTCAAAGTTTTCATGACTCAACACTTTGTTTTCACATTTGTTGTTTTTCTATTAACTTTTCATTCTTGTATTTACATTGATCTATTTCGATTCTAATAAATGGTGGTAGAGAGGGAAATCCAGTGGAACTATATCTACTATATATTCTCAGTATTATATAGTATAAGGAAAAATAAATAACGTGGCTGAGGGCTCAAAATGAATGCGGGATATTATGACTTGTCGTTTTCAAACTTTTACGGCCCTAAACTCCAAATCTGTAATGTATTAACACATTTCCTAATACTGTCACATTTTCTGCAGAAACGTAAACTTGTTTTGTCGTTTTCAATGGGACGCATCCTGAGGTTTGCGTAAGGAATCGATTTCCTGTGGAGTTCAAGTTTTTGCTCCTTTGGGAATCGGCTAGCTTTGATGTTAGCGGTACGATAAACATAACGTTTTAAAAACACGTGACGATTAGTTCTTGAAAACATTCAGGTGACGTCAAATCGACAACGTACGACCTTAAATGCATGTAAACATTAAAACGTTTAGATTTTTATTTTTGTTTTTCTCGTCGCTTGTTTTATACGCTTGTTCTGTATACGAGGTGTGGCTATTAAATAACGAAACTAGCGCTTCTACAGGAAAGAAACGCATGTTGCAAATGGTAGCAACTGTCAACTATTTAGCCCGAAGCCTACTCTTTCAAATGCGATCTATACCGTGTCTGTAGACTAATCAGTTTAGCCTTGGCTTTGACCTTAGCCGTTTTTTGTTGTGGCGTGAAAATAATGAACGAATTGTTGTGAAATTTCACATGAAACTTAAAAAAACTGAACCTGAAATTTATAAAATATTGAAACAATTGTATGGCAATGAATGTTTGTAACGTTAAAGTGTTTTTTATTGGTTTAAATAATTCCAAGATGTTAAGACTGTAGCGGCGCTTCGACATAAAGTATAAGTTCTCTGTAATGACATGCATTGAGAAAAAATTCGATGTGTTTCTGAATGCAGGAGATATCGTGTAGATCCAACATACTATTAATCTACCCCTATAGTTGGATTTTTTTTCCAAATTTCCATCTTCATTGATGATTAAATCAACGCTTTGCTCATTAACTGTGTCTTCCTCTTCAACAGATTTACCTTGCTACCACAGCTGCTTTTGCTTACAATAATGTCTTAACTATGAACATCATATTGATTGTATTCCATACTATTTGTTATAAAAACTTACTGTTTCCATCTATGATCAAAAATAGGATGATAAAAAGCAATTAAAACAATTTTCTCAGCAAGTTACGACACGTTTTAATTGAAGCCCATCAATTTTCATTACTTATGAGACATCCTCATATAAAATATTTTCTTGCGGAAAAACTGTTCTCTTTTATTTAACGTTTTTTGTATTCTGTATTCGGCTTGCTCCTTGTAGTAGACGGTCGCAGATTAAGATCGCATCTTTTGGTATATCGAACGTAAATTCTGCGGTCGCTCTTGCTCTTTGATTTGTATGCAATTAGTAGACCATGATATATACATAAGGCGGGGAATGGATGGACCCAGTTCAGCTGTCGTTATCTTTCTATTAACATATTCTTGAGAATATTGAAACGACCTCCCTGGCGTCTTATTTTATATATTTAATTTAAATTAAACGGAATACATTAAAAAAAACGTATATAATGATCTCTAAATTGGAAATATGATGAATGATGTGAATAATTTTCTATAAAAAATTATTTACGAGGATGGTTCCAAAAGTACATGGCTCAACGGAGAAAACTCAAAAATTTTGGGAAAATAAATATATATTTTTCAACGTAATCTCCTATTAGCTCCATATATTTTTCCCAGCGATGTTCAATAAGTTTGGTACGAAAATCTTTAACCATCCAGCAATTGTTTCAAGTCTGAGAACAGAAAATAATCCGAGGGGGCTAAATCTGGCGAATAGGGTGTGTGAGCTAGCAATTCAAACTTTAATCTTTAATTTTGGCTAGAACATTGTCTTGATGCTCATACAAAAAAGAATTTCAAAACAAACCAAAACCATAATTGGACAGTACCAAACCGGGTTTACATCTGGAAAATCTACAATAGATGCTATCCATACGGTCAAGCAGATAATGGAGAAAGCGCATGAGTATAAAATGGAAGTGGAAATACTCTTCATAGATTTTGAACAAGCGTTTGATTCGATAAAAAGAAGTAAGCTCATGTTGGCACTAAAAGAACTGGGAATACACCCCAAACTAAGAAAACTAATACAGTGTACAATGAAGAAAACAACAGTCACAGTAAGGACACAAGTGGGGAACACAGAAGAATTTGAAATAAATCAGGGTGTAAGACAGGGGGATGCTTTATCAACGACGCTGTTCAATTTGGCACTGGAATATGTGATGCGTAAAATAGACAAGAGAACAATAAAAACTAGAAGTGGACAAATAGTAGCATATGCAGACGACGTAGCACTTATCACAAGAAGTCGAAACACAATGGAAGAAATGCTAAAGGAAATAGTACTAGAAGGAAGTAAAATGGGTCTCAAAATAAATGAAAAGAAAACAAAAATAATGAGGCTAGATAAACGTATTATAGGACGTAAACACAAAATAAAAATTGGAAATTTTGATTTTGAGGAAGTAGATACATTCAAGTACTTAGGAACAACCTTAAGTAGTGACGGAAATAAAGAGGCAGAAGTCAAAGAAAAAATAACAGCAGCTAACAGGGCATATTACACTAACAAAAAACTACTGCAAAACAAAATACTAGGAAAAAGTACAAAAATGAGAATATATAAAACAGTTATTAGACCGGTCATGATGTATGCTGCAGAAACTATGACTATAACAAAAAAGCAAGAAGAAGACTTAAGAATTGTTGAGAGAAAAATATTAAGAACAATATTAGGACCAGTAAAACTAACAGAAAATGAGTACCGAAGAAGAATGAACCATGAAATAGCACAAGAAATTAAAGAGGACATAGTAAGAAAAATTAAACAACAAAGAGCAAGATGGCTGGGACATGTATGGAGAGCAGGAGAGAAAACAGTAGCGTACTCAATATTAGATTGGACCCCTGGAAGTGCTAGAAGAAGAGGAAGACCAAGGTCTACATGGTGACAAGAGGTAAAAGACAACCTTAAGAGAATTGGGATGTGGAACTGGCAAGAAAAAACGAAAGATAGACGAGCCTGGCAGGATATGTGCCACAAGATATAAACAGAAGAGAATGGGGACTGATCTACCCCGAAACAAAGAAAAAAAAAAGATCTAGAAAGCTCGTAAAAGCGGCGTTACCCCATCTGGGGTGTTTAGCCACCATATATATATATATATATATATATATATATATATATATATATATATATATATATATATATATATATTGTCTTGATGAAACAACACTTTCTCACTTTCTTCTTAGCCAAATGCGGCTTTGATTTTTTTACTCAAACGTTACAATAAGTATCCACCGTTGATAGTTTTTTTCTTTTTGAAGATAGGCATTAAATATTTCTAAAAAAATGAGGCAAAAATTTGCTCGTGCCTCTCAGTTTATAGTTCCAAAACATTGTGAATTATCTACTCAATAGATTTGTCGATGATAGTAGGATTTAATAAATTTCGGTATTGAGCCGAATCGAGAAAGAAACATTCATAAAAATAAAATAAATAAACCGAAAATCAAATGTATCCCAGCTCCCCAGCTTTTTTTATTTAAATTGCGTGGAAAGAGATTTAATAAAATAGATATTAATTCCCCTTATCGACTGTCTTATCGTTAGCAGTAAAGTCGGCATCGTGTGCGGTATCTCGAGTAAATTAAGGAGACAATATAAGATGGGAACGCGTGTACCGTGGCGTTTTCCATTGAGTCTTGAGTCGATTCGACCAGTTTAAAATATCGAAATGTAAGCTCGGATAACTGCACGTAATAACTACGCAATTATTTTAATCCAAAAAATATTGTTAAATATAGAAATAACCAAAAAAAATACAAACTATGACATTCAATTAATGATATTTCACCGATTTCCATCTTTGTTGATTTAAACTCGAATAATTTGTCATGCTTCATTGACAAGACGACTTAGCAATAAAAACAAATAAAAGGATGTAAGAATTTAGAAATTGTAGAAATTCTAACGATTGAAGTATGTTTTGAGGGGTGGGAAGGAAGATAGTGCAAAATACTTGGATCTGTTAATCAGCAAATTGGTGATTACTCACTACAAATAGTTTAAACCATGATTAATACACCCAGAAACTTAATTTTAACATACAAATGATAGAAACTTTAGTTTTTGTGATAATACACATACCAGCTAAGTATTTTATCACATTTTTATAGAACGATCCATCTTTGGCCTCAAAATAGATGTCTGCTTCAGCGATTAGTACTTCATTCCATCGATATTTTCACATTTGACCATATTTTTGAGATCTGGAAACAGCTTGTAGTCGTTAAGAAACAAGTTTGCATGATATGGTGGGTGCATAAGCAATTCGGAGCTCAATTTGACCAAGATGTCAATGAGAACATCTTGGTTGAAGAAAATAGTAATGTTGCGTTTTTGATCACATAGGACGGCTTTTGCCAGTTCACTCGAATGCTTGTGTTTGATGAATTTCGGTTTCACCTATGGTCACTTCTCTAAAATTTTTCCCTTTACGATTTTCAAGAAAATTTTCTGTTGTAACCACTTTTTTTGGACGTCCCGATCATTGAGCATCATAGCTCATATTTGAACTCCGCTCATTCCAGTCAATGGGTTCATTTTCCAAGACCATGATACTTTTCAAACAAATCATTTATCTCAATTGTATTTTCTCGATTGAAAAAATACTAGATGACTATTAGTTTTTATTAAAATCTCAGAGGTAGCGTTCGAAATATGACACAAAATGGATTTGTGGGTCAGATTACGGACTTACAAGTAAAGTTTATACCTCAAACGTCGGTTTAAACTACAGATACCGATTTTTTCACGTTTTATAGATAGCGTTAACTGACAACCCATAAATAAGCAAAAATGTTTTATTTTTACATTTTTTCCTCGGTTGAAATATAACCCGACTTTTCCGAGAAAATAAAAATTCGTTTGCCTTGGTTTTAATTTTTTTTCTAAATCGACAATTTTGATAATTTCTTCATCATCAAATATGAAGTGAATATCTTTAGTCATAGAGAAAATTTTGTGTTTTTCGTAGTGGAAATAATGAGAAAGAATCGTGAAAACG
Source organism: Diorhabda sublineata (assembly GCF_026230105.1). Classification (NCBI taxonomy): domain Eukaryota; kingdom Metazoa; phylum Arthropoda; class Insecta; order Coleoptera; family Chrysomelidae; genus Diorhabda; species Diorhabda sublineata. The sequence goes on from NC_079479.1 coordinate 32,606,234, forward strand.
TGAACAATTTGAAAAATGTATGTTGGAATTCTCAGTTTCATATTAAAGTTTGAACTATGCCCTATTAACTTTTCATTAACTGCACTTTACTCATTGATATCAGAATTATATTGTATACGAGTAGTGCAGTTGTGGACTGCTTTTATTTAAAAAAATTGTCGGCTACGCGACGCTGTGCAGTTTTGCCGTCGTCTCCGCAAAAATAACACATTCTTCTTTTTGGTTTATCAGATAAGGGCTCGGAAGGTCTTTAATTAAAGTCGCAATTAGTGTACTCGTTGAGCACCCACTAATTAACACGACAAACATCGTACAGACAACGCCGACAGCGTCTCAGCGGCTGCTTGCTTATTTTTGCCAAGAAATTGGTAATTCCTAAATTCCCTAAGTTTCCTAAATATAATAATTTGGAAATCTATTAGAATTTTCCTATTTCACTTAGGGATATTTCATCTGTATTGGTTAACTTGATTTTCTTTTATTATTAAATATTAAATAAAAATTTGTAATTTTTTATTCAAAGATCATCTCAAGTCTAAGTAAACAGTTTGTTGTAATGTTATTTTTTCCAATTTTTGATAGTTAAGGAAATTGATCTAATTTCTTTCTGTAGAAGTATTAAAAACGTTTTAAGCTTTCTTCATCCTTACGTTCCAGACCTATTGAAATAAAACAAAAATTTGTAATAAGTACGTAGTTTGATCTACAAATAAGATTTCTTAGCCTAATCTGAAAACAGGTATATCTCATTTTACCAAAACTCTATTTTATTTTTCCACCTTTCGCGATTTTCTCTGTTAAACTTCACTCTAAATACAGTAGAAATGCAGCGAAATTCAGTTGCAGTGTTTCATTACAAGACACCATGTTGTCTTTGCAGTGAATCTAAATTCTAATAATACAAGAAAAATTCTTCCGTGCGAGATTTTTCGGAACAACAACGGTTGCAGCAAGTAAATCCCTTAATTTTATCATCAATAATATCACCAGTTTTTGAGATCTTTTTCCCATAGGTTTAAAGATGTGTTTGATTTTCACTTTTTCCATTCTTTTGGATTTATTGCTTTTTTTGCTCTACTGCCTGTTCCAATGTATAATTTAGAAAATATATTTAAATATAAGTTCCCATTTCTGAATTTCAAATGCCTATAATTCAGAAAGGGGTCGTATAAGTCCCGAATCACCCTATATATTTTATCCGAGGAATAATTCCTAACTAAAAAAGTTCTTTCCATACAAAGTAAGTACTGTTCGTAGTAAACGTCCTTAAAACATTTATTAATTATTAAATAATTAAGAGCAGGTGAATATAATACCTGCACGTGTGACCCGCATTCGGGAACTCTTCTATTAACGGATACCAGCGAACTGTTTTGTGGGAAAATGGACGGTTATTTTTCAGGTATTACATAATTATAAGCATCAGTGGCGGTTTATACGTTTAAATTAAAAATTAAAAAAAATCATGTCACGTATAATTTTTTGCAATATTTTTTTGTCAACCTTAGAAATGTCAATCGGTGTGTAATCCATTTTATCAATGTTCATAATATTATCATTATGCTGGTAAAGTTATTTTCTGTTGGGCAATGCAATGTTCATCTTTTCCAGTTTTGTTTAAAGGCGGTAGTGGTAGCAATCTCAATCACAGAGCTTAAGATTTCAACCCATATATATATGTGGCTTCAACCAATCATTTATTGGTATTTTTAATCTCAATAGTTACTTAACCCATCAGTTTTTTTCCAAATAAAGTAGCTTTTCGTTAAGTAGAATGTCGAAGACCTCTTTTACCAAATCTTCATGATGAAAGTTGATTTGGTTTATTGTTTGTTGATGCTAGCTGAGATCAATAACACAGATGAAATTATAGCTGCAAGTAGCAATTCACGTCCTTGCAGTATTATTATTCATCTGGAATACACTAACGTGGTCTGCGCGCTTTTTCTATGACTTACAATGAATCACGTTATAGTACATATCGTTTAAATGGAGAGGTACTCTGTATCCAGTCCAGTGTAAGGCGTAATACGTTGGTTAGATGCCGAGTAAATATTTTATGCTTTTTGGATTTACTTCAACATTTCTGGAGTTCCAAATTCACTGAAAACCTTCACTATTGAAGGCTGCCAAACAAATACTAAACAACGTGGCGTCTTTAATCTTGATAAAGCAACTACCGCCGGCTCTAGGTCAGGCTAGGTACTTCAAGGACTATCTTCGGATACTATCAAAAGTTTTCCTCTTTTGTAAGTGTCTTCTACGTGCATTTCTTCCATTTTCTACTGTATAATGTATATTAAATTTTTGTTTGTCATTTATGTCTTAAATAAATATTGCAAAAGGTTTTTCAATAGCATTGTATATGCCATTTTGTCTATTTTTTGTTTTCGCAAGTTATTTGATAGTAATAATGTGTGAGCAATCATTTGCTACACCTGCCATTTCAGAGTATGCAGGTTAGTTTTTATAATTGCAACTGGCGACTTATTAATACTTTGCTAATTTATTAGTTTACATATACAAAGTTTCTATTTAAACGAAGTTTTCAATTTATTTAAATTAGATTGAATGACGACAATTATCAGATATCCTGACGGTTTCGAGAAATATCTTAGGCCAGGAATTCTCAACCTTTTTTTGGCTACCAAATGTTCAGCTCACCACCTGGGATGGTGCAGACCAAGATTAAACGCATTTAGGATCAAATAAAGGTTCTAAAACTATTTCCAGCTTGCTAGTAATTTATTCCTCACAATATATTAATTTGATTGGCCTATTATGTACTATGTTCCTTGCATGACTACTATAAATTTTTTCTAGGTTCATATTTGAAAATAAAAGAAAAAACTGTCCCTTCCAGAGTTACATGACAACGCTCTTAAAACTATGCGCTCTCTAGTTGGTTTCAAATTTGGAAAAACTAATTGGAACATTCATAATTCAAAATGTAAAATCTGTGTTAAACTTTTGCCAATTAGAGTATCGCTAGTAAAATGTCTTGTAAAAAGCATCTATTTGTCACTGTATAACACTATTATACACAAAAATATTCCTAATGTCTGGTTTGTAAGAGAACACATGCTGTTGAAATCACGTACAGAGGCGGAGATTAAGTTTTTTTTTTATTTTATATCAAAAATTCACAGAGACAAGTTTTAACATAATCACCGAAAAGATCAATACATTTGTCATATCTGTGGACAAGCTTTTCAATACCCTCTTTAAATAAAGTTGCCACCAATGAACAGACCTTGAAACTTCTGGAAATTCCGTAAATAAAGAAGTAATGGTAAATCTTCGGTTTCCTCAACCATTCTGTCAACTCATTGAACCAGGTCTTCTGAAACTAGAGATTTGCGTCCCTTCATCATGCACATCATTACGGCCATCTATAAACTTTCGACAACATTCACGCACAACACCATCACTCATGAAGTTTTCCCCATAAACACGACTCATTCTCCGATGGATTTCTGCAGCCACTATGGCTTTCAGCCTTTAGAAAACTAAGCACACTTGGCGGGAGCATCAATAAAGGCGGACATGTTTACGTGGCTGTAGCACAACGCCGACTGACGCCTGAACGTCAATAATGGCGTGTGGAGTGTGTCGGAGGTTGGAAAAAAACGGCCCTCGTAAATAGTTTACTGTCTTGAGTATATAATCAGTTTGTTAATTTGCCGGTTATGATGACACTTGCAATCACTCTACATAGAAGAATCGGATGTAATATATTGCCATCGAATTATATATTCTGATATAGTAAAAACTACAACCATCTGTAGAAGAATTCATTCATTGCGAAAAAGATAACATGAGTCAATCAAAAGTAAACTTCTTTTAACGAATTTAGTACTAACAAATTATCATATGGCTTCTAGTTTTTCTGTTGATATTTTTTTTTTCAATAAGTTCTTGATTTCTAATAATGTTCTTATTAATTTCATCTTCCTATTGTAGTATTCACAATCCATAAATACGGATATTACCAATATTTGAAAGAAAAGAAGTTTAGGTCTACGGATTTCCACGATGTAGCCACAAATCTTCCAAGAAATCTGATTCGAAATACTCGAATAGAAAATGAAAAGACTGTAGGCCCAATTATTAGAATCATATATCCATAAAAAAATGCTTGGTGATGAAGCAAAAAGCACAGTTGAGATATGAGGGAATGAAGTACCACAAGAAAATGTATTACCCTATATCTTTTCACCTTGTGATATTCCTAAATTAAAACACTTTTGCAGACGACACAGTTATTAGGACATCAGGGAAAATGCGGGACGAAACAAACATACAAACATCACTAAATAGAATTAGAATGAAATTCAATCAGTACATGTTAATTATACTAACAAAAATAACGAGAACAGAATAAATATTACGCGTATCCCTTAAGGTCTGAATACACGCACTGGTGGTCATCTTGATGCTCGGATCATCACACTTTTGTACCAATTAAGTGAACCAATTATCGATTATTATAAAAATTTCAATAGGCTACTTTTCCATTTCCTCTTGCAATAGTTACGGACGACTATGAAAAACATATGACGTCCTAACCAAACCTGGGACGGGCATTGAAATTTAATGTTGAAATAGGTTGTAGGTACTATGTTTGTAAATAGTCGAATTCCAGAGCAATTTATATATTTAGCAGCAGATTAATCTCATGTCGTATCGTTTCGACTGAGAATTTTAATCATCCGGAGCTTCCTTGTCACGTCGCGTCATATTAAAAAATATGCTCAATACAACATGACGTTATACCTAAAGGATATTTTGATATACGAAAAAATTGACATCAAAATATAGTAGCATGAGTTGGGTTTGACAAACGTCCTTTTGATAAATGTCGTCGTAAATTGGAGACGTTTAAATGAGAAACGGAATGATTTCTTGAATAATTATGTGATATATGCAGTACACTGTTCATTATAGTGATTTGAGGGCGGGGAAAGGTCCTGCTCCGAAGGGGGTTGCGAAGCCCTCCAGTTTTTCTAATTGTGAGGTAATGTTTGAGGTTATGTCCAGTATAAATCAGTAGGTACTGACCAGTATAATATGCAAACGTATTTAGAAGTTCTCAGCGCCTCCGTAAGGAGCTGCGAGGAGTGCCCCTTCCCCCCGGAAAGAGCTGCGAGACCCTACCCAGTAAAGAGAACATTGAAACTCAGGTTATATTAGTACTGACTGCATAGTACTTATAGATTGATGACCTTATAGTTGGTTGAGGTTTTAAATGAAATACAAATTGATAATAACCTAACTCAAACTAACCTAACTCAACCTAACCTAACTTTATTAACAGTAAGGCGAACCAACGATGACAGAAAATGCCTCTCCATAGTGTTACCAACTCTGTGTCAAAATTTCGGTCTACACGGTGTTTAAAAAAAGGCCAGTTAGTCAAAATTATAAAATAAAAATGAATTGAATTATGGGATCATAACCTTAATAGTATTCAGAAAATTTCATTAACTAATTAATAACAATACAAAATGGCGTCTATTAATCATTTATGTTTGTGACCAAAAATGATGTAGTAAATTACGGTTGAATAGAAAATAACAGAAATTGCTGGAATAATGGGATCTACTCTAAATGGAATGATTTTGTATTTTTTCATTATAAAACTACGCTTGGATGATTATCATGAAAACAACCATCAACCTACCACCACACCAAAACTCACTATTACATTTTCTTATGGGAGCTTCGATTGGCAAGTTCATCTTCATACCCGAAAGAGTTCACCTTCAGTCTCTTGAATATATCCAACGGTTTCAGAAATTATTAACTTATCGTTAGATGACAGCAGGTTGATTTCAACATTGACTCAAAGAACAACTACTACTTAATATTCTACCAAAGTCAGGAGTTGTTATGAACCACGCATCGTCTCATTGGCGGAAAGTCCACACACTCACGCAACCTCACGAGCAGCTTTTGCTCGAAGTTCGAGACCTGTTCGATTCGGACGCAAAAACGGACAACGGAAGTTGCTTGTGGCGAGAAGTTTACACTATCTCATTCGGTTAGCATCGATCAACTTCTAGTGGACGCTTTAAATCCTGTACGTCTTCCATCTATACGCGATTTTCTGAACCATCGTTTCTTTCTTGTCTCCATTTCTTTAATTCCATAAGTTCGTTATCATTTCAACTTCGGCTGACAACTTTCTTGGCCATTTGATATCTTTTAATATGATTTATTACATATGAAAGATAACTGCTGCTGCTAACATTTGTATCATATTCTCTACCCGGACAGTTACTTATTATCGGGATTATCATATCTAACTTTTGACAAGTTGGCACTATAGCTTATGTGTAAAATAATTTTCGATGTAGCAGCTGTTGAAGATTTTTTTAAATAATATCGATTCTAAAAATACGATCGCTAAAAATACCATTTAATAGGAAAAATAATAACAAGGAAGATTATCAATAAATGTTATTTTCACACTAAGAAATATAATAGAAAAATGTTACGAAAAATGAGAAATGCTGAACTTAGCTTAACATTCATAGACCTAAGAACAGCATTCGATTTAATCCAAAGAAACAGCGTGTGATATAAACTTAGAAGGCTTACTATATAAGCACTAGCTAAAATTTCATTAGAAGAGATAGAAAAACTTGGAATTGAAATTAACATAAAAAAATTGATAATAAACATTTATTTCTGCGAAAATATTAAACTCCAGAGTATGCTTTTGAATGATATCTTCTAATGAATCATAGTTTCTCTCTGGAGTAATTCGTCCTTGTAAAGATCTGTCTTCGTGTGCGGTAAAAGGATTATAATAATTTGAATCGAGATTGAATACCTTGATGTGAAGACATGTGTATTCATAAGTCAAGTCGATAAAGCTCTACCATTAACGAAAGAAAAGCTCTGTGAGTACCGACACGTGTTTTTTTTTTAATTGCAAAACTGGATAAAAATACTTTTTGCGGTACTTGTTGCTAATAATCAAATCAGTTGATTAATTAAAGGATTGCAAATTAGGGAAAAAGTATAATAATTATGATGTAATGTATGTTCGTAAATTTCTTAATTTAATAAGCAAATGAAATATTAACATGAGGGAATCAAAGGAGAAGAAACAGATAAAAATGAAACCGTTATAATGGAGAATGAAAAAATTATTATAGACAATAAAGTAATAATGAAAAAAGCAGAAGTATATCTTTGCAGTACTGAAGCAAGGAAGATTACAAGAAAAGACAACAGAATATTGAAAAAGAATATAGAAAGAAGTACGATGCATTTGGGAGTCCAAGAAGTATAAATAAATAAAGATCTATCAAATATGGAAAGGAAATCTGAAAGAGTTTTTATTTTTATGACATTCTAAAGAATTCTTGTAGTAGTAGAAAAAAACTATGTATCCACCAGCTCCGATGTTACATGAATGAATGAATGCTGTTGATCGAAAATCATTAAAATGTATATATTTGTATCGGAATCCTTCGCAATTAACAAAGGGCCGAAATAATGCTGCTAGATCTTCCTAATATTTTTCAAAACATGTGTTTCGAAAGCTCTAGCAACTCCGAAGGAGAAATGCAAAGGAATGGGGATCAAAATCGACTATAACACCTGGCTATACACTCTCCAGTTTGCAGATGATTAGATAATATGTGCAAATTTAGAATACGAAAAATCGTGCTTGCAAGTGAACGTAGCAAAGACAGAATACTTGTGTGTAGGAGAGGATAAAACCCACGAAATTATAACGAAATGTCAAGAAGGGATAGATTACTCCGAAATCAAATGTAGGATAAACAGAACAAAAATAATTACTGAATCAATAAATGGAATACTGAATTAGGAAAATAAGGAAAACTGAGGATCTACTATGCAATAATTAGGAGACGTTAGTATAAATCGGAAACTTAGAGTATGGACGACCGGTCAGAAACGACACAATTAAAGTTCAAATAATCCTGAAACAAGCAAAGCTAGAACATATTGAGAAAGAGCAGTTGATTTGGTACTGGCACGTGCTGAAGATGGCAAAGTATAAAATGAAGTGGATCGTACAGGAGAACATAGAGAAAGGAAGACCGAGATTATGATGGCTGGAGCATGGAACAAGAATATCTATTAATGTACGATCTGCACCGACAGGAAAGAGTTTCAATTAGGCATCGGACGTGGTAGGAAGTTTTGTACACGAAATTATATATTACATAAGACAGACATCTCGGTGTTTGGAAAAAAGATTAAGAGATCATCAATACGATGAAAAATGTAATTCGTTAAACAAAGCATGAAATATCAAAAAATTCAATCACAAAAATTAACGAAACGGAAACAAATACATGAAAAATAGAAAATTGGAATAGAGAATTGGAGAGAGCTGCTTAATTTAACAACTAATGAAAATTTTTTTTGTAGTTAACAGATCTCTTTTTTGATATTTATGTTATATATATATATATATATATATATATATATATATATATATATATATATATATATATATATATGGTATGATAATGTGTAATGTTTATTATTATAAATTTTTTTTTTTAAATAAAATCAGATTTTAATTTGGGCGCCATTAATAATTATTTGAATTTCTTTATTTTATTATGTTATTATTATTTTTTTTCTTCTCAGGGTATTATATTGTGAGGTCAAATTGAAAAATTTTATTGCGATAAATTGTTATGGTTATAAGGTCAGATGCTAATAGTTTTAAGACCGGGTCTGTTCTTTATAATGAATAAAATATTCAAAATATACAATTTCTTAACTAGCTATTACAATTATTTTATTTTACAAACATTCATTCATTCATTCATACTCGTAATTACACTCATAAAACTAGATTATATGGAAATGTGAACTTAAATATTATATACTAGAAGAAATACTTAAACTTAATAGAACAGTACCTAAAGTGTTTGTTATGTTGTATTTTTCTTTTAAATTGGTAATTGTTACGGCCTTGCAGAATAAACGGATACTCCGCTGTAGTTCCACTCCCGTTCTTTTCCTTTTTACAACTTCTTTATCTTGGAAATTGTCCCTTTGTGAGTATTCTTACTTATTTCACTTTATTTAATTGTTTTCACTAATTTCTTATTACTACACTTATACAATTATTAATTATCAATCCTTTGAATATTTTATGCCTTTTTTATCAAGATTTTAATTTTTTAAATTTCAATTAAAATTATTTTACTCTTTTCTTTTCTTGCCAAAACAAATTTTTTTTTCCCGTTGTTGATTCTCTTCTTCCTTCTCTTTTTTTTATTCATTTTTTTTTTATTTAACCAATGATATTTATTTTAAAAGTTAGTTACTAAATTGTCATTTCTAAATTTTTAAATTACTGTGACTTTATTCAAATAATATTATTCTATAATTTCTTTGTTATATTTATTTCATTCCTATGTTATTAATTTTATCATTGCAGTTGTCAAAATTTTTATATTTTATCATTTATAACCTTAAAATTTATGTTGGTATGTCACACAAATTTTTGAAGTTGGTGCTCCTGTTTTTATCTGTCAATTTATGGATTAAATTCTTTGATTATACAGGATTTGTCAAAATTAAATAATAATTTATAATATAGTGTTGGCCAAAACTTAATATAAAGAATGTTATTTATTTTATTGTGATAAACTGCTCTAAATAACCGAATAACAGAACTGAACTTATTGCTTTATTTATATCTTATTATTATTTAATAATTTATTTTGGATATATTTATACCATAACAATATCTATAGTTCGAAACGTCAATCTTCCTGTTTTAAAATACAATTTTCATTGAAAAGATACCATTTGGCAAGAAAAACATATAAAAAATAAGACGCTGAACCAATTACCAATTAGGGTGTAACACAACCAAAATAGAGATTAAAAAATATTTTTGTTGGTGGTTAGTAACAAGCTATTGAGCTTCTGTTTGCCCGAAGCGGATTCGTGAGACTCCTCCGACCGGGTTTAGTCTTTTTATCAATGATAATCAATGAGAAGGCGGTTACGCTATTATTTACTAAAAACCAACATGATTAAGTGGTATGTTTTAACTACCTGATCTGATACAAACAGCATTATACCGAGTGAACGAAGATGATATAATGTATTGAAGTTATTGGGTTTTATTTATTTATGAAATTCATTATCGTTACTTCGAATTCATATGTACGAGGGTTCAATTTTATGTATAAGAGGTTAAATAATTTCATTTCTGTTTTGTGATTTTATTGTTTAGTTGGCATTGACGATCTTTTACAGATTTATTTCATTTTTAACGTCCCATCTCTCATTCATCGTTTTTTTTTTTCAACTTCCTATAGGCTATAAATTAAAGACAAGTTTATTTAAAACAACAATTTTATTACTAAAAGACTGGTACACTACTACAGACCTTGAAACTTCCGGAAATTTCCTAGACAAAGCAGTAATTGTCAATCTATGGCTTTCTTTAATCATTCTGTCAATTCGTTGAACCTGGTCATCGGAAACGACACATGACTACGGCCATCTTTCGACACCATCACTCATGAAGTTTTTGCCATACACACGACTCATTCTCCGATGGATTTTTGCGGCTTTATGGCCTTCAGTCTGTAGAAAACGAATCACAATGCACACATGGCTGTAGCACAACGCCGACTGACGCCTGAATGTGAGTAGATTGTCGGCCAAGATTGCTTAAGGGCGTTTGAGTAGATGGCACGGATTCCCTTCTATTTTTGCCCTTAGAATTTCGTTCTCTAATTTAGTTGGTCTTCCTGATTGATAGGAGTCGTTATATTACCAACTCTTCACTATATTATTTATATATTTATATCTGAAGAACCATATCTGTGGATATTTCTTCAATATTTAAAGTTACCATTGTTAATTACCTTTTCTTCTGTTACAAATTTATATCTTTCCTCTCGAAAGCCCAAACTAAATTTTAGTTTTAATTGTTTCAAAACGGTTAGAAACTAACCCGCTACTGTCCTTTCTCATAAATTACATATCTTATAATTGGTTTTCATTTATTGTAATTAAACGTCTCCCGTGGCAGAGCGTTTTCGAGGAGGAGCATCCGGAAGGAGGGGGCAATTCGTGATTTATTTTAGATTTATTTTATATGTTCGTAGCCGGGGATTTCGGTCCATCCTACTTTCCGATCAGTTGTAAACAAACCCAAGAGACAAGTGTGATGGTTATCACCGGGACACACGCAATACTCCATCAATTATTGAAAGTAGAATATTTATAAACACAGTGCAATCTCCATGTAACGTCACTCGAACTAACGAGAACGTTTGAAGAGTTTCAGTCACTTTAATTTGGTTATTTTAACTTGTTATGTAATGATACTCTCTATAATATCACTCCCAATAATGAAAACATAGATCCAGAAATGGTCAAATATCTAGGAAAAGAAATGGATATGGGAGATGATGAAGGAAGCATGAATGTTAGAAACAATGTCACAAGGATGCTAGTTCCAATCTACAAAAAAGGAGAACAAAAAAACTACATAATATACACTAAGATGATAGAAGGAAGCTTAAAGAGGATGAAGAAACTGGAAGAAGAACAAGCAGCATTCGGAAAAGGGAAGACAAACAATAAATATTTATCCGCCGACCATTAAAGAAGCTCCGAAAGCAGCTAAATGATTAGAAAAGTACTTTCTTTATCATTGAGATGCATAAAAATAATTAAAATATATATAAAAACTCTGTATAATGCTGTATTATTCACAATCCTTTTCCAGTTTTCCTCCAGATGCTTTCGTTCTCTGTTTTCTTCTTTTCCTAGGCGTACTCCTGTTTATTTCGTCCTTTGGGTCTTTAAACAGTTTCTGTCTTGCTTGGTTTCTTCCTTGTAATTCCAGTTTGCAGTTTTAATCAAATCATCTTATTCTCCAATGTTCCTAGCTCTTGCTGGGTCACATTCTTCCTTTTTTTCTCAATCTCTGTCAACATATCTCGATACCCTCCCTTTGTATTTCAGATTTGCATTTTCAAATTGCCCTTATGTCTTATTTTACGACATCCTGAGGCTTTCCTATATCCTAATATGTTGTCTGAATCCGTGTCCGCTCCTCTGTAGCTTCTGACATCTGTTATCAATTTTGAATACTTCCTTTCCACTAGTTCAAGGTCGAATCAAGTTTCTTAATTTATCGATTTTCATATATTAATTAAATCAATTCAACAGAATGTGGAACGGTGAAGATTTCCTATTTGCTAACTTTCAAAATTTACTTATTTGAATTTCAAGATATAAATTGATTACACTTAATTAATTTAAAAAAGGTTTGTTTTAGAATGGGGGGTCAGATAGAAATCCGTTTTCAAAAAGATCAATTAACTTGCAATGTTACTAAAAAACTCCAGAGTATTCTAACACTATCGAGTCAAAAAACAAAATGATTGAAAGGAATTAAATAATCGGAGACGTTTTATATCAATTACGAAAAAACTTGAAAGTCTTTCCTATATCAAAACTGAATTGGGGAGAGACAAAGAAGAAAATACCGAAAAACAGAGAACATCAAAACGGCCCAGGGCCGTACATGTCGACCGACCTCTGAAAACAATGAAATAATGACAAACTGAAGTAGCAACAATACGCGAACTTCCCTTTAAAGCCTTTTGAAGCCCGCCGAATGGTAGCTGTAACCCTCAGGTGATTGACTATTATTTAAATTTTTATTTCGTGAGTTGACTAAAATGTGAATCTAAACCAACAATGTATTTTGGTAATACAAAAGGGTGTAGAGAATACCAATATGTACGTATATTTTTTATGATGTTCATAAAGGAAATTTCATTGTTGTGAATCCTAATTATCATTTTCTTAATTAGTATGTGGGCGAAAAAAATTTCGTATATTTTTTACTTCCAACTATATATTACTCCATTTATCTTAATTTCATCGTCATCTACAAATGAAACATTCAACAATTCATGTTGTAAATATTTTCATTTTCTACGAATCATCTCATAGATTCCTTACTCTGTATTTTGATCTTTATATCTTAGTGTTGACTCAATCCATTGAGAATTAGCTCGTAGTAATTTCCAAAAAAACTTTGCAGAATTTTTATCATTTTAGTCAAACTTCCAATGATCTTTATCCATTCTCTAATTCTTTAAAAAACTAATACAGATGTCTTTTCGAATTTGCTAATATTCATGGACTTTTGGACCAACTTTTTCTTGTTTAAGCTCCACCTGCATAATCAACTGTATACCACATTTGAACTAAAGACACCACGTTTTCAACATGTCATACAGGGTTTGTCCGGAAAGTAATAGGACTGAGTCGATTTAAAAAAATTTATTGAGCTAATCGTTACAATTCTTTAAAAACTTTCAAAATAGGCTCCTTCTGCGTCGATGCAGCGCTACCAACGCGATTTCCAAGCATTGAAGGCGTCACGGAAGGCATTCTCCGGAATAGCCTTGAGAGCCGCGGTGCATGCTGCTTGGATCCCCTCTGTCGTCTCGAAATGCTTGCCTTTCATCGGCCTTTTCAGGCGAGGAAACAAAAAAAAGTCCGGGGGGGGGGAACATCTGGGCTGTAGGGCGGCTGCGGAAGTGTTGGAATGCCGGCCTTAGTCAGGTAGCTGTTCACAAGAAAGGCGGTGTGAGCCGGGGCGTTGTCGTGGTGTAACTTCCAATCTGCTGCGATGTCTTGTCGGACCCGATTGACCCTTCGTTTTAGCCTCTTGAGCACTTCGACACAGTCGACGGTCTGTGTTCAAAACTTTGCGCACACGAGTCACATTGTCGGTGTTTGTTGAAGTCGAAGGTCTTCCAGCACGGTCTTCATCGGCGACCTCTTCCCGGCCCTCCAAAAAGGCCTGGTGCCACCGAAACACCACTTCTTCCTAAAGCAACATCTGGGTAAGCCTACTTGATCATATCAAACGTCTCTGTCGCAGATTTACCGAGTTTCACACAGAATTTAATCGCGTACCTCTGCTCTAACGAACGCTGCATTTTCGGCTTGCACAACTCACAGAAACACGTCGCGCGAAAATACCTGTCCTGACTCTCCAGGTGCTCGGAGACAACTGACCAGCCGCTCGTTTGTTAGCTAGGAACGCCCTCTACCGAATCCAGTCGGTGCGCACACGCTCTGAAGTACAATCGCGGCGGAAGAAAATCAGTCCTATTACTTTCCGGACAAACCCTGTATGATAAGCAGATTGCGTTAAGGATTGTGATATGCCACTTCTGATTTATTAATTCTAACGTGAGAGTTTTTAATGAAATTAATTTTGTATCAACGTACAACCCCATTCGAGGAATTCAATAAAAACCCGGTTTCGTTGCTAAAACGTCCTTTATCTCTCTACGTTCTACAACTAAAGCATGTAGATATATAGAGGACGTTTTAGCATCGAAACCGGGATTTTATTTAATTCTTTGAATGAAGTGGGAGGATGATAACAAATTCGAATCGAACTGAGGAATATTAAAATATTTGAAGGAAATCGTAACAGGCCAAATGATACATTTCGATACTGAAATGCGATTACTTTTCAACAAATTTCATTTTACTAAATAATAGATTACACGATGTGACTTGATGATATTTTGATCTGTGAATGCATCAGGAATAGAATTGTCACAATAACGCCGCTTTAGATACCTACAGCTTAGATTATAACAAATTCTGCAACTGCCATTTATACTGAAATACACCTTTTTCGTATTTCAAAAAGGCGTTACCAGTAGACTAGTTTCTTGAACGTGTAAATTCGAAATCGCCGAGATGGCGTTTTCTAAAAAGGTGACATAGTCAAAAGTATCGACTGAAATGCAAGAAGAAGAAAATATTTCATCCTGTTATGTGAATATCTTGCGGTTATTATCCTTAGACTATCCACAGTACTTTTTTGTAGTATTAATTATTATGATTCATTAGTTCAACTGGCGAAGCTAATTACCAAGTAATTTTTGGTATTTTAATTTATACACTTGCATAAATTCGTAACTTCTTGGGTTCATTCATCAAATAAAAATGAGGCTCAAACATTGAAATCTATATTCAGGAACGTAACATTGAATAATTTGAAAGGTTTAAAAAGTTGAACACGACCCGCTTCCCATTTCAGTTGACCCACCTATTAAAATTTTGGAAACTTGTGTTTGTAGATCGAAAATTTAATTTAATTAAGTGCTCAGTTTTTTATTGGTGCGTGTTTCCATCTATTGGGTAACCATTGAACTATGTTCTGGAATCTAGATGCTTCTGGAAGGTGTTTATTATTACTAGATCCTCTAAAAAGTTCTTCTGCAACGATCTAAAAAATAGCATGAGTAAATATAAGGCGAGAAGATGAATATTAAATCGTTGAAATAAATAATAATAAATGATAAAGTAATAATAATAAAGCCTTACAAGAAATGAGGCATTTTTGTTTAAATTCGGGTACTTTACACAATTCCAAAATACGTTTGATTTTAGGGATTTTTTACAAGTGTGAAACCCTGCTTTATTCTATTGAAATATTTTTAAAAAATTCGATTTTTTTACACTTTTTGATAATATACTACCCTACACTATGAGCGATGAGGTTTTGGAAGAAATTTTCTATGTTTTATGCGATTAAGTCAAGATTTGCTATCATCAACACAAACTTCGAATCGGCCTTTGTCACTTCATTGTATTACGTCCCATTTATTTTACCATTAATGATGATTCTTCGTTTATTTTTATCAATAATGTCAATTTTCAATTAGTTTTGTATTTTTTTTATTATTATAAACTCACGTAGTAGTCCTATATCGAAGTTTACGAGATTTTCTATGGCTCCCATATCTAGAAATTCGTCTTGTAATATATTTGACAAACTTAATTCATATAATACGACGATTATTTGAAAAGTTTCCATCCTATTGAAGAAAAATATTTTATTCAAAATAGGCGTTGGCATGTGCCGCAGTTCTTTAGGTTAGGAAACCAGAAAAAGTCGGTGGAGGCCGGATCAGATGGAAAGGATGGGTAGTCAACCAATTCATGAATTTCACCCATGGTGATCACTGAAAAATGAGGAGGTACGTTGTCCTTATGGAGAAGCACTTTCCTTCACATGCGGTGTTTTCTTTGCAATTTCCTCCTTCAACTTTTGTTTTGTATTGTCTTTTCAACTGCTTCAAAAACAGTTGCAATCACTTTTCCGGTCGACAAAACCGTCTTTGCTTTTTTCGGAGCAGATCTGCAATGCACTGTCTTCACTTCAGTAGTATGGTAGTGGATGCAGGCTTCATCTTCATGCATACTTCTTCAGTCAATATATCGCAAAATCGTTCTTTTGATATATCAATAATGCTCGTCCAGTATCATTTGGTGAAGAACGTAGTATAATGGGAATAAAAAATACAATTTGATTATTATAATCAAACTATTTTGTACAAATTTTTGTATTATTTTGTACCTACAATTTAAATTTTTGAAAAAAAAACCCAAATTTGGTAAATACAAGTTTGAAGCGGTATAAGATCCAATTGACATTCCTTGAGATAGCTTCATTACCTTTATATAATTACTCAAATTGTTTTGTTTTGTTAAAATTAATTAACACCTCTACTTACTATATCAAACATTTGCGCAATATTAATTCACAATTTCTTCTTTTTAGTATTATCAAACTCTCATTCACTTATCTCTAACTTAAATGAACGCAATCTCGTCGGTCGATGGCTGGTTTTATATCAGATGAAAAATCTGCCGAACCATTGTTTGAAGGATCCGTCGATATCTTTTGTCGGTTGATATCTACCTTTTACCTTGGGATATCCATTTTCTCATAAATTTTCAGTAGCGTCCACAATTATACAGGAAATGTCAGAGATTTTCGGAATCCACGATCGGGTTAAGCAAAAAAACACCGAATATCATCTCAATCCGGATTGGAAGAAGATAAAAAGTTGGTACAAAAATAGCTCAGTAAACGGACACGTCTATATCTATATAATCTATAATTCTAATCACTTCTCTATTGTAAGCAATTTTACAAATCTGGAGCCAATTAAATCGTGATTCTTCGACTGATTCTCTCAAGATTTACCTAAACATCTCAACATCGTGGAGAAAATACTGTATTGCTAATATTACTGATCCAAGCTCATCGACACATCATTTTATATCACTGTTTAACATATCCTAGCGAAAGACTTTGCCAAGAAATAGAAGTACGACTATGAATTCAGATTTTAATTGAAATTACCATGAAATAATTTCCGGAAGTTAATTTCAGCACTATTAATTTCGTAATGAATATTATCTCAATATTGATACAATTCTACCTGTGCATTTTTTATAAGAATACAAATTGTATGCAAATAACAAAAATTATGACTCAATCTGAGAATTTCTGGTTCTTTTTGTATGTATATTTTATTACTGTTGTTATATATGCGATTCTTCGAGGTTATATAGATGTGAAAACTCCGAAAAGCATTTAATTTAAAGATCAAAACCCATATAATAGTTTTCTAAAATAGTAACTCACATTACCATCGGAAAGATGAGCCTACATTCCTACGTCCAACAATATATAAATATGAGTTTTTCAAACAAAATTCTCCACTTTTCCAAATCCCGTTTGTTCGTAATCTCCTTTTCACTGTAGAAGTACTCAAAGGCGGATCCCTAGATTCATTGATCTGAGCTGCTATCTCTGGACCCGTTTGTCGTGGATCACGTTCACTGATCAATACAATACGTTTATTTTCAGTTTTTTCAAGGCCACTCTGAACGTTTTCTATCGCCAAAGCTCCTTGTGGATGCATATTTTTTTACGTTGTTGTCCAGGGTACATCGAAATATTCATTATAAATATTCATAACAAGATATCTTGGTTCAAAAAGTATAAACCACGCGATTCACAAGACTAATTGGGACTAAACTTCAATCATAAACACTTAAGAAATAATTTACAGTTAAAGGATAATAAACAAATCATTGCAGCTTGCAACTAAACATTCACTCGTATAAAGTTATTATTTGACTGTTACTTTGCGTTTGTAAGACACCATTTCGACTTTCGCCTCAAAATATTAAAGAGAAATTAGTTGTCATGTATTATTTTGGAATTTAATGAGAGGATTATGGGGTGGTGCGGGAGCTTCTTCCACGTGATTTTGGTGCGCGAGTATGCTCAATACAATATTGAGCTGATCAAAATGTATCTTTTTCGTGATACAAATCCTATGTTAACAATTAGAAAGTGAGATTGCATCATACCACAATCCTATTTCCAATCTTTGATCTTCATTCGTTTCAAAAATTCACTTACTCGTTTCTTTCACATATCTGATCGAATAATGTATTTATTTTTTTTCTTTATTTTCATTCCGATTACTAACACTCGTAATCAAACATCAGCTGGGGTTCAAAAAAAAGTGGCACCTTGCCAAGCTTTAATGCCATGAATAAATAACCGAATAAATAACCTCATGAAGCCAGAAAATATGCCGCGTTAAGATAAACTACTTGTGTTCCTCAATGAATTTCAGGAGTGCGGTTGGCATTCAAAATATTGTTGTTCTCGAGAAAATATACGGTGAAGTCGCGAGGAAAATAAATTAGGTACCTAATAAACCGACGCATTCGGTTTTTTAACATTTTTAAATAAAAAAAAATAACATTTTCTTTCTCAATTTTATATTTTATCGTATAATAATTATACACAGTAACCAAACAACTAGTTCATATTCAAAATTAACTATCTAATCCTTATTTAGGTACTAGAATAATTACTGATTCACTTTTGTTTAACCTCTCTGTACTTTGGTGGTATTCCTCCTCTTTGTCCCCATTTAAATTTATTCCAAGATCATTATAAACTGTTATCTGAACACTGCTCCTTAAAAAAGAACCATTTGTTTATGGTTTGCTGAATTTAAACGTGATCGTACAGTCACCGATGATGGTGAACGTTCTGGTCGTCAAATTGAGGTAGTTACTCCAGAAAACATCGAAAAAGTCCATAAATTGGTTATAATTACTCGTAAATTGAAATTGCACTATTAGGCATGAATACTTGACCACGAGAAACCTTTTTTCAAAATGGGTGCCGCGTTTACTCGCAGTCAATCAAAAACAACAACGTATTGATAATTCGGGGCGTAATAAATTGTGTCGATATGTGGCAATGGATGAAACATGGATCCATCACCAGACTCCGGAATCAAAACGGTAAAATTCTGGATGGACTGCAGCCGGTGAACTACATCCGAAGCGTCCAAAGGCACAACAGTCAGCTGGGTAGGTTATGGCTTCAGTATTTTGGGTTGCGCATGGAATATTGTTCATCGACTATCTTCAAAAGGGAGATACAATCGGCCTCATATGTTGAAGAAAAAACTACTGTTTACACTTCGAATTGCTTACTCATCCACCGTATAGTCCAGATCTGACCCTTCAATGGCTCCTGGCAATTCACTGATCTCAGAAAAATGCTCGCCGGTAAGAAATTCAGCTCAAATGAAGAAGCAACGGCATCGAGAAGTTAGAGTAGCGTTGGAATGATTGTATTGTTCTTGAAGGATATTACTTTGATGCATAAAATCGATTTTTGGAAAAAAATGTGTTTTATAGTTAGTCACACAACTCTTCTGAGATATATTCGAATGCCTGTTTCTACCCTTCCATTTTGTTCAGGTTTCTTCAACGACATTTGTTCTATGTATTCACAAAACTCTTCTCTGTTTTCATTGATACTTGATTCCAAGTAAATTATTTAGTTTTTTTCTTTATCGTCGTATTTTTTTGAAATCTACACCAAAAATTCGTTTCTATGACTTTCTAGTTTTATTCAACGAAACAATTGAAAAACTTTTGTATTTGCTTAGTAATTTTCAAGTCGTTTATCGTTTTTTTCTCTTCATTATTCACTTCACACAACTTCTACATGATATATTTCCATTTCCCTCCTTTCTATCTTGGTTGGTATCTTCTTAGTGAATTTTCTAAGCTTTCTATTTCTAAAATTTTCCTTTTATTTCATTGTAAATTCGAGAATGGAATTAATTAATGCTTTCGACTGGTCTATATGGAAAATGAATGAGACGCTAAACGATATAGAGTGCACTCAAATGTTGTTTGACGAAATTAGACAACAACTAATTGAGTACTTTAGTTCTTGTACATTGCGAAAACTAGCAATCATTTTGTCGGAATTTAAGTTGAAAGATTTCTCTAATGGAACACAGATGTATCGTCATTTTTCATTACTGAAACAGCTGATTTCATATTTTGCAAAATGAATGATATATTCATAAATATATCTATCAGAAGTTCACAAATTTATTTAGAATTTAGAATTATTTTTCTGTGGCATCAAAATATGCTTATTTAGAATCCACGTCCTCATTTGATTGATATCCATCACTTTGGAGTATTTATTTCATTCCTCAAAGTGATCAGCAGTCGCTGGTAGCTAGATCTGGATGATATGGTGCGTCTAGAATCAATTCGATTTGTGTTGTTTCCAAGATAAGTATTTCCTGCTGCATCTGAGGCAATTTTTCGTGCAATAATATATATTTATGCGTTCATAATCAAATTTTCTGTTCTATTTCTCTCAAAAGTTTCCATAGTTTGATTCGACTCATTTCGGGGTGATCCTTATCGACTCGAACCGTGATAAAAACTTTATCTATTATAATAAAAATAACGACCAAGAAAAAAATTTAATTTAATAGAGAAATTTTGCAAAGATATGCAAAGTCTACAATCCTTTTCAATGTCAGTTGTAGACAGAGCAAGGGAAAGACTAAAATAAACTAAGAAGATCAGGTTCATTTGTGAATGAAGATTAAGGAAGTAAAAGACTGAAAAAATATTGGAAGACATTGATAAACAGGAAGAGGCTACAATTTCTTCTCCATGATAGATTGATCGTTAGACATTCCCTTAAGATGTAACTAAAATTTTCCAAATTTATGTTCTATGTAAATGCGCTTCGCAGGCCAAAGTCAAGTCGAAAAGCGGTCGTGCTATAAGTAACTATTCTAAACAATTGGCTGCCCCGAGATCGTATTTGGTCTTGTTCGCGAGAAGACAGCGCTGGTCTCAACTAGGATATAATTGTTTATCCCAAAGACTGCTTCAGCAGAAGAACCACGAAGAACTGGAGGACTTGATGAAATCAGGATCTTCTTTGCAACTGAAATAAAAACTGATGTCGGGAATGAATATGCTGATTTACTGCGACACTTCAACAGCAAAAGCTCGAGTTTTCAGAAAAGGAGCTTCACATGCTGGAAATTCAAACATTTACGATCTATACATACCTGTTAGTTTGATAGAAAGATTATTGCCGTACATTATACATACGAGGTCTGTTTTTTTTTTTCAACCTCCGATCGCTCCGTGCAGACGTTACACGGGCAGAAGGAAGTGGGCATGGGCTGTAGGCGACTGCGAAGCTCTCGCACTACACACTCCGCCGTTGTTGATATTCAGGCGTCAGTCGGCGGTGTGCTACAGCCACGTAAATATGTCTTCATGAGTAATGGTCTGTCTTTTCAACATTTCTGGTTCAACGAGTTGACAGAATGGTTAAAGAAAACTGCAGATTCACCATTACTGCTTTGTCTACGGAATTTCCAGAAGTTTCAAGGTCTGTGCATTGGCGGCAACTTTCTTTTAACAAATATCTCAATCTCTTTGGTGATTAGATGATTATGTTTTATATGAACTTGTTTTTCTATTTATAGCCTATCGGATGTTGGAAAAAAAACGGCCCTCGTATAAATTTCATGTATTCGTAGAAGTTACATAATAAATTGTTGAATAGTGAATGTTCGATTAACAATGTCTAATAATTTACCTCTCTATTAATGTAATTACTATCGGCAATAAATTTTCTTGACAAATTCGTCGATAGATATCGGTCGCCTAGCAATTTCAATTGAGATTTTCTATCGACATGGTAGTATTATACCCGTGATAGGTAAAACGTCGATTCTAACTAAAACCCATTCGGTTCATTAGCAACCAATATACAGCCACCGTGTACTGAATTCTCTAGTATTCCTCGGTCACTTTAGAACAGGATACAACTCGCCCAAAGCGATTACCGAGTTTACATTTATTTATAAAATGATTTTATCGTGTCCATTTTAAACTTGGAATCATCCTGTTTAGCTACGAATATTTGGCCTCCTCTTTATTGAGACGCTAAGCTCTAACCCTCGTACCACCTTTTTTTAGTCTGATGGTAATGTATGTTTCTCCGTTGTATACACATAATTAATGTGACAAAATTATTGAATTCATGAAATTACTGATTTTTTTATTAGAAAATTTCATGGAAACTTTTACAAATTAAGTCTAAGACATTTGTTTCAATGATACGTCTCATACAAACTTTGTTAATTTAGTGATTTATAAATATTGGCTTCATATAAAGGATTTGTGATAAATACTGTAAATAATTTCCTTGAACACAAAGTAAAAAAAAGATCTGAAACTCTGATGTCTACTGAACACAATCATTTAATTTTGATACCTTATGCAATGTATTTTGAATATCTTATCACTATTTTATTTAAATCAATTAAGAATATACGATGATGGATATATTTTTAGTTTTTGTTCACTCTAAACTATTCAAAATAGCATGTTACTAAATCTGCTGAGTAAATCGGAGGTGCATGGATAGAAAAACTCAAATTCAATTTATGACACAGTCAATTTTTAAGGTCAAAAAGTAAACTGTTTTTCAGGTTTCTTTTTTACGCACACCTCTGGTGTTCTATTAGTTTGTCAATAAATTAATCGCCTATTCGAATGAATGAGTTGTTAATATCCCGATGAAAATCAAACAAATTCATTAAGATAAAAGATGAACATTTTTCGGCATCCGTCTTCTACTTGTGGTCCATGTTTTAATACACAACTCCGTTTCTTTTTTTATAGAATCTTCGATTTCGATTTTTAACCATCTCCCTGCTCTGTTCATCAATTATTGATCCTCATATTGATTTTACCAAGCTTTCACAGTACCATATCCATGGCATCGTTATTTTCCTCATTAGTCTAATTTATTTTCAACTGCTTCAACCAGTATTCAAAGTAAAAATCTCAAACATACACTATTTATATAATTTCATTTATTTCTTCATTCCTTGTTTTGAATATCTTCATTTCAACTTGATGAAACATTGAAAATTTGTGGTTTCTTCTGGCTGTCTTCTTTTCCAACATTCTTCGTCCATATACATCATAATATAGAAAAATTTGTTTTCGCGAGATACACTAATGTGTATCAAAAGTCCGATACTGCCTTGCGATTTAAAAAATCCTGCGTCTATTCATTAGCAACTTACATTTAACAGAAACGGTCCTTGATAAATGTCAGTGTGTCCCACCAATGATTTATACGACCATGTGTACTGCAATTATACACTGTTCGAAGATTTAATAAACTGAGAAATCGACAAGAGATTTATAGTGAGCTTGCTGCAAAAAAAGAGAATGTGTTTCATTTTGTGGTTAGTAAATTAGGTTGAAAATGCACTCCGTTTAGCTCATGGAATCAATAAATAATATTTCAAGATCAGTTCATAGATGAATGGATTTAGTAAACGTGGTGATTTCCAAAAAACTCCTTATTAATTCCATAAAATTATTGTGGAATCGTTTTTTTTTAAGAATCAATTTGAAATAGCACTGTCCACAAGTCGAGGCGTTCGTGTTCATCATACATCCAGAGAGTTATTTGTGAATCACACGTCACGCCCAACACACTCTCCTCTCAATCAACCACTTAATTCCTACGCAACAACCAGACAAATTATCCAAGAAAGTAATATTTCGGGAACTTCAGTAAAGAGCTTAATAATTTACTAATTGAAATATCGCTTTCCCGAATCAACAACGACTTAAGTACAGATTACACTTATGTTGGGAAATGGCTTTTTAAAATATTTTCACATAGAAATTAACAAAACTTAAAATACTTTTAATTGCGAAGTTTAGTTTACTTTAGATAAAACTCTCGATGCACAACGAAGCGAGGACATAAATGAAAAGAAAAACATCCTTTTCTCAAGAAACAAAAAAAATAAACAACTACTTTAAAGTAGAAAGGGGCGATGTATATGCTCCTCCAGTTAAAGAAGGCTAAAAAAATTAATGACGATGCACTCGTTTTCTCACCACTTCTACGAGGTGGAGAGGTAAAATGCGTTGCGTGTTTTTTTACATCGTTTCCCCCGTAGACATAATCCACAATATTCAATTAAAGATTTTCTTATTCAAGAATAAATAATTTTCACTTTTGAACACCTCAATCCATTTTTTTGCATCCACCTTCGCCGCCACAACCTTTCGTACAATTACAAAAGAAGGTGTTCAGTAGATCATCACATGCTGGTGCTAATAAATTCATTATTGACTATAGTATATACTCCCAACCTAACTCTTCTGGATCAAATTCTTTTCCTCGCCAAGTTTGCAGTCGATTATAAACTTGATATATATGCTGTTGAGCTACTGAAGAAATAGATGGTAATAAAGGTAAACATAGCTGCACTTTGTCTTGTTAGTTTAGCAAATCTACAGCATCTCTAATTATCTATTATATTTCTGTTTCAACATTGTTTTTTCCTGATGTAGATAGATCAAATATTTGTTTGCGTGCTAAAGTACCAATAGATCTGTGTCTTAGCCAACGATAATTGTAGTATTATTTATTGATTCTTCAATCGCTGTTTCAGCTATTAAGCATCAGCATCATCACGTTATCGTCTTGTAGCAAACTAATTTGTTCTAACTTTTCAATAAGCATTTCAATGAATTTTCTTTTATTAAATCGATATTGAACTTCAATCGATTCATTGAAGTGCATTTCACAAGTTTTAGAAACGACAGTGGTTCGTCTTAAGGTGACAGTGACATTCATGTCATGGCATCAAATGCTGTGACAGCGTTTGACATCCGACGTTATGACACTAGGTGTTCACACGTACCAACACTTGTGTTGCGACATACTATTATCAGAAATGGCGGAACTCGTAACTGCAGTAGCGGATGTATTAGAGGACCTAACTAATGTGAAGTTGAGGCAAAAATTAAAAAGGTGAGTGTGGGTAAGAAAGTGGATTAGACGTAGGAACACTGCTGAGGGCATTGGATATAATAGGAAACGAATCCTTTCCTTTAATAGAGTATCTAATGAAACCTTATCCTAGACGGTCGAACCAGAGTATTACGGAACGTGTTTTTGACTATAGATTGTGTCGAGCAAGAAGAATAAGCGAGAATGGATTCGGAATTTTAACAAATCGTTTCCGAATATTTTTAAGGGCAATAGATGAACCAGAAAACGTTGTTAAAATCGTGGAAACGTGCTTTGGATTAGGAAAACAGCTAAGTCAAATTATGGATTAACACCTGATGTTGAAGATACAGGAACATGGGGACCACAACTTCATTCTCTAGCACTGATAAGTAAGGCTCCAACAAATACCTGAAATTTCAATAATGCTGCACGTCAAAAGCGTGCACAGTTAGCTGATTACTTTATGGGCGAAGGCGAAGTAGAATGGCAATACAGGATGGTGAATCTACAAGTCACCGGAGGTGTAGGCGATAGCTGATGAAATTCCAGAAGAATGTGCATTTCCCTTTTTCTTTATCATAACTCCTTTAACTTTATAATAACTAAAATGCAACTACTTCAAATTAACAATGCAATGGAAACATTACTTGAATTACTCTAAACTAATGATTTTTTTCTAACTAAATTTGTCTCAGACTCAGGTTCAAATTCTTCGTTTTTGGAAAGGAAGGTGTGAGCAAAATTATACCAGTGGAGCTTGGGCTTATAAATTTCATCAACACCAGAACCAGTTGTCATTGATTTTTTCACCTTTTGAAATTCATTGTTTATTTTTCCCGAATTGATCTAATGCATTGTTGCGGCATTCACGTCACGGCATTAGGTGCCACGACATAAAATGTCATTGTCTGAACGAGCCTTTAGTTGTGAAGGTCATTTGGATAAGCAATACAGTTTATGCCTTAGAGTACAAGCAATCCCGTATATGAGTGCATTCTAGTCGCTTTCTCCGAAAACTGTTGATTTTACTAAATAATGCAAGAGATATTTTTTGTAGACTATTTCCTTCGAAAAATTTGAGCCAACCAAAAAGCTGTAATATTTTATGTTTACCTAGCAACGATCAAATTTCAGCGATAATACTGCACTAGTGCAAATTATCGATAATTTGCACTAGTGCCAAATTTTCGTCTAGGATTAATAAACATCATTTGGTTTTAATTTTATATTTTAAGAAAAGGAACAATTATTGAAAATGCAATTAGAATATACAACTTTACTGGAGGCCGACGATGGTGTTTCTATGCTGCTTCCACCACTTCTTATTGTTACTTCGCTACTGTCATTTCGTATTTTTTGTACAATTTCCTCGTGGTGCTCACTATTTACTTGGAGGTAACTCTTTATCGAGGCCTGATTTGAGTGTCCGGTAACCTTCATAATTTGATTTTCTGAAACCCCAACCTTGGCAAGCTGAGTAACTGCCGCAGCACGGTTCGAGTGATTTGTCACTTTTATTCTTTTCGTGTCAATTCCTATAGCTGTCTTAGAAAAAATAAGCTATGCGTCCTGTAGGGTTGCCGTAGTTGTCAAATTCTTCTTCAAAGTAACTCAAAAGGCAATTACATGCTTCTCCTCCTCTCCACGCCAGTTCATATGAAGCAATATGAAAGAACTTGCGTTGAAGTCCGTCCGGAGTCGACTCGTCCCAAATGGCACACATTTTATCAATATCTTGTACTGATAAGCTAGATGCACTTGTTTTTCTTTTTTCAGGACACTTTTGCAACTGCTTCCTTTTTGCGTCTCTCGCAGTTCTGGCGCATTCAAACGTTACATCTTTAAAATGATCGAAAATAATGTTAAACTCTTCATAACATTTTTGTTGCAAAATTTTCGCTACTGTATTCCAAACTGTTTTGACAACACCTTCTTTATATTCTTCCCCATCACTACGTCTCATGTTGAAAGCGAAATCTCTTAGAATTACGGCCAGCTGTGCGACAGAAGTTTCCTTGTTCAAAGTGTATTTTCGTTCATCACAGAATTGTTGAAACTGTCGCCACGCAGAATCTCTCGACTGCACAAAACGTAAACTCATTTTGAAATATTTTTTCACGAACAAAACTGTTGTCAATAAGTTACCGTAGATACCAATTCAATGCCAATATGATGATCGTCAACTACGGTATAATTTAAAAAATAACAAATTTTAAACACAGAATTAAGTTTATTTTAAATTAAATTTTTCTCAGGAAGTAGTCTGCCAAAATGCCCTCTCGTGCATGTCAAATTGTCTCATAATTTCCTCTCGTGCGCATTCGCGCACTCGAGAAAATTAAATTATCGACAATTTGACATGCACTCGGGACATTAATATTGATAATTTTATTAGAAACAATTTTTATAATAACCGCTATTGACCTCTGAGCCTTAGATCGCGAGATATTTGCTAAAAACTGATTTTTTTATAGCCATATGTGAGAATTGGTCTGGAAATTGTTTTGTACATTTCCATTTTTGAGTGTCAGAAATTCCATAAGTTCTTTCTCAATCTTAATTTCAATAGTTTCTTTTACATTGACCACAACCATAACATTGGTTTTCTTTTTGTTGATTCTTATTTCATTTTTTGTCAATATTCAGTTCAAGTTGCTTAAATTTTCTTGTGGATCTTTCTGGTCTTCCATGATCACCTGCAAAGGCGCATTTACATGTAATAATGCGCTATAGTTGAGGCTATCCAACATAATGGTTTCTTTTCTGTGCTGCTAACTAATTCGTGTAAATCGTTAATAAGACACCGCATTAAATGGAAAGTGGATGAAGATAATTAAGCAAATTAGTTAACAAAATATATATGGAGGTAAAAGCATAGAAGAGGACGAAGAAGACTGTTTCCATTAGAGGATAAACAGTTAGATTATTGTTGAAAGATCCAAAGCTAAAAATAGTACTACAGAAAGAATCGATTAATAGAGCAAGATGAGTCTGTTTTTGGAAAGAAAGAATTGAAAAACAGTTTGTTCAGTTAGATTTTTTTTCCAATTTGAAGTAGCAAACCGATCAGTCTCCAAAACAACGGCCCGGTCCCGTCTTATAAGATCGTGTCGTTATTTTTTATATTTCAACATAATTGACGTATTCGTTATATTTCAAAAATGCATTTGATATTTTCTAAATTGTCGTGCAAGAAGTCTGCTTATTCCAATTTAAATTTAATATACAAGAGATTATTAAAACCATGCGAA
The DNA here is from genome assembly GCF_026230105.1 of Diorhabda sublineata. Classification (NCBI taxonomy): domain Eukaryota; kingdom Metazoa; phylum Arthropoda; class Insecta; order Coleoptera; family Chrysomelidae; genus Diorhabda; species Diorhabda sublineata. The sequence goes on from NC_079479.1 coordinate 32,634,563, forward strand.
AGGGAAAAACTTTGTTCACGAGAACCGCTTATTCTAACCGACAACTTATTAACATTTTTTGCAAATTTGCGATTGAATAATTTATAATGTAATTTACTTGGAACATAACGAGTATAATATAACTATAAATTAACTGGTACAAATGAGTGGTTTGTCAAGAAGCAATTAAAAGAAATTCAATTAAGTTGCATCGACGCACGGTAACAATTTCCTTCACTTGGATCGCTTGTTATTTTTAATAAGTTTTGTTATCACAAAAATTGAAAATAACGTTTTTTTAAAATTCTAAGATTGATCCAGCGATTTGTTAGAGGAAGATCTATAAAAATGATTCAGAAATATACATTAAAAATGAATATAAAGTTGTTTTAGTTTTAAAGTCTTGATTTTCATCGAAGATATTCCACTATAATTTTATTTTGTCAGTGGTTTGACCCATACATTAAAATATTTTGAACATCAGAGGCAATACCACCCCTAATATATACCAAAAGTACCAAAGTATCAATATTTACAGTAAAACTTATTGAAGGAAATGTTTTCTTCTTATTTATTAACCCAATCTCTTAAAGAAGAATAGATTGTGAGAAAATTTTAATTAAAATTAAATAATAATTGTCTTCACCGTTAAATAGAAATATTTTGACTTTTTTTCGTATTAAATCGTTTATTCTATTGAAAAAAAAAACACATAAAAATACGATTTAAATTTTTTGTTAGATAAATGGTCTCCCGCAACGGATGTTTGCTCTTAAATGTATCGTAAGATAACGGCACCTGCAGGCGTCAAATGTAACGTAAAGGATGACAGATTTTTTCACTTTTTATAGAAATCGAAGACGATGTAGACGGATACTGTACGCCTAATTAACTACATGTGTTCCATATTTTGTTTCAGATCATTTATTATTCATTAAAGAAGCGTTATTGATAGTCGAGTTGTTAACTGACTTAAATCGTACTGATCTTCATAATTTACGGCCACGTGAATATTTTTACTCAATGATATTGGAGAGTTATTATTTAAAAGCAACGCATTGATCAAGCAAATCAAATGAATATCACCAAAGCTTATTATTATTACAATTATGTTGTAATATATCAAACCTTTTAGCAATTTCCCCCAATTAGTGATGATCGAGACTGATCTTGATCTTGCGGTCTTGGTTTTACAAAAAATTCATTATTTTTCTCTTAATCTTATGGTCACGTCTTGCTCACAATTAACACGTGTTAGTGGATCATAAAAAAGTCTTTTATTAACTATTTACATCTTAATTGAGTGTACATTGAAGTGTTTTTTACATATTTTTTTGGAACTGGGAAAGGACGAAGAACATTAATCAAAACGATGACGGATGAGTTGGTGTGAGAAGCTCTTAATGTATTTCATGATGTTTTCGAACAATTATTTCAAATACGCCAACCAATAATAAAGATTTAAAACAAATAGTTAGGTGAAAATTGTCTTATCAACAAGTTACTTCGATTTACTTGCATAAAAATGACTTAGGAAGACATTTGTACCTTCAAGTTGAATAATATCAAATCATAGATATTTTTATTTGAAAAATAGCGATTCTTCACCATCTTCATCATCATTCGCCATTAGTTAAACTGCAATATTTACTAAAAAAAATCAACCATCAATAATGATCAATCATTCTATCAACACAATTATCATTGAATGAAATCACTTGATGATTTTGTTCTCATTGAAAGAATTTCCGACTTGTTAAACCAGCACGTCGGACGTGAGAGAAGAAAAGAAAAAAACTTCGACAGCTTTTATTGATTCATGATTAATATAAATCTATAGAGAATTCTGAAATCCATTGTCCCCGTATGCTTGTACTGATTCTTCTGGATTTAAGTGTTTTGTCTGAAGAATATCATGAAGAATGTTTACAACTAAATGGACCAAGGTTTAGAATCCTTTTAAATAATAAAAAGTTGGGAAAAAAATAAATAATAGTAGGATGGAAAAGAAGAAGATGATAAAAATGGGAGAAAAAATAATTTACGGGCGATCTGTGGTCGGGGAGAGTTTTTAAGGGTTAAATAGCAAAGTTGTATGTAACAACAAGATCTACAACTTTTATATTTACACTTTTCCCACATAATCTGAAAATTTTGTGGAAAATTCAAGAAACGAAAGTTCTTGGTTTTTTATTTTACAAAAAATATTTTTTTCACGAAATTTCCGGCAAAAGTACAAATCCTTTGAAAAAAATTAATAGAAAAGTTGTGGGTAACAAAAAGATCTACAATTTTTTCCAAATAACCTGAAAATCTATGTGGAAAATTCACAAAACCGATTTTTTGATTTTATCAATCACAAAAAACATTCTTTTTTCACAATATTCAATCACAATTTTCAATCGAAAATTCTACGGAAAATATCAGTTTCTTTTAAAAGTCGCAGAGTTTTTTGTTCGTTGAAATCTCCACTTTCTGATGTGTGAAAAAATATTACTACCACCTTGGTCAATTTTCTCAGAAAATGCAAAAAAAAAACGGAAAAAGCTGGTAATTTAGTTTAATCATTATATATCATTTTTAGTTATTTATCAAACGTCTAATTCATAATAAATATCAATATGATTAACATTGACATGAAAATTAGGCTCAAATCAATATTGAATTGTTTGATAGTTGGGAAACCTGTTTTTAAATTCTGACCCAGCACCTTAATGAAACCAAAATTGAAAATTTGTTGTCTGTTACATTGGTCAAGAATTGGTGAACAGTTCCATGGGATAACTTTTATAGAATATAAACATACACTAATGGAGATATTACGCTCAAACTTCATAAAAGGTGGAAACAATTCAATGTAATTAAAAAAGTCGTCGCAATCTCGCCACGAGAAACTGTAGTCGGTACAAACTTCCCGTGAGGAGACATCACTGCTACAGATAGACGTACGAAAGGACAAACCGCGCATTTTTTACAAGAAAATTGTTACTGATTGGATTTACGCTCACTTCAACTATTATTGCAATATGTCAGTTATGGAAACTTCACATAAAATCTATCGATAAACTGCCAACTTATTTGTGGTCCCTTTTTAGTAGATTTGTCAGTGTCTTATTTCGTTAATGGGGGTAAATGGTTGTGTCAGGCAAAAAATCCCTTTTTTTTAAACGTATCGATTTCTAATCCAGATGACGTAAACAATCCCAGGGTATGGTGGTCACCATCTATGGCGCCATCTCCTCAGACGACACCTAATTAGCATCGCGCACCTTCATCCTGATTTATTAGTTCCTTTGGCCGCCCATTTACTACTGATATTCACACTATACCAAATTTTTTAGAAATTATAGTGGCAATTAGAAAATATTTTATTTACGATATTGTTAAAGAAAAATATAATAAAATAATTTTTATAAACTACCTAAATCACCAAAAATAAATCAATTATGTTGAGTATTGGTGACAAAAATTGAATAGTTTTCAAAACATTGGCACATGTAGGTAGAACATTCAGTACTTGGTTGGACCATCTAATTGGTATTCTATCACAATTTAACGAGGTTTATCCTCAAAGTAAGTTTCGTTTTGTTCTAGAACTTATTTTCTACATAGCTCCAGAAATTTTGTCGTAAAATGGCACAAGTTTTTGTATGTCTTCTTTCACACAAGAAAGTTGCTAGGAGCGAGATCCGGGTTGTGCGCAGGATGATCAACCAAACTCCTGTAGGAGTTTCATTACCACATTCACAGGTTGAGATAGGGCATTATCCTGGAGACAACGCCTTTTAACAATGATCCTCGAGGCTTGCTCTCTATTTTTTAATGTAAGCATGTGCATTGATTGTTTGTGTACTTAGTTTTATCACGCGAAAAATGAATTTGAATCAAGTCACTGATTTTCTTAGGACTTCATCACTTCGTTTTTCGTGGAAAGCCTCAGATCACTGACGGAAGTTTACTACAATGCGCTTTATCACTTTCCGTTGCTTTTTTGGGGTTCCCGCAGCTAAAAAATATGTTTTATCTACTATCTACTAGGTAGAAACGTCTATTTTTACCTGTTATTTAAGTTAAAAATAATATTGTTTGTGTGTAATACAAATTCATTTCAATTATCTCTGTATTTGATCAAATTTTGAAAATATGGTTCTAATCTTTTCTAGATCCTTTTAAATAAAGGCTATAACACTATTTTGTTTTTTCATTTTCATTATAAAATATTTTAGTTGAGGCCAAATTTCATCAAAACTCTACATATTTCCTTCTCAATTATTTTTAAAAATACCGAAATATAATGATTACTTTGGGATTTATAAAAATATTAAAATCGACCAAATCATTTGAAATCTTTATATGAGATTAAAGTTGAAATGGACCGTACAAAGGCTTTTACAACCCACATGGCCAAGAGGGCGTTACCTGTGACACATTTTTCATTATATCAGTAGGACCTTCTCGAAAAAACTATAAATTATCCAATAAGTGCTTTTATACCAACTATGGCGCCACTTGTGACAGTTCTCAAACGACCGTTTGCCAAAATATATCCGGAAATAATATCTCGATGACAGATTGAAAGATTATTTGAGTGAGAATGTTTCAAACTCGACAAAAATTCAGATATTACACAATATGGTTTAACATGTGTTTATCAGGAAAATAAAGAAAATTATTAATGATTTATGTATGTTTAAGCACCTGTATAATAAAAAACAAGCATCGGGAACACCGAAGAGTGTACAAATTGAATATCTCTCTGAAAGATAAACAGACATCTAATATTCGAGGATGGTACCAAAACCATCTAACCTAACTTAACCTAACCAGAAGTACCTGGCCCTACAAAAGAAACACAAAAATTTTGGAAAAAAATATTTTCAATAAGTTTAGATATGATGAGTCAATTTACTTTTATATATAGACATTACCGTAAAGCTCATGCAGACATGTTTCCCATCCGTATCTGTACTTCCATGTAAAGATTTGCAGATTTCGGTTTCTTTGACACGGAACGGCAAATAGAGCAACAATTTTTTTGCACAACGGATCTATGGCAACCAGAGTTGTATGAGCGACGATTGCCGTGATGGTTCACAGATGGCATCTTTTCTGTCCTATAAAATGATTAAACAACATCCACCATCTTTGGTTAGATAATTTATGCAATCCTCCAAGATCTAAACTCTCCACCCCTTAACGACAATCAACTGTATGCCCAGACTCTGTCACATCAATAAACTCCATTAGACAAATCTATCTTATGATACGGGATATTCTCAAGCTGGATTACATGGGAATGAACTTCTGCAAAAGAAGCTTCGACTACTAACCTCCTGAGTGATTCAATAAAAATACACAATGGATAATTGGCATTTCAAACGCCATCAATGGTCACATAAAACTAAGAATACGTATTGGGCATACTGCAATGACTCATGGATATAGCACTGCAAAATAACACTCACAGTTGGGTTACTACATCGGGCAAACTAAGAGATCTGCTGATACGCGTTTTAAAGAACATTTAGCTTAGTTGAATAATCATGAAATAAATATAAATAATGTAAAATTGTAGAATGTATTTTAAAGCATTAATATTGTTAATTATAAAAATAGTTTTGATACTCCTTACCGCCAACTCTATAGTCTAGTAGTTAAGGATTAAATGTGAAGTTTCCAGCCGAAGATGATTTCCCGCTGGAATTATTTTCGCGGTAGAAGGTTTTGGTGAGAATATTAGTATAAAATAGGTAGATCAAGATTTTACTTTATCTCCATTCTCTGAAGATGATGACTCGGTTATCGAAACGCCTTTTAGACAGTTTAATTGTGAGTGTTGGTGTAGTGGTAGTGTAAACAGTGTGTTCAGTATTCACAGTTGAGTACATAAATTATAAATTAATAATTGTATAATGGCTGTAACAATTGTCAATGATCTCAGTTATCGAGATGCATTAATTCAAACAAGAAAAATTCTTTAGAGGACGTTTTAATGAATTACGAGTTCGTTTTCTGAGTAATACAATGAATAATACATATTTGTCTTTTATTGAACGATTTCCGTTAATTCATTAGACTGTTCAACACCTGAAAGGAAGTGTAGTACATCAAACGTATTTTCTAGAAATAAAAAAAGTTCGTAGTAGATTCCTGTTTTATTTTGTACTACTCTACTACCGTAGATTATCCAAAATTAACCTTAATCGATAGTGTTGACATGTAGTGAATTATCACTTCTACCAAATGACCTCATAATTTAGAAATTTCGAATCCGTTTAAGCGGTAATGAATCAAACACTTTCGACGTCCTTATCTTTTTAAATACCCACGTAAACAAACATGTGTAAGCTGCGAGTCGACACCTTATATTTTCAGAAAACGAACGTTGAAATAAATCCACTGCTAGAGTTATCGAAAAGCGACGCTTTATCTCGTCGAATAGTGTCATTGACAAAGTGGCCTACTGAAATAAAACTGAGCAGCTGTGCTCAGAGAGGCAACGGCTAGGATCATCTTGTCACACAGTTAGTCCTTTTCGATGTTTCTACTTGTTGGTCGATTAAAAATTTTATTAGAATTACTTTTGGCTCATTCCCAATTCGCAATTCACCACTATAAATACAGAGAGAGAGAGAGAGACTGAAATTTGAATTTTATTTTATAATCACTAAGGGGTTGTTAACAGGGGGATGTTTCCTATTTGCATTAGTGTACTTCTGAATTTACAAAAAATGGAGAAAATTCATTTTATATCAATATTTTATATGTATTTTAGAACTATTAAATTTTGCTGTGAATTAACACTAAATTTTTGAATATTTATTAAACAAGGATGATACTTTAAGTGTTATATTTAAATGAAGGAAAATCAAATGCGCGCCTAGACTCGTACAACATAAAAAATTAATGTATTTATGCTAAAATGAATTAATATACGGTTATACATGAACCATAGATTACGTGTTGGTAAATCGAATGGTTGATTAAGTTAATCGTAGATTGAACGCTGTGGTGGTAACCGTGCGATGCATAAACGATCTAATGCGGCAGGCAAATGATGGACAGGGCGATGAATCGAGACGGGCACGACGTTTATGATCGGATCATTGATTGCCAATAATGAGTCAATTTGCGCTGATTACAAGGCACGGCGGCGGAAGCTGTGGTCGCATGGTGTCCATAATAATGAACACATCATTTCTTCTCATTGCTAATTTATTTATAATAAAATGGTCTAAAATAAAAACTTAATTTTCCAACCTAAACAAAGGATAAGTCACGAACCGTTTTGGTTCTATCGATCGGCTTAATATCCATTACGGTGGGCTCGATAATGTCAAGAACCTATTTTAGTATATTATTTCGGGAGGTGTGCCTGTTAGAAAATTAACGCTGTTAAATATTTCATTTGGATGTTTCACCTACTAATATGTTTTCAAAAGTATTTCGTGACAAATATTTTTGCTTCTTGTTTTTCAATGGCACCAATTTGATAAACACTTGTAATTGTACAATCATGAAAATACTTAAACAACCTTCTTAAAACACGTAACACATTCAAAAACACGCGATAAAAATTCGCTGTTATACACGTTTCAATTGCGGTTTTTACGTCAAATTTCACAATTCGTTGCGCGACGGCTATACTGATTTGTTTGCAGTAGCGAGAAGCAATGCATTCATTCAGGAAAGGGGGGCGATAACAACTGGCAAAAATTCCATGTGAGCACTATTTCTTTGGCACTATCGTTTATAAATAAATAAATAAAAGCATTATTGAATGTAGGTGTTTCCTTTTTCGTTTTCTCGTTTTCCTTATCAATTCCTCTAAATTTCTGCTTCTTTTTACCCTCGTTTTGGTCTCGACTTTCGTTTTTCAGTGTTTTCAACTTTTAGTACATTTCTCATTAATTTTATTTTATTTTTATCTGTTTTTTCTAGTTAGCTTCAATTTTTTTGTTTTTCCACTTGATTTTCTCCGGTATTTAATGACCATTGCATGTATTTGGATAGTTTTCCTTTTTTTTTTAGTTTCTGATGTTCGGTTTCGTATATTTTGGTTAATACTGCTATCGACTCATATTCTTATCTACTTTTCCACTTCCATTTCCATATTTTTGTGTCCCATCATTGTTTTCTTCATAGCTTAGTAATTGTTGTCGTTTTTACTTGTTTTCTAATCTTCAAACACAAATAACAATTTTATTTTTGTCTGCAAATCATTCTAGGTTTTGAAAATTGTGATAAACATTTGGAATTTGGACTCGTTGATATTTAAAAAAAATGATAAAATTGATGATTAACTAGATTTTGAAACTCTACTATTGCCATGGTTACAGCTATCACTTAAATTGATGTTACTTTACCATTTTAACCTAAAACTTTTATTTATATTCATTTCTAACTAGTTCAAAAATTGGCGGACGAATAATTAATTAAAATCGCCAAAACTTTAACTATTTTATCGCATTTTTTTTTTGTTTCAGGATCCATTCACGGTAAGAAACCTCTTAACGTAGTTTACCTATATTAAGTTATTTCCAAACATGGTAAGTTTAATTACTTAATTAAATTTGAAATTATGTCTCCTTAATTGGCAATAAATAATATACAGGTTATTTAGAATTGGCCATAATAAAATATCGAATCTAAAATTGTACCTTTCCCAAATTTTCGCAGTTAATATCTCCCTTGAAGTTTTTAGTAAAGAATAATTCATTTAAGTTGAGATTTATTTTACATATTAACGAACAAATAAATGTCACGAGTGTCCTGATCTGAAGAAAACTATTCTTGTCGTAGAGGATTTGTACGATTTTACCACCCCTTTAGAAAAATCGTTACGGTTCCACTCCGAGCAAATTCTTCAGCTGCCTTCTACTACGTGTGTACGTATGGTGCGACTCAATTTGAGCGAATCTTTAAACTACAAAAGAGAGCTGACTAACAGCAGGGCTTACTGCCGGGACTTCCTCAAAAGATTAAACATTCTGGCTATTCCTTCCTTATTCATCATTGAATCCGTTTGCCTAATTCGTTAAGGTCTTTGCACGGCTATCTAGGGACGCGGCTCAATATTGTACAATGCAAAAAAATGCACAATCACTTGCCAATTGAAATAAAATCTACAACATATTTTCCAGCATTTCGCAATAATGTAAAGGCATATTTACTCGGAAGAATAATAATATTTAATTCCGGGCATGGTCAATGCTAGTATTTTTTGCTATGGACTTTGAGATATAGGGGAAGATTAAAATTTCGAATCAAAATGTTTCTAATTGTACAAAAAGAAAGCGCGCTATGGATGCAGAATAAATCCGTATCTTTGATGTAATTGAAGTATCATCTATAGCTTTACATCTTGGATTTGAACATATATTTTCTTGTTTTAAATTTTTTTTGGGACACCACAATGTGGGTTGTTATTGGAAGCTCGAAAAATTTAACAAACTAGTCAAATAACAATGTTTTAGGCATTTTTTCTCATAGTTAGAAATAAAACAGTTCATTGTAAAATTTTCATGCTAATCTTTTAAAGGTTTAGGAAAATTCGTTCCAATATATAAGTACTTTTAATCTTTACCTATTATTTGCAAACAGAAAATTATTTCTGAAAGCAGGAAACTGCAAATAATAAATTTAATAGTAATAGTAACATTTTCATATTGGGTATTCTTCTGACTGTGATTTCTGAATAATTCTACTAAAAACAAGAAAAAAACCCATTTTAATGAGAATATGATCTAGTTTTATCATTTTTTTAGACAAATTAACAATTTCACATCAATATTTTTCATTTATATTGCATAAAAAATCCATTAATAATAAAAACTAATTCAAAACAAACCGGAGGAAAAGATTTATCACTTCCTATTTCAAGAACGTCGAATCGTGTTTTCAGGTTGGTTGAATAGCCTTAATTGCCGTTATTTTATTTGTTAATAGTTAAGTGTTTCTTTATGCACCACTAAACTGTTATTGTTCTAAAATGGCCGCCTTTCGAATAGAATGCGGTTTACACAACGGTGAATTGTACGGACTGTGATATAATGGAGATTTAATTTATAGTTTAGTGATGTAATTGTATTTACGATTTCGATCAAATCCCACAGAAACAAAAACGAAAATCACTTAATACTATCTAAACATGTTATTACGAGGGTCGCTATTTAAGTTTTGAGATATGACAACACTGACGTGAAAATATTGGTCGTCCAAAATCGGCTGTGCTGTGTGTTTGTTTGTGGCTCCTTACTGTTAGTATATCCCACCACATTAAAAGCACTCGTTATCCAAACAGATTAAGGCGTCAACCTTCGGATTCGCCGGTGGTGGGTTCAAATCCCGGTGTATAAAAAAATGTTCTTTACATCAAAACAAATTCTACAACTATCGGCCCTGGAGATTTACTTTACTACCTGCATCAGTCCTACTTTTACAACCGTGCACCCTCAGCTGGAGGGTGCACTTGAATTATTTAAAGTTTCTTCTTAGTATCATAAAATTTAGCAATCAAGGACTGAAAGTCTTTGAAACAGAGTGACCAATGAGAATAATTTATATGTGCACGTGTAGAGATTAACAATTTATGTATCCTTATTTCATAGATGATTTTAGTGAAGCAAATCTAATAATCTGCGCATTCATTGTGATTTGTTAATATGATTTTAATTGAGGCAAACATTTCCCGTTTCAATCTATATTTTATTACAGTCATTAAAACGATGAAAATATTTGCAGAACTTCCTTCCTATATCTACAAGATTAGGATAATAATATGTTTACAATTCGCAACTTAATAAATGACACAAAGAGGTATTCGACGTCGAGGAAAGTCATTCATCATGTTGTCTTGTTAGCACGTCAAATCGACGTTAAAAATAACATTTCAGTTTCAAATGAATTGTTACTGGTCCTTCCTAATGACATTCATCATTAATAGGACAGTATTTATGGGTCGAGCCATTAAAAAAATGATATATTTGATGTAAGATGACACTCGCTGATATTGTTTGTATTTGTTCTGTTTTTATGAGAGTCGAATTGATGTTTGTAAAGTTGTTCTTTATAAGGAACGTATATTTTCTAGAAGTACATAGGATAAACTACTATTTGCCACAGTACAATCAAAATTATGTCTTTTTGGTAACCCTCTTCATTCACAATTAGATTTAAACACAAAAAATATTATGTATACTTAAGTTCATAAAAGTTATTTTCAATTTACAAAAACAAACTTCACTTCAGGAACGTCCAGTACTTCCTCGAATTCTAATAACCCCTTATATTCGTCAAGATGAATTTTGGGTCATTGCTTGAGGAAGATTTACGAGTTTTTAAATAAAATACATTCTAACTTTCCCAGATTTATTGGAACAGAAACAGTTTACCTAACAGACATCCGACTTCAATTCAAAGCTTCGCTGTAGCGAAGTCTTTGCGATGTTAAACCTTGCATGATAACCACGAATAACCGGACGAATAGGAACCATTCCAAAAACATAGTCCCCCAAATAGTACAATCAAAACTTCTTTTTTCAGGTGTACATTATACCTTATTACGATCATTTAGAGATTTCAGTACCATTCGACTATCATATTTAAACAAAATTGTCTTTCAATTTACTGGACTCTTCATATCCGTTTCTTCATGAGGTTGGTGACCTCTTTGGAATGTCTCTACCCTCATTTTTATGTTCTCCTTCCATAATTCTCGTTCTTCAACCTGGTGCTGGTGTAACGAGACGTGAAAGAGCTTTCCTATGCTTTATTTCATTTTATAAGAACATCTCATAGGGAGTAGGCCTCTATTTCTTTTTCCCTATTATTCTATGAGCACCATAAGCTTGTCTATATTGTCACCTCGTCTTCTAACTACAAAACCAAAATATTGCAACACTTTCTTCGTGCATAATGATAGTCTGGTTGTTACTCTTAAATCTACCAGTATCGACTCATCAGTTATCTCCGCAGTCCAGGGAATTTTAATTAGTAGCACCACATTTCAAATAAATAAATGTTTTTGTCTTGCTTACTTCTAAGTATCCACGATTCTGAGCCGTAAGACAATATTGGAAAGATCAACATTCGGACCAGATTCATTTCAGTGTTTTAGGTTATGTTACTTATTATTGACACCAGATATTGTATTATAATTTGTAGTAAACTTAAAGGATTTAACAACCACAGTCCACAGACTTAGTAGAAAGTACGATACAAAAGATGTGATCAGTTAGGAGATTGAATTAATTTTTTCGATCATCCCTTCTTTTAATTTATCTGCTTTTTAACTCTGTTTCTATACGAATGCAAAAAGAAATTACACCCTTCCTCTCGTTTCTCTCTAAATATGTATGGATAGCTTGAAATTGATAATAAAGTTTTGCAGACACTAAGTTATTCCTCGAGTGTTTCGGTTCAAGAAATTGAATTGATAACTACATGATAATAAAGATACTTATTTCTTTATGAGGATAGTCCCAGAAGTACCTGGCCTGACCCAGAGATAGCGGTAGTTGCTCGAAAAATACCGCTGTATTAGAAAGTATACAATCTATACAGCGTATGCTTCAAATTTGAAGACATCACGCTGTTTACTCTTTCTTTGACGGTGAATTTGAAAGGCCGTGGACCAACCAATATTAAAGTGAACTCGATTCTACTCTGGCTAAGATTGCTCCCTCGTTATTAACAGTAAATTATTAGGTAGCAAAGTTTATAGGAGGCCGTACAACCTGCGAAGACCAGCATCGCAGTGGTCGACCAAATGAGGTGATGACTTCAGAAATTTTGAAGAATATGGATGATTGTCGACTGACATAACCATGAATGAAACGTGTGTTCATGACTTCACCCCGAAAGAGAAGAATAATCGAAACAATGTACTGAAAAGAGAGAACCGGTTCCAAAGAAGGCAAAGGCCGTTCCATCTGCAGGAAAGGTCATGGCGTAAGTTTTTTGGGATGCGCGTGGGATAAGTTACATTGAATATCTTGAAAAAAGAAAAACTATCAACGTTTGAGTGAAGACATCAAGCAAAAAGTCTAAGAAGAAAGTGTTGTTTCATCAAGACAAGTTTGAATTGCTACCTCATGCACTTCTGGGATCATCCTCATATTCATTCGGAAATCTCTTCTTCCTTATTTTGATCATTGTTCTTACATTTTTACTAATTGTATTTTTTGTTGTTTCATGTACCTCTCACCATATACCGGCATACCCAGGCCGTAAGTATTTTTTATTGTTATTTTGATACCAACGTAATGGGATTAAGAAAGTGACCATTATTAAGTATACTAAATCATTTCTATTATATCCAATGTATTTAGTTGTTATTTATTGGCCATTTTACTATAAAAACGTATAAATTATTTCATTAATAAATCAAGCAGATTCAAATCTCAACAGGTATTAGAAATTTATATGTAGAGTTGGCAACTAGGCAACATAAGAATGATTTAAAAACAGATGTATCAATTTTAGATCTTGACTCTTCACAAACCAGATAAAAATCATTACCATCATCATCATAATTGTTATTTTGACATTACTTTCATCTAATTTACTTGACGATACGTTGAACAATATAAATATATTTTAAATAGTTCAACCATATTTCAAACAGTATCCACTGCTCTTCTAGAATATTACAGTTTATTTTGTATTGAATCAAAACTCTTACCGGGGCAGAATCTGGTGGATGACTAAACAGCTCCCCGTCAAATTCTGTATAAACAACTGCTGTACGTCGAGCTGAGAATTGTCATGGAGGAGTATCTTCCGCAGTATCTTAAATTGTTTTGGTATTAGGTTTTTTGGCACCCACCTCGTACACATTTTTTTCTTTGATGAGGAACGTGGCTCATTGCGATGTTAATCGTAGACAGAGGTGTACTGATAAATTCTTTGATACTTTATACATTTATTAACAAACCAATCGGCGCAGGCGGCGAAAGAATGAAGAAGACCTTCCGTTCTGGGATCACTGAAACTCCACAAGTCTGTTATATCTGGTTCTATGGTCGATTTTAATATCAGTATCTTCTAATAATTTTGTGGTAGTTTCAAATCACCTGTAGCTTGGTATATTGTTCTGCTACTGTTTTTTTACGGTCTGACCTTGACCTAAATTGAATTTTTGATTTCGTTGTTTGGGAGTGCATCTTTAATTGTACTTTTTATTCTGTATTCTCTTTTGTCTTCTAAATGTTTTGAATGTCTTTTGTTTTGTTTTTAGTATAATCATTTTTTTGTCAACCTCTTCATCCATTGATATTCCTTACAAAACCTAAACTTTTTATCAAAAAAAAATTAAATCGTTGGTTGATCAAAAATTTAGTTATTTATCAATTTATGTGTGTTTTCTATGACGTACTGCACAGGACAACATAATAAATGTTCACAGTGGTCTCGTATGGAGAAAAAGTTGAAGATAATAAAACATTTTGACATTAGTTCTTTTTAATGTGGGAGCTTGAGTCTCAGTGGCGTCCAGTGGGAGTACGTTTCTACTATTATGATGATCTTGATGAATGTGTGTAAGCGTAAAATTTCAAATGTAGGCTTTTGACAACTTCAAGATCCGTTGAAATTTATGTTTGCAATAATAATGTACAATATGTGAATTCGTATACCGTGAAACTTGGAAAAAATCGCGTATACTCTCAGTTTTTGACGAATCATTTCGAATTTATGAAAAATTGATGAAATAATAAATATTCGTATCAATTCCACAAGTTTTTTAAACTAGAACTAGCTAGCTTTTCACTAAGCTTTCTACTTCTTAAAACATATTCAACTGCGGTATCTAAATTGATATTGAATAAAATGTAATCTTCAAAAATTTACAATGAAATCTTCTTTCAACACTTACTCCAACAAACTTGAAGTCAATTCGCCATTCCCAACAAGTTTCAGTACTACCAACAGTCAAAAACTAATGGGAGTATTACCAAAGTCCTTAAAAATATATCTACTTGCTAATGCTTTTGGCTGCTTTTCATGGGACAAACATTGAGTTAACATTAGACAAATATTTGATGACTCATGATTCTAAATTCAGAGAAAGTTAAAAATTTTGTTGTATTTAAAATAGACAAGTCATAGTTCCAAACATATTTTTTAAAAGCTTCTTAATAAAAACTTTAGACGACGTTCTAATCTGGATATTGGGACAAAATGAGGTAATGATAATTTTTTTATTCCTCACAAATGCCCTTGCAATCCCAAAGTTATTACCAACATTTTTAGCTTTGATGATGTTGTTTCGAAAAAAAAAATCGCTTAAGTTTATTCTAAAACCTGCTAAGACAGAAGTTTCAAGATTTACCCAGGTATTGGTATTGTGTAAACTCCAACCGCACATCCGTAGTTAATAAAAATTATATAAACATTATATTAATATTTAGAACCGTTATTGATAAGTATTTGATACATTCTTATAGTATTGATCGTAGTTATCAGAGATGTAAAAAAAGCGAATTCTTTTATAGAAAAATTCAAGAGATTCCAAGAAATGAATGATCCCAATGATTTAACCACCCCACCTTCGAATCTAACAAAATTAATCTCGCAATTTGTTGGAATTTACGATGTTTTACACCCAGATTAATTCTTTATGACGAGCCGCTGCTGTTGGTAAATAATGCGGCTTCGATAAAAATAAAATTTTAAAATATTTCATTTTTGTTCTTTATTATAAGGCGACACTTAGTTATATGCAGGTACTTGATCATGACAAGTAGAATATGTGAAACATATATTAAAACATGTGGTGAAATTATTACAAGGGCGCTAACCCTAAGGATCTAACGACCCCAAATGATATTGACAAAATTTTCTTCGCGAGAAAATATTAGTACAAGTATTGTTAGCTACGAAGATCAATTTTTAAATACTTATAGATGAATATTTTGGAAAATTTTCTTCCTCTCTGTTCTTTTTCATCATTAAAAAATCTTTTCAAACATCAACCTCCTATAAAAACACTAAAACTCAAATATATTTCGTTCATTTCTGTCCCTCCATTTGATTCTGGTAATGCTGATCTGGAAAAGTCGTTTTTCTAGATCCAATTTTCCCTTCTAATTGTAGTCACAACTGTCCGTAACTTTTTTTCCCTTTATACAGCACTCAGTCAAAGCCTCTCTCGAAATCGATGAAGCATAGCAAGTGATTAACAAATTAAGGACTATATTGAGGGAAAAAAATACCATTTTCTATATTCATTGCGTGGACAACGAGATGTTGAAAATTATTGTTGTTCAAACATGAATTAGTTTTGCGTTCGGCGTCAGACGGAATTGGAATTGTCATCATGCCGAGATCTGATAAGGCGAACTGCTTTTAGGGGGGGACTGGCACCCTACGGGGGCCTCCGCATACGGCCACGGGGCGTCCTAAAACAAACAGCATGTCCCACCGTTATGACTCTTCGTGAAGGATTTCCTACTGGGCGTTCGATTTTTGTATGAATTTTTTTTTTATTTCTGAATGGTTAGAATATTTTAGTTTCGATAAAATTAGCTAACCCATATTATAATTTTTATATTTTCGCATTTGATTCATGTTCGTTGCTTTCTTTTACTTTCACTAGAAGCCCTTCACGCTTTGCACATCCTATTAGTACGAGAATCGATCAGTATCAAAACTACTACTAATGAATTGTATCTTAGAAAATAGTTTTCAGTGAAAATATCAAACAAATGGAATTCCATTAAATTATGATGAAAAATCAAAATGAAACAGATTGTATCGTGTATTTTTCATATTTATTTACTATAAATACAAAGGATGTTTCATGAATTATATCTTTTTGGGCCTTTCTCTTAGTCCTATAACTTCTATATACCATATAGCTTGTTTTGGGCTTATTATTTTCCTAATCTGTTAACCATCTTATTCTTTTAAATATTTTTTGCCTCATGGTAATTTTGGGTTTTCATATATATAAATTTCACAATACGAATATGTCGTAGTAGTACTTTTTTTATAATATATAGTATTTGAGAACCTAGTATCATCATTCTCCGATTATCTGTCTTCCTTGGACCTTCCAAAGTCACCATACATCGCCATCTAAAATCTTTAGGTAAAATCTATAAAAATTGTCTAGTAGAAGTTTTATTAGATGCACTTTTACTTGATTTATCAAAATAATCCCAACATGAAAAATCGGTGGTTAGACAAAAGACGATTACTAGAATCCGTCGCAAGGAGCAGGAAGTCTTATCATACTGCGAAATTAAAGCAAGCTGAAGTTAACCTACTCCTTCAATCGATACTAGGATCGCCTATCCTAAATTTTGACGCACTTAGAATCGTAATTGAACCTTCTGAATCTTTTCCCCTTATTATGGAAATTCCAACGAGCTTTACAATCTCATAATTACATCCACCCTTGAACTAAGTTATTTCTGGGACAGTAACAACACCCAAAACTTCCAAAATCATCTTCTATTCCAAGGATTCTTGAATAAACTAACAGTAATAGCTGAAGAATCTATAGATACACCCAACGAGCACCTACACCTACAAACTTCGCCGACCAAAGCAACAGAACCATCTCAGAAGAGACTTGGTAAATCTGCGTTACGGTCCCAATGAATCTCTACATAGCAGGACTTCGGAAACCCTTAGGATCTACTATCGGGACAATGCAACCTGATGGCCTATTAACGGAAATGTAGAACGCTAAACACCCAACAAACAACTAGCAAACATACAAGAAATAATCACCAACAAACAAAGTAAACATTGGAAGCCGACATTATTTATCAGGCACTCTGTATATTTATTAGAAATGGGCAGCGTTTGGACGGGAATTTTACACTCTTTGTCGTGTGTTGAAATTTAGCGAAGTAACTGCCCACTCGTAAATTGGATCTAAACAAATTTTGCAATCGCTTCTGTTACATGAAGTGATTATCATTTTTTGCTTTAACAACATTTTCAAGTAAAAATTTTTCGATCATTATGTAGGTAGTATGAATATGAATCGTGGTGTAATCAACACTGGTTTCTGTCACCTGGTCTTGCATCGGTGGGTAAGGTATACGTCCAGCAGGCCGGTAGACACCAAACACCGGCCCTTACTAACTAAAAAGGCACCTGTCAGCTTAAACACGAACACTTAAGCATTCGACAAACTGTTAATATATTAAAATAAATAATAAATGTGAGAACTGAATGTATAAAAAAAATGTTGTATAAGATTGTGAGTTTGAAAGTGAATAAAATTCAAGGTAATATGTGATTTTGACGCGTATGAGAATGTTTATGAATATTAATAAAATTTCCATACAACAACATCGTTAAGTCAATTTTCACTCGATTCTTAACATCACCACAAGCTATCCTTTATAATAGTGTGAACACATCCCTTCCTATAATGTCGATAAGGCTTTGCCGAAACTATGATCTTTATTCAGATAGATCACCTATTAGGTGATTGGGAATCCTAACGCAGATCGAGATTTTTCATTCGAGTTCCGTTTTCGGTGAATAATACAAATTTACAACTAAACCAAACAAAAACTTATTCGATTATACCGCTCGAAAGCATCCGAATATTCAGATGATGAAGTTAATCCAATCATAGTTCTTATATTTTTCTTTTTCTCACTGTCTCGCCATCCTTTTTATTATTGTCTATATAAATATTTGAAAGTTAAGTAGACTGAAAAATTTGGACCAATTTCAAAAGCAATTTGTTAAAAGTTTTGATATTTTGTTTGGAGCTTGCATTCTAAAATGTTTAAATTAAATAACTGATAACACTTTTTATTCAAATCAAAGATCAAGAGATGCCCCTTGGATAGTCGTTTTTTAGAAAACAATAATTTTTTTATTATTTTCTTATTTATTTATAATTATTATTAATAAGCATTACACTATAAACGTTAACTGTCTGTAGAATAATTCATTTTCAAATTTCCGTCTTATTCTGATCGTTTCTAATTTTGATAATAGTCTTTGACAATACATTTTTTTTATCCATAAAAGGATCTTGACAAGAGTCGCGATGTACTAATTGCCTCTGGCCGATAGGTGCAGCTGAGACATTTCCTGTGATATGATCGTCATTATGCAAATGATACTTGATCACATGGTACCTTAATCGAGATGCACCAATTCAAAAGGTAGTGTCTACTCCTTTACGTACCGTCAATAAGTTACTAAATTCAATAAGTACGAGCTGTGGCTATTAAAACTAATAAAACTGGTGATATAATAATTATTTATGCAACAAGTTTGTAAAGTAGTCAACATGTGCGTAAAGTGAAGTTTTTCGCACTCGAAAGTGTGTCTAAACTATGTATTTTACGCACGGTTGTAGAAAACATAATTTATTTTGATATTATGGATATTTATTTATTATAACTTTAACCATACATCGCTTCATGCGAATCTTCCAGTATTTTCCTGTTAGTTCCTTTAGGACGCACGCCGCTTCTTCTATCACAGCTTCAATAGACTCAAATCTTGTTCCTTTTGATGCAGTTTTGACCACGGTGCAAAATCCAAGATTTACTCGAGTTCAAAGTGTCAAATATTTTTGTAGTTCTTGCCGTTCAATTGTAAGGACTATAGGCACCAGCTTTGCATACACTTTTCGCATGTGTGGCACACATTCTTTGTCAACTCCTATCGATTTAGCAATCGCACGAATACTTAACGAACAGTCATATCGAACAACATTTTTCCATCAGTTTTTGACGTGAAAGGGCGACCCGAACATAAATAATCTTCAACATTGTCTCGGCCATCACGTGAACGCAACAAACATTTGAAGTTTCACGTGGAATTTTACAACAATAAACAACAGCCTTTATACAAACCAGGATAACGGCTACACTGGTTTGTCTACAAACACGGTAGATGTATTCGAAATCTTCAAGCTGAACAGCTGCAGCGCTAGGTTTCGTTACTTAATAAACAAACCTCGTATGAGACATTATCAGTAGTCTCAATAGATCATCTATATTTCTACTAAAAAGTTGGATTATTTTTTCCCTTTTTCGTTGAGATTTGTAGCTCTTGTTCTTAACAACCCCCACTAAAAAAAGCAAATCATTTTGATAGAAATGTGGTGATCTGACACTTATTGTTAACAGTTTAATAGTTTCCTATTAAAGTTTATCTAATCCACTAGATACTTATCATTTCATTCCCATTAATTTGGGATTATCCTATTGGGTAAACGACTATTCACGTTATTAGTACAAGTCATATTCGTGTCGAAATACATCTCATATTCATACTTTTTTATTTACCAACTGAAGCTTGATACCCCGATATTCCTTTTCTATACAATCACTTTCCATACAAAACTTAAATACATTCGCTCAATTCAACTGTTTCTCAAAGATAATTCCTTTCAGGGACTACTCTTGTGTTCAGATTCATCTGCAAACAATGAGTTTTCATTATCCATTAAAATATCTTCTTAAAAAACTCCTGACCTGCGAGCAGTTCATTCTTAGGTACTGCAGTAGATTCAGCTCCAGTAACATCGTTTGTCAATACCATCCCAAGCCGTCTAAATGACCTCCAAGCCCGCTATGTGATTCGGACCATCGAATCAAACAACTCCGCGGTTAAAGAATCCCTTTTTATCCCCTGGCTCAAGGCACAAGGGAAAACACCCCTCCGGTTGCTACCAACAGCATAAGAAGACTTCCCTGAAATCTACCTCAATTTACCATTTCCCACAATTTTTAAAGTACATATCAAGAGCTATTAAGCTTTGTTTGGGTAGTCACTACCGAAAACTGTGCAGTAGCGACCTTCAGGCACCCTCTGTAGTAAAAAAGAATTCAATGCAACAATAATGATAGTCTTTGACGATCGCGACGATCATAGTTATCGGCATGTGTGAAAAAATAAATGATGCCATCTCTATGTGTGAGTAAGAAACTCTACCCAACAATTTCGTATGCGCGTCTGTAAGTAATTATAAAGCCTCCCTATTATTATTAGTTATTAATATGACCAGAATAATGAATTTAAACAGTACTTACAGATGTCAGTTTCAGGAATTTATTATGGAAAGAAATAATTTTTGAACCTTGGGATTAAGAATCAAACTTTTTAAGAAAAAATTTAATGATGAATTGTTACAAGTAGACACATCCATTTACTATAAATTTAAAAAATAAAACGTTCATAAAAATCTAGTAAAGCAAACCTGAAACCTGTGGATTGAGAAATGAGGAAACCTTCTAGCTGCTGGTAACATTTGAAGAATTAATGGATAAACTAAATCCCGCTGAAAAACACCCATATACATGAGTACGAAACATGGAAATTTAATATCAAGAGGAAAAAATTTCTCCAACACTCTTTTTATAGAGAAATGATTAATATATTTTCATGTATCTGGGACTATACCGAAGTTAATAAAATCAAATCATCTAATATCTAATTAGAAATTGTAAAAAAATCAAATACAAATAAAGTTTATTGGAAAACGTATTGACTTCGAAAGAACGAAAAATGACTGTTTACAGTTGCGATTCGCAACCAGATCCTTACGTGGCATGAGAGAGGACAAGGACTTTGATGAAAGATATCACTAAAATGTGACAAAGGGCAGGGAAGTCAAAAGTTATGTGACAAAACACCCCAACAAACTCAGTTTATACTTGAAACAATAAGATATATAACCAAAAAGTACATACTAAATTATTGGGTTACAACTCACAGAATAAAACGAACAAATAGTACCTATATAATTAATAAAAAATCATCATAGATGAGAATGCATCTTATTAGATACAACCCCAATACCAGATGATTCATATTCTTTAATTCCTTACCGTCGCTATAAATCCTGGTGGAAGGAATCTAAAATTTGTCTTACTATATGAGGCCGAAGGTTATCTTGCAGAAATATTCTGAAGTAGGATAAAAGTGCAATAAATCTTTAATATATCATTGCATTCATATGATTCTTTATGAAGACCAAAGGTGGTTATATCATCTTAGATATCTCAGAGTTAAAGATGACAATTAACTGAAATCGGTATGGGAAAAGTGTATAAACACTTCGCATTGCAAGAACCTTTCAATTCCTACACATCACTGAGCTTTATTGGCATTGTCGATTAAAAATAATCCGTTGAACCTAATTTGTGGATTAAACAAAAATAGTAAACGAAATACAAAGAGATACGCACTGAAGAAAGCAAATATACTAATTAGATAGCAAAGAAAAAGTTTATAAATTTGATTATCTCAAATCTATAAGAAAATGAAATAGATGAGGAAAGGTTTCAGAACGGTGCGATCATTACCAAAATTACTGAGAGAAAAAATCTTTCAAGTCAAATCAAACTCGGACCGTATGAAAATGAATTTTATATCGCCATACCTATGCCAATTTTCAATTTCAAATTTTGAAATTGTGTTGTACACCAACAAAATATTATTTTTCTGTGAACGGACTAGTATGAAAATATAATACATACATATTTTAAAATAAACGACTTAATAAACACCAACCTAAAAACATATGTTAGATGCAGTAAAGATAAAAAAACGCAAATAAATCATTCTAATTAAAAAAAAAAGTATTTTGACAGTAATTAGTCAAGATGTATTTATAAATACTCGCGATACTGACTACTAGGTTGTTTAATGTGGGGTTGAAATAGTACGGGAATGTATCTTTTGCACGCAAACTAACATTTTAATCTTTTAATATCCATATAGTCGTTTTCGATTGCCTTAACGTGATAATTTACTTACAAATGATCATTCTTTCAATTCTATGAGAATAGCGAATATTAGATAAAAATTATTTGGAAAATGGAACAAACGCATAAAATGTCTTTCACCAAGTAACGTACCGCTTTCCTAAGTCGACAAAGATGTCAAATTCATTCAATTGCTTAAACATATTCTCCAAATTTCGTCCCCAGTGACTTCTGGTTATTTCCGACCTAAAATAACACTCCAAAGAAAAGTTATCCCACAAACAAATTTTGGGTAGGCATCGTACTGATTTATCACTCTACAAGGAAACTATTTGGATGAATAAAATATAATATTGTTAAAAAACTGAAATTTTGTTTATTAATTCGGAAACTTGAAGTATATTTACTTAAGTTTGGGTCATTTGCGAGCTTTTGTTTTGTTTTTAGAGTCGGAGTCATTTTTTTTATAGATTTTCAAAAGACGTACGTAACGCTTAATAGAAATTATTTATATGGAATTGAATGATTCAAAAATTCGAAAATGATCATTACAATGTGTCCAAAAAGTATCAGAAAACGTCCTTATTAATACAATTTCATTGTATACTTGAAAAAGCAATAAGAATATACTGGACTTTTACAGAAAAAACAGAACCACGAAGATGAAACGAAATCTATATAAATAAAATATAACAAAGGTAAAGAAAATCAAAGAATCTTCTAGTAGAAGTTCTTATTTCTTCCATAATAGGTCTAAAGCCTGTTCCTTCTTCGATATCTTTCCTCATTCTGGTTCTAGATTATCACTCCACGTCTTTCGTGGTCGACCTCTACTCCTTGTTCCCATTGGAGATTATCCCCTTGCTATTTTAACCAATATATCGTCATTCCCCTTATATGTTGGTTCCATTGTTTTTACTCTATGTTCCTATTCGTCAATATTATCTACTTCTGTTGTTATTTTTTCCGATATTCGCCTGAGAATTTTCATTTTTGTGGTTTCCAAGAGTTGCTCCGTTCTTGATGTTTAGATCATTATACATCTAAATGTCGCTTTGGCACCTTTGTTTCTTGTATTTAGTTTGTTTCGCAACACTACTTCCTGAAGACATCCGGCAACCTTATTTGCTCTAGCTACTTGTCCTCTTACTCCGTCTTCTACGTCTCCATAACTGGTTATGTCTATACCAAAATAGTTAAATTTCATTCCTGTTTCATTATTTTACCTTCTAGTTGTAATTTGCATCTAATGGACTCTTTTGATGTTGTCTGTTCTTCCTTATTTTGTCCCAGCCCTCGTTTATATCTTCTTCTGTATTCATTGGTCTTTCTTCTAATTTTTCTGCTAGTTTTTCTTTCAGTAGAACTGAAAGAACAAAAAGTATTAAATTTAAAATAAATCTAATGATAAAAGAAACAAAGAGCTATGGGTATTAAATGAAATAATAAATTTTCCTCAAAGCTGTATCTGCGAAAAAACATCAAAAAAAATTAAAAACAACTATAAGCTACGGAAGCGAAATGAAGAATCTAATTACTGTATTTATTTGGAGAAGCAGATTTTTAGTAAAAAGAACAGAAAAATAATAGTCCCAGACCATGAAGGAAAACATGGTATTCAGAAGTAATAGGAGCTGAAAGACGAAACTTTTTGTCACCAGATACTAGTTCTTTTCCACCAGTGAAGTGCTCTAAACTAGTTACAACCGATATAAAATTATTATTTAACTCTCAACGTAAATAAAGCTCTAACAGAACTATAGGAAAGAAGAAAGAAAAAGATAGCAATTAAAGATCATATATTTTCATCAATTCTGATTTGTTTTATTAACATTTTTCATTGCTTCATATAAAAAATATGATTTATGTACTTTGGACAATGTGTGTAAAACAATGATTGCAGGTATAATATAAAAATCATTTTTAAAACGACTCTTCTTAGCTATAAATCTGCCATTCTGTTTAACGGGTAAACACTGATTAAAATCTGGTAATTTATATGCTTATTTGTTATTAACTATTAAATTGATTCCGTTTTTTTCTTTGTTTCATGTTTCCCTTCATTGTATGGTAACATCGAACCTAGTATGTAAGTATGAATGTTTTTTTGTTTGAGACACGGTCTCGAGGGTCTCTCATTTATGTATTTTCTAATTCAAAGATATGAATTTGAAATTTGGTATAGGAATTCAAATCTTGATCATATGGTGAATGTATTACAGAATTTTTCAGTAAAAAAATTTATTTCAGACAGTATTACATTGGGGAGCTAAATATGGTAATCCGGATATCATTAAAATTTTTGCGGGAAAATACAATGTCGATGTGAATGGAAAAACGGTAAGAAATTCATTCATATACAGGATTACGATTAAAATTATTGCATCACTTTCAAAAATTTCTCATCTCATACAAGGAATGCTATTTATATTTTTAATCTTGACTGATGATGTTTTTCAATCACTGATATCTTTTTGAGCGATCAAGCACCTTCTCGTAATCATCTAAAAAAATGATATTATAAATATAAACGTGTCCGAAAACATTAATTCTTGCCTCTAACTGATTGAAATTAAGCATTAACAACAACATATTAATCGACCATTTTGCAGACTTGAGTTTGATATTTGGAGAAAGTGTCCCAAAAGATGCAACAAACATATTATGTCCTCCAAATAAAAGCGTTCAACTATTTGAGTATTTTAAGTCCAAATTAACTTTTTCGAAGATATATATCGAAGCATATGGTTAGCTGTTTCTTCCGCACCACCGATTTTATGTCGTAAGATCAATGTGAGGTCAATTCTGAATGGTACACAATTTTTTATACCCCGAAAGATATTGGGAAAATTCGTAAAACGTTCACAACCAACAATACGAACTGAAGCATTTGATTTAACACCTAATGATCTCCATCAACGTGAGAAAATACTCCAAGTTCTTAATGAAAAAACTAGACTAGAAATATAAATAGCAATCAAGGTTTGTTTGAATTAACTAATTTTTTTTTTGGTTCTTTTCATGTCCAAACGATTTTCAATTACCAAATTTTGTTATAATTCATCGACATAACATAGAACGGGGTAAGTCGATTTTTTTATACTAGTTTTGTAGATTTACGCAATTAATTTGAGTTTTGTTAACATATATTATTGTTTACTTGACTTTGTGAAACTACAACTTTTTAGAATAATACATCAACTTATATATATAATACAAATCCGTGAGAACGTTTTTATAAAAATTCTTTTCATACGAGACCCGTCTTTTTTAAAGAATTTCTTTATTCGGATTAACAGAACCGGAATTAGTTATATTATTCATCGAGAACAATATTTATTATTTAACATTTAATGGTTCTGTCCATGGTCAATTGAAAAATTTACTTTCAAAAATTTAAACACATCTACTGCGGAAACAATGACCAAAATCAACCAAATCGTGCGTGCAGATCGTCGATCAGCATCCGGATGATTGCCGAGGCTGTAAACGCCGATAAAAAAACGGATAGAAAAATTTGCAACGAGGAATTCCACATGACAAAAGTTGGTGCTAAAACATCTGACTCCTAACCAAAAGCTCTTGCCTCAACGGGTCTGCTTAGATTTCCTTGAAAGGTTAGAAAACGATCTGCTTTGAAAGGGATCCGATTTGAGTAGATGGAAACGTTAAAGCAAAAAACGGCTGAGCTCCTAAAAGCACTTACCAAAGAAGACTTCCAGCACTGTTTCGATCAATGGAAAAAACGTATGAAAAGGTGTTTATGTTTATGGAAGGGGGGCATTAGAAACTAGAATAATTTTTATAATTAAAACCTTTTTCGTAACCAGTCCCGTTATTTGATAGCCAGTATAAAATTTCGGTTGTTTTATTTTGCCAGATTTGTCATGAATTCACTTCAAAATTGGGCAAATTCAAATCTTGCGTTAATTACAAACTATTTTATCGCGTCATAACACATTAAATTATATTTTAGATTTATTCTAGAATCTCATGGTATATATTTGGTCCATCTCTGTAGATAAATTCGGTAGCCCTTGGACCTTAAAGGACATTACATAAGTTGCAAAGACGAACGCATGCCGAGCATTTTTCATGTCTTGGGATGTCACCCGAGATTATACTTTAATACAATAGATAACAGCTTGTTTATGACATTTAACATTTGTATATACCTGCGGCCGGCCGTCCCAACGACTTGTTAAAATTAGCTTTACGGCCAACAGGCAATTTTTAAGATTTCTGTCTCATAATGATAGGTTAGGATCATATAAATTATGGTTTTGCGTGTAAAAAATGTTGTAATTTGACGTGATACCGAATTAATAAACCATCAAAAATCACTAGGTACCGTTTATAATTATCCAATGAGCCTTTTTGTTACGAAAAATTGATAGACAAGAAATTAATTTCACAAACAATCATAAGAATAAGGTGAAATTAAAGGAAAAGTTGAATTTATCGATTGAGAACCGTCTTTACAAGAACGATAAACATATTTGCCAAGTTCAAACCCTTCTTTGATTTTATTTTTTATATTTACATACTTGTTCAATTTCCTTGTAGTTAGCTAAGCTTGTAAAATGCTCTGTAATTAAAATTCTTTCATCAATGCATGGTTATCATACGTGTATAACCACCTTAAGAAAGAAAATATCAAAAATAATCGGCTAATTCGATCCAGTCGTGGTTCATGTTAATAGAGGTCTTGTGAAAAAAAATAGTGTTATTGGAAATGTCTTATATACGTCTTATCGCCCTTAAACAGGGTCCACACTATACCGCGGTAGGCCGGGCGGGTTGAACCGGATGGGCTAACCGGGCCGGCACGACGTCCACACCGAAAACGAAGCCAACCGGGTTATTTCTACCTACATTATGGTTTAATTGTAACTGAAGCCGCTCGGCACGTCCCCACTCTATATTTTTGTTTGGCTCGGCTCGGCTTCCTTTGATCTGTACCTACTTTATGCGGGTTGAGATCGGCACTGCCTGGGCCGGCATTTTCTAACCCGGCAAAGCCGCCCGAGGCGTCTACATCAACGCCGCTTTGGCCGCCCGGGTCAGCCCGCCCGGCCTACCCCGGCATGGTGTGGACCCTGCTTTAGATTAGGGCGAAAAGACTTTGAATCTACCTCACTAACAATTTGATCTATTAGTCTATTATGTATCTCTAACTGTTTATTAATCAAGACGCAACGACTTTACTAGGTGAATCATTTGTCTGGGAGCTCTGTGGCTTATCTCTTCTACCTTGAACAACATTGAATTTAGTACTGTAGGCTTTATCTTTGGACTAATTGCAGAAACGACGAAAGCTGTCAGGTATTTCTCTGATAGTCTCATTTTTCATAAAAGCATCTGAAACCAAATGGTTGAATGAGAAAGAAACTGTTTCAAACCTAGGGTCATACTCCATTTTTATAATATCTTCTTGTTTCCTCACTTTTGTATGATGATGATTTAATAGCTTTTTGGGAAACTTATCAAAGATTGTGATCCTATCAAAGGAGTTTTTCTTCGCTTGTTCGTTATGCTATGATTCGATTTCATGAAAGTCAAGTGTTTAAAGGACTGCTCTGTTTTACCGCTGTTTTGGTTGAGGTTGAGGTCTTTTGGAATGAGTTGATCCGCATCTCTCCGAAAACATGACGGGGCTCCTCAACCATTAATGGATGTTTCCAGACTAGGAAAAAACCTGCTAGGAAAGTGATATCAATGAAATTAGGAAATAATCGCTGAAAGAAGTGCTTATTTTGTGACCAAAGTAAACTGTTCCATAAAAACGACATCATCACTGACTAAGGAAACAAAATATAAATCGATATGGGCAATCATTACATCACAAGCTTCAAACCAAATCGTTTACTACAATTTATGGCAAACTCTAATCATCCTGTAAGACCAATATTGTGATTCTGATAAAAGGGTTTAGAAAGTTTTCTGGCCAGTAGCAAAGTTATGAAAATGGTGCTCCAGTTTTCGGATAATATTGGTACTGTTCCACGTAACTGATGAAATATTCAGTAAAACAACAAAAGCTTGATGATTCAACGAATTTATTGTCCAGATGTCACCGGAGATTATTTGAAAATGTTATTATGTAAACATAAAACCACCTGTTGTATTCAAGCCGTGAAACATCTTCTATGTAGGTAGTAAACTTCTAAGTAATGATGAATATGGAATGAGTTCCTTTTGTTTTTATTTTATTTTGTGTGAAAGGATTTCCATCGGCTTCCGACACACTAGAAAATAGGATGTTAAATTTGTAAATACGGGACAGAAACACGAGATCAAAATTTAGATTTGTATATACAGTGTGTTATGCCGCTTCTCGGTGAAATAAATTTTTTCACCGTATACTTGAAACTAGGAAAACATTTTATTGATCTGCTATATTTTCGAAAGTATATCAATCAATTTATATTCAAAATTCATTAATAATGAAATTTTGTTGTAATTGAAAAAATATTTATGCAATATACAATTTTAAAAAAATTAGTTTTTTATAATTATATTTATAAAAGAAGAAGTTATACAATTTTTTTAGACAAACATTCAAGTACTCCTTGGAGATTTCATAATATTTTCTTGTATCAGTGAATTTTTATGAATCTTCAATAATTGTTACTTAGATGCTAGTTTCCAAGTCATTAACATCGTTCCAACTTGTGCAGCTGAAGTCTTCTACAAGCTACCTACGAAAAAAAATCAGTATAACATACACGGTACATTAAAAACCAAGATTTTGGAACTTTGGACTTTGGAATCTAAATATTCAACATCTAGGGCTTCTCCAATAAATTGCTTCATTCATTTCATTTGTAGAAAATGTTTTTGTTTTTTTTGGGCACATATACTTTAAAATTTAGTTTTAAGTAAGGCATTTGATTTAGGATATTTGGATATGTCCACTTGATAAATAATGTAAAATTCAAAATTGAATAATTTGTCCATAGACTCGGGGGTTTCGATTTTTTGGATAACTCATCAAAATAAACAATTACCTCGTTTTCTGGAAACCTGCAAGTTTTATTTTCCAGTTCATACGAGGATGGTCTCTAGAAGTAACTGCCCAACAAAGAAAACACAAAAATTTTGGAGAAAAATATATTTATTTTTCATCGTAATCTCCTTTGAGCTCATACATTTTTCCCAGCGATGTTGAATAAGTTC
Source organism: Diorhabda sublineata (assembly GCF_026230105.1). Lineage (NCBI taxonomy): Eukaryota > Metazoa > Arthropoda > Insecta > Coleoptera > Chrysomelidae > Diorhabda > Diorhabda sublineata. The sequence goes on from NC_079479.1 coordinate 32,664,421, forward strand.
GATAAAATGCTCCGAGGGTGCATGAGGTAGCAATTCAAACATTCTCATTAACTTTGGCCATTGCAATAATGGACGTGTAAGCTGATGGATTGTCTTGATGAAACAACACTTTCTTTTTAGCCAAATGCGGCCGATTTTGTTTGATTCCTTCACTCAAACGTTGCAATAAGTTCGCATAAAATAGTCAATGACAATTAACCCATGCGAATCCCAAAACCTACGCCAAGGCCTTGCCTGCAGATGGAATGGTCATTACCTTCTTTGGAACCAAACCCTCGATGGAAACATCTTCGCGACGCTATACTTCTTAAGTCGAGTAGAATCTTATTCAGCTTTTGTATTAGTTAGTCTAAAGCCTTTCAAATAAAGATGACCAGTTTTTTCTACGTTTACAAATTCACTTAAAACGTCCACTATCAATGGTTGTCAAATGAAAATTAAACATTTGCTGTATAGATGGTGTACTGTCTAAGACAGTGATGTTTTTCAATCAACTACCGCCATATCTAGGTCAGGCCACGTACTTCTGGGTCCTACCTCATAAATAGAGAGTCAAATTTTTCGTATACTTCAGCTAATTTTAATGGCAATAAATTATTTGTTCCTCTTGCGGCAATAATTGTAGTATTTTTTGTCTCTTAACGAATATCATTAAAATGGTACCAGTAAGTACGAAAAAATTTAAGTATAGAAGCAGTAAAATAAATTTGTTCACACTATAGGAGTAAGTTAAAAAAACATTTTATTGACCCGCAATATTTTCAAAAGTAGATCGTTTATACTCGGTCTCATTTCCAGGATGTATTATGGATAAAGAGCGCTTTAAAAAATCTTATCGCAGATTTTAACACGAGGAAACTAAATATAAATTGTAATTTTTATATTTGGCAGCGATCAGATAAAAATATGGGCTCCCATAATTGGCGATGATGCACCTGCTTACGTTTCGCCGATCTTTGAGAATTTTCAGTTTACGAACAACACTAATTATAATAGATGTAAAGATACCTACTAATTGTATCTGCCAAATAAAAACATGTTGACGATAACGGAGTGTAAAATTTATGATTATAAAATTTCATATTAATTACTTTCTCAAGCTTACGTCTATATCATTAATTTAAAAATATAACTTTTGTTACAGGAAAAAGTATTCGATCATTTTTAACGATAAAAAAGTCGAAAACATCTTTTTCTTATTTATGCACTTGCCACGTATCCTGTTGACTGGAATAAATTCAAACACACAGTATATTTTTTACCATTTTACCTCTTATCGATGACCGTAGCGACTGCGGACATAACGGCTGCGGCCGCTACAGCTATAGTCGCGAGATACACTCCCTTGCAGCGACTAGAGCTGTAGTATTGCAAAAGCATCATTGCAAAAAGATGAGGAAGAAGATGTGTTGTTGGCTAAATTGACAAGAACGAAGGAGTTTCAAAATATTTTATATAAGAATCGCCTTCTACGGGATAATTCAAAGTTTAGACGGTTTTTTCGTTTGAATAAAGTCCAGTTTGGCTACATATTATCGTTTAACTAAAGTGATTTGATCAGAAAATCATATAAATTAAATTTGATATTATTGGATTGGAGAGAAATTCAATTAATTATATGCGAAGGACAATGAGCCGTAGTCGCGCGACTGCAGTCGTACCGTTGCAATCACTACAATTGTGGCTTAGGAATCCTGCCTTTAGTTATAAACACTCCTCACTACACAATTAATTTATAGTTTTAATACACTAATCACTAATTTATATTTACTATTCACGAATACTTAAAGTGACTTTCCACTCGTCTCGTATATATTTATAGTGAAAAGAGAATTTGAGAAGAGACAATTTGCTTCTTAGTACGTCACTGGTTGTAGCTAAAAGCATTTAGTTTGTATAGTACCAACGCTGTAAAAAGTATGCATAAAACAATTTTCAAGTACTGTATTTAATTATGTTCAATTATTAATGAGACATTCTGTATATTCTGTACTTTCTTTTCATAGGGATATACACCGTTACATATTTCCGCCCAATTCGGCCACAAAGACGTCTTCAAACTTCTTATTGAAGTATATAGTAAGTAAAAATTACATTACAGTTAAACTGCTGTTAGGAATTTTTCTTCACCAATTAATCGATTAATATTTAGAAAAATCGATACATATTATTGTTAGGTAATAATAAAACCAATTTTATTTCCATATTACAACATTTAAGATGTAGATAATCGATGATAAATCGTCAAGGTGCTCATTGAAACTTGTTTAAAGTCCTTCTTTTCTTTGACCCATATTTTTCATTTTAGAAGCCGATCCTAATATACGCGATTACAGTGGTAAAACTGCGGATTATTATTTTTTCGTGAAAGATCAAAAAGAAGGACAAGGTGTTACATTGCGCAGTGAGTATGGCACACAAAAGTCCAGGCATGGTAAATCTAGAAGTAAAAGCTTTCGCAACAAAATCATTTCTGCACCAACAAGCATTGCTGTTTCAGTACCATCTATCGTCGATTTTATTAAAGTAGAAAACAACACGTTCTAGTTTAATTTATGTTAGTTGCATTTAATTTCATTTAATGTTACCATTTGAATATTTGAATTTTTTCACCATTAATATGGAGACCATATAGGATGAGGAACGAAAATAAATGCTTTCTGATTATTGTATTCTTGACATGGCACTTATACAATGAAATGACAATAAATGATACTGATTATACACTTGGTGTTTCTATGGTTGACAATTCTACCAAATGATAAAAGTGTGTGCGTAAAATGAAAGTTCTTCTTTAAATAGCTTTGTCCGTCCAAGAAACGGAGTGCTCATAGTTAACGAGATATCTAAGGCCCCTTTCACACCAAACGAATACGAATCAATCTGGATCACCCCGAATCAAGTTGAATCTGTTTCGTCATCTCCACTCTTTCACACCAGCTGAATCAACCTGAATAATTCTTACCTGGAATGTTTAATTCTTCGCCAATTTTCCTCCACACAGAATATATGAGATTTCTGTTGCTGTGATTTTTATCAGTGGCGTCAAAAATCGCACTATTTTCTTTAACTTTTAAAATTAATAACTCCACGTCCATCTCGTATGGTTGTTGATTCAAGACTGACCGGACGAATAATCTGACGGGTTGAATCAAGTGCGACCTCGAAATAAAACCTGATTGAACCAGATTCGTCCTGTCTGATGGCGGGAAAAGAGTCCCTTCACATTTAAACGGAGCGCTCGAAGCCGAATCTTGGTCAATCAGAGTCAACTTGATCCGGAGTGATTCTGATTGATTCGGATTCGTTTGGTGTGAAAGGGCCCTAAGACGAGGTTCCATGTACAGAGTCGCACTAAGCCACGAATTAAACAAGATATAATAAGCAACTAGGTATCGAATAATTACTCAAGGCTTAACTAATTAAAAAAGGAAAACCCTTTGTATTCAACTTTAAATTATAAATAAATAGGAACATTTTATTTCAGCAGAACAAACAAAATAAAAATTTTTTGCTTCAATAGGGAAACTAATCATTTTCTGATTCCCCCCAACTTTTGTTTTATTTTCTATCACGAACTATTTTCAAAAACACAAATTTGTAAATATATAAACTAAAATTTGTTCTGCTGTCAACTTTTTATAAATAATTAATCGTAATAAATTTTTTTTTAGTGTATTCCATTTTCTATATGGTTTTCATATTAATTGAAATTAAAATTCCCTTAAATCAATTCGAATTGTAGATCAAAATGAGTTAGAATTTCTGGAACCGTTCGTGATATTCATTTTTATTGCTACCACTACACCAACACTCCAAATCAAACTGACGCACGTTTAGTTTACCAAATTATCATCTTCAGAAATCTTACTTTATTAACAAAACGCACTCCAGATAGTAGAAAGTGAATGCTAGTGTAGTGGTAGAGCAAAGTATTTTCAGTATAGTTAAAATGAAAGAAAACACAAGTAGAATTAACAACAATTTCTCTTTAGTACTTTTTTGGAAAGAAAAACCATTGTAGTTCTGTATCATATTTAAATAGAAACTTCTAGAACTGTTAATGATAAACATAGTGAAAATGTCATTAAACAATTACAATTAAATTGTGTGCTCTGAAGACGATAACTTTGTTATCAAAACGCACTTCAGGCAATGCAATGCGAATGCTGTAATGGTACATTGTGTTCAGCGTATTTGGAATGAATTTTTTTTTGTTACACAAGGAAACATAACAATTTCTCATTGGTACATTTTTTAATTATGTGTGTGTATAATCGAATGGGAATTTCTGGAACGGTTAATGGTATTCATACTGTTTACTATCACTCACAATTACATAATCTAGTTTTTTAGTCCAAACACGACTTGAAAGACCAGTGAGTGTAGGTGTAGTGGTAGTAAACAGTGCTTGAGTTGTTAATTAAACGATTCAGCGACTCTTTTGAGTTTTTTTCCAAGAAAAACTTACAAATACCGATAAATACGGTAACATTTTGTACTGATTTTCTTTTTGTTTTTATTAATAAACTTTATATAAATTGATGAAGAAATTGTTGTTATTTCTGATACAGCTTGTGTCTTCTAAACAGGTATTTTTGCTAGTCATTTTCACTACCTTTTTGGAAAATTTTATACTCTTTACCAATTATTTATTTCTTCTCCATTTTCTTTATATGTCCAAAGGTGGCTCAAGAAAAACGAGTCTCGTACCGAATTATGAGGGTTTATAATGTTTTAAGAGCTCATTCCAAACGGGAGGTCGAAAAAATGTTTTAGGGGTCACACCATATCATTTAAAATTTCTAAAATCGTCAAATGTTTCACATTATTCAATTTTTTTCAAGAAAAATGATGAATATCCTGAAAAACTCAAGTCGAAATTTTGATATTTGAGGAACGCTGTAAATTTTTCAAAGTTTCAAAGACAAGTACATTATTACATAAAGATAATTGAAAAAAATTTGCTTCTTGACGATTTTAAAAATTTGGAGTGACCCTTAAAACATTTTTTTTGAACCGCCGTTTGAAATGGACTCTCAAAACATTATAAAACCTCATATTTCGGTACGAGACTCGAAAAAACAATTCTTTGGACCACCCTAATATTGAAAACCTCGGAAAAATATTGATCAAAACATGTACCAGTGAAGCTTCTTTCTTTCTTTCCCAACATCGTGGTCTTTGAAGATAGTTACGAGTACAAAGTGGAGGTACTGCAATTAAGGGGGCTTCGTTCGGCAGTAGACGAGGATCTACTTAGTCACTGACTTAATACCACTATAACTTTTTCGATGTCTTCTACAATACAATCAAAATCGTCGTATCAGTTAAATGGAGAAAGAAAATTATTATTAAGTACTGTTTTTTTTTTTGAAAAACGATTCTTTTCAGTATTATTTATAATTTTTCAAAACCAGCAACTTCACATTTTGACTGTATAAAAACTAGTAACCATTTTCTTATAAAAATCCCAGCTGTTGCTTTGGCAAGCTATTACCCAACAAATTTGACTCTATTTAAATTAAACTGCCCCACAAAAGTTAAAAAAAAAAATTATATTGCAACATTAATAATATCTACGATATAACTAATCATTTTATCTCCAAAGCCTGATGGTAAAACGTTCTTGGGCTTTATGTGTGGTTAGTTAATGGGATAATTGCAGTAATATGTTCATCAAGCTCATATCTTGAGTCATATGTTAACAATAAGGACTTCCATTCACATGTTAATTAAACCCATGAGAATAGAACATCAAATTTGACTTAAACTAATTCACCCTTAACCCGTAATTCATAGATTGGAACTGAAACACCAGAGGTATTACGAAAACCTCATCGTATGATACTTCTAGTACTCGATTATTATTATCATTATGCCGTTCAATCTCTTAGATTATGGCTGGAGCCAATTAGTTCGGATTATCGAATTTTTCCAACCTTTGTGGGGTAGTTTATTCATCTTACCACTTTGTATTATTTTTCTCAAATGATTTGTTATATCATTTCATACACAAATCTGATCATCACATTTCATTTTTAACGCTTATTTCTTAGCTTATACTAGTTTCATTCACAATGATTTTCCTTCGTATTTACTAGGTGGTGGAAATATATTTTATTTTGAATTGAAATGTATTTAATGCTTGTTATCAATTAGATAGTGACTAAACGTCGTGATGAAAAATAGGTAAAGGTATTTACTTGAGAGTATTGGATATATTTGTTGTTGTTATATTTATCAATAAAAACAGATTAATTAATATTGAACACACAATTTACTAGCAATTACACTTTCAAGTCCTTTAAGCCGGTTATACACATTTGGAAGGCTCGAAGGACCAGTTGGTGAGTTTTGATACAGTATTAGTAAATAGGGTGTTCACTGGAATGACCAATTATAGGAAATACGCTCTTACTGATGAAGAAGTGGCAAGTAGTTTCCATTCTTAACCATAAGCTAAATTCTTTAATTTTGATCAAAAAGATTTTAAGAATATAATAAAAATCAATTTCATTTAAAATATTTTGGCGATTATTGAACTATTAAAACAAAACGCAGAATTGCTTAGAAACAAAAACGAAATCTTGATTCAAAAATAAATCGTCTAAATTTAATCCTTTGACATGTTTCATTATTTAATTCAATTAATTTTTTGGTCATCGCACGATTTCGTTTCGTCTTGGCTTAGAATAACATTTTGTCTTTGATTACGTTTTTATTAATTTTTTGATTTCTAAATGAAGAAATACAATACAAGGTCTTGATCCGATTTGATAACTTTAACTCGAAATCTTACATAAGTTACAGCTTTCACAGGACTCCCTACCCACTACAACCGCGAGTTTTTTCCAGCTTTCACTTTTCTAAATCTTTGTGATCACCGAATAGAGAAAATGTTATCACAGATGTTCTCATAAGTTTTACTTAATATAACAAGCGAAGATAATTTCAGTAAAATTAAATACAAAGATGAATTTGTTGCTTCAAAGTTTTATTTGTAACTTAAAAACTACTGCAGCCACTTTTGTATACTTTACATGGTTACGGGTTACCTACAACAGTAGTGTACAGTTTAATATTACACAGGCACTTGTTGTAATCCTTATTACATTTGGAGAATGGGTAGTTTATAGTAATTTTCATCTAGATGCATGTAGTTACGGTCGATAATCAATTAAATACATTGTTACTAAATCCATTCGTTTTTTTTGTTTTTTGCAGAAATAAAAGGACGAAAAAAACAATCTGGTAAGTTATAACTGCAACTAGCAACATTCAAAATTAACAGTCAACCCAAAATACCATAAATAATTATTTATATTATAAATTATACCACAAAAGAATTTTTATAAATGTCGAATTAATTGTTTAAAGAAAGTGGATATTGATTCAGGTCTTATTGATATATACTAAATCTTATTTACTATAAACCCGCGTACAAGGATGGTCCTAGAAGAACCTAGTTTGAACTAGAGAACTCTGGTTGAGACTCTTCCTTTATCAACGGTAAAATATTGGGCAGACGAGTTTAAACGAGGCCGTACGAACACCAGCGTCGCAGTGGTCGACCAAATGAGGTGATTAATCCAGAAAAGAAAATCCACAAAGTGGACTATCTTGAAGAAGGAAAAACTATCAACTTATTGCAACATTTGAGCGAATAAATCAAGCAAAATCGACCGCATTTGGTTAACACGAAAGTGTTGTTTTATCAGCTCACATATCCGTTAGTGCAATAGCCAAAATTAATGAATTGAAGTTTGAATTGCTACCTCAAACACCCTATTCGCCAGATTCAACCCCCTCGGATTATTTTCTATTCCCAGATTTGAAAAACGGCTCGCTGGTCAAAGATTTTCCAACAATAACGAAGTGATGTCGGTAGTTAATGGCTATTTTGAAGAGCTTGAAGATTCTTATTATAAGAAGGGTATCAAACCTATTCAACATCGCAGGAAAAAGTGTAATGCTAAATATAACATTCAAATGGTTTTGGAAACATCACCTCACCACTTGGTTCAAGAAAATTCTGTTTAAAATTCAGACTTAAACGTAGTTTATGGCTTGCTATACGAGGTGTGGCTATTAAATAACAGACTTCCATTGTTCGAAATAGTCCTTTTAATGCAGATTTGATTCGTCATACGTTATCATTCTAATAAGTTTCACTTCGGTCGAAGGTACGTAGCTACTAATAAAATACGTACCTTCGAATGGTATGAAGAAAAATCGTATACACTACACGGACCGAAAGTTGAATTTTCGACCCTGCGCGTCATTGAAAGCTTGCTGTTCAAATGTGAGGATTCTAGTTTTACACACACTTTTCACATGTTAAAATTTTCATGTTCGGGCGACCCGAACGTGAATCATCAAAACACGTCGACGCGAGAAACATTCATCGCCATACACTTGTTTATTAAATTATAAGTTTCAGTTGCAGTTTTCACAAGTTTCATGAGAAATTTCACAACAATTCGTTATTTTATTTTTACGACAATTATTTTTGTCGAAAAAGATGCCCCCTAAACAAATGATGACAACGGCTACACTGGTTTGCCTACAGACACGGTAGACATCGCATTCGGAAGGGTTGGCTTCAAGCTAAATAGCTGACAGTACTTTTTATGTAGTCTTGTTATTTAATAGCCATACCTCGTATTCACCACTACTTCACTCATCCCTCAAAATCTATGAAATTTAGTGAGTAACCTTTTCAACAGGTTATTATCTCACTTTTACTTGATTGTTTGGTAAGTATTATTAGGGTGATTCCCATTGTGAAAACGGTTATTTTGTCACCATATTTATTATAAAACATTGCTGCTTAAAATTGCGACACTTTGGGTTATGTAAATTTTCTGCAAGCTTCTGTAAAGGCTGCTTGAAGGAAATATCACGATTATTTAATCATTACAAATCATGAAAAGATTTAGAACATGCTGTTTGAATTGAACTGGTGAATCATTCCTTGGACCAACTGGTCACTTCATATTCAATTTTTTGAAATTTTAGATGGTGGTATTGACATGACGTGCAAGTCTATTTTTACATTTCATATTGTAACACATTCTTGCATCTATGGAACTTTGAGATCGGCTTCGCTGGATGTTGGTACAACCAACCAAAAACTTGATATTGAGTGGTAGCTCGAATTTTCTGTGGTGTAGACACTTCAAATTTAATTTGTTGCCAGTGTTGTTTTCTCAACAACTTACAAAATCAGTTTACTCAAATTATGATTCTTCTATTGAGGTTATGTTTGACTTCTCTTCTTACAGTGAAGGTTGCTTCCATCTTCACTGTGTTTTAAGTATTATTGTGATAATTGGAATCATCTGTAGTTGAATCACTTGTTTTCTTTCTCATGTCAGTGTGGGTCAGTATTTATGTGGATGTTTATATACTTTGGTATTTTAAAGACGGTTTAAAAAGTGGCGTCCTCCTCTTTCCATTATCCTCAAAGGATAAAGTAACACCATTTATATTTCATTCAACAGTTGTTTCAATGCTTGCCTATCTTTTGCAATCTTTTCGGCATGATGCAGTCTCATATTTATCAAGGGTTTTGTTTAGTCTACCCATCTAGTTGGAGATCTACCTCTTGGGCGTTTGCTTTCTTTCCCGATTAATTGTTCCATTGTTCCTGATCTTCTAGTTATATGTCCCAGGTACTGCAGATAGATGTGGTTAACGGCCTTGTACGTGGACCAATTTCTTGTAGTACGGAGATCTGTCGAAAGCCTCTATAAGGTTTTTATCTGCTTTGTTTAAAGTCCATGTTTCCGCTGCGTACGTTGCAATGGGGAAGATAAGAGCATCAACTAGACGGATTTCCGTTGTTTTTGTGCTGATCGCTGATCTTGCCATAATCAGACGATGCAACTATCAATAATAGTTGTTATATTTTTTAGATAAAGATTTGGGGTTTCTTCGTATTGGATCTCTTAATGTTCGTGTGAAGAAAACGACAGAAGCTTTTAGCAATTTTCTTGGAGTCGGTAGTGGAAGTGTAACTCCTTTGGATTCTGTTAACGAAAAAGTACTTAAAGGCTGGGTTTCGGCAGATAATGTTAATAAGGTAATTTAAATGGATACTTTAACTACATTTTCCTGATAAAATGATCAAAAAACATTTATTTTTGAAGAGATCGTTTTTCTCATTGATTTATATTTATGTTGTAGGAAGTCATGGCAGCGCCAAAAGCTTACACTTCGAAGAAGAAATATAAAAAAGGTTTTGAATCTGGAGGTAGCAGCACGCCTAGTACACCGAAAACTCCAACGAAGAGCTTCAGATCGCTTAACTACGATTCAGATTCTGATACTGCAGCTGGATTTGATTCCAACTGGAAACAATAAGCAAATTGTGATCGCGGATCTTCCAAAAAAATTATATTTTAATTGTAATATAGTTTTTTTAAACGAATCTATTTTTTTTTCTGCTAAGTAATTTCCTTTCTGCAAATAATGATTAAAAACAAGTTCCGTACGAACAATGACGTAAATGCAATAACTTTTACAGGAGAGTAAAAAATCAATGATTATAAGAATAATTATTATAACTTCGTCATAAATCAATCAATACTTATAGGACTTTTCCAAAACTATGATCTCGTTAACACGATCATGATCTAAATGTTTCTGAACTAACCCAGATCAAGTTCATTGTTGTTCTAATGAAGTCAATCTGATCGTAGTCATATCTTATGACCTACCTAGGTATATCGGTGGGTAAATGCAATCAGCAAGTGGATTTTTTTTATTTGTCTATGGTTTTTTGAACTTAAAAAGTTATTTATTCGCATTAAATGGCTTTCTATGTTGTTTAGTTTTATTAATAGTAATGAAATAAAAGTAGGGATCGTAAATATCTAAATTAATTTTTAGTATGGAACAGGATAAAATTAATTAAAACAACCAGAACATTATTCCATGTCGATGTCACACCTACTTGACACATCCACTCGCAGCAGTACTGACAACTGTGCTCCGAAATATGGAGGAAATGTATCGGGAATTTAGAAATTGATGACGAATGACATATTGACAATTGACAGTAATGACACGATTGTGTGTTTTGCGGAGATTTACATACAAGTTGACCTTTTTGTTGTTCTGTGAGTACAGACAACTTAAATAAAAAAGGTGAATACCAACCTAATTTTAGATTGTATAACAACAATCCCCATGAGTAACATTATTGATAAGTTACTGAGGTGCACATTCCGTGAGAATCCTCAATAACTAAAATTAAACATTTGGAATCTATTACACAATCAATAATTTTTACTATATAACAGAGACAATGTATGATGGAGATCCACAAAATAGTTTCATACCGTAGCATCAAAAAAATGAAGGACTTCAATTGGATGTTTAAAATTTTTTTAATATGTAGATTATACAAGAACTGAAAATAACAAGGGGGATTAATAAAACAAACGGATTAAATATAACAAAAAACAATAAATTAATTATTTACGAAGTCAATAGAAGATTTTTTGCTACAATAAATCACACTTTCACAACTAAAAGATTGTAATTCTTGTATTGTGTGTTGCATATATTTCGTGAAAAATCCACATCGTATTTATTCATTGAAGTGTATCAACTAGTTTGAAGGAAACTATACTTATAAATTGTTAATACTGTTACCAGTGTATAGATGGCGAACATATGCTTTAACAACTATATTAAATTTAGTATTATAAACCTAAGTATTAAATGTGAAATTGTTAATTGTTGCACGAAATAACAAATGTTCCTGTATTATCAATTCGCAAAAAGTACGAAATGTTGTTTCAATTTTAAATAATAAAGCCAGAATACGAACTAGGTTTGTTGTTTTATTAAAAATAGCGAATATTATTTGAAATTTTAGTCTGAATAATAAAATAATATATTATTTAAAGTGCTTTTTTGAAATAAAAACAACCACACATCCATAAGATGCACTTCGAAAATAATAAAAAAGTGGTAAAAGTTATATTGTTGTATAGTGGCGCCACCTATCGCGCTAACGAGAAATCATATCGCATTACATAATAATGTAAGCAGAGGGAGTGGTATGCATAAATTATAATAAAATCGTATTTAATAGGGCACAAAAACACATTTATAAAATTTTTATATCAAAAACATTAAATACTTTATAAACAGAAGTTGAAATAACATCAGTAAAATTAATAGTAGAGAAACAATGAATAAAAAAACTGTTTCGCCATCTAGTGTCGAATACAGAAGCTAGAAATTACAATACGAACGAATCGGTCCGGAGCTTTGATATTCAGCGTTTTGGAAGTAATGTACTGTGTGTTGAAATCCCATTCTAGTGGCCAATAAAACTCTTATATACCTTTTTTGTTGGAACTGGTGGTAGTAGATACAGGTCACAGTTAAGGAGACATTTTTCTGCCAGTTGTTACTAACGCAGAAATATAACCAAAACTTTTCTGATATTTGTTTCAAAGTTGAATTAGTTGAGAAAGTTGTGTGAACAAAAAATAATTTGTAATTGGAATTTCTCTGACAATGAAGTAGTATTTTTTTTAACCTTTTGAAGAAACACGAAGAAATGTAAAACAAATTCAAAAAATAAGTGGGACAAGATTTGCTCTAGAACGAACAACTTTTTGATTTCTCTGCGCATCGTCGTTAATGTTCATCAAATATAAAGTGTAAATCTCAAATCATTTTACCAAAATCCCTTATAATATTGAAAAAATGTGAACAATTTCGAAAAGTTAGGTTAGAATCCTAATTTCACGTTAAACTTAAGTTTAAACTACCCCCAGACCGCTGGTAACGTTTTAAACCGTAGCTGTCATAAAACGTGAAAAGTCGATATCTGTAGTTTAAACTTTTGAGGGCTTAAACTTGTAAAATTGGGCCTTATTGTAAGAAAACTCATAAAATATTATGTTATTATATTAATAATATTTTCAACAATACTACAGTACTGTAATACACAAATGTAATTTTATGATCACCCTCTTAACCCAAAAATATCTCGAACCATTATTCCCCGAGTATTTCCGTTTTATTTTTATAAAACACCTTGATGATGATTCGTCGGGAATCTATGTAGATGAGCCATTACACTGATTCATATGTGCAGCATGTGTTGTTCGTTGTACCACTTGCCATTCGACACCAAGACAGAACTATCGCGACCGCCACACAGCAATCCCGATGTAACAGCTGTTTGTACGCGTGTGTATTTAAAAAAAAGCACTCTTACTTGGATCCTAACCTATTAAAATAATCTTTATTGATATACGCGGGTTACTTCAAAAATTCCATATTGAAATGTGGAATATTGTAATGTTCTTATTGTTTATTATACTATTTATTACGTGGAGTGAATTTATAAGAACTGTCTTCTGCGTACTCAATTCATTTAAACACGTAAATTAGACTTAACCAACTTATATAATTAATTTAAATTGACATGTCAAACAAACTCGTTTATACACCCAAAACGTATTTCTCACAAATTCTAGAAAATAAACAAAGAAAACAAATAAACAGAAACACCTCTCGATAAATTAGGTCAAAAGAAAACCTCAAACGAATCCCGCTTTTGCCAAATTTTAGACTTTCATAATAATCGAACAGGTCCGGTTTCACGGCCCATTTCGGGGACGAGTTCGTAACATTGTAAAATACTGACATAGGCATAACCTCAAAAGGTACTAGTGGTGTAAAGAACGTCTATTTATAAACATACAGTTTTGATTATATAAACCCAGGATTGCGATAAATAAAATAGGACAAATATAAAGACTAAAAGTTATGAAGATATCTGATATAAAATGTTTCGAACGAACAAATGCATATCTTATTTCATCATACATTCACAAGAAAGGAAAAAAAATTCACATTGAGTTGAAATGATCTTCGCTTTCTACATTTGGGGAAATAATCGATTCAAAATCAATGTTGTTTTGTGGATGTGAAATTTCATTTATATATGTGATAATATTCGTGATTATTTTTCTTGATTTTACATCTCTTTTTATTTAAAATCATAGATAAAAATTTAACGTTTCGATCTACCTCGATCTTTATAGACATTGACTGTACACAACAGCTGAAAGGATTAGCGTCCAAACGATCTTGTACGACTATGCACCATTCTATATTCCTTTGCCTGTTTTTATTGCCTCCAAAGGAACATTTTTCATGTTTTCGTGGTTCAAAAATTATAAAAGAAGAATTGGGCCTCGGTCAAAAGTACTTTGAGGCATCGGTGCATTGCTGAACCTGCCCATTAGAGCTCTGAATGTAGTGTACTGTTGATTCTTTTGGAAAAATCAGAATAAAGACCTAACAATGGAAATCAGAATCGAACACCTGGATGATTTGCCATTTACTTTTGCTAAAGAGAATAGCCGCTTGAGATGTAATGTCAAATCGTTTTCTGATAACATCAGATGGAATATCGGCGATTCTGATTATTAATAAAAGTGATTGGGAGGAAAATGATACATCGAATAACTATTTTAGAATATTGAACGCAGTCAAAAATGAACAATAGTTGCATTTAATTATCTTACATCTATTTCAATACTCATATATTGAGCTTCTACTAATTAGTCAAACTGTTTCTATAGCAACTTTAAACTAGTTCTACAATTAGTCGTTTTTGGTGTCTTATGTCGTGTTCTTTCACGTTGTCGTTTGTGGTCACGGTCTGTTACTGTCGTAAGACGTTGTCCAACTCCAACTAACGTTAATATTTTACAGTACTTAGTTCATTATTCACTGTCACACACTATTTCACTTAGGTTAAGACATGCGCGAGTCGCTAGGGAATTGCAGAGGACTCTGCGATCGATTGACAACTGACCAATGACAACAGATATACGAAGCTGACAAGTGACATATTCTAGAACCAGCCTTAGTGGTACTTGAACAATGCATTAAGTTTTGTTTTAAGTTGTAAAAAGTAACACGGAATGTTAAAATTTCTGTATGTTGATAACGTAGTACCTCTGAAGATTACTAGTGGTATAAGCGATTTCAAACAGAAAAAGTGTCATCCTCAAAAATAGAAATTGTATGAAATGTAAACAATTTCATACGTATAAACCAACGATTTATGATTAGAGAGGTCAATAGGCATGTTAACAACTTTCTACATTGTAACAACAACCCATTATACTTTTTATTAAAATAATAAAATGTATTTAGTAGCAGCATTTAGTACTGCAATATCTTTTTATAAACATATCTGAATATGCTGTACAATTTGAATAAAAAGTTATTATTTGTAATAATGTTGAAGTATCCTGTATATCCGGCACGTGTCGCCTCCCGTGAATCTCTTAAAAATTAAAGAAAGGTGTTCCCGTGCACTTAGTACGATTCATATTACTATTTACCTATAAAAGAGCCATAACTTGGGAAACAAGTACCAGCTGCGAAAGTACCTTTATATTTGGAAAACGTAAAGGACACATGAATCACGTTTCTTTCACTCATTAGATGTTATAATAAATCACAAAATAATATGTTGGAACTAAACTAAATTCATAAATCTTCATGAAACAGACCAATGATAATTATAGTACAAGATGATTAACTTGGAGAAAATATTTTTCCAAAATATGATAATGATAATAGTGGTTTGTGGTAACTATTCTGATTCAATGTTTATTTCGAAACGTTGTTCTGTGATGGTTAAATAGTTTCGTCCAAGAGAATCGTGTGTTAATGACCGAATTAAGTTGAGCCGGATGGTGTTTTCTATTTTGAAAATAATTTCGAGGAAAACGATTTTACATAAGATACAAATTAAAAAAATGTAGAGCAATGCGACACTCTCTATTTCTCTTAACTCTATTCTGATTGAAGTAGAGGGTGATAGCTGCTATTTCTCCCTCGTCCAATAGTACAATTTCATTTAAATACCACTCTCTCTTCAATATTTTAGTTAGCGACGAGAAGGACGAACCATCTTCATCCCTTAGTTATTGGTTTCTGAATTGAATGAAAAAATGGAATGGAGTAACTTAATATAGAACTAGTTTAAATATTGATTTCTAATTCACAATCCACCTGATTTGTAGATAACCTAATAATAGGAAGCCTGAAAAAATCTCAAACCAATTATCCGCGAAAAATTTATAGTGCGAAGTCTAACCATTTTTTTACTCTTTATTAAGTTGCATTAAAAACTAAGATGCAATTTTCATTTATAGTATAATTTTTTTCTCACTTTGGTACTTGGATGATCCCATCATGTTCTATTCGCAAACAGATTCTTTAAAAATCAGAATCAAACAAATTTGATTTAAAAAAAATGATGACACTTCCCAACTCCTTCTACTGGTCGTTGAGTGGAGAAGCTCGACTGTAGCAAAAAGAAGAAGAAGAAAGAAGACACTTTGCTTCTTATCAATCTTATTTCTTTAGTGAAATTTCCAATTAAATTCCGATATCCTGAAAGATTGGACGTTCAACAGGAATCGTGGTATGAGGCACTTGTAAAAAGGAAAAAAATGCCCGTTTATCTAAAAGAAGAAATTGATAATAACCACAAGCTTGTTATCAATGGAAACGATGTGAAATATGATAAAACAAATACCAAAATATCTATTAATATAAACATTAGTAATAAGTAATTAAAGTTTAATTGATTTATGATTATAAAGGGTTTTCCAATAAGACGTGTTATTTTGAACAGCCCGCTATTTCGGTAAATGTCACTTTTGAAGCTGTCATTTTTTGACATTTGACAAGTAGAGACTACGCCATTAATGAAAACGGAACGATACACGCTTCAACAACGCATTGAAATTTTTAAAATTCACTATAATAATGGTGAAAGTTTGGCAGAGACGGTTCGTAAAACTAAAACATTTTTGGGTCGACGTGAAGCACCTTCTCGGACCGCAATACAGAAATTGGTGGAAAAATTTGAGCTGTTGGGACAAGTTAGTGATGTGAAGAATAAAACCCGTGCACGTCGCTCAAGAACAACTGAGAATATTGCTGCTGTAGCATAAAGTGTTGAAGAAAACACAGGTTTGTCCATTCCTCGTTGTTCTTCGGAATTAGCCATTCCACAAACGTCATTACACCGTATTTTGCGTAAAGACTTGGGTCCTAATGCCTATAAAGTTCAGTTAACACAAAAAATCATCTTAACTGATGAGGCCCATTTCCACCTTGGTGGTTACGTCAATAAACAAAATTGTCGAATCTGGGGCTCGGAAAACCCAAGAGTTATTATTGATCTTCTCCATCCTCAACGCGTGACTGTTTGGTGCGGTTTATGGTTTGGCGGTGTCATTGGACCTTACTTTTTCGAAAATGAGGCTGGAGCAACAGTTACGGTGAATGGATTGCGCTATCGAGAGATGATTAATGATTTTTTATGGCCGTAATTGGATGGTATTGATTTGGACAACGTTTACTTTCAACAAGACGGCGCTACGTGCCACACAAGCAGCGAAACCATCGATCTTTTACGGGAAAAATTTCCAGACCGTGTTATCTCTCGAAGAGGTGATCACAATTGGCCACCGAGATCTTGTGATTTAACTCCTTGCGACTTTTTCCTTTGGGGCCTCGTGAAAGATAAGGTCTACGACAACAGTCCAGCATCAATTCAAGACCTCAAAGATGAAATTCGTGAGGCTATCGAGGACATAGGGCAGCCGCTTTGCAATTTGGTTACGGAAAATTTCATGAAAAGGATATGGTCCTGTAAGCGCAGTCGTGGCGGCCATTTGGCTGATGTTGTGTTCCATTATTAACGGCATACCTTCCTCTTTATAATGAAATAAACATCCGATCATTTATCTCAAAAAATGGCATTTTTCTATGAATATCAAAATAACACCTCTTATTGGAAAACCCGCTATCTTCCATTATTTCACTAGTGGAATAGAGTACTTCAATTATAATACTCACATAATCTAATAGGATTCGTAAGATTGGATAGAACTTCAATCATAAGATGATTGTTGATGAAAAAACTATTAGATACCTAGACGACGGAATTGACAATATCATCTGAGCTTTGGCTTCTGAACTATTGTATACAAAATCTTTTAAATACTGAAAATGTATTGAAATTGAAACAGAAATATGGATGGTTTTGTACGCTGTTATTTGGATTGTTATTTAAAAAATATACCAAGAAATAGTTTGCATGACAGGAGGAGACGTCAAGATGTCGTTGATTATATCAGTGTTTTAATACAAGGTCTATCGGAAGGTAATTAAGGATTTATTCTAAAATTAAAATATTCATTCAGATTATTTTCGTTATAATTATTTCTAAAGTATTTAAAAATCGTTTGCATCGACCAAAGGATCTATTATTTTTCTTTTTCTTGTTGTGGCACTCAATGTTTACAACCAATCTATTAATCCCACTCTTAGGAAGTTCAAAAGATGGGATGGCTTTCGTAGCCAGATATATTCGTCTTCTATTTCATAAACCTACCGATTTCAGGTGTCCTTTAAGGCATCATTACTCCAACAAGTCTCTTATTAGTATTCGTAGATTATTGCTGATCCAGTTATAGTTTCTCAGGAGTAACTTTACCTGTTCCAATTCCTGTAGGTTGTTCCAGTAACAGATTTTATCCCTGTCTATCTTCTTTTCCAGTGTTTTCTATATTATTCTGTATCTGATACCACAAAAGGTTTCAGGTAAGAGGTAACTAATTTCTCCAAAAATTATGGAGGCCGAATTAAGCAACAGATTGTAGCAAGGGAACTCAGCAACTTTCAAAATAATCGTCCAATGCGAAACACATCTTGGTTTAAACTGCTTTCCAGGTTTTTCAGCTCTTCAAAAAAATTTGAGATTTTTTCATTGTCACGCTTACTTTTGAACTTGAAGCTATTTCGAAGCAATTCATTGCGATGCCAAGACGTTTTCCAACCTTTGAAAAAGGTGGTTACTATCATACTTTTGTGATTGGATTATTATAATAGGAAGTTTTGAACTCATTTCTTTTATAGTGGAAATAGATGAAGATGGGAGTGCAGTAGAAGCAATAAAAACAATTATCAAATATCACGACGAGCAGAAAGATAACAACGGAAAAGTTTGTATTATGGGAAAATATCATAATATATTATATGTGGCTATCAAACTGTGTTATGTGTGGCAAATTAAAGATGCTGAAACGGTAAATATAAACTAAGAGATTCAATTGTTTTATTATTATTTATTGTAATAAAGTATAATCTATAGTAGGACATCGATTGTAGGCATCTTATTAGTTATTTTTGTCATTAATCGAATCAAAAACATACTGTAGTTCTGATTTTCTGCTTATTACATTCAAACTAATTGAGTAATTTGAATACTATATTCTAATTACTTGTGAGCAATTCAATTTTAAATAAAATAAGCGTAGATCGACTTGAAGGGCTAACTTATTCTTCTTCTTCTTCTTCTTCTTCTTCTTATTTTAAGACTATGTCTTGTGTTTTCAAAGAGGCAGCCCAAGTTGTGACTCCGAGGACCAGCTCTCATACTAGCGCTTTGGTGGTCTTCCAGGCGGTC
The DNA here is from genome assembly GCF_026230105.1 of Diorhabda sublineata. NCBI lineage: Eukaryota > Metazoa > Arthropoda > Insecta > Coleoptera > Chrysomelidae > Diorhabda > Diorhabda sublineata. The sequence continues at coordinate 32,683,964 of NC_079479.1, forward strand.
TACTTGTATTGGGTCTCTCTTCCTTTGCGATTTTCGCCAGTCGATCGTCGTCCATTCTATTGACATGATCTTTCCATGCTCTTCTTCTAGTTCTGGCCCATCTCACTATATCCGGAACGTCACACATTCTTCTAATTTCATTGATGCTTATTCTGTCTCTTAGTGTTTTCCCTGTGATTGAGCGTAATGTCTTCATCTCGGTCGTTCTAAGAATCCGCTTAGTAGTTGCAGTCTCTGCCCTCGTTTCTATGGCGTATGGCTAACTTATTCTCTTCTTGCAATATTACCTTGACATCCTCTCAAATATTTTCGTAAAATACTCGTGAAGTATTTCTTGGCAAATCTTCTGGATATTCTTCTATATTTAAATTTTGTTAATAAATGATAAATTAATCCTCCAAGGCCGGTAACATCAACCTTGTTGTAATACATTAGAGAATCGAAAATTGTTGAAAACCTTCAGTGTGGAGTAAGTTAGACCTCGTCAGTTTGCGATTATGTCGACTTCCTGGACATCGACCAATTTGGGAATCCCTATTCTAGAGGCCTCACTTTATATGACTCAAATATGCATTGTCATCAAAGTGTAACGCAGTATTTTCTTACTATACGTCAGTAATAACATATGCACAATTTTTCTTGCAGATTGGTTTATTATTAAAAGAAATTTATAAATGTGAAACAACGTTTGAAAGAATTCTAATCGGAGCTATATTTGGAAATAAAGCGCCTCATTATATAGCCGGTTGGAAAAGCGATTTTGATAGTGAAGAGGAAAATCTGAGAGCCGTTGTTTATTTCCTAGATAAAGCGAATAAATCCAAACTTGAATTCAATTTGAACAGTGGTAATCAAATGACAACGTTTAGGTTTATCGATTTACCTATATTGAGTTGTGGTAAAGCGTCTGCATTGAAGGTATGTAATTTAATACAAATAATTTATTCATACATCATATTAATTTTAGGTTTGTGTACAATTGGGCTTACCAGATAAACTATTGATTTTTCTACGATTTGGAGCCCAAGTTTATACACAAAATGAAGATATAACAGTTTTAGAACACGTTATGAATCGTTTGTTGGAATTTAATCACGTCTATCCTTACAACTTAGTATCTTGTTTGCAACTTCTCTTACGAGCCATAGATTGTATCAGGATTGATAATGATCATTACAGTGATAAAATATTGCTTGTAGGAATATATGAAAGATATGCAGATTTGATCGAAGACGGTATTTTACCACCTCAAAGGTGCAGTCTTATTCCGCCCGAGCTAAAGCATCTTTGTAGGTACGTATTTAGGTTCTTTATAAAAAAAATTGATCCATATATCACCTAATACCTTTATTAATTACGATGATGTGAATATTTCGTTCAGTTTACCAATATAGTTTTCAATAAAATCGTAATTTTTTATCGATAGGAAATTTTTTTATGTACGAGATGTTTCTAATTGAATATTTTCCAATTTTTTAAGTAAGTACCGGAATTGAAAAAAGAAGTGCAAACATATCGCAACAATTTTATTGTTACATAAAAGCCTGTACCTTAATCTACTTTTCTACATAATTTCCCTGAATATTGAGGCGCTTGTCATAACGTGGCACCAGTTTTTGAATACCCTCCTCATAAAATTCTGCCCCCTTAGTTGTTAACCACTGTATCATAACTGTTTTGACTTCTTCGTTATCGTCTTGAAGATGCTGACCGCCCAGGTGTTTCTTCAAGTGCAGGAACAAATGGTAGTCGCTGGGCGCCAGATCAGGGCTGTGGGGAGGATGATCTAGAGTTTCCCATTGAAAAGATTTGATGAGATCTTTGGTCCGATTAGCCACATGCAGCAAAACGATACCCAGCACACACCCAATTCCTTACCATTCCATCACTCATAATGTTTTGTCCGTAAACTTCACAAATCTCACGATGAATATTGATCGGTTTTACGCCTTTAGCACTAAGAAATCGTATACTTCACAATCGGCGGACCTCACGATTATCGGAGGCATCTTAAACACTCAGTAAACAACGTACACAATGAAGAATCAGACTGTAATAGTGTCAGTGCGTGGACAAGAGATGTAGGTAACCAGCGCGCAGGTGCGGAACTCCGACCTTGGGGTTGAGGCGGCGGAATCGCAAAACGGTGCTTACTTAAAAAATATGCCTCGTAGTTAAACAGCTGTTTAAGTATAATTGATCACTTGAACTTAAATTAAACTATCAATGGAGTGAATAACTCATAATATTTGAAAAGTTTTTATTTGTGAATCACCTCTAATAAAGAGTAGAGTTGAGAATACAATAATGTATGGTATGCTAAAATATGTTTGAATATCTCAGAGAAAATCAATTCAGTACTTTTTTCTTCCCTATTATAATAAAAATCGACTGGAACTACAAGATATGTTTTTAGGTGCGTAGTAAGAGACATACTTTGGAAGAACTACCAACTTCCTGATGGAATAAGAATGTTAAATCTACCAAAAAAATTGTGGAGATATTTGGATTTACTTGAGGATTGATTAAATGGAATCAAAACGAAAAAATAGTTTTTATTGTTATCTTAAGTAAAAAGGAATCGAAAACTTAGATCAAAATTACAATTTTAGTGCAACTATCTCTAATAAAAGTTTTTATATACACGTTTAAATAAATAAAAAACTAACAGAATAATTGTCAAAAAATTGTTATCGGTTTCAAAGGTTTTCCAAGTTGTCTCCTTAAATTCTTATATTTCAACGTTTTGTTTGCAAGAAATTCGTCGAATTGAAAGTCCTTACTGCGTTTTTATATGTGTCTGTACAATATCTACGAAAGTGTTGAAATTATTCACTGTTTTATAACAAAAATTTAAATTATTTTCGTACCTACACCTGTTTCACAGAAGTGTGATATCCTGGATATACAACAACTTCCTAATAATTAGATTGTGTGTTTTTTTTGGTATCCGCCGACCTGGAAACCGTATTTATGTTTATTTCACAAAATCGGTGTCAGAAGAGTTAGTGATGGGATAAAATAATATATACAAAGGTTCGTGTACTTCCTCTTAACGTATATATATATATATATATATATATATATATATATATATATATATATATATATATATATATGTATATACATATACACACTGCGTAGATTTATTGAAGTCAGCAGAGTCGGAGCAAGAAAAAATTTATTTCTACAAATTCACTTCTCTTGAAATTTCTATTTTTCCCGTATATATGTTGACAACAAAATACACAAATGATTATACCACTTCAACTGAGAATATTGCAATGCAAAATATATATTCGCTGTGAGGGAAGGCGTGGTAGGGGAAATTAAATCGACTGAAGCGTTCGCAGTGGTCACTTTGAGCATTACGGGAGGCTATTATAACCGAAATTATAAACAAATCCACGTTAAAATTTTTTGTTTGTTTTAATTATAATAAATTAAATAAAAATGGGTTGCCAGAGTTGTTGTGTAGTGAATTGTAAAAATACTAGCAAATTTTATAAATTTCCAACCGCTACATGAAAAATAAATCAACGGAATCGGTGGATAGCTGCAATTAAAAGGTTTAAGTAAGTAGTATCATAACCTTATTAGTATTGTAGATCTTTGTAAAATTGTTAAGTTTAGTAGAAGTCAATCATTTTTCTAGAATTCTGTTATAAAAAAGTAAAACTAAAATTTATAAATGAATAAATTTTAATATTATAAAAATGTAATGATTAAAAGAAAAATTAATTACAGTGAAAAATTTTTTTATTTTGGCAACAGTTTAATTAATACTGTGATAAAATTAATAAAAAATATAATGTTTAACGTTGATAGATCACCGTGGATTCACAAGGCAAATGATTATATTTGTAGTGATCATTTTATTGGAGGTAAAAAATCAGATGAGGAGTTGAGTCCTAGCTACATTCCAACAATATTTCCTCCAGTTTACAGGTCTCGCAAAATAAATGAATCTTCTGCCGGAAATCAGATTCTCAGCTTACAATAGAATCAGGGTTGTTGGATGACATTGTTTTGGCTGACAAAGGTTTTCCGGAAATTAGAACAGTGATTGACGCAAGTGGGAAGAAAGTGCAAATGGTTATGCCACGTTTTCTAGAGAAGAAAAGTGAATTTTCAACTCAACAGACATACAGTGTTGCAAGGGTTAGGATTCACGTTAAAAGAATTATTCCACAACATATGTTGCACTGCATTGACGATATTTTGCATATTTGTTGTGTTTGGGTAAATTTACAGCCTCCAATTATTTCTGATAATAAGATCCTGAAAATGAGGGATGAAAAATATTTTATTACTCATGAAAATTGTTCATTAAGTACTTGTGATAACACAAACGAAAATTTGTAAGACATTTTAAATTTATTGTACGCTTTTAATAAAATTAATAATTAAACTTGTTGTAATAAACAGTTATATTCTTTTAAACTTGTTGATAACTAACAAATTAGTAACGAATAATAAAATTCTTTTAAATAGACATTATTGAAACACAAAATAACACTTTTTAGTTTTTAGTTACTTAATAAATATTGTTTTTTCAGTAACTAATTATAAAAATACTGTATTGACTTTTACACCATTATACATCATATAAAATAAAATATTATATTAAAATATTTGCAAGATCATTTCCAGTATAGCTTCGTTTTTCAGATGTACTTTCATCTTCTTTGTTACTAGTATCTAAATTATCAGAGACTTTATTAAAAAGCTGTCAAAGTTTCGTCGATGTTCCTCAGTTTCTCTCACATGTCCAGCAAGAACAACATTTTTACCCTTGGTCATAGTTTCTGGTTGAAATTTTATTTGATGGCTGAAATCCTGTTTTTATAATAATATCCATTTCTTTGGTTTAACTGAAAATAATGAAAAAATCAATTAATTCAGTAAATATTTCCTCATCCCATTGAAAAACCAGTTTAAAGCAGCTTAACCTCATATATGTTTGCTGCATTCTGTTATATATTTCATCATTATACTTACTTGTGTTTTTGGCTTGTTCAAGATAATTATAAAATTGTAGTAAGTATTAAATTGTCACATTTATTTTTGACGAGTAATTTATTACTATTTATCATACTTTTTTTCCAAAATTTTTCTGTTTACTATTGAAAAACGTAATAAAACATGCTCTGACAGCCTCCCGTAGTTCATATTCACTGTGGCGCCGCAGTCACACTCGGAGCGAATACGTGTGTGCCCTAAACACAAAACTTTATACAACAAAAAATTAAACTACGTCGCGCGAACTAAAGTCTCCAGAAACGGCGCAATTTCACTGAAACTTCCTGGGCCAGGTATTGGTCAGTCAGGAATGGATGGATTATCGTTTTATCCGAATTTGTTCGGGAGATCAATATTCAAATAGCAATAAACAATATTTCCATGATTTCCTAAACATGGATCGCATATATGTTGATTACATTGATTTGCGAATTAATTATTATTAGTTTTAAAGGGAGGAATTGATTTGTTTTATCAAAATTCTTATTTTGAAAAACTAAAAAAGTTTAGAAAGTAGCCCTAATCAACCTACATCTGAACCACGAAATAATATATGGATAAGCTGAACCCATCGAACAACTGCCACAATTGGATTACTTCTTTTATTGTAATTTCGATTCTTTTAGCCATTTTAATAGCAGTCCCTAAAAAAAACCAATATACAACCCACTCAAATCCAGATACTTCAAGATTTGTTCTCAAAAACTTATGGAGATGAAGGAAAAACTAAATATAGGTTGATTGCATTAAATTGGTACGTTTTGAAAAGTAATTAATCGGTCTTCATCCAAATTTTTATATTATTATACAATAATATTATATAGAACAATTCTCTAAAGGGAATTACTTAAATTTATGTACAAATCTGTTGAAATTCATTCAAATTCCCATTCCTAATTTCCCGGAAGGGGCCAGATCAGAACTATATGGTGGGTGATTCCTGTACAATAACTTTAGAAAGCGTGGAGAAGCGACAAAGAAGAGCCAAAGCGAAAACAAGTTTTATAAAACTCCTTTACAGACTTGAACTTACCTTGATCTGCTTATGAAGTTTAGAAAGTAGACCTAATCAACCTACATCTGAACCACGAAATAATATATGGATAAGCTGAACCCATCGAACAACTGCCACAATTGGATTACTTCTTTTATTGTAATTTCGATTCTTTTAGCCATTTTAATAGCAGTCCCTAAAAAAAACCAATATACAACCCACTCAAATCCAGATACTTCAAGATTTGTTCTCAAAAACTTATCAAGATGAAGGAGAAACTAAATATAGGTTGATTGCATTAAATTGGTACGTTTTGAAAAGTAATTAATCGGTCTTCCTCCAAATTTTTATATTATTATACAATAATATTATATAGAACAATTCTCTAAAGGGAATTACTTAAATTTATGTACAAATCTGTTGAAATTCATTCAAATTCCCATTCCTAATTTCCCGGAAGGGGCCAGATCAGAACTATATGGTGGGTGATTCCTGTACAATAACTTTAGAAAGCGTGGAGAAGCGACAAAGAATAGCAAAAGCGAAAACAAGTTTTATAAAACTCCTTTACAGCCTTGAACTTACCTTGATCTGCTTATGAAGTTTAGAAAGTAGTCCTAATCAACCTACATCTGAACCACGAAATAATATATGGATAAGCTGAACCCATCGATCAACTGCCACAATTGGATTACTTCTTTTATTGTAATTTCGATTCTTTTAGCCATTTTAATAGCAGTCCCTAAAAAAACCAATATACAACCCACTCAAATCCAGATACTTCAAGATTTGTTCTCAAAAACTTATGGAGATGAAGGAGAAACTAAATATAGGTTGATTGCATTAAATTGATACGTTTTGAAAAGTAATTAATCGGTCTTCATCCAAATTTTTATATTATTATACAATAATATTATATAGAACAATTCTCTAAAGGCAATTACTTAAATTTATGTACAAATCTGTTGAAATTCATTCAAATTCCCATTCCTAATTTCCCGGAAGGGGCCAGATCAGAACTATATGGTGGGTGATTCCTGTACAATAACTTTAGAAAGCGTGGAGAAGCGACAAAGAATAGCCAAAGCGAAAACAAGTTTTATAAAACTCCTTTACAGCCTTGAACTTACCTTGATCTGCTTATGAAGTTTAGAAAGTAGTCCTAATCAACCTACATCTGAACCACGAAATAATATATGGATAAGCTGAACCCATCGAACAACTGCCACAATTGGATTACTTCTTTTATTGTAATTTCGATTCTTTTAGCCATTTTAATAGCAGTCCCTAAAAAAAACCAATATACAACCCACTCAAATCCAGATACTTCAAGATTTGTTCTCAAAAACTTATGGAGATGAAGGAGAAACTAAATATAGGTTGATTGCATTAAATTGATACGTTTTGAAAAGTAATTAATGGGTCTTCATCCAAATTTTTATATTATTATACAATATTATTATATAGAACAATTCTCTAAAGGGAATTACTTAAATTTATGTACAAATCTGTTGAAATTCATTCAAATTCCCATTCCTAATTTCCCGGAAGGGGCCAGATCAGAACTATACGGTGGGTGATTCCTGTACAATAACTTTAGAAAGCGTGGAGAAGCGACAAAGAATAGCCAAAGCGAAAACAAGTTTTATAAAACTCCTTTACAGCCTTGAACTTACCTTGATCTGCTTATGAAGTTTAGAAAGTAGTCCTAATCAACCTACATCTGAACCACGAAATAATATATGGATAAGCTGAACCCATCGAACAACTGCCACAATTGGATTACTTCTTTTATTGTAATTTCGATTCTTTTAGCCATTTTAATAGCAGTCCCTAAAAAAAACCAATATACAACCCACTCAAATCCAGATACTTCAAGATTTGTTCTCAAAAACTTATGGAGATGAAGGAGAAACTAAATATAGGTTGATTGCATTAAATTGATACGTTTTGAAAAGTAATTAATGGGTCTTCATCCAAATTTTTATATTATTATACAATAATATTATATAGAACAATTCTCTAAAGGGAATTACTTAAATTTATGTACAAATCTGTTGAAATTCATTCAAATTCCCATTCATAATTTCCCGGAAGGGGCCAGATCAGAACTATATGGTGGGTGATTCCTGTACAATAACTTTAGAAAGCGTGGAGAAGCGACAAAGAATAGCCAAAGCGAAAACAAGTTTTATAAAACTCCTTTACAGCCTTGAACTTACCTTGATCTGCTTATGAAGTTTAGAAAGTAGTCCTAATCAACCTACATCTGAACCACGAAATAATATATGGATTAGCTGAACCCATCGAACAACTGCCACAATTGGATTACTTCTTTTATTGTAATTTCGATTCTTTTAGCCATTTTAATAGCAGTCCCTAAAAAAAACCAATATACAACCCACTCAAATCCAGATACTTCAAGATTTGTTCTCAAAAACTTATCAAGATGAAGGAGAAACTAAATATAGGTTGATTGCATTAAATTGGTACGTTTTGAAAAGTAATTAATCGGTCTTCATCCAAATTTTTATATTATTATACAATATTATTATATAGAACAATTCTCTAAAGGGAATTACTTAAATTTATGTACAAATCTGTTGAAATTCATTCAAATTCCCATTCCTAATTTCCCGGAAGGGGCCAGATCAGAACTATATGGTGGGTGATTCCTGTACAATAACTTTAGAAAGCGTGGAGAAGCGACAAAGAATAGCCAAAGCGAAAACAAGTTTTATAAAACTCCTTTACAGCCTTGAACTTACCTTGATCTGCTTATGAAGTTTAGAAAGTAGTCCTAATCAACCTACATCTGAACCACGAAATAATATATGGATAAGCTGAACCCATCGAACAACTGCCACAATTGGATTACTTCTTTTATTGTAATTTCGATTCTTTTAGCCATTTTAATAGCAGTCCCTAAAAAAAACCAATATACAACCCACTCAAATCCAGATACTTCAAGATTTGTTCTCAAAAACTTATGGAGATGAAGGAGAAACTAAATATAGGTTGATTGCATTAAATTGATACGTTTTGAAAAGTAATTAATGGGTCTTCATCCAAATTTTTATATTATTATACAATAATATTATATAGAACAATTCTCTAAAGGGAATTACTTAAATTTATGTACAAATCTGTTGAAATTCATTCAAATTCCCATTCCTAATTTCCCGGAAGGGGCCAGATCAGAACTATATGGTGGGTGATTCCTGTACAATAACTTTAGAAAGCGTGGAGAAGCGACAAAGAATAGCCAAAGCGAAAACAAGTTTTATAAAACTCCTTTACAGCCTTGAACTTACCTTGATCTGCTTATGAAGTTTAGAAAGTAGTCCTAATCAACCTACATCTGAACCACGAAATAATATATGGATTAGCTGAACCCATCGAACAACTGCCACAATTGGATTACTTCTTTTATTGTAATTTCGATTCTTTTAGCCATTTTAATAGCAGTCCCTAAAAAAAACCAATATACAACCCACTCAAATCCAGATACTTCAAGATTTGTTCTCAAAAACTTATCAAGATGAAGGAGAAACTAAATATAGGTTGATTGCATTAAATTGGTACGTTTTGAAAAGTAATTAATCGGTCTTCATCCAAATTTTTATATTATTATACAATAATATTATATAGAACAATTCTCTAAAGGGAATTACTTAAATTTATGTACAAATCTGTTGAAATTCATTCAAATTCCCATTCCTAATTTCCCGGAAGGGGCCAGATCAGAACTATATGGTGGGTGATTCCTGTACAATAACTTTAGAAAGCGTGGAGAAGCGACAAAGAATAGCCAAAGCGAAAACAAGTTTTATAAAACTCCTTTACAGCCTTGAACTTACCTTGATCTGCTTATGAAGTTTAGAAAGTAGTCCTAATCAACCTACATCTGAACCACGAAATAATATATGGATAAGCTGAATCCATCGAACAACTGCCACAATTGGATTACTTCTTTTATTGTAATTTCGATTCTTTTAGCCATTTTAATAGCAGTCCCTAAAAAAAACCAATATACAACCCACTCAAATCCAGATACTTCAAGATTTGTTCTCAAAAACTTATGGAGATGAAGGAGAAACTAAATATAGGTTGATTGCATTAAATTGATACGTTTTGAAAAGTAATTAATCGGTCTTCATCCAAATTTTTATATTATTATACAATAATATTATATAGAACAATTCTCTAAAGGGAATTACTTAAATTTATGTACAAATCTGTTGAAATTCATTCAAATTCCCATTCCTAATTTCCCGGAAGGGGCCAGATCAGAACTATATGGTGGGTGATTCCTGTACAATAACTTTAGAAAGCGTGGAGAAGCGACAAAGAATAGCCAAAGCGAAAACAAGTTTTATAAAACTCCTTTACAGCCTTGAACTTACCTTGATCTGCTTATGAAGATGGCGTGATGTTATGTTTTTCCTGTACTCTTATACGGCGCAAAGGTATGGACGCTCCCAGAAAATCTGCTCAAACTTTTGGAAGCGTTTGAGATGAAGGTTTCTTTCTATATTTCAAAGATGAGTTGGGGAATGGAGATACAAACACCAAGGCTCTTGTTCACTTTAGAAATAGTCAACACTAAATAGAAACGTAAATTGCAAGACAAAATGTAAATAATTTGGGAAATCAACCGCACAGCAGTGAATAAAGCAATAATCATTAATTTATTTATTTATTAATTATTAATAGTCATTAATAATAAATTCATGTTAGTTTTAATGATGATGAATTCCAAATTTACTTAACTGCGGATTTTTTAGTCAATTATTAGAAAGTACTTGTCATCATCAGCATCTATATATAATTAACATTATTTACAATTGCATATAAAATAGTTTTTTTAAAGAAAATAAGACATAGTAAGTTAACTAAATTAGAATCAAATATATCGGCATTTGGAAATCTAATTTTTTCCCACATATGTTCAAGAAAACCACATGCTATGATATATATATATTCAGTTACTTGCCAACTGAAACATTTTTTTATCAACCACTTTCACTGCACGTGTTAATAAAAGGCCATTAAATTCCATATTTTTGTAAAACATCTTTGAATACAGACAAAAAACAAGAGATATGATTTTAAACTCTCCTGCTAACAAGTTGACTTTAATTTTTTGTTTATAAACACTGAAGTGGTCTCAAGTGGGTGATAATGAGTAGGCTATCAATTGTGTCATGTACCAAGGGAGTTATTTCTACAGGGTTTATAGAAACTTTTATATCTTCATTCTCTTGTTACTTGTTTTAAATTATTCGAATCGATTTTACTATAAAATATACAAATAGTTTTCAAAATCATCTGAAACTTATAGCATAAAATTAAGAATTTTATAAAATTAAACGACTGCAATTCAAAATTTGACAAATAATTGTTGTGAATATTAGTTTACAATCTGTGTTTTAATGGATATCACGATTTTCTTGTTAATATTTACATTGTTGTCGAATTATTCTTTTTTTCTACAACCGTGCGTTTTAACGCACTTTCCCGCGCGCATTTTAGTTTTGAATGTGCGGGAAAGTAAAATTATGCAAATTTTGACCTTATTAGATAGTTTTTTACATCTGAGATTATAATTATTGTTACTACAGGTAAATAAATATTTACTAAATAGTCCATCAAATAAAATTTAAACCATTTCTAGCTTTTTGTAGCATTTTTAATTTTTTAAAAATATAAAATAATACAGATATTTTTTATATAACCATGTAATTGTTACTAAAACGTCAAAGTTGTTCAAAACGTCTTGGAAGTGACCGAATAAGAACAATCTTCTTCTAAATTAAACCACATTAAACCGAATCCGATACAATAATATTAATGGATTCATCCGACAAAAAACTTCCCGAAGCCATTTTGAAGGCTGCAAATGAAACTAATTCCGAGCTGTTACCTGCCAAATGACTTAAAACCGTCACCGTCATCTTTATGCGACCTGCAACCGATGCCATCCTCATCGACGTCATCTACCTTCCAGTTGAAACCAAATAACTCCACTGGACCGGCAATTCTTACTAGTCTACAGAATGCAACAAATTGTGTTTTCAATATTAATATTTATAATAAATAGTAGTTTTTAGTTTTAGTTTTGTATATTATTATGTTTGTTGGAATAAAATAATTTTAGAAAAATGGGTTGGTTTACTTTTTTGTATTTACGGGACAAATGCAGTCGCGTGCGGGAAAGTATCACTTTCCGCACTTGTTAGGAAAATAACTATTCTTCCAAATGTAATGTTATATCAAATTGATCACTATCTGTTTTTAAATTTGATACAAGTACCTAAAAACGCTTCATATTTTTCATATAATTATATTATCTTTTGCAACTACTCCATTGAAGTTGAAATAATATATTGATATGGCTTTTTTTTCGTAGTAGCAAATCTATAACAAAGTTTATTGCAATACGTAAGTGAAAAAGGTCAACAAAACTATTGTAATAATATATTTTTTCAAGCCATGTCGAAAAAAACCTGCGGGAATTGAAGAAAACCAAATCGAGTAATATCAAAAGCCATGCGATTCTCAAAACTTCATAAAATATTTCTATTACTCTATCTTTCAATTTCTGATTATTGTCTAGCTATGATTCATAAACAAATAAATGATCCTATAGTAAATAGTAAGAAGGATTCATGTCGGGTAATTAAGGAGGCCATTTAATGAAACTACTGTTCTTGATACATCATTAGAGAACACATTATTTAGTAATTGCTTCATTTCAGATTTCCACACGCAGTTTTACTAATTGTGGCTTGTCGCACGGTGTGAGCTACTTCTTCATGGAATACCACACACCTAAAGCACCTGTAAAGTGTTGTAAAGTTTTATCGTTTACCATAAATTAATTGTGGATATTCCGTGTGATTTTCTCTTATTGATTTTGCCGATTTACATTTATTAAAAAATAGCTCTAAGCTTATTCATAGTAGATTATGATATTAGATTTCGGTTAGGATCTGAATTATTAAAAATATTACACATTTTTTGTTACTTCTACGTATATCACCTTATTTTGAAATGACTCAAAAATAAAAATTCATAGAAACATACAAGCCTTTTCGACAAAATCGCGATGTTCCGTTAATTAAACTCATTCAATATATTATTATTACCAAGTGACTAAATCTTCTTCCAATGCTACAAAATGATTTTCCAAAGAAAAGTTAGGTTAGGAAGGGTATCGATAGAAAAAAAAACGATGCATTTCCATACCGTAGTCGTAGTCGGTAATCTGCACTTTTAGACTATTTCCGGTGTGAACACCCTTTGTCCCAAAATAACTCCCTTTAAAAGGGGAGAACCACCGCAGATACGTAAACAAGACACTTTCGAGTTCATTGTCGCCTAAGGTGGGTGCGTCGACTCTCAGCATTTCTGAAGTAGTTAATTAATTCGACAGGAAAACTCATAGATTTTTTTTTCCAAACATAATTCACTTCCTAGATTATCTTTAGAGATAACATAATATCTATATGATATATGTATATAATACAGGATTATACAAAAACATATAAATTGAATCACAAAGCGAAAATTTGACACTACAGATAATAGCAGTGATAATTATAGAATTATGTTAAGTTTTAATTGAAAACTGATGGCGGAATGTTATTTTCTTGGTAAAGACAGGGAGTTGTTGATTCTTAAAGCTTCTTAAATTCTTTTAGTAGAAATATTGGTATTCGATAGTTTTCAAATTCATCGATACTTTTTAACGTATACAAATATTTCGTGGAATTGGAAACACGATCGACATAATTTAAAAGAAGGAAATAATTAAAGTAAATCAATTTATTTACAAAAGAGTAACAGATGTTTTCTGGTGTTTTCAGTTTACAAAAAGTATTGTAAACAGTTAGACTGAAAAGAGCAATGAGAAGTTGCAGAGATGAGACGATTTAGATACAGGTACATTAACACTAGTTGCTATTGGTTTAACTCATTGATGACAAATCAATAAACTTTGCAATTAATATTTTCTTTCCTCTTCCTTTAGTAATATAATAATCAATATAGCGTATTTAAGAGAACTCTCGAGGTTATTTTCGATACTAATACCTCCATATCGAGAAAACAAGAAAAGAATTACTTGGAAATGGAATGTCTAGTTGAGACATGATCCAAATATGTCAAAATATTTGCATATTTTGGCTCAAACTTCATATAAAGTCTAAGCCAAGTTATGCCAGGGGCCGGAAGCGGCCCGCGGGCCGTATCAATAAGGCCCGCGATCGCAATGTGTCACAGAAAGAAGAATCATGTTTTTTAGAGTTTTTAGACTTGATTCGATTCCTCTACGGATGTTTTAAATACTCGTACTCTCAAGTCTACGGATGTTTATAAGTAATTCAAGGGCAGCGCATGCATAGACAAGCGAGAGAGCAGCTCTTAGCAGCGAGAAAGTTTTAATAATTCAGTTCTTTTTTTTATTTTCAATCTGGCCCACGTACGAATTCAAAATTCAATATATTGCCCTCTGCAAAATTGAGTTTGGCACCTCTGGTTTAAGTGTTTTAGCAAGCAGACTTTTGAATGAATAGAAAAACAGGCGATGACGTAATAGCAAGGAAAATCCTGGAAGTACACGCGTTTTATACACATAGAAATGGTTAGGGCAAATGGAACCAGCAACATAAGTAAAACTAAAACATATAAAGGATGATTCTAATTATAAATCAATAACAAAAAGGATCTGAGCTTCTTTTTATGGATGCCATTTTTGAGTATACTTTGATTATGGCTAAAATGATATTACAAAATATCAACGAATTCAGTATTTAACTCATTTTCTAAATTCATCGCCAAATCCAAGAAAAAATATAAGTGTTGGTAAGCTCGTCACCAAGATTACCTACTCCACCTTCATTTAATCATTATAGTTAAATCGTACATTTTACTTTGAATAGTTTATTATTCAAGAGGTACATTCATATCATCTTCTTTTGGTACCAAGCCTGAATTCGAGCGTGAGCTAACTCCATGGCCATTTGGTTGAATTGGTCTTCATCTGTGGCTACTAAGAATAGTTGTTCTAGTTCCAGTCTGGTCGAATTTCTAGTATTTCGTAGCTACGATAGCTTTTTGCAACCTATTCATCTTCTCCCTTCAACCTTTTCGTGAATGATCAGGGGGAAGGATGTAATATTTGATATCCCGCATTACATGTCCGAAATAACTGACTTTTCTGATAACTCCTTGCACTTTATCTATGTCTTTACGAATCGGCAATGGTTATAAATATTTCTTTGAATGCAGACAACATTAGTAGTTGTAAGGGACAGTGGCAAATTTGTTGCTAAAGCTCTACATATGTTTGAATACCTTTCACTGATATTTGGAAATTTTCCCACGTTCACTTTCTATAACTGACAACGGCAATTTTCATTATGATTCACTTCGCTAGAAGGTAAAAACAGCAATAAATGAAAGCAAATTGACAAGAGACTGTTCATTTTAGATTGAGGTATATATGCTCAAAAATTGCTCTATTTAGTTGGAAAATATTATAACATGCATTTTTAGCATATCCTGTATTTCTTTCAACGTTTTCATTACTTCTTTTTGTGGATCGATTCAAACAAATAGCATCATGCTTAACGGTACTTTTTTCATGGTAAATAAATTTAACAAATATTTCTACAAGATTTATGTCATACAAATTATTGATTACTTTCTTATTTTTGAACGTCATTACGTTTCACTTCTTACCGTTAACATTTGGAAAAATATAAAAAAGAAGTGGCTTGTTTATATCGCCCATTTTCTTCTTTTCTACTAAAAAATTTGCAACATAACCTCTTTTTTATGCATATAGCAGAGATTTCCTATATTCGCAGCGCAGGAGTCGCAGTACAGTTTTAATAATAAATATATAAAATAAAAATATTGTAATTCAATGTTTTATACCTATAAGAGCAGACATAACGCGTTCTGAGGCGAATAAACAAAGAGTTTGGTTAGATTTACAGCGTCTTTAAAAAAAAAAAAGCAAAAACTAATTTCTTGACAGCAAGAACTGTCAAATTTGAACCTCTGTCCCTCTGAATATCAAAGTGCAGTGGAATTGTAAATCTACCATAACATTTACAAGACAATTCTACGTACGAGGGATGATCGAAAACAACTGCAACTCGTCTTAGTAGAAATAGCTTAATGCAACCAAATTTCGAAGAATGCTTTCATATTCTTGTCATAATTATGAAAACAATGAATACTCACTAGGTGCCATATCTGGAGAGTATGGGAGTTGACTTGATTGAACCTTCGCATTTATTTTTGGCGTTGTCGTGTGGGAAGACACTCAACTTGCCCGGGTTGTTTGCGTCCAATAGCCTCCAGTAACCTTGGTAGAGATAAGCACACAGTTTTGACTTGAAATTAAATATTTTTTGCACTAATACAGTCTTTTAAGTCTCGATACTAATATATATCATTTGTTTAGTTTAAACGTTACTTAGATACCCATATTTTCACCAAATTTAATTGTACCGCATGTAAAACCAACATCAGTCTGATCCGTTAAAGCACTAGATGCTTTAATAGACAAATAATTAAGTAAACTAATGGTTTTTATATAGAATTTCCATTCAGTAATTGCATCCTTTGAAACCTGATTATTTGGAGTAGACATTTATTCCAATTGTACTTATTTAATGGGAGAGAATCATTAATAAATAAATTGGAAAAAAAATATATGAAAAATTACTTTTCATATGTTGTTATTTCAATTGTAACCTTGCATATGTAAACTTGCCAGATAATTCGAGCAAACCTTAAAGTTAAAATAGTCGATTCTTTAATATAATAAATATATTAACTGATAATATACTTTCACCAAATTCCCATTTTGATCGTGTACATAGCAATAACCTCGTAAAAAACATTTTAATGTTGCTGTGGCGTCTTGAAGTTGTCGGTATATTTATTACTTACAATAGAGCACACTTCACCTGCTTTTGCAAATGTATCGAAAAGCATGGAAAATCGTCCCAAAGGTTTGTTGTCCGCCATAAAAAAACGTAATTCAATCATTTTTCTGCGAACGCGCATGTTGGTAAAGTATTGTTTATAAATCTAATTAAAAAAATAATCAACCACTCGGTCCATACGCATGAAAATATTCATAAATTTCTCATAAGAATATGTGACTGTTTCAACAAAGTTTTTGAATTTCAAATCACGAAATTATTAGCAAAACTAAAAATTGTAGTGAAATGAGATATGAAATTTTAAAACTCTTGCCCAGTGTTTCGAAACAAGACTCAATATCGTTTCAGAAAACCGAGACGTTTAGAAAAAAGTCGAGTTTTTGTCAAAATTTTTTAAATTCAATGTCTAGGTCAAAATGGAAGATCTCAAAAATCGTCCACTTTTGCAAATATTGGATTTCCTACGGTTTTAATTCCATTAACATCTATCAAAGTGTAGAGAATAAAATTTGGGTATAATTCTGATTCAATTAGAGTACGTTAGTTTACCGTTTTCGTGATAGATTAATCCATTTATCTAGATTCCAGAAATCGGAAATTACTAACAAATAATTGGATTGGTTGACTTCTAGTTTGAATTATACGAAACTGCTGTTACTTTTGACAAAAACATATCATATTTCATAGAAAAATATCTTTTTTTGTCGTGTTATCGGAAAATTATTATAACCAAACCTAAACCAAAAAAGAAACCTAACCTAATCGAAGCAGAAGTAAACTTAACCTAACCAAAAAATGGATTCGTTTCTCGGTCTTCATAACAACATCAGGAGACAGTTTTTAACTCGAATCTAAATGAAAATTGAATGAATAAAGACGTGAACCACCATGATTTATCACTTTTACTGTTTTCGCTTAGTTCAAAGTGAACTAATCCAATGATTGATATAATTGAAGTACTAACTTCCGTCTGGGATCTCATAAAATGGATTCTACAATCTCGAAACCGCTGGAATAACATTTATGATCCTAAATTCAAGTCTAAAATTTACTTTTGTTGTAAAGATTTTTCAAAACAAGTATATGAACACATTTATATTTGGTTAGAGAATTATTTAGAACCCCAAAAAAGGATTGGATGAATAGAATCGAATTTGAGCGGGGAATTTAGTTTTTTTCTTCTAAACATTACCTCTTTCTATAAATATGAAACAGTATACCTAATAATTATCAAAACACAGACAAATGCAGTTCGAAAGCGAATGCAAAAAAATATTAAAACATATAATTCATCACCATGGTATTTAAACTTGGTTGTAAAGACTTTTAACTATGTAACTTTAAATGTCTTCATATTTTGTTTTAAAACAAACAAATTTGTTGGCAATTTTATTTGCAGTTAACGTTTGGTTTTATGTTTGTTATGGAAATTTATTATGTACTTCAAAATGATCTAAATAAACGTGAAGTGTTGTACGCGGATCAGTTAAAACATCGATCACATCATCATATAATATCAGTTCCACAACATAATAGACAATCGTTCCCATGTTTTGCTACAAAACTTTGTTTTTGGTAAGAGAAGGAGCAAAAAGTTTGATTTGTTTTCTGTCTTCTAGTGTATCAACCCACGACATAAGCCTGAAATTAAATGTATAGCTTTTCAATCAAAATCCTGTGAGGGTGATTATAAAAATCAAATGCTGCGCAAGTATACATTCAAAAATCGTCGGCTGGTCAAATGGATCGTACTGGAAAGGCAGATTTCTAGTACTACTTCACTTTTTCCAAGCTTTTAGATTAAATGAAGACAATTTTTAATGTATCTAAAAAATTTTGCGTGGATAAATAAGGCAGCACTGTTCTTATATAATCTACGTCTAGGTTATTGCTATTTGTGTAAAACTTGGTCTAATCAAATATGGTACGTGAACAAATTTATGCTACATTAAGACTAAGACCGAGTTTCTTCACTTCCTAATAAAGTAGACCTCCGAGTAAATCGAGTTATTAGGCAGTCACAAGTGTCGAATAAAGAGTTTAGTAGAAACTTAACATCTAATATACATCAAAAATATTTGCAGTTTCACTACCCCATTTGGTTTTAATCCGAATTAACTGATAAGTATTTGTCACTTTATTATGTATTCAACAAATAATCTATTGTTGGCAACACTATGAAAGATGCTTATATAACAATCTCCGTGTATTGAATGAGGAAAGAAATAAGCAAAAAAACGTTTTTCTATAGACTTTTGTGATAACGATCTGTGCGTAATTATATTTGCACGTGTTTTGTGTTTAAGTAGTCGCTAGTTGGAGAAAGATGTGTTGGTCTGAAAATTATAGTTTATATTTAAAATAATTGATAGGAAACAAAAAAGAAAACGGTCAAAAAATTTTAATGATCAATTTTATGAGCTCGTTCTAAAATTTTCTGTTTTTCCTCGATCAATTTTTCATCAAACAAATCTTCTAAATCTTGGAAAGCATCCGTATTAAATATTTAATTATTTGTATGACGAATATTTCTAAAAATGAACTAACCACTTTTCATATATATTAAATCTTAAGTTTCTACTAAACTCTTTAATCGACACTTGTGACTGCCGAATAACTCGATTTACTCGGAGGTTTACTTTATTAGAAGATGAAGACACCGAATTTTTCGTTATTCGGTAAATAATAGTTAGTAGGAAGTGAAGAAACCCGGCCTTAGAAGATTTGTTTTATGAAGAATTTATTGAGGAACTACAGAAAATTTCAGAACAAGCTTATTAGGTTCCTCATAAACCTTAACAAAACACGTGCAATTATTCATTACATGGACGATTGCTATATAGGCATCTTTCATAACGTTATAACAGTAGACTATTTGTTAAATACATAATAAACTTGACAAATATTTATTAGTTAGTTCGGATTTAAACCATCTAGGGTGAAGAAACGATAAACATTTATTCCACAATTAAAAGTACCTACTAAAGTTATGTTGCTAATAATTATTTGGCACTTTATTAGAACATGCAGAAACCGGCCCTAAAACTATGGAATGTCAACTGTGAAAATGACAAAATTCCATGTAAAGTTTAGTACATGATCAAATAGGTTATCAGTATCAAATAATTTTCAAGATTTTCTTAATGAGAAGCTGCTAAAGAATGGGTTGTGAAGGGTTACAAATTACTTCTATGAAATAATCCACACTTCATCGAAAAGATTCTAAAAGACTATGAAGTTTTGTTATAAAAATCAGATTGCTTGCGAAATTAATACTATTTAGTGTAAAAGCAGTTAAAAGTTAATCATAGAGTTCTAACAAAGGTGTATATTTAAGATTCGTGATTTATTATAGGTTCTTTCTTCAAATCAAATGAAAACTAAATTGCACAGAACAAAGACAATTTATACACTGTTAATGTCACTTTTAAAATATGAAAAACAAAATTTTGGCATAATTGTTATTTCAAATTGATAATTATTTGGTATTTTGATAATAATTCTTAACATTATTACTTTTAAAAATATTTGCTTTTGATATCTATAAGCCTCAGCTCTGCATGTTCAAAGCACCTTGTTCAGTGAAAATATTTTTGATTTTTGATCCCTAATTTCTTTTTTACTATCCGCGTGTAGCACCAAAAATTCATTGGTGCCAAGTCGGATCTTGTGGGCTCGAAATTCTGCCTTTGGGAAGTGTGTTTCTAGATTCTTTAGTTTGTTATTCACTTTTGGAAGTTACCAAACATATTTTGTCTTGAAATTTAACTTTTCGAGTGCCTTTTTCTGATCGATAACAATCATTGCTATGATTCAGTACTTTTACCGATGAAAACATTTGTTGTTTTAACTTTCCACATATTTCTTTTACGCTTTTACGCTCCTTGCACTTTTGAATAGTTTCTGGCGAAACATCAATTTCATATTATACATTCACCAATCGAAAACTTCATTTTCTAGTAGTATATTTTCAGTAACAACATTTTATGCTTTCAAAATATTTAACGGTCTGTCGCTCTAACTTTTATTAAAATAGTTATTGTATATATCGGAAAAGACATAAAGCTTACGCGGTTCGTGGGTTTCTTTGAATTCCTTTATTTTTCTCGTACTTCAAAAGAAGATTCGATACTTTGAAATATCATAAACATTATGGTAAATTTTGTTACACCGTTACTATTTAGAAACGCATATAAAATTGTGAAATGTATGTAATCATGTCGTTAATACTTTCAAATAACATAAAGTAGTGAATTTTAGATTTGTTTTTAGAAACATAGCATTCAATAGAGAAAAAATTATACAATAATATCAATGAAATCATTACATTAAAATATCTTTAAAAATCTGTCATGATATCAAATTAATATCATTGTTATTGAAACGAAAAGAAAATCAGAATCCTGATGAGTCAGTGGCTGCATCGGGAAAAGTTGGTAGGAAGGCGGCGATCGCAGAGCAAGAGGTGGTCGTGGCCGTCGGCCAAAACGTCTCCGACGCCGTCGATAGCGTCTCGACGCATTCCTAGGATAAAATTAGACCGACTTAGTAACTGTTCTGGGCATTCCGAACCTTCGTGAAAATATTATGCTTGCACCTGCGGAGGTTTGGATTCATTTTATCACCATTTTGAAAACTCCTAGTAGCAATAAAATAATAACGTGACTATAAAATTGAAAATCGGTTGAGGCTAATGAACATCTAGAAGCTTTGATACAAATAAAAATTCAGTTAGTAATGTATTTTTTTTTAAATGCACTAAAAATACGAAACAAAATTACAATTTTACTTTGAAGAAGTTCATTCGTCACCAATGGAAAATAAATTATGGTGGATTAAGACGCAAATAATTTTTCTTATAATATTTCAATTCATTACGTATGCTAAAGTAAAATTTTAATAATACTTTTACTTTTGCAAATTTTTGAAAATGAAAGTTCAGAAACTTTTCTGATTTTCGTTTAGAGAAAAGTTAAAAATTGGCACTTTTTTTGATTCATACTATTTATTAGATGAGATTAAAGAGCATGAGGTTGAAGAACTTAAACTTTTTCAAGCACGTTTCATTCTTATGCGACGTTGTCGAATTTCACGTTTCATATTAAAAAAAGATTCTAATGAATAAATTATAGTATAATTTTACAGCATTGTTTTCCCTCAAACAAATTCGAGACCCTAGGCCAATAAATGTTTAAAAGAAGATATCAATAATTCAAATTATTCGCAGATGTTATTATACATGAAATTTTAAAAACAAATTTATACATTTTGCTCAAATATTTCAGTTAAGACATTAAATGTTTTGACTGCGAAATTATGAGACGAAACAAAAATGTCAAATATTTTAAAAGGAACGTGTAGGCCAGAAGTCGTCCTAAGGGCACGAGCTTTGCCCTTTTCCGGTTCCATACACGCGAGCAATGTGTCAAACATGCCACTAAATATATATTAATGATCGTTTAGCGCATCTGGTACAATATTATGGGTAAAAGTGGACGTAATATTCTACAATTTCCATTTTTGCATAATAGACTATGAGATTATAAAATCAGGTGTCAAGGCTTGTATATTGATCGTATTTTGTAAAAGTTTACTTACCTTGAATTGATAAAACATTGATGATTCAAGTTTGGACTAACATACTCTGAATTACTATTTCAAAAATCAGTTTCAAAATTATCCGACTAGGTAAATAAAATAGAAAAGCAAATAAAGAATATCAGATCGGCCTTGGCATTTATGAAAGCTTTGTCATAGTCAAAAATAAATAAATTATTGCTGTTAGCTTCTTGGTTATTAATCTAATCGATAACAACGTACCTCATTTCGGTAGAGAATTTAATATTTTTGTTAGCGATACAAACTTCTTCCAAATATTATAGCTTCCTAATTATTGTAAAGACGTCAGAAATACTTATTATGTCATCAAAACTTATCAATAACATTTAATATTTTTCTATTCCAAATTTTAAATATCGAATTGTTCTATCGAGTTTGACCCATTTGGGTTTTCTCAGTTTTGTTCTATTTATACTCCATAACATGCACTATAATCTGATTTTTCACCAATATACTAGCTCGAAAGGGCTTGAATCCTTTTAATTATATTCCACGTTAATATAGCAGCTGTATTGGTTCCATATTATACTGGTTCCGAAGAAGTTCTTCATGCTTCTTTACAAATCATCGTTTGCTACCATTTCCATTCTTCTATCCCTGTAGAGGCCGCTATTTCCCACATACCAAGAGACATGATGATAAAAAATGTCAATACATATAATCCTCTTTCTATATTCTTCAATCATCTCATTAATCGGTAACGTTATTTTCAGTTTTTATACAATAATTATTATTAAGGACTAACGATAATTGAAATGATTAAAATAAATAGAAACAAATATGAAAAACGAATTTACGAATATTCTTTAACATATTTCAGTTCGAATAATCAAATCTCGGATTGGATATTTGTTTTTAATTCTTCTCGAGTAGACTAAGCTGTTGATATTCTTATTTGAGTAGATGTCTAATGATATGTCTGAACGTATCTTCCCTTACTATTTTGAACTCTCGCCCCATGCCTTGCGAAATTCCATAATTGGGGAATCCCGTATTTATATTCCACTAATGGCTACCGGCTTATGTGGGTGTCTGGAAGGGATATGAAGCAAGTTTCACCTGGTTGAGCTCGCTATTACGGGGTGGATTAAAAGTGGTACATCTGTAACATTTAAAATAGGGATGCTTCGTAAATATAAATAGAAATAATTATTTTTTAAACGTCTATTCAAGAAGATAACATTTGCATTATAATTGTACCAAATTTTGACTCCCTATTCCGTGCATTTTGTAATACAAAAATACGAGATGCAAGACTTCCTGTTAATAAGTTACAGGGCGTTGATTTGTTTCACTATAAATAAAATATCTTTCTAACCTTATGTACTCGCTGTTTGTTGTTTGCACATATCTCGAAAGTTTATTAGAGACGTCATCGCTGTAAAAGTCGATATATAATTTGATAAACATTAATACAAGTTAAAATCATAGAAAATCTGTAACGTATCATATTATTCAATGGTATGGAAGCTTTAAAGGAACGTGAATAACTCCTAGAGAGCCTTCTTCATACAGCTCCAAGTTTGCTCTTAGTGATTTTTTTCTATTTAAGTATCTAGACCATCATCTGCGATAGAAAATCTGGATTACCTCATGGTCTAATGCCGAGGCAATAAAATTCTGTATAAAGTCATGCCGCCTGCGCCTGCCAATTCCGTGAAAACTCGTTTTTGAAGCAAACGCTGTATTCTAATATCCTTTGGCAACTGTTTTATCCACCATGGCGCTTCAACATAGTCATACTGAATCCAGCTCCAGATATTTCTCCCATATATCCATAGAATTTTCCCAAATGTGTACAGGTGGCATAGTACAGCGGCCTTGTCTGTAGGTTAAAAATCCTCTTTTCTGAGCGTCCCTGTAACTGTAAAGAAACATAATCTCTTATAAATTACGAACTTTTTGAGGACGTCATTTTCGTTATTGTTTTTCTGACATCCACTTCAAATATTGGTCATATTCTTTGTTTATGTATAACATGATTTGCGTTGCCATTTATTTTTCAATTTCATCGGTAATTTCAAAATCTTATTCCATTTTTAATTTGGTCCTTTAATAAGAAGAAACATTTTAATACTCAGTTTTTACAAAAAATAATAATGTCAAGGTTATGTCACAAGTTAGAACTTGAAATTGGTGAATCAAATAGTATAAAAAAATAAAACAAAAATTGTGTGTGTGTGTGTCAGCTCCGACGCACGATTGGAGTTTACTCCTTAAGTTCGATAGTATAACCAGACGCAAAAAGAGTTTATTTAACTTAAAAAAGATTGGTTGAATGCCAGAATATTTTGGGCTTCCTTCATTAAAGGTTTAGATTTTTTCCTAGTATAAAAAAAATTAGAAAATTTATAAATGCATAATTATAAAAATTAACCAACTTTAAGAAAATGTTTTTATAAACATTTTTTTAAATTATTATAATTAATTTTTTATTTAAAATATAATATTATCTTAATAATTAACAAAATTGTTATAAAAAGATAATTATGTCACTAAATCTTTTACATACAATAATACATGAAAATTATTTAAATAAGCTAAAAAATAACTTTTCGAAAGAAAATTATATAAAAACATTATAATTAAAAAATATTGTCGATTTTTCTGATAATATTATCGAATTATTGACTACAGTTGTTAATATTTAAAAATTATTTATAAAATAACGTGGAAGAATTTATCGACATCGACAAAAAAATTAATTTTTGGTTAGGTTAGAAATTTTCTATTTTATGTGGATGCGCTCGATAATTCATATTGGGTGGATTATCTAATTTTATGTGTTGTTTTCAAATATATATTTATATGAACTACATCGATAACTATTAAAATATTTAATAAATACAAATTGCACATGCTCATACACATAATACATGAATTATAACGTACCTTGCAACCACGTGTTTGTTAGATGTTCCGGCAATATCATCTACACCTCTTTCTGCCATAGTTATTTGAAAATACTTTCAGGTCACTTTAGCGGAACACAATGATAATAAAACTTCACAATGACAGCATTCATCGATAGATTTTACTCCTCACATTTTTCTAATACCGGGCCCCTTACATATGCAAATCGATTCTTAATGAGTAAACTTCAAAAACGAAAAACTGGTATGATATAAAAGTTTGTATGCACCACGGACACTAATAGATTTATATACCTATTATCAGATTGATTTCTTTTTATATGGAATGGCGAATGCCTTAGAAGCTAATCGCTTCCAATTCTACCTGTACTGATTGTTATTCGTAACAATTCAGGCGTTTTCGAACGCTTACAGTCAAATTTCGTTTATAAGAAATATTTAAACTCCCTGTAACTCATCAAGGACAATACTTATGACACCAAGAACGTGCCGTTTTATAATTGAAAACCGAATCTATCGGACGCCTTTGGAAACGCCCTTAATATTTTTTTAGGTGAAATTATTTCGAAAAAGTTAAGTTCGTGCAACTTGAGTTGAGGGTATTTTAAATTATTTATTTCGAAAAACGAAATAAATAGCATTGAATTTATATATTCACATAACTACAATTCGATTTCTTACATTTGCGTTTGCAGTAAAAGAAAAACTTAATTTCTATTTCGGTAACCACCTCCACATCCGTTGCAGCAAACATTTTCGATCTATTTTTGTACCAGTCTAGCATTGAACGTGAAAGCCATTTCCAGCTTTTCTTTGTTAAGATTTGATACCGTTATGGCTTTTGTGCATGTACACTATTTTGTATACGGGGGTAAAGATTTATTTAAATAAACCTTGAAAAATCACGAAACTTAATACTTGAAATTAACTTGTAATTCACAATCTCAAAACATTAGTTAATGAATCAATGAAGAAGAGAGAATAGAAAGACTAGATTTAGTAGTACTGTATCTGCAGGTGTTTAGAAACATTCAACTGACTCAACCAGGGGGTGTATTGGTGTATTGGCCTAGCTTTGGATAAGTTTACGATTGATTAGCAGTACAAGAAGACTTCGGATTAGTTTTAGCGTTTAATGAAACGAAAATTTAATAAGCAGTGATTAAATCTTCAATAAAATTGATTATAGTTGCTTTCCAAATTATCTAGTTGAGTGGGTTAAGTTTATAAAATTTATTCGCGGTTACTCAACTTTCATATACGAAAAATCGACTGCTGGAAATTGACTTCAATGAATGGCGGAAGCTTAAAAAAACAAAACGCAAGCACGTGTTGTGGTCCTGTTGAAGCAAGAACGTAGGACAGGATGTATATGTATATATTAAATAAAATACACTTTTTTTGCTCAGCACATGTTCATTCATAATACCTAGAGTTCATTCATATGTTTCTTAAAAATTATAACCGAGTATTAGGTCATAAAAAGTGCGGTTTACACATGATTTTCGACTGCTTACTTTTTTGTTATGATTCATAGAACGGTGTGTACATATATACGAGGGTTGTTTGTTGAAAAAACAAATGCTCATGATCAAAGCTAAATTCGTAGTCTTTTAAATTAGTTCTTCCTAAATATGTGTTTCTTTATCTGATGTTGGTAACCATTAACACGATCTTCTGATCGATCTGAACAGAAATACTTAACAGATACAGAAATAACCTGTATGTGATTAGGATTGTGTGACTCGCAGGTACAAGAGAAGTCTTCATTGACTATTATAAAGCATTCGATAAAGTCAAACGCGATAAGCTAATATCAATAATACAATCTATTCGCCTAGATGACAAAGATTCCCGAATGGTGTACACTATCTTTACTAGCTCTACAAATTAGAAAGTGGAATGGAATGACGATAGAAATAACAATATCACGTCGAGTAAAACAATTTTTTCTGTTTTTCATTTCCATTATCTTGTTCTACAGTGATTTTAATACTCGTTAAATTATTTTCCATAGCCCGGTCTTTATTTTTATTCTCCAATTTATTTTCTATATAAGTTTTTTGAATAATATTGCAGCGTTTGTTTTGCAAAGTTTGGTTTGCTCTCGTCCTATTTCTTTGTTGTGTTTCGTGGCCTCTTTCTTTTATTTCAATTTTTTCAGCTGTATTTGCCTTTCTGATTCTTTGTCTGTGAGATATATATTCTTTCGGTAATCGCAGTTTGCTTTTTGATCTCAGTATTTTAACATTTTCTTTTTAATTTCAAATTTTAAGCATATATGTCTTATTGCTCAATTATTTGGCTTGTCTGATTTTCCATTCTATTCTCAGTACCTCTCTCTTGAATTTCTCGTATTTATTTCTGACTTGTGGCTCATATCCTACAATTATTATATCATTTATCTTTTTTTTTCTTCCTAGATTTTCAACTTTTGTATCAAGTTTGTCTATTTGTTTTTTCATATGTTTCAATTCTTTCTATAGTTCCTCATTTTCCATTTTCTCGTTTGTTCCCTTTGGTTCTTTTTTGTTTGCTTTATGTATCCCATTAATTCTACAAACATATCTTGAATTTGTCTCTTTGTTTCTTTGGAAATGTTTTCTAGACTATCATCTTCTCTTTTTCATTTATTATCTTCAATCGTATCGGTTCCTGATTTCAGAAAATACTTAGTTATGTTCAAATATTGAAGAAATATTATATTTTCGTTATGTCGTAGGAAAAACAGGAAGGATGACACGTTTGAGACCACTTTGATATATGGTTTGAGTCTGTCTACAACATCCGATTTCTTAATCTGCGCATGACAGTTAATAACTGAAATATAGAAAAGACGTTTTATGAGTTTTTTTTTGCAAAAATACCACCACCAACGAATAAGAAAAACATTCCAACGTTTTGTTGTTGGCAAATATTTTTCGTGAGTCATTAAA
Organism: Diorhabda sublineata; assembly: GCF_026230105.1. Taxonomy (NCBI): domain Eukaryota; kingdom Metazoa; phylum Arthropoda; class Insecta; order Coleoptera; family Chrysomelidae; genus Diorhabda; species Diorhabda sublineata. Next base: position 32,712,375 of record NC_079479.1, read on the forward strand.
GTTTTCCAAAATAAATATTCTAACCTAGCACAATCTACACTTCATGGAAACGTTTTCCTTGAATCATTTCGGAGACGGTGGTCAACAATAATTCACAATTCTTGTATTTTTGCCAAAATTTCCAACAGGTTTTCCTTGACGTTATTCTCTGTTGGGATCTTTGAACGATACTTAAAGCGATCATTGCCAGAGGCGTCATTGATTCTGGCAGGAAACGAGTTCAAATATGTATATTTTTAGATGGTATATAAACTCACTTGAAAAATATTTTTCGGGAAATCTTCATTTGATTTATACGCCGTTGGTTATTAGAAATATGTTGAAAATAGAATTCGATATTGAAATTTATACTATTGAACAATTAATTTATTAAAACAAAATAATAAAACTGATTCTACATGACGGAAAGTGACGTACAGGGAAGATATGTTTGAATTTTTTGTTAAAATCAGTTGCTATTATTGCATTACAAATACATCATGATTTGCTTATAGTGTACATTTATATAAAAACTTTAATAAGGTACGAAATTTACATACAAAATCTTTCACTACAACCTCTATATGCCACATCGAACTTTTATTTTCAATTTGAAACCAACGAAGATTCAAAATGATGGAAAATCTAATAAATCTTGCTATTTAATGTTCAAGGCTTTGGTATTTGTATTTGTGAGTGAAAAAATAATGTTTAAAAATATATGTTGATAGGTTATCTTAAAATGTACTTCTTTCGCGGGTACTTTTTTCTGGATAATCGTTTTTATAATTAAAATAAATCAATTAACCTCAAACTCCCGCAACGCTGTAATAAAATTACGCCAGCTCGTGCCAAAGTCGCATCGGGTCGGTTGGGAAACGCTCCTGCAGCCGGGAGAGCTTTTCAGACTCTCAGCGTATCCCTCCCCTACTACCTGAAACTTGGCACGCGTCAACATAAGTAAATATAGAACAGCTACTTAGTTCACTGAAAACCAGTAAGTCCTTAACCACCATCGCAAACACCCAAAAGCGTCGTCACGTCAAGTGTGCGCGTGTCAAATGACAAACAACAATTGTCAAAATTGAGGACTACCTGTTGTCCTAGCGTGAGGTACTTTTTGTAAGTTTGGTGTGTAAATTTGAACTTTTGGAAAATTCGAATCCAGGTGTGATTATCTTCTAAAGATGCCGCGAGCTTTTCTGATGAGTCATCGGAGGTATAATTATGAAGAAGATGTACAAAAAGGTAGGAATATGAATTTTCCATTAAAAATCTGATAAATGTGATTATTTTCCGAAAACTTTAATTTTTAGTTCAATTATGAATGGCAAACTATATTCTTATCGAAAATTGGCGGTCATATATATTGTATATCATTCTAAAAATAGATATTTTTTCAAATAAACAATTCTTATATTCAAAAACAAAAAAACTTTTATGGGACTCATATTTTGGCCCGTTACTTTTTTAGTAATTGTTTAAACAACGAGAAAATGACGTCCCCTAATGATTGTCTCAAGTAAATGAACCAAATCGGATGTGAATCTGCGCCAAAAAGAAAAAATTAAGCAGTGGATCAGCATAAGTTTCCATAAAATTCATTGTTTCACTAACTTTTACTTTGTAAAGTATTCTCTATATTGGGATTGAAATTACTTCAACGTATTTTGACTTGGATCAATCTTTTACAAATGAAAAATCAAAAATATTTCAAATATTTTCTATGAAACCTTCAATTTCATCAACCTCAATCAACAGTATTATCAGGTTATTTAATATTAACTTGTGAACATTGCCACTACACCAACGCTCACGATTACACTGTCTGACGCGCGTTTCGATAACCAAGTTATCGTCTTCAGAGACTGAATGTAAACAATTTAACTTCAGTCTCTGAGGACGTGAATTTGGTACTCGAAACATGCGCCATATAGTGTGAGAAATACGGAATTATTATATATTGGATAATAGTTACAGCATTAGTCTCGTTACTTAATTATGAGACCTCGTGGATTGACAATGACTTTTAATAATTCAAAAATAATCAAAAGAACGTTTTTGGGCGATCAATAAAACGAATAAATGATTAGTTTTTGTTTCCTTATGTTGAACATATTACACAGAAATAAAATGTTTAAAATAATAAATTAAATTCCTCAAAAACTTGTGGTACAAAAATTTTTGTTCAAATTAACATCGTATTTTTAACAATAACAAATGTCCCAATAGTTTCTATTAAAATATTTAACCATATATTTTTATAATATTGAATTTTTTCTTATTTGAAATAGTTCACGGCGTAGTAACTAACAACTTGAACTAAATGTAGTGGCCCGGGCTCCTCAGCTAGGTATAGTTTTCTGCAAATATCTATAATCTATTCTAAGCTATAATTGTTTTAGTTTACCACCCTCTATCATACAAATATCTAAGTTCGGCCTCCAACGTCATTTTGACGTACCAAATTAACCAATTTAGTGAGGAAATTGTTTTAGAATCTACAACTTTTTTCCTACTAAACCCACATAAGATCTAGAAATCGCACTCTGCATTGTTCATATAAAAACCACCTTTGATTTTCGATTTAAAATTAAAACAAAATTGAAAATACTTTTTCTTATTTCCAACTCATAAGTTAATGCAACTGACATAAAAAAGAACTTGTCTGTCATGAAAAGAAACAAACACTCTAACATTCACCATTTTATATAAGTGTAAGAGCATCCACCAAAGTATTATTCGAATTTTGGCGAATGCGTTACAGTATGTTGACATTTCGATCGTAAAACGTCAAAAGTAGTCACGGAAAATCCTATAAAAAAATTGTATCATTGAAAATTTTATTGTGCAATCTCGAGGTAGCATCCCTTACAATTATTTACAATATATGATGTACTAATTGTAATATCCAATAGATTAGCGATACAAATAATTCATATGAGCTTGAATCTTTTCATTTCTTGTCATCAATTTTAGTTTCCACCTACAGGTTTATCATTGTACCTCTATCAGTACCAGAACTTGCCTTTCAAATAGTATACAGGGCACTGATGTACTTTTTATTTAGTACCAACCATTTTCTACCACTGTATTTTCAAAATCATGGGATTTTAATTTTTATGTGTTAAAATATTCGAGAAAAAACTTTCTCATTTTCAAAACACAAATTTGCTAAATTCTTTTTGCACACTCTGTAATCTACTTTTGTAACAATATTGATTTTTTTCATTAAGAGCGACCGAGCTTATTTTTATCACTTGTAATTAATTTTTTTCACTGCATTTTGTTAAAATCTTGTCTACATGTTTCATGCTGAGCTCTAAATTATTTAGTACATTGCTCGTTTTTCATTCAAAATTTTAGCGCAGAAGTTGAAATTTCCTGGTGTCGCATTTTCTCTATTCCAGCACTAGATCCCTAATTAAATCCCTACACATTGAAAAATCCAATTGCTTTGCTTATTCCTTTACTTGTAGCTATTCCGAAGAGATTAATGGCGATTATAACATGTTTTTGAATAACTTCAAATGTTGGGATTGAACTACGTCTCAAGTGGGAATTGAATTGAAATAAAATTTTGTAAAATTAATTCCAAAAATATTCAACCGCGATCAATGAACAATTTATTGCCCGAACTATTCTGGTCAGTAAAAGTGTTTAATTTCGTACTAATGATTATTCTTCGTAGAATGACCAATTTCTTAGACATCTTGTGGAAAATTGTTTATTCACGCTAGAAATTTGGCACATTTATCGACCACATGTAGATTATAAGGAAGCACGAACAATGTCTGCCAAGTTTTGAGATTTAGAGCACAACTACTTGTCGGAAATTTCGGCAATTCGAATACATTCGGTTCATAAAATCGTCGGTACGCGAAAATAACTACTTGTTGCGATTTTGGCAATTTGCCGATACCACTATATGCAATCCTCCATATTCGTTACCGACGCAATGTATTAGGAAGCCATTGACGTCCTGAATTTTCTTACTATGAAATATAGAGAGTTTTCCATTCTCCATGACCTTATAATTTTCAAATAGAATTTATTATTATCTACAATAAACATATAACTATAATCATCGCTAATTCCACGAATCTGCTCTGCGTTCCTCAAACAAAATAACATGTAGCCCTATTTATTACAAATTGGGCCTCAATAGTTTTGGAAATCACTTTAGCACATGTAAAATCTTTAATCTTCCATATCATAACAAAACAAATCAAACAGGAGCACTGGCTGATACTGTGTTTCAAGAAAGAGGGTATTAGAAAGCTCTGAAGAGATCCAAAAAGATCTAAACCGGTCAGCGGATCACTATTTCCTCTCTCTTTGAAATACTGTATTCCAGATCAAAGGAGCAATGTGTATAAGTAAAAATAGATGATAAACTGGTCCCATACAGTATAATATCTAACACTAGTTCCGCTGGAAACCTCACATAAAAAAGAAATGATAAAAACTAGGTATTAGATACAAGAAAATGTATTGGTTAGTGGAAAGTCAATCCACTCTATCAATTTTTAGTAAAATACTTGTATATGAAGAAATCCTGAAACCGGGATTCAACTATGGGGATACGCCAGCGAAAGAAATACCCAAATAATCCAAAGATTTCAAAATAAAGTGCTAAGGAGCATAGTTGAAATAACGATCTTCATCGGGACCTAGATATAGACACATTAAGGCAATTATCCACCGAATTTGCAAAGAATCACGAACAGCGGCTCTTGAAACATATGAATATCGAGGCAATCCAACTCCTCGACTACACCAACTTAGGAAAAAGATTGAAGACAACGAAACCTTTAAAGTTAATTATCTAAGTACTTCGTATGAAAGCAGAGCAAAGGGCGGAATTTCACTTATTCTTGTTTGATAAATAATAATAATTGTAGATATAATAATTGAAGAAACTTCTACTGAGTGAGACCCTTAGATTACATATATTCTGTAATTTGTGTGTATTTTTATTTGTCTATTTGTTATTAGGACAAAGTCCAGAGCACAATGTCAGTACTGCCGAACCGATGACCGATATACATTCAACAGAAAACAGTTCAGAATGTCCAGATGAATTGTACAATTTAACGAAATTGGCCGAGGTGGCGGTGGCTACTGGTCAGATACTCGAACAAAGAAGACTCAATCCCCCTTCTGGTGCCGAAGATGAATCACCATCCTATGTATACACACATAAATTATTTGATAAATCTTCAAGAATACCAAGACCACATTTACCTAAGGTAATTTTGTACTTTTTGTACCAATTTCCAGCGTAATCTCCTTTTAGCTCCATACATTTTTCCCAGCGACGTTCAATAAGTTCGATACATTTTTTCAATAATAATGGTCAAGCTCAAAATAGCAATTAACTGCCGACATAACCTTTTCATTGATGGAAAATCTTTAAGCAACGAGACATTTTTTCAAGTCTGGGAACAGAAAATAATCCGAGGGGGCTAGATCTGGCGGATAGGGTGCATTAGGTATCAATAACCATCTCGTTTCCTTTTCTCATGTTTTAATTATGTTATTATCAAATCATGCCGTTGTATCATCTCAAGATAAAACCTATTTACTCACTAATTTTTCCTTATGGAACTCTATATATATATATATCAGGATACATTGTTTGCATTGTTTTCCTTCCAACAATCTAAAAAAAGAATTTGTAGATGTTTTACTCCCCTATTTAAACGCTATTTAATTTAATCTTTTCTGCTAGTCCTCAGACATTACTCTTACTATTGTTTTTTCCGTCATCATATTTTAAAAATCTGTTTCAAAGTTATGTGATTAGCATTATGTGATCCCCTTGAAATGATTTTTTCATAATTTTCTTTTAGAAAATTACGAATAACTTCACTGTATACTTATTTCATTTTCAGAATCAAGAAGAATCCGCCCCAACAATATTCGATCTTTCTTCCAAACCTCAACAGTACGACAGTCCTGTTTCTACTGAAACTCCACCACCTTCAGTATCATATTCTTCAACTTCCTCTACTTCTTCGACAGACCACCACGAACACGAGTGTGCAGAATGCGGTAAAAAATATAGCACCTCGAGTAATTTAGCGAGGCATCGACAGACCCATAGGAGTCCGGCCGATAAAAAAGCACGCAGGTGTCCACATTGTGATAAAATTTATGTCAGTATGCCCGCTTTTTCCATGCACGTCAGAACTCATAACCAAGGATGTAAGTGCCAGTACTGTGGAAAATGTTTCTCGAGACCTTGGTTACTACAAGGACATATTCGAACCCATACAGGTATTACCTAGATCCAATAAATTCCATCGTGAATATAGATACCGTTTGATTTGGTTTAAAATCGTAATCAATTTTATGGAGATGATAATAACAACGGCGATGATGATATCATAAAAAAAATAATAGTAGATATTCGTATAATAAATTTTACGTTTTTTGTTTTCAGGTGAGAAGCCGTTTAAATGTACTATTTGCAACAAGGCGTTCGCAGACAAATCTAATCTAAGGGCTCACATCCAAACTCATTCCAATACCAAACCTCACATTTGCGGACGATGCGGTAAAGCCTTCGCTCTAAAATCCTACCTTTACAAACACGAAGAATCATCTTGTATGAGGGTTAATGGAGTTCGACACAATTCGAGAGAAGCTACACCAGATAAAAATGTTGCTGCTTCCCCAACGCCCGTAATAGTTTCTCTAACGCAAAGAATTTCCGATTCCGTTATCAAAGGGACTGATAATATTATACGTTCACCGATGTTATACAGGTAAAGTTTTATTACAAATAAATACGAGTAGATTTTGATTGCTACGTCTTTGATAACCTTTCAAAACTCAGTTTATAATGTCACTTTGATGGAAAGATATCAGAAAGATTTAATTAATTATCAGTCGGATTATATTTTGTATTAGTACCGGAGGGATCGGACCATTGATTATCCGCGATTTTCTGATCCCAGCCTTTTGGAGTACTGATAGAAAGTACTCATGGTTTTTGGAAAAATCCTTGGAATTCCATCGATATTTTCCTGGGAAAATGAATTAACTTTGCGAGAAAATTGGTCCTACCAAACTTTGATAGCATGGAGATTTATAGTTATGTCGAAAACTAAGCAATGATATTTTTCTTTTTCTTGTTGATAATGAATTAAATTCTGAATTATAATTGTAGGTCAACGGTAATATCTCCGAATCCGGAACGGATCCTATACTCTACAATCAAGCACCCTTCGGTTATTTTGAATACAACAAGGTTTGGGGCAAATTTAGGTCTTCAAGATCAACCAATGGACTTTTCGGCGTCATCCAACAAAGATAAATCTTTCGGATCGAGCGGTGACAGAGCAAGTTACGCGTTAGGTCTAGCGATTGCTGTTTAAATTAATTTTTCGTTCAATTCCTTTTTGTTTTTGAGGGACCATAGATATTCCAGTGAAATATATATCTACACTAGCTATAATCGACCAAAAATGTTTGTATTTTTGGATAATTTTAATATGTTTGCAATAAAATTGTAATTTTGTGTGAGTCAGATTTGTAAATGGTGACTGTTTACCGGGTTACCGAATACGAGACGTGAGTGGCTTAAATTAAGACATTTATTTAGGTAGTTTCGACATGACAGTGACCAATATAAAAATTTCTTTAAACAAAGTTTAAAGTTCAAGGTTCTACGTTAAGGAGTTCACCAAAAAAAGCATATTTTGGAAATCAAATAAGAAGTTATTGAATCAAATATTGATTAAGAAAAGTTTCTTTTACATTTTAACATCTCAAGTATTATTTTCACTATCTTTTCTTGTCAATTTTCACATCATATTTTGTACAGAATAGAGATACAGATAAACAAACTCTTTTATTGCTTATTTGGCCGTTCGATACCAATTCATTTGTGATGAATATAGAAACAGATAATCAACAATTCATATAAAGTGCTACTAGTTCATTGAAAAAATACATTTCACCCCTTTCGTTTCTCAGAGCAGGCAATTTTATTGTTGAGATGCACGAGAGGGTGAACTAAGAGCTTAACTCTAAGTTTAAGGGGTTGAAATTCTCCTCTCGTGGTTGCAATCTTTCCTTAACTATCGAACCCCCTGAAAAATTTCTCAACAATATCTTTATATAAATTTTTATTTTATCATTCTACAAAAGAATGACTTCTGAAAAATTTTGTATATTGTGGTTCAACGAATATTTTTACTACGATTTTTCTCGTTTTTATGCATTCATGATGGTTTTAGAGCTCTCCAAAGTAGACCGTATTTATCAATATTCATAACAATCCAGTGTGATGGTTAGTTATAGAGATATAGCTTAAAATGTGTTTACACCCATTTTTCCAAGATAACGACCGCGAGACAAGGGTTGCAGTCCCACAAACTTGCTCATAGGCACTCCCCCAACACATCCCAATAATAAAATTACGTCCTACTAAAAACGCAAGGTAATGCCTAAATAATATTTCAATCGACTACAGAGAGAACTCAGTGGAACTATAGTGGAAAAGAAACGTAAGTTTAGTAGTAGATTTATTTATTTAGTAGTTCAATATTTTATTTTATACATGAGCTGAATGTAAATCGTTTCCCACACATTAATTAGGCATGTACCAATTCTGTTACTTAGTTTCTTTACTTTTTGAAATGCTCTTTCGAGCTGTGAAGGCGAGGCAGTGTAAAGATACCTTTTTGACCAATTTCTGCAACCTAATCCACTTCGGAGCAAAATTTATGGTTTCGAATCACTCAAATATCGTTTGCAGTTGAATAACTAGGCACAAAATTATTTTATCAGCTTTAAAATGTGCTCATGAGAAAACTCATTTCGTACAGATCTTCCTGTAACCAAAATATCACTCATAGTGCCTAGTCATATGCCTAGAGCTTCTTATAGCTATAGTTTTGTTATGTTGCCGAGTATTGATGTATTTTTGGAATTTTCTCATTGTGGATTGCCTCTAATGCAGCAGATACATTCATTAAATATCCTTTGGTTGAAGACTCCCAAGAATATCTTTGTCTGACTCAACTTCTGTATATTAGGCCAGGAACTTATTTGTTTCTTATCGATCCTCAGAACTCTAATGGCTGCTGGACGAGATGATATCCTCCTCTTTACGATAATTCCTTTCAAAATCAATCAAATTACAAAAACGATATATGGGAACGAGTTAACATGTACTCATAAAGAGGAAATTGAAACGATTAATCTAATAGCACTAGCCCTCATTGAACGAAAGAATTTAGAAAAACCGGTAACCTAATGTTAGATACTCACTAATGTTTTTTTATGATTATAATTTTGAAAATTCTACCGTGAATTTTATGTGCCAATATTTAAAATATGTACATAGTTAGAGCTGTTTTAAGTGGTGCTACTTTTGTTATTTTGCCCTTTTTGGCAGCTGTACTTAATTTTTTACTTTAACATTATTTCAATAGTTTTAATGTGAAATATTGAGATAGTTTCTTAGTTTGGAAAACCTGAGCAATATAATCCAAAAAAAATTTATAAAAAAATGCGCAAACTATTCTGCGAATTTCTGAAATAGATCAGTTTTTATATAAAATCATTCATGTCTTTCTTCAACAAATAATTAGTAATAAAAATGTCAAATAAAAAGAGAGAATAAACTTCAATTTCTAGAAAATAGGATATTGAAACTTCAGACGAATGATTTTATTAAAAAAATGTATTCCAAGTTTGATCTGTTCCAGGACGTTTTCTTTTGAATAACCTCGAGGAAAATGAATTCATTTACTATTTTAAACCCTTATTGCGTGGCAATTTTTTGAAATTGACATTTATTTATAATTATTTATATTCATTATAACATTATTTATTTGTGTATTTTTTTTTAAATTTGTAGACAATTCATCATTAGAAGTTCTCGAAATCTTTTAAATAACTTGTATTTAAAGCAATTAATTAACTCACCTTCCAATAAATACCTGCACGTCATCACAAAAAAAATCTAGAGAAAAATTATTGATGGATTCAAATCTGGTGATAAAAGAGGCGTGGGTTGAAGAGGCTGGATATTGTAGTTTAAAATCAATTTGTCAATAAGCGTATCAGCTTGATAAATTTTCAATTTAACTAGCGCTCTGTAACGAGTCTTGAGCTCTAGCAAACAATTTTACTTATAATTTCTTAAAAAAAAATACAATTACACTATAATATGATGAATTCTCTACAAAAATATTATATTTTGATCAAGTTATTTATATTTTTCGTAATACTATTAGCCGATAATCGTTTTTTACCGAAATATACGCGAAAAAATGTCTGGAATCATGTTGAAAATATGTACCGGGCATATTCAGCGGTAGACGAGAGTGAAACTAGTCTTTTGAGCGTTTTCACTAAAAAACTTTTAGGGTTCAGTGGAAGCGCGTTAAGTCACTAAAAGTTAAGTTTATTATTAATTTATTTTTTTTTTCATCTAACCGAACAGAAATAACTGAAACAATAATTTTAGAGTTTAGTTGTCGAAAGTCGTTCAAATTTTTCAATTATTTCAAGGTTTTCAATACAAATGATGAAGATATGATTATAATAAGTTAACGAAGGTGTATCTTGTTTAATAATTTAATGTTTGAAGATGATTTCATGCAATTGTTGGCCGCGGCTCCGCTTTAGATAGCTCATGCGCAAGGTAAACTCTCTTCAACATATCGGCCAGTATTTCTCGAATAAATGCTTTAATATTGGCTTCCAGTGCGTCACTCGTTTCCGGTTTATCCCTGTAGACATTAGCCCCAACATGTCCCCACAAGAAACAGTCTAATGGCGTTAAATCACACGATCTAGGCAGCCGATTGACCGGCCCCAAACGTGAGATGAACTGTTCACCGACGACGAATGTTACGCGTGCCGTTTGGCATGTGGCACCGTCTTGTTGAAACCACATGTCAGGCATGTCCAATTCTTCCATTTTGGGCAAAAAAAATCGTCAATCATCACACGGTAGCGCTCGCTATTCACAGTAACGCTCCGGCCATCGTCGGTTTTGAAGAAGTACGGCCCGATGATGCCACCGTCCCATAATCCACACGAAACAGTGACTTTTTCGGAATGTAGGTTTTTACGCATCTAGCAAAGTTTGTGAACACTCTAGCCGCTTAATTATCTTTCAACTTTTCCATGCGTCTACCTCTTCGTGCTGTGTTTGTTTTTCATCATTATTGTAAACGATCTAATGTTTTGTTGTCAACAGATCCACTCCAATTTTTGCTGATTTGATTCTACTTGTTGTATGTTCTACGTAAATTGTAACTTTAATGTTTCCGTACAGGTTTTCACACTTCATAATGCGAATTTCATCTCCCTACTTCACTATTTGTAATCCGGGCTGGTGGTCAAAATTATTTTCCGGCAATTTATGGTTTTTATTGCCATAAAGAAATAGAAAAAAATTTGAACGATCTTTTATTTGTATCGGCTAATGATATAAAATGCCTAGTCATTATTTTTTAGTTGAAATCACCAAGTGATGATTATTTTAATTTTGCTAATTTATTTCTAGTTTGAGGCCGAATGTTGCAATATTAATTTTAAGAAGTTTATATGTGTGAAAAATGTATTATTAGATTAGATTTTTGGGCGTTATCATGTCTGATTATATTTGTATTCATTCCTATTTTTGATCTTATGGTGTTTCATGTTGTAGATTTAATCTCAGAAACGTATTTTGTAGATTTGTGTACTTTTATACAATATATCTTTTTGACAAATTTTGTTTTAATACAACCTAAATATGTAATTTCAAAAATCTCTTGCTGAACACACTATTTTATGCTACCACTGCACTTAACCAAAATTAAATAATTTTATAAAAAGAATTGGACAAAATTAGAAAATTTTCATATTTTCAATGGACCCTAACAACCCTGCGGTATTTTAGATTTATTCCATTGTTTAAAATGGATGAAAATAGTGTTCAAAAACTCACTTGATGAACCGTGGAATGATATTAATAAGAATTTATGAAATTAGTTTATTGTCATCAGTGAAAGTGAGAAAAATTTTCGATAATCGAATCCAAAGATTTCATTATCCTAATGATCCAGGCAGAGATAATGATAACAAGTTATGAAATTATACTTAGGAACGTTGTATTCTTGAAAGTCTATACACTGCGTCCAGGTATGATCTAACCTTTGAACTAATGAATGAACTGTTTCGATAATTTCGCTGGTTGTTTCAATTTTTGGCCGTCCTGAAGGCTCGTCGACGGCCAAGCGGCCACGTTTGATTTCAGCTGCCGAAAATTTTACGATCCCAAATTAAGGAGCAGAGTCTCCGTATACAGTGTCTAATTCCTCGTTCATTTGCACAAGAGTATCGCTTTCAAAAACAAATATTTAATGGCCATTCATTCAATGGCAGATATTTGAGCGAAAATTCCCAAAACTTTGCGAAAAATTCGTGAACAACGGAAGACAGCGTCCAATCACTGCACTGCATACAGTTCATTTTAATTTGTATATCCTACTATATAGGAAAACTTTCGAAAAAAGAGTTGGGCAGGAAGGACGGGAGTACGACTCTCAAAATCAATTTTAAAAGGTACCGAATCGCAAATTTCCATTTCCCTTTTCAATTACATTGGAAAAACGTTCTTTTAGAATATTGAACTTTGTAAATCTAAAATGAAATGGCTGAAAACTTCGAATTTGATTACTTGATAAAAAGTTCGCCTATAGAAAGACTAGAAAAGTCCAATTTTATCATTTTTTTAATAAATGGTTATGTGAAAATATGGATATTTCATTATATTTTTTGCCTTTTCTCGTCTTGATTTGAATATCAGTTAAGGGGCGCCGTAGAAATTGTTCATTGTCAAACAAAAACTAAGCTGCTGAAATATTCAGGTTGAAGTCGAAAACGTTTCTGATGAACCTCGTAATTACATACTAAACAATTTCAATGGGACCTTACTGTAGAAAAAAATTTAAAGCAATGAAAAGTTGAAGAAAAATTGAAATATCATCATATCGACATACTTGCAAGGCATTTCGAAATAAATTCGTTTTTATATAATAAAATCCAACATAAACAAAATAAAATAATCCAAGTATGTTAACACTTTGATATCTTCTACAGGGGACACCATGTCAAGGGTCATTCGTAAACAGGAATAGATTCAACACATTTGTTGATAGACCGCTAACGCGGTCGCTACACTATAATGATTATGAAGTATTTTTGTGCGATTTTAGTGACTTTTTTCAATATTCCTCTCTATCATCAACTAATTCTTGAGGTAAATATGTTTAATTTATTTTCATTTAACGATAAACTCCGATTATATTTTTATTTAATTTTATAAATTTATTCTAATCTAGCAAATTTTGTAATTTATAAATGAATATATATAAGATACCTCGTGTTTATTCGTAAGTGTATATATACATAAATATTGTCAATATAGGTTATGATTATTATTATTTTCAAAAAAAATTCTCTCGATTAGATGGAGACGGTTTTTTCTTTCGTCGTAATATTGCTGGTACTTGGATAGTTTTCAAATGGTCAATAACAACCGATTGATTTCTTTAATGTCCTCAAATAACATCCGTTCAGATGGATTTTCAATTTAGGGAATAGGAAATGTCAGAATGACCACGTCAGATGAGTAAAGAGGCTATTAGACAAAGACTCGGTTAATGATATCGTGCACATCTCCAGTTCATCGGAGAAAATCTGATATAACCTCAAAATCAACTGTTCCCCTACAATTCTAATTTTTTAATCAGAGCAGTTCGGCAAAATAGCAGATAAACGGTCAGGTGCAATGTTTTTTTTCAAATTTCGACATCATAACTTGTCAGTAAATCATAAGTGTGTCTCTTCGTCTTTATAGTCGGAGAGCCGGCTGTATAGAAGACCTACGGATCAGATACGTTAGAGTAGAGAATAAATGGAGCTTGTAGATCCTTGATATTTCTATTCTACTCATCAGAAACTTTCGTTCGACATAAATAAAATAAATAAATAAAAACCGGAAGTGACTTCATAATTTTGTATGCGGGCAAAATCAAGCAGCTTCTGGACCTATGGCTTTATAGTTCATACCCTAAAAATGATTCATGTATCTGATCTAAAGGATTTTTATACAGCCGGCTCTCGGACTATTAGTTATTTTACGGATTTTTCTACTGCATTTAGGCAAAATAGAAAAACTCAGGATGACTCAGATGAGTAAGTAGATTGAGGAGTTGCTGGAAAGTTTTTATTTACCAAAGACCCGGTTATTGACGTAGTACAGATCTTTTTTACTTTCAATTTATTAGAGAAAATCTGATAAACTCTAATTCAACTATTCCAATATAGTTCTGGTCTTCAACCAACGCAGTTCGGCAAAGTAGTAGCGGATGAACGATCAAGTCCGTTGTCGTGAAGGAATATTTTATCCAACAAATGTTCTCGTTTTTTCTCAACACAACAATCAATCTATCGGTAAATCTCTGTATTTTTGTTTTTTTGTTTATGGTTATTTGTCTAAGTATGAGCTTTGCATCTGTTGTTCTCCTGTTTTCTCTAAATCCTTGTAAATTTTCTCTAGTTCGCTTCTTTTCTATTATTCTCGTATTTATATTATTGACTGTACTCAAGAGTATCATTCCTTTATAATTGTTGCAGGTTCTTCTCATATATTGGTATAATTATACAAATTTTCAAATCTTCCGACGCTTCTCCTGTGTCATTAATGCCTTCGTTATTTACGCCGCTGCTTTTACCATGTCTGTCGTCATTTGGTCAATCACCGGTGCTTTTCTTAACCTTAGTTACTTATTGTATTTATTTTGTACACATATCATCTAGGTTTTTGCTATTCCTACTCGTCCTTCAGTTGTCTCGTTTATATCCTTCACTTGTAAAAGATCCCCACTTTTTTATATCATCTTCGTTCGTTATAATATGTTTATCAGCGATTTCTTATTATTATTATTACTTATTTTTCTAACGTCCTAAAGGATAATTTAGGTTTCTTAAGTTTCTTAGCTTAACTTTCGTCTTCTATTCTTTCTTTTTTATATTTTTCGTAGTTTGATTATGCTTCAATTACTCTCCGATCACCAATTTTTTCTTTCGTGTTGTGTGCGGATTATTTTTCATATTTTTTGTATTGCGTTTAACCTAGCCTCACAATGGGGTTTTTCTTTTCTATTTATCTAGTTAACAACACCGCTTTGATATATCTGTTGGACCGTAAATTACCAAAGTGACTTCTAAGGCCCAGTCCACACTGCGATTTTTCACCGAGCGAATTTTAATCTCGCAATTTACATTCCGTCATCGGAGGGACTTCTAAGGCCCAGTCAGCACAGCGATTTTATTCGTAGTGCCTATTAGAAGTCACTCCGATGCCGGAATATTAATTGCGAGATTAAAATTCGCTCGGTGAAAAATCGCAGTGCGGACTGGGCCTTAGGAGTCACTCCGATGACGGAATTAAAATCGCGAGATTAAAATTCGCTCGGTGAAAAATCGCTGTGCGGACTGGGCCTTAGAAGTCACTCCGATGACGGAATATAAATCGCGAGATTAAAATTCGCGCGGTGAAAAATCGGAGTGCTGATTGGGTCTAAAACGATAGATTTTTGCATCAAAGAATAATATCGATACAAGAAACGCATATATTTATTATTATTATTATTGTAACCGCTTTTTCGAATTCAGTACAAAAAATGTCTTATCGGATATCTACATGATGTTTTTACGACTAGTTGACGGTTCAATGATACAGTCGCGTTCTATTTTACAATCATCAAACTATGTACACAATTGTATACCATGAATGAAAAAGTCGTTCAAATTAGATAAAAATATAATTAGCTATAAAACGTATATCGAATTATTTTGTTGAGTAATTCAATATCCCATAGAAAATAAATGGTAAAACATAAAAGGAGTCTCGTCGACAAATGTTTTTAAATGATACAGTGGTAGATGAAAGTGATACGACAAATGTAGAATCTTGTGTCATAACGTTTTTGACAAATATCTTTTCCATGTTTTCGGTTTGGAAAAATAAGAGCAGTACCGACCTAAAGATGGCGGTAGTTCCTTGAAAACACTGTATTAGAAAGCATATATTCGATTTTTTTCATTATTCCACTAGAATTTACCAAGATGTATGAAAATAATAAAAAAAATTGATTTTTCATACAATTTTTTCCTCGTATCTATTTATACTGATATAAAATCGTCAATAATGTAGATTGTTCGGTCTTTCTAACCAAAAGTCCGGCCAAATTGACTGGTCTGTCCGGCTATTAGGTTTGACGACCTGACAACCCTACACACACCCTAATAATTTGTATTCCTCGGCTGCTTGTGCTGGAATTCGATTATAATTATGTAACAAACTGATTAATTTCTTGTTTAGTTTGTTATAAATTCCTTTTGTTGCAGAATACAATCGTGAAACAAAATGGATCAACAGCCGAAACGTCAAACAAATCTAGATTATTGTACGACTATCAAACGGTAAGTGTGAATGAAATTTGAAGGAATACCATTAAAATCGCCAAATATGGAAACAAATAACCATTACAACAAAATGTTGACAACTGGTGAAGTTTTGTATAAGATAAATTTCGATTTCTTGTTAATTTTTTCACATCAAACACCATCATTTGACAGTTTTTTTGCGCGCGTTTCGATAATTAATTTATCATCTTCAGTGTTGTACTATAACGTTGTGTTTTTAGCATGCAGTCGCATACAAAGATCTTATAGAGTCGAAATGCATTTTGGAAATATTAACGGGAAGCGAAAGTGTTATCAGCAAATGGAATTCCAGCGGAAGAAGAGGGAGCATATCAAAAGATTTCCTGGACAACGAACTATTGTCGAAACGTCAGGTGAATTTTACATATTTCAAACACCTATTATTATTTAAAAAACATCAAATTAGAAGAAACTCAATTAGAGATGTTTTTTTTTTAGATATGGCGTTTGGCTGGTGACAGAATCACCGAATTTTGTAGAGGATTCCCAACGTATCTTATAAAAAACAGAGCAGACGGAAATCAAGATATTCTAAATGATATACCAAATTATATAGAAAAATCTAGAGCGAAAAGAGCTACAAGTCATTATTTCCAAGGACGTGTTAGAGGTCAAACGCAATCACAGTATCTTAATTTTGGAAAATCGGATCAACCTGGAAAAGCGGAAGCTGAAACATCATTGGAAGGGTCTAAAGCTGTTGTTAGTAAGTATATTTTTCCTATAAACATTTAATTAAAATTGATAAAAACTTTTTATCCCCAGGTGGAAATAACGGAATGGGACAAGCTCAAAGTCAAAGTCTTCCTTTTGATTGTGGTGACTGCTATGGTAAAGATCAAGAACAGGCGCTTAAAATATCAGGTTATCCATCTAGGCAGTACCCTGAACCAATTAATCAGAAACCAGATAATTCTGGTGTCAATTTTCCTGGTCAAATACCAATATCTGGACAAATTCCTAGTTCAGGTCATGTTGAAACAACTGGACAAGTTTCTAGTCCAGATCGAACTCAAGGATCTACTCAAACGGGACAATGGTCTACACCCGGATCAGAACAAATTTCCACGCCCCAAATTAGTAGTACTGGACCAACGGCAGGATTATCTAAGTTCGATCAAAGCCTAGGTGGTAGACCAGGTCAGACAGAAGGATGGTCAAAACAACCAAGCCAAGCTTCAAATCAAGTAACAAGTTGGCCCGGGCAAACAGGAGGAATCACTCCTACAGACCACAGAGGAGGTTGGACGGGGCAACAGCAACCAAATTCCAACGTTCAAGAACCATTGGGCGATGTTATTCAAACTGGGGGATGGCCTGAGCAAAATCAAAGACCAATTACTCAGTGGCCTGGACAAATTCAATCAGCGGGACAAGTAGGAGGTTGGCCTGGACAAATTCAACCACCTGGACAAGTAGGAAATTGGCCTGGACAAATTCAAAGACCAGGTCAAACAGGTAACTTACCTACTCAAATGCGTAGCCCCGGTCAATCAGAAAACTGGCCTGGACAAAGTCAAATACCACAGGGTCCTGTACAAAATACAGGACAAGGTACTTATCCTGTACTAACAGGTTCATGGCAGGAACAACAACCTATTAGTGTACAAACAAGTAGATTACCACAACAAGTTGGATGGCCAAGTCAAACTAGTTTACCAGGACAAATTACAGGTCAAATCCCAACGAACAGAGGTTCTTTTGGTGGAAAATTAGCCGGTGACTACCAAAGTAATCAACGGAATTATGGAAGATTTTCAGGTCAATTCTCTGGACAATACGAATCATACGGACCACGTGGACCTCCAGTTGGGCAAACTAATGTGTGGTCTGGACGCACCGAAACACCTTCACAAGGTTGGTCTGGTACGGGGCAGTTTGGTGCACCTAGCGAAAATACAAGGCAAGTTGGAGGTACCAGCCAGTATCCAGGAGCTAATGGACAGTACCCAGGTTGGCCAAGCACGGGACACGTTGTCGAACCTAGTCAGAACGTGAATTGGCCTGGAGTTAATGGACAAATTATCCCTGGTCAAGTTGGAAGTTGGACTGATCGGGTCGGAGGCTGGCCCGAACAAATGAATAGTCGTCCAGATCAGGATACAGGACTTGGTCAAATTACAAGTCCTCAACAAACCGGAGGTACAAGCCAAACCGGATATTGGCCGAGTGAAATTGGAGGTACTGCGCAAATTCCAATTCAGGGTCAAGTAGGACAAGCTGGAGAAACTGGACAAGTTGGTGATTGGCCTGGTAGAGTAGGAGGACCTGGTGTAGGGGGAACTGGCCAAGCGGGAAGCTGGCCCGGTCAGATTGTAGATACAAGTCAAAGTATTGGACCAACTCCAACAGGACAACGTGGAGGGCCTAGTCCAGTTGGTGGTTGGCCCAATTATATGCAGCCAGGAGCTGGTTCTGTTGGAGTTTGGCCGGGTTCGACCGGAGGTACAGGTCAAGTTAGAGGACCTGATCAAACTGGGGCTACTGGACGGGGTGGAACATCTGATCAAATTGGGAGTGGGCCAGGACAAATGGGGAGGCCAGGACAATATGAAGTTACTCGAGGTGGGGGCTGGCCTGGTCAGATGGAAGGTAGAACGCAAGCTGGAGGACCTGGACAATCCAGTATTCCTGTACAAGGACAGGGATCTACTCAAGGTGGAGGTTGGCCTGGACAAGTAGGATATGATCAATCTCGCAACAGACCTTATCAAGAGCAAGTGCCCATACAAAATGGAAGAACCAATCAAGGGGTTTGGCCAAGTCAGAGTGGAAGTATAGGACAGGTTGGAGAGGCAGGAGGAATTGGTCAAAATATTCCGGGTTTACTGGGTACCTCAAATGGAGCTGTTGGAGGACAAATATCTAATCCGATAGATGATTCGGACTCGCAGGTTCAAACTTCTGTTCAACAAACTGATAATGGAACTACCGCACAAGCCCAAGCACAAGGTACATTCGGAGGGGGAACTGCACAATCTCAGGTGTCAGGAACTTATTCGGGATCTGGATCATTTAGCGCATCGGCAGGATCTGATGATGGTAAGAGAGGAGCTCAAACACAAGTTTCTGGAAGTAAAGAGGGCGCTCAAAGTACTGCGCAGGGAAAAGGTGGTTTAGGACAATCTCAGTCACAAGTAAGTCTATCACTTGAAACAGGACAAACTAGTTCAAGTGCTCAGAGTGGTGGAATGAACCACGGAACGCAATCTCAAGTATTAGCTTCTGAAAAAGGAGGTCTAGCTGACGCCCAATCGAATGGACCGGGAAGCACATCTTCTCAAGCTCAAATTGGTTTTATACCATACGAAGAACAGGAGTCGGACGACACTGAACCTTTTAGAGGCGGCGGAGTGGCTGGTGCCCGGAGTGGAACATTTTCAGGAATGTCTCAATCTCAAGTTCAAGGGAAATTTAGATATGGAGTCAAATACAGTGGCGCTGCGCAAGCCGCTACTGGTGGGACTGGTTTCGGGAAAAATTACACAAGATCGGGACCTTTCAATCCTATAGAAATAGATTTTAATATAGCTAAAGAAAAACTCTCTCAGAAACAGACCGAACAAGTCGTTACATCGAAAAAACATGAAAATAACAAAACAGCTGTGACACCGATCGAAATAGAAACTACAACAATGAAACCAATATCCACGAAAAAATCGTCGCATAAACAAACAAATAACAAGGATTACAAAGATGAGGATGATGATTATTATGAAGATTACGACGACGAAACCGAGAAACCGAAGACTAGAAGTATAATAACGCAATCAGATCTCAACCAAAGACAGCACATTGTATTGGATCCCTTAGAAGACCTAGATCTTACCGTACACCAAAGCAAGGGAGTCATTCCAAGCGCAGATACAATCATCCAACCAGGAGAAACCGTTCCGGGTTATCCTGGATACAAAATACCTTTGGGATTCAGAGGCACATTGAAATCAATTGCAAACGGTCCAAATACATACGCCATAGGTAAACATTCGCAAGCTCAAAGTGCCACTCTCTCTCCGGGAACTGGGAAAATCATTTATAAAAAGCCTTTCTACGCAGTCACATCAAATACTCATTCAACGAACGGTCAGTACAGTTACGGTAGCGGTTACACATATCAACCCGCATATTCCCCAGTCAGCTACCAACTGAAAAGTGGAAAAATTTTACCAAATTTCATATCAGTTTCCAAATCAGAAACGGGTTCTAAGAATTTGGATACTGGAAAGAAAACTCCAAGCGTTTATTATAGTCAATCTTCCAGTTGTGGAATTTTCACAAATCAATGTATATTTAACGCCGGTCGAAAATTATGTTTTCCTAAAGCTAAGACAAATCCCGACGGCACAATTATGGGCTGCTAGAATCTATTTATATCTAGATTAAGTTACTGTAACAATCAAATGTACATACACGAATAATATTAATAACGTTTTTTTTTTCAAATTTCCTTATTTATCCTTTGCATCAAACCTCATTTCATATTTATTTCCTTATTTTGTTGCGCAACAATCGAGTGCTTCTTCTTCTTCTCTATTGGCCTTTTGTCTAACGACATACAGCCAGGATCTGCTTCATGTCCTTCAAAATAGGAATAGGTGACTACAAAGGGTAGCAGATATAGACCCTTCATGTCCTGTGGTGTATTCAAGACATTATACGGAGGATTACACCAGGAGAGTAGGATAAAGAAAGGATTTTTTTTGGAAATAGCAAAAAGTCAACTTTGAAAAGTTGCATAAACGCCTACTGTCCACTTAGAGTGTTATGCCGTTTCGTATCAAGTATTTAACAAAAAGCTCCACTGATTATGCTTAAATAGTTCTTAAAGTAATTCGTCGTTTGGAGATGATTTAATCGTGCAATCAAGAAACATGTGGTTCAAGTCTCCACAGTCACAGAAGGATCATTGGAGTGAGGTTAGGTCCAATTCTTCGAGCAATCTTCCTTATGGATCTCTTTGTCTAGTAAACAATCATTGAAATTTATAGAGTAATCATTGTATTCTTTCATTATTTCTAAAAATTTTTCATTGCAGCCTATTGACCCCTTAGAAATGTTGGATTTTAACCACTCCAGTTTTCCTATTTGTAGCATGGATACCCCTCTGTAGTTTCCAGTTTGTCTATATGTAGCTAAGCCTAGTCTTTTCAGTAAGTTTGGGGGATGCCTTATCCTCCAAAACGTTAGTTCCTCATTATATATTTGATAAAACGTGATCAACGATCTTGTTACAAGTCAGTTGTTTTTGCCGAGCCTTCCTTGCAAGCAAACCGTTGAAGGACGTGATACAAACACTTTTGGCCAAACTATGAATGGGATATGGCCCAGCGAGTCTTCTTCGTCTCGATTATCGGAGTCACCGGGTACCCAAATAAAGGACCATCAGCCACGTGTTACTGTAGGACTTTCTTACATTCTAGCACAAGCCTATGATATACCGTTTCGGTTTGAATGGCAGCTCTGCTGTTTGAGCAGATTGAGATTACTCTGTTTTTATGACGTCTGTTGAGTCTCGCGCGTCCACTTTCCCATAAAGAGAAAATTTGGTTTATTTTGGGAGTTCAAATGTTGATTTAGGAGAAACTAACTATGGGATATGCACTGTCAGCTTCTTCTTATGGGAAAATATGATGAGTGACGACATAATTAATGTTTTCGGGTAGTATCAGATCTCAAGTTTGTAAAATGGGATGAGAATAACATTTTATAGAAAATAAAATATATATTTTCAAATTTACATAATTATTTTCCATATTTATATAGGATAAAAAAAATAATAAATAACTTAAATGAACATTGTACAAATCTTGTTGCTCAATAGTTTAATATAATAGTTTGAATTCGGAATATCCTACAAAAACTCATGAATGTCATCGTCGCTACCTTCTAAATTCGTACTTCGATGAGTCAACAAACTGGATGAACTGCAGTTACGTAACCTAAAAGGAATAAAACCAAATTACAAATTATGAATATCCAACAGGTAATTAAATAAAACAGTAACCAATCAGCGGGATTGATATTAAATATCAATTCTTTGATGATGATAACAAATTTAGTTTCCGTTTTATAAAATGTTATTCCTGAGTTACCGAATACTTTCCTCTATACATTACATGTTAATATTCATTATTTAATAGACATATCTAAAAATATTATGTATATTTTATATATAAATACATATAATTCTCATCTACTCAGCGAAAAAAATCTATAGAAATTATTTTTTGAGTTTGCATGTCAATGTCCAATAAATAGATACAAATATTCACAAAAGTTCATTTGTCCAACATACAAATATAGTTTTATAAAATAGAAGGCAACTCTATAATACTGTTATGAAGTCATTTCCGCCCTGGAGCCAGTCCTGTTTGGATATAGTAGAATTCTAAAATTCGGCAAAGGCACCGCCTTCGATGAAATACCCAAATTTGTTTGATCTCCGTTTTTACAGCAAGCAGTTTATGTACATTGCTTCTTTCGAACTAATTTCTAGAAAGGTCTATTTATTTATTGGTGGGAACTTCTTACTGTAAAAATATTATCCAAACATCATAAAAGCCATAAAAATAATTTTTGGAATTACTAATTCTGTTTGTTATTTAATAAATTTGTTAAAAAAAATTATTCATAATAAATTCCTTATTAGATATTTCTGCAAACTACTTACTCACCTTCATGTATAATATTTTCATGCAACTTAATTAAGCATGATAAGATTAGAAAGCTTGATGGTTTCCATCCTTTACTTGACATAAGAAAAACTACAGCCATGCAACTAGATATTAAAAATAAAATTAAACTTTCACAAGACATAAAAATAGTTTTCAAGTTATAGAATAATTTGTTGATAAATCTTATCAATTTAAGGTTGCAATCAATCACAATTAATTTCTATTCAAAAAAGCCATTGTAATTAAAAGTTATATGAAAAAAATCTAAGAAATGAGAAATTTGAAAAAATATATAAAATGTTTGATGTTAATTATTAAATTATAAAAGAATGTTTTTACCTCTAAATGTTCTTGGGTTTAGATTTCTTCTGATTTAAAATTTTTTAAATTTCTTTGTACTTCAATTTCATACAAAGTGATTCAATTTAACAACATGATTACGATAATATAACAACATGATTATGAGGTGCTTATATCCAAATCTGCTTGAGCTTGAACCGGACCTTCTGGATAACCTTGGTATGGACAATTTTCGCAAGAGCGTTTGCCATGGATGACAGGAGAACCGAATAAATTGGTTTGTTGCATATTGTTAAATTGAATCATTATGTTGGAAATTAAAATACAAAATTTTTTTCATCTGTTTTTAAAAAATTATAAAAGAATCAGAAGAGACCTACAACCAAGATCATTTAGAAGCATAAACATATCAAAAGATCTAAGAAATAATTTTTCAAATTCTGTTTAATTCAATGCGGTTTTAAAATATTAACATTTTATTATATGGAAATAACTTTCACTATCAAAAACTAGAATTTATCTTTTTAATGAGCCGAACAAATATAGTTTGGAATATTGAAATCAACTTGAATGAAGTTAAAGTCAAAATTAAAACACAAAATTTATTTTTTTTTTTATAAAATTTGATAAAACCCTAATACTTACACAATCATTTTCATCGTATTGAGCCATTTCCTCACCACCATCTTCCTTTTCCATACTACAAAATCAGTACAGGAAAGTATTAGTATTCTACCAAGCATTAATAAAATAAATCCCATATATATAGCTACATACATTTTAAAAATCTACCATAAGGTATTTTTAATAAATATCCTAATCCCAAATGTTAATTATTTACTGATATTATTTTTGTTAGCTTGGTCAGAAATGTCTCATGAAAATAATGTTCAATTCCTGAACTCACATTTCCCAGTAGTGCTTACTTATCAACTTTATTTCACACTGGTTTCAATGTACATGATTTTATCAAAAAAAATTTAAGGGTACATTTGACTTGTACTATTAACATTAACAAAATATTGAAAAAAGCAGATTATCTGTTTCTGAAATAAATTTTATTTCAAACAAACTAGTACAAAAACATGTGAAGTGACCCATAAGTTTTTAATTAGTACCTATAACCAGTAATAACATCACAGAGTGAATCCCCAATTAGGGACACTTTCCCTATACCTAAACCATTGTTAACAAATGAAATAAATAAGTTTGTTGATTGATAAAAGCTTATGAATTGTACTAATAATTGACAAAGTGAGTTTTTTCACAAATTAATTTCAAAATATTGAAAGTTGTGACATTTTTTGAGAACCAATTTACATTAAGTTAATAAACTTCAAAGGATAGGTCAGGAACCTGTGGAGTGATCGATATGGTTTAACTAGTACCTCCCGTACAATTCATTGCAAAAGTGAGTTTTTCCTAAACCATCACCAAAATTTCTAGAAGCAACTGTAGATGACTAAATTTATATCATTCTATACTTAATAAGTGGTTAAAACATCTTAATACTTAAAATTAATACTAACCTTGAATGAAGATGTTGAAGCTGTAATTGAAAATTATCCACTTGTTCTTGTAATTCATCATTAGTTCTTTGGATTTTCCTAATATTATTCGTGGCACTGTCTAATTCATCTTCGGCTACTGCTAAATCTCTTTTCAGTTCTTCTACTCTAGTTCGAAGTTTTTTAACTTCATTCTCGTATTGTTCAGCTCTTCGAACAGCATGAGCTAGCTCAGTCATCTTATCTTGAACCATCTTTTTCAATTTGATTTGGGAATGTTTCAATTCGGTTATTTCCTAAATAAAAAAAAGATGTTTAGGTGAATAAGTAAATAATTTGATTTAGCCTGACATACTTTGTTTTTATCTAGTAATTCTTGTTGTAAGTGTCTAATTTCAACATCAGAATTAGTGATAGGCCGTCCTTTTCGTTCTAATCTTTCTTGCATGTCCCTTAATTCACTCCGAAGTTTCTTATTATCTCTTTCTATTGCTAGTTTTTCTGTTTCTAATCTTTCTCTTTTACCCCATTCTGCAGCATTTTCTGCTTGCAACCGTTCCAACTATAAAATAAAAATCAATTAACAATGTGTCTTTAAAATTAATCATAATATCTTTATTCACCTCTGCTCTCAAATCATTCAGTCTTTTATCCATTCCCTCCCTGGAGCTTGCCTCATCTTGTAAATCAGCTTTAATTAATTGCAATTCTTTTTGATGCTGATCTTGGAGTAATAAAATTTCTCGCATTGTATCTTGTTTGGCTTCTCTAATTTCATCACATTTGTCTTTTGCTTCCTGTAGTTCGCAATGAAGCCGCTCAATACTTTTATGTAGATGAGATTTTTCTCTACAAAAACACATGAAAAAACTAATCAAAGAATAGAAAATAAAGTACATGTACAGTGGTGGATTTACTAGTAGGCTAAGTGGGCTGTAACTTAGTGGCAGCAGATTTCATGGGGCAGCAAATTTTATTCAAAAATTGAATGAGTTGAAATCATTGGTTCTAACGGAAAAAGATAGTTTGGTGAAAAAATTTTTCAACTAAATCTTCTAGTCTTTGTATACAAGGGTTATATTATAATTATATCGAGTATCTCCTATTGTCAATTCTTCTAGTTTAATAAAATTAATTTAGAATGAAATTTCAAATAATCAAACGATCCATAGTATTGTTATTTACCTGTTCATTTTGTTACTATTTGTTTCATTATTTATTCAAATTCATTCAAAATTATTCAAAAATCAATTAATTATAAAAAAATATGATATAACATGATTTTACTCACTCTCTTTCTATCTGTAAAGTTTTTGTAGCTTCTTCCAACCTCAATTGCAGCATGGATAATTTTTGTAAAATATAATCTTCTTCATAATCATTGGAAAGTTTTTCTATTCCGTTAGGAGCTTCTGGTTCGACGGAATTTAATTTCTTATTAAGTTCTTTATATCTAGGTACAGCTCCTTGTAAAATATATTCTTCAAAAACTGAACTATCTAAATTTTGTTCAACTGTACTATCACATTCCGGATTTGATTGTGATGAAGTGACGCCGTTTTCTCTCTCTTTCATGGGTGAATTGTTACTAAACACAAAATCTTTAAGTGGATCATCACTCAAAGCTTCAAGGATCTGAGAATCGAATTGACCTGCATGTTTCAATAATAAAATATGGACTTTTTCAATTTCTTTTTTGAGCTGATCATTTTGTTTTTCCAATTCTTCTTTATCTCTTTTGCAGCTATTTGTTTCTTTTAATACTGCTTCTAGTTTTGCACGCATTTGTTTACATTCTTCTCTTGCTTTATTTCGTTCATTGCGAACTTTACTCCATTTTTCTCTCCAATTTGCGGTGCAATCAGACCACCATCTCATGGTTTTTTCCATTTGTGCGGCTCTACCTTTAGCTTCTTCAAGCTCTCTTTGTCGTAGTGCCTATTAGACAATAAATAATTTCATATAATTTATACCAACCCACAGTAAAAATTTACATACACCTTGTAGATCAATTAAGGTAACAGAACAAATTAATTTATAGATTTGTAGTTTTATTAAATCATATAGAATTAAATAGTTTGAAATAAAATGTACCTCATTAGCTTCCCATTCGGAAATATCGGCAATTCTGGAAGAAGTAATGGAGGCGGCATCATGATCTCTTGGGTGCTGACGCCTAGATGATGTCCCAGTTGTGTTAGTTTGAGCCATTTCAATAAATTTTCATTATTCTATTAACGCTTAATTAGACTTTGACGTGATTTTAATAATTTATTTGTTTACTTTTAACACAGCGTCTTGCAGTTGACACTAAATAATAGTGAAAAGTATTCTATTGACAGCTGTCAACTTGTAAAACATTCTAGGGACTATTTTCTCTGCATATCTAGTATGAATTTTTTATGTAATCATTTTAGAAATCTGAATTATTTAAGGACAAAAATAACAGATTCATTTGTACTAATTTAATATAAAATACTGTAGTGACCGAAAATGGTAAAGATATGTATAAATATCTACCAAGAAATAGTTTATGCTTCATTAACATTAGACATTATTTAAAAAGTATTATGGACTTTTTTTGATTTATAGAATTATTGAAACTTTTAGTTTTTGCTATTTTATGGATAGTACATAAGTTTTAATCTCTTTTTTAAACACAATACATCATAAAATATTTTATTGTTATTCATTTTCAACAAATATAAATTCTACGTTACAGTTTCGTTAAAAAAAAATAAACAGATTGTTGTAGTGTTTGTGAAATATATTCAAATTTATAAAATTTAAATACATTCCATAAACTAATGTTAATTATGAATGCACTACTCATTTTTAGCGCATTTTTACGAAAAATTTGCTATCTATGCGATATCTTTTCACATGAAGCATGGCGAGCTCGGACATTTTGTATTTAATTCCTCTACAGCTGTAGATGTAGATACCGAAATGAAAAAAACTTTGGGCATTATTAGGTAAAAAGAATTAAATTAACCAAAATTTGATCCCATTGGCCAAATGACATGAATTGACGTGCATCGACATTAATCGATGTCAATACACATCATAAGACATCGATAAACATCAAATGACAATAGACGTCAATTGGCTTTAATGGACGTCATTTCATGTCATTTGAAGTCATTTTTCATTTCATGAACCAATTATTATGAGAATTGTCAAGAAATAATGAGGACAAAATTATTGAATAAATGAAATTAAGTATTGATATTTCTTGTTTTATTTTTCATGGAAATTTCCTATTTTCCTAATTATGAATAGATCCAATTATTATTTTGTTTAACTTCGACCTACTTTTCTCAAGCTTTCTTCTTTTGTCTTCGTTGTCTTATATATACTGAAAAGTGTTGTTGCTTTATATTTATTCTTTTTCTATTTCTACGTTACTTCCTCTTGTATACATTAACGAATTACTAATTATTCTTGCAATTAATTTGATATTATGATTTCCGTCGATACTTCTATTATAATTTCTTGTCATATTCATTCTATTAACTGCCCTACTTTAGATATAATAATGGGTATTATGAACATATTATTATACTTTTAACCATTTCGTTTCCCAGAAATAAAAAACAAATATTGAATTATAAAAAACAAATTATATTTATAAGTTCACCTCCTCAATATAAAAGTACTATCTTATATCTCTGTTCTTATTTCTTCCTTTAAACTGTTACCACAGATAATTATGAGTATTATATAAATAAAACTACTCCATATTCGCGACCCAACTATCAGGAGATAATAAAACAAGGAACTTCGCAGTAACGGTAGTTTATAAATTGACTGTCACAGTTTTATTAATATTTTAGATGAACGTGTATTTGGCCTTCACCTTACCATGTTGTCACTACGCCTATGTTGTCTTCAACAGGTATCTTCTCCGTTTTAAAGTTCCTTAACGTTCGTTACGTGGAAACCTCCAATTTCTTGACTCAGTCGGTTTGGTTTCACGTTCAATGAACTTACTAAATTACGTTAAGTAAAAATAATGTTGCAGAACGGTAGTAAAAACTAAATAAACTAAATATAAAAAAAATAATAAAAAGGAAGATTTTGTTGTAATTCGTCTGTAATTAAAAAGTGTAGTTAAATATGCGATATACCGATAACGACTGTGGCATTGTTTCTTATCAAACATTACGTGGATTTGCAAATAAACTTAGTTCGTATTTGAATATGAGAAACAATGAGGTAAATAGGGCGAAGAAAAGTGTGGCGTGGGCTTACGTGTGTTGGTTTTTTGGTGGAATTCTAGGACTCCATCTGTTTTATTTGGAAAGGGATGCCCATGCCTTTCTTACGTGGAGTACTTTTGGAGGATACGGACTGGGGTGGTTAGCAGACATCACGAAAATACCAAGATATGTCAGAGATTGCAATGATGACCCGAAATTCTTGGGCGAACTCGGGGAAAGGATGAGAAAGAATCGAAAGGTAAAAAATATGCACTTCGTCCTTTTTTAAAATTGATATAAGTATATGTTAAGATTTACAATTTTCTTAGAAATAAATATAATAGTTAATTATACAGTAAACACCAACCAGTTTAGCTAGAAATATTTGTTGTGATAATTACTTCGATGAGTTTAAAAAACATTTATACATTTAGTAGTTTCAAAACTTGAAATATTCTTTATTCTGATAATGATTTGTCTCCAGTGGAATCAAAGTTAATACTAATTAGAAAATATCAAACCTTTTACGAAAAATCGACTAAAGCATTAGTGATATAATAATAAATGTAAATTTGGCGTGAGAAAATTGCTAAACTTTTAATTTTTTCATAGAAATATTTTTTTTATTACAAAAAAATAGAAACCTGAAGAACTGCATTGATAAAAATAATTTCAAATATATTACACAAAATATGGTGATACAGGAGTTTTGCAGGTGTCAATTAAGATAAGGCCTTAGACATAACAGTGGCGATTTTTTTAATCTCACGACAAACTTTCTTCCACTTGAATATATGCAACGTTGCCGCGTATAAAATTATTATTGTACTTTCAGATTTATTAAAAAGAATATTGATGACAATGAAGCCGTAGCATTAGAACACAATTTTGAGACTTTTTTGTCTATAATTTTTGGATCATATTATTCTTAGTGTTTGGAGCTTTGATTTATAGGGGGCTAAAAGAAATAAAAATTATGAAAACTTTTGTTTTCATATTTATATTACATAAATCCACCTTTACATAATTTATCTACAGGACATTATCCATGAATAAAAATTTCAATATTGAAGATATTCAAGGCTAAATTTGGAGAATATGATTTATATTATCTTAATTGACATTTAGAGCTCCAAATTATATCCATACAAGTTTGATATAGAAATAGTATTATAGTCTTTATAGCTCTAAATTAAATATTCTTTAAACTTGTTTGTTTTTGAGATACAAATTGATCAAGGATGAAGAAGAAACACTGTATTATTCTGTATGGGTCACTATATACTTAACTTTTGTAAAAGTGTGTAATTTTGATATAGTTTTGAACAGTAGTTGTAAATTAATGAATAGAAGAAGACTGCTGGTTTATTTTCAATGCACATTAGCGGAAATATAAGATGCAGTTGTAACTAGATGACTTTAATAGATTTTTTTCTTCTTCTTTTTTATTTTTTATCAAACTATATTCCTATTTCACATGAAGTTGATCCATTTCCAATTTTCCTTTCTTAAATTTATCATTAGTATAAATTTATAAATTGCATTACATGCTTCTGACGGTCTTCCTTCCAATATTAATGCAAATTATTCTGTAATGAATGTGATTATATTTCTTATATTTTTTCTTAATTCAATATATTTAATTGAAACTAAATATAGAATATGGAAAACGAAAAGCAGATAAATTCATAAATAAACTTACCTATTATCTAATCTACTTTGTATGTAGTAGTTAAATAAATCAACAAACGTTGTTATTTCATTAATTGTTCAAAATGATGTCCTTCAGCTTCGATACATTATAAAAAACGTTTTTTAATTTGGTTGTTAATCTCTACCAACAATTTTTTTTGTATAATCAAATGATGTTGTAATTAAATGGACTTTTTTTCAAATCCACATTACCTAATTACTTAACAAGTAATCAACATTTTTCAAAATATTTATGATTTAGAATAACGGGAGTTTTTTATTCCAGCCACCATTCTCGACAAGTAGATTCATATCTGCTGTTATGGTTGGTTATCTTTGGGGACAATTAGTTCTATTAGCCATTCCTGAAGATGAAGCTGGAGGGATTAACTGGAAACCACTCTTCCATTGGTTTATTCCATTAGGAGTTGCATTAGGTATAACTAACTAATATAAAAGAAAATTTTTATGTTTCTTTCTTTATTCACCCTGTATATTTGCTTATTTTAATCGGGTTATTAATTTTTTAACAAATTTGACTAATAATAACACTGGTAAACACTGTTTTTGTCACACGAACTTGGTGACGATTTTTATTTGTTTTGATGTACTCACATTCAAGAAAATTCACATCAAGTTATTTTTGTTACAGCTATATATTCTTTTTGGACCTCATTTATGTGTTTTTGTTTGAATAACTTGATTTAGATCACTGTATAACGATTGCGTTTAACTAAGTTACGTGTGTCACATTGTAAATATGCCGCGAAAGTGTTCTAATAACCTGGACAGTTTTTGTTATGCGCTGTTTAGACTATTTAATGAACTTCAAAAAACTTTCAATTTGTTTAGAAAACAAGCTGAGCTTTTGAGATCTAGATTAAACGACTAGAATTTACTTTCCCCTAGTACGAAAATTTCGTATTTCCGACAACGTGATGATGAAATATAACCTCACTTTTCTAAAGCAGATGATTTAGCGTATTATAATGAAATTTCTATAATGGTGAATTTATTGAATTTTGAGTATGATCCAAGTAACTGGCGATTGTTCATTGACTCATAAAAAATTAGCTTGAGAGCAGTGTTGCTATACAACGGAAACAAATGTCCTTCAGTGCTCGTTGCCCATGATTCTGATATGAAAGAGATTTACAAGATCCTTCTCACGACATACTTTTACCACTATTGCGTATAGCTATGCCCAAAGATGGCAGTTATTGAACAATTGAGAGAGAGCTGCACAATCGATCGGCTTTATGAGTCAATTCGTTGTTCTACGGCGTAGTACTAGGGGTTCTTGGCCTCTTAACAGAATTTACCTGGACCTCCGGGTTGGAAGCCATGGATAGAGGAGGGTTGGAGGTCGAAGCAACCTTAGTTTCTGTAGCCGTTAAGGCTTGAACGTCTCGGCAGTCTTGGTCTTTCTTGTAATTTTTTTCTCAGCCCCAATGACGAAAAAACGTTCAAGACTGACATTATTAAAAGTACCGTTCCGAGCTTCGATATCGGTAGAAAACGTTGCTTTGGGGGTGGCGGGTTCCAAGGTCCTTGTTTGCTCAGATGCCAAGGGGGAGAAAAGAATGAATTATCATGGCCAGTACTCTTGCAGAGCCTTTGAAAATACGCAGTTTCCCGCAGGCATTGTTCGCGATACGTGATTAGGGCTCAGGTACCATTCATCCTTTGACACGCTTCCACGTTGGAGTAAGCCCATAAAAATGAGCCATCCTTTGAACCGGTCTCCAATCTCATGCCCAGGTTCGAGGGAGACAGACAGACAGGGAGAAAGGCAGACGCTGGGCTCCCATACCAAAGTCAAAGTCGAATGGCTTCTAGAGTAGGATCGTAAATCTTTAAATTGATGCAAAGTCTTTGAAAAAAATTAGTATTGAGATGATGTATT
The DNA here is from genome assembly GCF_026230105.1 of Diorhabda sublineata. NCBI lineage: Eukaryota > Metazoa > Arthropoda > Insecta > Coleoptera > Chrysomelidae > Diorhabda > Diorhabda sublineata. The sequence goes on from NC_079479.1 coordinate 32,745,166, forward strand.
ATACATTAGACCTTCTCTGTATTTAAAATGTTTCAGGTGTCTGGGTGGTTGGAAACATAGGCAGGGAACAAGGTAAACCTTGGATTACTATAGGGGTATCTTACGCGACTTACATAAGCAGGTGGTATTTTATGGATGAAAGCACATGGCTTAGCATAATGGTATTTTGTTCTGGTTTGGCTTTCGACCAATTCTCGAAAGAATGGAGAAGGACGCCAAAAAAGAAAAGATCATTTGCTAGAAGAGTTACTGTTTTGTTTCTATGTGCAGTTGTATATTGTGCACTTTGGAGCTCATATTTTTATTTTAATGGAAAGATAACTGATTCCAATGGAGACGAGATTCCAGTTCATGAAGCGTTACATCATTTTTTCACTTCGCCTTGGTGGACAGATTTAAAACAATCCTTACATGATATATATGTTTACGCGCAACATCATGGATGGTAAGTTTAATGATTTGTGTTTTGTGTGTGATTTCAAAAACTAATTTATAGGATATTGTAAGAAAATTATTTTTTTAGGTACGAAATATGGAGACAAATAATTGATCTTTCCGATCCGCAGGGAGAACAAAACGCCTACAAAGTGTTAGGTGTAGGTCCAACTTCTAGTCAATCAGAAATAACTTTGAGATGGAGAGCCTTAAGCAGGGAGTTTCATCCAGATAAAGTAAAAGATCCCCAAAAACAAAAAGAAGCACAAGAAAAATTCATGGATATACAACAAGCATATGAAATTTTATCTAACATCAAAAATAAAAGGAAAAGAAGAAATAAAAAATCAGTTGATGATACATAGAATATATTTTTGGTATGGCTTTTTAGGTTTATTTTTTTTATGATATGTTTGTATTTTCTTCAAATATTTTAACAAATTAATAAAATCTGCACAAGTTAATTAGTGAATGAGTGATATAGGATTAGATCTTCCCCATGGCTAGTCCAAAAACCAGCTATTCGAGGGGGATATTTTCTTTTTCTGTCTTTATTAACAGATTTTTCAGCTCAAATTTTTTTCGTTTTGTGGTATATATAATTCGAGTACTACTACAATTTTAATCACTTAAACGCAACAGGTAGAAGTAGTGTAATTTCAAATTCGATTATAGGTGATTTCCTTAAAAGTATCATGACATTTTTCAAATTCCAAGAAATAGAATTCTGAGCAGAAAGATCGATTCAAGTCGCACTTCGCGGTCACAAATCATAAGCAAGTACCTAGTAAAGAAAATACCAGCTTAAATCCTTCAAAAAAATAAATTATTTGAAATTAACCTATCAATATGTAGTATTACCTCCCCTGGTCCTAATAACAGCTTCTAACCGGTTTTTCATGGATCTAATAAGTTCTTTACTCGATCTTGTTCAATGCTATTCCATTCTCTTTAGTGAACGCCGTTTTGGAGTCAAGATTTGGTGGCTGTTTACCCCGAACTTTTCTCTTAAGTTCTCTTCAAACTATACTGCATTAGAAGTGTTCGCCAATGAAAATGGCGTAGAAAACGACGTTATCCCCCAAAATTTGTTCTATGTACTCGTTAATCCACTGCTCCTCCGCCTATTACAATAAAAAAAACTGTGTTTTTGCTTCCATTGAAATACCCGCCCAAACCATCCAGAAACCTCTTCCAAAAGCCATGTTTTCTTTCATCACTACGCGAATCTTTCTCCAGGTCTTCTGTAGACGCATCCTCTTCTATAGCTACCAGCAGGTACACTTTGCTGAGAAGATAACAGGCTCCATTGTTTGTTAGTCCAAAGTAATCTCTAGCAAATCGTAGGAGTTAATTTGGAGTTTTTGGTTTCTCTGAACAATAGTGAGTGCCAGATTTCTCAACTATGTTCTAACTATGAATTGGTCTTCCTTCTCTCGTATGTGCACCTTTTTCTTCCTTTTATAAGGTTCAATTACCCCTAACTAGCACTATTGTAAACATTAAACAAACATAAAAATGGTGGTTATCGATCATAATATATTGTTGGACTGTGAAAGCAAAAAACATATTTTATCATCATTTTGAAGCTAATGCCATAAGTTTTCAAGATTTCACTAACAAAAATATAATTTCGTGTTCAGTTTTTTTATTTTTTGTTCAAGTGTATATTTTTGAAAATTACTGAAGTACTATATACAATCAGATATTATTTTATATTGGTGATTTACTAAAACACGTACTTGAACGATTTAATTTCATAGAAAAGACACTTGAGTCTATATAAATTCATTTTAATTGGAGGATACTAACTTTGCTCAAATTTATATTCATTTATTGATTTTCATGTATTGTTTTATTTCAATTATTGTTTGACCAATACTTATTTATATATTTTATTAAAATAATGGATTTACTATTATTATTTTTTTTATTTTATGAATACCTTATCAGTATAATTCCAATCCTACAGGTTAACTAACACATTCTCGATGCACAGCTGTGAAGAACTTCAAGTTGGATATTGATTAGAGCTTTGTTTCTAACACTCACTGTATATTTCGATGTTTAAAAGTTTCAAAAAATTACAACTAAACTGTCTGCATAATTGAAAAAGAAAAAGAAGAAAAGTACAAATAGTGATTTAGTAGAAGTATTTGTTTTACATAACCGGCTTGTATAAACTTAACCTTACAAATATGACGTCTCGGTATTTTCGCGAAATTTCAGGAGTTACAGTGACCCTTTGTATGGGAATGTAACTACATTATTTAGAGTCTTGCTGCCTTTGTTGGAGCATTTAGACGTGATTAGGTTAGGTTTTTGCGAAAATACCGAGAGATATAAATATGTGTAGGCACAGAACATACCAAGGGAAGAAACAAAGTAACTGTCAAAAATGTCAACTAGCTAATACCGAGATTCCATGTCATTGACTGAACATTGACAAAAGCCGAAGAAACATTTATAAAATAATTAAGAATACAGTTTCTTTAGAAAATGATATAAAAACTATCAGAATTAACAAAGTGAATAGTTTTTTTTAATGGAGAAAATATTATTTTTTATTCGAAGCCCTCCTATGAATAATGGATTTTTTGTCATTATTCGCACTAGATTTCGATGATGTGGAAATGTTAGATATCGATGAAGATGAAGACATATAAGATCTCGATGAGTTATCAGATGTAGAGGGAATACCATTTCTCACGTTGTAGTCAATTATTTCAGTACTCGTATTCCCATCATTTCTGACGAAAGTAATTTTTATTAAAGGAACGTTCAATGGACGTAAAATTGATTTTACTAACGGTGGTAAATATTCTCTAGATGGAAGAGCCGGTGATGTAGCGCAAAAAGCTGCCGCTGTTAATTGTTTCATCAATTTGGCACGTAAATTTTTGTCATGGGGTAGAGTCGAAGTTCTTCGAAAAATTTGTCTAAATTTCATTCCAAAACCTGAAAATATATACGAAACATAAACTTATGATATATTATTACAGAAATGTACCAACCTTCTTCTCTCGACGAATCACACGATATTTTCCTCGCGTTTCCTCTACAAAAAACCACTTCCATATTAATTTGACTATCCCAGTTACGAGAAGAATCGGGAAATTTAAGTAACTCTCTTATTTGACGAAGTATTACTTCGGCACACACTAATCTACTACAGTGCAATGCCCATTGATCAGCTCTCAAATTGCGACCAAAATCGCGCAAAGTCGGATCAGCACCTTAGACAATAAATCATTTCTACTTTATTATCACAATAAAAACTGCATAAAACATGATGAAATCTTATAATTTCGATTAATTTTGAGGAATAAAATAAACATTTTTCATTCACAACTCAGTTTTCTTTGTTTAATACAATTTTGTGGGTTTCTCATCAGGAAGCAACGAATAATGAAAAGAAAGACTCTATACCTCTAGGAACATCACTCATCATTTTTTACGTAGATTTGCTAGGAATGAACAAATACGCTCACGAGTATTTGGATAGAAACATTTCCTCATATAGCCGGCCTTGAATGTTCTGAAAGCTATCAACTACACATCCAAATTAGTGTGGAAATGTAAAAAAAAAACTCTAAAAATTCACAGATTCACACAGATTTCACAAAATAGTCGGCGACTAACGTCATTTTTCTTTTCGAAGGTGGTCCTGCATTATTTCGGCTCGTTGAGGAAGATGCCTTAACAGAATCTAAGTTCTAAAGTAGCTAAAAGTATCTAAACAACGCTTGGGTACATTGTACTAAGCTACCCGTTTTGTCGACTAAAAAATCACTCCACACTGACGTAACTTCTTCATCTTTTTTATGTTTGACATAAAAACTTTCCTTGGAGAATGACATTGTTTACTTCTTAAACGTAAACAAAATAGAAAAGAACATTTAAATCTATGTACAACATAAACATAACCTCTTAGATCAACAGAAAAAACATTCGCAGTTTTTCATCTATATTTAGTCATAGACATTAATGCATTGTTGTTTTTTCAATAAATTAATTGTTTATCACAAATTAACAATATAAATATCATTACTTATACGATCTGAAGCGTAATTTTTACACTATTTTACAAACATACTTAATCCGACACCGGTCGTTAGCAGAAACAAACGCAATCAGCTGTGTAAACAAGATGGCCGGCAAATTTTGACGTTTGACGTCAAATAAAAGTAAGTGCGTTTCGTTTCACGCACATTTTTATTGACTTTTATAAAAAATATATTAGTCCCGAAAATCGCCGGATTCAGGATTCATTGAATTTAATCTAAAATATGATTGGGATCCCGGGACCGAATCCTCTAATTGATAATAAAGGAAAGTAGGAGACAGCGTTGTATGAAAAATCAATCGTCGATACATATATGTCTCTTTATTATAGTTCTTTTGTTATTTTACCTGATAATAATAATAGTTGGGCAGATCTGCTTCTTCCATCTATAGCTGCACACATCAACGGTGTGAAACCCAATACATTTCTTCGATCAATAGTGAGTCTACCTCTAAAATAAACCAAGAACAAGTTCAGGAACTCCGTTCTCTCTGTAATGAGAATAGAAATGAAACGAGAAAACAAATACTAAACCCTAAACAACAAAAGAACTCACCATAACGAACAGCAAAATGTAAGGGTGTGTTTCCTTCGTTATCACCCAAATTAGGATTGATATTTTTTATTCGACTCAATTGATTCAAAACATCAGCTATACCACGCGAGGCCAGCCAAGTAAGTAAAGTCTGAAATAAAACGAACAAACCAATTGGACTTCAATACTGAGAATACGGTTGAATTATTCTGTTTTAAACCTAATTCATCAATTATCATCGTCATTTTCCTTTTTTCATTGGAGACAATGATTCGGAATTTTGAAGTATTGCTGAAACTTTTGAAACACCGACTGATGCAGTTAAATCTCTAAAGCATCCACTACACTATGTCATCAAATTGCTTCGGTTTTTTTTGCCTCGCAGTTCGTCACATGATTGCACGAGTGCGCGGACGAACACTTCGAACTTAAGTTAACTTCGACGAGCGATTATTATGTGTTAATTTTAGCACGCTTGTTAAGATAAATATCCATCTTAGTAGAAGCCAAAATAACGCAGAAAAAGTAAATCAAACAATAGTAGACTCGGTAAATTAAAGTAGTTAATGTTTAATTAAACAAATCGTGGCTTTATAATGAACTAGAATTAATTACCTACGAAATAAAATCAATAAGAAACTACAAGAAACATTTATTAGTTAACGTCATTTATTTCCACCGATTGGATTTAAAATAAAAGTTGTGTATACCGTTATACAAATAGTCAACCATGATTGACCCAGAAACGTGATAGAATACTACAATAAGGCCAATGACGGAGCTTAATCAAATTATAATAATAAATATAAGACAACAAAGAAAAGATATCTTCGCTCGACTTGTGGCCAATGAGGGCTGCCAAAACGAAGAGAGAGTATTTGACCGAGTCCGAAAAGTAGAAGAGGACGTCGGTTAAGAATAGTACAATGAAAATATAGAGATTTATTTCGAGTTCCCTGGAACTTTAATATTGATATTCATTTGAAAGCGCCAAGCCCCGATATGTTATTTATTTACATCAGTACTGATCTAAAGAAACAAACCATAAATTCAGATTTAATTGATCATTTATTTCAAATACGACATAATACAGAAGTAGGTCAGTGTAAGTATGTAAAACAAAGAAGTGTACGTCGGTTTTAGCAGGTGAAATATGTTTGTTGAATATTAATGTTGCTCGTACTTGATTGTAATAAATTTGTATCGAGATGATGTAATGGTTATTATTACTTTATTTAGTACATTTCGTACTCTCTATAAACAGATTAGTGAAATCGAACTACATACGATTTTTAATATATTTCTATGTCAAAAAATTACTGATTAAATCGGTCAATGAAACACAAAATCACCGTCAACAAAAATCAACTACTTTCAAACTAATTTATGATTTCTAAATACAAATGTACGTCTTGAAGTAAAATTTCTTCTTTATCGTCGTCATCTAATTCCTCATCATTATTTTCGTCGTCAAGATTAGTTATTTGCAAACCTAAAGGTTAAAGTTGAAGCATTGAGGTTAGGTCAGAAGCTGAAGAAGAATTTTCTATATTTGCAATGTTAATTCATCCTCTCTTTTCATTGTAAAATATAGTACTGAGTAATATAATATAGGTAAGTAAAACTTTGATCATAGAAACTATGGGAAACGATATATTTGCAAAAAACAAACGATTTTTATAACTTATGACCTTGAAGACGCGGAGTTTAAAAACAACTTTAGGTCTGTACGAGTTTGCAGTTTATTATGTCTTAAATCGAGTTGACCACTATTTTTGACTCATGATATCATAGGATTATGAGGCAGAACAATGAAATGAAAGTGGAATAAGCTCATTTCATATATATTCAAATGTATATCTACTACTAAGAACGTGCTAATATGCCCCTACTTAACCGACGAAGGTATAATCAAAACTGGCCGACTTGCACTAATAAAAAACTCGTTTCAGTCGATGCCCTTGTATATAATCTTGAGCTTATAGTAGTGCAGAACCAAGAAATCGTAAGATTAATGACAAAGGGGGTCTCATAAGTAATGAATTTTTGGTTATGAGAGGGAGACAAATAATGAAAGCAATCGGAATCTCTGAAACGAACAAAGTATATCAACGTCCGAAAAAAATAAAGACAATATTTTCTATAACCGATTTATCGAAGCCAGATCGGACAATCTACCTAAGGTAGATGCATTCATGGTTGCTACCTTCTTTGCTAATAATCAATTATTTACTTAAGCTGAAATACGTGCAGTAAAAACAGATTCGTAGGTGCAACTAATTAAAATTTCTTATAGTAACATCATTCTCACTTTTGTTTGCTTGAACTTTATTAAAACGTAGTCATAAAAATGATAGTTTTGAAGGTTATGTTTTGATTAAAACTTTCGATTTTAAAACATTTGTATCATCTTTCATCGCTGTTTACTTACTTTCTACGTCACACTCAGCCATGTGTCAACGTTTTGGCGCGTCATTTAAGTATTTGAATTCATTTTTTTATGAACTAATATACCGTTTAAAAAAAATTAGAAAATAATGTGTGATTAAGAACGATATACTAAACGTAGTTGGGTAATAAAAAAAATATTCAAGGACCCTATTGGTGAATAGTTGTCTCAACTTTATCGGTGCAATCCAGGTGTAGATCCTTGCGACTTTTGAATAGTTTCCAGGCTCTAAGGACATCAGTTAGATGATGAGTAATTTAAAGATGTCTACAGGAAGTAGAAACGCTGGTGATAGCATGTTATTCATTCAAACACAAACTATTTTGAATAATTTCACTCATCAATCCGAAGTAATCTCGATCTTTTTAATCCTTCTTTTCTTGTTTTTGCTGATAATACTGATAATACTTTTGTCGATGATATTTTCCATAAATTATTGTTTTTTTAGGTCTTAGAAACACCGTGAATGTCAAATAGATTTTAATGTACTAGATTGTAAGTATCTAATATAAAAATATTTACAACGTAAAAGTTTTACAAATATTTAAAACCATCCACACATTCTCCGCTTTTCACAAAGTTTTTTTAAAAATAGAATATATTACATATGAAATTTCACTAAGAGGCACTGTATAAGATGCATGCTTTTCGTCTGATAAGACAAATAAATAAAAAACCTAAAAATAAAATCACATTCGTTGATTGTATATATCCAAGTCTAATAATTATACATGTAGATATAAAGTAGTTCATTTTGAAAAATAGAAATTGTAACTGTTCATTTGAATACTAAAAGTCACTTATTGCAAAAACTTATCGTATCGAATGATTATATTATTGAAAAAGCACATGATAATGAAGGATATTTAAATTTGAAGCGTACAATATTTTCAAAAGAAATTTTGAGATCAATTTTATGCTATCTAGGGCCACTATTAGAATCTATCAATGCTAAATTTATTATTAAATCTTTCCATTACTGATAAAATCAGTTTTGATTAGCAATAAAAAGTTATTGCTATACATTTTGTGAATAACAAGACTTCTAATGTCACGTCCAGGCAAGCGCGAGTAATTAATATTGAACAGTTTGTTCTTTATTATTATATACAAGCATTATCTTGCTAATTTGATGGGATAATTAAAAAAAAAAATGCTATTAATGCCATCCACCGACGCCACCGGTATATGTCATTGAAAATTACGATAACACATACTCAGCATTTTTTATTGATAACAGAAAAATATGATTTTGTTAAAATTCTGCAAAAGTTTGTTCTCGATTAGAGAAAATAATCCCTAAAAGCTTTGTTTGCCCTCACGTCTCCCTAAAAGTTAAAACAAAATAAAACTCATATAAAGCTCTCGATTTTTACGAAAAAATCGGGTTATAACAGCCAAAAAAATAGATTTGGGTAAAAAATGTATATAATAGTTTTTGTAGAGCTTTTTACGAGCTTCATTTTTTGTTTAAACCTTTTTACTCTAAGATCGATGTTTTTGAATATATTTAGTAAAATTGTTATAACTTTGAGCGAGCTTTTTTATCTTTTATCTTTTCTAATCAAGGTTAAGTTTAATAATTAAACAAACGGAACTACAGCCCAAAAAAGTAGGAATTTCGTCTAAAAATTCATGACGCCATTCGAGAAACCAATTGTTCTGTGTCTTGTTCATAAAATGCTGCTCGAAGAAGTGAAAAAAAAAGAGAAGAAGAGAACGAGTTGCGGAGTAGCGCATTACGCAGGCCCAACCGCTACGTTCTGTGAATCACCACGCCTTGTCTCTTCCTTCAAGCTCGAGCCATTCAACTTGTAAAAGTTACGTTACGTCCGGGTTGACCATTTTCTTATCTACAAGCTAAAGTTAGGTTAGGATAGGTTGTATGGTGGTTATACAAACATTAGAGGCTATTTTATAATTAATAAATTGGTAATATGTATTTTAATTAATTTATAGATAAGAAAATGGTAAACCAGAATTCAATATTCAGATACTGATATTCCTCGGAAGTATAAAAAGTTTACGGAAGTATTTAGTACAACATTTCTGGGAACTTGTATGTAACTCATATTTCTATGTAGAAATTGATGATCGACAATTTTTTTTGAAATTTCGCTAGATAAATCACGCCTGACCATCCCGAAATTCCAGTTCCTGTGTCCAAAAAATATGTAAACAGACAGGAAAGATTTTTCGATTTCATATCCAGGTTAATTGACTTATGAATGAAATCTAGTGGAATGTAAGACATACTAATGATCTCCCTGACGACGTTGAATAAAACTTAGTATAAATTAGACGTAGGTCCAGAAATTTTTTTATTTTTTATAAACCAGGAGTATGCCAAAGTATTCGTTTGAATTGAATGCAAAGGACATTGTACGTTGTTGTCTATTCGTTGTACGTCAACGGAATGTAAGATTAGTCGCTGTCCGAGGCACTACAGTCTTCAGTAGAATCCGTAAACCACAATTTGGAGAGTTCTTCGTCGGAATTTGCTTCCACGCTCCACGCTTCCACACTTATTTTTATCGAAATCCATCTTCAACGTCAGAGCCAATGGTAACAGTGACTTTTTTCAAATGCAGTAGTTTTTATGTGAATTGGTATTGTCTCAAAACTAAAAACGTATGATGTAGATTCGGGCTCTATTATTTTGAGAACGATGTTGGACAGACCATCTCAGTTACTGACGAGATCTTAGCCAATAAGCGACAAATATCTTAACAGCCTTGAAAGCAAACAATAACCGTGCCATTGATCAAATTCACCTTCTCTTAGGTACTAAAGTCACTGAATTTCGAATGCGCACTTTTCAAAAAAGCCACACATTTGAATGATATAATATACAATGTTTTATATGTGCACAAACAGTTTATTTCCCGATTAAATATCAACACACACAAATGATAATCTAGACCATAGATTCTCAGACTTTCTTCTTCCTGGACCATTTTCAAATTAATACCGACTTCAATGAACCAAACCCGTCGAGCAATGTGAAGATCTAACAATGGACATTCACTTAAACCCCTGGATCTCAGCTTTTGAAACCAATGGTCTAGACTAGATACATTTTTGTACAAAACGCATCGGTTATTTTAAATAAAAACTTATTCCGCGAAGAAATATTTTATTTCACGTTGGAGAATGCCCTTTATATCATTTGAAACATATTTTCTTATAATCGAAATCAGAATATTTTGATAATAAAAATGTACAACTCACCCTGCCATTCCGATCCACGGCATTCACATCACGGAAACCAAATTTCAAATTGTAATCTATGAGTTCTCTTAACCAAGAAATATTCCCGACACGAGCCGCGTTTAATAAAACTGAAGTTTTTATAGGGCGACACGTCTGAGGTGAACTATCCGAAATATGACAACAAATCTCAGGATAATCATCTTTTATAATGGTTTCGTTGGTGTGTTTATTTATACGTCGTTCTTTCACAATACCATCATCGTTCTTTTGTCGTTCTGTCTCGTGAAGATTAGAATGATCTGTTAGAAGAAGACGATCTGCTTCGTGGGTTCTTCGCATTGATGATGAATTCAGCGTTCCACTGAAATAACTATATAAAATATGTATCAAATTTTGAACTACGTTTTTTTTAATATAACTCCACTATAAACAATTATTTTGTATTCATTATAAGTTTAAAGAGTGAATGAATACGAGGTATGATCAAAATATACGGCGAATTCATTTTTAAAGCTACAAATTTTATATCTGGTTTAAAAAAACTGATATAAAATGTCTATAGTACCAATGTAATAGTTTTAAATACTATTTCCAAATAGTATGGGAGGTTTAAAAATAAAAATGTATAATTTAAGAAGAAGGAATGATATTTATTCACACAGGGGATTAAAAATTGCTGTTGCAGTTGAATTATTGACTTAAATACTTCTCACAGTTGACAAAATATGATACTTATAATTCTTTTCATATACAAAGTGAATTTTATTTAGGTATAGGACGAGTTTATTAGAAATCGGAACCAAGAAGCAACAGTTAGATGTGGACAAACGACATCAGAACCGGTGTGTATAGAAAAGGGGGTACAACAAGGTTTTTTGTCGCCAATACTGTTTAATATGTACTCTGCACACATATTTAACCAAGCAATTATCATTGCAGACAATCCAGAAGCCCTTCAACGCCTAATCAACAAAGCTGTAGCATGGCCATAACAAGACTTTCAAACCCACAACTCAACACTAACAAATCTTGGTAGCTGGATAACCACAAATGTAGACCCTGACGTCGAAGTAAAATCACGTATAGAACAAGCTTGATCCATATTCCTAAAGGTGAAAAACCTTGAACTTAAACTTAAGATACCGTTTTTTAAAAGCGTACCTGTACTCAGTGGACATTAACATTAAAAGTGGATACCTTGAACAGACTCGAGGATTTCGAAAGTGGATCTTCCGTAGACTTGTAAAAATATCGTAGACTCAGCATATACCAAACGATGAAGGGCTTAGACGTATGGGAAAAGGAAGAGACTTACTTACAACAATAAAGAGAAGAAAGGCCGCTTATTTGGGCTACATAAACCGTGTGATATACTGAAATTAATAATAGAAGGAAAAATCGAAGGAAAACGTGGACCTGGTCACAAAAAACATTCACGGATTGGACCGGTATGAACACATCATCTTTAATTCGCACCACTCGGGGATAAGTATGCCGAAATTGTCGCCAGCCATCATTAAATGGAGATGGAGTCTGAAGGAGAAGATAAGACGTCACGATTATTATATTCGAAACAGCTTGTGAGGATTTCGTATTGTGATCGAATGATTCAATCATTTAGCATTAGAAAAATAAAGTTCAGCCTAGTAGAAATACCTCAAATTTCAAGAATTCATACGCAAAACTCAGAGTGTTTGTTTACCAAGATACAATAAAGGAAAAACAATAGGTTGCAGAAGGTTTTACTGAAAAATATAAAACCAAATCACCAACGATTATAGAAACAATTGAAATAACTAAAGTAACTTCCGAAAAAATTGTTATTGGAGGAGAACCTGATAATATTTCTGATCTAAACACTATTAAAAACCATTATTTTTCGATGTATAACAAAGTTTATTTGCTATGAATGTAATCTAGATAATCAGAGAATAACAAATCCTAAAGAAAACAACATTGATATTGTTCAATTATTATAAATTGTATTAAAGTATCTATTAGTCTTATTTTTCAATACTAACCTTCATTCAAATTTTAATTTCAAAGATAGGTACAAAATCCACAATACATTTTTTGCCCGTTACTTGAAATATGTGTGTTGTTTTGACAAAATATTTTAGGATCAAGTAGAAACACTTTTCCGACTCAAAAATTGGGTCACCGGTGCACCTCCGTAAGTTTGCTTAAGAAACCGAGAACTTTTTGAAAATTGACGGTTGAATTTGTTCCACATAACGTCTCGACCTTTCCCTCTATAGACCGTTCGTATACTGAAATGAGGATTAGTGAAGCGACTTAATGTTTTGTTTTCTGTGCTTTAGAGAAATGGAGTTCTGCATCTCTGGACAGTATTCAATTATAGAAAAGAATATATAATTAAATATACGCTGATTAAATACGATGTATAATCAAAAAGTACTTTAAATAATTATTTTCCTGCCTGTCATTCTGCAGCAGCAACATTTAATTAGGAAATGAGGAGCAAAATTTTCTCCGATAAAAAGAAAATTATGTTTGAAATTGTATACAATTGAGAGATCATCTTTAAATCAAATTTCATTGCCGATAATCAGCGCCCCCGTAAGGGCTACTGGCGACTGTGTGCAAAAAAGTTTTGGCGCTCCTTGAGGCATTTTGCATCATGTTTTTTCAATTTTTTTTAAAGTAGGTAGGTGCTATGGTAGTAGAAATATTTTCTGAGACTTTGATGTAGCAAATTTCTTGTTCATTTACTGATATTGCTAGCCCAGACAATCTTCCTTGAAGCATTGTCGATCTTCAACAATTTTTAGCTTTGAAAAATATCGCAAGAAGCTACAGGCGATGTCACGTTTAATAAGTCAAATAGAGAGTTTTTTTGATCAATAATTTTTAAGAAAAAACTAATTTTAAAGGCGGGTTTTTGGATAATTAGGGATTTCAACTCGGTGTTCATAGTCTAACAGTTTTGGTTTTACTTTTCTCCTCACCGTTGGTAACCGTGGAAAGTCTTTCGCTTATACAAAAATTTCTTGAAATGATTGCTGGAAGTTATCAACAAATTTTTTTAGGTAGTTGTTCGATGACAATATTTATATGAAATAAAAAGTCATACCAAATAAATTGAAAACGTTCAGACGTTAAGAAGGAACTCGCTTTATGTTTTGCATCAATGTGAAAGGAATTAATTATCTTCAGCTACTTTTATAAACCTTAATTAAATACAGTTTATGAGGCTTTATTGCATCAATTTTCCTGTCTCAGTTAGAGGCTTTAATCTTAACCCAGGGCCTTTTTTCTTACATCCCACCTTTTTGTGGATGACGGAAAAAATTATATAACTCTCGCATCAGAATAAAAAAGTTTATTTTAGAATATGACAAGAATTTGCATCAACAATACGTTTTTGAATCCCAACACACTCTCCCATTATATTTCATTTTCTCAAAATTTCTGCCATAAATGTAAGTATTTCTGTTTTTTTTTGCAATTTTTGTATAGATTGTACAATTGGAACATTTACGAAAAAACGGCAGATGAAAAATGGGCCACATCCTGGCAATTCCTGATAAAAAAAATATTCGAAAATAAGCACGTTTTGGAGACAATTCCGAAAGAAACGTTCCAAAAAAGACTACTGTAAAGAATTCAACTTTAAGAGGAGTAATTATCCTTTTTTATTGAAAAAAATTGAAATTTTTCAACGGTTATTTATGTTTTAGACATATATCCCTTGATTGGATTGGTCTCATAGCTAATTGAAATTTTAAAAATCTAGCGGCAGTTATAGCTTATGTTAAATGTTTATTTCGAAATTTTGTTTTATACTTTTTCATTATAAATGTTCATAATTCATCTAAGTTGTGGTTTTTTAAAAAATAAATACCTTCCAGTAGGATGGATCCTTTTTCTGACACCCGGAGAACCGGTCACAAGAACGGAAGTACAATTTTTCAAACAAGTTTCGTATCTAGCATAAAATTCTTGTTTGTTTTTTTCACCGACCACATTATGAATTGCCTTACAAGAAGATGTTACTATTCCATCAGTGTTTTCATAAGATAGAACGTCATGATCCTTTCTGCGAAGAGATTCCGTAGCGCTTTGTGTCCTGGAAAAGGTTGGTTTAACCATTGATGCCGCGCCAAATGTGACTCGTCGGGTCTGTAAATCATTTGGAATCATAAAAATCTAGTTAAAAAATAGAAATAACTTCATGTTTAGATTTTACGTGGTATCGAAATTCCAAGTAATCCAAGATACTGTTAAGTGCTATATCAATTTTAAAGAACTTTTTCAGTCGGTGTCTTAAATGGTTTGAAATTTGAATTATAAATGAGATTGACAGTCTTTGTGTAAACCTAACCTAACCTAACCTAACCTAACTTAACCTAACTTAACCTAACCTAACCTAACACAATAATAATCACATGAGAAACCACTAAATTTGAAAAAATGAACTAAAACTAAAGAAAACTATACAATTGGAACGATAGAATAATAACCTCGAAATGCGAGATTATTAAACATTCCGGATTGGTTGATTTTAAGTGAAAATACTCTATTTTTCAAAATAACAGGGATGAATAGATAAACTAACTATTATTGAGGGGGCAATAATTGCTTAATATTTACTTAACGCTTCAATTCAATGCAATTTATAATAATTGTCATAATTCCTTGATATACAAGGTGGTTACACAAATAATCACGAATCTATATCACTTGATATCAACAGAAAATAAACCGAATTTTTATTTTAATTTTGAAGTATTAAAACACGTCAAATACTTTTCAAATTTAAAACTCACTTTAAATGGATGTGTATTTTTAAGATCTCAAGTAACAATAAAACTTTTAAATGTTTGAAAATCATTTTTTTACTACCAATTCAAATTGGCAGTGACAGAATTGAATCGCTAGAAAATGATATGACAATTTAGTAATTCAAAAGAATTTTGTTTAAAGGAGTAAAATCGACCAAACTTACCGATTTGTGATTTGAATTAGTACTGCCATTATCGTTTTTGCTTTTCTTTAATGAAGTTGTTTTCGTTATCTTGGAAGTATCAACTTTACGATTATGAGTGACGTTACCTTCAATCTTCACATCAGTCGACTTAAATTGAAGTTCCGAAACTTTTTTGTGCGCTCCTTTTGACTCTATATCTGTCTATAAAATTATCATTTATAAATGTGATGAATTTTTTATAATGGTTACTGAGAAAAAACTCTTTGCGTAAATTGTTTCACGAAAATTTTCAGAAGACCAAAGAGAAAATGATTCTACACCCTTGATTGCAATGTTATGGGTGATGAAAGTATTTTCTAATCCGAAACCGAAACGAGATCCAGAGTTAATAGTGACTATTACCAAATTCTAGACCAAAAAATTTTGCATCAGTAAGTAGCAAATGATAAAAATCACAGCGAATTGTATTAGATAATGACATGGACCATTCAACTGTTCTTAGAAAGCTGAAGAAGGAAAATTGGCGTCCCTACAAAGTAAATTTAGTACAGGAACTTATGGAAGATGATTTTGATAGACGAATTTAATTTTTTATGAAGCTATATATCATGTTAATCGTCAAACTCTTCGTTACTGGGCTACGGAAAATCCACATTGGATGCAAGAGTACTGTGATCAATTCCCAGACGAAGTTATTGTTTGGGAGGGAATAATAGATAACTTTTTCGAAGAGAAAGGTTCTCGATATTTAGAATTTCTTTCTTCAAAACTTCTTGCTCCCCGAAATGAACCGGTTGGTTCCACACTATGCGGTCTTGGTGCGCAAGTACTTGAACAACGTCTTTCCAAATCGGTGGATAGGTCACCTGATTTGACTCCTCTTGATTTCTTTTTATGGAGATACTGTGTCATATTTATCGCCTACTTTTGTGGTTGCTTTTAATTGTTATAATTTCTCAATAATATTTCTATTTAAATATCTCAAGTGTGTTTCACAATTCATATGATTTTCAACCCTAAAAAACTCAAGTGGTAAGTAATTTAATGTTGTATTTTGTTTAATTTCAATAATTTTGTCCATTCAAATAATCTAAAAATCAAACTTTTTATATTAACCTCTCAAATTAATGCGAAATGTATCAATGTTTGACCTTTATATTATAGCGTCTCGCAAACACTATAATTAATAATAGGAGGCACTTTTGGCTGTGTATATAACGAAGGAAATGACAATGGAACACGTAAAACGAAATAATAGTATGAAAAAGTGAAAATGGCTCTTGAAGCGCGTTAAAAGCAGCGCCTGGTACAAGAATCTTGTTGTTAGAAATTCACCTGCATTTTCTTTTTTTTCCAGCATACTCAGAGCTGGCTTTAAAGTAGAAACGATTTTTGTATAAATGTAAAGGTTAAAAATACAAAATAAACGATAACGAGAAATATAAACTTATAAAGAAACGACGGTCCTGTAATCTATATTCATGATATTGTCGAAAGATTACTGTTCAATTTTTTCATGACAAAAAATCATTAAATCGTTTTACAAGCACCTATATATAATTGAATATTCAATTTGATACGATGAACGAATTAGAATCATTTCAATATCCACTTTCACTTATCTAAACAATAACAAAAATTTCTTTTTAATCAATTGTGGAATATCATTTCGAAAATTGATGTTTTATAAATTTCTTGTTTGTTATTTTTGCGTCAATACAGCCAAATCTGAAGACAGGAAATGATGTAGTTTTGGCTGTAGACGCACTTGATCTTGTTTAACCTCAAGAAGATACCACACCCTAGTAGTTGACTTTTTCTTTTGTATCAAATAGACTTTCTTCCAGTTTCTCTAACTCCAAAAGTCCAAAAATGTGGAGTTCCACAGCCACTCAGCAAAACTTTTATCACTGGATGTCATTGTGGCGTCTTGAACTTAACTTACTGTTAGTATATCCCACCACGTCATTGTGAGTCCAATGTGGCATCTCATTGAACTTAACCTACTGTTAGTATATCCCACCACTTTGTTTGTGTTTGTTAGCCGAGCGGACTAAGTAGTCAACCTACAGATTCGCTAGCCGAGGGCTCAAATCCCGTTCACGCTGTTTTTTTTTGCATTTTTTTTAGAAGTTATCACTGCAAACTTTACTATACTACATGCATCAGTATTAAAGTCGATTTATTACCTTGACTTTCCGTTTGTCGTTGCCGTTCGCAGGTGACGTTTACTGTTAGACGTTTGTAGCAAATTTTAGAGCCTATTCATAAACTTGACGTTGGTGCCGTTAACCTAAAAAAATTATCTTTCTTTTTGACATGTGTACTGCTTTTTCTTTTCGTGATACGTTTGTGTTTTTGTTTGTAATACGGTAGTTATGAACGATGTTATGGAAAATAACGAAGAGTTTTTTTATTGGGAGTATTAGAAGGCCTTATAGTGTGTACAATGGAGATAACCAAATTGAAAAAGAAAAAGAATACGAGAAAGTTCAATGTGAGACAAATAGAGGTCGAAAATCTAGCGCTCCAACGTGTCATACGTCAAAATCACGTGACAAACGCAAACGGATGTAATTGGTTCTTTTCTATTGCTACGAAATTCGTGACAGACAGGCAGACAGATCAGCAAACGGCAACTATGAATGGTCTTATACGTTTCAATTTTTTTTTATTTTGTAACAGCAAACGGCAACGGAAAGTCAAGTTTATGAATCGGTCTTTACTTTAGAATTTAACACCTTAAATTTTATTGTGTTGTTCGAGAAGAATTTTAGATACGTGCATCATCTGTTGTAGATTTACAAAACTAATGACTAGAACTCGAAAAAAAATTTTATTTTTGACAATAAATTAAAGTAAAAAATGGAAAATAAATATAAATTGACGGACTTTAAAAGCGTGTTTTTTAGTTTTCTTTAAATTATTATCTAATTTTAGTAGAAAAATGCATAATTATAATCTTAAAGGCATGCAGTTTATTACATGCAACTTTTATCAATATAATTGTTCTGCAAAAGTATTATATAATATCCAAAATAACATATGACTCTTATATAGAAATATTTATGGAGTTACATTTATTACTGTCATGTAAATAAAATATAATTTTCGAAATAATAAATTTCAGAGTCACGTCAAGTTTTCCGAAAGTTGAGTTGTAATCATATAATTTTCAGCACGTCGTTAACACGATTAAATTTTATTTAAAGTAAGTGATAAATGTATTAATTGAATATTAAAATAATTTTATAAAATATTTAGAAACAGATTATATTTAGAAATAGAAATATGAATTTCAAATTTTACAATTTCAAACATTCGTGCTTTTGGTTCGAATTCTTTTATAGCCTCTTTACAAAACCAACAGAAATACAAATACATTTAAATCAACAAAAATTTTCTAAATTTGATTTTTTTTCAATTAGAGTAGAAATTGCTTTTACCACTATGGAGAAGTACTACTTTCAAACTAATCTAATCGTTGCAGTTCTTCGTACAGTCCAACTATCTTTCTAAATCATTGGTTTCCAAAACTTTTTTGATTCATGTACCCTCATATGAAATATAAGAAATAGGCAGGTAGGTATTTACTTTTCTGGCACTGGCAATTACTAATATCAACTCACTTTTCTTTATGAAATTCCGGAATCAAATTAATTTGGACGTCTGTACAAGCGTTGCGGACGGGACGGCGGCCGGCGCGGCAATTCGCGACGCCTTGAATTGAATTT
Organism: Diorhabda sublineata; assembly: GCF_026230105.1. Taxonomy (NCBI): domain Eukaryota; kingdom Metazoa; phylum Arthropoda; class Insecta; order Coleoptera; family Chrysomelidae; genus Diorhabda; species Diorhabda sublineata. Next base: position 32,764,549 of record NC_079479.1, read on the forward strand.
GGAATAAGCTAGTTTTCACAAGTTACAGTCGCTGAGCTTATTCAAATATTATCTGCCTATATTGATAGGAGAAGTCAAGCCAACATTTTAGTTCTTCACTATCAAAATTGTCGACCTGTCGATCGAGATTCGACCCCCGTCGAATTTCACGTGGACCCCCGGTGGTCCACTTGAACGATTTGGGAATCGCGGAATCGTTTATTTCTTTGGTATTCACTTCATGATCTATCGGAATAGACAAGTAATTACCACCATTTAGTGATTTTAAACTTCAAGTCTGATTGCCGCAGTTCTTCGAACTATAGAAAATCGTTTTCTTTATCGAAATATGTTGAAGATTGTTTACTTCGAGTATATAACAACGAACTCTATCTAGTGTTTATTGTTGACAAATTATAAATGCTTCAGAAACGATCAGAATATTCGTGTTGTTTGACATTTTATTACAAACCTCAACATTTTGGAATTAATTAAGAAATAAATCTTCGTTTAGACTGGGTTAGATAATTTTTAAAATCAGAAAAGAATAGTAGTAGGATAAAACCCATTGGAAAAAGAAGATAATATAACAAAAATTATTTACGAGCGATTAGATTTCGAGAAGTGGAAAAGGGTGGGTTTTTCAGAGTAAAAAACGGTTTATACCGATTTGGAGTAAAGCTATAAACAGTTTAATAACAAATTTATAGATTATAACTTTTGTATATACACTTTTTTCACATAACTTTTACGAAATTCGGTGAAAACTTAACTTTTTATGTCCCGCACACTGTTTTTTTATTCAAAATATTTAGGTTCCACCTTATTTTGAAGTAATATCGAAAAAGTACTCTAACTTTCAATTGAAAATTTTCACATCAAAGTATTGACTTTTTAAAAAAAGTCGGTGGATTTTTTATTTGTCGTAATCTCTACTTTCTGATGGTATGAAAAATATACATAACTATGGTAAGTTTTCTCAGAACATTGCAAATAAAAAGAAAAAAAGCTCGAATTCGAAAAAACTAGTGCGTGAAGAAACATACTTTAAACAGTAGTACGTAAAAAATGTATTATTAAGGTCTCCGTAGTGTAGCGGCTAGGCAACGAGACTCACAGGCGGCAGGTCCCAGGTTCAAGTCTCGCTGATGCCGAAGGGTTCACACATTTAATAACACAAATTTGTCAGTTCTAATCTTCATTAGAATATTCTAAATATTAATAAAAATATAAAATATTTTATAAGGAAAATTACCATTGAACTTATGTATTTCGTGTGTTAAAGTCTTTTTTCGATTCATGTGATTGTCGCATTCGTCAAAAAAAAGCACACTTGTTACGTAATCGACTATTTAAGTAATCAAAAAATAAAATATGAATGGGGAGAAATCACTAGAAAGATATGGAATCATTGTTCTGCTTTCTAAAATTATCAATAAATTCGATAACTCACCCTAATATTCATTTTGGAAGAAAACGGTTAAAATAAAACTAATGTATCTTCAATATCATCTGTCAGTTCAATTCGAAAATGATCTGTTTCGAGAGTTATAAAGTACTGACTATATTTTTAGTCTAATTAAGTGCGTGGCGACAACGCCTATTTTGTAATATTCATCATATCCCCTGGTAATTTGCGTAGACCATTTAATTAATTCATCGAAAACTTATCTAGATAATGAATAACCACGTAAAATATGATTTTTATGTACATAATGTATTTCTATATTAATTCCAAGTTAACTAATAGTAAATTACATAAATACATTAATTAAATGATGAAACAAGTCAATTTTATCATATCTGACATTTCTTAATCCACTTTCTTAAGTTTCTCTGGCTTCTTATTCAAAATACCATACGTGCTGCATAATAATAAAAGGCATTTGGATGATAAACAATCGTTTCGAAAATAAATCCGGAAGGTTTAAATCGTCGAATCTTGGAGGTCATTAAATAAAACCTCTTCTTCCAATACGTTGCCTATAGTCTATTCGTTTGGAGTAAATAGAAACAAAAATAACGTTAATCTTCATAAACCATAATCATTTTCCGTATTTAAATGTATAAATACGATCCATGATTCGATTTATCTACTTTCAATACATTTGTATTCGATTCATATAGAATCGATTATGTTTTCGTAACTATTGTGTCATATGTCAATCATATAATGCCGGCAATAAATTTGGTAAAATATACATCACAAAGAGTAGAAAAAGAAAGCAGAAAACTTGAAAAAATGTCCAGCTGTATCAAAGAAATAATTTTAAAGATAGAGAAAGCGACATCTAAGTGGAAGCTTGTTAATCTCCTCTTTTGACTCTCGAAACTTCAACGTCAAGGCGATCCAATCAGAATAGAATAGAGAGAGATGGAAAGCGGTATAACGATGTTCTTTTTCTCTCTGCCACTTAAATGGCGCTGGTGTAGGCAAATAGTATGGTATGAACGTAAGCAATTAATTGAAGTATGAAATAAACAATTTAATATCATTTTTGACTCGAGCAGTTCATTATTAAAAATTTTAACGACTTTCGTTGTACAGAATAATGTAATAAATATAACTTGATGATACTGTGGCGCCACTCTTTGTTTTATTTTAACGGACCCTTTTCATATATACAGATTGTCCTTCTTCTCGGTATCCTCCATACATGTAAGTATTTAAAAATAACAGCGATTATATTATTAATTAAACTGTTTAATTTTATTTTAAGACCTCATAGTATTTGATACGGTTGTTGAAGATTATCCACTAGACAAGTTATATTAAAAGTAATAATTATAATAATAAAACTGACCTTGACTCTAAAATCTAACACATTCATAGGTTCTGTAACAACTCGCGAATGGTGGTAAACTGTTAGGCTCAAACCATTAAAAGTAGGCAAATGGGCGGGCGGCTAAACTCCAGAAATTACGTGCGCATTTCAAATTTGTTTATTAGCGAAACTTCGCAACTTCGTGCTTGTTCTCGCGCTGTTATCATTTTTAAGAGATATTAAATTGGATACGTGGATTTAACTTACGAGAAAGAGTGGTGTGGTTCAAGATAATAACAGTTACGGATTTTATTGTGTGATGAAACTGTTATCAATCTCGAAATATTCTAATATAAACTAGCACTAATTCGGGTTATTATATTAATTTTTTCACATAATTTGAAGCGATTTGACAAGAATTATTAGTCAAGAAAAAATAACTTATTAATTAATTGCGGAGAAGTTGAAGTTATTTGGCTGAACTTCCGAAAAACGCCAATGAAATTTTACAGGTGACGTCGATACTTTTGAAATTCTCGCGACCTACACCCAAAATATTGAATCCAGCTGGAGGCATATGAGAAGAAGAATATCGAGGGGCGGAATCAGAAATAACTTGGATCTGCATCTTTGTGAACTTCTCTGGAGACGGCGAGTCCGACAAAAAGATATGGATCCATTCGATGCAATCATTGTAGATATAAAATTTTTGTATCCTGGAAAGAATGATCGACATCCAATGAAAGAGGATGAGGAAAGTGACTAAATTTTTGTGGAATAAAAGTTAGGTTAGGTTGGAATAAGTTAGGTTAGATTAGGTTAGGTTAGGTAGGTTAGGTTAGATTAGGTTAGGTTAAATTAGGTTCGGTTAGGTTAGGTCCGGTGCGTTTTCTATCGTATTTCTATTTTTCTTTCCTTTTTCGTGGCACGAATAGGCCTTTTCTTAGTCCTTATTCAATTGTGACCGTTTCCTATCATTTTTACCTTCCAATTCCTCTTGGCGTTTTTTGGAAGTTTATCTAAAAAATTATATTTACTCATACAAATAAAACGATTTGCATTGTTTTCTCGGCTAAGGAAATTATAAGAAACCTTGTTTCAAACCATTATAAGTTCGATAATATCTTTGAACTATATTTGATGAAGTGATGCATTTATTGAATTGTATTTAATTGTGGAATAGCAGCAGTTATTTTGGTAATTATCTAGATTAGGTTACATCCCTCCGATTTACTTAAAAATTTAGTATGTTATAGAGAAAATTCTACTGAAAAATTTGATGTTTACATGTAGGGCGCGGAAATCATCCCTTTACATAGTTTTTAATCTTTGAAGTTCCAGAAAAAGATAAATAATTTATACATCATAGTTTTGCTGCGCATGTCTAACCTAACTTAACCTAACAAAACCACTAATTTTAACTAAGAATATTTATAGAATATCAATCAATAAACAGCAATACACAAAAATTCATAAAATTTTATCTTTTTCATGGTCAAACACGAATAAAAAAACAAATGTTGATAGATTTACTAACGATAGTATTATCTAAACCAGGGATGGGGAAACTACGGCCCGCGGGCCATCTCCGGCCCGCAAAGCGTTGAAATCCGGCCCGCGACCAGCAAACAAAAATCGGGCATTACACGTCGGGCATAAAACCCGTATGTCCGACTATCGTCGAACGCATTACCCATTTGTGGCAACACCAGCAAATTGGAATTTTATCTAGGACACAATACCCAAATATAGTTTCCCGCGCCCAGAAAATAATGGCTATGTTTGGTACAAGCTATTTGTGCGAACAAACGTTTTCAATAATGAAAAAATTTTCTTCGTAATAGGCTTTCAGATGAGCTGCTGATGAGCCGGATTATGATGAAGTCAGGCAGAAACAAAAACAGTTCCACATATCACAGGTTCCCACAAAGACCAGCGCTCCTCAACCTTCTACTTCGCAGCTTATTAAATGTTATTATTTAATATTGCACAATAAATTAGTATTTGAGAAAAATTATAGCCTTATCTTGATTTTACTAAATAATGTAATGCCTCAACTTTGCCCGCCATATATTTCGTTAGCAAAAATTGGCACGCGAAGAAAAAAGTTTCCCCATCTCTGATCTAAACAAACTAGACTAAATTCTCTGCAAATTTTATGATACATTTTGTGATACATCATCATTAGGTAATAAAGACATGCGAAGCTAAACTATGATGTATAAATTATTATTCTTTTTCAAGAACTTCAAAGTTGAAAAACTATGTGAAGGAATGATTTCCACGCCCTACATATATATCAAATTTTTTAGCATAATTTTCTCTATAACATACTAAAATACTAACGAAATCGGAGGGGTGTGACCTAATCTAGATAATTACCGTTATTTTTAACAACCATCGGTAATCAACATCCAAAACTAATAAACAAAATTATATGAATCTTGTTATTTCATATAAGAAGAACCCTCCCAAAAAGATTTGAGGTTAGGTATAGGAAGTTTAGCTCTGAGTTCAGAGAATTAAGTTATAACTAGAAAATAGGCAACACTGCACTTCGTGCGCATTTGTTTAACGAAAGATTCTCTCTTCAGTTGTATATCAGGCCTGAAGTCGATTACAATTTATTTAATTACCACACTTATTTAATTACCACTATAGTAACAAAAATGTTTATTGTAGAGTTTTGAATACAACTTATTCACATCCACAATTTGCGATCAAAGTTCTCGTTGGTCTCAAAAAATACCGCAAAATCGTAATTGTATGCTAAAATATTTCTTCGAATTCTGAGAAAAAAACGGCGCATCCTACAATGTTCTATCTATCTCGAGTACCAGAGAATTATTATTAAAGCTTCATATTGCAATTTAATTTTTTTCTAAATTAGGATGACTCCTAATAAACTTTCTTTTTGACATTCGATAATCTAACTTCTGATCAAATTGTAAACCTAAATGTTTAGTTTCGCGAACTATTTATTGTACTGTTAGTTGGTGATTGTAATCTGTCTTGGCTTTGGTTGTTCAACGTCTAGTATAGTTTCACTCTTTGAATGGTAAATAAAACTCTTCATAAAAACACTTTATCATTTTTTATTGGTTTTATACACAATGAAACTATTTAACACTATCAATAGACAAACAAATTAGGTATATCTACATAAAAAAACAGGTATTCAAGATTTTCCACCATAATAAAATAAATGAATTTTGCTTAATAATATACGAGGACTGGGTATTAAATAACGAAACTGCGCGTTTAGATGGCGCCCTAAAAAACTAGTATCTAGATATCTTGTCTATCTACGTCACAAAACACGTTTCCGTCACTATTATAATATTTGTGTTTGAAACAAAATTTTTTTCTCGTAGCGACTAAAAACAGAAGTGACGTATCAATCTCAAATAACTCCTTAAATTGAAAAAAACTCCGACTGAGTGCTATAAATTGCTGCAAGAGGCCTATGGGGACAATCCCTATCTCGTGCGCGTGTTTTTGAATGATGTAAGCACTTTAGTGATGCTCGAAACAGCACTGAAGATGACCAGCGCCCAGGTCGCCCTTTAACTATTTCAACTCCCGAAACAGTGAACAGAATCAACCAAATTTTGCGTGCAGATAGTCGAATGATCATCCGGATGATTTCCAAGGCTGTAAACGCCGATAAAGAATCGGTTAGAAAAACTGTACACGAGGAATTACACATGAAAAAAGTCTGTGCGAAGCTGGCGCCCAAAAATCTGACTCCTGGCCAAAACCTCTTGCGTCAACGGGTCTGCTCAGATTTCCTTGAAAGGTTAGAGATGTTATAAAAAGATGCGCTATGACAGGAGCTCGATTTGGGTCGATGGGAAGCGATAAAGCAAAAAACGACAGGACCTCGCCAAAGAAGACTTCCAGCACTGCTTCGATCAATGGAAAAAACGTATGGAAAGGTGTGTGGCGAGGGGAGGGAGTATATTGTAGGGAAGCATTCGAATGTAGAATAATTTTTCGTAACCACTCTCGTTATTTAATAGCCAGACCTCGTATTTTATCGATATCTTTGGACGGTAATTTTGAATTGTGGTAAACACTAAGTCATGTAAATTCTTCCAATTCGTAAAGCAATCAAACCTGTTTTCAGATCTCCTTTTTCTTTATAATGGTATTCACACTATAAGAAAAATTTCATAAAACCGAAATTACCATATAATATTGAAAAATTTTATGGAAAATACTGGAATACCTGTACATACAAAAGCAGAAAATCCATTACGTGTCTTATTACAATACACGATAAAATCCAGTATCTTATTTGAATATAACTGATTTATATTATATTTAATTATATAAAACAGTAAACGTTCAATAACAGTTTTTATAACAAATGTAAACCCCAATATTAACCGCTATAACTATCACATAATTTCCAAAAACTACCCACATCTAAAAATCTCGTTATTTACTGTGATTTATATTAGTTATTTCAGAACATAACCTCAAAAGTAAAAATCCAATGAAATCAATTGATTTTAAGTCATATGATTGAAGACAACATATCCCACGGGATGTTTATCTCGTTGCCATGGATACATATTTGATTAATTTTCATTTTGACGTTTGAAATATTTGATATTTCAAAATGTCACGATTTGATTGTAACGCTGACGATAATATTAATGAAATTATCGAATCAAACAGTAAAAAATGTGTATGGAAAATGTTTATTGGCAATGATAGAAAATATCAATTAGATGAAAATAGAAGGGCCGAAGAATTGACGTTTACGATAAAGGATTGGGTTGAGAAAAAAGATGGTACAGAGTTTGAAGAAAATGTTAAAAAGATTATGAAGAAATGGAAGTTATTATAAACCCATTCAAAAATGTTGTATTTCAGCAAGCGCGAGCTGCCCGCGTTTCTATCCGACGAAAATTGCAATCAGATTCCTGTAAAAGGAAACAAAGTTCGACATTATGGAATGAAAATACCCCTGAAGGGCTGCAACGGAAATTCTATCACATATCTTGACGAGGAGGGGAAGCTGCTGCTTGCTTGACTGACTTTTTTGTGTCAAATCAAACAACGATGGATATATAACAAATCGAGATGAATATATTTAAATCGATATGTTGTACTAAATCGATTCAGTAAATCGATTGAAAATCAACTTTTGATTTTTTCACTTTTGATAAAAACCACCAAATTATTAACAATTAGCTGAAGGTACTCGTAACGCAATATTATGTGTTGCCAGTTGAAGGGCTAATTATTCACAAATTCGCGAGATGGTTGTGTTTAGTTTTCGTGATATATATGAGTATCGTTGTATCATCTGTTCCTCGTTTCCATTGCCAGCAACATCGCAAGTGATGAACAGAACTCGAATCCCAGTAGAAAACTATAAAATCCCTGATTTTACTAAGAAGAGATCGCAGAGATTGTTTATCATGGTATTTTTCTTGTTTCTCATAAAATGAATTCATATATGTGACATCGATTTTCTTATGAATCGATTCATCAAATTGCGATTCGAATGAATTTAAAAGTCGATCTTTCTTGGAAAGAATCGCCATCCCTAACCTGTATTCAGCAAGACTTGCCAAAGTTGTTTAAAGTGGATTGAAAGAAAATTTTCAATACAAAACAACAACAGCAACGTTTGTCCTGTCAGATTATTAAAAAAACTGATGTCAAAAGGGACTTAAATATTAAAATCAACAGATTATACTTAAGAATAAATCGTTATTGTTAATCCAAAAATGATCACTGGAATACGATTCAGAATTGGACAAAATAGTTTACCGAAACGATTGACTTGAATACCAAGGAAAAAAAACACTAATCACTCCAATCTGTAGTTAGTCGATTGGCCAAAAGTGGTGTACAAGGGGTCACAACAACGACAACTCAATAAAACCCTACTTAATATTGACGAAGAACATATTAATCAAATTATTAACAGCACTAGCTTTTCCCCGCGGCTTCGCTCGCATCGAATCTATAAAATAAGTATCAGAAATCATTATAATAGAAAAGAACGAACTCTGTAGCTATATTAGAACCTGAGATACAGATCTTTGAATGTAGAAAAATTGCCAAAAACTTACAAAAATCCATAACTCCACATTGAATGTCCGCGCCTAGCTCCTCTCAAACTCAATCGATTTAAGTGTAACTCAAAAGAAAGAGGGTGTTTCAGCGAGTGTTCTTAAATCAAAACGAAGTCTCTATCTTGAATAGAACTTGAGATATTGAGGATAGAACGTGTGTATGTGAAAAACTCCCATAAGTAATGTACTGGGGGAAATCGCATTTGAGTATAACTTGAGAATGGTGAAAATTAGATGAAATCCGATGGTTGATGGCTGATCTGTGCATCAATACCTTTCATTGAAAAAAAAAATCAAGCAAATCGGTTGGGTAGAACGCCTGAACGGACTCGGAATGGAAATCATCAATTTTTTTAATATATAAGATGGTATTGGAAATACAGCTTCATCAGTTATAGAAACTAACACGTCTGGATCTTCAGTTAACTTTTTTAATTGTTCTTTGCACCTTTAAATAAATTGTCTTTGTTCTGTATTTTTTTATAATTAGCAAAGAACGAGTTGATGAATTTTCTGCTTATATTAAATATCGACATGGCAGTGTTTGATTAAAATCGTTCAGTGACAAGTTTAGAGTTGAAAAAAATTGAAATAGTTTGTTATTAACTTAGGTATAATCAAAATAAAATAAAAATCCGTGACCCCAAACATATCACCGAAACTCCACGTTATTTTGTATAACAATTTATTCAGTACATATAGTAAAAGTCTTAATCGTTAAGCGTGGTAAATAAATTTATACAGCGAGAAAAGATAATTGGGGATACACAAATTTGATCATTTGATCTCGAATGGAAGCGATGAAACTAACCTAACCATTAAATATGTTTTATAAGCCAGTAAGAAACTTGAAATATAAATTAGTTCAGCGAAAGACAGAATATAGATATAATAACATGATTTACTTTTAGTCATATTTTGGATTGGCTATACTGGAGGCAGTGTTGCCACAATTTAAAAACTGAATGTAAAAATTGAACTAGAAAATGTACTAGATTGTACCAACTTCAAACAAATTTAATAAAATTATAGAAAGATGTATAAACATAAGTTTAAATTAAATTTTTTTTTCCAAAAATGTTATAGACTGTGTCAATTATTATTTTAAGGATGAAAAATTTATATAAAGTTTACCGATAAAATTAGCAATGCAGTACAAAAATCTCCCGATCTAAATACAAAATCAACTTCGCTCTGTTTTCTAATTATTGTTACAATCTAGTACAATTTCTAGTTTATTTTATTAAACGAAAATATAAAATAACTTTATATTTGCGAACGCAGGGAAAATGTATTAGAAAAAAGGAAAAATGTACTAGCGTATAAAATACACTAAAATGTACTAAAATTGTACTAGCTCTGGCAATACTGAGTGGAGGTTATACAGTTCCTCTCTTTTCTTAAACTGTTCATTAAAAAATAGTAAATCAAGGTACCATTGGAAAGAGAATTACAAGACACAGAAAAAAGATACAAACAACAGAAATGATTTTCTTCCGAAGCTAAAATGGTTCGGATATGTGATGAATGAGGCAAAGATTACAAAAAAAAATTAATAAATGTTATGAGTTTCAATTTGTTTACTAAGTGTAATGATTCTCTTATTAACTATAATTCTGTGGTCAACAGAAAAAGAAGAATTTGACTTATGTTTTTGACTTTAGTAGATCCTAGAATTAAATAACGTGTGTATTAGTTTGTAGAAATAAATCCATGACAATCTTGGTCATCACTTGTAAAAATGTTTTAGTAGGAATATAAATAGAAATCCGTTACACAATTTAATCAAGTCTTATAAATAAAATTCAGAACAGTAAGGGTGAGAAACAGAGGAAACCCAAGGAAGATATGGATGGACGAAATCAACAAATCGATTGAGAAAGTCTCGATGAAAAAAGAAATCAACCCCAGGTCTTACACTCGTAAGGGTAAATAAATTAATAATTAAGGGAGTAATTAAGTGAATAAATTAATTAGCTGCTTTAATCTCTTATTCAGTAATGGTAATATATCCTCCGTAGAATTATTATTAACTGCAAATAATTTTTGATTATTCTTTTCTTGCTGTAAACTACGAGGTTATTGTTATTATAAAATTTCGGTCACATTTTTCATTACTAAAACAATTTCATTTGAATTAACTGGGTTTTCTTTCACATATCCAAAAAAATTTATTGTGAAGAGATTTTCTTTTATAAATTTCTGTATTTATTTAATTACGTGTTGAAGATGAATTCAAAACATTATACACTACATTTTTATTGGAAAAAATACTTTCAATTTTCGAATGAATCTGTTCCAAATGAGATCCATTGGTTCAAATACGAACCAATCTGCTTATTCCACAAAATAAATGACCAAAATTTTAATATATCTTCTATACCAATATATCTATTTTTTAAATAAATTTTTAGAATCAATTTCGGCTATAATATTATCCTAATAAGTATATATACATACGTATTTTAATTACTCAAAGGATTGGTAACAATTATCAAAGGCAGCAAAGTCCCATCAATTCCTGTTCACAATGTTAATGTTAAAATATTTTTACAGTATATTCAATGGTTTCCACGGTGATTGTCTAATAGAAATTCATTCGAGATTTAATCTATTTCCATTGGAAAATTCACAAACAACTTCTTTGTATCTCCAAATTCTTTCAATAACTAGAAAAGGAGCTGATGGTTTTGCAAAATGTTTAATCTGTAGCATATCTTACACTGGAAGTGCTAATATTAAGGCATAAACTATATTCACTTAAATTAACGATCTTGTTTTAATTACCAACTTAAATTAGAATTTCAAATTGTTATTGCATTTAATGACACATAAAAGCAAAAAAAGCCCAGCAACATCTTTACTTGGATATTATTGGCCTATTTCGGTGTCAAAAAGTAGTACATTTTAGTAAAAAAAGTGCATGAATTTGGTGAAAACGTTTATTTCCTTCCCAGAATGAACAACCACATTTGTTTTAAAATTTGAGGGACCCAAATCTATATAAAATATAAAATTTCGTTTTAATATCTTAAGTTCCAGTTTCATGTTTATGCGCGATGCTGAATTAAAGCGTCAAAATGTAGTCACGTGATATAATTTCGACTAGAGCACCATCTTGAATTAATGCAATGTCAAATTTAAAAACGTCAACCTCTAAACACCCTGTTAATAGTTGGTTAAACTATAAACATAATGTGTGCAAATATAAATTATCATTTAAAAAACTTCTATGAACATTCTACATTTTTAAGTTAAATACACGATTTAAAAACCTAAAGATGCTTAGTTTTGACGTTGATTTAATGAGGGAGAGATGACGCTCAAGTCAAAATTGTACTATGTGACATCATTTGATGCCATAAACCAACACTAAACTACATTATGCGCAAAAGTGAGGTTAAGCTCATTACCTATTTACTTGAAATATAACGTCAATCACTTAATTGACAGTTGTACGTGTAAACAGAATTAATATTAAAGTAGTAATTGGAATTGTACTATTGAAAGAAAGTCAAAAGTTAGAAAGATATACATATCTTGACTTTTTTACTAAAATGTACATGTATGATATATACCATATGCCGATAATATTCTAGTTTAAATTGGTAAAATATGTTTAATCTCATATATAAAAAACGAAAAACTATTCGTAATAAGCTCGTTATATTAAAACAGACTGAATTTTTTTATAAACTCTATTAAATTGTTTGCAGGATATTACGATTAAAAATTGTTTAAATGTCTATAAAATAATGAACCTACCAAATATGTTTTCAGATTTATTGTCATATGAGTTTCGCATAATCTTAACCTAACAAAATAAGTTTTTGTAATTAGATGATGAAACATGGATTAAAATTTTCCTAGATACATATATAGCACTTAGAACACGATTTGACCCGGAATTTTGGTCATCGATATTCTGGATATCCTGGAAACGTCGCAATTTTAATTCTGCATAATATATTAGGTGGTATTAAAACAGACATGTAATGTTCTGATAATTTGAACGAGTCAAGGACTAATAGATTTATAATAGTAAATTCTTAAAAATATGTGAAATCTCACTGAAAATAAATTGTTGTAGATGTTGTAAAAATATTGGGATTGAAGAATATCTTCAATTTTTCCGTTTTTCAAAACTGGGCAAATTGGAAACTTGTCAAGGGATAAAAAAAGGGTCTGACAAGGTCTGCAACCAAAGCTATTATAGAAAATTAAAAAGCATCTTCCTTTATATTATTTCAAGTTGCTGAGATCCTAACAAAGGGATTCGCTTATTACAGCAGAAACATCGCTATTTGCAGTTGACACAGACATCCTAGCAACTCATGAAAATCCTGTGGAGACATTTAACACACAACAGAATCACCTAGATCAATTGAAAGTTTGGCGGCTGCACAAATGGAAAATCAAGATCAATGAGTCCAAATCTGCACCGTAGTATATATCAAACCAAACTATACGTGAATATCTAAATGTACTAAAATTAAGGATGTAATTAAAGAAAAAAGCCACAGAAATAGCCGTCAGACCTAATCATGTCAACACATTAACCTAAAGAGATTGTTTTTTTTTTCACAATATATTTTTACTTTTAGTAGTTTGTAACACGAAAATTGTGATATCCTGCATATACCGTATACTTATGTGCTAATTTCCAAAGCGAAGCTGTAGAAGAAATCAAAAAGTAGTACATGATTTTCAAGAAATATTTGGTATTCAAATAAAATATAATTCTCAATAGTCATTTTCCAGAAATTTTAATTGTACCAATAGAAAAAATTTGGCAATTAATGATGAAAATGAAAAAATGATCTTCACCATGCAACAATTTCTTTTTGAATATTTAACTGGGAGGGATTGGACTAGTGTTTGTCCGATTATCTGTTTCCTGCCTTTTGGAGTACTGAAAGAATGAAATTAAGATTCCTGGGAATATCTCCTTGAATTTCTATTAATATTTTTTTTGCAATAAGTTCTGCCGCAATTTTCTGATTTCTGTCATGGAATGATAGTTTATAATCGATATTATTATAAACATTTTTTTTGTAAAACGCTAATGTTAAGTTAGGGAGATCCATTTGGATATCTTCTTTGTTCTAGAGTTTCATTCTTTCATTTATATTCAGTTCGAAGGGCCAGAAAGTATCATTGTTAGTTTGCTATAATTCCAAGCACATATTCACCATTCAATTTGTTTATTTAAAATAATTCATACCAAATTGGAGAAACTTTAAATTATTATTGCTTTTATTTGACCCATGTTTAGCTCAACACCCTATTGACAAAAGTTCTTCTGCATATATTGAAATATAATTTTTTTAAAACATAATTTCTACTAAAAATTTGATTGGGATTAAAACAAAATAAAAAAAATACTTCGATTGTTTATTATCGTTTACATAGAAAAAAAATAACATATTCTCTAAAATCTAATATTTTATCTATACAGGATGTATAAAAATGTATTAGCTTAACAAAAATTTTAGTTGTAGGATTCAGAGATTTAATTGCATGTCATTATTTGAAACTTCGATTTTTGTACATCCTGTATGGTAAAAAATATTGTCTTTAAATAAAAAAATCAAAATAAATGGGATGATAATAATAAAGGTAACTCTAAATCACAACAATAGGAACTAAAAATCCTAACAAAAGCTTTTAAAGATAATTTAAATATTTATAATGTAATTTTTTTCGAGTTTATGAAAATTGAATCAAAAATTTTGACAAAAATTCTACAACTATTTATTAATAATTTTGTATAGGGTAAATCACAATTAGCTGTAACTATAGGTAATATTTTTTCAAAAATTTGTATAAGGGAGTTTTCCAAAGACCTCGTTACAGTTAAAATATTTCCAATTCTTTTCCAGTGGAAATGAATCTGTTTCTTTGAAAACCCTGTAAAACATTTTTCCAATATCATAACTTTATTTGAAGTATCATATGTCTAGAATTCAAATGACGATTCTATTTTTTGGCTTCTTGCTTACAATTTTTGCTTGTCTAAATCAAGTTTTTGTAAAATTTTGAAAAAACTAAAACTCGTTCCTAATCAGTTTTTTTTTTAAATATTTCCAAATATTTACGTGTTTTCAGTCAAGATATTTTGAGTTTATTAAAATTTTTAAAACAATTAAAGTAACAGTATAACAACAACTCAGAGAACTATATTTTTTTTTCGTGGTTAAACTTGACTTTGGGTCTCTTTTTATAAAAAATCTTTCATTCACAAATACTTTTGCAGCTGTCTCATCACTGTAATTATGTTGAAGGGGGGTTGAAAGAATTTCTCAATCTTTCGAATAGCATGTCGCAATCTGCCTTATGATTTTAGGACTCCCTTTTAAATAAAATCATCATTTCAACATTTAAAAAGATAAGTGAAAAATAGATTTATATTAAATTAATTTTTCTGAAAACTTCAGTATACAAATTTTCATAAAAATACTTTCTAAAAAACATGTCGGCCTACTTCATCGTGATATATCTTGTTTTTAATTATTTATTTACTTATTTATCAAATTAAAACTCTGGAATATGATCAATGAGGCACAATTTTTTCAAAAATGTTTTGGATGAAGAAACGCAGTTTGTCATATAGAAAATGGCACTTTTATTATCATAGGTCTTAATATATCTGTCAAATTCGACAGTGGAGAAGTCTCTAACGAATACTCTGAGAAGCAATATTAATAAGACACTCTAGACGTGTTAAAAAATCGACAACAACAGCGTTTGTATATTCTAGCTTATCACGCTAAAATATTCAAACCTATACTATTTTTATACTACATTGGTCCGCAAATTAAATGGATTCTTCTACAACTTCCAAAATAACTAGTCAATCGTACTATAAAATCATTTAGAATATTTTAAATGTTAACAATTATTTATTAAAAAATTATTTCAAACCCGTCTACATCAAAATCTGGAAGTTATAAATTATTTTTTCTTTGTAGAATCAAAAAAGAAGCTAATAACTGCCTATATAGTCAAATTAAATGGATTTTCGTGATGATTTATCTTGATTTTAGGTCTCTTTTTAAAAAAATCATTTTAAAGTAACAAGTAAAAATTGACTCACTTCGTCTTGTCAAGTCATATTTTTATAAAGACCATAGAAGGTCGAAACGTCAATTTTTACTTGTTACTTTAAAATAATTTTTTTAAATAAAGACCTAAAATCCAGATAAATCATCACGAAAATTATAAAAAAGTTCTTAGGAGTAGAAAATTAAAGAAAATAAAACAAATTTCGAAATATAACAAAATTATTAACAATGTTTCCGTTGTATAGGCAACTTGGAAACAAATTTCGTCGATAACTTTAGATCCTACTTATAGGCAACCTTTTATACAACTTAAGGGATCACAGGTCAACCAAAATATCTCCCCGATTCTTTTTTTTTAATGTCATAATGGTAATCGTTAGAGAGAGTGAGAGAGAAAAGAAATATTTTTAAAGAGCAATTATATTTGAATTTATTGATTCAAAGGTGCAATCTTTTATTGTATGAAGTTGGCCTTCTGATGCTATAAAAATGAACTTAGACGTGAGGTTTGTTCTTGGGATCTGCACTAGTAGAACTAGTTCAGTAAGTGTACACTAAAGCATTCTTTGTAGCAGAACCAGCGCTAGTGCCGCTGTTCTTAGTAGCAGTACAAGAAAACTAGTTCACCCAGTTTACTGTATGGCTTGCACTGGGTCTAAGAGTCAGTTCAGCCAGTGCAGTGCAATAAGTGAAATCTGAAAGTCCTAAATCATTTTCCATTATTGTTAATACTACACGTAAAAAACCTCAAATACAACAATCAACCAATGTTCTCTGCACTATATCGTATCAGGAACAAACCTGTTTAATTTTTTAATCGTTTAAGGAACTGGCATCAGGGGTCAACTTCACACAACAAATGGATCCAACTTTGCACAATAAATTTAAATCGTTTTTATATAAAACTAATTTTTCTTTCCCTTTCTTATCCTCACTAACAATTATCATTGGCGAACGTAATGGAGAAACCACGTGGACAGAATATCAGATGTCCGAATACATCCCGACCACCTACAAGATGGTATGAGAGCTGATCTTCATCATCCCAACTGCAGTCCTAACGTACGATTAGAAGAAGAAGGTCTTTCTTTTCCCCTATTTTCTGATCTGCATGGATAAGTAAATATAAAGTTAGGCTTTAGACTGTCTTCACTGTAAGCTAACCGGAGTCTAAGGTTGCTATCAGACAGCCGAAGAAAATAAAATCTTCAAATATTTTGATGTAGAAACCGTTTGAAACAATTTTCATAATTTATATACTAATGGAAAGTAAAAACATGGGGATTTATACCCACATACAGAAGAAAATCTGTATCCATTGCAATCTATTATCGAAGCTTAAGTGGTAAAACGAAAAATTGAAATCTTTGAATTCCATTAGATCAAAATCAGTGAGAGTGTGGTAGAGGGTATAGGTGAGTTGTAGTGGGTGGCTGGAGAAGAGTGGGGGTATGCGAAAAAATGTCAGGGAACTCTCATTTGTATCTTACTGTAACAAAATGTATGTAATGAAGTGTACTGCAACTGTTGAGCGTATAAATCCCTTTAAAAATCTCATAACATTCTTATTAAATCTACAATCTAGAAATAAAAAATCGTTTTAAATGAGTTAACAGTAACATAACAATATAATTATAACAAATCATTGAACCCACGAAGCCGGTACCCATAATGGTTCGGATTCTAACCGATTTGCTGCACTTACTAGTTGACTAAACGCAACGGCTAAATCGGCGTTAACGATGGTTTCATCGAAAAAATGATCGTATAAAAATTCTATTCTTGCGGCTGATTTTATTATATCATTAAATTCATCATCCTGAAACGCATTAAAATTTTCATAGTACTACATATTTTAACACACACATTTATATATATATATATATATATATATATATATATATATATATATATATATATATATATATATATATATATATAATCTCAAGCCCGAACGAGGGTTGTTGAACCACTCTGTTGAGACGTAATAACGTCGAAACTAGTCAGTGGTTACAAACCCCTCTTTACAACTGCGAGCATTTGGGGAGGGACAAAAAGATCGATTGACATCACGCTCTTCAGAGGAGATGTAATTGAATATTCGTTGAGGTATTAGCCAGGTAAGTTGTTGTTTTCTCCTTTGAAGAATATATTTTCGAAATTATTTCAGAGATGAATAATAGGAATCATTTATTTTGATATATTTATACATCATCAGTATTGTATTTTGAAGAGGATCGAATGAAAAAATTGAGGTGAAATAGTTTTCGGTACTCATGCGCCGATTACTTCTGAAGAAGTCATTGTGTTGACCCTGTATATTTCTCACAAATAAGCAAAATAAACTCACCGTAAAACCTCTCGAATTATTAATATCAAATGTTGATCTAGCACGAAAAGCACTCCTCGTTTCTTTCAGAGTTTCCAAGTTCGGTGGTTTTATATAAATTATGTACGGTTTCAATTGAGGTGTTCTCAACATTTTCAGTGCTTGGTAATGAGGATTTAATATACACACTTTTCCAGCGTTAATAATTGCTTTGACGCTTTCCGTCGAAGTGCCGTAAAGGTTACCTTTATATTCACCGAATTCGATGAATTTACCTTCTTCGATATCTTTTTCCATTATTTCTCTGGATACGAAGAAATACTCCTTACCGTCTTCCTCGCCGGGTCTCATCGTTCTTGTGGTAACTGGTAAAAAAATTAGTTAAAAATTCGAATTTTGATACGAGGCTTAAATAATATCAACAATAATATAGATTTTTTCAATCACTCCACTCTATTGAACTATTTTTACTTATTTTTGTCGGTGTTCGTGACAGGTTTTTAAATTTTGCGCTACCTTTTTTTATTTCGCGGTATCTTTTCGTTTCGAAAAAATTTAGATTTTAATCAGTAAGGAATCTACAGATCCAAATTATAAGTATAAACCCTTTATTGATGAATATAAATAGACCCTTTGTTCAATTTTATGAGGAAATACTCGTTGGGATGATTAAAATGGATGTGTTGTAGTATTATTTTCCGATGTGTAATTTGGGTTGGATAATTTTAGAAGATTAAATCTATTGTACTGTTTTTTCTTATTTTTGTAGGTGTTTAGGTCCGGTACTTAAATTTTGCGTTACCTTTCTTTATTTTTGGCGGTACCTTTTTGTCAACTTATTGCCCTTTTAAGAGACAGATATAAGACAGACAAAACGGTAGTATTATATTTTTCTTCACCAACACTTTAGTTTATTCTACATTATTAACTAATTTATTGACAATAATCGAAGTAACTTACAAGGCGTCGGCGTTCTGTATTTGTTAACATTTGTATCAATGAGTCGTCTTTTCAATTCATTTCTTCCTATACCCGGAGCTCCGATAAGTACTATAGGTCTGTACATCCCAGGTCTGGGATACAATTTAGCTACTTCTTCGTATGTAGCAATCTCTTCTCGATCGAAATCGTCGTTTTCAGCTATATCATATATAATCTTTTTAGTTTTAGGTTTAGATGTACAACGAGGGGATTTCGGAAACTGACTGCAGGTTAGTACAGGCAAAGCTGAAACAGAGCAAAGCCCTACGGCTACCAAAAATGAGAATGGTTAGTAATGTTTATGAATGATGTAGCATGCATGGAAGGCTCTAGCACCACCGATTACCGTTTAGAAATGGATAATTGAAAATATTTGCACTAAACAGTTTTTAATATACAATTTTATTTATTAAACTGAACTGAACTCACAGTAATCGAAGAAATTTAAGATTATCAATAAGTATAGGTACATATTGTTGTTTCTGGGATTAGTTTTGAGTATTATCAAAATTGTGATAGTATTCAAAATCTATATAGAATTGTATATATGTAAACTATACCACTCTAATATAATTTTGTCTTGTATGTAATTAGAAGGGTGCACAAAATTCCTAACGGTAAACGACAAGTTCATGCAAGTTTGAATGTAACTGGAAATATGAATGAAACGTGCTATGAGATAAAAGCAATTTGAAATTTGCATGCAATACTTCGGAAGCTTTGTCATTTTTGTGTGTATTTCATTTTATTTATAATAAATTCATTTAAAAGATCAAAAACCTCGTAGGACTCTATTTTCTACAAATGTCATGTCGAACAACTTATCATTGGATTCCTTGGTCTTAAAATTACATGTAGTCCACACTGCAGATGCTCTAAGGTAATAATTTTCATAGAAATATGCTCATTGGCGAGAGAATTGTAAAGTTTGTCTATTTTAAGCAGCTGAATTTCTAATTTTTCAAAGTAATCTACATAAATGTATGGAATAACCCCTTTTTGTTTAGGTTAGGTCATTGAGAAACATTTTCCGCACTTCGGAGGATTGTTTGCATTCTAACGTTTCATTTAATTTATCCATTGATTTTGGAAGAAATATGAACGAATCCACATATTTTAAACGAATGATGCTTTACTGTAATCTAATTTAAAATCATAGTTACACCCCCTTTAGTTGATCCCTAAGACAGATTCGTTAACAGGAACCTAATTATAAAAAAACTCCATTTAAACAAAAATAATTCCCTTGGATAGAGTAAATTCGCTTTAAGGTTAGTAATTTTAGATACCAGTACCATTCACCAGGAAACGTTTTTGTTTGGATAGAGGTGTTAATGGTATTTGTTCGTTAATTGAAAGAACCATTCAAGCCATTTTTGTTGATTGTTCATTTTCGCACATCATTGAAGGTTACTATTGGTTGTTCCATATTGATGTCTCTTTATCAAGTCATTAATATCCCAAATGATTGAAATAATTTTTTTACAAGCATTAATAAGCGAAGAGAACAGTAAAAGCAACAAACACAAGTTTTCAAGGTTCTCGTTACTAACCATCTTCGCCATTTTTAACAGCTTGAGTACGGTCGTGGATTATTCGACGTTCCTGAAGAGCTCTACTGGGTATAAGACCGGCTCTCATATTTCTGTCGCCTTCTTTTCTAGCTTGCCACCTAAAATTGGGAACAAAAATTCTTTAAGGATTTTCAAAACTATTTCAAGATACATTACAAATAATTTTTGTTTGAGAAACTATTAATAATTAATTTGATAAAATTTTGTGGTAATAGATGTATCAGAGTTACCTAAAAGATAATTATGTAATTTTTAATAGATGTTTTTAAAATTACCAAGATTTTTTATGAAAAATTTGAATGTTGTTTATTACTTACCAGTAGGCATCGTCTTGAGAGACAATATGCAAAACATCACCTTTAACAAAATCCAAACCTGCTTCTTTACAAGGAATATATGGATCGGTTGATGAGTCGTAGTTAAAATGAGCTCGAACTCGAACTTTACTTTCCCTAATTCCAGATTTTGAATCTGCAGGTATTAATTTGAAAGTAATTGTACCTTCTGAGTTTTGCTGGAAATTGAAAAATGTTTTCAAATTGTATAATTGAAAATAGGAAATATTTTGATAAATAACAATAAAATTGATTCTCAAAATTATAAATAAAATGAGAAATACAAAGAGCATAATGCATTTTTACACATACATAAATCAAGTTGCTATACTTTTCACTTTTAAAACTTTGTTTTTGACTATTGGTAGGATGTGATAGGCCAATTTAAAACTCATACGAATTATAGTAGCCTTGGTATTAAATTTAAACAAATGTATTGGATTATTGGCCGTAAAGCTGAATTGACTTTGGAAACCAAACTGCTGTTGTACAAGGTTATACTTAGACCAAGCAATTCCAACTTAGAAATACTGCAGCGGTTTTAAAATAAAGTGTTACGAGCTACAGTAAATGCCCCGTGGTATGTTACATCAGCATCTATAGAGAAGGACCTTCAAGTACCTTCAGTAAAGAAACTAAAGACTAAAACGCTTTAAATCTGATGATTTGGTAAATTAATTGTAATTTCTGTTGTATTAGAAAGTTAGAGTCCTTAGATATAGTACATTAATATATATCTTAAAGGGGTATCTTCACTGCAAGATACTCCTGCATGTCTATTGAAATCAATTGAATTATTTAATATCCTACTTTGGTTAGATTGCAATTATAACTGGAGTTTATAAAAAACATATTAGTCTACAAGTTTAAAAAACTAAAAGCACTTAAACCATGGAACTAATAGGAACACAAAATATATAAGGGAATTAATGAAATATATATTTATATGATAACTTTGAGGTTATTGGGAACTTCTAATTGAAATATTATAACCTTCAAATTAATTGAGATACTTGAATTTGTTAGAACCATACTAATCCTTTCTAATAAGGAATTATATATAAATAATCAGTTGAATTATTCTGAAATTGTATTTATTTATGTAGTGTCCTGTATATATCCAAGAAAGCAAAACTAACAACTGGTTTTAGAAAAAAATCTAAACAGTATAAGCCAAGCGCCAGAGCAAAAAAGTTCTAAAAAACGGATTTTTTTTTGGAATGTTTAGGGGTGTCTCCTGAATGTAAATCCAAGTAGGAGTCATGGGCGGCGCCCGCGTCAGCTGCCATCTTGAAAAACACGTTTTATCGAATACCTCGCAAACCGCGCCTCCTAAGACAAAAATAGCGGAGACCATTTTTATAGATAATAATTTTTTGCCATCTTTTTCATTTGAAACTTTTTTTGTATAACGCATAGGTTTTTAATTATAGCGCTCAAAACTTTTTACAATATGGCTTTGGCTAAATATTTATATGGTGGTAACAGAAATTTGAGGATTTAAGTTATGCTAAACTATCAACCTTCAAAATTGGACATAGATTTTGTCTAAGCCTTAAAAATTTACAATTTAATATCTTAATTGAATATAAGGCTTGGATAAAGAATAATATTATTCGTAAAGAAGTTTACAGTTTATCTGAAGACCAGGAACTTTAATTGGAAATGACCAAATTTATGTAATTGTAACCGGCCATGCATTTATCATACATTTGCTTACCAAAATTTGCAAAACATCATTTGGAGTTTTCCCTTCAACACTAATATTATTAACTTCAACAACTTCATCTCCCGGATGAATTAATCCTGATCTATCGGCTGCTCCACCATGCATAACTCTTGCTATCACAATTTTTCCCGTAGACTCGTCAGTTTTAATAGTAGCTCCCTAAATTAAAAACTTGTATGTAATCAAAACGAAAAAAAGGAGGCCCAACAGTTTTAAAGAAAAGTGACAGAAAAGCAGAACATTCAATTAGATTTACATTTTTTTACAATTATATACATACACGCAGATGGCATAAGAAGTAGAGTTGAAATATAGATCAGATTATCACTGAACGATTTCTTTTGTAATATTTTTTTGTTTATATGCGATTCAAAATATATTAAATCAAACAGTATAACCAGTACTGATTTGGAAAATGTTTCGTTTCTAAACATCCATCTTTTTATAAAAAAATAGAATTAGAAACTAGGGCTCCATCACAACTTCATTTTATATGAAAATTCTAAGCTCCTGTGACAAACTAGTTGCCACCAAAAATTATAGAAAAAGAAAATGAAAGTAATATTTAAAAGTTGTTCAAGTTATCTAATGATTATTACTAACAGTTATTTGTATAAAACAAGTTAAAATAAATCTGAATTTTTATGACATTGGTCGGTTGATGTCGATTGTCAATTAATGTCTTTTGATATCTATTAACATCGATTGATACCAGTTGGCGTCAATTTATATCAATAGAAGTCTATTGTGTCGTCTATTGAAATCGATTATCAATTGATGTTGATTGATGACAATTTATTTCAAATTATGTATATTTTAGTCAATTAATATCGATTAATGTCCATTGAAATCGATTGTCATCTGAAGCTGATAGATGTCAATTCATATCTATGTTTGTCAATTGATGTCGATCGATGTCCATTGTTGTTGACTGTCAATTGATTTTGATTGATGTCGATCGATGTCCATTGTTGTTGACTGTCAATTGATTTCCTATTGGCGTAAATTCATGTCAATTGAGGTCAAATTGTGTCTATCTTTGAGGTCGATTGACAACTGATGCTGATTGATGTCAATTCATTTGTCGATTGTTGTTGCAAAATAATATGAGGAGTAAAGTTTCATTTCCCGTGTTTTTTTGCACACATCATATTTTATGGAAAGATCAATATATAAGAACTTTAGTTCAATATCAGTGTATTAGGATTAAATTGTGCTTGAGATAAAGTGCATTAAGAGGAAGGGGGAGAAATAGCTACTCAGTGATACTTACAACAACAGGTTCAGCACTTTGTGCCCCGGCCTTTGCAAGAAAGAAAGAAAATTTTCATATCCATTTAATCGCATAATTTCAACTAAATTTTAACAACTTTTAGTTGAGAATGATTCATTGCATATAATGTGAAAAAACTATCATAAACATTATTTAAAAAATAGTAGTAATTTGTGAAATTTATCAATTGTAACTAGAAAGTACTCCACTTTTTTTCAGATGATATGTAATAAATTACGAGTCCAACTTAAAGTTGTTGTATAATTGTTGAAAATTATTTATAATTATTCAATATTTTCGAGCTTTGTTTTTGATAATAATGAAGTAGTTTCCAAATGGACAGTTTGCCTAAACACATGAAGAAAATTAATAATTTTATATTAGATTTATTTTTTGGCTTGTTTGTTAATACATAAAACATTTAACCATGTCTTTTTGCCCATGAAAATAAAATTTTCTAACTGGAAAAAAGTATATAAAAGGAATTTTTAATAAATTATTTCTATTTAGAAACTAATTCAACTTTCATAAATATAATTTCAGTTTTTAATATTTAACGAAAAGCAAAAAAGCATCTTATCTGTTTAAAACAATTCTATTGCTTACCAAAGGTTCACTACTTTTAACCAACTGTACAATTTTGATAGTTTCTTCATCATCTTCAACTTCTCGAGGTATTTCTGGTAAATGAGGATAATAGTCTTTTTGAGCTACAGAATCATGAGAATATAGAACTCCCTATAAATTGAAATGTTTTGTACTCAGTGAATATTTTGATTTAAATCATTTAGTCTATAATATATACCTGAATATGTGGTTTTTGTAACAGATAAAATAGTTCCTTGCAATCAGGGGACATGTATGGTCTCTGGGCTATTTCCTCTAATATCTCAGTAAGAATATCCAAAGATGTTGACAACAAAGGAAAAAATCTATCACTAGAACCATTGCTGATTATTGTATTATGTACATTCACCAAAGCATGTAGTTCCTTTGACTGTAACAAATTACTCAGGAATCCCAGTTCTTCTTCTGTTGAAGGTAAATTTGTCGCTTGTTGGAGGGATGTTAATAAACGAGTGAGTGCTGCAAATTAGTAATAATAAAAAAAAACTTTATTGTAGTTTATATTCTTAATACAGGTAGATAACACACCTCTATATAATAAATTATGGTTATAAAGTTATTTGAATAAGTTAGAAACAAAACAAATATTCTACATAACTGGTACAATTATGATTTAATTCTTAATTCAAAATGATTTAGAGGTTTAACAATATAATGTTAAAATTCAATTAATATAAAAATATTTAAAAATAGTTATACAATACCTGGATCCCATTTTTCTTTTGTACCATTTGCCATTACACCAGCAATTACTCTATAAATAAATTTAGAAATTTGAATTTGCAGAAAATTGATATAGATCTAATTATAGCTCTCTTTAAGGTGAATGCACTCACTAATCAATCAAATGACTGATTGAAGAATTATTTCTATTATTTTTTATACGGTATAAATTTTATGATACAAATTTGTTAATTCAGCAAATACTGTGATGATATTTTAACAATATTCATGACTCGTAAATTAAAACTCTATTTAGTAGATTATTTAGGTCTCACCTACACACACTGTTGACTTTATTTGAAGCATAACTAAACAAACTTATAATATTAATCAATAATTATTATAGTTTAATTCAAAACTATACTTATATTAATAAACCATTGTAAAACTATTTACAACAATTTACGGTATTAACAAATATTGACAACTTCAACTTCATGAATGACATTTGACATTAAGGTCGATTTACACGCATGTAGTAACTGGCGCAAGTCTCATTGGTATATTGACATTCTGTAACACACTAAAGCTGAAGCAACGTATGAACACGTTGATGCCAATAGCACATTTGAGCACTAAAAATCTAGTATTTCGGTTTTTTAATAAAACTAGAGGAGCATTCATCGAAAGGGAAGCTTCTAAGCTCATATATAGAGCAAAAAACTCTCGAATCTTAGGTGTGACCCATTTAAAAACAATTAAATGCGCAGTTCAGCTCTACAAAAAGTTCAGATAAAGAAGAATGTTGAATTTAAAGACTCATGCGAGTAGCATCATTCCAGCCGTTTGCTTACAAATGATTAGTATTGTATGTGAGTGAAACTGACACCAGTTACAGGATACGTATAAATCGGCCTTAAGAAAATTAGATGTATGAAAATACTAGTCAAGTGGATTAACAAAAAATTATAGTTATAGTAGCAGTTTAAGTTGCTTTTAAAAAATTAAGGGAAACTAAATCCACTACAGGCTTAAGGTGGTGCTAATAAAGCATGTCAGGATTTAAAATCCTGTGTTCGTGGATCACAGATTTCTAATTCCGAAAGTGTTCTAATTATATACAATATATCCTCGGACATGGGTGAGGATTTTTAATCTGGCGCATGTGCATTCATCCTTTTTGTGATATTTACCACAAAATAAGCTCTAACCTCTTTAGTTTTCTACGTAATTGTATTTAAACAACGTGGTAGTTGACTTTAAACTTACAATTATCAAGAATGAACCTTCGGCCAGTTAATTATATACATTTTATTCTTCTAACTAGTTTTGAATTCAAATTATAATTTTAGAAGTTCATAAATCATTCGTGGAGGAATTTATCCTCAGAACATATTCTGAATAAAGTATGCGCATTTGACATGCCCAGAAGAAATTCAGAATACATTGGAATGTGTCCAAATTACTCACCACGAACGGAGATTTAATTCTTTGTTTTGCCCAATTTTGCAAATATCTTTTATGCAGAATCTTTTCCATTATTTCGTGAAATATAATGTTAAAAGTAAGCATTATTTGATTAATGGAAAATATTTTGAAAATGGTTGAGGGAGGAAATCATTTTATTTAAATAAAAAACTACATTCATTTAAAATTTATTTTAATTCACCATACAGACATGAAATAATGATGTGCAATGATGTAAATAATTAAAAATTAGACAATCAATAAATAAAATTGTAATACAAAGTAAACTGTAAGTTGAATCACCAACATAACAACTTAACAGTGTATAAACTGAACCATTGCATGTAATCTCAGACTGTTCTACAAGTAGCACAACGTCATTGAATAAGTATTGCGTACTAATTAAAAGAGACTATTCTCCATATCTTTATTTGTTATGCTATGTTATATCTGACCTAACATCGAACTATATTATAGTATACATTAAAATAAAGCTGAATTTTGGGTGAATACATGTCTAAATATGCCAATCTCACGTTTTATTTTCCGGCTTATAATATTCATATAAATGTAATTTTTACAGAGATATGAAAAAAGAACATGCCATTTAGGGTTATACCATACCAAAAATATCAAAATGCATAATTTTGTTATCAATTTAGTATCTCGGATGACATAAGTGGTCAAGATTTGGAAGGCACTTACTACATTTTTTTTAGAACACATTAAGCCTAGTTTTAAACAAATATCTCACTACCAAAATATTACAAACCATTAATAATGTTACTATGCAGAATATAAACATTTATATAGCCGATTTTTATCTATATATCAGTAGGGCTCCACATTACTAGATGGATATATGAATGTGAATGTTATTAGCGATGAAAAACCAATTTATAGTTCAGTTTGAGGCCACCTCAGAGACTATACCAGGCATTCTATATATAAGTAGTGTTAATCAAGGTTACTAGAATAATAGAAGGTTTGCGACATGCGCATGTTTTTGTAAACAAACGATCAGCTGCTAGAGCACCAGCTACGTCATTATGTTCGAGTTATGAGGTGTGTTATCTCTTGCTGATCTGGCTATACAAACAAATATATTTCTAACTAACGAATTCACAGCTGTGAACAATCGGTGACGTCACTTGTCTACTGCGCATCTTGTTATTGTCATAAACCTTCTATTATTCCAGTAACCTTTGTGTTAATCATCTGGTCTGACCAAACTCTGCCAGAAACTTCTTTAACCTGATGTTGAAATTATTCTATCACTTTTAGTCCTTGGAATAAATAATCAGAATTATTAAATGAAATGTATCTTTTACTAGATATTAATATTTAGTTCCTTAATTTATTTGAGTTAGAACAAAGTACTTCTATTGTATACTGTATATACTAGTTTTCTGATATTTTGTCTGTCCTTTACTTTTTTTTTTGAATATTTTCAATCATAATATGTTCATTTCATTTATGATTAAAAATTTGAATGTATTAAATGAGATATTTTGCATAGATAACATTATCAAAGTTTGGATTACACTTAAAAGTTAAAATAAATATTCAATAGATCCAAAAGACTCCGCAATATCCAAAAGGAATAAATATGTCAAAGGCCACTTTTTGAAAATATTATCACGTCTCAAGATGCATAAAGTCAAATAAGTGTGGTAGACCCTCAAATGGCAGGAAGGCATTATAATTTTTCATTTAAATCGTAATATTTTTTTACATATATAGATTTATATAAATTTTGTACATTATTTAATCTATGTCCTATCTCTAAACAAATCACAAAAATATTTTTGTTGGCTTGTGAACTTTCTAAGAACTAATATGAAGGAATAAAAGTTTGTGATTTTCTTTCTAAACCAGCATTTCTACATCTTTCTGCTTCACAATTTGCATCAGCCTAAATGAAAAAGTTAAAAGACAAAATCCGTTTAAAAATTTCTTACAAAAAAGGAATTTCACTGAAACATTTTTACATTGAAGAAGAAACAAGAATCTCAATCTATTGGACCATAATCTATACTAGGAGGGACAAAAAACAAAAGTGAAAGTCTACAAGGCATCTGATGAAGCAATTCTGCAAACATTGAGATGAAGGAAGAAGAAAGGATTACAATAAGAAGCAGCAAACAATTGATGAATACATTCACAATGAAAGATAAGAAGAAGAAATGCTAAGAATGAACAGAAACAAAGGGATGTAATAGAAAAGAATGATTAACTTAGGTGATTATCAAAAGAAAACTTTTGAATAGAGATTGAAGAAACCTTTTGATTCAAATAAACAGAATATAATAAACCTGTCAATGGAAATATATTTTTTGAAGATAAAATAAAATGTTATAGAAAAAAGTATATGAGGTACGAACGGTAACATTGTGGTAAAATTGTTTTAAAAAACTACATTTGGAAGGTAAGAAATATTTTTTTATTAAATATCAATACTAAACGTTTCATATTTCTATACATTTCCATTGAATTAAAACCTTGAGTGAATAAAAAAATGAGGTTAATGTAGAAACACTGGTATACCATAATGTATGTGCTACTTAAAGTGAACTTTTTGTGGCGCAGCACTTTTCAAATTCAGTTTTGCACTACATTTTGTACATACACAACACCTAGTTTTTCTACTTTTTGTTACTACATCGTAACATATATAATACATTTGGCATTGCTACAGTTCAAATAATAGCTTCTTACCATTTCCAAACTATATTCAGTAAACATAAGGAATATCTTTGTTAATTATTAGTTAACTAACTAATGATTAATTTGAGTTGATTGAGTTTTAAAGTTGTGATCTATCTAAAGTGTGAAATGGAAACATGAAAAACTTAGAATATCCTAATAACGTAGGTGTCTACTTTTGATATACAAAAGAAAATAAAAGCCATGGTAAACGCTAATAACTATGAAAAAATATGATATTATATAAATTGATCAAAGTACAACAAATAAGTTTACATGTTCGAAAAATTTAAACTATAAATTAAATTGGAAAGCAACTCACTGCTAAATTTCATCAACAATGGTTTTAGGAAGCATCTATTTAATCCTGTCGCTGTTGTATAAAAAGTGTATAAAAAACACTTCTGCTGCTATAGATACTTCTAGAAATTTCTCTAATTATAATGTAAATTTTTTTTCTCAAAATTTGTATATGCCAAATACAAAAAACGATGCAAGTAGTCAGTTTATCAATATTTAACCTACTGAAATGGTTAGTTTTTGAGTTTGACTTTATTTTTTTCTAATATGCAGAACAGCGTTACATGGCCGAGCACTGGCGCAATTACCTATTGTTGAAATCAACATTGGTAAATGTTTTCAAATCTCATATAACATTTCTCTAAAAAGTAATGGATTTTGTTTTTAAAAAATAAATTACACAAATATAAAAGATAATTTTTGTAGAATTTGCAAAACATTTTCTGAATATTTCCTTATATTTACAGAATAATCGAATGACTCAATATTTAGATCTTTTTATAGTATCTGTATTGTAGTTTATAATATAAAATTTTGATTTTGTCGCTGTATTAGCTATACTATACAAATAGCTAAAAATATTACTACTAACTTTCATTTTAGCAGATTTTGTGATAGCAAATTTGTGAAAACAGTAAGTAAGAGATGTAAATAGCAGATCTTTAGTAAATAGTATAGTACATATAAACATTTTTTAAGTAATTTAATCAGTTCAGAGCAAAATTGAATTAAAGAAAGTTGACAAACTGTTACGTCTGTAAAAACTTTGCTTGGAAACCTAATATGGTGATAATTAAAAGGCTTTGAAACCCGATAGCAGCTTCGCCCTCGACGTTTTTGAAAGGAGTGAATGCTATTTTGTTTTCTGGGGCGTAATTCCCAATCAAAACTTTTATAGAACAAAACTAAATAGCTTAGTATCTACCTAACCTCCAACAGTACTTGAAATCGGGGTAATACTTAAATTATTTGATTCATTTTCCAATTCTTCACACACTACCACTACACTTATTAAGATATTATAGTTCTGTGCCAGATTGTGTAAATAGAGCTTAGTTTGTGCAGCCAAAATTAAAATTAAACTTTCAACTTCTTAGTTTAATTCCTTAATTTTGTGAGGTTATGAGCACGTAAGGTCAATCTGTATTGGTGGTATTGTTTTGTTTACAATATCTTTGTGTTTTGGTTAAGAAAATATTATCCACGTTTATGAGCCGATTTTCGCCGTAGTTTTTTATTTTTAAAACTGATATCCAAAAAGTAGGAAAAAGCCAGCAATGTCCTTTAGATAATGGAACATTAATAGTATTAGGAGCTTTCAAAAAGCTGACAAAAAGGACACATGTCTGTAATTTCCATCAGTTTACCAGTTATTTATAATTATCCTTAATTTACTGGATAAACCAAAAAATTAACAAGAAAATTTAGTTTTAAATTTTGACTGCTTAAACCAAGCTTAAGAAGAGTTCAGCTCAGTATACTTAACCTAACTTTCAGTTGCCAAGTGGTGAATAATAAATAAGAAAGCAAGTTTAATTAGTTTTCTATTTGCTAGTTCTAATAAAGTTGAAATAAATCATGTTATTTATTGCTCCCACTCCCAAACCCCAACAAACATAATCGTAGCTAACACTCCCAATTACTGAGTTTACCTTCTGTCTCTGAAGACGATAGCTCGGTTATCGAAACGTGAGTCAGACAATAATTGTTGTGTTTTAATATGACTTTCACCAACGGTTCCAGAAATTTAAATTTAGTTGAGGTAGATTTGATAGTTTGATCGACAGATGATGAGATTTTTGAAAACAGCTGCAGAAAATTTGTATCTGTTGAAAATGTGAAGTTAGTAGTAAAAAATAATTCTGGTCATTCGGTTGATTAGAAGCTAAAATGGCGATAAATTAACAAAGCGGTAGGTACATTCCTTATTATTATATGGCTTAAATATCTATACAGTTGTAGTAATTACAATATTTACTAAATAAATAAAAATAATTTAAGGAGACCAGTTGAATTATGAAATACTGATAATCACTGACCTTTTATTTTTTTTTAAATGAATGTATTGTAAAAAATTAATATTTAAATAACTCTAAGCATCCAAAAAATTAGGATTTATTATTGCACTGAGAAAATACAGTGACTGTTCTATGGGATTAGTTATGTTTTGAAGGGAAATATAACTTAGTATACTCTCCATATATGGATTTATGTAATTAATACACAGATATTTTATATTTACTATTCATTATTTACTTAGTTTTGTACATACTTTATTTAAATGACTACGAATCGGCTTTGATGTACATTATTTGTAAAAGGTAATTATATGTAAGTCATGGCATAAACTCTAACATTGTAAAAACGATAATCACTTGGTGTTTCATGACATTTAATTCATTGTAGAACTTGATGTCACAACATAAACAAATCAAATTAGGGATTAAAATCTTTATAATAAATTCAGGATCTATGTAGTCATTGAATCTAAACAACAGGAACTAATTGAAAAAGAATTTTTACGTTAAAAAATATTGGAGAATACCGCTGCTTTCAATTTATAAATATAATTTATGAAAATGTTATGAGATGGATTGTTTTGACTGGTTATCATTAACCTCTTTTGATTTTGATAATTATAGATGTATTCCCTTATGTATCTTACACCAATCCTTTAGTTTCTTTTTTTTTTCCGTCCAAAATTTGATATTGAAAGAAAATAATTGACATCTAAATACAAATAATGATAATTAGACAAATATCTTTTATTTCAGTGTATCTTTTCTCATATTACTTTATCAAAATTGATATTAATACTTTTTTTCTACTTTTTCTTATGTGTGGCGACTAGAAATTAGTAATTGGCACTGGAACTGTACTGAAATGGACCAGGGCAGGCCAGTTCTTGAGTGTATAGAATTAGTTCGATCGGATACAAAGAACGACATAGTGCAGAGAACAGTGGAGCATTTGTTGTTTGTTGTATTTGAGGTTATTATGCTACTAAGAACAGCGACACTAGCGCTGGTTCTGCTACAAAGAACGCTTTAGTGTACACTTCCTGAACTAGTTCTGCCAGTGCAGCTATCAAGAGCAAATTTAATGATTGAGCCTAGTGAAATAAATTTTAATGTAACGTGTGGTAGTATTATGTGTTGCCTAACTGGTGGGTGATATAATTTTTCATACCTCATATGGCGCAAAGTGTCTATGATACCTTAAAACCATTACCGATACTTGTTATTTGGCTAGTTTTCTAAAAATATCTAGTACTGATAATTTGATTTAGTTTTCGTTACACACCCAAATATAATCAAATGTCAAAAATCTGTCTTTGAGAATAAATATACATATTATTTTTAACAGTGTAAACAGATGAAATGGATCATATCTTGTGAATTAACATTAAAGTACATCAAGGTCGATTTGGTAGTTATCTTGAAGCACACGTAATGGTTATTAATCTTTTTGTTAGGATATGAACAATAAACATCGTGCATGAATCCCAAAAAACAGATTGTCGTGAAGCGAATGAGGGAATGTCTTGATAAAATTACTTTCCCAATTAATGTAATTTAGAGAAATTCCACTTTATTTTGTTGATTCTATTTTTCTTGCTATTCGAATTTTATATTAGAAAGAATTCTAAAAAGGTTGAGCTTCTGTTTAATAAAACAAATAATTAAATACGAATTTGATATTTTACGTATAAATGAAATCGAAACGACTTTTGAACCCTTATTTTATTAAGTGTACTCAATTGAATTGGAGATACCTAACCTAACCAAAACATTGATTAATCTTGAATGTAAAAAATTGGTAAACAATGATTAAATTGAAAACAATATAAGTGAAAATAGTAACTTGTAATTAGATTGAACATTAAATTCGTGCAAGCCCAACTTTTCAAAAATTAATTTCATAAGATTACTAAGGATTTTACTATGAAAAGGCACGTTGGTATTGATAGATGCCACAAAAATGGTATTTACGAATGTTATAAAATCTTTGAGTATTGCTAGTATACACCTTTCAATATTCTTTAATATAGTTAAAAAAATAAGAAAAAACTAATAGGTTATTTTTGACAGAGAAAAAATAATTTAAGAATAGGACAAATAAAAGTATTGGTAGATGGATATGGTCTTAAAAAATAAATTTATTTATTCATAATATTATAAATTTATAAAACAAAATGTATTTGGATTGAATGAAAGTTATTCAATAAAATTATTAATGTGGGATCATAAAAAATATTAGAAATTTAATGAGTAATAGGAATTGAAAAATTGGTAGATGTATGAACAAATCTATATCAAAGAAATATGTAAAAACAATAAAATGTAGAAACTGAAAATATTGAAGGATCCTGATCAAGTAGCAGTAATATAAGTTGGAGGGTTTGAAAATTATTTATAAAAGGGACGTTTTTCGATACAGATATATTTAGAGAAGGAGATTTCATATTGTCTCAATAGTATACAGTACTGTTTAAAAGTATGTCTGTCTATTGTATTGCAAGTTATTATTTTGTATAAACCACAGCTATATCATATAATAGTTGGAAAGCTAGTGAAACAGACCACAGATTTAACACAACTAGCTACATAATTCATATAGTAGTAGTATAGTTTATAGTATTTTTACAGGAAAAAATGAGGATAGATGATGAGAGATAATGAAAAGTGTAAAGTATTGGCATTGAAAAATAAAACCAGTGTATTTGTACTTAACAAATATCAAAACAATGAGTACCTCTGGTCAACTCATGTGAACGCTATAAGCCAATGAGAGCGTAGCAAAAACTAGCTCTATTAAGGGCTTTATCTCTAATTCATTGTTTCCCGACTCCAGCCTTGTTCTTACTTATATTTTTTTGAGAGAATTATATTTAGACTTTATTATTTAAAAAAAGTAGTGATATCAATTTTTCAGTACCCGTCAAAAATTCTTCTGAGTTGGTCTGTTACCATACCACTCCCACTTGAATGATCCGCTAAATTACGTTTATTATTAACAATAAACTATTTGTTGTTATTTAATGCTATGTACTATTTTTTAATACAGTTACTACCGCACGCAATAACTGGTCAGACATAATGGGTGGCGCTAAAAGAACGAATGAATTTGAGTTGAGTTGTGGGTGTGGGATGAGGGAACTTTCTCTTGTTCAATCATGGGAAAAAGTATGGTAGCAAAACCAAAATTTTGAATGAGAAAAGAAGTTTCAGAACCTCCAGCTTAAGAAATCATGCAGTTTTGATGTAGAAAATATTTGTTTCTGAAATTTTATGAGTTATGATATACCAAAACTAGTTATAAGATGAAAAAGAATTACTTCTCAAACTAATTAATTCTTGCTAACGATAAACCTAAACCTTAGAAGAAATTTAATGCTGACGCTCGACGCGATCACGTGGTATGATTATAGTATAACGCCATCTTGAATAGATGTAGGGTAACATGAAAACGTCCTTAAGTGTCAAAGAAAAAATTATATAAAGTGATCAGTTTAGTTTGTTGATGTATATGATATATTTCTCATTCATTTTCTGTACATAATCAATAATAATAAGTAACATAAATTGTTAATACCTTTTAATTCAGAATGACTGGAACTGATAAATATCAAAAGTGGATTAATTAGTATCAATAATTGATTCACCAAACCTTAAATTAGTAAATCAAGCGAATTAACTTTACAGCCTACAAAAAAAGTTTCTAGATCATTCATATTACAACATAAGCATAACATATGTTGAGTATGTCGAAATATATTGTGGGAAACGTTGTAAAATGGAATGAATAGAAAACATCTTCTGCTTTAAGGTAGAGCTACCGTTGTTCCACTGTGCTGTGATTGGTGGAATAATTTAAGAGAAAAGAGGAATAGAACAGTGGAAGGAATACGCTACAAGAAATTAGAGGGAACATCTTCAACATTGTGAATATATTGTTGATAATTCAACTATACAGTACTTTTTCAAATATTGCAATACTAATTATAACGATTGTGCAGTTTATTATTACTTTGTCTATGAGTGAAGCTAAAAAATATTTAGGTTTGATATTTGACGTTTAGATTGCAGATGGCGTTCTAGTGTAATTTCGTGACATGTGTATTAAAGCAAACTATTATACCACAGCAGATGTCATTTGTATTTAACGCAACGTGTGTTATTTGATATAGCTAGGAATATACATCGAATTCATAAACAAAATAAATATCGAGAGGGTTCAAAAAATCATTAATTTTGAAAAATGTGTATCATATCGCCGATTTCGAATAAAAAATTTATCAAAAAACAACATAACAAAGTGGGTACTATGATTATTCCAACGTATTAAAATAAATTTATTCTAATTTTGAATTTAGAACAATAGTATACATATACACAACAGTCTTTTTGTATAGAAACTGGCCGAAACTTTGGCTTCTAGATAAATTATATAAAATTGTCCAAAATATACTACATACTAAAATTTTCATTTTTTTAACAATATAAATAAATCGATGGGTTCTTTAAGTCCCTTCAGAACTAATAATAATTTATCACATTACAATTGTAATATTGTGTTGATTCATTCGCCCCGACATTCTGCTAAGGGTTCCATTTTGATCGTCGTCATAGTATCTTTAGGATGTGATGTGGAAGAATGCATTGGCTTGACCAAATCGTCAATATCTTCTTGGAAGAGATTTTCCGGTCTAGGTGAAGTAAATGATCTAGTTGGTTTATATGTCATACCGGAGACACCTGCAAAAGAAAATAACTACTTAGATCATACAGAGTAATACTTTGGTCAGTATTATCGACCAATACTACTTTCAATAATGTGGCGTCTGTGCTAGGAAATATTTAGATATACTAACCTATACCAACGTCCATATTACTTCCTATATTCATATTAATTGATGGTTCCATCGAACTGGATACCGTTAAACCCAATGGTGATGAAATAGGACTTTCCATTGCCGATTCTGCAGGACTTATCCGCAAATCTTGAATGCTACCTGCTGGACTACTCATATTTCTCATCGACGCTAAATGACTTAGACTCTGAAATGTAAACCACAAATAAATTAACTTGTTATAATTAAGATTAGGCAGGAGTATTTAGTAAAATTGAAGAAAAAACTAATAACAAGTATCTGTTATCACTTACCATCGGTGGAGCACCGTTACTAGGAGGCATTGACATGCTACCACAATGACCGGCCAATGCAAGTGAATTAACCAGACTAGCTACGGGATTTGTGTCATGTGCCGTACTCTGACTATGTGCTGCTGCTACCATGCTACACATTTGTTGTCTCAAGCCTTGAGCTACGGCCGCAACAGCTGCTGCAGCTGCTGCTCCAGGCGAAACGTTAGGATCAGAACCATTACTACAAGAATTCTGATTTGGGTAGCTGGAAATGGTCACACCATCCTGAAAAGACAATTTCATACATTAGGCTACTACTTTTATAGTCGAATATATCCTGATATAAAAATTAGAAAAAAATGATTAGCGAACTTACATGTAACCTAGGATATGTTGTCATATGTGGTTCTTCTTTGATTTGATGTGAATCTCTAAAAACTACAGCTCTGATAACTCCGCGTATGTGTTCATCGGGCCAAACTCCTAACAATATTCGTTGGGGTCGTCCTCTACCTTTCGGTCTTAAATCTAGAAAACCAACAATTTTTTGAAATGAATACAAAATAAAAACATACGTTTGGGGGGTAAATATATGATTATGTTTTTGGCGGACTAAATCTGAAGAAGTAAATAGATAAATTATATTCAGATATTAATGAGCAAATACAAGACCAAGACCAAGCCAGTCTTGGTCTTGGTCTAGGTCCAAGACCAAGTCTTAGACCAAGCCGGTCTTTGTCTTGGTCTAGGTCTTGCTTCAAGAGGCTTGCAGGTGTTGCATTTTATAATTGATCCTCAAGAGTATATTTAAATAAATCCATCTCATAAAAGCAGTTTGAAATCTACACCAATGGCGCCCGTGCATGTGGAATGTGTATTTTTGGAATGGTAGGTTACGATCTTTCCTTCGAATAAATACGGAGCTCTCCATAAAAATTGTAACAAAAAAGAAGAAGTTCTTATAAAAACAAAACGTAAGGGAATCTTACCCAACCGTAGAGGTAAATGAATGTAAATGACACGAATAAATAAAGTTTTATATACCCATAAATGTCTTGTTTTATTTAAATTAGTAAAACTGATGTTGCCAAGTCAGGCAATAGAAATGTGGAGCATCTCTGCAACTTTACCCTACACGTTGTCTCTCCATCAACAGAGGAAGATATCAATAGTGATTATTGATCGGTTTAATAAGTAAATTTCAAATAATAGTTTTAAATTGAACATTACCAAAAAGGATAACTTTACTTACCTGATCCACCATCAGCGGAAGGTCCTAACATATTATGTACTCGATTAGCATACAGAACAAATGTGGGATATGGGATGTCGTACTTTCTAGCTGCTTGCGATAGAGATAATCCTTCTTTAAGCACGGAAAATATGGCTTCTGCCATCGTTTCAGGTCTCCACGATTTCAATGGTCCTCGTTCGCGGAAGCGCAAATTATGTACAAGACTTTGATTGGTATTCCAGCATTTTTGCCACATGGATTGTAACTGGTATTGGTAACTATCTGCTGAAAGATAAAAGAAAATCGGAATATTAGATTTTGAATACTGCCACGAATATTTTTACATAATATAATGTAGTAATACATAGTTTTCCGTGAAAATATTTCCTTCAAATGATTTTCGGTATTTTAAATATGAAAATATCAACAGTTGTTCATTTCAATATTAATTATTATGTCGGTTAAATATTTATTCAAAAAAGTATTTTGATGTAAAAATTAATTATAAGTAAATAAATAATTAACAGTGAATTTGATTCAGTTTGCGTGACTACATTTTTTTATTTCTATTTATCATAATTGTTTAATAGTATGGTACAAATTCACCAGCTGCATATACTACTAAAATACCAAGAAACCTAACCTAAAAGAAACACTCAACTCAGGAATGTCAACTGCCCTACACGGATCAAGAGTTTTCTCATGAAATTTATTATGTAATGTTTTGTTCTTATGTCAACCTCTGTCGAGGTACAAAACTGAAATAAAAAAAATCGTAATAAAGTAAAATATTTGTTGAAACATTTTTCGCGTAAGCTTCGCACGACTTTATGTCAAATTTGACTGTTGAACGAATCTATAGTTCATGTTTTATTCGATTTTCATAATTCACACATAAATCTATGAAAAATTATTTATATTTTTGTTAAAATCAGTCACATGTTATAGTTAAATCATTATTTACTCCGATTATCGTTGAACTTACTATGATTTGATTGTTTTCATATTTAAAATGTAAAAGCAAAGTCCGTTCGAATACTAGAAAAACGTATTTTGAAACTTGAAGTTGTGAGAAAAACGTTTATTTTACGACTACAAGGTGTGATACAACGTTAAATCCGTCATTTCTATAAGCCTTTTTCAGATATGGCTACCACCTGATCTATCGATGCCAAAATGTTTCCCTTCAACCACGGTTTTAATTTTCGGAACGAGCCAGAAGTTGCACAGCGCTAAATCTGGTAAGGACCATTTTTAATACCAGGATAACTTTTAGAGTGGACAACTCACAAATCAAAAAACTTTCCATAGAATGAATTTAATTGGTAGATTTCGTAGTAATTCGAAGTAATTCTAAACTCACAAGATAAAATAAGTTCTTGCCTCAACACATGAATGTATGAGATGTAATAGTACTTTATGTTCACACCTCGTACACCCGAACTTATATTTGAACCTTTTTATTATATTCTGTGATTAAGTTCACTCTGGGGATGCAAAACTTTACTAAATAGCGGATTTTGATTATTAGAAAGTAAAACAAGATATCAATTTAAATTATTATGTTCGCCATAAAGACACATTCTGAAGAAAATTATCATAAATTGTAATTATCTATTGAGCATTGCCCTAAAAGCAGGGCCGGATTAAGCTAGGGGCTTGGGGGGGCTATAGGCCCGGGCCCCAGGTCTAACAGGGCCCCATCATTTGGAAATAATTCTGTATTTTTTGATGTGTTGATACCACAAATCTAACGTATTGATATTATTTTGTGAATTTTTCCGGGTTTTCGAATTCCTTAAGGGGGCCCCGTCATTATTTTAGCCCCGGGCCTTATAAATCTTAATCTGGCCTTGCCTAAAAGAAGTTACCGTTGGAATGGAGATTGATGTACCTTTTTCATTTCACAATAATATAATTTCAACAAATTCGTTTCAAATTGGTGTATAGAAATAGTCAACACAATCCCTCGATATATCGTTATTAGATTTCTTCTCGTGGATTGAAAATATTATAAATATAAAACTAAATCTCTAGACTTACAATTTGTTATTAGATCCACGTGATTTATAAATATTCACACGGCATTGTTTCATTTGTAAATAATACCTTAAGTATTGACATAAACAATCAAATAGAGGTCAATGACGCGAAGATAAATCTATTTCAATATTTGCTGAAAGTGTTAATGAAACAGTATACAAAAGGATGTATTTAGAAAGTTTTGTTACTGATTCAACATACATATCTCTTCTAGCTACACTGAAAACTCAAATTTAGCGAGCCGCAAATTTATTTTTGGAATTTCGATGTTATTCAAGTCATAGTTGGATTGCGAGCACTTGACATTTCTCGCTTTTTGGCTATTATACAATTTGCATGTTTTTCCATATTATGCAATTCTTGCTATTACATCTTTGCAGCTACTATTCAAAACTAACCCATTCACAATATTTTATGATCATTATTTCAAAATTAAAACTATATATATACCTAACAGTAGTAAAAATTGCTGTTTGATTTGTCATAGTTAATCTGACCAACATGGTTATTGATAATAGATTTCTACATGGAGCTGCAGTTTCTATGCTATAAAGTGCAAGGATCATTAAGCTGAGCTCATTTGTTCAGATTTTTGGATACATTGTTCTAAGTCAAGCGGACTTCAGAGCCATTTTTTCTTACTTGTTGATCATTTTTATCTCTTATTAGCTGCTGGTTTTGCTTATATGCCAAGGATCGATTTGCTATATTTAGCTTGTGCTTTGTTTATTGAAAGTATAGTTGTTATGACTAAAAAAAAAGAACGGTACATATTGAAGCCTTTAAAAATCTAGAATCTTCCAGAATAAACTATCCCTTGCCAACAAGAAGTCTTCCATTTAGATCGATATGTTATTGATGTTAGCTTGAAAAATGAGAGGCTTAAGTGGTGTTGGCTCAAGTATTAATGCAAACGGCGTAGCTACCGCCATCTATTAACAATGTTTGGGAAATCCAACCCCCCTTGTTCTATACAAGAATTTTATACAGCTAATTTATTTTCTAAATTTGTTAATCTTAGGATAGAGACAGTTTAAAATTTGATCTACATATAAGTAATACAGTTGAACATCGTAAATACGGA
This sequence comes from Diorhabda sublineata, assembly GCF_026230105.1. NCBI lineage: Eukaryota > Metazoa > Arthropoda > Insecta > Coleoptera > Chrysomelidae > Diorhabda > Diorhabda sublineata. The sequence continues at coordinate 32,805,949 of NC_079479.1, forward strand.
CTTCTAAAACGCGGAATATCTAAAATCCGTTCGTATCGTATCTCTGACGTAGTTTGTAAATAGTTGACGCATGCGCAGTGCTCGGAGATCCGAGAGTGTGATTATTCTATGGTTCGTTGCTTGTTGTGCACGTGAGGTTACAGTTAGTTTAAAATTTGCTTTTTTTGTGACTAGATAATCGTCATTTCGTTAAGAAAAATACTAATTCGAGATGTAAGAAAACAAAACAAATCAGTCTTACAATTGCATAAATCTCTATTTGTATTATGACGTAATGCGATATGATTTCTCGTTAGCACGATAGATGGCGCCACCATAAATTCATTCGATTGTTCGTATGAACTAAAATACGGAACAATCTATAATCCGGAACCAATCCTTTCCCAGCGATTCCGGATTTACAATGTTGTACTCTATCTAAAATATTTTTATAAGAAATAATATCGAAATACTATGAGATACAAGATATTATTTATAGGTAAGTTTTGAGTTCATGTTTGAATGCCTTCATTTTCAACAGGTAGAAATCTTAATGAAAGGAATCTTGCAAATAATTGTAGTAATTATTTCTTCGCATATATTTATAATCTGATATATTATGAAAAACTTGAAACACCAGTTTACTAACTCTAATATATTTCGAGCGAGAGATTTTTTTCAATATTTCAATAAATTAAAATTTCTATCAAACGTTAATTTAAATATTTCGAATTTTGAATTAGATGAAATTGATGTTTTTTGAAAGATATTACAAAATTTATCACACTGAAATTGTTAACTAATTGATTCCCAATCGATGAATACGTAAGTATTCGAAGGATAGGAATATATTAGAATTAGTACACTTTGGTTGCTTAATTTTGCTCATTCGCACTAACTCACTGTTAGTTTCAAACTATAGATACTATCAGTAAACAGGTATGTTTAGAATAAGGATTTTACAAAGTTAGGTATCGTTCAATCTCAAGCTGATCTGAACCGAAGGAATTATTACACTCATAGAACAGTCTGATACAGTCTAAGTCATGCTTTTAAACTTTTATAGCGCAGATATAACCGTTGAAAATTTTCAATCGGAAAATACGTATAATCAAGAAAATTTAGAAAGTAAAAAAATTTTTGGGTTGTCATTGAAAAATTCTGTGGGCAAATAGTTGACTTCCAAATCACTATTTTCCAAATACACACAGTATAAGATCGTTCAATTGGTGTTTCAATTTCTTGAATTTTATCACTCGCTCAATCGCTTTACCCTGTATAGATATTTAGTACTTTATGATATAATACTCCAGATCTCCGTTCATTTCTCTTTCCCGCTATCGCTTTCATTACTTTAATCTCAGTTTTGATCTAGACATCTACTTTTATATTTTTATTTAAAATAATTGTATTAATTTAAGGCCGATTCATAAGCTTGACTTTCCGTTTGCCGTTGCCGTTCGCTGGTGACGTTTGCCAGTTGACGTTCTTAACAAATTCTACACCCTATTCATAAACTTGACGTTGCTCCCGTTAACCTAAAAATTTTGTTATTTTTTGACGTGTATATTGCTTTCTGTTTTTCTTTGTAATCCGGTATTTATGGACGATATTATGGAAAACCAAATGACATCCACAGATAAACAAACAGACAGAGAAATAACCTCCAACATCACGCTCTAACGTCATAAACGTCATATGTCAAAAGCACGTGACAAAAGCAAACAGATGTGATTGGCTCTTTTCTACTGCTACGACAGTTGCTACGAAGGACCGACGGGAAAAGATAAAATTCCTTTATGTTGAAAATCTCCAACGACAGACCGATCTATGAATGATCTTAAACATTTCAATGTTTTTAATTATGTAACAGCAAATGTTAATGGCAACGGCAATCGGAAAGTCCAATTCATGAATCGGCCTTGATTATTTCTTCTATTGGTCTAATGCAATGTTTTCCAACCTTTTTTGTACCAAGCCACTCCCAAGTCCTTCTAAAACTGTCCCCCTATTAAGAAACTTGAAGTAAAAGTTTTAGGAAGAAATTGTTAACGAAACACAGTAAGTAAATTATCAAAACATATAATGAAAAACTAAAATTCAAATTCGAAATTATTTTACTGACGATTTTTTCTATAAACATTTAATATTTTAAATTTAGTGAGATCTTTGCGATTGATGCTGCGCAGGGATTTTATGCTGGATTCCAATTTGGTTTACTTCAGTCTCAAGTCTCCTCGTTCTGTTATATCCAGACGATTTGTTTTTTTACCATTAAATTCTTGATACTGCATATTGATATATAATATTGGCTGCAACGGACCTCAGATTCTTCACGAGTCGCCTCTACTTTCCTTCTTCTTCAATTGAAGCTCTTTAATCCGCTCGCGTTGTTTAGCGAGATTTTTGAGCATCCGGGGATCCACTCAGAGTCCACCGTCAACCACAGGGTTGAAAAAACCCATTTGATCCCGTCAAACTAATTTAGAATATTTATTGACCGCAATTATTTCAAAATTTGCTTTTTTTATTCCAATTTTGATATCTAGCATTGCATCTAAGAGATTCAAATTGGTGTCGAGTCCATTTTCGAATTGCCCCCCTGTGTGGCGTGAGACCAACGTTGGGAAACACGGGTCTTTTCTTTTTTTTCATTTCTTGTCTAGCTTGTTCATCTCTTTTATGTTATTATTGACTTCTATTCCTTTTAAAACTTATTTAGTATCGATTTTTTTTATTTATAGTGTTTGTTTATCTTTGATGTTGTATGTAGATAATTCTTCTGATATCTTGTTGAGGGATACATAAATAGTAGTACCGACCTTGTTTAAAACTACTTTTTTTTATTTATAAGTCCTATTGTTATAATAATCTAACCATTGTTAACAAATAATACGCATGAAATTAGAAAAAAAAACTTTACGATCAATTGTGATTTGAAAATGGTATGTTTATTAAATATATTTATAGTTTCATTAAATGATATAATAACGTTTTCGAAAATTATTATAATCTATGACGCACATCAAACGTTATACATTTTGTTAATTAATCAATTAAAAATGATTAATTAATTCCAATTGGGTGGGATTAAATAATATGAGACAATTAAAGTTAATAGTTCTTTATTAAGTAACTTTTATAAACAACGCAAAAGTTCTTATAAACAAAACATGGAAAATATCTTAAAAATAAACTTAACTATATCAGTTCCTTAAATGAAAATGATCATTCGTTATTGAAAATATCGTGTTTTATGGCAATATTATTGCTATTAGATTATTGATAATATTCCAATATAAATATTTAGCTCAGTTAAAGCGTTGAAATGTATTGCTTGGAGAGCATGGACATAACCTCAATTACTAAGTTCTGAACGAATTTTTGCCGAAAAGAAAATTCTAATGTAAAATATTGTTTGAGATTTCTCCTATGCTTCATAATTGTGCAAAAACGCAATTTCTTGGGTAATTATTTCTCTTAATCCCCACAGCTCCGATGACACATAGATTCAAAGGTTAGAAAATTGAAATTTTGATATCTTGCAAACAAACAATGTGAAAATATTGTTGAGGTCGGGGCGGAGAAAATTTTAGGTTAGGTTAGGTTAGGTTTTACGTATTCAGAAAGAATAAATGCATTTTCTAACGAAAAGTTGACAATAATTAAGAAAAAGTAATAATTAAATATGCTTTTTTATTATGTCTAAACCTTACTATTCTATAATTAATTCATATTCGTGAAAATATTGTTAGGGGCAGTGGCGGGGAAGGGTGTGTTAAAAATTTGAAACCAGCGTTCAAATTTGGTGTAATTTTTTAACACTGGTGACATTAAGTATCGTTTCTTCGCCCAAATTTTCAAGGTAATCTGAGCTGTGAGGGTTAAACGATACAATTACCATTTTTTGTTATAATCGAAGTTATATTATACAGCAAGTAATTTTTCTTGTTGTAATGCCATTTCAACCTAATATCTATTTTCTTTTAAAACTCTTGGTTTATACAGAAATCCTTTTTTAACAACTATTCCACCTTTTGAACTTAAATTATTTTATTGAGCTTATTGTTTCAAGGTATTGAGTAGGTTTGGATTCAATTTAAAAAAACGACATTACTTTCTGGTTCCACTTTGTACAATCTGTAAAAAATATTCTATACATAACGTATTTTTTGAGTACATAACCTCAAATCTGGAAAAATCAAATCATTCTTTTCACAGTTTTAGTCTATTAAGAACATATACTTCTATATGGACAGTTTCTATAAGTGGAAGATGTTCCGACTAATGAAGACAGAATGATAACGCTTTCTCTATCCTCCGAGGTTTCAGCTCCGGTTCTGCGCATTCTCAAGCATGCGCAGCATGAACGAGATATCAGGAAGTGTGACAAGGGGATAGGAGTGGGACTAAATTTCGTGTCGTTACATTTCAATATCTAGTATAATATAAATTTTGAAACACGAACTTTCAACTATTACATTACATTACATCTTTAATTGTTTCATTTAATGTTTTCATTGAATAATTTCCTCATGTAATTTGCAAAATAGGTGACACGTCAAACTAGTGAGGGATGGAGTCTCGCCAATGTGACGGGCTGTGATAAATACGAGGGAGGTGCAAAAAATCATGAAATTCGTGGGACATACCTTCACGTTTAAACTGTCCATATGGAAGTATCACATATATGATCGATATGGAGCGAAGTTAATTACGCTTGATGATAGGTTATTATTATATTATTAAAACATAACCTTATCCTGAATGCGAATAAACGAATAACGGAAATGTATTTACCAACTAAACCATTCAAAATTTTCAATCTGTATCGAGAAATAACATTTACTTTCTTTTAATATATTTATTTGTCTATTATGATTCGGTTGAAAAAAATGAAAAGGAAGAAAAAGTTTTTGGACGCATGATATACCTGGGTCCTTCACAAAATACGATGATTTTAACAGCCGTTTTAATACAAATATTCACAATATATCACGTGTTGGTCATATTGTCATTATTCATAAAAATTACTACGAAGATAATGACAGTCGATGATATTAAAATCTAACAATAAAAATAAAATGTCGCATGACGAAAAGTAAAATAACATAACATGCATGCAATAACAACAGTAGTAATATAATAATTATTATAAATACAGTTTCAGATATGCACAACTATTGTATTATTGAAAATATTCACGATATATACCGTGTGAAACAAAATACTTTCATAGGTATTTTATAGTGTGGATCAAACATTAGAAAAAGGCCAAATCAACTCTAGTAAAATCAAATGTAAACAGATTGTACTACGAGCAAATTTCATTTAGTAAACTTTTATTTTTCTAACTGAATACAAATATCGTCTGGGACTGAAATTATGGTCAAGTACAATATAAAAATAACACACATCGCTTGACTACAATTTTAGTCCCAGACGATGAATACATAAGTATTCGGAAGCTCGGAAATATATTAGAGTTAGTACACTTTGATGTTAAATTTTGCCACAATCCCACTACGAAAACTTAAGAAACAAATATTCAATAAGGAGAAGTGTTTAATCAAGCTGCTGCGTATAGTAATTGAGGAATCTTATCCAATTTTCAAAATGAGCTGATGTCCATTTAAATCGTAGTCACATTGGGGTAACAAAATGCTTTTAGCGGTATTTATGTCCAGATTTATTAACTATGTGGTTTTTCGACCTGATTATTTTCAGTTTTATTGTGGATTGTTAAAGAGTGAGAAATTTCTTTCCGAAAACGTGGCTTTATATGCTGCGCCACAGTAATATATTGTGGTAATCGTCCATATTTGTGAGATGTTTTGGCTTGTGGCTAATTATTACTCAAAAATATTATCAACAATTACGTTTTTTGAATGAGTATAGTCCACAATTTTTCCTAAGATGTAACTATATCACGTTTTATTAATATAATGACATGCTGAGAAAAATATTTTTAGTATTCTTTAGGTTTGTTCCAGAAGACTGTATATATATCAAAGGGGTCCACGAAGTTTTAAATTTATGGACCAATTTATCTCAATATTTATGCCAAGGGAGATTAGGAAAAATTTGTTAGTTAACAATTGAATAACTTTTTGAAAGATGGTGATAAAACTTTTTTTCAACGGGGCTCGATTGTTTCAAGTGTTAAGAAGATACTAGAATTTTTCAAATTTTTAAAATGATATGAAAAAATTATTTTATCTGATGAATCTTTTCAGCATCAATTTAAAATAAGTAATGGAAATAGAGATCCGGGATTAGGGACTTTTTATCGGAAATTTCCTTCTCTACAACGAGATTTTTTCAAAAAAGTTAATAACATAAAACATTTTTTTTCATCTTATTTTGTTAATAACAATTGCAATGTTTACCTGTACCAAAATATATTTCTAGAGGTGTTTCCGAATCCAAGGAGATATCACTCATACTTTTGGAACCTTATCACTAGATAGACATGTACCGGATTTCGAAATATCCCAGCGTACTGCTGGAACAAACTTTTCATTAATTAGGTACAACTATTTCTACTATGGAAGATCAATTTGGTATATTGAGATGAGGAAGAATTGTGTTTATATTAGTCATGTGATGAAAGCAAGGATTATTCTGCAAAAAAAAACAAATTTCAGCTCGTTGCTCGATGAATAAAATGTGAAATAAACTGAATGTACGTTACTAAAATATTAATATTTTGAATAAAATATACAATATAAACCATTTTTTTCATTTGCTACCAGTTTTTGATGACTTTAATAGTCACAATTCAAATTACTAGTTCGTCAAAAAAAATCAAGAGATTATGAGAGTTTCTTTTTGATTTATGACAAATGTACAAAATTCTTCGAATTTGTACATTATTTGTAAAAAGATTTCCTGATAATCATGAAATCGTAAAAAGAACAATAGAAAATGTTGTTTGAAAGCTTAAATTCTGAACCGTTGATCCCATTGTTTATAAAAACTATTTAGATACCTTTGTCGGGCGGTTAATTTTTATGGCAAATAGACAAACTTGAGACAATTTCTTACATTAACGTGAGTAGTTAGATCAAAATTACATTCAAAAATGACATATAGAACTGAATTTTCTTAGAAATATTAAGGGTAATGCAACATTACCACGCGTTATTTATGTAACGCATCCTTGATAGATAATACCAGACGTATTAATGCAGCTACATTTATCAAATAGACTATCATTTATTCAATCTGTTTCATCAAATCACGATGTATCGATATACTTTTAAACAACACGTGTAAATAATAAAATTATTAGATTAAAATCTGATTGGGAAAAGATTTTTTTTGGGTAATTATACACTTTCACGGTCACCTGGTTTTTTGGCTCTAGAAAATCGATGGATTTTAATGATCTTGGTCTCAAAATGTTCCATTTTACGGCGGATTTATAAAAAAAATTAGTAGAAATAGCTGGAATGAAAATTTCTCATAGTTTTACTGTTTTAAATCGTAAAAAAAACGGTTTTGCAAAATAATCCTTTACAAAAAATTATGGTAATTATACACTTTCGCGGTCACCTGGTTTTTTGGTTAGGTTAGGTTAGGTTAGTTTAGGTTAGGTTAGGTTAGGTTAGGTTAGGTTAGGTTAGGTTAGGTTGGCTGTAGAAAATCGAAAAATGGATGGATTTTAATGATCTTGGTCTCAAAATGTTCCATTTTACGGCGGATTTATAAAAAAAATACGAAAATAAAAAAAAATAAATATTTTTTACAGTTTCATGACTTTAAATGACTTTCTACATATAATCCTTCGTAACTATTTCTGACATCGTGGAATCAAGTTCGTATATTTTTTTCGCAATTTACATAAAAAAATGAATATTTTGAAATAAAAGTTTTTCTACTATTTAAGGTTTAAAACTATTAAAAACCGCAAATTCAGCCACTACCCCCGTGTTTTTCATAAATTCGTCGTAAAATGGAACATTTTGAGACCAAAATTATAAAATTTATCTATTTTTCGATTTTTAATGGTTCAAAAACTATAAACATTGAAGAATATAGTACGAAACTATTCACGAAAATTGATTGTTTTTCATCGATTTCATTTTAAGCTATAAAAACTGAAAAAATCATTCTTTTTGGATTTTTTTAAATTGTTAATTAATTTATGTAGAATACAAAAAAATATAAGAACTTTATCTGATAATGAGATAATTTTTTGTAAAGGATTATTTTGCAAAACCGTATTTTTACGATTTAAAACAGTAAAACTATGAGAAATTTTCATTCCAGCTATTTCTACTAATTTTTTTTATAAATCCGCCGTAAAATGGAACATTTTGAGACCAAGATCATTAAAATCCATCCATTTTTCGATTTTCTAGAACCTAAAAACCAGGTGACCGTGAAAGTGTATAATTATCTTTTTACGTAATCGTCCTACCAAAAGACTTCAGTTGTTGAATTTGAGTCCATTGGTTCAGTAATCAATCATCAATACCTGGACGAAAGGGAAGATCTGTCCTAAACATCATGGCAGTCGGTAATAATGACTTTTACCTGGATCCTTGGAAAATTCAACTGACTAAACAGCAGAATGCAAGACATAGTCTAATACGTATGATATAGCGTATAACTCTAATCCATTTCGCCACTCGGTACATAATATTCATTTATTCCTATTTATAACCCTCAATCATGATTTTTGAGTTGGCGGAAGAATCCCCCAAAAAAGTAACAATTATAATATTAGCGAATGAAAACGTAACAAAATAGAAATGGAATTTTATTTACATAATAACGTATTTTTCATTTTTATTGTGCTTTGACGTTTGTACAGATATTTTCATTTTAATTTGAATTAACATTCAAATCAAATTGAAGCGCGATAGTTAAGTCCTTGTTACATAAAAGGAACATAACCTTACAATCTACATTCGTCGTTTATTAGTTACTAGAAAACAACTAATTGAATTCAATATGGTGGTCAGAGGACAAATCAAGCGTTGTCTGTATCGTAAGAATGGGTGATAAATTCACATTTGTAAATTAGCTAACTGGCGCAGTCAGTAGGATCAATTCGCAGACACTATGAGTTGCATTTTTTCTACAATTATCACCACCTATTCAATTTAGTCTCGTTCTCTTAATACTACATTTAATTTTTTTGTACTTTGTTTTTTTGCATCGATACTGTAGGCGTTTCACATACTTTTAAATAAAAAGAGATTTCTATTCATTTTCGTTATCATAATCTTTGTTTGTCTTCTGATCACCATTTAACATGGTCATGGTATAGAGTTCGCTGCTTGAAAATATTTTGGAACTATAAATTTAAAAATAATATCATGAATAATAAGTATGATTGTCATAAAATTAATTGTACTTGTAATTATTGTAATCTAATTCGAAAAGCAAATTACCAGACTATAGGCAATTGCTATCCAAGGAATGTACATATCAAAGTAGCAACACTATAATATACAGAGTGATTACTTTTGAATTTATTGTTATTATGTTCAGGCATTAAAAAAATTATATGGCGAGAACTGACATTTGATAAAACGCTAGAAAAGTAGTGTGCGGATGTCAGTTATTCGAAATTCGACCAACATTAAAAGTTAAATCAAAAATATAGGTTTCCAACATTGTATTTGAATAACGCTACATACAGAGAAGTTAACGGAAAAATGGAAACGTTTGGAAACTATAATTTTTATCAAAGAATGTACTGAATCTAAAAGCTAATAGCTAATACTAATCATCTGGATAGATAGGATGAAAAATCATATTATAAAAGAACCAGGATTTCATGTGGTAGAACGTAAGAGAGATTTGGAGAGAATATATCAAAAGAATCCCAGAAAACAGATGGGCAAAATTGACTAAAAAACAGAAACTATACATAGAGAAATCATTGAGTAGATTATCAAAAAGATCGTATGAGAACTGGAGCTCAGCGTGTAAAGAAGAGCTCAGGAGAAGGTTAAATCTACGAAAGCGCATAATTCCATCTTCCAATACAGATCTTATCTTGTGAGTAGACAACTTCTTGGAAATGCCAATACAACTCCAGCAATACCGATTATGTTGATGTAGAAAGAAATACCAGCGTCTAAACAACTGAAAACCTGATATGTATTTCGTACTATTGAACACCTTTCCAAAAATAGCATTTTAGTCTAACGTCCTTTTTCTGGAAACCCAAAAGGAAACTGCACTATCCCGGTCAGTGCTACTAATAGTCTAACAAAATCTTCTTTACCTCCTACGCTATATGGAAAACTCACATCGTTATTAGTTTCCCCAGGTCCTGGTGAGATCGTTTAGCAGTCGAAAGGCCGGCGATAGAGAAGAATACTGCTGCAGCTGTATTCGCCATTCTAAATAATCTAATAATATAGAAATTATACGTATCCGTGGGAAATAATCTTATTTAAAAGAAATCCTACATTGAAATTTTATAACCTAATAAAAAAACCAAACTACAAGGAACACTTTTTTCTCTATCGTTCATTATTCCTTTTTTTTCCGTAAATTATTTTGATAATTTCATTGAAAATCAGTTCTAACCACAAAACTTCTTTTATGAAAGTTTGCCTTTAGTTAAAAAATTTTCAACACACAGCTAATTGTGAGTTTGACTGTTAATAAATGATATCCCATGTTTAAATATATAATAACACAACAAAACATTCGGAAAACTCGCTAAAATAAGAGCAAAAAGCATTGAGAATATCACTTATTCATCGGAACAAATTATTCCGAATAAACGTTTCTAAAAAATATTGATAATCAAATCCAAATTCATTGATATCTTAAAAAATAGGAATGTATATGTATTGGTCGACGAAACTTTGAACCCACCAAAATCAAACTTAGATTAATCAGATTCATCACAGTCAAATCAGTATAAAAGTTCTTGTATTCCATAAGGCACTATCGGAATGGAAATAATTGGATGTCTATCTAATAATGGTAATGTTGCTTCTGGTAAACGAAATAAGAGAAAAAAACACATGTGAGTAAAATTTAGTTGGTAAACCTCATTCTAAAAACAGTGATTTTCAACTACTGCAAGTCAAAACTTTTAGCAAAACCACGAATTTAAACTTTTTTATCGAAACTTATTGAAGTTGATATCTGATAAAGCAGCAAAGCTTCAATTGCAGTAGATCCTCCACCGGGCTCTTTCTTAATGATCATATGATATAAATACTCATTAGATTTTCTCTTATTTCGTTTGTAATAGGTGTAAAAACATTCCATAGCATTCATGATATCGAAACTGGATTGTGAAAAACAAACAATGCAGAATGTTGTAAAATGTCAATATGTTTTGGATAACGATAATTCAATCAAATTTGCTGTTTTTGTTTTTGTGGTTTGGACATATAAATCCAAATTAAGTGCCCAGTTTTGGTATTATTATCAGAAACTATTATCTATAGTATGATTCATAGGATTAAGAAGGTTTCTTTTTTGCAGAATTATTCCATCCACAGTACAAATACAGATACACCAGATTTTAGTATAGACATGGGTATTAACTATTATTAATTAAATATTCTGTGATTTGATATTTAGCTGCTCAAACTGATACAAGTTTGATTCTGGTAAATTTTTGAGAAACGTTTAATACGAAATCATTAACAATTATTATATGGATTGATGGTTAATATCTACATTGAGCTATTTATTCCCGGCATTCCATTATTTTCGTAGTATAGCGAAACTATACTGTGCTTTTTACAAAAAGCCCACCACCACCTAAATCCAGAAAGACCTGTGAATATAAATTCTGGATCTCTAATGCGCCGCAAACGTTGTACAAAATCTAAAACATTCTTCAAGGACTTCTTAGTTCTTCTGTTGTAAGGCGAAACTGAAACATCGCAACAAAATTCTAGTACCGCCATTTCTTCGTGATGAGTAAGACCTGCTTCTTCGAGGACTGCCATTCTCTTGGACTTACCTAAAATGTTGTCGTAAAGTGTACCTTTAGGGATACCGTACCTTGACGAAGCTTGAGTAAAACGCATTTTTTGAGTAACCACAGCGTCTATGGCTTCTTTTAGTTGATCTTGAGTCCATGTTGGTGTTTTTAACTTTAGCAAAGTCGGATAATCTGATTAACAAAAATAAAACGTGCTACATTAAAAACTAAATTTGTGTTTTCGTCTGATGTTACAGTAACTACTATTACATCATTATGACATACTTTTGAAGTTAAATAATAACAAAAATAGTTGTTTCAATAATTACGATAACATCAGGTTTCGAAAATCAAAAACAGTTAGGAAGAAACTATAACACGAAAAATTAATAAAAAAAAATTAAAAATGCGTGTAAATTAAATCAAAAAATTATAAAAACTATATGAATAATTCACAAATATCACAAACATTAATTAAAATGTAGTAAAAGCTTGAGTTTTGTAAAGAATCTACTAGAGACGCTGTTAAACTTAATAGTTTGAAGATAAATTGATATTAGCTTTAATTATATTCAAAAAGAACCAAATTTCGAAGCAAACCGTCTTATTGCATATATTAAACAATTTACAAAGCCTTTCCTGAACCATTAATGGACCCATACCATTCTGGACTACTCCAACTGAAATTACAAGCCTTGAATACTACGAAGACTACGATATTAAATGACCAGAATATAATATTTTGAAGAATAATAGCAACGGAAGAAGTAAAGAAAAAGTTACCCATGTCGGAATCAGAATAGCCACATCGGGCTTCGTGAAGATGCAGTCCATCAACTCACGAATGCTCATGAAAAAGTTTCACAGTTTCTATTTGCTTTTTAAGTTTTACGCTCTTTTTGTGTTTCCCTCTGTTTGTTTAAATATTCCATTTTTTTCTATAATCTAGTTCAATGTCTTCTAAACTATCTTATATATTGATAGGCGTTGGCTAGTGCCATATTAAACCATAAAATTTTGTTTAGAAACAAAAAGAGAATCAGCTTTAGAAATAGAGAGAAAATACGGAAAAATTCCTACTAATTTTAATATTGTTTTGTGCAAATTGTATGAATAAAGTCCCTATCCCACATTTTGTTTCGAAAACTATTAAAAAAACAAAATGTAAACGAAACACTTCGGACTCAGTGACGACACGAACATAACCTATAATCACGAAACACTTCGGACTTAGTGACGACACGAACATAACCTATAATCACGAAACACTTCTTAGTTGATGTGACTTAATTTCTGTTCTGTGTTAAAAATGTAGTTCGTGTGTTTTTGCTCATTCTTGTGAGTTTTTCAGAAGAATTTCTGGGCCATTCCTCGTCTTTAACTGACTTATTTCCACTTTTTAATTGCTTATATCACTTGTAAACAATCTTATATATTTCAGATTTGACAGATTCCATAATTTCGTAACATTGACACTTTCTTTGAACTTGAAACAAAGCTAGTGACAAACCAGAGAGAATTATTCTTAACACAGGATGTGAAACTGCACGTCCCGTACTTGTATTTTCTTCTCCATTTGAAACATTCTTCATAATTGTTCAGTATTGTTAGATCTTTCGACGATTATTAGCGTCATTGTGTACTTTACAATCGCTTCATTAGATGGTAGATGAAATATTTACAGTGTTTGTTAACTAACAAAAATGTTAACAATTATTTTATAGACATTGGGTGATTAGTAAATGTTGGGCAAACCGTTCTTTTCATTTCGAAATTTACTATTTAACTATATTGTGTATTGTTTTGTTTATATTTTAATATCGAAAAATTAGTTTCATGCAACTAAGAAAAATATTTTTTTGCCAATTTGTAATGGATTGTAGACTTACCTATTTTATATTCAGTACGAAACTCAAGCTTTCACCAACGTAAACATGTCTTATATATTTTTAAAACGTAAGCTTTTCTCATGCTTCAACAATTGGGCAATAAACCACTTACTGATGTGTAATAATTTGAAGAAGATGCGATTTTTCAGCCATTTCGACACCGTAGACTTCGTACTACGAACGACAATGCATATAAACATATTTGGAAATGTATCAGTATAATAGTTTCCAAAAAGAATTTTCAACAATAAGTTGGAGATAATATTTATAATATAAAAGTAAGTAATTAAGAAACAATATTAATTTCAAATTTACTTGTTAACATTCTTGTCTGTTCTTACGAAATGCACTCAATCAAACTAAGTTTTAATCGAGATAAAACATAATGGCGAAAAAAACTATTTCATTCAAATTAAACATACCATTAAACGAAATATTTTATTAAAAATAATACTGTATAGTTCCGAACCCTTCCGGAATGGATTTTATCTGTTCAATATTCTAAATATCAGTAATTCAAACAAGAGATTCAAATAAAGAGCCTGTGATCGCATGGTGTTAAATCTGGTGATGAGTGAGGCACATTTTTGAGGTCTCTTTTCGTACCAGGACTGTGACAATCACGAAGATATATTTGGTAGTTTTTTCAAGTTGAAACAAAACTTTTAGGAACTGTTTCACTGTTAAGACTATATCACTAAAGCGATTATAGTAGCAAACTGACAACGTGGAATGCATCAAACTTGTCTTAACACATAAAACTATGTTTACATGCTTGGCAAGCCTCGATAAATATTCACAAAACATGTAAGCGGCGTGTTTAGCTTGGCTTACATAAACTTGTGGACAATCCAGGCTACTTTTGTCTTACATTTCAAAGGAAGCTTGTGGTAAGAGCTTACGACGTATTTTCATGTCGTGTCGCTTACGAGTTATGGTCTATTCTCGAGTCATATCAAAGTGAACCACAAAGATAAAAAGAAAGTAGCCGACGCTTGGTCTCGACTTGGTCAAGCTTATAAAACGTCAGTTAAAGAGCTACAGCTAACAAAGAAATATTAATGACAACGTTTAGTAAACATTTTCGCTTTGTTTTTGTATCAAAAAATGTCAAGCCAGATGCGTTTATGAAGTTTTGGAGATTTTGTTTGTTAGCCAAGCTTGGGCACACGTGTAAACGTATCTAAGGCAATCATTAACCGTATCTCTGGTAGACCTTGTTGCTGATTAACGATTATCCGTCTTCGGTTGGATGTTGAATTGAGTTATTAAAAACTCTGATGTAAATTACGATAATTTTCTACATCTTATACTTTAAAATTGATGTTTTGTTTTTCTATTTTAGTTCACTCTGCGTACATTTTAAACCTTCACTCATACTATGCAGTATTTTATGTTTTCAACAATCAAGAGTTACGTCATATACCTAAAATATAGTAGTATAGTTTGTTGAAAATATCACAGAGTTATTTATTGCAGAAACTCTGGCATCTCGAGGAAAACAGCAGAATAAAAACTATTAACAACGAGGCAACATCCATAAAGCGAACGAGAAAAGTTATCTAATAACTAATTTCTCAATTTCTTTTCGCAATAACTATACAGATTCGAGGAAAAATTAATTCTTATTTCAAAAATACTAACAAACTATAAAGTGTTGATCGATGTATAACTATTAGATGTGATTTTTGGTGACGAGAAACTATTTTAAGGGAGGAAAATATATGTTCTCAGTGATTCCCCGTTTATTTTTAAATAAAATAACAATCTACGAATTGTATAATATAATAAAACAGTTTTCCTTAAACCTGGAAATTGGTAATACAAGACATAAGTCTCAATTTCAAGTTTAATAAAGAAATTGTAGCGTTGCACTAATTTAAATTTGGCGCGTCTAACTTGAGTGTTTATCTATGAATTGGGGATACCCCGATATTGGTTTGAGTTTCATTTAGACTATATTATAAAACAATACAAATCATTTTCTTTTACTACTTAGACTGAGTATTCGAATCGAATATTTGATTGTAATATATGTGTTGACGCCAGGTCTAGTAGACTAAGTTTAGAGATACAGCCTTTATTACAACTGTATTTTATCTTGGCTTAAAAACAATGCTTAAAACATTCAGAATACATTTTTAATTACTATGAGTAATTTTAATCAACAATCTATTGGAAGGAATGTACTTAAAAGTTAACAGCTATTGTTCGACGGATGGTACTTTTAGGAAAGGTTATGGAAAACGTGATTTGTGGAGACCTCTATCTTCTAGACCGGGGACTTATCGAATGACGGTATACGTGAGCACAAAGAATAAAACTCAATTAAATAAATAACAATACAAAAGGTATATAAATTATTTAACAGGAAAATGCGCCGGGCTTCATTTCGAATGCATGACTAAATGTTGGAATATTTATAAATCATTGGGAAACAAAATCAACCTTAACTTATCAATTATTCAAAGTAATATAAATTATTTACAAGTGTATCTGTTTTAAGGTGAAAAATCGTATTTAGTAGCGAGCAATATAATGTGGTTGTATAATTCAATTATACCAGGAAAAAGATATTTTTATATTTGAAAATCAAGGGCGAATTTAGAGAATTTGATCAATATCATATGCACCACCGGTCATAAATTTTTATCCACCCTATAATTTGCGCGGTACACATCAAACAAAAACAATACATACAAGAACATTTATAGATTTCGAAAAATAATCGGCGTCTATTCGGTTCTCAAGATATTCTCAAGATATGAAGCTGAAGTAGGGCACTGCTTTCTGACTTCCCTGTCCAATTTGTCCCACAACAACTCAAACGGGTTGAGGTTGAGCGACAGTGACGGCAAAATCATTATTTTCGGTACATTCTTCCTTTCCAATACTCTTTGCATAGCTTCGAGGAACGCTTAGGATCGCTGTCTTACTAGATGATAAATTTTCTGGCAATCAGACCCTATATAGTCTTCTTTATTCAAAATCCCTCAATTATTACCAAGTCTCCAATCGCTTTTCCCCAAAACATCTCTAAACCTTCACCGAGCCTTTGCGTATTTTAGAGTCGGGATTACCATGGATCTAATATCTCTCATCTTAGACCCTATGACATAAACATCTCTCCCACTCTTCATGCGTCAACTTTTCGTGTTCTGTACGCTAATGCAACCTTTTAATTTTATTTTGACGTGTTAAAAGAGGTCTCTTCCGAAAAGATCAGCTTCTTTCAATATCTTTTTCACTGTAGAAGTACTCAAAGGCAGATTGTTAGATTCATTGATCTGAGCTGCTACCTCTGGGCCCGTGAGTCCTCGGTCACGTTTACTGATCGATAAAATGCGTTTATCTTTAGCAGTTGTACTTTTTCGAAGCCTAGCTGAACGTTTTCTATCTTCAAAGCTCCTGGTATTTTTTATGTTGTAGTCTACAGTACGTCGAAGTTACTTTGGCCTAGACAATGAAGATTAATGCAAGAGTTTCAACCGATAATTTCTTGGTTTTACCCCTTATAACTAACTCGATAATTTTTGTCATAATTGACATATAAAAGACACTTTTCTATAGAGAAAAATAGTTTTTAAAAAAAATTTCAAATACTTAATTTTTCAAACCAAAATTATTTAAGAAAATCTCTGGAAAATTCGGCCGAAAAGTGTCACTGATTAGGTTAGATTGAGTTAGGTTTCATTTTGTGACTTCGGTGTTATTTAAACTTGTTGAATTTGTATATTTTTGAAAATATAAGTTTATATATACCTAGCTACCGGTGGTATACTTTTTTATACAATCTTTCTCACTCAATTGGAATATATTCATAATATCTAATACAGTTTTTTTGTTTTTAAATATCAACTTGAAAATCTGGCCGAATTCTTACTAACAAATATTGGATCCCAAATTTTTCTGGCCGAATTTACTACACGAAAAGGTTCTTTCTTGAAATGTTTTGAAATGTATTTACCTATATTGTCATTTTACTGAATGAAGGATTTTTATTTTTGATCATTTTTTATAAAAAATACATTTAAACTTTCGACATTACTAAATGATGTATTTTTCTAAAAATTTGATTAAAACTGTAGTAACCACCTACATAGATTTCTAAATTGACCTCCCGCCGATCAATTAATACTAGAAAATAACGTGTTTATAACAATAGAGATCGATGAGGTCTAGAATGGAGATAATCGAATAAAAATGGGTGCCTGATGCGATGCTGGTACTTTATATTAATTATATTTATTATAATAACACTAATTCAATTAACTATTGAAAAAATATCATTAGTACCCACTCCCTATCGGTATATAATAATTTTTTTTGATCATCTCAAGAATGATTAATGTTTTTCATTCCAATGATAACAATACAATTGAATGCAATTTGATGAATTCTTATTAGTACTTTTGTACTATTTTTCGACTTTTTCGTCCCTTCATACTCTTTTAAATGTTGCTTGAGATAATTTTCCTAATTTCCCATTTCATAATCTCGTTTTTTTGGTTGATCCTTACCTTCCAACTTTTAGTCATCCTCTGTTACATCTCAACACTATTATATTGGTTTCTATTGGCTACGAGGGTTGTTTGAAACATTTATTTATCTATATAGTTTTCTCAAAAAAATCGAACAAATCTCCCTTTTAAATTAGGAAATTACGAAAAATTTTCTCCAAAAGGAGAGAGAGAGGAAGAAAGTTGATTGTTGTTTAAATGATGACATTATTTATGCGAGGAAAGGGATATTGGTCCTTATAGAAAAGATTCCTCTGCAGAGCTGGACTTGAGGTGGATTATGTTAAGAAGAAATAAATAGATAGAAACGCACGATAAACAAACGGATCTTCGGAAAATGCAGCTAGTTTGGCAGCGGGTACAGCTACAGCTGTATTTTCACCATTTGACTGGTGAACCGATTTGGTGGGATTTGTCTACTTAATGGAGAATTGTCGACGAATGCGAGGTAGATTTTGGGAAGGTCTTCATAATAGGCTTATAGCTCATTTAGACGGCTCGGAATGGGAGTGATGTCAATATTAATATTAACAGTATTACTGGAGCTGATCTGGCACTTGGTTGATCTGAGGTTTTTCCACTCTGCCCAGAGTACCGTTCAGATCGGTATTCTAATTGAGAATATGAATGAATGTCACGTCCAAATAAACGGCTTTCTTGTGCATCTCAACACGCTCTGGGTATTGGGATGCTTGAGGACGATAGCATGGGTTTTTTGAGAATTCACCCTCCATTTCTTGCACCAATACGACAAATGACTCAAAGATTTTGGGATCGGATTATTGAGGTAATTTTCTCCTGAAAATTGTCAGAGACACGGGAAAAACTTTGGTGTTATCTCTGGGATCACAAATTAACTTGAAAAGAGAGTTTTTAACAACTAGACTAGTTTGTTTTTGGAAAAAACTGTCTCGACCGACAAAGGACGATTAGTTCTCGTCAAAAAAAGTCTCTAACTACAAATGACGGATTGGGTTTTGATAAAAGGCAATCCCTAATGACAAATTACAGTGATTTGTAGTAGAAATCAGTCTCCTAAGACATATATTAGTTTGTTTTTGTATATCAAAGGTTTTTTACAGAATAAAATGGTTAATAAATTGTATTAAATGTATATGAAGTATTAATATATTTATAAAAATTAAGAAGAATACTAATTAATACTTATTTTTTTATCTATGACGTATAATTTAAGCTCTTTGTACTCATCGTAAATATAATTATATATTATTATTTATAATAATGTCGTTGTAATCAGGCTTCATGAAAGGAAATATTATAAGTTGCCGTTATTTATTTAGTTAACTCGTTTATTAATTATATCAGTATAGCAGCTAAAGAAACAATTTCAAAACACAGTTACAGTTTTTAACTATAAGAAGAAGATATTCATAGTGAAGAACAAAGAATTGAAAATTTTTACAGCTAAATTTCTAAACAATATGAACAAGCGCCTAGTATATAAAGTTGATCTGTACACTTAAGGGTTCAAATATGTCATATTTTAAATTAAAATTCAATTCCTCAACTTTATATTTAATCAATCACTTTGGCAACGAAAAATTGTACTTGATTATAAATAGTTCTAGATGATGTAACATAAAAGTTCCAATAAATCCTCATCATTATTGTATACTTGGGGTTTCGAATGTGTCATATTGTAAATAAAAATTGTACAACTAAGATGGCAATAAATAGATAAATTTTAAAAAATTGCTCAGTTTTGCAAACCTTTGGATAATGTAAACAGATAATAAGGCGAACGAAACAAAGACTAAACTCTTGTGAATTAAAGAATATGGAGCTTTGAATGATTCAGATGCATCTAAATATTTTTAATCATAATTGAAGCGATAAACAGAATTATTTTCGCAAATAGAGCAAAATGAAATTGTTCTATCCACACAAATAATGATTCCGAAAACAAAAACATGTCTAAAATCAATCTCAGAAGACTGCTAGGAACGGAAAACTTTCGAACGCATTATTTGAAGTAAAGGAAATTGTTTTTCTTGTAGTACGATTCCGAAACGAACCTCCAGAGTCAACAATGGCTATTAGGTAGATACTAAAGCTCGCTTAGGCAAATCGATAGTGAAAAAGATACTTATCTGCCTATCTGGCAGCCGCAGAGTGGTTTATAAGGAGTTCGTTCTAGATAGACTAGATTAATTTAAAAAAGGGTTAACAGATTGCGCTCAGACACCCCTTACAATTGGTTGCTGCATCACGGCAATGCGACCCGTCATTGCGCGTGGTTTGTAACGCAGATTTCAACTTTCAGAAATATTCCGATGCCCACTCGTTTACCCTATACGCCAGATCTATCGTACCCAAGATAAAAAACGTGGCAATAAAAATGATTGAGCGCTGAGACATCGGAGATTCCATTCAAAGATTGTCGTTGTCGTTGTCGTTTTTGTTTTTTCTCGGCTATCTTATCAATACTTCAAGCATGTTTAAATCGTGAGAATAAGGTTGTTAGTTTTGGATTGAATAATATGAATTATAAAGTTATTATCATCGATTAAAACACTCGTCCTTATTTCGAATCTTGATTGTAATAATAATTGATAAAATCAATTTGTTCTAAAATGAATTTTGTAATTAAGCTCCCGCACTACGTTTCAAACTATTGCCATATGATAAAAATTTAATATTTACTTATTAAATATGAAAACAAAACGAGTCTCATCCTATATTTACTCTAACAAATTACGTGGTTCATATAGGCATGCAATATTTTGTATTCAAATAATTTTTATTTGCTCAGTTTGCTTAATCCATGTTATTAAATTAATTAATATCATCGCGTTCTTTGTTGTATGGAAAGAACTGAAGCTATTTCTTTCAAAACTGAGTTATTTCTATATAACATTCAGAAATTATTATAATTGTAATGTGAAATAGAAAATTTTAACAATTACGTATCCTCTTCCACATATTTTTTCTATGCTTTTTTTCTCCATGGCAAGTTCTTCCATACTTACGAAATCTAAATATATTTTTGGTCATTTTGACTGAATTCTGCGTCTATTTTCCTATTTCATGCATTTAATTTGATTTATTTACATTTTTTGATTCTTCGTCCTATAACGTTTTGCGCACAATTTATGTATTTAGTATCCTGCCGTTTCCATCCTTTCTTCATCAGAATTAATTTTATTCTCTTCTTCTTTTATCTGCATTTCATTATTTGGATTGTGCTTATACCTTTTACTAATACTTTTCCTTGGAAAATTCCTTCTCGGATCTATGTCTGTTATAAACCATTGTTTTTCTTCGTGGATGTTCTTACTGAGTAGATGTACGAAGAATTGAATCAATATTACAGTACTGAAGACACTGTTTACACCACCACTACACCAACACTCACAATTACACTGTCTGACGCGCGTTTCGATAACCAAGTTATCGTCTTCAGTGTTATTGCGAGTGTTGGTGTAGTGGTTGTGTAAACAGTGGGTTCAGTATGAATATCACCAACGTTTTCAGAAATTTCAATTAAATTCCAATGAGGGCGGGATCAGTCAATAATAAGACGCGAAACGACCAAATTTATGCGGCCAAAGACGATAACTACCTACCTACCAAGGTCATGTTTCCTTTTCAATTATTGTAAGCACTTGTGAACTGATTTTCTTTGTTAAAATTTTATTCCAATGAAGTGTTATTCCTTTATCCAGCTTTTTACAAAAACGAAAACTCTACACAACTAATAAATCCACTACATGAAAGTTGTCTATTCGGATCAAAAGTTCTCTGGATATTCAAACATTCCGTGTATGGATGAAATTACATTATTCCTACTATTCCCCATCTTTTTTTCCTTACATACCTATCAATTTTATCATTTCCGTTGTTGTTTCATCCTCCCTCAACCTTCTATTTTTTTCTATTACATTTCAACTTTCTTTTTGGTTGTTTCTTCTGTTTCTTTATATGCTAATTCAATTCATTAAAGTATTTCCTATCAATGTTTTCATCTGTTGTGTTTATTTTCTCATATTCTTTTATGTTGTTTCAGACGGTTTTATCAGTCAGTTTATTCTCTTTATTCTTTCAACTAAAAGGAGATTCATCTGCCATATTTTACAATTTTTTTGAATTCTATTTAAATGTGGCACAAACTGTAGGATTAAACAAAGCCTTTCGTACTTTTTTGGTAACATCTTAATAAACTTTAATTAATTTTTATATACCTAAATTCCACAACAAGTATAATATATTATTCAAGTGTTTCGGTTTAAATCCTGAAAATTTAGGATTAGTATATTCTTTGCAACATCTTGACACTTATTAATAAATGTATCACCTTGTAGGTATATTATATTGATATAGTTTCACGGAAAACTTTATTTAAACATCATAGTATTGGTGAATTATCGAACCAAACTTAACGAGTACCTGACAAATCACAACTGTATTATCAGTTGCAATGAAACTTACCGGCGATAGACGATGTGGAAGCACCAAGCCAAGCATGCGAGGATTCCAATAACTTTGCCTGAAATAGAAAATTCAATATTAAAAAATTTATAAAAAATAACTAAATAGTGACATAATTATTTCTTCAGAAGTATTTGTATCCATCAATAACATTATTTCTTTACATGGCCTCCCAAATCAAATTATTTGTAAACAATTTTGTGGTTATTTAAAACGAATTAAAGGAAGAAAATGACCCAACTTAATTTCCTTTCAGCTCCATACACTTTCTCCAGCGAAGAATCGTCAAGCTCCTCAAAATAGTCATTAACTTCCGACATCACCACTTCATTGCTAGAAAATCTTCGACTACCGAACCATTTTTTTCAAGTCTGGGAACAGAAAATAATCCGAGGGGGATAAATCTGGCAAATAGAATGCATGAGGTAGCAATTCAAACTTTAAATATTTAATTTTGGCCATCGCAATAAAGGGATGGGTGAGCTGGTGCTTTATCTTTATGAAACAACACTTTCTTCTTTTATCCATGGTTATGTAACGGCAAAAATTCGATATTATTTCTGTGAAACATTGCCAAACACTCGATGGAAACGTCTTCATCCAGCTTGAACGCAGCACCCATCTTACCCACAACTTTCTCATGTCTTCGCAGGTCGTACAGTCTCGTTTGAAATCTGCTACTCAATATTTTACTGCGCACTGATACCAGCATAATAAGTAGACCTTTCACTATCAAAAGAAAAAAAATGGAGCTAATTAAGTCTAGAGAAATCTTTTTCTCTTAATGCAAGCAGAAGAAGTTATTGCTACTCAGCAGAAACCAATAATTCTGTATCTGTTACTGATTCTCCAAGTAAGTATGTTACGATATTAAAAGTATTAGTTTTCTATTGTATAAATGTGAATTGAAAATACACAACACGATACTAAATTCTGGCATGAATCAGTAAATTAATCTGTTGATCACAACAAAATAAAATTACTGCTGCAGTGCTAGCTAAAGTATATTAAATGTTGTCAATCGGACCAAATAGGGTGTTTACTATTTAGTGTCGTCACTCGCAGCTGATTGGCGCATCATCTGTTTTTGATCACGTGTTGAATTTAATGAATTTCTATTATTAAAATAGTCATGTTTCTAAGAAATAATGAAAAAAAGCCGTGAGCAGCAGAGCTCCATAACGAAAGTCGAATTTTTCGTCGAATGACGAATTTAACTAATACACAAACAAATCTTTCCATAAAATGAATTTCTTGGAAATGATATCAATTCTCAATCTTATTTCTTTATATGGAAAATTTGCTATTCCTCAATAACTTTTCATTTCACAAGTTAACTCTCTCTCTCTCGAATGAAAATTCATAATTTCAATAGACCCGGTGGTCTCGAACCCTCTTGTTCAATTCCAATTGACAACAAAGAAAAAATTGTCATAGTGACAAGAAATTTCGAAAATGGGAAGTAAAAAAAATCACCCTAGCAACGATCATACTCGAACTATTTATTAAATAGGAGGCGGTCCAATTCAACAATTACAACGATCAAAATGATTTCGAGTGTTTTGTACTGGAAGAACTGAAGAAGAAAACTTTAAACTTGAGAAAGACAATTCTCTAGTTAAACTTTTTTTGGCCAAAAAATAAGAAAATATAACAAAAATGATCATAAAATGGAGAGGGGTGGAGATGGAAAGTTTAGACCTTAGACAGAAAATCATCTCGCAACTAATTGAACCTACATGTGAAATTTCATTTTTCAATCGCTTTTCGTTTGACCTGCAGAGGTGAGCAAAGGTCAAAAACCACTTTTTTTGCACTGCGACCCCTCGAAATATTCATTTGTTTTCAACCAAACTCTAATAACATCAATCCGCCGCCAAAAAAGCCATGTATGCTAATTTTGAACCAAATCGGACCCATAGCAATTGCTCGAGAGACGAAAATAAGAATTGTAACTTAAACAGATATATAAATATGTATATAAACTACAGACATTCGAAAAACCATCATAATCGTGTTCAGGAGGTCTCAAAACATGGGAAAAATGTGTGCCCCCCATTTTTCTTCTAGTCATGCCTTTCCTTGAAAAATTCGACTAAAAATGTTTGTATTGGGAATTTTTGTGACTGAGATTATAAATTTATTTTTGAACAATGTCAAATACGTTATCGTGGAACATTATAAGTAATTGTTACTTTAAAAATGAAGCTGAGGGACGCGAAAAATAAACGACTTGTATATCAGTTAAAAGAGAAAATGATATGCGAAAAAAATAGTGGAAAGAATGATTGTGTACCAAAGTTATCCTTGTTTAGAAGCTTACGATATCTTCGACATCTTAAACATCAATGCTACTTATGTTTAACCTACTATTAACAGACCAGTCTAGTTCACAAGCTCAAAATATGGCAAATGTTGTGTAGAGAAAATCAATTTTTTTTAAGGCTTGATAACAAGGAACCATGAGAGAAAGCCGGACTCAAATGGAATACCGATCAATATGAAATGCTGTTTAAAAACACAATTACCGTTAAATTTTTGGAAGAATCGATTTGCATATATAAGGGGCCCGGTATGAGAAAAATGTGAGGAGTAAAATCTATCGATGAATGACCTCGTTACGTTTTTGGTGCGCACCCTATGATGCGCAACTTTCTAATTTGTCAGTGTCAACATATTTATATTGCTGTCATTGTGAAGTTTTATTATCATTGTGTTCCGCTAAAGTGAACTGAAAGTATTTTCAAATAACTATGGCAGAAAGAGGTGTAGATGATATTGCCGGAACATCTAACAAACACGTGGTTGCAAGGTACGTTATAATTCATTTATTATATGTATGAGCATAGTGCAATTTGTATTTATTAAATATTCTAATAATTATCGATGTAGTTCATATAAATATATATTTGAAAACAACACATAAAATTAGATAATCAACCCAATATGAATTATCGAGATTATTGTAAAAAGTTTAATGTAAAATATTTCGTCGATTAGTTATAATAAATGTATATGAAATGAATAAATTGAATAAATATATATTTATATATGTATATTATTTTTATTAATTAACGAATTTACCCTTTTATACAGTATCAATCTTTTTTAAGTTAAATAAACTCTTTTTGCGTCTGGTTAGACTATCGAACTTAAGGAGTAAACTCCAGTCGTGCGTCGGAGCTGACACACACAATTTTTTTTTCTTTGTGTTATTATATTCGCATATAAAATTTATTTAAATTTATTTTGTTTTCCTGCAATTAGATTATCAGATATGCAAATGTTTCACCTTTCTTGACATCACAAGTTGCGTAAAGAAATAAAAAGTATAATATATATCATTATAAAACTATAAATAGGTATTGTTTTCAAATCTGAATAATACTTGACACTTTACCTCTCGAATGAATATTCAAATATACGCGTTTACATTATATTACAGTACAATTTATAACATAAAAAAATTATTGAACGTTTTTAAAACTGCATAGATATACTAGGAGTAATTGTCAATAACCGTAATTATCTGATAGATAAATTTAATACATCTTCAATGGATATTTTGCAATTATAAAAAAGGGACACGAGAAACAACTTTTTTTTGTGTATCGTTAGTTTCTCATTATTATTTATTCAGGAGGTGTTTGAGATGCGATTGCGAAATTATTTATTATATACTGTTTTTTTAGTATAATCAAATTCATCTCTATTCACTTCTTTTTTCTATCTTGACATCATCTACCTCGTTTACTAGCTTCCATGGTCTTTTACCATATGTCTCATTTATGGTAAATATTTCTTTAACTGTATGTCGCGAATAATTCTATTTTTCTTTTGGAGATTTTGAAACTCTTTTTTCTCATATTCCAATGTCTCCTTTTTTTCTTCCTTACGGTCTATACTTCAGTTTTTATTATTACTTAATATCACAAAGTATCGAGACACTTAATATTTACTTCTACTTCAAATTACTAATCTAGTTTCAGTTTGCTTGATAATGCTTCATGATCCTTTGATTCTTAGGATTGAGTTTAGAGTTGCAATAAATTTTCTTATTTGTAATTATTATCTTTATTACCTTTTTCATAATCGATTGTCATTTAGAAACTGCCCTGAGTTACTTAAAGCTACTAAACTGCCTTCTAATGACTGCATTAATTCTGTACATTCATTCTAAGAGTATTTTCTTTGTTAATCAATCCGATTTCTTCTCTAATTTTGGAGCAACTTATTACAAATTATAGTATTCACTATATACGAGTGCCGTTTTTTTTTCAACCTCCGATAGGCTATAAATAAAAGATAAGTTCATATAAAACAATAATTTTATTACTAAAAGATTGGTACACTACTACAGACCTTGAAACTTCTGGAATTTCCGTAGATAAAGAAGAAATGGTAAATCTGCAGTTTCCTCAACCATTCTGTCAATTCGTTGAACCAGGTCTTCTGAAACGACAGATTTACGTCCTTGGCCCCTTTCACCATGCACATCATTACGGCCATCTTCAAACTTTCGCAACCATCACTCATGAAGTTTTCCCCATACACACGACTAATTCTCCAATGGATTTCTGCAGCATTATGGCCTTCAGCAATTCACACTGCGGGAGCATCAATAATGGCGAGCGTGTTTACGTGGCGGTAGCACAACGCCGACTGACGCCTGAATGTCAACTTTCATCTGATGACGTACGGTTATGGTTTCCTCTAAATTAAATTATGGACGCCGCCGTTAAAAATATTTCTTTATAACTTACTCATTTTGGTCTTCCCTTATTGTTCATTTGGCACTTCCTTCGGGGTTCTGTTGCTTGCTTTCGCGGTCTCCATTAGACATTTAGTTGTCGACAGTAATTTTTGATGATAATTAACCGCCATTATATGCTGTTATTGTCATTAAACGACATATGACTTCTTCTTTAACGATTTTGTCAATTTATCAAACCCTTTACTACGATATTTTTGTATAAAAATCCCCACAATAAGTGGAGGGTAGCGAATTTATAAATTCCCTAGAGGTAAGATGGTTAATAGGAAGTACCTAGTTATGGAGAAATGAATTTGGTATATCCTCTTTTGTCGAGACATATGGTGACACATGACACATAATTTTTGGTTTC
This sequence comes from Diorhabda sublineata, assembly GCF_026230105.1. NCBI lineage: Eukaryota > Metazoa > Arthropoda > Insecta > Coleoptera > Chrysomelidae > Diorhabda > Diorhabda sublineata. The sequence continues at coordinate 32,833,829 of NC_079479.1, forward strand.
ATTGAGTCAACAAGGCGAATAAAAGTGAACTGTGGGGCGTAGTTTAATGAAATATGCGAAGCGAGACTGAATACCCTTCATTTTCGCCGAACTGATAATTTATTTTAATAATATTTGAATTCGTACTATCCGTAGCCTTAAGGATTTCCGGTAAGTGCCGTTGGGTTTAACTCGATATACTAAATATTGTAATTATTTTTCCTGCTTGACGAAGATTTAATCAAACTGATCGTTATTTTTTGAACTACATTATGTCGAAAAAAGGATCGTGAGATTTTTAAGATGATATATTATTACAATAAAAAGAAAAATTATATAAATCCATTCTGTTATCGTTATTATTGGAAACTCTAAAATAAATGCATCGCCTCAATGCTTCGGGACACCAGTTTTATAAATATATTCAACACATTTCGAAATCATCATTTTTATAACGACGTCCCGTATAATAAACCGCATACCTTTTAAAAAGTTTATTAAATATTTTTATCGTTACATTAACATAATGCATTCAGCAAACAAAATCAGATAATGTTGACATAAAGATTCTCATAAAAAAAACTCCTCAAACGAAGATATAAATATCAGTTTGCGAACCGCCTTCCATCTTCATATTAACATTTATTGTTGTTTGTTGTAAACGATGAAATTGTAACCGACATTCCGAGTGTTGTTTACGATCGTTCGGTCTGATATTGATGAAGACAATCCCTTAAATTTGACATCTATGTAACACAGCCTTTCAATAAATAAATACATCACAGATGATAATAAAGTATTTTTAACAAGCTAGACAGGCCACCGTTTGTGAATGGCCTTTATGTGGGAGCCTTCATAAACTATGTTATTTTGTTGAAAATGCCGATACGAGGAACAAACGATAAGATGTGACAAAACAAAAATATATTACCATGTATTTGATAGGGTTTATAACAAAAAAATTTGTAATAAATTAACATTTTCCGGTTTAGTATTAATATTAATGTAGTTTAGCAACATACTGAAGGATCAACTTAAAATTAGTAGTATTCAGATACCATTAAATGCATTCATCAAAATTTTTTCCTTACAATGTTAATTTGAGTGAAAAAAATCAAGAAATATTGTCCGGCTAACCCTCGACTAGGTAAACCTGACTGGAAACCTCGAGAGAAATAAATGTTTTAATGTTGTGTAAGTGAAAAAACAAAGTACAAAGTTAGTGTATAGTTGAGAAATTGTCTGCCTATAGTAAAGATATTTAATACATAAAATAATATATAAAAGAAACATATCTAAAATAACAAAGTGAGTAATTTAGTGTTGAAATCACATTTAATTTTAGTTATCCTGATTCGGAATTTATGTTTTATTGCGCTAATGAAACTAAGCATCCTTCTTATCTGCATGACATTTCATTTCGCTAACATAGGACAGATATCACAATACTTGAAAAATAGATTGGGGAATCATCAATTCATTTACGAGGTCGCTGAAGACGAATTTTAAATTCTGTTTTTCTAGAAGATTAAATGGAAATTGAACGAAAAATTCTTAAAAATGTATTTTATAATTTTTGATATTAAGCTTAAGTAATTATGATTTATTTTTTTTTTAAAGTAATTCAACTGATTATAGAACTTAATAGCAGCGCAGTCGGTCTTGGGGCTCAATTATGAAATCTTAGTTTTCTTATTGGAAATTAAAATCTGAAACTTCCTCACATACTAAATTTTGATACTAAATTTTTACGATTGGAAATACTCAGAATTCGATGTGGTACATATCTAAACATTCACTACTCATTTAATAATTATTTTATTATCATTTTTATAAATTTTATACTTGATTATCATTTTACTCGTTTTTCTTAATTGTTTTGGAAAACAAAAAATTTCAAATTTGTATTCATCGCCATCAGAAAGTTGTTTTAGAGACTAGTATCTACTCCGTGATTATTTCCATCTATTTCCGGTTGGGGTTGTTTCACACTTCGAGATAATGTGGATAGAGGTTTCTAGAGTCTTCAGGTGTTTATTAAGGCGACAGTGCCCTGATAGAGTATTTGTCTTCCTCAGCCCTCGTAGGTTGTCCCAATAATTGGATTTTCTCCTATCCAACTTCTTTTCCAATGATTCTTGTATTGTTCTGTAGCTGATACCACTAAAGGGTTCGGGTCCTATGAAAGGCTTGTCAGCTATTTCATTTCCGTTCGCTCCGGTGTGTCCCGGAATCCATTTATTTTTCTTGTCTAGTTCGTTTAAGGCAATCCCAGTTTGAATTTTATTATATTGGAACTTAGAGCTCTAATGGCTGCTTGACCATCGAACTGAATGATGATCTCCTGTTTGCGATAGTTCCTCTCTATATTGAACCGAACACATTTAACAATTGCACAAATTTTTGCTTGAAAAATACTTGGTGTATTGCCCAGACTTTTAAAGTGTTTGGTTCTAGGCCCGTACACTTCTATTCCAGTTCCATCTGCTGTTTTTGATCCATCCGTATACCATTTCTGTACGTTTCTTGTATGGTATGTTGATCCCACTTGCTTTTAGAGTTTATTATTGGGGTGAAGTTTTTCTTAAAGCTAAACTTTTTCGATGCAAAGTCCTGAGGCATGTCCCAGAGTTGGTCATTATTTAAAAACGGGTTTTTTGGGACATTCTAAGTGATGTTTTCACTGCCACGCTTTCCAGAACTATATGGAGAGGTGGGAGATTTAGAATACCTTCTAGTGCAGCTGTTGAGCAAGTTTTCATGGCACCAGTTGCACATAAGCAAACCAGTCTTTGTACCTTTGACAGATTGTTCCTTGTGGTATTCAGACTACTTCCAGTACCCCAAACAACTGTACATCTTTGGGTTACAACCCCGATTCCTCCCAGCGAAGTATCTGCACACCATCAGGGCTTTCGTGGTTTTGGTGATTATCTCTTTTTCATATTCAAGTGTAACATTTGAAAAAAACCAAACAAAAAACGAAGAATTTTGTTTGTAGATCGTAGAAAAGTCGTTTGCGTTTACCTTCCCCCGTATCGTAGTTTTCTTTACGTGCAAAAAGGAAAATGAATGTGGAAAATACTAGGAAATCACGAGCCTTTCTGAATTTATCAAAATCATACATTAAACTTCTTTATTTCAAATAAAGCGATATATTTTCTTCTTATCTATCTGGCCTGTGGAAGAACTATTCATTTCTAAAGTGCTTTTACTTCCGAAGTAGCAGAAAATCATTATATATTATATAATATATATATATATATATATATATATATATATATATATATATATATATATATATATATATATATATATATATATATATATATATATATACACCTTTTGTGGCAGCGACTTGATTTATAGAAGTTATAATCTCGATAAAAGTAAATTATAATAGTGAATTTCTGTGCATGTGGACTAACATATATTATGACAAAATGTATCATTACGAAAATAGATTCACGACTACTGGTTGTAGCTGACAGTAATACAGAGATGCCTGACGGCTACAAAGATTATTATACCTTAAACACAAAGTTGGAATATCTTAATTACATTTAAAAGGCAGATTCAATACTTGCTAATATGTGATATTTCTCTTCAGGAAAACTCTTTCTTCCTGTCGAGTTAAATGAACAAGAATTAATTTTTCAAATAGTAGCAATTATTTTGATATGAATATGTTCGATGTATTTAAGAAAATAGCCAATTAGTTTATTTGTTCCATTTCTTTAATGTGTGTAAAAAGGAACTTTCTCAACAGTTCAGAAATTCTTAGTAAAATATAAAATAAGAATGTTGATGAAACGTGTTGATTTTCAAATGGTAGATGATCTATTGCTTCACATATATGTCAACAAAAAAAACACAAAAATTATTTTTCAGCGTAATCTTTTGGTTTCAAAGACTTTTCCCAGCGATGTTCAATCAGCCAGATACCTTTTTTATAATAAGAATCGTCAAGTTCCTCAAAATAGCCATTATCTTGACTACCCAGTCATTTTTTCAAGTCGGGGAACAAAATTTTGGCCATTGCAATAACTGATATGTGAGCTGGTGCGTTGTCTTGATGAAACAACACTTTCTTCTTTGTCAAACGCGGTTGTTTTCACTCGATTTCTTCGCTCAAACGTTGCAATAAGTTCGCCGTTAATAGATTTTCATTTTTCAAAAGAATTATCTTACGCACATCCCAAGAAATCGACGCCATAACCTCGCCTGGAGATGGAACGGTCTTTGCCTTCTTTGGAGCCGGTTCTTCCTTTTCAGTCCATTGTTTTGATTGATCTTTGTTTCGGGTTCGAGTGATAAACTCACGATTCATCCATGTTTATAAAACGCCGCAGAAATTTGTCAAACACTCGTTTTTGTTCCATTCTGAGCAAACACAGCTTTCTAATGTCCAAATTTCCAGTTAATATGCGATGTACCACACTTTTTGACATGCCTTATCCATACGGCTGGTCTTCGATGACCAACTTTTTCCATGTTTACAAATTCACTGAAAACGTTCACTATTGATGGCTACGAAACAAATACTAAACAACGTGGCATCTTCAGACTTGAAACATACGCTGTATAGACTGTGAACTTCTTAAACCATCCACGTATGTTGTTAATATCTGATGACTTAACACACCTGTTGCATATTATCATGATCAGGTGTGTTATAAACAAAAAAAAGTGAGTTTAACTTCGAGTATCTCGAAGGCTAATGACAAACTTGCTACAAAGAAATTAAATATTTACATAGGAAGTGTTTAAAGTTGAGAATCTTTTCTCACGAAGTAAATTATCATCAACTTCTATATCTTTTTATGTTTACTAAAAGATATATCAAAATGACAATTTTTTAAAATTGCAATGGTAAAAATCGATACGAATATTAAGAATTTACTATACTCGACAACGCACTGATCCAAAAAATATCTGTGCATAATTTGGATCCATCTTGTGAACTAATTAGAATGTTATATAACTCTAGATACTTTCACTATTTAGTTTATTATTCTTATTACTAGGAAATGTCTAAAACGATACAATAAATTTTACCAAATAACTTTCTTTTATCAAAAAAAGTCAAAGTAACCTCAATACCTCGAAGTTTGTATTTCCTGTATAAGAGGAGTTGACAAATACGTGCGGTTTAAATATTTTTCGGACAACTCTTGTACATTCTAATGTTATCCGCTTTCCTGCATTTTTTAACGATTACATTCTTGCTTTGCAAATACTTTCCAGGCTGAAAGACACACATATAGGAAACCCACCACCACTCTTTTATAATAACTTCTGTTCTCTTTCCGCGGAGCGCATCCATTTAAAAAAATACATTTCAACTGACACAAGATATACTTGATGGTTACTAATTCCCACCGTTTTAAAACACACAATGCACCACACGTTTCGTTTCAATTTTCATTGTTTCGTATAGAAAAACATTTGTTTAAATAAAAGAATGGAATAATATAATGATAGTAGTTGTATGGAAACCATGATCAAGATCTGATTGTTCGGAAAGTAATCCTGATCCCGTTCACGGATATTGAATAAGGTAAACAAGCATTTGGTTTTTATTTCAATTCTACTTCGATCATCAACTCTCTAAATGGTGATTTCGCCTTTCTATCTCAGTATATTAGTGGGTAAATAAGATCAGATTCCCGGTTGCTATCACTATAATCACTTTAACAATTAATATCTGCGATAAATATGTAAAAATGAGCCTCCATTAATCCTGGATCGGAAAGATCTAACAAGTATGCACAGATGATGACGTTTCACTAAAATTTACAAACATTTCATTCGGTTTTTACACTGATTGACTTAATGATGGGTTTAAAGGGAGCTTGCCCAACGATTATTCAATGCATCATACAAAAAATTCGCGTAAATAAGTTAGTTACTTTGTATGTTTTTAAAACTGAAAAATCCTGAACAATTCGTGTTAGTGGTGATGGTGAAAATCAACGTCAGCGATGATTACATCGACAAAAACATGAATAACAAGTTAGAATGGACGTAATTAACAAAAATACCAAAGGAATTACTAATCATATATCGACGGGCACAGAAAATTCATTTATCACTGTAGAACGCTACGTTCATAGTGCAAGAATCATCCTCCTGGATGGCTAATTCCTTAAATTGCACTTTCAGCTTCTGAAACTTTCTTTTCCATACTTGCATGAAAAGCTACCTCTTCCTGTTTACTTTCTTTTATTTTCTTTTGCTTTTGTAATTTGTTTTTTATCAAACCACACGTTTTAATTTATTTCTTATTTAATCCCGAGCCAGATTATGATGTGTATGGCTGTTTGATGGGAGTTCTTCATGACTTCATATCTTTGATTTGCTTGGACTTCATATATTTTATCTCTAACTGGTTTTATCTTTAGTATTTATCTATATGTTTTATTTCTTTTTTTTTTATTTTCTATTATCCCGAGGAATCTCCAATATTTTCAAATATCAGATTCCGATGTTTACATTGAAAGAAAATTGTTGTTTCACAAATATTATCATATTAATAACAATAAAGAGTGCCAAAAAACCCTTTTTATACGAATAATTTCTATAATTTTTCAACGACAATAAAGTAAATCGAGTTTAATATGACATACGTCCATTTGAAACTACACAATAATCGTTCGTGAGGTATTGAGTCATGGCTTTTGCAATGTACACGGTACGGCTGTCTTATTAAAAATAATATAAAAGCGTAATTACCCGAGAAGGATATTGGCCGACCGCTTCGACCAATCGAATGTAGATATGTCGCAAAAAAAGTTCGTAGTAATGCACTTGTTGAATGTTGCATGACTTCTGGGTGGCTCTGTATAATTTACGACCTTTATGACGGTTTCCTCCATGATTGCGCTTGTATTGCATCCGATGAACAGAAAACCGTGATCTCGTTATTCTTACAAATGTACAGGGGCATCGTTATCTCGGATTCGAAACCGATTTTGCGTTTCTTTATTGTAAAATATGAGAGAAATGAAAGAAAAAAATAGTTTCTACATTAGTAATTTCGGTTTTCCCAATTTAAACATGTTAAAACTAAAAGTACATAGTCTCTAATTCTATGAAGATTCACCTTTTGTTATTGAGATATTATTGCCGTGCCTACTTGGTACGTTAGACAAAGGACAATTGTCGGAGCCCGTCGCATAATGTGACTTTTTTTATAATCTATCAATTAAAAAACTAAAATAATTTATAATGTAATGTAATCTCTGTGTATATATAAATTTTATTACAAGACAATCCTAAAGGCGCGTCCACACTGAAGCAACATTTTCTAAGATACAACAAAAAGTTGTTGCAACATAAAATGTTTATATTTGTTGGAATATGTTGTGTTGCATAAAATTGGTGTTGCGATTCAACATTAGTTATAGTATGTTGCATAAATCCGTTTTCAGCGGTAAAGATCGAAGGATAATATGAAACAAAGTGAAACATTGTACTTTTTAAATTGAATTGACAATTATAGACAACATCCATGTTTTTGGAATACTGAAAATGTTAAATATAAATGCAGAGAATCAAAAAATGATGCATGGAATGTAGTTTGTTCAGCTGTAGGGTGCTTATCTCAGGAATAGGCAAAAAGAAAAATCCGTAACTCAGTTTTATAATGAGCGAAAAAAATATCGCAGCCTTTTTACAGTTTGCATCTGCTTTTCTAATCATTGGTGCAATTTTTTGCAGCAAGAGTTCTAATAAAACGCGAGTGTGTAGACAGAATATTGTACTCAACTGAATTTGAGATTTGTCACTAGTGAGGACAGTTTGTTTTATGTCAATGTTTAATGAATTTAAACATTTAGGAACTTGTTGTAATGTAAAATTGCTACAAGTTGCCACATGTTGCTCCAGTGTGGAGGAACTTGGTGGTATTGAACTCCTATCAAATTCTGCATTTAGTCCAGACTTTACACCGTCAGATGGTAGAATTTAAATACAAACATGTTAAAAATGTAACGTTGACTGGAAAAAATAGAATACGATGGATTGTACTTCCAATATTAAGGCTTTTGATGTATGATTATTAAATAACCGCCATTATTTATGAGACCCTCTATATATTTTCAGTATAGCAGTTCAAATAAAATGAAAAATACGAAAAGAAGAAGAGAAAAATATAAGGATCAAATCAAAACCGAACTTTACGGAAAATGGTCGGTGAATTTCACGAGTTACACGAAATCAGCTCTAATTTATAAAGAATTCATCAACAATCAAGTTAATTTTCCAGTATCGTTATTTATTTAACAAAACCATTAGCATTTTCTTAGTATCTTCTCATTTTCAAAAAAAAGCTCCATAAATAATGTCCGAAGGTCTGCAAGAATATACCATAGTTGCAACACTTATCCGGGGACAAGTTTAAAAATTCAACGTTCTACATAGAATATCTTCAAAGGATCTGCCACCCCTTATTTATTTTTCGCCCCCGTACCGCGCGGCGCAGCCGGTGACGTCACATACACCCTTCTTACTCCATCAAATATTAATTTCTATTAATATTTGATTATATTTGTTCCCATGCATTATAGAAACGTCCACTAACAATGTTTTTATTATGTATACCACGTACGTGTATCTGCTTACTAATTCATCGTTTCCATGTAATTTGAATGTTTCTCGTTTTCAGGGCATTAATTACATATGCAGGCCTGGTGTAACGTACTTTTCAGATATTTATAAGGATCTTCTTAAACTATTGTTTGGTTAATTGTTTGAACATATTTTTTCGGGGCGCTTTCTACGAGGGCTGACTCCCTAGCTCCGTTCCTGATCCAATTATAATAACAAAAAGGCCCATCTGAGCGACTGTGTGCATCTACACGATTAGCATGGTCTTTCATGCTGTAAGTAGGAAGTTTTTCTACGTTGATCAACCTTGATATTTCCATTTCTCGCTATGCATGAAATGACAGTTCATATCTAAAAGAGTTTGGTGAAAAAAACAAATCCTGATTAACGTTACAGAAAGAAAAGTATTATAAAGATGAAAATATTGACGCATTCAACTATGAAAAAGAACCAATCAATAAATAACCAATCATTGATTGATTGCACATCTGTATTTTTAGAAATACGACAAAAAAACCAAAATCTACTATGCAGCAAATAGTAAAACCAACAACTGGACCTCAATTTTCACCATCAAAATTGCAGCTTCAGTGATTCTGTAGATAAATTCAAGTCACATAAACCAATCAGATATCTAGTATACATATCGTAGAGCTGTAAACTACCCTACAGGGTATTTCCTGGTGAGGTCAAATAAAGAAGATAGGGGTGTGATTTAATTGACTCCAGATCAGCATTGTGTGCTATAAAAGAGATTCATCTCGTAAAAATGAAATGTTCTATTTTATGTCACATCAAAACTACAAGTTAATTCAATAAAAGATAAAATATACGTATCCTGGCAGGAACGCTTAACAATCTTCAAGTTCATCCTACCTTATCCTCACCTCCAAACTATATTTTTAATTGCACAACTCCGAAATTTTATTCAGCAAGTATATTTAGAATGAAGACTAGTCCATATTGCCAAGTTGGGTATCTTACAATCATCAGTCTGTCCCTGTGATGATTATTCTTATGGTGATCTTAATCACGTTTTCTTTGGATGCAGCAATTACAGTCACTTGTTAAACAGAACTGCTCATTACCTTTAAACTCAGCTTTTAAGCAAAAATAACCGTCATACTTTAGATCTATTGGTGAATTTAATCAAGGATGTTAAAATTGGTAATCATTAAAAACTTCTGTGTCCGATGGACTTGCTTCCAAGCCACATTTCTTTCACAAATACAAACACAGACACACTCACACACACAGTGATAGAAGACTAAAAGAAATTGGCCAACAGTTTTTCTCAAAATAAACAAAGAGAACAAAAACAGGTCGTTGTAGAAATCGCAATCACAATACTCCATAAATTTAATGCATTAGCTTCATGAATTTATATTGTATGGAAATTATTATAGATAGAAAAAGGAAATATCGGAATGACCCGTTCTAAATAAGGAAAGAACAAGCAATGGGTGTTGAAATCAGGGAACGCGGTACTACCTAAACGAGTACATCCAATCAGTATCTTAGTGATTGGATGTAAGGAAATAATCAACAAAGCACTAGACTTTCATGTTTTTTGACATGGGAATTGCGAAGAAAAGTTTCGTAAGAAGGGAAAAACTGAAAGAATCACTACAAGTAAAAAGTATCTGATGAGATTAGGTCTAGCAGAACTTGACGAGAAGCTTCTATGGGAATGAAATTCACCAAGTCATCATCAAGTTCTAGTACGCCTCGTCGTGGTAGGCATAGGTGGGGGAAAAGTTATAGAAGCATGTAGCTTTCTTGAGTATAACACAGACACTGGAGTTTATAAAATCCTGGAACTGATTAATGAGGTGTAGATATTGGAATCAGTTTTAATAGGGTTACAATAGGGTTTAAATTGCAGCGCAATGAATTAGGCATTAGGTTTACTGGGTTTAATAATAATGTATTGGGTCCGGAAGCATTGTGGAAGTTCCGGAATTATGAAATTGAACAATTTTTCTAACAGCGATAAAACTTACTACCGAAAACATTAATTTTAGTACAAATATTGATTGTATTTGTTATGCTGAATTTTTTTCCACATTTACAAGCTATTTGTACTACTTAATTAGTTTGTTTATTTGTATTTTTTTTATTCCTAACTTTGTATTAGGTATCAAGAGAAAACCTACCGGATTATTTTCCGAAAAAACATTTCTTGAATTTGATTCGTGCTTAACATTAGTTGGGAACTGTTTACAGCCATTAAAATCTTCTCTTACCTGTAACAATAAAAAAATATAATTTGTATGTATGTTTTTCATTAATATTCAAAACAACAGTTGCAAAAGTTACCAAAAATGCTACCGAAATCAAAATGTTTTAAAAGCGTAAGCATAAAGCTTTTAGGAAAGGAAGTTGCACTGCTATCCACTTAGAAACGCGGAACACGACCTTTACTTACCTATTCCACGTTCAGTTAAGGGCTCAATATTTCACAATGCAAAAAAATGCCCAATCACTTGCCAATTGAAATCAAATCGATATCATATTTTCCCGCATTTCGCTATAATTTGAGGTCATATTTACTGGAAAGAACGATTTCTATTCTAATAATAATATTTAATTTTGAGAATGCTGCATACTGGTTTAATTTTGCTATTGCCTATTACTGTATATTGAAATTTTATTTTATTTGTATTTTTTTTTAGTTATTTTTATGTTTGTTTTTTAGTTTTTACAAGCTTTTATTTACAAATTGTAACAATTTTTTGACAAAAAAGCATTTCGCCCCCTCAATTTGACTCAAAACTCTGGTACCTATTTCGAATCAGAAAAATTTTCTTTCCAGCGAAGTTTCTTATGCATCGAAAATAGTGACTAAGGCTTATCAAGCATAGTTGAAATTCCACATTTCTCATTATAATGAGACAAGCAGAAATTCATCTTTCAAAAACAGAATAAATTAAATTATATTTATAACTCAACATCCGAGTAAGTTATTCTTAATGGTTAATTGAATTTAATAAAGATTTTGCAGTTACAGATGCCTAAAATAAATCATAAAAAAATGTTGCATAACCACCAAATAATAAATCATACGTGAATTAAAACGTTCACAAATCACACGACTTGGTCGCGTTTCACCCACACGATTTTCACACCTTTTTGTAATAACTTCGACTCGCTATTCACGTGTCTAAACACATTTCGACGTTTCGGCGCTCTATTTTTCACCTTAACAATTTAATTAAGAGCAGACGAAACAAAATTTATATGACAAACAGATTATTTGTATGAGACGACATGTCAGTTTCGTTTGAGCAAACAACTGTTTTCCAAATTCCTATCTTTGATTTCGTTTGAGGAGTAGAAGCAGCAAACTCAAAATCAGCTATTGTCTATTTTAAAATGTCGACCGTGAAGTAATCAAATGCTTTTGTCGTAAGTTTCTACGTGATTTGTTTGATTTTGAATTTTGAATTGTTACTTAGAACGAACGTACCTACTATAATTATGATTTTTTTTCGAGTATACAGTGTAGGTAAGCGATGAATGCAGCAAGATTTTGACTAAAGCTCTTTTAAAAGCTTAAAAAGTACTACTTATGTTTGTCAAACTTAAACGTGTTTCAAATTTATTTTAGAAATTGCTTGAAAGCATAAACGTAGGGTACCGCGAATACAAGCGCTGATTCAGCTCCAACAACATCGTTTATGCCAATTGCGAGCCATCTAAATGATCTATAAACCACATAGGTGATCTGTAACATCGAATCAAGCAACGTCTTTCGCATCCCGTGGACTATTAGATGACTCCTTCCTTCAAAAACCAAGTAATAATATAGCCGTAGCTTCGCGTCTGGTTAATATACCATTAAAACTCTTTGGCTAGTCAAAACAGTAAGTTTTATTGTATCAGTGAGACCAGTGTTTATATTTGTCAGTTGCATAGATTTTCTTAAACATATCTGACACGAAGACAGAATATTATTTCTCGAACGGCAAATTTTTAGGGAGTATCTTCTTCAAGTGTTTACCAAAATAAAACATTGACCCCGTATAATATAATCAACTGTATCTGTATCAATCGATGATTGTTTCAATATCTACTATACTATTCTGAATCACAATTTTCGACTGGGCACGAATATTAGATGTATTTATTTTTTCGATTTCTACTGGTTTTTAAACGGTTGAGCGAGATAAAATTCTGGATTTGGCATTATTACCATTTTTTGTTAAAGGGAAGACTGAAGATGATAAAGGTTTGGTTCATGCTCAAATTACTCTTCTACTAAATGTAACACACACGCTATATAGGTTTTTAGAAAGTAATTTTTAAATAGTATAATAAAACTGAACAATAAAACAAAATAGATGAATAGACATACGGATTTTTTTAAATGTAATTAATGCGGATAACTTGGAAAAACAAGCTTACCGATTAATGTACACATGTAACAAATTAAATTAAACAATAGCAAGCTTTATGATTTTTCTTTAACAACGATCCAACTGTAACCGCAACTGCATCCAAATTCCAAAAATAACTTTTATTTCTTTAATAAATAGAACATTTGAATATCGTTAATCAGACCGTATAAATATTTACGTGTAATACATTATATGAAACATAATAAAATTTATTATGTTTTCCTTTGATTATTTTAAAGAATTTTTATTGTAACATCAAAATTTTCTCTTCAGATATTTATTAAATAAATCACGTACGTTTAATAATACCTGAACTAACTGCTGGTTTCTCTAAACATTAATAAATTTATTAACTTTAAAACAAGGTTTGACATTCTATTTTAGTTGGTTTAATAGACTTTTACACGTCGTATTTAAACACTCAAACTGTACAGATATATTTTTTTTATTATTTTACAAATTGTTTCTCACTTAAGAGAATGTATGTTTACAAAAATTAGCCAATGTCTTCACAATTTCTTAATATCGTGTCTTTTACTGAAGATGAAGACTTCTCTTTACCCCTTCTTTGATTTTACAAAAATTTAGCGCTTGTATATGCTCCACCGCACCGTTTAGAACATTGCTCCATATATGTCTTGAGACACTCTGGTGATAGATCTGGAATTAGCAACTATTCGCAAATCTTAATTCGTACGTTTTGTATCCTTGAGATATCCTTGAAGAAATAATGTCGAAAGTTGAAATATATTCTAGAGATAAAAAATGAAACTGGTTTAAAGAAAACCGAAAAGGTCCACAACTGTGGTCTAAGTTGCCGGGATGTTGCCATTGATTGTGGTGTATGTATGTAGGGATTTGGGGTCTCGTATACACTGCGACCCAAAGTATCTATTGTGTCCCACTTTCTTGCAGCGGTACTGGAGAAGAACCCAGTGTTTACAGCTGATCCATCAATCCCACTCCTTTTAACAAGTCTAGAATGTGGGATGACTTTATTAATTGCCAGAGATTTTCGTCTTCCATTTCATGCGCTCCCAAGAAAGTCGATAGAGATGCAACAAAACCTACACGCCGCATTATCTGCTAGAACCAGGGTCTTCAGGTGTTTGTTGAGGCGACAGTGCCCCGATAGAACTTCTGTTAGTATTCGTAGATTACGTTGATACATTCTGCAGATCTTTTCTGATTATAGTTTCCAAGAAGAATCTTTGCCTGTCTCAGCCTTTGAAGGTGGTTCCAATAATCCTATCTACCTTCTTCTCCAGTCCTTTTTCCATTGTTCTGTAGATAATACCTGTAGCTTTCCCTTCGCTTCGATGTGTCTTGAAATCCATTGAATTCAATGAAATATTTTTCTTTTAAAGTGTAGATATAAACGTTGACCATTAAGATCTCGGGACTGATATTTTATAAATCTCTTCGAGTTATATAGGAAGTGGATAACAAATAAATTTCTTTGAAAGTACTTTCAGAAGTGAAAATTATCATTTTGAACAGACCAGTACGTAGTCTAGAATAAAAAATTGTAGAATATGTTTGAGACTCTTTATAAATGATATCTTAATCTTAAAATGAACCACTACTTAACCTGCAACCCCTGTAACTATGGAATGATATACTTTAGATCAAGAAAGTAAAAGCTCTTGTAGATTCTGTGTATTATTTTTTATTAATAATTATTATACCGTTGATAAGATGCGAAGTAACTGAAATTTGAATTATAATCATAAAATTCACGATAAAATTAGTTAAAAATTACGAATTGGTCATAGTCATGGCGATTATACACCTGAAAACGTGGTTGAATCATTTCGTTTGTTCGGTTTGTTGCGATAATAACCATTGGATTTTAGTAAACGTCTAAATAATTTCGGATTGAAAATTTCAAAAACATAAATAAGCAAAGGAATTGATTCTTTAACGCCTCTGGACACGTTGAGAACGCCTTTGAAGTAATTTTCATCATCGTGTTTACTGATACCACTCGATTCATCTAAAATAATCGATTATTTTCAAAGAGTTTGCGATATTATTCGCATTTCTAATATCAATGCGATATTCTTTTGATAGTATGTGAAGTATCTGTATATTTTTTGAAAATCGTTGAAAATTTACGTCCAGAAAAACCAAAATTAAATGAACATACGTTGAACATTTATTACATATTTTACTTTCTGGTTGCACGTGAATCAAGTAACTTCGTGAAATATTTATCACGATTGCAAAAGACTGGAAATAGTACAAAATGAAATAGATTTATAAATGTTTTATTGTAATTGAATGCACGTGTGTTCTATTTAAACTTTTAATAAAATTATTACCAGCATTAAAGCTTCAGTCTTTGTAATATAATAAGTTAATTATAATGGGAAGTTTAGTAATTGTAATTTAAATAATATAGAGCATTTGTAATTGAAGTTCTAAGTGCACGTAGATAGAAAATGGAGCGGATTTAGCGGAATGGAATGGAAATGTAGACGGGTGTGGCAATGTACGTTGTACTTTACGACAAGATGTGAATATTTGATCAAATCGAACTAATGGAAATATCAAACCTTCTAAGAGAATAAGAAACATATTTAACACTTTTATTCATTCATAATTACGTTTAACAAAACATGGAATAAAAGTTAGTTTTGTTCATTAAAAAAAATGTATACCACCCAAATGAAAATGGATCGGTTGCTTTACGTGTCAAGAAATTTCACGAAAGGACTGTTGAATTGATATAAAATTTCCTAAATGTTATTTTGTATTAAGAAAAAACGAATGAAAATATTTATTCATACTATGATTCTGATAGTCCAGTCATTTAAGATAGTTCACCTAGGAAAATCGAGATACCCAGCTATAAAGTCGTTTAAATTTATTCATTTGACATCCTAAAACTCCTCTCAAAACTCACATATAATTCGATGTGAGCAACTTTAAAAATCGAGGGTCAAAAGTAAAAAAAATCGATTTTTTGCACATTTTTTGCAAATAACTCGTTTCCTATGGGTTCTACGCTATTTGGATTTATTATCAATATTATAGAGCATTAAATTCTCTACAACTTTTGTTCCAAAAATTTTTTCAAACGGTGAATCGTTTCTGAGCTAGAGGGCAGAATCTCATTTGAAATCAACAGGTAGTCCCGATCAAAATATCTTATAAAGTTTATAAATTATTGCTAAACATACAAATATAAATAATTTTCATTATTTATCAACAATTACATTATATTTAAATATTTTTTTCAGTAATCAACTTATCTATGAATTCAAAAATACTTGTAATTCATATCTGTCATTGAATAATCACAAAGAGACATACTTTAATTACATTTTAATTTCTTGCCTATCATTTCCTATACTATAAATAAGATTTGAATTACAATTTCATTAAAATTTTTCTATTTACGATTTTGAAACTACACGGGCAGGTAAGTGCTATTAAATGAATTTATACTTGATTTGAAATAAATAATTAAGCAAAAAATATTTAAATATAATGTAATTTAGATAAAAAATGGAAAGAAATATTTCAAACGGGATTCTAACCGCGCCTTCTATCTCAGAAACTATTCACCGCAAGTAAAAGTTTTTGAAACAAAAGTTTTAGAGGATTTAATATTGATAATAAATAAAAACATCATCAAACCCAGTTATTTGCAAAAAACGTACAAAATATCGATTTTTTTGACCGATTTTTAAAATTGCTCACATCGAATTATATGTGAGTTTTGAGAGGAGTTTTAGGATGTCAAATGAACTAGTTTTAACGACTTTATAGCTGGGTATCTCGATTCATCCGAAATTCTTGCCTAAACTTACCTAAAATGACTGAACTATGAAATTGTTGGCGTTAATGAATTCAGACCGTGAAGATGAACATCTCTAGAAATAATGAACTAACTTATTTTATCACAAAACAATTATAGAATATGTATAGACAAAATTCAAGATAAATTTATAATATCAAAAATTCAGTACCTCCACAAACTTTCACTGGTAAGTGAAATATAATGATAATTTGGGGGCTAAATTGATCGGCATGTGATTTAATTTTTATCTTTTTCTTCTTTAGGACTGATCAAAAATGATACAAGTATTTAAAAGGAAACTGAGTGCTAGAAACAGGGCCGGATTAAGATTTATGAGGCCCGGGGCTAAAATAATGACGGGGCCCACTTAAGGAATTCGGAAACTCGGAAAAATTCACAAAATAATATAAATACGTTAGATTTGTGGTATCAACACATCAAAAAATACAGAATTATTTCCAAATAATGGGCCCCTCTTGGACTTGGAGCCCGGGGCTATAGCCCCCCCCAAGCCCCTAGCCTAATCCGGCCCTGGCTAAAAAATACAAAAACTAATTAATATGTTTTACAATCAACGAAGAAACGGTATTTATTTCTGCAGCAGTTCTATGTGGAAACTAAATACAATGGATTTGAGATTGTATTTGGGGATCCAACGTTGTTATATTTCAAAATAATTTACCAGGAATCACTTTGTTTGTAGCAGCAATCAAATTCGCTCCAAATCAAGTTTGAATTTGATCAGCTCGATTTTAGTATTTACTGGAGGTAATTTAAAGATCAAAAGTCTCAGAACATCTATAAATCGATCATATAAAGCCATATGCATTCTTTTCATAGAAAATCTGTATTATGGATTCTAGTTCAAAGTAAGCCAATGAACACTTTTAGTTCGAGTAGAAAAATGGATTCTTTTATTATTTTCTCGTGTGATAGATGGAATTATTCACAAGGATTCAAACCTACCATCTTTCTGTATTCTGACTAATTCCTAATAATAACAAATAAAGACCGAATTAGGTCAAAACGTTAGATAAATTTTGATTCATATTTAAGTAGGATTCATATTTTTTTACCATCCTTGTATACGACTGAAAAATTTGATCTCTGTTGGTTGTATTGTAAATTTTGAAGCAGACAAAACTTTTTTTCTAAAATTAATACCAAAAAAATTCAGTCCATTCACTATTGACGTAATTCGACGTTCGTAACGTGTGCTTTATTCCGAAGTCATGTCGTTCATTACATATTTACGTTGTCGTTTATAATTACAGTTTATTACGGTAATTACCGGTCGGTACAGCTATTGGGTGTCAAAGTCACGTGATATGTGAGTTGAAATAAACGTTCAGACGATGTTCCCCACCTCGCCGTACGTATCCCTACCCTTCTTAAGGTGCGTACCGCACCTACTGCGATTAAGTACCCGCCTAAGATTATGTAAATTATCGCAAGTTGAGATAATTGTTTGGTATAATAATGACAGCCTTACATTAATTTATGGCGGTGGTAAAATGTTCGAGTTTATCGAATTCATTCGATATAAATGTCGATGTGAATGACATATTACTAATTCGATCGCTCTATGTGTGTGTGTAAATATGAATTATTTATAAAATGAACGTACGGTTTTTTTTTTAGTTAAACAGTAAACCAACAAATACTTCTTATTTTTTCTCATTAGATTATCAAGATACTAAATAAATTATACAATTAATACAAGCAACATGTAAACACGAGAAGTAAATAGATCAGTACAGTTGACTACTCGATATATAAAAAATGCGACAGAACTATCTTTGGAAATTACAAAAAAATCTTCCCCAAGTAGATGTACCACAAGTATGTGTGGTTTTAAAAGCAGAATCTGCAATTCTACATTTGGTTTAACGTAATAATACTAATTATCAACAGAAATACCAATGTGGTGCTTATGCAGACGATATTAACTAGACAAGAAATAAAAATACAAGTGTCTTAGTAAGTGTAGAAGAAGAAATGTATGGTAATAGAAAGGAACTCGCAAATACCATCAAGCAATAAAACTGGACAATATAAAAGAATAGTTAAACCAATTTGAATGTTTGTGGAAACTAATAACAAGTAAAAAACAGAAAACCAAGAGGTATAAAAAAGACTTGTAAAGGGAATCAACGCAGCAAAAACCATAGAAGTAGAGTTAAATTAAGATAAGCAAAAACTGCAGTTTATAAAACAGGTATTCGTCCATCACTCCTCATACTAACCTGAGCTATGAATATTATCGGAAGAAGTTGCAAATAAAGTGGAATATAGGAAAGGATAACATTTTTGGAGAGATTTCATCTGATGAAAGAGGAACTATTAATTGAACACGTATTGGACTGACATAGAGTTAGACGGAGTACGTCTTCCAAATGAACAATTACAGAATACAGAAAAAAGTTGTTAAGAGCAAGATTATAATGGAAAACAAAGGAGGAAAACTAAAGAAGAAATGGATAGAATAGATTGAGGAAGATATAAAAAAATTGGTATGGAAAGATGAGAGAAGAATCACAAGACAAGATAAAATGGAGGAGTTTGATAAAGAAAATTGAGCTAAAAATCTAAAAAAGGTGCTCGGTTTGCACTGTATTTATAAATTTTAATTAGGTGGTGGCTCTTAAACGAAACTTTACCAATCTTTCGCTAAATTTCGTCAAATCGGTATAACGGCCAGAAAACAGTCGCTCGCATTTCATAATTTGCTTTTTCTGCGCGAATTTCATGTTTTTCGATGTTTGCCAGCAATTATATCTCTTTTAACGTTTTTTGGTGCAATTTTCGATTCCTGCGAGGAAATTACCAATGTAATTTCACAAAAATTTTCACTATTACGCAAAATTTGATATATATTTCGAGTTACGTCGAATGAAAAACTTAATATAACATAGTTAGTACATAATATTCACAAAATTACATTTAGAAGCGAACTGAAATTTTTGTAGAAGTTTCTGATATAAAAACTTCAATTTCTTCATCTATTTCTTCATTAGACCATAATCAAAACGAAATATATTGATAAACTAATTTTGACTACAATTTTTTTGGGATTTATTTGTTTTCTGCGTCATATGTAGTTTTGGAGGATATGGTATCCAAAATTAATCATAAATGTAGACTGTTCATATTATAACAACACCAAGTTATCATCTTCAGGGGCTGATTACAACTTGTCTTTTTTTTGATTGAAATCTTGAAAATACTACAGAATCGTTCGCTTCCTATTATTAGTTCAAATTCTCCTCAAGAAATTCATAGCTCGAAATGCTGAAAACTGTTTCTATTTTTTCAGGGTGTTAAATATCTAATTGCTTCGATTATTTTATTAATTAACCCGAAGGTCATCAAATTCATTTGTTATATGACTCATATTTCGGTCATCTTTTATGCTGACATTAGTTATCTCAATCAATTCCTCCTAGAAAAAATCTACGTATGTAACCAGTCCTAGTTTTAGAAGTTTTGAATATGGAAATCAATTAAAATCATCATTCTCTTAATAATGCTATCAATTTAGAAATTTTTATTATATTATTGTTGATGATGTTTCAATTGCTTCTCGAACATCAATTTAAAAAAATAATAAAGTCTGTCATTCTATTAATATCCTGTTCAAATTTGTGCGCCAATTGAAGATTTCATTTAAATTTGTATTATTTGACAAAAAACGTTCTATACACGACAGAAAAATCATTTCGTATAGATAACCATAGGACAGAATTAAAAAAAAAAGTAACTCGAGCGCATTTTACCAGACAGAAATAAAAACTAAATTGGCACATTTGTTATATGCAAAAATTTCAATTCCAGACTGAATATTGATCAGAACTGGTACTTTTTTTCATTATTTCATTTATAAAACTTCACTCTACTAATCTGATAGCAAACGATAAATAAAAAATTATTCGTTCTATCATTCTTCGTTCGACAACAAATCAGTTAATCTTTTGATATTGACAGTCGATGGAAATGCCCTTTTTTTAACTGTATGCCTGACTGGCTAAATATTAATACAGATATATTTTTTTCTCTTGTTTAGATAAACTTATATATACTGTGTTCCCGGATAGGTCAAAGGTCTTTACTTGCTCAAAATTCAATAGAAGTAAATCTGTAAATACTTAAAACATTCTTGTTGTATTGAAAATATGATATTTTGGTATCTTTATTCCCAACTAGTTCTGGAAAGAGTATAAAAACTGCTTGTGTTTTTACTTTCAACAATTATAAAGCAATATTTTTATAATTTGATCTGCTGTGATGGAATATTCATTGTCCTAACCAAAAAAAATGTACAAATAGCAGGATAATATTCTATATTGTATAATAAACTTAATCCAGAATGGATTTCTCAAGAAACCGGTACTGCTACGTCTTCATCGTACACGATGGACTTGCTAGTTATCATTCCGGGTGTCCGGCTTCTTCTTTTCTTTATGTAGCCCAGTGCCATGCAATTTTTCTGTTTAGTCGTTTATGTTGATGTGTTTCTAGCAGTTCCTAGGAGTAAATTTGAAACAGACTTACTACTACTAACAACGATATTAAAGATAAAGATAAAAATCATTATAATGTCTTCTAGGAAAGGTAATCACACACGTCTTCATTGATTTCTCGACGTATGTGTGGTAAACAGAGTTGAATTGTTACCATCCAACTTCATCGTTTCAGTTATTGATAAGTAATAACAATAATTTTGTTATAATAAAATAGATGTGACACAAAATTACTACATAAAGTATTATACATATATACATTATAATAAAATAAGTTGTGCTACAAGTTTCTCTAACTGAAGATCCTTATTACGTTTGTAGTTCGTCTTCTTTTTTATTAATCTTCTCTTGTCCAATGATGCTTGAACTTTGTATTATTTGTCTATTACATTTCAATGTTTAAGCTTCAACATCAACTTTTTTATTAATATTTGATTGTACCAACTGCACTTACTCTCTCTAATATAATTTTTCGTATAAAAATTCTTACAAGAACGTTGAAATGATGTACGTTTTAAGACGCAATACATAACAAGTCGAATTATCACACAAATGAGTTTTGTGAAAGACAACTTGAAGTTGTGACGCCATTCAGTTGAATTTCGAATTAAAATCCATTTATAATGAGAATTTCTAATAGTATTTTATTTTGTTCAACATGCCTTATATGTAATAAAATAAAATGGAACGGTATTATTAAGCTGTCGACTTTGTAAACCGTACAAATTAACATTGTATGTAATGATATTCTCTAGAGAAATGGATTTTTTACAATAAGATAAACGACATAGTTTACGAAAGACAATTTATGACGCTTGACGTTTTAAATATAAGGTTTTATATATTAAAAAATATATAAAAATAAAACTTTTTATATGTTTGCCGTGACAAATCATCCTGATTTTGATAGAAAATCAATATTTGAAACTGATTTTATATCAAAAGAGACCTAAAATTGAGACGATTATATAGGTAGTGTACTAACTTTAATATATTTCCAAGCTATCGAATACTGATGAATTCATCGTTTCAGTATTAATTAGTTAAGAATAACGGCGTTTTGATTTTCGTTTTTCCTCTTAAAAGGCATTATATTTTAATATTGATTTTTGAAACCGGTTAATTTGATGTATTTTAAAAGATAAAACGAAATTTAAAACGCCGTTATTCTTAACTAATTAATACTGAAACGATGAATACATATTCGAAAGCTCAGAAATATATTTAGGTTAGTACACTTTGATGTTTAATTTTGCTACAATTCCACTACGAAAACTCTTATAGTCTAGTTGGTAAAGACTTTGTTCTAAGGAGGCGATCAAAGTCCTTATCTACTTGAATGTACTGTACCATTGAATTATTTTATAGAAATGACAAAAAAATAATATGAAATTTAGACAGCAAATAGTAATAAAACATAAGAAAGTATAGGAAATATCTCGAGACTGCAGATCCGAAATAACTTATAACTATCAAATTAACACAGAACAAGGAAGGGAAAAAATGGCCAAAAAAGAATTGGATGGTAAAGGGTCTTTCTAAGTTCATGCTAAAAAATTCAGAACATACTAAAATTTATACAGGGTGATTCATTAAGAATGTCCAATCTCTGAAATGTAGATTCTAGACCTCAAAATATGATGATTCTGCTCAACATGCCTTAAGCAAATATTGCTAGTTTCCGAGATACGAGGTGTTCAGAGTTTAAATTTTTAATTTTGATTTTCGCAATAATTTTTTTTTGGCATGAGGATCATAATTTGCACTCTAATTTAACATCGCTAATAGAGGGCGCTAGTTACACCTGTTTGTGTTAATTAAATCAAAGAAAACTTTTTTTGGGCTAAACTTACAACTAAAATAATAAAAAAATATTAAAAAGCGTTAAATTCTACAAAAAAAGTTACTCATCTTTGATTCGTGTAACTCAATCGGTTATCGAGTTATTTGCTTCTAAAAAGTTCAATAAATTTTAATTTTTTCATAAAAAAATTTTTTTTTAAATATGTAACGATAATAAATTTGTAAACAAAAATAAAAAACTTCAGAGCAAATGCTCAAAATGCCTACCATTTACTTCAATACACTTTATGATCCGCTTTCAGTAAATGGTGGACATTTCGAGCATTAGCAATGTTAAATTAGAGTGCAAATTATGATTCCTCATGCCAAAAGACGTAAAATTGCCAATTTTCAAAAAGAAATTGTGAAAACATAAAAAATTATTGAGCAAATCACAATTTAAATTTAAGCTTTGAACATATCTCGGCAACTAGCAATATTTGCATAAGGCATGTTGAGAGCAGTTCAGAGATTGGACATTCTCAATGATTCACCCTGTATAAAATATATGGATACGAATAGATTTTTGGAATTTGAAAGAATATCGAAGGTGGTGTTGAAGAAAAAACCGATGGGGAAAAAAGAAAAAAAAAGAGATGGTAAAACGATTCAACCACCATAAATATTACTAACGGAAAAAACACGAAGAAGATATTTGAAGTTTAATGAAGAATATAATAAATCATAATTTTTTGATGTATTTTTCTTTTCATTACTTATTCTAACTTCATACTCAATGAAATAAATTAAGTTTCTCTGCTACATATGATAAAGGTAGGTGTATAACATACTGAAATCAGTTTTCTTGTTTATCGATTGATTATTGGTTTAAATTATCGTTTTTCAAATGACATAGACCATACTTTAATCGAGAAAATAGTAGAAACAACAAATGTTTCGCCTAGATTGGGTCCTGATAAACTGATTGATCTACGTCAATTTAATGACAAAGCATTGCTAAAATCTATGAAGGATGCTGTAAATTGAACGATCTAGCTAAAAATCATAACGTATTTGAATGGATTGACATTTGACTTCACTACATCTAGATCTTAACATTCGGTGGTAAGGGGCAGTAACTAGTATGAACTATGGTAAACAAGACTTTTTTTTCTCACGCCCATCGTTACTGAAATATAGTATATCAAGAACTATTCGTACTATTGGAAAGTTTTCTTATCAGTAGACCAGCCTATTACTAGGTATTTAGCTTTATTAAAAATTAATTTTGGAAAGAAATTTAATAATTTGAAAATTCGTATGATGCCGTGAATTCTTAAATCCCTAATTATACTAATAACTATACAATCTATACAGCTATCACAAAATTTAAAAGGATTACAATTTATCACACGTCATTATTTAATTATTGGAGTTTACTCCTTAAGAATCGATTTGCATATATAAGGGGACCGGTATGAGAAAAATGTGAGGAGTAAAATCTATCGATGAATGACCTCGTTACGTTTTTGGTGCGCACCTTATGATGCGCAACTTTCTAATTTGTCAGTGTCGACATACTTATATTGCTGTTTTTATTATAAATATCAATAATTAATATTGTTATTGTGAAGTTTTAATTTTTATCATTGTGTTCCGCTAAAGTGAACTGAAAATATTTTCAAATAACTATGGCAGAAAGAGGTGTAGATGACATTGCCGGAATATCAAACAAACACGTGGTTGCAAGGTACGTTATAATTCATGTATTATATGTACGAGCATGTGCAATTTGTATTTATTAAATATTTCAATAATTATCGATGTAGTTCATATAAATATATATTTGAAAACAACACATAAAATTCGATATTCAACCCAATATGAATTATCGAGATTATTGACTATTGTAAAAAGTTTAATGTACAATATTTCGTCGATTAGTTATAATAAATGTATATGAAATGAATAAATTGAATAAATATATATTTATATATGTATATTATTTTCATTAATTAACAAATTTACCCTTTTATACAGTATCAATCTTTTTTAAGTTAAATAAACTCTTTTTGCGTCTGGTTAGACTATCGAACTTAAGGAGTAAACTCCAGTCGTGCGTCGGAGCTGACACACACAATTTTTTATATATAGAAGGTGAGTTAAATTTGATAATTATTCGATTTAAAAGAAATATTGTAATATGCCATTGGGCGTTTTTTTTAAATATGTGAAATATTCCAATGTTCACGTATTGTAGCTCAGTAGTCACTTCTATTTTCACTCTAACATTCCAGTTTTTCAAAAAATTCATTTGTTATCGACCTACCTCCGAAATCATCTACAATTAAAGTCAATTTTAGTTAATTTGTGGTGGTATTATTGTTTATATTCGCTGGAATATCTCTTTAACTTTCCTTTTATATTATTGTGGTCACAAAAATTCCAGTTTTTATTAATTTAATTTTGTTTTAAACAAACTTTGTATAATAGTTCTATTCTCCAAATAAATATTCATTTATGTGAAAACTATTATACAAAATTTGCTTAAAACAAAAGTAAATTAATAATGAGAGCTAAAATTTTTGTGAGCGCAATAATCAAAAAGCTAAAAAGATATTTGAAAAACGAACCAACCGGATATAAATAATAATACCACCATAAATTAACTAAAATTTACTTTGATTTAAGCACTTGAGTTTAGATAGGTAGAGGATGATTTCGAATACATTCGGAGATTAAATTGAATTTCTCGAATTGAGTGAGAGGTCGATAACAAATTAATTTCTTCAAAAACTGGATTGTTAGAATTAAAATAGAAGTGACTACTGGGCTACAAGACGTGAACAAAGAAATATTCAAAATATTTGAAGAAAAATGTAAAAAGTCGAATGGTATGTTACATTATAAGAATCAATAAGATACAAGATTGTAAGTGGCGTCTCAAATTGTACGCCCTCTATTTTCAAAACGGTTTGATATATAAAAAAAAAGAACATGAATGAAATTGTAGAGAATTTGATGCTGTACAACTTTCATAATAAATGAAAACACTATGAGATCCAGAGATATGTTTCAAAAACTTATTTTTGCGATCATGTTTTTGAATATCTATTGAGGTTGACTTATGAGACAATTTTTGTGTAACTAAGATAAGGGTTGCTATAAAAATTTTAACACGGTGAGCATAGAAGTGCAGCATATGTTATTGTATAGTTTTTCGGTTACGAATCGTGACGTTTCCAATTTACAAACTACATATTACAGGAGCGCATTATTCAGAAACTCAACATAAAAATCCCATTTGAACTGCAACAATAACCAAGAGTATGTATACGTAAAATAATCGGTCCAGAGCCTGACTCTATATCGCTCCCGATCTGCTTTATTTACCATTATTAAAACAATAAATTCGCAGCAACGTCACATTCCGTATTTTTATTATTTTTGTTGCCGACAAGTGATCTGCATTATGAACCACGTTCCCATTATAAATATCTAAAATAAACTGTTTTAATCTAGAATAAACGCAGTAAAATACGTCGACTTTACGCCCGGCGAGCCAAAAATTGCCGTCATAAATATGGCTATATTAATTTTATATTATGTTGCGAGAATTTCATTTAGCGTTTTTCCATTCTGAATAATCGCTATTCGGCTTTCTACCAGCAATGCAACAAATTTTAAGCCTTATTTATTGCATAACGTACGAGAATTCACGGGGTAAGGGCAACGTCATACGTTATTGGCACTCGACTCGCTTACGTGCATGATTTTACATCTTTTTATACTCCTCTATACTCTTCTGTATACATACACTCTACATTCCCACACAGTAAAATTCATGGGAAAACATAAAATCTTCAAGTAGACATTTTATTTTGAAATGTGAATATACTCAAACCTGAAAGTTTCATTGTTTCAACATTTCTATACACTTTTTCAAACGATAACGTCCTTGTCTGATGAAAATATCTCCCCTGCAAGTAAAACTTGCGGTTATGAAACAAGAAAAAGTCTCTGGGTGCCAGATCTGGTGAATACGATAGGTGGTTAACGAATTCGTGAGTTTTAGTCATGTTGATTACCGAAGTGTGAGAAGGTGCGCTGACCTGATGGAAATGCACTTTCTAATTCTTCAAATAGTGCGCTTTTTTGCAGTTTTGAGGTTATGAGACAAGAAAAAGTCTCTGGGCGCCATATCTGGTGAATACGATAGGTGGTTAACGAATTCGTGAGTTTTAGTCATGTTGATTACCGAAGTGTGAGAAGGTGCGCTGACCTGATGGAAATGCACTTTCTAATTCTTCAAATAGTGCGCTTTTTTGCAGTTTTGAGGTTATGAGACAAGAAAAAGTCTCTGGGCGCCAGATCTGGTGAATACGATAGGTGGTTAACGAATTCGTGAGTTTTAGTCATGTTGATTACCGAAGTGTGAGAAGGTGCGCTGACCTGATGGAAATGCACTTTCTAATTCTTCAAATAGTGCGCTTTTTTGCAGTTTTGAGGTTATGAGACAAGAAAAAGTCTCTGGGCGCCAGATCTGGTGAATACGATAGGTGGTTAACGAATTCGTGAGTTTTAGTCATGTTGATTACCGAAGTGTGAGAAGGTGCGCTGACCTGATGGAAATGCACTTTCTAATTCTTCAAATAGTGCGCTTTTTTGCAGTTTTGAGGTTATGAGACAAGAAAAAGTCTCTGGGCGCCATATCTGGTGAATACGATAGGTGGTTAACGAATTCGTGAGTTTTAGTCATGTTGATTACCGAAGTGTGAGAAGGTGCGCTGACCTGATGGAAATGCACTTTCTAATTCTTCAAATAGTGCGCTTTTTTGCAGTTTTGAGGTTATGAGACAAGAAAAAGTCTCTGGGCGCCAGATCTGGTGAATACGATAGGTGGTTAACGAATTCGTGAGTTTTAGTCATGTTGATTACCGAAGTGTGAGAAGGTGCGTTGACCTGATGGAAATGCACTTTCTAATTCTTCAAATAGTGCGCTTTTTTGCAGTTTTGAGGTTATGAGACAAGAAAAAGTCTCTGGGCGCCAGATCTGGTGAATACGATAGGTGGTTAACGAATTCGTGAGTTTTAGTCATGTTGATTACCGAAGTGTGAGAAGGTGCGTTGACCTGATGGAAATGCACTTTCTAATTCTTCAAATAGTGCGCTTTTTTGCAGTTTTGAGGTTATGAGACAAGAAAAAGTCTCTGGGCGCCAGATCTGGTGAATACGATAGGTGGTTAACGAATTCGTGAGTTTTAGTCATGTTGATTACCGAAGTGTGAGAAGGTGCGTTGACCTGATGGAAATGCACTTTTTTATTCTTCAAATAGTGCGCTTTTTTGCAGTTTCACACTTTACCTTATCATACTGGTATTGTTTTACTTTTTTGAGGATGCACGTAATCCCAACACTGTCTTCATTATAGTGGTTACATCCAGGTTACATTTATAGTTATGAATTCGATTCATTTTGCTTGAACCGTATCAATAAGGCCTGTAAAATATTAATCGAATATTCTTAAGGTCCAAAGTGAACAATATGGAAGTATAGTGTGGCCGATACGTCATATTTAGCTCGAAAAGATCAAACGGGTCGAGGTAACTCGATGATTTGCCAAGCACCTCGATTTAGATTTCTCACAAGAGCTTTTACATTTCCAGACACTTCCAAGTGCTTTATAAAGATGTGCCTATTGCTATGAGTGAATTTGAATGCTGTTGCATATCTTTAAAGCCTTGAAAGATAGCGAAAAATTAACCAGTATAGATACAGCATAAAGAGGATATGTTATGGAATTCCAGCTTGAATCTTGAGGAATAAAAAGCTTAAAAGTCGATCACATAAAATGGAATATAATGGAAAGAATTATCAAGCTTATGTGACGAATGATTTTTTACAGTGTACATGAGTTTTTTTATCTCTCATTTAAATTTACTACAAGTTTTTGTAACTCTTTTACGACCTCATTACATTGAATTTCAACTTCGCTTTAACTTGTAACAACTTTTTATTAATTTCATCCTAAAAAGTTTTTTGTTCAAATTTGTTATGTTTGTAATTCGGATCAAATTTTTTTCAATTCACATTAAGGAAATATTAAAATCGTATTAATAATTTCAAATGTATATTTGATGTAGATTTGAGATTTACAAGGCGTACAACAAATTTTTCTTCGGAATTTAACACGTTGAAACTCAACCAAAATTGATAAACTTTCTCCAGGGTGTGGATCCGAGGAAATAAATAATAAAAAGTGCAAATATGAAAGGAAATTACTAGCAAAGAGGGCGAAAAGGAATAAAAATATTAAAATGAAAGGATAAGCCTGTTGATGTTTTCTGATTAGACAATAACCATTGACAGACGATCAGGAATGGTTGCAAAGCCTTAAGCCGAAGTCCACTATAACAAAGGCAAATCTTCTATAGACCTGTCTTGAACAAATGATCAAATTACAACACTTCTTTGAGAAGGACGTTGAAGTGGTATAGGAAAGTTTTTATTGAACTGTTATTTGGTACAGAAATACTGAGTGTAGCAAAGAAGTTACTGACGAAAGTAAATACGGATGATGCCAGTCGAGAGACGCCAAAACAAAACAAAAAACCCATTGCTTAGTGAAAAAAGAAGGTCCAAGTCACAAGGTGCGAAGAGATTGTGAAGGGTCCAGTAAAAAATCATAAATTTTAAAAACTGAATAAATAATGTGGTCCTTTGGTATATACTGAGAATCTAGTCATTCTCTAATATGTTATCGAAGCCTCAGTTCGACGGAGGAACCGACTATTTCCATTTTTGTGATCTATTTAGATTATGTCTTTATAGAAAGAATATCTAATAAGCTTTTTTGTTTATATACGGAAAGCTATAAACTTCCAGAAGTCGAAAAATCTAGAAAGTACTTTTTTATATATAAAGCGAGTGTCCAGCATCCATAGTCAGTCAATAATTAATTCATCACAACAGTAACAAGTTAATTAAATGGTGTATTTGATTAAGTTAGATGGGGTCATTATCACAGGATGTGGAGGGTAAAAATGGTGGTTAAAGTTGAGACGACAATATGTAAAATCAAAAGAATTTCATTTATGGTAGATTTTTTGTTATTTTTGATGTTTTTACTTCGAAATTTTGTTTTCCAGAAAAAAATCTGATAAAAAAAGATTCGGTTAACGTTTGGTATTCCATTTAAACATTTGGGGTAGGTAGTTTACGTATTCTTATTCAATAATCACTTGTATTAAATTCAAGAGGGTGCTATTTGGCAAAAGGTGTACTTTACAATTAAGAATCTCGGTCTTTTGAACATTGTAAAGAGCGTCAATTTGCTAACCGTAAAGAGTTTTTGGAAAATCAAAAATTTAGACAGAATAATGAAGTGCATTCCTATTTATTAGAAAATATATGTTTCGTTTACGAAAATTTTAAGCAGAAAAACTATTAGGTATATCAATAAAGTAAGTTCCGTTCGGTTCTATAAAAGAACGTGTATAGATACAGAAAAAATGTTTTTAGTATAAAAATCTACAACAGTCGAACAAATTTTTTAAAAAGTTTTTGTATGGCTTCTTCGTAGAAGTTTGTCCGTATGTTCTTTGAGCTAGTCATCATCGGTGTTAACCACCAAGGACGGATTTTAGGTGTAAGCGATGCAATGGTCTCGAAGTAGGCATATGCACCAGTTGTTTGAATCAGAGGTGAAAAATTATTGAGCAAACTTACATTGTGGATATACCTCGTAATTTAATCAATGGATTTTTGATTCCGTTCTTTATAACCTTGACCCGTATCAATTTCTTTAATTTATATGGTGTACTCTACAGCGTCTAGACTACAACATTTTAGACAGCGCATATTATAAAAGAAAAAATTAAAAAAATTGTTTTCGCGTTAAACGTTTGAGCTTTTCATTTCCAGTGAAATGTACATTTTTTCCAAACTATCCTTGTAGTAATCTGTACAAAAAAAAAGAGTTAATGTTACTCCTTCTAAATTTCCTCAACGTATTCCTGTTGATATCCTCAAATAGCTTCGCATAATCAATCGATCGATGCATACCTCCAATTATTGACCCCTCATTCTCCGCTACATCAGAAATTTTGGTATTGTTTGTTTACATGCGACAGAATCTGGTCAATCAGCAGTTGAAGGAGTGAGAATAGGGGGTAAAACAGCCAACGTCTGTTGCCTCGGGGGACCCGCAGGTCGATATCACATTGTTAATTATGTAGGATATCGACCAGCCGACGGAGATGTAGCCACTGCAGTCAACTCCAATGTAATAGAATTAAGTTCTCTAGTACAGCCAGATTATTAACCTTGCCGTTCTCTCTCTATTCTACCCCCGTGTCTATTACAGATGCTTTTGTTTGTTCAGCCTAGTTGAGGTGTATCGGTTCCTGCTTATATTTGATTAAAATTTATGGAATCTGGGACGGAATTTTATTTTATATGAAATATATTGCTAATCGAAACAAGTGTCTCAATAATGCCACTATGAAGATTCTGTATATTATTTTCCTACAAGCAGTGGCGGCTCGTCGTAAAAAAATTGTAGGTGTCTTGTCTAACGGCTTCTTCGATGATTGTTGGAACAGTTTCCACGTAAGATGAATATGAATCACAAAACACCACCACCGTCTTTTGTCTGAAGAAAATTTACAGTGTGTCAATGTTTAAAAATATTGTGAATACCTTAAACTTAAATTTAATACTGACAGTAACATAACCATGTTGAGAGATTGTTTTCTAAACTAAGGAATGCTTCAGGACTCGCTAATTTATAAATACAACTATGCCACAATTATGAAAAAGTATCGTTATCATCATATTTGCGGAATGTTAGTTCAAATGCGCCACACTTTTCAATACAACTAATTATTATTGACAATATATCTATTATTCGATAAATATTCATAATGTCTCTTTATATTCAATCAATAAGAAGAATCTCGCAATTATAGAAATGGTTTTTGGAGGTTTCGAACCTTTATAAATGTTAAACTTGAGTGATCTAAACCTCTAATTCTGTCCAAGCTCTATTATTACCAAAAAGTAAGCACTAAAAACAATATAAATATTTTGATTAAATCTTCTTGTATATGGTGTACAAAATTACACAATCTTTTATAGCATATTATTATCAGGTCTAATCGTTTTAAAGAGTTAAACAGTTCAAACTGTCGTCAAAAAATTTGATTACATCGTACAGATGAAAAATAATACGGAAACGACGATTCTACTATTCGATTTTACTCAGGTAGTACGAATATAAGAAATTTTCTTTATTGATTATATTTATTCATGATTATCGTAACATTTCGAAATATTTTTATATAATATACATCCAATAACTTATCTTTTGTTCAACAAAATTTATTACGTTAAAAGTTGTAGTATTTAATTCGAATTTCAAATCAGACTTCAATCCATTTGGCATCACTGCCTTGTGAATATATCCTGGAAAGTGTTGTTAAAATTGTTGAAAAAGATAATTTTCTAAACATCGACTCTGTGTTATTCAATACAAATTTTAAAAACATCCTCTACATCTCTATTATACAGTTATAGTCCAGTAAAATAAGAAAGGAAAATATGTGAAAAACTCGGATGAACTTCAATGTATGGAAGAGGCTCATAATTTTTGTTTTCTTGTCTTAAAAATTGTTTATTATGGTTAATAATCAAAACTTACTACAAATTCCAATAATTATTTTCACGACAAATAAACTTATGTATTTGACATTTGCGCTAGCTAAATTATCTATGGCAGAAATCTATTTTACAACTAAAAACAGTTTTTCTTTAAAATTACACACACTACAGAAATGGAAAGTCATGTTAACACGGGGTAGAGCTTTTTTTACAAAACTATACTTCAATTGCTTCACAAGAATTGTATTGCTTTTATTAGTTTTGAAGCTATGCAAAATGGCTTATAGAAAAGTTACGCAAATCGCTCGATCGTGCGCTTACTGAAATCTGAAATTAGTAACTTCAAAATGACATAGGATGAAAACTCTTTTTTCGATTTAGGGAAGCCATTATGAAGACCTAGCAAAATCGTTTCTAACTAAAATTGTTTACTGGAGTTTAATCCTTAAGAATCGATTTGCATATATAAGGGGCCCGGTATGAGAAAAATGTGAGGAGTAAAATCTATCGATGAATGACCTCGTTACGTTTTTGGTGCGTACCCTATGATGCGCAACTTTCTAATTTATCAGTGTCGACATACTTATATTGCTGTCATTGTGAAGTTTTATTATCATTGTGTTCCGCTAAAGTGAACTGAAAGTATTTTCAAATAACTATGGCAGAAAGAGGTGTAGATGATATTGCCGGAACATCTAACAAACACGAGGTTGCAAGGTACGTTATAATTCATGTATTATATGTATGAGCATGTGCAATTTGTATTTATTAAATATTTCAATAATTATCGATGTAGTTCATATAAATATATATTTGAAAACAACACATAAAATTAGATAATCAACCCAATATGAATTATCGAGATTATTGATTATTGTAAAAAGTTCAATGTAAAATATTTCGTATATTAGTTATAATAAATGTATATGAAATGAATAAATTGAATAAATATATATTTATATATGTATATTATTTTTATTAATTAACAAATTTACCCTTTTTTAAGTTAAATAAACTCTTTTTGCGTCTGGTTAGACTATCGAACTTAAGGAGTAAACTCCAGTCGTGCGTCGGAGCTGACACACACAATTTTTTTTATCTAATTGTTTAATCAATTATTTATCTTGACAAAAAATGATATTTGTTTATATATCTTCATAATAATAATAGAAGTTAATTATTAACAATAAGTTGAAAATTGTTTCGATGGTACCACCAGCGACAGCAGTGGCTTGGGAATTATAAAAATGCAACGAAATGGGAGTGAAAATGGCAAAAAAGTAGATAATGACAACTAATAAAAACGACATACTTCTTATGAAGCTATTGAAGACAAATATCCCATGTCGATAAGGCCTCCCAATAATTAATTTCTAACAAATTACTATATACTACAAGGGACGAAAGTTGCTTTAATATTCGGAATCGCAGGAACTCTGCGAAGGGTGGAATTATATAAAATGAAGTGTAACGATTTTAATAATACCTGAAATGTTTTAATTATCACAGTACCTGATACAAAAACTCTTGTTGAACGTCGATTTACTTTTATTGGTAAAATATCTGACAATAGATGATTAACATTTATAAAAAATATAAAAACCAACGACTAACCCGAAAAACTACACTGGAAATACATTTCGACGCTCCTCGGCTTTTCTATGAGTGGATTCCGGTGGTGATATAATTCAACTAAAGAAGTACGATGGGTGGAAATCCAACACAGTTGCGGAGGGTTACGTAGACGACTCAATAAAAAACAAAATGGATTTCGCAGTGAAAATTTTAACGGGAACGACTTCAAGCAACATTGTAGATGTTCACGATCCTACCAACAATCCAATAAGTGCTAATACGACTGTAGAAGATGTTATTTCTTTGAAATCGTTAAATGTTGCCAATTCAAGTATCAATAGTAATGTAATTTGTTCTTCATTTTAAATTAATAATGCTCACAGTTGTACTTTTAATAATATTATTACAAAATCAAAAATTGATAAAAATTTTGTCGAATTGTCGGACGTAGAAACATTTTTGAATCAAAGTCGTGAGCAAAGTAACTTTTTTTCACTTTACTATTATTGTTTGTCCTCTTTCAGATTGAGGTTAGAAATTCCGTTATAATTTTCAACAATTTGTTAAGATGGAATGGTATCGATGTAGAGATGAAGGAGTCAGCATATTATTTCAAATTTGCAACATTAAAATAGAAGTGTTGGCATATTTAGAGCTTTTCATATAAATTATGTTATGTTAATGAGACGCGACAAAGAAAATAACGTACCTAAACAATTGAAACCAACAGTTCTGGGAATTATTAAAGGAAGCCAAGCGAAGAAAGTTAAATCCTTGTTAAAACAGAAACCAAATGTTTTTATGTATTTTTTCATTTAGATATCTGATATATGTGACAAAAAGAATTTCGTCGGCTAAAGAACAAGCGAAGAATCGAATGAAGCAGTCTGGCAACAACACGGCGGATGTGAATACACCACATTATATATACATAATACCCTAAATATTTGTTTCTCATATATATTACACATTTGATCTCAAAGTGTTAAAAATAAACCTAATAAACAGTGTTTATTTATTCTAGAAATAAGTCTAAAACATTAACAAATGCCATTCCGTATAATTTGTTTTATATTTAGTACGTTAATTATAGTTTTTACAATTTTGATGAAAAATAAACAATCCTACTTATATAAAATTGGATAAATTTAATTACATACCGCCGAAAATGAAACTTGGCACAAACATAATTTTCGAATGATGTTTGTTTACATTGTCTAATTTCAAAATTGGTTTTCTTAAAATTTTATAATCAAAATATATTAATATATATTTACTTTATTTTTAATTTATCGGTCGTAAATAATAAACGACGTTCAATAATTTTTAGAACAAATATTATTTGATAGTAAAGCCCGAGAGATTATCCAGAGAAACCGTTTCATTATAAATGAAACAGATTTCTGAAGTGCTTCAACTTTATCGATAAATTTCATTCATTATTATTATTATTATTCGATAAGTTTTTACTAAATTTTTTCACAAAACATGTTCATGTAATAGATAAAGTACAAGAGTGGATCCGAAAATAACTGGAAAAATATTTTCAAAATACAAAGTTACCTTCATAATCCCGTCGCTAATATTACATTTGTCCAACCAGTAATATGTTCAAATTTTGCGTATCTTTTCGGAAAAAAGTTTCAAAACTTCAAGCACAGTTGTCAAACAACTGACTGGACCGTTCTTGTGATGTGGACTTTGATTTTTTTAGATTCATAAAACCACTAACTAGTCTGGCATCTTTTTCCTTCAGGCGTATTAAAAATAAGAAAAATAAACCCAAAATACAAGCGATAGCAACAATAAAAAGCTGACAAAAATATTTATTATAATAGGAAACTGGCTAATTCCCGTAATGTTTCTGAAGAAACAATGTCTACTTTAATTGATAACCTCAATAATTACTTTGTAAATGTAGCCAAAAATTTATCAAGTTCTATAACTCCTACTCATGATCCGCTTTCATATCTTCCTGATGCTAATTTGAACTTACACAGTTTCTTCTTTATCCCCGTAGTTTTAGCAGAGCTTCGCAGTACAATTTATGATATCAAAAATAAATACTCATCTTTAGAGCTTGTGGTGGACAATTCCTTGAAATGAGTGTTACATCTTGCTGCCTTATCTAAAAAATTGAGTTCCTCGTGTTTTGCGCTGAGATCAGTTTCCAAAGAACTGAACTTATCCACCATATTAACAGTCTAATATGGCCTGATTGAGTCGCATCTCCGATATGCCATTCCCACGTTTAGAATTAGTTAAGGGCTCAATATTTTACAATGCAAAAAAATGCACAATCACTTGCCAATTGAAATCAAATCGATATCATCTTTTCCCGCATTCCGCAATAATTTGAGGGCATATTTACTGGAAAGTGCTTTCTACTCCGTAATAATAATATTAATAATAATAATAGTAAATTAATTTTTTATATTAATATTTAGAAACTGTCGTCGTTATTTTCTTAAAACATCTTCAATATTATGGAATTGATATTATCTTTTGCTTCTAGATCATGAAATAAAATAAAAATGAGTATGGAGCAACGTAACCATGCTATTCATAGCCAAAAACTGTTCAACGGAGATGGTTGTATGCCAGTCTTGTGTCTACCACCAATCGGGTGTTTTTTTGACAAAAGTTTCTTAGCATTCCCAAATGAAAGGTTTTATTAACAATCTAACCTCCATGAACTTTGCTTTTAACATCATCAAAGTAAATCAGCATTGTTGTATAATGTGCTTGATGACATCTAACGTCTTCTGGGTCAACAGCAGTATTAACCTTTGACATGAAATATCAATCACTTGAAAGCTGTTGTTTAAGAGCAAGACACGATTCAACCTGATTTAGTTTTCATTGTTAGTCAAAGCACGATAAACAAACTAAAGAGAAATCCTCTTCATTTCAAGAAAACTCATTACTCACTGATAATTGTACCTCTAAAGTCTTTGAGTACGTGATTTTTTTAACGGTTTTGTCAATTCGAACAGTCGACGAGCTTCCAACACCAACAAGGTTTGTTATCCATATTTGACAATTTTTGAAAGCACGCATTTGAGTTCTTTCCAAACGTGAAATATGTAAGCTCTTTTCAAGATTCAGGAGCATTTTTATTGAGTAGAAAACAAAATTTTACTGCTGCACGTCGTTCGTTTGAACTTGGCAACATAAAAAATGAAACAGCAAACTAGTCAATACAGACTTCTCCCTGTATGTTTGATAAGCCTTTTTAGATTGTAGATTTTTCACATATGAATCTATTTTCTCATTACAACTTTATATTTTCAATAGAGCTTTCGTAGCTTGGTTTAAAAACGATTATTTTTTCAAAGTGAGAAGGTGACGCAAAATTTGAATTAATAATTTCTGGACTACTTTTTAAGAAATGGCTCTAAAATCTGGCATTATCTGTATATGGCCCAGCTTTTCGTATTTCGTTATTTGTTCTTCTCAACTATATTTCTCCCTTCTTTTTACCCCCCAGTATCCTCCTGAGTATTTTCTATATATCTAGCTTCCCTTCCTCTACTTTTTTAAGAATCAATGTTTCGCATCCGTCTTCATCTTCGTCATCGTTGGTTCTAGATCATATACATAACTTTGATACTATTATTGATGATATTATTATTACAAAATCTCTAAACGTAAATTTCCTATTCCTATTCTTTTTCTAAACAAGTGTAGAACTATTATTTTCGTCATCTAAATCAAAAATTCGGTACAAACACTTATAAACGACAATAACATAATAACAGTGACAGCAACGGACAAAACTTATGCCATAGTCTCGAAATACACCGAACTCCAACCCAGTTGTTTTATGTCTAGACAGTTTCTCCAAAGTTTCCAAAAGCTCTCGCTTCTTCTCGTACAACGAGCGACATTTGACATGTAAATTACTGAATTGACAATAAAAATAATCTCATCGTGTGATAAAATGTCGCGAAATCAGTGATATTGAAAACTGAGAATAATTAAGACATATTTGGATGCATCAGAAAATGTTCAATGAAAAGTATTTATTAATAAAATATAAATCGTATACCAGATATACAACAGCATAGAAAATGTAAGGTATTAATAGAATTGAAATATTGAAATAAACTAAACAATACCGGAAAGTTTTCATAACAAAAGTTTGAATGGTATTTTTAGTGTAGTGGTCTTAGGTAGTAAAGGCTTTCGTAATGACAAGCAATACACATAATATATCGTCTGAATGAATAGCCGAAGTAGCTACCGTTTAACGTAAATGTCACTGTAAATTTATTGTAAGCTCGTAACTATTCTGAATTCATGATGGTAATTTAAATAATAAGTTGATATTTCGTGCTTTTTATATAAATAAACTAGTAGAAAGAGAAAAGGAAACTGAGAAGAAAAATTAGCGTCAATGAAAAAGGTTATTTGTTTAAATTTTCAGCGTTTTTAATCTGCTAATTTCAAAATTCAACATACTGTGGAGGTATTCATTATGCAATGTAATTTGTGCAGTAGCCGAAAACCATGTGCGACGAGAAATAAGAACAAATTTCTCGTTAAATTTAAAAAAATTCCGACTGAGTGCTATAAATTGTTGCGAGAGGCCTATGGGGACAATTCTCTATCTCGTGCGCGTGTTTTTGAGTGGTGTAAGCGCTTTAGTGAGGCTAAAAAGAGCACTGAAGATGACCAGCGCTCAGGTCACCCTGTGACTGTTTCAACTTTCGAAACATTGACCAAAATCAACCAAATCGTGCGCGCAGATCGTCGAATCAGCATCCGGATGATTGCCGAGGCTGTTAACGCCGATACAGAAATGGTTAGAAAAAATTGTACACGAGACAAAAGTCTGTGCGATGCTGGTGCCTAAAAATCTGACCCCTGACCAAAAGCTCTTACTTTAACGGGTCTGCTCAGATTTCCTTGAAAGGTTAGAGATGTTATAAAAAGATCCGCTATGACAGGAGCTCGATTTGGGTCAATGGGAAGCGATAAAACAAAAAACGGCAGAGCTGCTAAAGGCACTAACCAAAGAAGACTTCCAGTACTGCTTCGATAAATGGAAAAAACCGTATGAAAATGTATGTGGCGAGGGGAAGGAATTATATTGAAGGGGAGCATTAGAAAGTAGAATAATTTTTATAATAAAACCCTTTTCCGTAACCAGTCTCGTTATTTAATAGCCAGACATCGTATTTCTCAAAACTTCGCACTGGTAAAATTATCGATTTGGTCCCATTTTTATTGCGTGCAAGCTGCAATTCTGTCCATCGGGCTCCAAAAGCAAGGTAGCACCAGATATCATTATTTCCAAGTATTCACTAACCACTTTTTTCTTGTTTATATCACTCAACCATGCATTACTCGCGATAATCACATCTGGTGTTACTTAGATTTTTCAGTCTCATGGAGAGAAAAGAGCACCAAGGTGATGGTGGGACAAACCCTGTAATGGATGAAGAAACATTTGAAAAAATATAAGATAACTAAGAAATCGTTACCGGGAGACGTAATATCAGAAACGGATTTGTTGCAAGTGCGAGATCAGGCAGGAAATAATAACAAACTAATCTGCGCATGCTTTTGATGAAGAAATATTCTTCTTGCATTATATTGCATC
The DNA here is from genome assembly GCF_026230105.1 of Diorhabda sublineata. Lineage (NCBI taxonomy): Eukaryota > Metazoa > Arthropoda > Insecta > Coleoptera > Chrysomelidae > Diorhabda > Diorhabda sublineata. Next base: position 32,873,771 of record NC_079479.1, read on the forward strand.
GTATCAAGCGGCTTTTAGACTCAGGGACGGCCATAATACAGTGGTAAGAGCTTAATGTCAAACGACGTGCATTATTAAACTATGAAGTATTTTTACTTTGAAAAAAATGCCTGCAATTTCTTGCACGTTGTCATGGAATTGGTGTCAATAATAAGGCTTTATTCCATTTTGCTCTTATCCCCAAGGTCTAGTTCCACTGATTTCGTCTTTCTGTTTGTTTGAATCTTTTCATCTCAAATTATTATGTTAATATAAAAAAATAAAGTTGACAAAATTATGACAAACTGTTGAGTTTGTGTCTTAAGAAGTATAATATCGTTAGAGTAACTTATTTTTTGTTTCTGTTCTATTTTTTACATAGAAATGGTAATAATTTACGAGATAGTGGACTAATTGCGTATATTTTGTTGATTGTTTGTGTGAATTTGAAGGTGTTTTCATTTCAAATAAACATCAACGTTTTACATAAATTCATCACCGCTTAATAATAAGTGTTTAGCAATACAATTTGATTTTTCATTTGAAATGTTGAGCGATTTTTATCAAGTTTTTTGTTTGTGTTTAGTTACATTTCATTAAATATTTATAAAAATGTAAATTCGTCACAATTTCAAACGGAATAAATACTATTTCAATCCAGAATAAACACTATTAACATTATTGTAATTAAATTCTCAAAGCATTAACATATCAATAAATTATAATAAATGAAAGAAACAATGGCCGGTTTTATATTTCGTTATTATTAACATACAATGACGTTAGTGATTTTAATTAATATTAATAATGGTAATTCATACCCTTCTTGTATACTGTTGTTGTTAAAGAATAATCCTCTATTGAATATTAAAGAAAAAAATTAAAGGTATATTATACTTTTTATCTGACCTCTGCCTTTTCCATCTATCAATCATTCCTCTCACTTTGATCCCCTTGAATAATCAAAAATACAATTCAAAAAATAAAAGTATTTGGTTGTAAATCGAAGTAATTGAAAACAGTATAGAAGAAATCGTCCCAAACAATTTCAATTTTAGTATGACAAAGAAGAGGGTGTAACGCCCGAAGAGATAATTTCTGTTTTCAGTGGTTATATCTCCGGAAAAATTTGATTTGTCCTGATGTTTTTGAGAAGTATGTGAAATCTGATTTTAAGCCGTTAATTTTGATACTATAGACTACTTGTTTTTACAGTAAAAACTACTTGATGTATTTGCAAGCTTTATTAACTATAAAAAAGCTTTTGATAGCGTGTCACACCAACAAAATGGTCAACATCCTAAAATCAACCGGGATCTCTGCACAAGATGTAAAGATCATAACCGGACTTTACTGACACCAAACAGCAACAATCAAAATCGAAGGGTCTACATCAGAAAAGATAGAAATAAGAAAAGGCGTGCGATAAGGATGTGTATTCATTCTCCCCTACTGTTTAACCTCTCTAACTATAACTGCAGGCACAAAGATCAATGGAAACATTATAAACAATCTTCGTTACGCAGATGATACCGTGGTAATGGCCAATAGCCTACCAGAACTTCAATATCTTATGGACGTTATTGTAGAATACAGTCAGCAATTCGGTCTTTATATGAATACGTCCAAGACCAAACTATTGGTATTCTCAAAAATACAAAGAAACGTAACCCTAAGATAGACAGATCATTGAACAAGGTGTAATCTCGAAAATACCTGGGCACGCTCGTTAACCAGCAATACGATCCAAAACTCGAAATGAGATCAAGAATTGAGAAAGCGCGGAAAACTCTGAACAGCATGCGGACACTGCAAACCGCAACCTCAACGATATCCAGAAGAATTTACAAACCTAGTGCTTGATGGAGAATAGAAACCTGAGCAAGTATTAAGTGCAGTCTAAACTGCCTGTTTTGGAAGAGAATCCCAAACAAAACATTCATTTCTAAAAGCGAAAAGTCTGCTCCTGAATTCACCGCTGCTATGTTTTAATGTATCTGGAAATTGTGTCATTAAGTCACTGATACTTTACAGATCGTTTAATCATCGATTTAAAAAGTCAAAGCAAAGACAACCTGCCAATGTTTTGGCGCGCTAATAAAAAAGCGGATTTTTTGTGACTGGTTCCGGTATTGTTTTGTTAAATTATCTTTATCTGATGAAACCCTTTTCGGTGATTGCAATTGCTTAAGTTTACGAAATGCACTTTTCTGACTATTTTCTGTTTCCAAACTTTCCACTTTAATTGTAAGAATAGAGATTTCTATCAGACGAGGAAGTTTTCACAAACGTTAACGCAAATTTTGAGAAAAAAAATGGTACCTTTAATTTGAAAGGGATTAAAAAATTAGAGGATCTTTGGACTAAGTAGGAAAATTTTCACACAAATAAACGGCTGATTTATCTCGTCATTGAAAGTGTATAAAAATTAGTCCAAAGACTAAGTTGTATGTTATCTAAGCAAGGATATCCGTTTCAATTTTATATTGACGAGTGCGCCAAATTTTTTTGAAAAAAATCGAGTTCAAAGAGTCCATTATATCTCTGAAGGATAAATAAAATTACTGTTTTGTAATTGCTCATTAATCTATGTGCAAAATTTCGAATCACACCGAAGATTTGAAGTAGGTAAAAACCATATGAAAAGTATAGTTGCAAATGGTAAAGTGTAATTTTTTTATATGAATTAATATCCCTTTTCAAGCGATTATGATATTGTACATTGTAGCTTTCCAACGATAATGACAATAGAAAATATCCGCAGAGCGGAATTACTCAAAGCCTTCTTTAATCCGTTAATTACACCGACAACTAACCGCCAATGATGCCATTCAATTCGGAAATTACGAATTAATTTTAATTATACTGCTTTTAAACATATTTGCCGTGTTTATGGCTTGTGTATACTCAATTCAGCCGATCGATAAACTAATTCAACTTAAAACAACAAACTTCTTTTTCCGATGCAGTCAATTTTCGATTTCTTTCAAAATCATTGGCGTCCTCCAAGGTAGACAGAAAATCTAAATATTTTAGTACATTTTTTTATTGAAATATATCTTTTCCGTTATCGATTCAGAGATTTAATTTACTTGTAGTGCACGTTTCCAAACACGCATACGGTCTTTGTTAATTAAATTAACTAACTTTTTTCATTGCTGCAATATAATACTTTTTTTTGTTTCGAAACTCCTGCTCGTTTATTGGAGGAATGGTTTATTGGGTGTTCATTAACAGGGTAATGAAAAACATTAAACAATATAACACCCAGCTAGCGAGTTTATGAAAGAAAAGCAGTTTTGAAATGTTCTTTATAAATTGTGAAACAAAATTAAAAATTGTTTTTATAAGAGACCAGACTTGAATTTATATTATTATGTTTTTTATAGAAAAAAATTAATATTCAAAATAGAATAAATGATGAAGGAACAAACATTAAATTGGAAAATCTAATAAAATAAACAGCTACTATAATCAAGAACATCTAGAAACCTAAACAATAATCAAAATATAGTGGAAAATATGAAAATTCTTGGGGGAATAAGACATTATATGCCAATTTCATATATTTTGAACGTTTAATTTTTATTTTATAATCATATAAATGTGTTGAATTCAATTGTACCCGTTTCAGCTTGATTCACGAGTATATTCAAATGAACATTTTCCATGCCTTTTTTTCGCAAAATGAGTCGGATCTTGACCGTTGGATTAACGATGTTTAAACATCCCTCACGTGGAAAGGGAGAAGCAAAGACGGTTTCATCGACGGGAAAAGTATTAGCGACCGTTTTTTAGGACTGTCTTGGGATTGTAATCATCGAAAGGTAGAAAAATGACTAAATGCATCCTTACTTGATAAGGTAAAGGAAAAAATTGCAAAACAACAACAGCATTTGAAGAAACAAAAGTACTTTTCCTTCAGAACAACGCAAATTCTCCCACATCAGTGATCGTCAAAACTGAGATCAAGAATTGTATCTCGAAGTGATTGAACACCTAGCGTATTCACCAGATTTAGCTCCCAGTGATCTATAAATTTTAAGCTACTGTAGAATCTAGTTCCAGCACTTTCTCATGTCTCATCGAAAAAAGTTTAGAAAAAGAAGAGGTCAATGGTGATGACATCATTTCTACGTATTCTTCATGGACATAGGAGAAGAAGCTTCAGAAATTATTTTGAGCTATCAAATATAATATATATCTATCTATGATAGAAAATCAATGATCTCTTGAGTTTTTAATTAATCAGGAATGAGAATGAACAGGCCGAAATAATATGTTTCAACATGATCTTTAAAAACATCAATCAATTGAAACAAACAATGAAAAAATTATATTAAAGCCTTTTTAGACATTCGAGAATATGTTATAAACTATATAATTTAAGTAACCATAGAAAACAAAATCTAAAGTTAACGTGGTGGTTATAGTCCCATTTCCCGGGAAAACTATTATACAAATTTACAATAACTTTCCAAATACCTCATTGTTTGGTTTCAAAAGAATATCTGTGATTCTGGTAAAGTATTTGGGCGAAAATCTTTGTCTTTGTCTTGTTATTGTTCCTAGGAATCACTCAACTTGTTATATAAACTGGCATCAACCTCAAATCAACTATGATAATAATATTTTTTCTGGCAAACAAAATTCATCATCACTTTATACTGAGATTTGAGCGACAAAATTCAACGACCTTCCAATGTTGTGATTGACAATTCAACACAAATAACTCCTTCCAGAGCTTCCTTTTTCATGTCTTTTTGGAACTGAGTTGATTGAAAAGCCTTCAGTAGAAAAATTTCTTCAATTTCTACGACGGTTAGTCTTTACCGGATTATGGCTTTAACTCAAATATGTACAGGTGGAAAAAGGACATCTTCTGGATTCACCATTATAATGTAAATTCCTTTCTCTATCACAGTATTTAGTGTACTCTAATACCCTTCAAATCATTTATAACACCTCAAATGATACATTCATTTTCTGCATTTTTGATAAAGTTGATGGGAGCCAATCAAAACCAAAACGGATATTGCAGAAGATTCTGTTGCAACAAATGAAGATGTCGATCAGGTTCCTGGTCAATATAATATAAAAGATTCATTTAAAATAATTAACAGCCCTTGTAAATTCAAAAGAATGACAACAGAAAATGAAAAAATAAATGACAAAGTGTGAAAGACGATGTTTCGAATTTTAAATCGGGAGCCCGTGTTTATTGAGGGATTTTTAGATATGTGCAGCTATTTACACTTTGAAGAGATCAAAGGAAGAATGGCTAAAGCAAAGCCAAAGGATCGGTCGGGTACGTGCCAACGTCTGGCGGACCGATTGTCGTGTATAAACGGAATCGCTGGAGAGCATTTACGGTTACGACCGGTAGCTGAGTGCTAATGTTTAGTAAATTATTCAGAGAGAGAGAGAGAGAGAATACCGTACACGCTACAAACAGAAATGCATTAGAGTGCACTCCTGATCCCTGACTGATTGATAGATTAATTAACTTATAGAGCTATCGACTCCTAGGGCTTCTCTTTATCAAAGATTCAGCCGGTTACGATGGAATTTACTCACTTTTAGATGCAAAAATCGCGTACAGCTTTAATATTGGATTTTTACCACCGAGATACTACTTGAAAAGGCTACAGAGAAAAAAAACCGTGTTGTAGAGTGACGTCGCGAAAGAACACTGTTCTCGAACGGTTTAATTAAAGTTTATTCCGATATGTTTTTCGATGATGTGATGGAGATGACTCACGGTTCATTGACTTGCACTTCAAATTCATTTATAAAACCAATAATAAGCGAGGTTTTCTGATGGCAATACTTACGTTTTCAATCATATCTTTATAAATGCAAATTATGTATAAATATCATTGAATGAATAAATTTTTAAAATTTCATGTCAAGTTAAATAAATTGAATCTGTTTTTTGCATTGCTAGAAAATTTATTGATGATTTTTTATTATTGAAATTGTACATTAATTCTCAATAATATGTATCTCCATTCGTTGATTGAATTATAAACTGATTTTTTTTGTATACGATTGCTACGTTTGCTAATCTACCTGACTTTGCGATTTTGCATGTAATAAATCGAAAGATTGTGAGGTTTCGATTGTTGTTCACTAAAAAATAGATTCATATCTAATATCAACATTTTTGTTAGTCAGTATTATTATTTATTGTGAACCATTCTTTTCGCAGTTGAACAAAAATTGATTGAGTGTCAAAGAAAGATATTTAAGGAACGTTAAACCTAAAAATATGATTTATATATACAGTGCTTTTCAGATAAAAGTATCCACCTTTAATAACTTTTGTAATACTGGTATTTAGAAAAAATCCAAAAACACGTCAATTTATGTTGGAAGGGGCAAGCATTATGGCTTATTTAAACTTACTGGAAAAGCCACCCCCTCACCCCTAGCAGCATCCCCTTTATTTTTTTAAATTACTTTTCATATTTTTTATGTAAAATTTGGATACTCCTCTTTGAGCTGATTTCAAAAATGTATAATACTTGTAGGTTAAAGTGGTTAGTTCATGAGATAAAAAATTTTTCTTTTAAGAGCACAAATTTTACTTATTATTTACTTTCACCTTATTTGCCTGTACTAAAATGGGTTGTACAACAGTTCAAACTCTTTAATCTTTTTAACTGTGCTATTTATTCTACTTAAAAAATCCAAACAACAATAAACTCTACTTTTTATTAAAGTTTGACATTGTCAACTAGAATTTGTAATCACTATTGATAGTGCAATTTGATACATTATTTATTTTGTTTCTCTGAAATGGTTTACTCTTTGCAAGAAAGAATTGAAATTGTAGGTTTATACTACCAAAATAATAATTGTGCAAGAGCTGCTGCTAGAATATTTAACGAATTACATGACGGAAGACATGCAACTCATAAGTATGTAATTCAACTGATGGAGAAATTTACCACAACAACAACAATACCGAACAACAATAACGAAGCAATCCAAGTGGCAATTTTAGGGCAAGTCAGCTTAGAGGCTCAACAACCCCAATCGTTGTCAACAATAAGTAGAGCGATCGGTATTTCATCTTCTACAGTTTTCTGAGTTCTACATAAATTCAAGTACCACCCATACAAAGTTAAGTTGGTGCACGAGTTGAATGAAGATGATTTTGATCGTCGTCTAGAGTTTTGCGAATCAATGACGCAAATTATCAATAACAATCCACAATTGTTAAACAATATTTGCTTTTCTGATGAATGCTCATGGTCATTAAATGGCTTAGTAAGTAGGCATAATTGTAGATATTGGGCTGAAAGTGATCCACATATTATGCGTGAATTCCATACACAACATCCCCAAAAGTTAAACGTTTGGTGTGGTATCCTAGGTGACCAAATTGTCGGACCTTTCTTCATCAACGGAAATTTAAATGGTGAATCATATCTTGAGTTACTCAGGGAAGGGGTTGACCCACGTATTACAACAATAATAGAAAATGATGATAACCTTTCCGAAGATTTACTGGTATTTCAACAAGACGGAGCTCCCCCAGACTATGCTGTGCCTGTCCGACAATTTTTAAACGAAACATTCCCCGCTCGTTGGATAGGTAGAAGGGGGCAGATGATGGAGTGGCCACCTAGGTCACCGAATTTAACACCCCTAGATTTCTTTTTATGGGGGTATTTAAAAACAAAAGTTTATGCTACCCAACCAGAATCTCTGGATGATTTACGAGAGAGGATAGAAAATGAATGTCGACAATTAAATCCAGCCATATTAAGCAATGTCAGAGAGGCATTTCAAAATAGATTATACCATTGTATGGAAGTGAATAGTACTCATTCTGAACAGTTATTGTAACTTCATAATAAATAGCACAGTTAAAAAGATTAAAGAGTTTAAACTGTTGTACAACCCATTTTAGTACAGTAATCAATTAAATTATTTGTAGTTTTATTATAATTTACGTTTTACTTAAATTATTTAGATCTTTTTTATCATTTTTTTGATATTTCAATTATGTCTTTTATGACTTATTAAAATATCATATTTATTGAAATAATTCGATAATTGTTGGGAAAGTCCTTGTAGATATTATAAGGAAAAATGTTTTATGTTTTGATGTTTCGTTTCAGTTTTGTTTTTAAATTGATTGCAGTATCTGTTTATCCTTTTCTTGAATATGTTGTTTATCATCTTTTCCGGATAATTATTTTCTTTCAATGCAATTTTTGCTTTTTGAATAACTAAGCATCTAAATTCAGGATCTGATAGTTGGATAGATCTATCAGCCAAACTTATTATCACTGATCTTTTTTGTGACACGAATTAAAGTTTAAATATCTTGAGGACCAAGTTGGTTTATATAATGTGACATCAAGAAAATTGATTCTATTATTTTGCTCAACCTCGATTTTGAATTGAAGTTTTTCATGATAAGAATTGATTTTTTATTTATGTTTTCAATTTGATTCTTTGATACATCAGTAATGCAATCATCTACATATCGGAAAAAGAATGGAATATTCATATCAAGTGTGCTTAGAACCGTTTCCTCAAGATCTTCCATTACCAATTGTGCCATAACCCTTGAAATGGAAGCTCCCATAGCACAACCATAAATTTGTTTGTATATTTCATTTTCATATTTGAAATATGTTGTTGTGAGTGTGAGTTTTGTAGCTTTTATAAATTCGTCCTGAGGTATTTCTATATATTCTTCAATTTTATCCCATTTTTTCATTAAAATACATTTTTTACAATGATAATAGGAATATTTGTATATAAAGAAACCACATCTAACGAATTACATACATATTCATTAGGAATTTTGATACTTTTAATTTTTTTTATTGAAATCCCATGTGTTTTAGATATAGTATTTGTTTTGATATAAATCTTTTTCAAAATAATTAGATAATGGGGTGAGAGGATTTTGAATACTTGAAACAATCGATCGAAGGGGAATGTCAGGTTTGTGGTGTTTTAGTAAACCATATATTTTAGGGGGTAAGGTATTGTGAATTTTCAATTTTTTTGCGTCTGACGGCGAATTAAAAAATTATTCTTCCCAAGATCGGATTAGATCATTATTTTGTTTTTGATAAGAATGCGTAGGATCTTGTTTAATTTATTTGTAAGTTGTCTTATCGTTTAATAATTTCATCATTTTATTATTATAATCTTTTATTTATGAATCCTTTGGTTTTAGTTATATTTTGAGGTTTGATATTGTTTTGTTGTCTTTTGTTTTTCAATTTATTTTTGAAATTAGTGATAATATTACAAGTATCAGATCTTATTTTATTTTGAATTTCGTTATTTAGATGATTGGTGTTGCATTCAATATTACATAAGATATTTGTCACAGGCAATTCTTTGTCACTAGAAATATTTTGTGCAAAATTGGGACCTGAAGATAAAACTTCTTTTACTTCATCTGGTAAACATCTCAGTATTTAGAAAATAGACTAAGAGGTCATCAATACGATAAAAAAATAGAAATGCAATAACGAACCATGAAATATCAAAAAAAACGAATCTAATACAAGAAAAAGAGAATTTTTAGAAATGGTTCACATTCATAAGAACTAAAATGCTATAAATCTAAATAATTTAAGTAAAATTATAACTCTATTTTGTATATTCTAATAAATTTAATATATTTGAGATGTAGAAACGAAGGAAAAATTAATTTTTCTTATTGGAACAAAGTTCTAAGTTGATTTTATCCTTTTTTTGATATTCATGATGAAGTTGATCTATAGATCAATGTAAATGCGTAACTTGACAGTGTCAATATCATATTTTGATAAAGACTCAAAAGTCAAAAGTCAAAACGTCCAATTTTATCATTCTTTTAAAAATTATCGAAAAAACTAGTTTTGAATCAGAAGCTACCTAAAGTCAAGAACATTTAGATGCATTAATATATCAAAAGGTCTAAAAAATAAGAAATTGAAGAATGAGAGCGGAAATCATCCCTTTAGGTACTTTTTTGCGTTTAAAGAATCAAATAATTGTAATGGTTTTTCAGTGATTGTAATATTTAACTACTAAACCTAACCTAACCTAACAAAAAATTGATGAGTTTTTTCATTAAATGTCTCAGATGTATCCTATCGAAATTGATGATTATTTGAAATAATGAATCGAGATCAACGTTTTCACAAACTATTAAATTGCATATATACATATTATTATTCTCATGTGAGAAGTTGGTCTAAAGTTTTAACACCTACACCCCCGACTCCTACCACCTATTTAAACTATCGATTTTTAAATTTTAACTGATCCTTATAGGACAAAATGGGCTACTTTATACAATTGTTAGATACATATCTAACTATTTTATGTCAGAGTTTTATTTTCACGTCTTCTACGCACTGCTCAAGTCTCGGAACGCCCAGTAGAATGTTTTTCGGCTTTTTAAGGGTATTTTTTTTTCCTAATAATAACTCTCTTGTAATATTCTTATGAAACATGAGGTAATTTCCGATTTTTTCAACTAAAATAATTTATACAAATGATCATTTAGTGATATAACAGATGTTTATATATGTTCGTAAATTGTTGTCACCATAATTTGACATAACTAAACCAACCATGTTATACGAATTTTACCCAAATATTTTGATATCTATACGAGAAGTAATTAATTGACTTCATTGGATAAACAAGACGATCGAACAAAAAAATTCTTGTCATTGGTTAATATAATTTAATGATGTCAATGTTTGATCAAGTAATTATATAAACAAATTACAATCTAATGAATTATTTCCATGCCCAAGAGAAGCATTATATTACAGAAATCGATGAAACAAATTATCTAAATTAATAATGACATTTCTATTTCCTATTTCTCCATGCGGAAATTGGTTTATTTTTCAGGGTCATATCTGAAAAGATATTACCGCAAATAAACTGAATCTGTTACTTTATACACTCTTTTTCATCTATAAACTATTTTTATTGATCATATGTGTTAGATACAGAACTAATAGACAGAATAAATATCATATAACATCATTCAATAAGTCGTGTGACTGACACACAGATAGCGTTGCTATCGTCAAATCCATATGACGTTTATGAAGTACAAGATGTCAAAAGACTACGTATCAAATTTCATGACATTTCGATAAGGCAGAAAAAAGTTATAGCCATTTAAGAGATGCTACTTTTGTTATTTTCAAAACAATGAATTCAAAACAATTTCGTTTGTTAATTTTTCATTGCTTCTTGATGAAAAAAGTACTATACAAGCTGTGCAATGGCTTTAAAAGAGTTATCCGGACTCTCCTCCATCGAAAAGAACAATTTTTTATTGGTTTGCTGAATTTAAACGTGGTCGTACAGACACCGATTATGGTGAACGTTCTAGTAGTCCAATTGAGGTGGTTACTCCAGAAAACATCAAAAAAGTCCACTAAGTGGTTGACTCTAATCGTAAATTGGAATTGCGTGAGATAGTTGAGGCCGTGAAGATATCAGAATGCAGTGTTTTTACAATTATACATGACCATGCATCATTAGAAAGCTTTTTTAAAGTAGGTGCTACGTTTACTCTCGGGCAATCAAAAACAACAACGTCTTGATGATCCTAAGCAGTATTCTGCCATGTTTCACGTATTAAATCATGACACAAGGCACAACAGTCAGCTGGGAAGGTTATGGCTTCAGTATTTTGGAATGCGCATGGTATATTGTTCATTGACTCTCTCCAAAAGGGAAAGATAATCAATAGCGAATTCTACGTAGAGTTGTTGGATCGTTTGAATGCGAAAATCAAGGAAAAACGACCTCGTATCGAAGAAGAAAACACTATTTCACCAAGACAATGCACCGATTCACAAGTCGATGGTTAAACTGAACGAATTATACTTCGAACAGCTTCCTCATCCACTATATAGCCCCCACTGACTACCTAGGTATCTAGAAGTTAGAGAAAGAAATCGATTTTTCTTAGTCACTCAACTTATTCAGTGATTGTTAGATAGGTCTGGTATTTCAACTCTCGTTTTTGATAAAACTAATCATCGAAATTTGTAGTAAATTCATTCAATCATTCATAATCATATTCATGAAATACAAATACGTATGGTTCTCTCATCAATCTCTTATATAATCAAAGTAAATTTTATAAACTATAAAGCTTCTTAGTTAGCACAAAAAGCACGTCTCTTCTACACTCTCGACCTAATTACAAGACGAAGATAGAGCATGTGATATAGCACTTAATCCAATTATAAGTATGTTTTAATGCAGCATCACCAAAAAAAAAAATATATTTTCATTCTCCTCTTTAATATTTTATATAGTGCCGAAAAGTTGCAAGTTTCGTAACTAAAGCATAAATAAAAGGTTAAACGTATTGAATAGCAAGCAAAAGACTTCAAAACTAAATTTTATGAAAGTCTTTTTGTTTTCTAGAATTTTTGAGAAATTCGTTTTGGGTATATAATCGAGTTTGTTTCGCTGAGTTAGTTTATAATAAATAGTGAACGGAACGAAATAGAAAAGTATTCGTTGAAAAACAGTTTAAATAAATTAGAAAATAAGAAAAACTTTTATTAGTCGTGAAACGTTATGAGTGGCACTCTATATCTTTTTGTTTATGCGTAATAAAACAGTTTATTTCATAGATATACGTGTTGTCTTTATTTGATCCGACTAGTTTAATACTGAATTATGATTATTAATTCACGAACTTACGAAATTGTGACTATAACAAAACAAAATTGAACAAACTTGTCCTAAAAAAGATTATTCCGTTGTTTACACCGTTATTCCAGGAAGGTATTCAGTTATAATTTATAATAAATTTTAATCAAATCGAATTGAATTAACCTGAACATAAAAATAGCAACATTAGTTCGATTAAATGCATCCAATAACTAGGTTTGTAGTGAACAAAGTTAGTTCTTTATTTAGCAGAGGCTGTAATACATGACGAAAGGGTGTAGATTTACGTGGGTGGAAAATAAAACCACGTGTTGATTTAATTGTCTATGCGTTCATTCAAACTGAACGTGCTTTGATATTTATTCAATATCGAATTCGTACACTACATTTAATTGATGATTGTGCAAAGCGGTAATATTATTGAAAATATATCAGATTTCAACTTTGCTTTTCTATAAAATATGGATGAAAAATACCCTCTATAATAATTTCGACAACTAATATTCGTCTGATCGGTTCCATTCGTTTTTCAGGATATTCCCTTACTTCCCTGTCCAATTTTCCTTACAAAAATTCAACTGGTTTGAGTTTGGGTCGTTGTGACGACCAAAGCTCTGGCAAGAAGGTACTATATTTTCCGTTCTTCAAAATTCTTTAAATTATGACTAGGTCTCCAATCACCATTCCTCCAAAATATCCCCAAACCATCACCGAACTTTCGCCGTGTCTTACAGTTAGGATTATACATAACTTCCGTTCTTCGTTTGACCTGCGGTCAAACATTCTTTTTCCTTTTAGATTCTGCTGTGTTTTTTCTTAGACTCAAAAACTCCAAACTTTCACATATCACTCCCATTCTGCACGCGTCCAATTTTTATATTTTCAACCCTATGCAACTATGATGTCTTAAATGAGGTTTTTTTACTGATACCCTTCCAAAAATCCACCTTGTCCCAATTTCTTTTTCACTGGAGAAGTACTCGAAGGCAGACAAACTTTTTTTAATAATAATCAATTGATGTAAGGCATTTTTGTTTTATCTACCTCATTGTGTACAAAGAAAACACTCAAGTTTGAAATGAGGTGGTATTTGCTGGGAAAAGTGGATGTCATTATTATTTATTACCAATTTCATTTATGTTAGTACATATGGATCCGAATGGATTGTTCAAGTAGATAAATTCATTATAAATAACATTGTACAATCGTCAACATAAGAATAATTAGCGATTTACTAGTACAGAACGTGATTTTCAGTATTTAATGATAAATTGCCCGCATTATTAAATTTCCTACATCATCGTCAGCAACAGCAGCAGCTCTAATAATCCATCAATTAATTTTGATACAACCCGATTATATTATATGTATATAATTTTAATCAGCGAAGGGAGTAAATCACTTTAAATAATGTGGTATATTAATAACGCGTAATATAAGCTACAATTTAATGGGTTTTCTGCTTATATTATTCCCCAAAAATAATATTTCATTCTAATTACACTAGGCATTATATTTATGAGCAAAATAAACTTGTTTATGAAATCTGACTGGCGCCTCGTAACGTAGGGTCAAAATACCGATACATTTTCCTATTAAACTCAGAGAATTCTTGTAAATATATAAATACGAATTTTCGTTTCGGGATTTTACATCTTTATTAAGTGATGTTTATTTTGTGTGCTCGTATGATATTCGAGAGCGCACATTCGCGCACAAACTAACGATTCTAATTTTTCAACTGTCTTACACTACTTTGTTTCAAATCATTTTTAGACGACGCCATCTGAAAGTTGTTCGTTCTGTATTCATTTACATACCGAAAGTCGCGTTTTGAGTGTTCCATGTAGTGAAAGTGACAGTTCCGTTCTGCAAAACACTTTCGGGACGCTCTGGAGTAGACAACTTCAATGTTGACAGTTGACAGTTTCACTTCGATGATTTTGCTTAACTTTCTTTCACCACAAATACGAATCAATGAACACATTCTATCGAAATGTCGAAGAAATCTAGTTTATGGATCGATGTGCGTTAGTGAGAACACTCAACTTTAGTTAGTCAGAGTACTGTTTGAAAAATTTCTGCAATTTCTTATTTCCTAGACCTTTTGATATATGATTGTTTCTAAATGATCTTGATTTTCGAGCTCTCTGTTTTAAAATTAGTTTTTTTTAATATTTTGACTCACTTCAGTCTTCATCAAAATATAAATAACAAACTATCAGATCCTCTAGGATCCTCAACATCGATGCAATAAATATTATTTAAACCTTGATGTTAAAAATATTTTAGATTGTAAAATTCAATCTGTAGATTAATTCTTTTTTCCATTATCCTTGCACTACTGGATATATACGGAAAAGGCAGTTAATATTACAGTGCATAACGGAACTAAAGCGTCATGGTGAGGACAACAACGAAACGAAAATGGATTCAACAACCCAACGAATTATTCTGTCATTACCTAGTGGATTTTGACTTTCGTTACCTCGGCTTCTAATATTAATATTGGAAAATTTTCAAGTGATACTGTTTATGCCAAAATAGTGCTTTTAGTTGAAAGAAATTTACAGATGTGTTCCGTATTTGGAATCATTATCTTCTAAATAACATTTGCTGATCTATATCTGAGAAAGAACCGCCGTTAAACCTGAAGAATTTTTCGAAAATTCAAATCAACCTTAAGAATTTTGGAAATTCCTACTTTTTCCAGAGGAATACGAAGAAAGTCTCAACATTATACAATCAGAAATATAATTCACCCTTCAGCGAACCTATGGTGTGAATTATCTTTTATTTGTAGTATTTAATTACTTCCTTGAGATAATTGTTTATTTATACGTAAAGGATTTTTTGTAATTGAAATTACTGACGTTGATCCGGATAAAAGCACGGCTATACTGATTTGTTTATAGTAGTAGAAGCACTGCAATCTTAACATAACATAACGTAGTAACAGTACCATTAACTTCGTTAATTATCAGTCATGATATGAAGGAATTAATCAGCTGCACTTGATTATTCCTATGCATAAGAAGGATCCTAATGAAATTTTTTTCTGCGCCTGATTGAGTGACATTTTTCAATTCAATGTAACAGAGAAATATCAATAGATTTTGTCAGGTATTTTTTTAAAATATAATACCAACTCCACTACTAAACTGTGACTAAATTATCTCTCTAAATTGAAAAAATGCTCGGTGAATCTCCCTGCTTGTTATGCTAAATATCTAGGTGTTAAAAACCATGAGGATTAGTCGTCAGATTAACTGATATAACCATAATAATCGTTTTTTTTTTCGTGTTGAAACAAAAATTTGTTTTCCTCTGTAGATATATGTATCGTTTTCATTCATCAGCATTTAAAACTTCGCAATGGTACGTCTCGAGTATTATTATATTCTATAATAATAACAATAGTCGTAAACGCCGCGACGAATAACAATAATCATAACAATAACCATTCGTAAGACATGTATATACGACTCTGGAGAATTTCATTAGTTTAATCACGTGCCGGGAGTTGCGCTTCCATCGCGACCACTTACCAGAGAGATTTTATATTTAAACTAATGCCGGATAATGGAGAATAATAAACTATCAAGAAGTATAATTACTGTGAAAAGTGTTAAATTCAAAATCCGATACAAAATTACTTCTGCAATAAATTCATTATTCCCTGCACTTTTTTTTTCAATTTTTAGTGTACTTTTAACTTAATTCGTTAAAAAGCTGCTAGTATTCAATTTGATATTAATTGTTCACCCCATCTAAATACCAGATTCCTTAAGTGATATCAGTTAGGGAACAATGGCAAAACCAATTATTATTGGGACCAACTACAGAGACAGGAAAAGACTTTCCTGGAAAACTATAACCAAAGAAGATCTGCTGATTGCATCAATCTAAGTAAGAACAATCTAGGAATACTAACAGGAGTACTATCGGGACTCTGTCACCTCAACAAACACCTGAAGACGCTAGATTTAGCAGATAATGCGGCGCGCAGGTTTTGTTGCATCTCTATCCACATTCTCTCGAAGGAACTCCAGAGCACTACACCTCGAAGCGTATGAAATAGAAGACGATGTAAACACTCCAGTATACATACACATAGTTAAATATAAACTTTATCTGAGGCGGACTACCAAGTACTATCCAGTGAAAATAAGTTTACAATGTATAACCATGAAAAAATTGTGTTATTCATGATCTAAAGCGAATTGAGTTAGCTAACAAAGTCAGAGTAAACTTCTAGTAAAGAATGGCTGTTAGAATGTCGGGTGAAGTTTTTTCTTCCCATTTTCAATAGTAGAATACAGTTGGCAACGTCTTATCTACCAATCATTGGATAATTTCTGGAATCCACTGGAAAATAACCAACACAACATCGTCGCTACCACTACAACAACATTTTCAATAACATTGTCAGAAATGAATTTCGATCAGCATCTTCTCCAAATTCCCAAAGTCCAGATATATGTATACTTTTGTATATGCAGATACATAAACCAGCTGTTGAGGCGAATTGCCTATTTGCATTTCTTTGTATTGCAGCCTTGGTTGCAGCCACATTTCGTATACCTTCGATTTTATGTCACCTCAAACCTCTTGATTAGGGATTAGGTGTCCTAACGGACATGGTCACGCCATAAAAATCGTTAAATTCGACTACCGACTTCACAAATTTATCCAGTGGTGTTTGATGAATAATAGTATGGTCAACTTTATCTAACTCTTTCGGACACAATTAAATTTTACCGGCATATCTAGCTAATAATAGGCTTCACCTTAACACTTATTTCAATGGTGCAGAATTATTTGCTAGTTGAAGATGCAAGCGTAGGTCTAAGACAGATGTAATGTTCATGTTTTACAGATCAAGGTAAAACCCAGCGAAAAATGTATTCACATTACCATTGTCCATAATTAAATACAAATATTTTTTGTGAGGAGGTTCTATAGGAAGAGGAATGAGGAATAGAAATTAGGCTTTGAACTACAAATAACTTTCCTTTTATTGTGAATTATCTAATATACAAAAATTTCTAAAGATTCAAGAGACATACTATTTACTACCTTCATTTTAAAAATTTCATTTTGGCCTGTGCTTAAAAGTATTTAAACACCGCTTCCTTGGGGTTCTTAAATTTAATTTTGAGGACAGTGTCATCTGAATGCTAGCTTATCTCTATTATCTATCTATCATATATATATCTCAATTAATTCGTTATTGTAATTTGAAAAAATGTAGCATCAAAATAGTCGTATAAAAGGTTCACACAAATATATCTGTTATATTGTTTGTTATTATTTTAATGCCGATATTCACATCGCTTAAAACGTATTTGAAAATCATGAGGTAACCTAAATAACACTGGAACGATCGTTGAAAATAATTGGAAATATTACAAAGAGGAGTAATTTCGTCGATAAACAAAAGCAATTAATCAAACCATTAATGTTATTTGCTATTCCGCAATCGGAGGCCAAAATAACAGGGAAAATTGAAAATAACAGGTGTCGATAGGATCATCCACATGAATGTACAAATATGTCTACTTTTAAACAGACATTTAGCGATTGGTTAATTATTAGTTGTATTTAATATTATTTATTCATTCATTTGATATCGACTCGTCTTTGGACACATCATGTTTATAAAAAAAAATTGAGAAAAGAAATGTCCAACGTTATCAATTTCATTCTTTTAATAGAAAAACGAATGGATGATATTTGAGAGATACCAATTAGCAACATATAAGTACTTAATCATGTAGAGTTCTGAATTTGTCAATCATTGAAAATACCTACACAAATCAATTGCAAGCCTAATTGATAAGCCCCGTTAATCACAACAGGTGAAAATTAGACGACATACTCGCACACGCATATCGAGTACACGCTGTATAATTAAAAGGTTAATTAAAGCCTTTGGAATTTGTAACCCTTCCGTTGTTTTTTTAACAACCCCAGTAGCGTTACAACCACGACTTTCATAACAATCTAATAAAATAATGAATAATAAAATTTTTCGTTACGTTTAGACAACAATTTAATCTAGTAAATTGCAAAAAATTTGTTTATGGTGATAATATCGTTCTTTGAGACCGTTTAGAAACGAGTTCAAGGAAAGAATGATTCAGTTGAGGAAGAGAAACGTCGAGAAGTCCTTCAACCTCGAAAACTTGTACGAGTCTATCGCTTTCTATCTGTTCACTAACCCACCAAATTTTCAACCATGAAATTGGTTTTGAAAGATGTACGTAAAAGAAAACATCATTCTAGATATTGGAAAAGCCATGAAATCTAGTGGTGAATTCAAGATCTATGCATTTTTTGAATTTGTATTCAGTATGCGATAGAAATTGAGCACTAGAAAATGGTGAAGAGCTGTGATGAAAAATAGCAGTTTTGGAAAACTATAGCAAAAATTTCACTCAATCCTTTACAAAGAGAAAACTGTAGACTGATCAAAATATAGGGGATGTCTCTCAATATTCGAAATATAGCCCATCGTATTCTATGCTTGTAATCCAAGGTTCGGCAAGCTCTTTGAGACCTGGTAACACAATTCTTTGAGCTTAGAAAAATTCCACTATATATCTCGGCATTGATATCCCGATCATATTTACTGAAAACTTGTATTGGACCAATCAGCTGCAGTTATAATTGATAACAAACTTTCAAAGGCCCAGATAACCCTTAGAGATGTTAGGCAGGAATGTGTCATCTCCTCATTCCTATTCAACAATAGACGATATGCTGATAATAGCAGATAACATAAATGATCTCCAAAGACTCCTGGACATAGTTGGACTATAGAGTCGGCTAATGGGAATCAATATCAACATAAAAAAGGTAAAATTCCTAGTAATCAACCGCAAATTAGATAAGTTCCAAAATATAAATCTTTCATACAATAGCGAAGAGGTTGAACAAAGTTCAACTATCTGGAAACTTGGCCGGACAGAAAAGACATGGAGCTAAACCTCAAAATAAGATTAACGAATGATGATCCGTGCTACTGTACGGTATGGAAGACTGGACACTGAAGGTTAACACCATGAACAGATTGGAGGCATTTGAGATGTGGATCTATTGGAGAATTTTCAGAGTTCCATGGTCGGTAAGAGAAACCAACGAAGAAATTCTGAGGAGAGGAGGTGGAGCGTGGTGCTTCAACACTTGATGGAAGAAAAGATAGAGGGAAGGAGATTGGGCAAAACGAGAATTTCGAGGCTCCACAATATTGAAAATAGGACGGGGATAAGAATCACAGGAGAATTAATTCATACAGCAAGAGACAGGATTAAATGGGCAGAAGTGATTGCAAACATCCATTAATGGATAGGAGAAGGAAAAGAAGAAGAAGTCTTGATAAAAACGGACCACTTGTCTAAATTGAGGCGTAGGAATTTTCAAATATGAACATTGACATTACGTAGCTTCAGCGACCTTTTTTAAATTAGACTGTAACAACTACATTAAATTTGGAGACAATTTTTCTAATATTGAATTAAATCCTTGATGATTATAAGTATCAACTTTTGCTTGAATATAAATTGCTTGTAGAACTGATTCACAGTTTGAACTGATTTTGTCTAATATTTTTTTTTATTTAATATATGGTCCAAGATTCTTTCTGGGCGAAATTTTCCGAAAATGTTTTTCATCATATTTATTTTAACTTTGTTTTCTCTTACCCTGAAGTTTTTTCTGCATAATTATAGGAGAAATAAATTGAAACTGGAATTTGTGCAAACATTTTTATTGCTCAAAACCTAATTTTTTGTCAAAATTTAACCAATCTGCACTCAAAACTTGTATTATGTTATTTTTTACAAAGTTAAAAACTCATAAAAATCTACGATAATCAGTGAACAGAATTAAATATAAAGTTAGTAAATATATGTTTAAATAAAATGCATATCAGATAAAAATGATACATCACTGATCGATGTAAAGATTTGTTATTAGATCGAAAGAGAAACAATTAATCTTCTCGACATAAATTTGACAATGGTTCGGTCATTCCGGAAGACGAGACAACCAATTTCAGGAAACATAGATCAGCCATTGCAGGAAGCTATGACATTGTTCCGTTATCGACATGCAGCTACACCAAACTCCTGATTCCTGTCGGTTTTCATGAAGCTTGCGTGTGTGTTCAGGGCAGTATTTAAGGGACACGGAACCTACGTGTAAGTAAGAATACAATGAAATACGTAAACCTTTATAATCCTAAAGACAGAACTTATTCATGATGTTGTAATAACTATTATTATTCTAGGACTATTTAACAATTGTTTATTGATCAAATATCAACGATACATATAGTCTAAATATCTCCCCATTTTTCGAATTTCGTTTTCTCCTTTATTAATAGTATTTATAATATTTGATGAGTTTTTTCCGTTTGTTCGTCTGTCTGAAATGACGATATCTCTGGGTTTTTTTGCATTTGATTCCTGTAACTGTAGGTAACTGTAGGAAAAAATTAGACCAGGACAAATTTGACGTTTCCACCTATTGCGATCTTCATAAAAACATTATTTGACATTGACAAAAATGCCTAAGAAAGAAGAAATCTAAGAAAAAAGAATTTAGTTCCTGTGAAAGCTGATTAAATTGTAATATTTGTTTATTTAAAAACCTAATTCAACGGTATATTACCTCGCGCCGAGAATTCGACGAATTTTTGCCTTATTTGACATCTTTTGAGGATCTTCTTTCCCAACTACTTCTTCTTTTTCCTCGGCGTTCCACTTGTACTTTGGCATTCGATTGCAATGAATTTTTTTCAAAATCTTTGTTTTTACGAATGATTTATAAGAAAAAAAATATGTGAAATATCACTCTTGAAGATTTTATACGGTTTTATGATGTTATACCCCATATCGGAGCCCTTGCTGCACTTTTCCAATAGTTAATTCTTGTATCCCGTTTTTACTATTACGAACTCGTCCACTGATATAAACCATGAAGTCTGTCCTATTCTGATATGTTAATCTAAGATAAAATGTAGTGAGTACGCCGGTTATTCGTTTTTTTGTGGCGTTTATGTTTTTTGATCTGTTTTTTTTTTGTTTGTTTACAAAATATAGATTTCCAGGATTTCAAGGAGACTAACATTCTAGAATGTGATGATACTATATTAAACGAGGCTCCAGTAGCCGTGAGAGTCAACAATTTGACGTCATTGTGACAAGTTATCTAAACAGTGTATTTAAATAAATGTCCCTTCGGGTACGTTATTGAAAATTTTTGGATAATTTTCCATTTATTTCGTTGTCCTTCCTCATATATTTGAATTTTTGCTAAAACGGCAAGCAGTTCTTTACTAATAAAAGTGATTTAATTTGTGAAAACAGTCATTAATTATGCGAAAATTAGATATCCATACTAAGAAATAAGCAAATATGTGTATTTTGACAGAAACTGCTAGAAACATCAACATTTTTTTGTTCTGTAGAAATTGGAAATTTCGTTAAAATCAATTCCTATTTTTTCCATTATCAAAGCTTATTTGAAACATTGAAGATATAAAAAACAACCGGATATCCCAATTTCTAATAAATATTGTAAATAAAAACTGATAATTTCATGTCGAATCATTGATGTGTATTGACGATTTCAGAATTCAGTATTATATTTATAATTGAACCGCAAATTTGGAGCTAAATCTGGCCCTGGCGCTGGAAATACAACGGGCATGTAATAATCATATTATTTCGGAAGACAGGCTACGATGAAGCATATCTCTGTTCCATAATGTCAGTATCAATGCCTACAGTTAGAATGATAATACTATGGTCAAATTGTTGTATTTGTTTGATTTGCGGTAAACCGTTGAAAGGGATGAAATATAACTACGTATTCACGAAAATTTGTTGCAATAGGATATTACAAAGACACAATAGATACGTCTCGATATAGTATACTAACATACGAATATATATAAACTATAGTTACTAGTGATTTAGCTGAAACTATGCGATTCACGTGATGGTTATTTTCGAAACGGAAATGGGAAGAAACTAACCTTTTGAAGTGAACCCGATTTAGAAAAATCACAGGATAGGGAACCAAGAAACATCTCTTTGGCATAAAAAGTAAGTTAGTTGATAAATAATGAAGGAGTTATCATTTCCGAAAGAACTATCCTATCAACAAACCGCGTTTTATCGAAACCATGGGGAAAAAGTGACTTCAACGAGCTAAACTACACTAAAAAATGACTGGAGACAAAAATAAAGTACGATTATGCAAAATTGAGTAAATCAATATTACTATAGTGATTCAAGGTTTAAATTATGGTCGATAAAAGCTGGTTCTACGGTGCCCTATTGAACAATTCCATCTAGAAAGAAACTTAAATATCATATCAGTATCATGATTGTTGTGAAGTTCATATTAAGTTATAGTTTTATTTTATTTTAGAAAGTTTTACTTACGAATCGAGTTTATAATACCCGCGCATAACTAAAGTATTTTAAATAAACATTTTTTCGTATTTTTTCCTATGCAATTCAAATTCTGCAATTCTGCTCAGGCCTTTTTAATCTCTTTCTGGGAACTCTTCGTTTGTAACCATTATTTAATAACCTCGAGTCAGTCTTCGAAAGACAGTCAGCCTTCGTCAACTATAAAGTTCTTCAAGTTTATATTATAATTATTGAACTATTAACTCAATATTAATTTATATATGAAGGCATGAAGCACCTATATATTGTGGAAGGTACCATGAGACAGAGCAAGCTCGTTCGTTGCCAGAGATCAAAGAATTATTCTCTGATAAAGTAAAATACATCTTAATTCATCATTCGACAGCAGAAAATATATTTCTCTGATACAAAGTAGCTTACTAAACGGGATATCGCCATGGAATTGATCACCATCAAGCGACAGTTGGAAGGAACTTATCTAAATGTGATAACTGATGATTCAACAGGTTACTGAATCAGATGAGTAAGATCATAGCTGAAATTATTCTGAAAAGAAGCACAAAAACCTAGCTGGATTGTGAGGATCAGTACATACATATAAGTACTTCAGAATAATATAACTTTTTTTTACAATGGAACATCCAGGGTACGGCACAAAAGACAATTATGCCAGCAAATCAAAATCGAAGGAAAACGAAGTATAAAGTGTCCAGAATCAATTAAAACCTATTTAAAAAACTGGACAACGTTGAAATAAATATAAATTACATGCAACAGACAATTATCTGGCTTCATAATGAATCAACATCAGTTAGACTAAACACAAATAGCAAAAATATTACGACACAGAAACAAACATAACCAGTCAAGCATCTATTAATAATGCAGTAGGAAAAAGAAAAAGAGAAAGACCTGTACGAACATGAAGAAGAACTATCAAGAAACAACTTTTACAGATAGACTTAGAAGATAGTGACTTTATCGAACCAGCACAGCTGCTGCTCCACTTGGAGCTGAAAGACGATGATGACGATAGAGCGATAATTGATTGAAAGTCCCTTCAAATAATGGAGGTCCAACAACTTGCAAGGTTTCGAAAAACTGTGATTTTATTAGACTTTTGTTGCTCTATATTTTACTTTCGTACACTTTTGTTGCGCAAAATGTAATTAATATTATGAACAACCACCAGCTCTCAATGAATTATTTATATTTGGCAATACACTGTATAATGAGTAGGAAATTTCTATTCTCAGCTAGTATCAAGTGCCGAAAGCATCTCGTGGCATTTTTGAAATCACTACTTTCGAAATCAATTGTGGGAATCCGGCAACAAATTTGTTTTTATTTTGTTGGCATGCGTTGTTTTTATAACAAAAACAAATATCTAAATTTTTGACTGGAGAGTAAGTACAAACATTCTTGTATAAATAAAATACTATTCAAATAGCTACTACAATAAATAAAACTATTAACAATGAAATATGATTGTTCTGTCAATAAACAACATACTGCTACATTTCAGTAGGTACTTTTTCAATTCTCGAATAGTTGGTAGGTTGGAAATCGTGAGCGATACCACCCACCACGAATGCAACAATCCAAATGTCTACGTAGCATCGGTCTGCCGTTAAGTCCGACAGTGGCACGTATTTAGCTTGGATACGCATTTATCAAGGATAATCTGACGAGACGCTCGGTCATTTATGTCTAAATTGACAATAACGACATGTTGAAAGAATATATTTCGATGGTGTAATCATCGACTACCATTCGATCGTAAATATAGTGCCCCTTGTATAGTAAATATTGAGACGTGCGCTATCCGTATATGATTCTTCTCGGCGCTGCGGTCTAAGCGAACCGCAAAAGGAGATGTTAACGATAGATTATGAGTAATACGGTAGAACGAACTAACAGGTTCATAACACATAAAAATCAAAATTTATTTTTTTACTTTTTACTATTTAACTTTTTACACTTAAAGTGCATCACGAGAAGGTTAGGTTAGGTTGATATATACAAATATCAAATAAAAATAAATTTTTCCAACCTCAATATCGATATCTCGAAAACGAAGCGAGATATCTAAAAAATTTTCATTTTCGACTTATTTACAAAATGAATAGTCAAATCCAGGCGCCACGGAAATCGTACTCGTGCCAGAAATAAGTTCTAAAAAAATTGTCTAACCTCAAACCTTATTTTGAAATCAAAAATACCCTACCTAACCTAACCCAAAAGTGTTAAGATCAACTAAAAAGCGTCAAGTTAAGTTAAACATAAATTTTACATCTTTACTGTCACTTTGTATTATCTCTAAAGGCAGAATCATTTGGGACGTTATGTTCGGAAAATAATAAATTCGGTCGAATGTTTGATGTGTACTGCATCATGAATATATTCAAGAAATCAATTGATCCAATTATAATTTATGGTCAATTTCACAAATCGCCCTGTAAATTAATAAAGAAGAGGAGTTAACCCTTTTAACTAGTCACCCTTAGAGGCTCTACCTATGGTAGAAATATGTAAAGTATTTGGATCAACGATTTAACCTGCTTCTCAACTGAGGAGAAAATTCTTTCGAGTGTCAAACTTCGTACTGTTTCTACAACAACTATCATGAACCATTATTCATCCAATTTCAACGTTTTTATACAGAGTGTTCCAGGACTCGATGCAAAAAATTCGTTTCTGAGTTATAGGCGAAATCAGAACTATCTACATATCACATAAACAATAAATTTCATCGAATTAAACAAAGAGTATCTTTTTGTTGAAAAATCGATTGAAAAATTTATCGTATATTGTACAGGTTGTCCATGTAAAAGTTACGGATTTTTTACACACTATAAGTATTCATCCATTAATAGCTCACATATTATGGAAAATAAGCATTTTCAAAAAATCATATCTACCAAAATAATGGGTGCATTGAGTTGAAATTCTAGAGAAGGCTTAATTTAGATAAGGTTCAACTAGAAAAAAATCAGCAACTCGCTAACTCAACCATTATCGAAAATACGTATCAACAAATATTGATATGAAGCATACCCATTTTCAAAAAATCATATCTACTAAAATAATGGATGCATTGAGTTCAAATTCTAGATAAGTCTTAATTCAGGTAAGATTCAACTGGAAAAAAATCAGCAACTCGCTAGCTCAACCATTATCGCTAATACGTATTAACAAATATCGATATGAAACATATCCATTTTCAAAAAATCTTATCTACCAAAATAATGGGTGCATTGAGTTCAAATTCTAGATAAGTCTTAATTCAGGTAAGCTTCAACTGGAAAAAAATCAGCAACTCGCTAGTTCAACCATTATCGAAAATACGTATCAACAAATATCGATATGAAACATACCCATTTTCAAAAAATCATATCTACCAAAATAATGGGTGCATTGAGTTCAAATTCTAGATAAGTCTTAATTCAGGTAAGATTCAACTGAAAAAAAATCAGCAACTCGCTAGCTCAACCATTATCGAAAATACGTATCAACAAATATTGATATGAAGCATACCCATTTTCAAAAAATCATATCTACTAAAATAATGGATGCATTGAGTTCAAATTCTAGATAAGTCTTAATTCAGGTAAGATTCAACTGGAAAAAAATCAGCAACTCGCTAGCTCAACCATTATCGAAAATACGTATCAACAAATATTGATATGAAGCATACCCATTTTCAAAAAATCATATCTACTAAAATAATGGATGCATTGAGTTCAAATTCTAGATAAGTCTTAATTCAGGTAAGATTCAACTGGAAAAAAATCAGCAACTCGCTAGCTCAACCATTATCGCTAATACGTATTAACAAATATCGATATGAAACATATCCATTTTCAAAAAATCTTATCTACCAAAATAATGGGTGCATTGAGTTCAAATTCTAGATAAGTCTTAACTCAGGTAAGCTTCAACTGGAAAAAAATCAGCAACTCGCTAGTTCGACCATTATCGAAAATACGTATCAACAAATATCGATATGAAA
The DNA here is from genome assembly GCF_026230105.1 of Diorhabda sublineata. Classification (NCBI taxonomy): domain Eukaryota; kingdom Metazoa; phylum Arthropoda; class Insecta; order Coleoptera; family Chrysomelidae; genus Diorhabda; species Diorhabda sublineata. The sequence continues at coordinate 32,900,894 of NC_079479.1, forward strand.
CATACCCATTTTCAAAAAATCATATCTACCAAAATAATGGGTGCATTGAGTTCAAATTCTAGATAAGTCTTAATTCAGGTAAGATTCAACTGAAAAAAAATCAGCAACTCGCTAGCTCAACCATTATCGAAAATACGTATCAACAAATATTGATATGAAGCATACCCATTTTCAAAAAATCATATCTACTAAAATAATGGATGCATTGAGTTCAAATTCTAGATAAGTCTTAATTCAGGTAAGATTCAACTGGAAAAAAATCAGCAACTCGCTAGCTCAACCATTATCGCTAATACGTATTAACAAATATCGATATGAAACATATCCATTTTCAAAAAATCTTATCTACCAAAATAATGGGTGCATTGAGTTCAAATTCTAGATAAGTCTTAATTCAGGTAAGCTTCAACTGGAAAAAAATCAGCAACTCGCTAGTTCAACCATTATCGAAAATACGTATCAACAAATATCGATATGAAACATACCCATTTTCAAAAAATCATATCTACCAAAATAATGGGTGCATTGAGTTCAAATTCTAGATAAGTCTTAATTCAGGTAAGATTCAACTGGAAAAAAATCAGCAACTCGCTAGCTCAACCATTATCGAAAATACGTATCAACAAATATTGATATGAAGCATACCCATTTTCAAAAAATCATATCTACTAAAATAATGGATGCATTGAGTTCAAATTCTAGATAAGTCTTAATTCAGGTAAGATTCAACTGGAAAAAAATCAGCAACTCGCTAGCTCAACCATTATCGCTAATACGTATTAACAAATATCGATATGAAACATATCCATTTTCAAAAAATCTTATCTACCAAAATAATGGGTGCATTGAGTTCAAATTCTAGATAAGTCTTAATTCAGGTAAGCTTCAACTGGAAAAAAATCAGCAACTCGCTAGCTCAACCATTATCGATAATACGTATCAACAAATATCGATATGAAACTTACGCATTTTCACAAAATCATATCTACCAAAATAATGGGTGCATTGAGTTGAAATTCTAGAGAAGTCTTAATTTAGGTAAGATTCAACTGGAAAAAAATCAGCAACTCGCTAGTTCAACCATTATCGAAAATACGTATCAACATATATCGATATGAAACATACGCATTTTCAAAAAATCATATATACCAAAATAATGGGTGCATTGAGTTGAAATTCTAGAGAAGGCTTAATTTAGATGAGATTCAACTGGAAAAAAATCAGCAACTCGCTAGTTCAACCATTATCGAAAATACGTATCAACAAATATCGATATGAAACATACCCATTTTCAAAAAATCATATCTACCAAAATAATGGGTGCATTGAGTTCAAATTCTAGAGAAGGCTTAATTCAGGTAAGATTCAACTGGAAAAAAATTAGCGACTCGCTTAGCTCAACCATTATCGATAATACGTATCAACAAATATCGATATGAAACATTCCCATTTTCAAAAAATCATATCTACCAAAATAATGGGTGTATTGAGTTGTAGTTATAGATAATTCTTAATTTAGATAAGATTCAACTGGAAAAAAATCAGCAACTCGCTAGCTCAACCATTATCGATAATACGTATCAACAAATATCGATATGAAACTTACGCATTTTCACAAAATCATATCTACCAAAATAATGGGTGCATTGAGTTCAAATTCTAGATAAGTCTTAATTCAGGTAAGATTCAACTGGAAAAAAATCAGCAACTCCCTAGTTCAACCATTATCGAAAATACGTATCAACAAATATCGATATGAAACATACCCATTTTCAAAAAATCATATCTACCAAAATAATGGGTGCATTGAGTTGAAATTCTAGAGAAGGCTTAATTTAGATGAGATTCAACTGGAAAAAAATCAGCAACTCGCTAGTTCAACCATTATCGAAAATACGTATCAACAAATATCGATATGAAACATACCCATTTTCAAAAAATCATATCTACCAAAATAATGGGTGTATTGAGTTGTAGTTATAGATAATTCTTAATTTAGATAAGATTCAACTGGAAAAAAATCAGCAACTCGCTAGCTCAACCATTATCGATAATACGTATCAACAAATATCGATATGAAACTTACGCATTTTCACAAAATCATATCTACCGAAATAATGGGTGCATTGGGTTGAAATTCTAGATAAGTCTTAATTCAGGTAAGATTCAACTGGAAAAAAATCAGCAACTCGCTAGCTCAACCATTATCGATAATACGTATCAACAAATATCGATATGAAACATACCCATTTTCAAAAAATCATATCTACCAAAATAATGGGTGCATTGAGTTCAAATTCTAGAGAAGGCTTAATTCAGGTAAGATTCAACTGGAAAAAAATTAGCGACTCGCTTAGCTCAACCATTATCGATAATACGTATCAACAAATATCGATATGAAACATTCCCATTTTCAAAAAATCATATCTACCAAAATAATGGGTGTATTGAGTTGTAGTTATAGATAATTCTTAATTTAGATAAGATTCAACTGGAAAAAAATCAGCAACTCGCTAGCTCAACCATTATCGATAATACGTATCAACAAATATCGATATGAAACTTACGCATTTTCACAAAATCATATCTACCAAAATAATGGGTGCATTGAGTTCAAATTCTAGATAAGTCTTAATTCAGGTAAGATTCAACTGGAAAAAAATCAGCAACTCCCTAGTTCAACCATTATCGAAAATACGTATCAACAAATATCGATATGAAACATACCCATTTTCAAAAAATCATATCTACCAAAATAATGGGTGCATTGAGTTGAAATTCTAGAGAAGGCTTAATTTAGATGAGATTCAACTGGAAAAAAATCAGCAACTCGCTAGTTCAACCATTATCGAAAATACGTATCAACAAATATCGATATGAAACATACCCATTTTCAAAAAATCATATCTACCAAAATAATGGGTGTATTGAGTTGTAGTTATAGATAATTCTTAATTTAGATAAGATTCAACTGGAAAAAAATCAGCAACTCGCTAGCTCAACCATTATCGATAATACGTATCAACAAATATCGATATGAAACTTACGCATTTTCACAAAATCATATCTACCGAAATAATGGGTGCATTGGGTTGAAATTCTAGAGAAGTCTTAATTTAGGTAAGATTCAACTGGAAAAAAATCAGCAACTCGCTAGTTCAACCATTATCGAAAATACGTATCAACATATATCGATATGAAACATACGCATTTTCAAAAAATCATATATACCAAAATAATGGGTGCATTGAGTTCAAATTCTAGATAAGTCTTAATTCAGGTAAGATTCAACTGGAAAAAAATCAGCAACTCGCTAGTTCAACCATTATCGAAAATACGTATCAACAAATATCGATATGAAACATACCCATTTTCAAAAAATCATATCTACCAAAATAATGGGTGCATTGAGTTGAAATTCTAGAGAAGGCTTAATTTAGATGAGATTCAACTGGAAAAAAATCAGCAACTCGCTAGTTCAACCATTATCGAAAATACGTATCAACAAATATTGATATGAAGCATACCCATTTTCAAAAAATCATATCTACTAAAATAATGGATGCATTGAGTTCAAATTCTAGATAAGTCTTAATTCAGGTAAGATTCAACTGGAAAAAAATCAGCAACTCGCTAGCTCAACCATTATCGCTAATACGTATCAACAAATATCGATATGAAACATACCCATTTTCAAAAAATCATATCTACCAAAATAATGGGTGCATTGAGTTCAAATTCTAGATAAGTCTTAATTCAGGTAAGATTCAACTGGAAAAAAATCAGCAACTCGCTAGTTCAACCATTATCGAAAATACGTATCAACAAATATCGATATGAAACATACCCATTTTCAAAAAATCATATCTACCAAAATAATGGGTGCATTGAGTTCAAATTCTAGATAAGTCTTAATTCAGGTAAGATTCAACTGGAAAAAAATTAGCGACTCGCTTAGCTCAACCATTATCGATAATACGTATCAACAAATATCGATATGAAACATTCCCATTTTCAAAAAATCATATCTACCAAAATAATGGGTGTATTGAGTTGTAGTTATAGATAATTCTTAATTTAGATAAGATTCAACTGGAAAAAAATCAGCAACTCGCTAGCTCAACCATTATCGATAATACGTATCAACAAATATCGATATGAAACTTACGCATTTTCACAAAATCATATCTACCAAAATAATGGGTGCATTGAGTTCAAATTCTAGATAAGTCTTAATTCAGGTAAGATTCAACTGGAAAAAAATCAGCAACTCCCTAGTTCAACCATTATCGAAAATACGTATCAACAAATATCGATATGAAACATACCCATTTTCAAAAAATCATATCTACCAAAATAATGGGTGCATTGAGTTGAAATTCTAGAGAAGGCTTAATTTAGATGAGATTCAACTGGAAAAAAATCAGCAACTCGCTAGTTCAACCATTATCGAAAATACGTATCAACAAATATCGATATGAAACATACCCATTTTCAAAAAATCATATCTACCAAAATAATGGGTGCATTGAGTTCAAATTCTAGATAAGTCTTAATTCAGGTAAGATTCAACTGGAAAAAAATTAGCGACTCGCTTAGCTCAACCATTATCGATAATACGTATCAACAAATATCGATATGAAACATTCCCATTTTCAAAAAATCATATCTACCAAAATAATGGGTGTATTGAGTTGTAGTTATAGATAATTCTTAATTTAGATAAGATTCAACTGGAAAAAAATCAGCAACTCGCTAGCTCAACCATTATCGATAATACGTATCAACAAATATCGATATGAAACTTACGCATTTTCACAAAATCATATCTACCAAAATAATGGGTGCATTGAGTTCAAATTCTAGATAAGTCTTAATTCAGGTAAGATTCAACTGGAAAAAAATCAGCAACTCCCTAGTTCAACCATTATCGAAAATACGTATCAACAAATATCGATATGAAACATACCCATTTTCAAAAAATCATATCTACCAAAATAATGGGTGCATTGAGTTGAAATTCTAGAGAAGGCTTAATTTAGATGAGATTCAACTGGAAAAAAATCAGCAACTCGCTAGTTCAACCATTATCGAAAATACGTATCAACAAATATTGATATGAAGCATACCCATTTTCAAAAAATCATATCTACTAAAATAATGGATGCATTGAGTTCAAATTCTAGATAAGTCTTAATTCAGGTAAGATTCAACTGAAAAAAAATCAGCAACTCGCTAGCTCAACCATTATCGATAATACGTATCAACAAATATCGATATGAAACTTACGCATTTTCACAAAATCATATCTACCAAAATAATGGGTGCATTGAGTTGAAATTCTAGAGAAGTCTTAATTTAGATGAGATTCAACTGGAAAAAAATCAGCAACTCGCTAGTTCAACCATTATCGAAAATACGTATCAACATATATCGATATGAAACATACGCATTTTCAAAAAATCATATATACCAAAATAATGGGTGCATTGAGTTCAAATTCTAGATAAGTCTTAATTCAGGTAAGATTCAACTGAAAAAAAATCAGCAACTCGCTAGCTCAACCATTATCGATAATACGTATCAACAAATATCGATATGAAACTTACGCATTTTCACAAAATCATATCTACCAAAATAATGGGTGCATTGAGTTGAAATTCTAGAGAAGTCTTAATTTAGGTAAGATTCAACTGGAAAAAAATCAGCAACTCGCTAGTTCAACCATTATCGAAAATACGTATCAACAAATATCGATATGAAACTTACGCATTTTCAAAAAATCATATCTACCAAAATAATGGGTGCATTGAGTTGAAATTCTAGAGAAGGCTTAATTTAGATGAGATTCAACTGGAAAAAAATCAGCAACTCGCTAGTTCAACCATTATCGAAAATACGTATCAACAAATATCGATATGAAACATACCCATTTTCAAAAAATCATATCTACCAAAATAATGGGTGCATTGAGTTCAAATTCTAGATAAGTCTTAATTCAGGTAAGATTCAACTGGAAAAAAATTATCGACTCGCTTAGCTCAACCATTATCGATAATACGTATCAACAAATATCGATATGAAACATACCCATTTTCAAAAAATCATATCTACCAAAATAATGGGTGTATTGAGTTGTAGTTATAGATAATTCTTAATTTAGATAAGATTCAACTGGAAAAAAATCAGCAACTCGCTAGCTCAACCACTATCGATAATACGTATCAACAAATATCGATATACTCCGTCACTATTTATTAATACATATCATTTGAATATATAACGAATTTTAAATGAAATAATTTGAATATTTTTCGATGAAACTGAAGATAAAGGATCTTCAAAAAATAAAATCGAATCGAATAGAGCGCGATATCAACCGAGAAATAAACAAAAAATTATCTTGTAAATCTGTTTTTATCTAGATGCGAAATTGGCGTAACAATGACCGATCGAACCGAAACCGGAAGAAGCATCTTCAAAAGATCAGAAAATAGAGATAAGCGATACCGTTTATATATTTAAACTGTTCTCAAATACGAATCGTTGCATAAATTAACTTCAAAACAGAAAGGTACAAGAAGTACGATACAGGAAACTATAAAACAATTTAATAACATATTTAAGTGCTGTTGCTGAAATATAAAACAATGGGAAGTATTATTTGTTCTGAGTCAGGTGGTCGCGCCATTTTATATATACGGAAAAAAATAATAAACGTTGTGTGTATATCACTGGTATTTATTAGGTATTGTTCGTGGGAGTATAACGAATCGTTTTTTTTTTCCCGATAAAGGATGTTGATATAATTATTAATAACACTCTCTAATTCACTATAATAACCAGCTACTATCGGTTGAAAATACATTGTTCTTTGTTTCTACTGGGAATATTTATCTCTTCTTCATCTACTACTGGCTTTATTTTAGTGACAGTACGTTGAAATATCATTTCCTATATTAATTATAGGGCACCAGTATATGTTACTGTTTTAAATAAATAATTAGGTTAATTAATACGGATGAAATTTGAAAATGGTCCGACACTTAGGTTGATAATTCAGCAGACCTTCTCTGGTTATAGTTTCCTTGAAAAATCTCAGCTCCTCTAGCTTGTTTCAATAATTCTATTGTTCTGTAGCTGATACCACAGAAGGGTTCAGGCCCCATGAAGGGCTTTTCTGCTCCCGGTGTGCCTCGGAATCCATAGCAGGGTTTATTTTTCTTGTCTAGCTCGTTTAATCCCAAGCCAGTTTGAATTGTATGCTCAAATCTTCTAGATTGAACTGGACTAAATTTCTGCTTGAAAATTGCTTGTGTTACTCAGGCTTTCAGATATTTTTGGGCCCGTTCACTCCAATTCCAGTTTGGTATGCTTCTTTAGATCCATCCGTATACCATTTAATGGCATTTCTGTGCTTTTCTTGATGATATTTTGATCCCATTTACTTCTAAAGCTTAGTATTGAGGTAAATTTTTTCTCAAAGCTAAACTTTTTCGATACATCATCCCGAGACTTGTCTCAGGTTAAGTACTTAGCATGCAATATTTTTATATTAATTCGATATACTTGTCTGAACATTTTTTCGACTTATGAAACAAGAAAAAGTCTCACGGGGCCAAATCTGGAGAATACAATGACAGAAAATCCAGAGCTGGAATTTTAGACATAGAATCGATTGAAACAATCGAAATAACTCTACACGATTATGTAAAACAGATGATAAACCTCTCATTAACACTTCTGTCTTCTGTTTTATTAATTTTTACTTTTGTCAAGGATAATAGATATTTGTGCTGTGACTTATTTTAATTTCAAACATCAACATCGATGATGAATATATGCAAAAACATAATGGAGCAAGAATGCAGATGGTAGTTTGCAATTAAATCATTAAAATACTGTCTTATAGTAGCTGCACAATAAAATTTAAAGAAATCTTCGGTAAAACGAGATCCGGAGAGGGAACGCCTCCTTCCAAAGATAAAATATAAAAGGCGTACAAAGCAAGTGATCAAATCCCAACATTTATTCCGGTTAATTGGAACGCAAATTATATGGAACACAATAAATTAGATACCTAAGTATTATTTAATTACATATGTTGAGTTGTTACTTTGTATAAACTAGATTTTCTGGCATCCTATTACTAATTATAATTAAATTTAATTGCAGCGTGTGTTTTTGATAAGATCAGGTGGCGGAGTACGAGAGTTTGTCTATCAGTAAAAGCGAAACGTGTATTTAATAGATGTAGATTGAAGATTACGGATAGGTAAATAAAAACTAACCAGGTGACCTGCGGAAACATAATTTATTATAGTAGATTTAGAGATAAGTTGTGTAAAATATTAGATTAGAAAATTAATAACTCAAAATTATTTTTGAAATTTTGAAAATGACTTTCAAATAACTATAGACGTATAAACTACCTTTAACCTCAAAATCTTGAAATATTTCGAGTCTATCATCGACCATGGCCTATGTCACCAACGATGGACTGAAGCTACAGAAAAATATGGGGAATCCAGAGCAATCGCACTGCACCATATCGCTTTTAATGAGTTTAGCATGCCAACCAACTCTTTCTTCTGATCTTGAAAACATTCTGGAGTGGAATAAAAGCAATCTGATTGAGTTTAATGCAGCAAAGACCCAGCTCACATTCGTTCATTTTTGGGGAATTGCTCATAGATTTGGTGCTCGTCTCCAAAGTATACCCTAAGGATGCTCGACCCAATACAGTAAAGATCAATTCGACGTATAGACGATCCAGAGTTGACCAGAAACTCGGACAGCTTAGAGCATAGAAAAGAAGTGAGATTGGGATCACTCTGATTTTCTGAGCTGTCCAATATAATCACATCTAGAACAGTATGTGCAAGATCTACTCGATGAGTAGATATAGCGTGTTTATCAAACACTACAATCTACAGAAGTTGAAGATCAATATCCACAGGCTACCCACACAGCAAGCACTACTCGAGTGATTCGTTTTTACATAAAAAAAAAATGTTTCACAACTTTATCGATTTGGTGTCATTTTTACTGCATGTCACTTGCACTCCTAGGAAGAAATTTAATTACTTAAGTATTAATAACCAAATAAACGTTAGATAAATTATCAGATTGATTAGAGTGTGGAAAATTAATCTTTTCGTCTTTTGTGGTGAATTACGTACAAGTCTTACATCCGATTATGAGGAAAGCGATAAAATATAATAACAAGCAGGCTATTAAGAAAAAAAAAGCGAATATTTGAATCAATTACAAGATATACCTTATTTCGATAAAAGGATTGAGGATATAGGATGTAGTGAATTTGAACAGATCAGTTGATGAAAATTCCTAAGGTCCTTCTCACACATACATAATTTTTGTGTAAAGAGAGAAAGAAATGCTTCATTGTCAAATAATTGTGGATAAAGCTTGTAAAAAACTAACACAAATAACTAAATAAAATCACAAATAAAATATTACATTACATTCAAACCTTGTTGAACAGATAATCTACTATTTATTAGTGAACCGTCACAGAGCCGTTTATGTGTGAAAAGGGCCTAATATTAGTTCTCCATCAAACACACAAAACACATCGAGAAACCTTTTCAGAATTGATGAAGATTGATACGTTTTAGTACCAAAATAATACACAATAGACGTGTATTAAAATCTTAACAAAGTTCGATTAATGAATATTTATATCACACAAGTGAACCGTTTCCGTTCGTATTTCTCAATAATCTCCATATAATCCGCATTCTTAACGTAGCAAATAATATTGTTTTATCACAAATGAACCATAGTTTGATTTATAACAATGAACAATCTAAAAATATCTTTCATTATTATACTGTTGTGGGTACAAGCAGTTGACGATGTTCTCGTCCAACTAGTCATGTTTGAATAGATCGTACAAATCATGATTTAGCAGTAATCGTGATTCAATACTTCGAATCGGTAAACTTTCTATCGAATTATATGGAAATGATATTGTCATAAAATCGAGACAACAAAAACATGAACGGTAGATAACGAAATTGATCATAAAAATACTATGGGGGAATATTGTTTAATGCATGTAATCGAATATACGTCGAGTTTGAAACGGCGTGTCATTAAAAGTTAAATTTAATAATCTATTTTAATACGTTATTTTTATGTAGGATACGGTACTACTAGAAATTTTATTTTGTCGTAATTAAAAAATTCAACCGTGATGCAATTATGTCCTATAATGAACAATTTCAAATATTTTGCACAATTTCGCACTCTTCCATCACAGTAATCTACGGGCCATGTGCGCTGATGCCAGCTTGAAGATTTTTGTCGTAAATTAAGGGAAACATTGAGAAAATATTCACAATCAAACTTTTTCGTTATACACTTTAAAAGTTATTTTAATTTATATTTGAAATAAGGGAAAAATTCATAATATCGGTATCACTAACTGTATTTTTTTAAGTATTTGGTGTTGAAGATTCTGAATTTAAGTAATTAAATTTCATGCGTTAATAACATGGTCGAAAATATTTCTTTTTTCGTAATAACTACTCAAACACTAGAAATATTAAAAAAGGTATCTGTTGAATTATGAATCTATGATGGAACCGCCCCAACATTTTTCAAAATGATTGGCCCAAATATGACGTAGATATTCACCAAATATTCGTGGATTTTAGACAGTTCATACGTTTAGTGAAAGCCACAATAAGTAAGACACTAATATATCTGGTATTAACCGGATTCCATACGAACAGAATGATCCAGAACATTACAAGAGTATCAGATTTCATATACCTGGGTGTACCTAACCACTGATGTGTGTAGTTCATACCATAAAGATGAAAATTCACACTGCAAAGCCACTGATATAACAATTTGATATGGTTTATTTCAATCCCGTTTGCTATTGATAATTTCAATAGAATCTAACATTGATTGGCTCCTTAGAAGGAAATTCTGATCAAAAAAAGCGAATTTTCACTAAAATTCGGGCAGGAACGTCTGCTAGTGCCTAATGTTTAAAAAAGTCTTGCTTCATTATGCATACATTCCAAAATTTCAAACCAAAAGTTACAAAAAACTTTTACAATATCATTTAGTACAAAATTACTAATTTTTATTATATCAACTAGTTGTATCTACTGCAAAAACTTGGTAAGAGTCCTATCAATGAATTGATTTCATTTTGAAAAACATTTTCAGACCATTATGTATACAGGGTGTTACAGAAACGAGGGGTAGTCGTATGAGAGATTCAAGATGTGATCTTACAAAAGTAAACAATAAAGTCATACAAATACTCGAAATGAAAGTTAGAATATTCGCTATTTGTATATTAATGCTATTGAAATAGTTTATTTAAAGAATAAAATAATAGAAATAAGAGATTTTTGGTATAGACCAAGCTAAAAATGGAGTTTATACGCTTCAAATATTTACATGAAACTTCTGACCAAACACTAGACGTTGACAATTTGTATAGAGTGTAGTAAATCTAGATAATATGAAAACGGTAGCTCGTTCAACCTCTCTTCGGTCTGAGTAAACCCGGTCAACGCGCATTAATTATATACCATTGACGTTAATTAGTTATGGCGACACTATGTGTGTATTTATATAATTATTATATTGTACTCGGCTTGGTACTCGACCATACACGACCATCATAATTTAATTAAGGCAATATATATTCGATTTCATGCAAATACGGTAATGGCAGTGTTTTCTGTTATGGAAGAATTATGGGGAGGAGGTGTGGCGAATCGACCATTACAACCATAATTGTTTAGCCGAAAAACTTCAATCAAAAGTCATCCAAAGAGTTGAATATACAATATAAAATAAATTGCATTTAATATATTTTGTGCACTTATTTTTGAATAACTGGATATTCCTTTATTTTGCAATCGATTAGAATAGAAAATTACGATGAATTATCTTATTAAAAACAATGTACAAATATGAGATAAGAATGAATCTTCTTCAAAGTAATGCAATGAGAGTATTCCTTGCAATGCCTTCACGATAATTTCTGACTTTTTTGTATGGTTTGGCTTCACTATAACTTAAAGTTTATTTCATTCTGTGAGAGTTAATGGATTTCTTTCTGTTCAATCTCTGTCTATATCAATTTCAAACTGAATGTTATCAGCCACATCGTCCTAATTTCAGTTATTGATTGGTAACAACAATTCGGTGATGAAAACTATTGCACAACATAACATTGATTGTACGACAGGAATCATTTCTTAAAGAATTTATTACTAACGTCTGAAATTTTCTTCAAGAGCAATACAATCATTCTAACGATTCTCTAACTTCTCGATGTCGTGTTTGTACAAGTATTTGTCTTTTGCCTCATAATCAATTTTAGTTTCAGCGATTTCTTCTTCATTTGAGTAGAATTTCTTATCGACAACCATTTTTTTTTGAGATAAGCGAATAGCCAGTAGTCACTGGGGCAGATCTGGACTATAAGGTGGATGAAGAAGATATTCGAGGTGTAATTCGTTCAAGTTAACCATCGTTGTCATCAATTTGTGAATCTAAGCGTTGTCTTAGTGAAACAGTGGTTGTTTCTTCGACATATGAGGCCCTTTTTACTTAATTTTTGCATTCAAACTATCCAACAACTCTATTTAGTATTCGCTATTAATTGTCTCTTCCTTTTGGATGAACAATATTCCGAACGCATCCAAAAATACTAAAGCCATAACCTTCCGCTGACTGTTATGCCTCTGGACGTGGTATACGAGCTGCAATACATTCAGATGATGATCAAAACGTTTGTTTTGTATTCGCTAAAGATTTTATATAGTCACATAGCCAAAAAGATAGTGTTTGATTGGAAAATAAGAAACGAGCAACATTGAGAAGGGAGAAAACAGTTGATACAGACCATCGCAAGGTAATTTTGTTACAGAATAAAAACTTTTGGTTGGTCCAATAAATCAACTCCATTATTGTGTGGCCGAAGAAATCGATGATTGGAGTGAACTTCAAATGGATTACACAGATTCATAGCCAGAGATTTTTTGGACCAAGAAGAACGTGAAAACAATTTCTTTATCGTTAAGATAGCCTCACATGACTGGGCTCTGGGTCTAGATTTCCGTTCGGCAATTAACGGGAAGATTATTACAAAGTAAATAATGAATATATAATGCAATTAGGAGCCATTTAACCATCTTAAGCACAACCCAAAAATAAAATGAAATTAGCTGTTGATAAAGCAGTTGTCACAACAATCGTTTTATTCAAAATTTTTCACATAAATATTGAAAATTGGCGAGAATTTGATTAGAAAATTCTACCGAAACAAGAAAAACAAAAACAGTTGAATGGAGAGCGAGAGATAAAGAAGTAGTCACTAAATATAAGTCTGAGAATAAGTGACAAGAATATTGGTTTTTCTTTAGAGCATGGATAAATAAGAATCTTCAATTGTTTGGAATACTCTTTTTCCAAATGTTAATAGGGGTTCCAATAGAAAAAAAACTACTATTTTCATTGTTGATTCACAAATGTCAAGTTTTATTTTGGAACTGTTGAAAATAAAAATAAAATTTCAAAGATATACAATTATTAGATTACTAATTATTTGGATAATGAGATCATCTTGAAATTAAGATTGTAATGTTTACACTGGTTAAATATTGCATTAGAAATATTTAATTATTTTTTCATAATTCAAGTATTGCGTTAGCAAACGTTTCACAATTGTAAATATTAAATTTAAGTTCGACTAAAAATATTTTCCGAAAAACTTTTTATTAACTACTACAAAATGAACATTCCAAAATTTCATTTTGAATTATATTTGTGAGTAATATAATCTACTTGTTTCCTGAGTTAAAAAAGTTCTATCGAAAATCAGTCCTGTGGATAAATAAAATGTACTTACTAATTTTGTAAAAAGTGAAGTACTGAACTTACCTAGAAAAGAAAAAAAAATAAGAATAAGTATACGTATAATTGTTATAAATTGTGACAAATGAATATTTTTATCAACAGAAAAAAAAAACATGTCGAGCGATTTTACCAAATTTTATGTTTCCAGCCAAATTAATGATAGAAATATTTGTCCCTCAAGGAAGTGGAATATTTTTTTTGCAGTATAAATTTAAGACTTGACAAAATTGTTTCCGTATTGACATTAAGGCATTTTTTCGGATTCCGAAATTGATTTTTCTATTTTTTTTTATCATTTTTTTTTAATCTCAGCTTACAGGATAAATAACAAAATGGCGTAACATACGTACTATACTTGATATATTTATAAGGAACAAGCGTATTCATCGTCGAGAAGAATGCTATTAATATGACAAAGCATCAGAATTTGACAAACAGAAATCGTAGAAAATAAATTTAAATATTCACATAATTTATTTTTTCTATTTTGCACCTATACCATAGTCAGTATGATACAACAACAAGTGTCATACTGAGTTCCAATACGATATGCAAAATTTGAAATTTTAATGTTGGCAATAGTGACCTGTCAATGTTAAATGTCAAGTAAAAGAACCAAGTTATTCATGGCGTCTGTCACGTTACGTAATTCTGGAGGTGTGCCATTGAATTCTTCACCAATTTTCTTGTAAACTTTCGATTATTTTAAATATAACGTGCCGGTTCGACGCCTGTCTATTTTGATCATAATTTTTCAACTGATGGTATACGTCGAAGTCGTATCAAAATTTTTAAATTTGGTTTTTGTTGTGGTGATGCAAGTTCATTCTATTTTCTATTTCTGACTTCTTCATTTTAGATGTGTACAATATAGAACTAATATATGAATGGAATTTTAACATAATATAAAGAATTATGCCTTTAGTATGAACAATTTGTGACGTGTTCGGAACATTTATAATTATAAGGTGAAATAAAAGATCAAGATAACATTTTACACGTGAATTACGGTCTATATTTGTTTTAACATTCATATTTAAAATGTTGAATTCAAATGTTCTTGGAAACGTAATGGAAAATACACAGCTATTATTATAACTATCTGACATTAATTATTTATATGAAAGCTATTAACGAATAGGCATATTTGCAGATGTTTGACCTCCTTATAATGTAATTAGAATGTGTATTTACCGAATATGTATATTATTAGAAACAATGACGCTATATAAAGAAATAGGTCAATGGATAAAAATATTTATTCTAATTTCTGTATTCAATTAACTACAAATGGGTAATGTGAAGTGGTAGTTTGAGTTTTGAGAAGAGGAACTAGTCAACAGACACATTTATATCATCTATCGGCTAAAAACCTTTGCTTAGATGTGCTAATTTTGAGTTTCATTAAAAAATATCAGTTCTCTCAATTGAAAGTAATTAATTAGAGAATTTTGAGAAGAAAAACAGTTGATATGCTCAATTATGTCATCCATTTACTAAAAACCTGTGCTTAGAGGTGCAAAATTTTGAGAAATAGATATCAGTCGTCTTTTTAAAGCTTTTCATACATTAAAAATGACAACTACGAAGCGCTAATTTTAGTTTTAAGAACAAGACAAAGTCGACAGGCTCATTTATATCGTCTGTACACTGAAAATAGGTGCTCAGAGATACTCATTCTTAGATTTGTAAATAATCTGCTTCTTCATTCATTAGAAATGAGTATAAGGTTGTGAGTTTTGAAAAGAAAAACCAGTCGATAACCAGTCAACTTGAAATAGTTGTTTTTAATAATAAAATAGTTTGATTTTTGGAAAAAGAAAAGAAAAAATAATTGTGCTCTTTTTTTTCATCTAGTCAACTAAAAACGCGTACACGTCGATTGTTTTTTGTCTGCTGAGAAGACTAGTACGAGATTTTGTGTTTTGGAGAGACGTGATCGTTTATATAATCTTTTCAATGAAATCGAATGCTTAGAGGTAATAATTTTGACTTTTGTCGAAATCAAACAACTTTATATACTTTATAAACTGAAAATATGTCCTACGAGGGTGTAATCTGAATTTCGAGAAGAGAAAACACTCATTTATCTCATCTTTTCAATGGAACCGAGAAAATAATTTTGTGTTTTGTGGAAAAATCAAATTCATTTTGCTATTCTTAGATTCAAAAACAAATAACGTGCTTATTGAAATTGCACCTCCAGATACAAAACTTGAATGTTATTGAATATTATAATATATTGAGAATTTTCCATATTTCAATCCACGATAAAGAAACTTATTCGCCCTTCATTTTATGTAATGAATGTCGTAATTTGAAATTTCACAGCTAGGGAAAACATAATTTCAACTTGTATCAACTAACATGCAAATATATTGATTAATGTTTTTGTTCATAATGGTAAATGAGTGTTAACCCTTTATTTCAGTACCAATACGTACCAACTTATATAAAGATTATATCTCAAAACATTCGACTGTAATAACACATGCTGTTTGATATATCATGCGGCGTTTAATGAGTTTTCACTAATTGAACTTATTTCAGTGGTTTGAATATGATAGAAGTGATTGCTCGGTTACTGCCGTCACATTCATACATTTAGTCTTATTACTACACTAATAATTGGAGAGTCAAAATATCCAAAATACTCTCATCAACGAAATATAGAAATTGATTAGATTAATCCATAGACTATCAACAAAAATGAAGAATCTAAAGAAGAACTGAAACATCTTCGAAAATACCCTTCGGTAAAAAGTTACAGAAACCTTCAAAGATTGGGGTGGTTTTGGTATACTAAAAATATGCCGGAGAATAGATTAGCAAAAAGGATAATTGATGAAGAAGAAGTAGATACAATGAATTGCAGTGCAAAAGTAGTGGATCACAACCTGTAGAAAAGAATGTGAAAGCAGTTGAAGACGCAAAAGAATGTACCTTAAACACCTGTAGCTTTATAAATATTGAAATTAGTTTTTTGACGGGTACAAAATTTGACGTTTCGACCAATTTCGGCGAAGCTGGTACAAATTATACTAAAGTCAAAACTCTCAGAAGCAAACGCACCCAGAAAAGCCTTAGTCTGCTTAATTTACTAATATCAATAATGAATCCTCAACTTCTTTAGTTTCAGATCCAATCAGATAGATCAGACGATAAGGCCGGGCACAAGTTGAGACGCAGTGAACACGTTCAGGGCAGTACTGCGCAAAGAAAGGCAACTGTGTGGCGCAGTTGCATATTGAGACACAGTTTTCGTTACTAGTTCACTGCTGGACGTGTTTTCTCCTCTTCAATTTTTTCCTAACATGTGAGTCGAATTCTGATGAGGAGTTCTTAACAATACTTCTACTGCACCAGAAGTCAAGTTCGAAGCGGTCCAGAAGTGAATTTATGAAGACAAACTCACGGGGAATTTGCGCTGACGAGGGAGCTCTCGAATGAACATTTTAATGATTGTTTCCGTCTTAGCCGAGCTGAGTTCGATGAAGTTCACAATATGATTAAACATATAATTTACTCCGAGGGATGCAATGCTCAACCAGCAATTGGAATTACAGAAAAACTGACTATTTTCTTCGCGATATTCCATTTTCCACGAGTTACAGGAGTTTGCTGTCCTGCACGTGTTTTAACTTGCGCCCGGTCTAATATTTGACTCAAACTAGTACAGAGGACAATGGAAACTGTAGTATCGGAAAAATTGATAGTATGAATCACTAAAAAACTTAGTACATAGTAGTAAAATTGAAAAAAGAACTTTGAATTAGAAAAAATTGGCGGGAACTGCTCAAAACGATTAGACTTGACTAACAAGCAACGACGTATGATGTTTTTGTTTCATCAGAGATATATAATATAATAAAGAGGCGAAATAAGCATTTTAAACAAAATTTTTACCTACAAATCTATATATTATTTATTGATTTGATGCTGTTGAGATCCGGTTAGCGCGACTAATTGTTTCAAAGTGATACTCTGAACGAATAATATGCGATGTTCGACCAGAAGCACCGATATTCATTACTTTTCCAATCGATATTCTCATTACACGTACCATTGAAGGTACTTCATTTGCAATAAGACGCAATAATATTTCGAAGGCAGATAATACAATTTGATAAAAGCTGAATATAAATGAATCGTTATAACCATTAACGACAAAATAAATTGTAAATGGTTACCAGGCTAGTTCGTTCAGTACAACAGAGAATATCAAATTAATAATCCAATTTCCATTACGGTCCAAATAAATAATAAATAAACTATTAAAGTTTAAGACTCCGTCTATTAGAGATTAAATCAGTCATAAATGTATGAATTGTGATAACTACGATTGCAGATTCGATCTGTGGAATTTATTTATCGGTAGCCGGGAAATAAAATCAATTTTATGACGAAGTTTGCAGGTTCTGTTGTTGTATTCTACAAACACCTGTGCTTTTGGTTTTAATTACTGATTTCAAAAGTTACGAGGCTCGACAGAACAGAAACGAGAATATGCGTGAAGCGTTAAATAGAAAATTACAGTGCAGTACGGACTCGTTTAGGTAAAATGTCTCCTACACGAGATTAAAATCCGTTTAGTAATTTGAAATTATCTTTTTACGTGGGTACAAATATTTAACTAAATCCACCCTTTCTTTTAAAAATTATTTCAAGTATTTTCTCCTACACAATGTAAATTCCGTTCTGATTCATCAGATCTGCTGCTGCTGCCAATATATTCTGCAATGTTTACAGACAAAAGGCCATGAGTGATTCAATGATTAGAATATGGGTCAGTCTGTTCAATTTTTGACGTGACAAGTACACGATGTGGACACCTGTCTTTGGTTAATGATGAACTGGTTCACGCAATTGAAGAGAAGTTTTAGCAAAATTTTAAATTTACAATTCATGAAATTGTTGAAAACTTCTGAACAACATGGAATACAAAAAACAAATGGATGGATAATGTATTTCAGGTTTTTATACACTGCAATGAAGACGGTGACGAGTTTCTTTGTTGGAGGAAAAACTAAATGGTATTCAATGGAATGGTTTTACACTTCTCATCACCAAGAAAATCTTGACGTCGTGAAAACTTTAGTGCACCGTTTTTGGAGACATTTTGCTTATCTATTTCTGATTAAGACCATTAAGAAATTGCGCCACGCTATACAGAATAAGCATCAATTTTTCATAATGCCCTCACTGTAAATGTGAGAAAAGAACTCCTACAGGACTTTGGGACGTATTGGATCATCCTCCAGATAGCCCGGGCCTCGCTCTTAGCGACCTTCATCTCTTCTTACATATAAAATCTTTCCTTTGTGGTCAACACAACATCAACATGGTTCAAAACTCAAGCGACAACCTTCTACGAAGATGGCATACAAAAACTTGTGCCACGCTATGACAAGTGCCTACAAAATTCTGGAAGTAGAAAATTAGTTCAACAATTGTAGATCTTCGTACAATAAATGTTCTGTATCTTCAACAATTTTTTTATATTGATAACATCTTTTTGGTGATATGCCAGGAGGCAATTGTGTGTTCTGGGGTATTCACAATAACGATTGCTGCTTTCATATCTTTTTAATAGTTTTCCTAGTGGTACCTGGTACCCTTTTTGCTCATCTGCTTTCTAATATTCTACCTGAGTTACTAGTTCTTCTTTGATATCCAGATTTCTCATTCTATCTCTTAATATTAATTGTTCTTAGCGTTTTCATTTACGTTGTTGTCTTTATTTTTTTTTTTGGCTTTTAATTCCGTTGCATACGTGAAAATATGTCGTATGATGTTTTGTAGATTATTATCTTGGTATATGCTGCTATAATGACAATTTATTCGCTGTATTTTTTATATAAGTTAAAAACTTTACTCGAGTTTTTCCCAAATTCACATATTTTTTTGCTGCTTAATCAATTCGACGCATTTTCATCTATGTTTATCACTATTTATGCTAGTAACTTTGAATATATTTTTTTCCTTTTAATAGAATTCTGTCATGGTGTTGTATTTCGAATATTTAACATCTTCTTGAATCTCTGAGCTCCAGCTCACATACCATCTGTTTGGTGGTTTGTTTGTTTTTTTGTCCTTGATGCTTTTATCGTGTTTGTTCCATCTTCTATTTAGTAGGCGCTATAGATATCTTCATCCTCTGGCACTAGTCCAGCAACCACATAACACTTTTAATGATTATACAACCTGTGTTGAATTTGTTGACGTTTTTGTTTCTTTTCATGATACTATTGAATAGTGTAGTGTCTCCCTGTTTTATCATATTCATCATCTGTACTTCCTTGGACAGTTTCGAACTGATTTTAATCCTTGTTATATAATTTCGGTGTTCAGTGCTTCAATAATATTTCAATATTTATGTTTTATCAATGGTCAAGAAAACATATCAGCATGGGCTTGTTGATATGAATATTGATGTCTTCTGTCTGAATCCGTGTTGTTTTCCCGACGTTGGATTCTCATAACTACGATTTTAGCGAGAAGTTTCAACACTTTGTTTATTATGTTCCCCAATTATTTTGTTTATAATTGATATTTTAGGAAAAGACACATATTTGATAGAGATATTGTCCGCCAATGGAAAATATTAAACAAAATTTAATGAGAAAGTCCAAATGAAAACTTATTGTTAATTAAATTAGACTTTATAGCCACTATATTCGGTTCGAACCAATATATTATGTTTTGTAATTGGTTTCGAATTCATACAATTGGATTATTTCTGTTTCGTTTATAAAAATGATATTTGCTTTTACGACTGAATTAATTGTATCAAGTGAAACCAACTTTAGGGTAAACATTCATGTATAGAAATCCTTTAATAATTCGAAATTAATTTACATTCATAATTATTAATCTTCCTTATGCCCCATGTGTTTCATTAATAATTAATGGAAAAATAAGGAAACTACGAAAATTTCCATTAATATCAACATTAACAAAAACATCATTTACTATAACTGATTATAAGAAATGATAAATTTACTCACTGGGACACAATCAATATCAAAGAATCTTCACAGAGAAAGTTTTTGTTTTACTTATTCTTAATTGTAAATTTTGATAGCAAAAAGTTACAAAGTTTGTTGGTCCTTCCCAGATCAAATCATCGAAGATCAAAGTTACCAAAACCCTATTTTTATATTGTTATATATATTCTTTTACATGTATCTTTTCACTCAGCGCAATGCGCTTATTAATATTAATTGTTCTATGCCACTAAAACCAAAATATGATGCAAGATCTCGATCGTACTATGCACAACCGTTCTTGGAAATGATTGACCATACATCAAAAAATTGTTCGAGGACAAACGAACCTAACTTACCAAAATACACAAAAAGAAACATTTTTTAGAATATTCCACTAATCTACAATCCAGAATAAAAAAAATTGCAATAGTTTATATTGGGCAAACATCACAATATTTATGAGATAGATTAAATCACGTATTCAACAAATGTCTAATGATGGTCACTGACAATATAAAATGAAATTTCACAAAGAGTAGTCATTCGATATTCGAAAGACAATAAAAACTTTCAAGATGACTTGTGAGTTTCTCGAGAATTGGAAACAATATGTACGTGTTATTATCATGATTATGGTCCGCCCAATTTTATTGACAAAGGATCTCCATTCCCTTCTGTTTTTTGTTATTTCTGTCGCCTTTGTCCATGTTAATTTTATCTGTTTCAGTTCTTTCATAACTCGTAGGCATTTGTTGATGAATGTTTGAGTTTTCTAGAACATCTTTCTATTATATTTCGTCCCCATATAACGGAACAGATGTACTTATTGGGAAACGTCAAAAGCTCCCAATATTTCCTATCTTGAGCAATAGATTAACATCTCGAAATTATGCTTTTTTTTTCAAATAAATGTTAGAATTTCATACTATATCATCCCATTTATTGTGAGCGTTCGTGTTTGTATACAACAGCTACTTTGTCATTCCGTTTAACAACTAAAAACTTTAATGCAGGAAGTGATAAAAAGAGTTGAAAGTTTTGATCCCTCTTACTTCAAAGCTCTCTCTTATATAGTCGAAAACAATCCTTTAATAACTTAGCTTCAATCTTAAAGCCGTTACTACAATATGACAGTGCCGTAGGACACGTTCAAAAAATTCATGAACTATTATTATATCATTATGAAAGTTCTCATTTTCTCGCACTCAATGAAAAAGTCTTTTCTTGTTACAAGGACCAGATAGTTTTTTGGCTGCCATCAATAATATTGTCAAGAATTTCTTGTCTTTGTGTGAACCTTTTGGTAAATCATATGATACATTCAATCTTATAATTTACTAATGTAAATATATTAATTAAAGCATAATAATGAAATATTTTGTATAGAAGAAATAAATTAGTCACTTTTAATATTGATTCATTTTGAATTATTCATTGTCTGGACGTGATGAATGTCCAGGTGTAAGAAAAGTCGTATGGTGTTTAGTCACCAACGAATACCAATCGTACGAGTTAAATCGACGAATGACGACAATATCTGATAGATATACAAAGCTTTAAGTAATCGACTCGATTTTTCAAACGTAGAAACCAATAGGAAACGTATAATATCTTTAATAATTTATATCCTAACCGAAATTCGGCATCAACAATTACTGTAATTTTGTAAAAAGTTTAATCTAAGAATCGATATATAAAACTCATATTTCTATAAACATTATCAAAATGATGTCCAGCAAAAAATTGGTAGATTATAGAGTAAAAGAATAGAGAATCTGATAGTTCATCAACAAGGACTAAATGATTACTGAATCGGATTATCAGGATAAAACAATCCTACGAGAGAATAGAATTGGAAATCTGTCACAAAGCCCAAGGTAATCTCAATCTAGGAGGATGGTTCCAGCAGTAACTGGCCCTACAAAGAAAACAAAAAATTTTGGAAAAAAATATATTTATTTTTCAACTTTATCTCCTTATAGTTTTCTAAGCGATGTTAGATACTCTTTTTATAATAAAAATAGTCAAGCTCCTCAAAATAGCAATTAACTGTTGATATAACCTTTTCATTGTAAGAAAATCTTTGATCAACAAGCAATTTTTTAAAGTCTGGGAACAGAAAATAACCCGAGGTGCTAAATCTGGCGAATAGGGTATATGAGGTAGCAATTCAAACTTTAATTTATTAACTTTGGCTATTGCAATAACGGATGTGTGAGCTAGTGAATTGTCTAAATGAAACAACACTTTCTTCATAGCCAAATTCGGCCGTTTTTGCTTGATTTCATTGCAATAAGTTCGCCGTTGGTATTTTTTCGTTTTTCAACATAGTCAATGCAATTTATCCCACGCGTATCCCAAAAAATCTACGCCATGACCTTGCCTGCAGATGGAACGGTCTTTGCCTTCTTTAGATCCGGTTCATTCTATTGTTTTGATTGTTTTTTTTACGGGTCTGAAATGATAGACCCACGTTTCATCCATGGTTATGAAGCGGCACAAAAATTCGGCTTTATTTCTGTGAAACACTCTATGGAAACATCTATTAAATGCCTACTACGTCTGCTAGCTCACGCACTTTCAATCGACGATTACCCAGTTTCGCTTTGGGGATTTCTAACTTATCAAAATTCCACAGAAAGAACTACTAATCTACAATCCAGAACAACAAAATTAGCAATATGTTATATTGGACAAACATCACAATATTTGAGAGATAGATTAAACTACGCCACCAGCACTATCAAATGACAGAATGGAAAGAACCCTGCGAATTATATATTTTTTCTCATTTTAGCTTAACTTGCCTCAACCACTCAGAATTTTATAAAAAAATACAGATGTGATGATGTATTTAAATAAAGAAACTGTCTATAAAAGCATAAATGTTGCTGGTGATGAAGAGGTTTTGGTTTTATCTATGAAGTTAAAAGTTTGTCGTTGAATAAGTTAGTATAAAATTTCCGTCATAATAATCCTACAGTCCCAGTGAATCGAGAGTTTTCACGTAGAAAAAAAAACAAAAGAAAAATATTTATTTCAACTACGAGAGATAAACCGAAACCATATTTCAGATACACTGCATTTTTACCTCGAATTGTGTATTTATATTTTTTTCACTTTATTTTCATCTATTGTATATGGAAACAGCTTTTCAATTTAGAGGAAACAACGGACAATATATATCTGCAGGTGTGAAAACAAGCATTTCCATTTGCTTGAAAATGAAGCAAACCAAC
Organism: Diorhabda sublineata; assembly: GCF_026230105.1. NCBI lineage: Eukaryota > Metazoa > Arthropoda > Insecta > Coleoptera > Chrysomelidae > Diorhabda > Diorhabda sublineata. The sequence goes on from NC_079479.1 coordinate 32,925,039, forward strand.
GTTGAAATATTTATTTATCCACTTAGCTTCGTTCACCGCTGCTGTAAGCTTTTCACTTTACTTTAATCCGGAGTTTTTTCAATCATAAGGTTGCGCAAAATTATGAAAATCTAAATCTACGGTAAATTTTCTATAATCTAGATTCACTGGTTTGATTGTTGGATAAAAAACAAAAAAACGCTATAGCAATATGTAAAATGTCTTGAATACTTTTATCAACAGCCTTTTAAAACTTTAATCTTCTACAGAAATTACAAAATTACATTGGACTAACGCTAAGTCTAGTTTAGGTAAGGTTGGTACAGACAATTTAATCACCCTTCCATCTCTTTCATTTTATAGTTTATTTTAAAAGCATTTTTCCTTGGTCAAATCTTTCTGGATATCAAGCTATCACTTCTGCCTATCTATTTGTTCAAATTGTTGTTTTTCTGCACATGCAGTCTTATTTATTTCGTTTTTTTTTCTACGTGGAGGATATTGCATCCAGATTTCAGTTAGTACTACTTCTAGATGTTCATTAGCTTTGGACAAAGGTATATTTTGAAAAACACATAAAACCATTATTAATCAAGCAAAAACATTTCCATAATAGTGTAAGTTTCCTTAGAACGATAATTCGAAGATTGCATCGATTAAATAATTAATAATTTTTATTTTGCATACATTTTCTTTGATGTAAAGTCCCTTTTTTTGTCTGTATGCACTTTATTGCAAATTATTTGTATTCGTTACTGATATTTTTGTTCCTAATTACCCCTATATATATTAACTTTGTAAATATTATTATATCAAAAACTCCTGAAACTGAAAAATTGCGCTACCCTAAAGAATGTAATATTACAACCCGGGAAAGTGCGCCCTTCAGCCCTTGAGTTACATCCTACACGCCGTGTAAGTCTGCACTTTCACGTTCACTCTTTGGACAAAAAAAAACTAAAACTGACGTTTATAAGGGATTAGTTGCGAAACGTCCTCGGACACTGTCAAGCTTATTAGAATGAAGTATTGAGTTAAATAACTTAGACTGTCATTTTATGACGGTAACGTAAATCTATTTAATGTTAGTTTTATGAGGTGCTTAAAATTTTTTCTTATTGATGTTTTTAGTTAATGTCTCTCGATATTAATTTTTTTTACTACTGGAAACAGCAACTTTAAACAGTGGTACTATTTAACCAGTCAAGATATTATGTGGTTTAGATATAGAGCTTTATCGCCCTCAACAGATTGAACTTTTTTTCAATATTTAGTTGAAGGTTTCTGCACAAACTAGGTTTGACTTAAAACCAAACGTTCATTTGTTTAATACTCAACGATTTAGATCCTTGTTAGTAGAACTGATCATTCTTATAAACTGAAGTAGCACAGATTATTATTGGATGAAACGTCGAATATCAAATACGACAAATCTAGGATTGCTGAGCTCTAGCTAACATTTTAGTGACCAACTGCAACTAAAGTTGAAAATTTTTCAGTTTTCAGAGAAATTTTAATGTTGAAAGGTTGAAAGCAAACAATGGACAGGTGGTTTAGTAACTGATGGTGACAGTTTTGAGTAACCTCGCTTTTTTTGTCATCTACCTTCTTGATTCCATTATGGGAAAAAAGTTATTTTCTTTCTAACAACTATTATTTTCATATTCATGAATCCTTTTTTTCACTATGGTTAAAAAATAGAGTTATGTTGAAATATGAAAAACTGGAAAACTTTTTAGTATTTTACCATTTCTTTATTATTCACAGTCGAATTCAATTTTACAATATAACTTGAAAAAACAAAAACATTACGTGGAAATAAAGTAAATTATAAAAAACTACCTCTACAAGATATAAACATTTTTTTTAGAAGTATGGGGTGTTTGTCAAATTATTTCCAATAAGAAAGTGAATATGAACTGAAGAAATGACAATAAAGTCGTTTCAGTTTCGACAAATTGTGTTCTAGTGTCCTAAAATCTGCGAATCGATATTACAAAAAAGAATCTCGATTCAATTGACTTATTATACGGAAGGAATCGATTTGATCGATTCATACCCGCATATAGAATTGGAACGAAGTCCAAAAAAAAGGTGGTCTCGTTATTTCTGAAGGATAAATCTTTCCAAGAATGAGCATTGCATAAGCGGTTAGGTTCTAGCCTTTCCTTTCACAATTCCAGAGATAATATATTCTGTACATTCTTCAAAATGATGGTCATGAACCACAGGGAAAGATGAGTTTATTTGTGAGAAGTAAATTGTGTGTATCACGTGAAAATCTACTAATTTACTTATTTGAAAAATGTAATGTTTCACTTCACCCAATTTTTTTTGTGTACCATCAACTATAAAATATAAATGTTTGACGTTTGGAAAAAATTGAGGTCACTTAAGAAATTGCGAATAATTTTAACGTTAATATTGATAAGAATGAAAATTCAAATTTCCCTTGCCTGTTTTCCAGTTTACTGTTGATTCCTTGTGTAAACCTAACGATTGCAAAGTGTAGTGATTTAACAGGCCCATAATACCTTTAGATCCGATTGTTGTGGCAAGAATTGTTGCGCTGTTACAAGATGGTCGGGGCCAACGTGAAACTGCAAGAATTGTTGGTGCTAGCCTTTGTGGTGTGCAAAGGGTGTATCAGCTCTTTCTGGAGACTAGCCTGATCACTATAAGACCAGGGTCTGGGCGTAAAAGAGTTACCACTCAACGAGATGACCATTTTTTGGTGTCCACAAGTTTGCAGAATAGGCAGCTACTGCAGTTTCACTGCGAAATCAGTTGGAAGAAGTGAGAAAAGTCAACGTTAGTGAATGGACCGTTAGAAGAAGACTTCATGCTGCTGGACTGTCATGCAGAAGAATGGCTACAGATCCCCCGATACAACTCCAGCATCGGACTGCAAGATTGACATTTGCCAGAGATCACGTTCGTTGGAATGATGATGACTGGAGCTGGGTATTGTTCTCAGATGAATCGCGTTTTTGCCTTACTGGGTCAGATGGACGTCGACGAGTGTGAAGAAGACCTGGAAAGATATGCTGAAGTTTGCATTGACGAGCGTCTTCCATTTGGCGGTGGGTCAGTTATGATTTGGGCGGGAAACACTGCACAAGCTCGTGCAGAGTTGGTCTTCATAGAAAAGGGCTCCCTAACCTCTCACAGGTACATTACGGAGGTGCTAGAAGACCATGTTATACCTTTCATGATGACTATGGGGTAACTTAGTATTTTATGCAAGATAATGCGAGACCACATACAGCCAGAATTGTCAGGGAGTATCTGGATGAGGTAGAAATTAGGCGGTTTGAGTGGCAAGATCGCAGCCCAGACTTGAACCCCATAGAACATGTCTGGGACGAGTTGGGACGACTGATCCGCAGACACACGCCAGCATCAAGAACTGCCCAGGAGCTGAGAAGATTGATGCTGCAGGAAAGGGATAACATCAACCAGAATGTGATCCAAAGTATGCCGCGCCGACTTCAAGCAGTCATCAATGCAAGAGGAGGGAATACACGTTATTAGTGTCAAGTTTTTTATTTTGTTCCTTACATATCTTCCATAACAACAAAATGTTGACTTTCGCCCAAAATGTTGATTTTTTGCTTTTTCAGAATAAATCACTAAATCTCTTCTTTAGTATAGAGTATCATATCAGTTTACAAAAGCACATGCAATGATGTACAGTTTGCGAATTCTATCTGAAAACGTAAAATTTCAAAGAACATGGAAATTTTGAGGTGACCTTAAGTTTTTGCTCGCCAGTGTATATTGATGTCATTATCCTAATTTAAATCCTGAATTATTTGATAGAAATTACTCCTTAACTGACCAAAAGCAACTTTAGTTGCTTGGGCGTAACTTTAAGAGATTATGATTTGTTTGTTCAAGACTATGTTAAAACTATATCAATTAAAAAAAGTTTTGGGCATTAATAGGTGAATGTTCTTCCTAGTGGTATTTGGTTTCTTGCACTTTTTGCTCATCGGTTTTCAGGCATTCCATCGAGATGATCTCTCCAACCTTGTTGATGTTCTGTAACACATCTCACCACATTCAAAATAGTTAATTCTAATATTTCTAATTTTCTCAATTGTTTTAAACCTTTCCATTCCCGTTTTTCTTATTACTCTTTATGTTATTGAGGTTTCAGCTCTTATTTGTACTATATTCTACTTGATATTGCTACTTCCAGATCATTGAATTTCATTTTTAGTTGTATTATATTATTGTCTACAGCTAGTTCTTTGGCTATGATCAGTATTTGAGCCTTGTTGAGTAGTTTAAACTACATTTTTCTACCGTTGTCTTCAACCTATAAATTCATACATCTTCATTATCTTCCATTTTAATCAATCCCTCATTCTATAACTTGCTGTGATCTTATGGAACATTTCAATTATTCTGTCCATGATATTATGAGGCTAATTTATTTAATTCGCATATGAAAAGAAAAGCATAATACAAACATTTACCCATTTATATGGAAGTGGTCTATTACTACCGATATATTTTGATAGCAGATTTCAGTCAACCAATAAAATCTCTATAAAAACAAACTCGGTCGATTTCCTTCAATGTTATAAATGTTATATATAGATATCGTACCTGCTGTTTGTATAAAATACTTTGTATATTTGAAACTCTCACATTTACTACTGGTAATTTAGTTTAAATCCGTCAGTAAAATTTAATGTCATATTATACTTTATTGATAGTTAAATACGGAAGATATAAACGTTCCCCTTGTACAATGTTTATAGAAAAATATGTAATGTCGAACTTTAAAAATACGATCCGCTATACACACATTGTTTTAAATTTTGCGCCAATGGAAATAACACATTTCTCAAATATATATTGATCGCCTATAATCATAAAATTTGTTGTTAAAGAAGATTCTTGAATCTCACACAGTTCCAGCATCTTTCTCTCTTTTTATACCAAATAATATATTGTGAGACTACACAAAGTTAATAGTTTCTTAATCTAAAAATCTGCAGAATTTTGGTATTGTCGTTGCAAAGTCTTATTTCAAAAATTTGTTGGTTTCGATAAAAATGATCGTACTTCTTCTAAAAAATCGTGTTTCTGTTCGTTGCAAATACCAAAAAGTATTCAGCTATTAGTTTGATTCACTTGTTTTATTCCACCTTCCTAATCCATGGACGAAGAAGTTCGAATAACACTAAGCAGCACCGTCTAGTCTAAGACGCTGTCGAGAATTTCGCGCAAGGTATCCAGGCTTTCTGACCGTCTTCCAAATGTGTGAATTAATCGAAATCGATTCGGAGAGTGTCTCGAGATCCGATTCAGGAAAATAATTCATTCACACTAATTGAGAAACTGAAGTGGTTAACAATATGAACAGAGTTGATCTCTCGATATACATTTGGATATTCTCACCTCTGTGTATCAGTACTTCACCTTCGGTTCTATTATCAAATACTCTAAATTCAGATTCCCTCGCGTCATTTACACTTAACCTCCATTGAAATTTGTATAAATTATCCTCAAAATCTAAGAAGAAATTGTTTATTAAACTCTTCCCATTAATCACCTCTCAACTCAATTCCAGCCGTCATTGTACTAGCAACTCTTCCTTTTTGATCCGACAAGGAGGACAAATTTCAGTGCAGAACGAGCTTTTCTCAATTCAACAACATATGTACGTTGCAGTATATACACATACATACAAATCTGTCCAAACAAAAAACCAAAAAAAAGATCTTAAATATCATTAAAATCTTTCGATCTCTTTTCTACTATCATCAAACGTGAATAGTTGTGGTGTGAATCGATATCGAAAATAAAACCTTGAGATCAGGATATTTAGAACAAAAAAATACAGACAAACTCCTATGAATTTCGTATTTTTTAGTCTTGGAACAGATAGAAATGAAAATTCTCAATGTTTGTTTAAAAGTGAAGATGCAACGAATTTTTTGAGAAAACAGTTCACCAGCTGATTCCTGGACTAAGTAGATATCATTTTCATGAACAATAAAATAAAATCCAGAATGTTCTGCAGTTTTATGTGCAAATTAGGAAGCTTATCTAGATGGTTGTCACGATGTAAAGTAAAAAACTAACTGACGTTACCTAATTTTGATTAAGTATTATATTTTATTGTTAATTGAGTTATTAAAAGTTTTTTAACGTTTATATGCCAACAAAGCCTTTGGAATGAAATTGAAAATAGCAATCTTATTAAGCATTCAAAATATTGCGATAACATTTTTATAAAGCCATTTTATAAAGATTTTTTTCGATCTATACTGCATCTCCTCTCAATCATGAAGAGAGAGAGATTCATTGAATTATTTGTGAATGGAATAAAGAAAATTGTTCATGTGAAGTGAGGAATTTTTCAGGTTTCACCCTTATACAGGAAAAGTTTCTCTCTGCAGGGCTAGAGTCATGATAGAATTAGGAGGATGAAGTGATATGGACTAAAATAGCATGAAAAGATCAAAAACAGACTTGGAAAAACAAACAGCTGAGGCTGACTGCCATTTGGATGCAGATGACCAGCAAAACAGGTGATCGACAAAGAAGGATTTCGAAAAAACAAAAATAATGAAAAAGAAAGTAAGGTAGTCTTCAGAGAAATTTTCTCTTGGATTATAAGAAAAGGGGCCGTCTAATTGTGATCCATTATCGACATAAATGTTGTTACTAGTATTGGCAGTACCTGAGAATGGATTCCTTTTAAAGAAATGGTTGGGTAAAGTACGGTAGGTGATTGTCCTACTTTATAAGAGAGAGATGGTTCATTGGTAGATTCGGCATTAATCTTTATATACGGGTAGACTATAAAAACGTGATTCAAGATTACATATTTTGAAAATTGCAAAAATTTATCTATCTATACACGGAAAATTTCTACATAAAATATAAGGTAACGGCCCTGGGAAGAGCAGGGAGCACTTCTGCCTCTCCAATTTAAATAATTGAATACATGAATTCGTGATAAGCCACCATGCATAGTGCATGAAGCAAATTTGATAATAAATAAAACTAAATAACGCCGATATATACGAAACGGATGCCATAAATATTTATGATATTTAAAATAATAAACAAGTCTTGAGATGGACTACATAAGGAAAATAAGTGTATCTTGAATTGTTTACGGTTTGGTTTGTTTCGCTCTTGCGAGATCGCTTTTGTCTGTAACTACCGTTATAAATTTAACAGTTTAAATGCGACATGTATGTCCCTTATCTTGCGATACAAGTTGGAAAATGGGGATGTTGACATATACGTTATGATTCACAACATAAAAACAATTTTACGACACTTAAACATTCTAAGAACCTAATTTTTCTTAAATTAGAAGAAATTAATTCAAATTGGATACACCACTTATAATTACATCTTGTTCCAATCAATTAGAAAGTACAATGGAGGCCAAAACAAAATTTACTTAATCCCACATCGCACATTGAATAAATATTCAAAGTGCTCATAAGTTTGGTCTGGTTTGATGGCGGTCCATTTTAGTTCATCCAAAATTCGACTGTAGCCTTTTTCCTTTTCCAATTGGACTTACCTGAATGGAATGTTCTACTAAACACAATAACTGCAAAAAAGCAAGATAAAACCCACGTGTAGTTTCGTTATTGTTTTCAACTTATTGATTAACGCAGCAAACGCTTTAAACAGAGCACCAATAGATTTGCGAGATATAAGACTACATGGATAGATATATATGAGTATGCATAGGGATTTATGTTGTTAAAAGGACGAAAAGATTAAAGCTCTAACTCTCTAAATTATTTTACACTCATCAGACAAATCACGCAATCTAAGGGTCACTTTAGTTTTCTTATATTATCATTTATTTTATTAAATGATTCACCAGCTTGTATAAGCGAACTACTTTAGTCTGCTCAATGATAATAATTTCTTTTAGCACTAGTGACGGCCTACGATGACTAGCGATAACTTTCAGCTCACAAAATTCTACTAGACGCTCTGGGAATTAAGGTTAGAGAGATAGAAGCTGCTATGGGCATACGAAAAGGGCACATTTCCCATATACTGATTGGAGAATTATCCATCCGTAAGCTAATCTCGTTTTGGGTGCCGCGTTTTCTCACTTTGGACGAAAAGCGCATTCGAATGAACATTTCCCACTTCACTATATTCCTGAATGAATGATGAGTACCGTTGTTTGGAGTAGTCAAGTGAAAACTGCATCATTGCTTGATCATCAAGGGAGAAATTGTAAAAAGATTCCATCAGGACAATGCACCTACTCGCATTTCAGTGATCGTCATGGCTACAATTCACGATTTGCACTTCGAATTAGTTAACCACCAACTGTATTCACCGAAACTACGCCAAACGACTTTTCCTATTTCCAAATCTAGAAGATTCACTTGCAGAAGAGAGATTTTCATCAAACGAGGACGTTGTCGCGAAAATAAACGCGCATTTTGAAGAGAAATACGGCAACTAATATTTGGAAGACTTGTAAAACTAAAACTATTTGTGTAAAGAGATTATGTGGAACAATAAATATGATTATAGAGTAGGACACTTTTCACACAAGCCTCGTATTATAAGAAAGTCGCCATTTTCCTTTGGGGGACAAATATTGCGTTATTTACATTAAAATTATTATTAGTAGTTGTTTCTTTGGCTACGGATATTGATTTCAACAAAAAAAAAGCGCTCAAAAAAGCAATTCTTTATACACAAAGAAAATGAAATGTTTGTCCACCACGACAATATGGCCGACATGTCAAATGACGTATGAGGTATAACGAGATAGATCGTGCTACAAAAAATATGAGCATGCGTCAAACGCCAGCAATCGACAGCTGTAACCTTAATTCACCAAAACGAAAATGTTTCATCACCAGTTCGTTATTTAATGAAAAAACCTCGTATATTTAGTGTATATGTCGATCAATAATATACTATATTTCGATAAACACTATTAAAAATTCGATTGATGAAATTTATGGAATAGGTTTATTGGGAAGAAATTATTATTGCAAGACACTTTTTATTCCGATCGAGTTCAGATTGTGAATAGAATACAGAAAATATATGTATAATAAAAAACACTCAAGATTCCGTTCAATTTATTATTAATAACCGATAACTTCGTAAACAATACTTATAGTATACAATGTTGCATTTAATTGCAAATTTCATCTAAACGGTTTCATCGAAATTAAACACGATTATGCCTTTCCATTCGGCGCTTGCCAAGGCAAACATTTCTTTTAAAAGGAGGAGGTGAATATCACGATCGTTATTCATCTATGTCAGTTATATACGGTCGTAAAGTGATTAGATCACTGGAACGGAATCAGTAGTTGCTTAATGGGATTATAGGTAGTAAATAGTATTGATTATTATTGTCACTATTATAGTGATTTAAAATTCTTGATTATTATTGGCTGGTCAACTGAATCTATATTTGGTTATTTTAAATAAATAAAATAATCAAATCGAAAGTAATTGGATGAAATTACCATTTGTATGTGAAAATTGATATAACAAGTTTTTTGGGTAAACAACTTTTTCCAAAAACTCAAAATACCATTTCGAGACCAAAACACATGTACACAGACCTGATTATGATGTAAATTCTTAAATTTTGTTTTCGAAATCATAGAACCACTGTTGTTGACAGCTGTCATATTATATGATAACTGTTATTGAAGTCCAAGGTTAGTAGAGGATAGGTTGCCTAGTAACTTGTTCGATCTACGCGTGACGTCATCTGTTGACATCCAATTAACAATATTCTTGCTTCATTTTATGGTTATTCAAAATGCCTCTCTTGAAAAAATATATTTAAGTGACTAATTTAACACGTCACACTATTGATATCTTTCTTAAAACAAAAGTACTTTTTTCTGTTTATTAAACTAATATAATGAATAAAAACAGTTTTTACTAGTCTATTTCAACTAGGTTGATAATTTTTTTTCTACCTTAATCATCATCATCCCAACTACATTTAAATAAAAATAATAAATTAGAATTAAAACTAAGACATAACTACAACGAACACAGAATATGGCAGTTGCCAAAGTCAGAATAGTTGATAGCTGCAGAAGACAGTTGTTGTTCCATGTCACAGCACTAAGGGCTATATTTTTAAATTTGGAAAACATAAAGTGAAGAGCTGAAGGCAAAGAAAACATTTTTTGTAATATATAAAGTCAAATAGTGAATTGAACAAATCTGCTTAAAGATAATGGAAAAAACGCCCTCTTGACTAATGCAAAGTTTCGATAAAAGTTGTCATTTATATTATAATCTAAAAATGTATCTCTTTCTACTCAATATACCATTTAGATATCAGACACATGTAGAGTTATCTAATACTAATGTAAATTCTTTTATTTTGACTACAAAAACATAGAAACACTGTTGATGACAGCTATCATGTTCTGTGATAACTTTAATTAGGTCAGAGAACACAGAACGTGACAGTTGTCAAAGACAAAACATCATAGCTGTCGAGGACACTTATTGTTCCATGTTGAAGCGCCAAAGTCGATGATTTCAAATTTAAAATACAAGACTTAAAGAGAGAAACAATTTTTTCGTTTTTAATTAATAAAAATATGATATTAATTGAAAAAAATAGCTGTCTGCTCACATTCTCTACATAATACATAACCTAAAGAAACCTTCACAACCGAGTAAGTTCTTTTACTATTAATCAAATATGACGTTTTGATAGTAATAACCGAAAATTTCGTTAGAAAAAAAAATTCTATATTGAGAAATTCTAATAAACTTCTGAAATGCTAGGCGTATTTTCCAACTAAAGTGATATAGTCTGGAAAATTGATGTCCGTCGATTCGATTTTCGGTCGATTTCACTTTAGCGCCATAACACGTCGCAATATGTCGACGGGAAGATAATTCCGGTTAAAATAATCGAGTAAAATTCAAATCAAGTCGTTCGAAGAGTCATTTTAGAGGCTATTTCAAATCATTTTGAACGCTGTATAGCAAAAATAAGTCCGGTACCGTGTATTTCTAATGTTTAATTTCCGAATAAGAAAGAATCAAATCGTATTTGGTAAAAATGAACAACAAATATTATTTTCCTTATCATGTGAAAGCTATAGAAAAGGTTATTATATATAAATTTAATCAAAAGACAGCAGGTGGATCCAAATTGGAAAAGTGATTTATTTTACAAATGTTTGTTGTGCTTTTTCTACGAATATTCATTTAAACAAAAAGTCAAGTCAAGTTTTCACTTTTAAACTAGCGATTAGGCAACACAAAATACACTTTATTGCACACAGAACTGTAATTTCACCCAGAAACGTCAAAAACACCTGATCCATGTCGAAATGGTCGCCGTGGGGCAATAATCGATTTTCTCGTATGTTCCCGTATTAGCTTTCCATTGCTTTTTTTATGGGTAGTGAGATGTTTTCTTCTTTTTTAGTTTTCTAAAAGGGAATGTTTGTATCTGTTTCTGTTGAACTAATACAACTGAAACTGAATATATTTTTCAGCTTTTAAGCAATTTACAAAATTTAGAACACTTTTATTTATTTTTTGTTTAAATTACGGGAGTTTTTTACACTTTAACTTCCACCATTGAATCAGTGACAGCTGAAAGTTACAAAGACAAAAGTCTTTAGGCGAATTTAAGCCGTTTCCATCATTTTCCATCATATTCACAATACGGCACAATCGTTTCAGGGAGAAAATTTTGTACTTCATCAAGTAGCAAATATTTAAGAAGTCATAACTTACGGCAAAAGCATTTGTTTATCCCACGGCGGCCATTTGTAAATGTATATCACTCGATTCTGCCAATATGTTAGTTTGTTCGATTCTAGTTTCGCCTTAGTCACGGAGAAATTAATTTTCTTAGCAACGATTATCTATGTAATATGACTTTAAGATATCCTGGGAAAGAGTTTAAAAGAAAAATATACTCAACTGAGTATTGGAAAATAGCATAAGTTACATGAGTCAGAAGTAAAAATTGATACTATGAGATTGCAGGTACAATTAAATAAATTCGTCAGCAAGCAAGGGACGACAAAGGATTTTTGTGAAAAGTGGAGTCAGTATTAGACAAATAAAAACTGCCAATACCGAGGAGAACAATCAGAAACTTCAGAATTACTAGAAACTAATCAAAGTAGAGCTAATATTGGAAGATATGTCTATCCACCAGATGGAACGAGTTCTTATCAAAGAAAAATTTGGATGAATAACAGCCCGTTGGTTATCCAAACGTTCAATCTATGACTGGAAACATTCAATTGTATCCTTTGTAAATCATTTGTTAAAATAATTTGCACTGACCTGTACGGTCTTTTCCAAGCTCTCGTCTACTGAAGCGCCTGTTAGAACGAACAAGTTTAAACTGACTAATTTTACTTTTAAAAACCTCATACCATTCATGAATACTTTTCAAAAGTATTCCCATAAACTGATTATAAGATTGGCTTCTTTAGTACTGAACTTAAAACAATTACTGTTAATACGTTGTTCAAAATCTATGTCCCATGAAAGTTTTAACAAATCTCACTAAAAAAGCTTCAGTAGCAAACTTACAAACTTAGAGGGATTCAAGTTCAGTTGACATAGATGGTACTATGAACATTTTTGTTTATTTAAACCTGGTGAGTTATTAATGTAGGGGGATTATATAATAACATAAAACTGACAAAGGAAAAATTTAGTTATGAAAATAAAGAAGGTGATTGACGTAATGAAATCAAAATATGAACATTTTTGTCGTTTTTATTTAAAAATCAATAAGAATGTTTATAAAAAATGAGCTCAATTTTTAAAACTTTACAATTAAAAAAAGTTTCCTCATCTAATATCCCCATTTTAATGTACACCATAATTTTACGCCAAGAACTGGAGATTTTTGCAAGAATAAATTATGTTTACTGCTTTACTAAAAATATTCATTTCGTTACGCTTAAAAATAAAAAATATTTTTCTCATTTCAAACGTTCTTTACGTCTCGTACTAAATGAAATCTAATTAAAAAAGTAATCTTACAAAATAATAAATAATATAGTTTGTTTCTCGCCTCTTTGTTTTGTTCTTATATTTTTTCTTATTTGCGTAACAATCCATTTTCACTCACAATCCCTACTAATTAACTCAAATATATAGAAGTTCATTACAAAATGGATCCAAAACGACGAATTAAAAAGAGCACTAGTCGGAATATATTTTTATTGTATTGTAATATTATTAATACCTTACAATAGGAAAATTTTCAAATGCTCTTAATTAATTTGAAAAGCGCTGCAGCTATATATCCATCTTTCATTCGGGCTTACATTGATTTCCTTTGTTTTTTAGTTAATTTAATTAGAAAATGCTATCGTAACGTTTTTTCTAATTACTCCGATTATTATTACACACCTTTTTGTTACATCAGCAGAAATCTACATAATATTTTTAAACTTCTAACAGTACCCCAAGCACAACCTAACCTAAGCACTTTAGCACGACGATAGCCCGTCGTATTTCTCCAGAGAATTTGTACTGTTCTCATAAAATTTCATTTTCTATTTATATTACTTATTCTAGGGACGAAATAAATGCCTTATTTTTGTTACTGCTTAAGACAAAATAAATGAGAGCCACGGCATATACACAAAAAATTTTCATTAAGGTTTATGTTTAATATGCTTTCGTTCTTAAGTTCAAAACAAAGAAAAACGAAGAAAGGACTGCAATAAATAAGAGCATAGCGAAATGAAGTAAAAACGTGAGATCATTTATTCAGTTAATAAGATCTAGAGCATCCAAAAACAATAATACCATCGATAGTAATATAGAAAAACAAAAGTGGAAGTGATTATGTGGTGAGAAAAATCTGATATGCAAAAAAGATCATAGATGAAGGGAAAGGAAATTAAAGGAGAAGGGAGGAGCGGATATTTGGATATTAAAGAGGTAGAACCCAATTTGGAGTGCAACCAATGTAGAAGAATTGTGAAAACAGTTTAGCATATAAGAAGATGATCCCAGAAGTATCTGGCCAGATCTAGAGAAGACAGTGGTTGCTTGAAAAATACCGCAATCTATACAACGTTGTTTAGTATTTGTTTGGCAGCCATGAATAGTGAACGACGTTTTCAGTAAATTTGTGAACATGAAAAAAATTGGTAATAGTTATATAATACTTCTTCATTTTCACGGAGGATTAACAACAGATAATTCCATCGAGTGTGTGGCAATGTGTTGTAGAAATAAAACCGAAGCTAATTCCTTTATCTTTGCTGTATTCAAGGAGGTTAGATTTTCGAACTTACAGATTCCTTATCCGAGGCTAAACCGTTGGATCTCTGAGCACTTTGTTTTTTTTTTACCCAAGTAGGTACCCTCTTCTTTTACCCGGGCTTGGGACCGGCTATGAAATAACTGAGCTACTCAGTCCACCCAGCGATATCATAGGCAGAGGCAAGGAGCCGCAGAAGAGAATGGAGAGACCATGTTGACAGAATGCCAAATGAACGGTTAGCAAAAATTGCAAAGGAAAAGAAACCAGACACAACTCGACCTCCTGGACCTATAAGGTGGTATGAAAGCTGGTCGTCAGCATCCCAACTACTCCTGGCAAACCCTTGATAAAAATACAGGACCTAGTCCTAACGTAAGAAGAAGAAGAAGAAGAAGATTCCTTATCCACAGGATTTATAGTTGTATCCAAAAAATACATTACATTGTTGTCTTTGCTTACTTGTTGGTGGCTATAAGGCTGGGAGAATGATGAAGATTCGATAGAAAAAAACACGCAAAATTCTTGAGCAGCATTTCTTGAATTCATGAATAGGGTACATACCTTAGTAAACTTTATGTAACGACGGTCAAGTGTTAAATCTGTTTAAGGTGTAAAAACCATTTTTGCAAATCGAAACATTGCGAAGAAGTAAATTAAAGTGAAGTCATAATATTCATATTTTTTCTTGTGTGGTAACCGTTCCAACATTTTCAGTCACCACTACCAGATATTTTGAAATAAAGAGATAAAAATATTGGAACAAAAAACGTTAAAATGATAAATTTTGGGATACTATCAATATAATCATTTTTTCATATACTTTTATTAATTCCTATAACAAATATGTCATTTGTAGTTGAACTAATAGGTAATTATCTTGTATTTAATTGAATTTGGGTATGAAAAATACCGTTTATTATTTAATAAATTGTCGATAATTGTTTCAATTACGTTCAATCATCCGCGAATATCAAATATTTGTAATATAGATTCTGTCGTTAATATTCTCTGAACGTGTGAATGCATATACAAAGAACTTGAAATGTATGGATCTTTTGATTCATTTTTCATAGCATATTAATAATGAACAGTGCAATATATGTCCTGTTTATGACAAGAGAAGTGCATATTTTTGCATTGAAGTTGTCGTTTTCAAACATGAATCATGCACGTTCAATACGGTTCGACACTTTGATAATGAAGCGACGTTTTTTTCCTGCGATTCGACATGTGCTCCATTTTTATCATCGTCGACTATAGTAATACGTTTACATATGTATGTACATGTATTTTTGTATATTTATTCTAGATGTATAACGATTTATGCTCACGTATATGATACAGTCCAATGCATGGACAAACATTTTCAGACACCATCTTTGCAATACTAAAAAAAAAAAGCTGAAAGCATAGTAATTCATTCGTTATCACGCGTTCCATTAATTTTCACTTATGAATGTATGAATAAAAAAAAGCACGTGTGTTGAACATCTACTTTGCTATTTTTCACAATTTTCAGGAAAGAATATTTCTCTCGGTTTTATAATTCTAGGAAACGTGATAATGTGGGAAAAATCAGTTCGAAAACTAACGAAACGTATTTCTAGGGATTAGAGATCTTTTTGGAGGTTTTACAATTTTTTTGAACTGATTCTTCTAGATTGGACACACAATAACATGATTCCACTACGCTCCAAATATCTGTCAAAATTTTACAAAAATACTTTCAACTCAACGACTACCTAAGTAACATCCTTGGACGAATAAATAAAAAAAATGGATGTTTGATGCATGTTTGAATATAATTGAAGCCAACTTACAGTTAACTTCAGTATTGTCAAAATTTCACAGTTTATTATTTATTATCTGAATGCATTGTACGTGTCACAAATAATGTTCTTAAAAATCAATAAGAATCTGGCCTTAGACCTCACTAAGTTTGGTGAATAATGAATATTACTAAAGAATTTTGAATAGATTTGTCGAAGTGAAATATATTTGAGTGTTTAAATATTGTTTAAGTGATTAGTGCTAAGACAATGGGTAAATCGAGTTATGTTTATAAAAAAGTGGATTATTTAAATCCAAACCGTTCATTCCATAGGTGAGTATCAGTGGCGTAACTCAACCTTATTTGTTAATAAATCGATTAACTTCTTACAATATAAAATTGTAGATTTTGTACGAATGTAGAGCAAAGACAAAAGTGGCTAGATGTATTGAAAATATAGGAAAAAGATTTACCCAAAGAAGCTTATATTTGTTGCTCTCATTTCAAAGCAGAGAATTTTTAATGGAAAGGAAATCGTGAGAACTTTTTTTTGAAAAAGAATGTAATACCTTTACCATACTTTCAATCAGGTAGCAGTACAGATGATGAGGTATCTTCCAGTAAGAGGTATTAATTTAAGTAATTGATAAGAAAATTATCTTATTTGTTTTCAGGCAAAAAGTTATGTTAAATTTGGATATTAAACCGGAACTTCTTGGCAAAATTAGTATTTATTGTCTGACCACTGACCACTTGGAATTGTTTTTTGGTGCTATTAGAAGTAGAGGTGGATTCAACAAAAATCCTACTTGAAAATACCTTTAAGAGACTTCTAATTCACCAAGAAGTAACAGCAGAAGATTCAGGGAATATTATTAGATTGGATTCTACTAGCATTGTAATAGCCAAGGACCTAGTAAGACTGATAATATTCAAACAGATGTAGAATTTGAAAACCAATTGAAGCAAAATATTGAAAAATTTCAGTATTCAAACTCGGAATCATGAAATTTGACCGATTACGTTTTAGATGTAGTTAGTTATATATTGCAGGATTTGTTGTAAAATCTTAAAGACAAATTATTAATTGCAAACACTGCTTATCTTTGCTAGAATCAGGGAAACCTTCATCTACATTGCAAGTGCAAAAAGAAGGTATGTAAGAAGAAGGTAGGTAATATTTTCGATTTTTCAATAAAAATATAAAGAATTTGGAATTGATTTTAATTTCGAAAACAGTAGCTAACTTGCCTAGTACCATTTCAAATGAATTTAATGATCATCTATATGATGAAAATCCCATAGAAAATCACGAAATTAAATTGATTATCTTTAAAAAGTACTTTATGGTGGGAATTCATCACGAAACGAATAAAAAAATAGGAAAAATGCCACGAATTCGTCAACACTAGTAACGTGTTTGTTTAATTTTGTATTTCAATTTTGTTTATAGTTATTCCATATTACAATCGCCTACAAATATTTGTTACTTTTAATTTTAAATTAAACTATTGTCAGACATCCAATATTATCCATTTGCCTTGAGAAAATAGATTATTATTAGATATTATTTTTAAAACTACCTTAATACATATATTTTGAAATATTTTCTTTGAAACTAACTATATTGTATTCATGTGTTTGAATTATTTTTTTTAATTTTAATTTTTTACATTTCGTACGCTACGCCTATGTTCGAATAATGTCATATGTGCGGGATAACATAAACAAACTGTCCCAAGTTGTCTTATGATTCTAGGTCCATCTTTTATTATTCGACCATGGTAACATTATAAATAGCCACAGAAATTATGTTTTATAATAAATCGAAATCGGGATTTTGTAGTTTTGATTCGCAGTTTATCCATTTTTAACTTGGAATCAACAATAGATTCTGGAATTACATAAGTATGTAAAGACTCATCTCTGATTCTGATGAAATATCACACAGAGGAAATATTGACCAATTTACGTGCGGCGGAAACGTCTACATTAGAAAGATAAGTTCGAATTTGTAGTCTTTCATTGAGGGAAGAGGATGATGGGCCTAAATTGCGGGAAGGTCCAATATAGAAATGGGATTTTCTTTGCTAAAGACGCTGCGAGAAACTGATATGGTACTTTACGGAGTGGTAGAAGGGGTATATGCATTCAATCTAACCTGTCCTAACCTAACATAAATCAAACTAACCTAAGCAGCCCAACCTAACCTATCCTAACATAACCTAGAGAGAGGGAAAGGTTTGTTGGGTTCTTTTGTTTTGGATGAGGACATGATTTATGAAAGTATAGTAATGTACACTCGAATAGAATAAACAAACCGCGGGTACAGCTGTAGTTGCATTTATACTGAACCTAATGTAAGAATTGAAGTTTCTTGAAGATCTAACAGATATGTTTCTTCGTAGTTAACACAAATTGAGCAAGACGAAGAAAGAGAAGAAGAAGGACGGGTCTATTCGTCTGGACTAACTTTAGTACGATTATTTCGAATATTAATGTCATTGAAAATGGATATGGTAATATTCTAGTTCTCTGAAGTTATGAATGCACTAATGCACCATTATGTACAGAATACTCTCGAAGTTCCAACGTGAATCCTAAATTGGTCCACCATTAGTGGACGGTTCTAACGTAGCAAACTATAAGATACGAGGTTGATTAAATGAAATGCATTATCCTAAAATGTTTGTTCGAACAATTTGTGCTAAATAGATTTCAGCGAACTACAGTTTACAAAATGGTGAAATTCGGGTGAAAATAGTTAAGCGGCTTCTACCGCGTTATTATTTAGAAAATGATATACAAGGTATGCAATAAAATAACAAAGATATGGCAATTATACAATGGCGAAATCGCTCCTATTTTTGGTAGTAAACGAAAAAATCACAAGATCTCAAATTAGAATTCTTGGTCGTTGGTAATCCTTTCAACAAACTCAAAATTTCTCAATTGTCCATTTGTTCAGGTTTGAAATGTTAACGCACAAATCTTCGGTAAAAATTTGATGTATATTGTTTTAGTGTGATGTTGCATGTTCCACATTTTCGGCGGTTTTGGAATTTCGGCGTTTTTTCTAATGAAAATGATGTGTGCCATCAAAAAATGTTTGATTTTAATAACCACTGTTTAGGTCATTAGGCTTATTTTACTTTAGAAAAATGTTATAGCTGTACGGATTTGGCATTAAGATAAAGAAAGTAAGAGACAAACCGATCTTACAACGTCCCAACATTCTTAGATCGTCCACAGTGTTGCCAGTGTTAAAACGTTTCGCACACATTTCGAAAATTTGAGTCTTATTTTGGGTAAATAGATTTTTGTTGTTGCTGATAAGAATATTTGGAAAATCATAGATATAATCGCCCATACTATTATTAGGAGATGGAAAATTTAATATAATGCAATATTTAATATATAATATAAGAGAAATACTGGAGGCCTCTCTATTGCCGTCTCCGTCTTTCTCTATATCTCCAGAGAAATTAATTTCTCCGTAATCCAAGACGGGCAGTAATTAAGTGGGGTGGGGTTTTCCGGCGCCTCCTTTTGGAATCCCAACGATCTATCATTGAGTTTACACCATATTCCTTAGATCCTCTAGTAATTAGAAGCAATGGCATTCTTTCTTCTTGGAAATAATCTCGATAAGAATTTTAATGACGTGTTAGACCACCTAGTGCCGCTCAAGATATGAAATATCTTCAATACGATTTTAGGATATGAAAGTCAGATGAGTTCGATTGTTAATTGAATTCAGACTAATTTCTCGATTTGATAAATGTACGAGGTATGTTTAAAAAATATGAAAGCAATGACAAGCCCGAACCTTTTCCGGCTACTATAATCGCTTCAAAGATATGAAATTGGCACGTGGATCTTGAAGAAAACATGTAGATTAAGTTTTATTTCTAGTTCAACAAAAAAACACATTGTTAAATCTTTCTTTACAGTAATTTTAAAAATTGTTAGTTAGTTGAGGACGAGGAACCATAGGGGCGTCCTCCGACCTCAAAAACATGAGAAACTGGACAAATTTCTTCGTTCAAACTACGATTGATGTTGCGAAAGATAAAAATTTAAAAATGAGCCAACGGCTTTGTTTTTAAACATGTTATTATCATTATTCGTATTAATCACTGGATTTGGCACCAATTTATGACTTTGAGAAACCAAACCAGGAGCTGAAGCCATTATTAAAGTACAGCTGGTGCAAATGGGTCTGGCGGTAGAACACATCAGATAACCATAGGCGGGTCTTATCCGTATCCTTCTTACAAGGTTGTTTGGAGAGGCCTGCGAAGTTATTTGGTCGAAGGTGATGTATAAAGTGTAAGGTAGTGCTCAAACTCTGCTGCCTTGTTATTCTGGTTTTGGTGTGAGTTAAAGCACCAGATGATAGTAACTGTTATTTTTTGGAACGTGAGAGATTGGTATGGGTCATGTATAGATTGGATAGTAGGGTTATCGGTACATATATGATGAAATTGAAGCGGTTGAGTCTTTACCAATTGCAATCTGCTTATAAGTTCACCTGTATGAACGCTGCAAGTTGGTGGAATTAGAGATGATTTGATTGGAAATTGTGACGTTATAACTGCGCAACCTACTCCTGTTTCATTCTTGGAAGCATCCGTATATAAAATTGAATCATATTTGCTACTAGTTGTTATTTCTTTGAAAGCATTTTCGATTTATTGTTTGGTTGTTGAGTGTTTGTTTGTTTGTTTGAGGCAGCATAAGAAAGAAGTAATTGCTATCGTCGGATCCAAAGTGGAGGCTCATTATCTTCTTAGTTAAGGTTTACTATAGGGCTAGATCGAAAAGTACCTAGACAAAGACGTAAAGCTGTATTTTGTACCGAGTTTAAAAGATCAAGGTCAGATTTGGTGGCAGGAGACAACCATAATATAGATTATTGCATTACTGAGTTAATAGTTCAATTTAAAATTTAAATTAAATAAAATCACTCTGATTAAAATAAATAAAAAGTCGAAAACCAAGTGATATACTGAACAGATTCAAAATTCATATTATAAATGTCATCCCTTAATCAAGGGATCTCTGTACGATGGTAATATGGCGGTGTCGTCCAAGAATGTGACTGCAGTCGTCAAGAGGAGGTGAAATAGTCATATAAAAAAACTATTTATTTGTTTATAACAACGATAATAGTTTGTCATTTATTTTACCACAATAAATCGTAAATTTTGTGAACGTCCCTGGTATAGACTTAAGGGAGCGCGACAAACTATTTCATTATTAAAAGCGATCTTTGCATTAACATCAACTTCAATTTTGATAATCAATTAAGTGTAGAATATTTACCCCAAAACTTTCGCGACTAGAACGGGTGGGTGTTAATAATACATTACAAAGTAATAATAAATTACGTCGACGGAGGCAAACATTAAGTGTTAAAGTTTCGCCCAAGATCTATATAATATCAGACAAAATGACACTTTACTTATCTGTAGAACATGGGACACGTTTAAACGAGTCATTAAACTCTCGGTTAGGAGCTCGTTAACGTTTTAATTGTTTCGTTGAGCGATCCGAAGTCGTTGCAGATGCCGCTTGCACTCGTAGATACTAAGTAGATTTATAATACTCAGAGTACTAGTTTGGGTAATTTTCTTACTGCACTTTATTAAAACTAATGCAATACACATTATATATTGCCGTTCGAAAGTTTTTTCCAGTGTAAAAGTTATACGAGGGCAAGCTAGCAGACGTACTCGTTGTAAGCATTTCAAAAAGTGCAGTGCATCGCATTTTAACTGAAAATTTGGACATGAGCATCTGCAAGCAAGGTTTTTCGGTTTTTTGGGATGCGTCTGGGATAATTTTCATTGACTATCTCAAAAAAAAAACTATCCACGGAGATAATTGAGATAATATAGTAACTTCGGAAACTGTTTACGAGGGGTACGAGACATTTAAAATTGAAAAATAAGTCAGTTAACAAACAACTTGTATAGATATATCCGATGATTTAATTCTCTATATATATGCGGATATTTCATCAAAATGTTATAAAATTTTTAATAATATACAAAGAGAAAAGGTTGTTCGATTCGGGAAAGCCATTTTCCTGAAAAATCCCTCTAATCCCGGGTCAAAACGTGCGAATGGAGCGTCAATTTTAATATTTTAATAACCTAAAGTGTAACCGCAGATTACCGGGGCAAATAACACTGAATTATTAAAAAGTAAATAATTCTTTTAGCGAATATTAAAAGTATTAGATCGGATGAGCGAAGTTATTCTACCAAAGAGGTGAATTCCGTTTAATATTTATTTCACATTTATCAAATTGAAGGTTTCCACAGGGAATTGAACTTCGTTCGGTGCGCTCCGTATAAATTTGTATTCTATATTTTAAATTAGAATATATACGCAGACGAGGGCACATATTTCATGTAAAAACGTATCTTGGAAAGTTAGAAAGATGTACTGGTATTTGAGAAATTTGCATATTATGGTGAAACTTCGGAATATATCTTTAAATATTAGTAGAAAGTTTTGAACGGCAATACGTAATGTGTTTTGCGTTAGTTTAGGAAAAGTGCACTTTTAAAATTATACGAAACTTTACATATACATCACTTAATTTAACTAACCAACATTTTTCCTTTAGGAAAATTGCGAATGATACTACACGGACTATTTCTTGATTTTTTACCATTCCCACACTAGAGGACTCCTAATATTGTTTTCCGTCATACGCTTTCGATGCGAATGGAAGCGGCAGGAGTGCTAACTATCCACACTCTCCATTTATCTAGTTGCTCGCTATAAAATAGACATGATTTAAGCTACTTTATGTACCTAAGTAGTTACGATGATTTGCGTTTAGATCAACTAGTCAAAAAGGGGATACTTGTAGTCGCCTTTAGTGTTCAGCTTAATATTTTGGATTCCAAATGTTGGAAGTTGGAATTTTTGTAAGTATTACACTCACAATTACATTGTCTAACGCTTCAGTTTCTACTGAATGTGAACAGTTCCTGAAGACGATAACTTGGTTATCGAAACGCGCGTTAGACAGTATTTGTTTTGGAAACCTAGTCTTTTATGGTGATTATTACAAAAGCGCTGTCATATCTACTCGAAATAAAGAGTTCGAATGTGAAATTCAATTTTAAGTTTGATAAGGTAGAAAAATTTTTATTCGAAAATATTGTACCGTAATCCACTTATACAGAAAGGATTAATAAATTCTGATCAAAAACAGCAATATGCAACAACCAACAAACTCAAACTGAAATAAAAACGTATATTCTTGTCAAAGAACAAAAAAAAAACTATTTCGATGCGAGCGAAAATAAAAATGGACACTTTTTAATATGCTATAGTCATCGATTTTTCACATTTCACTTGGTAATCCTAATTTCAATTTTTCACATTTTTTGTTGTTAATATGGAAGTAATAAAGTTTCTAACAGAGACGGAAAACAAATACTGATGTTATTAGTATTCATGTTGAAAAAAATACAATAGCATGAGAGAAAATATTTTGATCAATAGAAAATTTCACAAATATTTGTATTAACACCAACAAATCTACTTTGTGAAACTCATGCTAAACTGGATACGACTGAAAGACGTTCTGGAGCTAAAAACACCAATAACAATAATAAAAATAGATAATTAAATTTCGGAAATACCAATAGCGGATGGTGTGGTATCCTTTGCTCAATTATCCTCAACTTAGAGCTAGAGAATACCCTATAGATAAGCAAGCTGTTAAAAATATCTTCTCCGACGACGAGGCTATTTTCCTAGCTAAGAATAAGATGGTAACCAAGAAATGGAAGCGTTGCAAATAGGCTTTATAAGATAAGACAGTCACGAGCTTCAAGCACTTTACCATTAGAAACTCAACAGAAAAATTGAAGAGCCAGGTGACAAAGGCAACTAAACTATAGGGTGCCTTAAGAGACATCATCGGGAGAAATAAACTAATTAATTCAAGATCAAAGTAAGAAGAAAAATTTACCGAATGGAAGATGTTGTTAGATGTGTCAAAAGCAGAAGAAGAGGTCATGTGGACAGAAAAGATGATTATAGGTGGACCTCAAGCTAGACAATCCAAGTGATGGTATGACTTGTAGCTCCTAAAATGGACCAAGTCCTTAACCACGGTTTATTTATGAAATGAAGAAAACTTATAGTATTACTTGTTATTAAAAATAAAGTTCATCCAATATATATTTACGGTTTTTGGGCTGTTCGCTAACAGTACAATTGATTACAGCCTTTAAAAATGGATGGATGAATTAATTTTTGAGAGAATCGGGTTTGGAAGATCAGCATTGATAAAAAAAGAAGAGATAGTTTGTTACGAACAGAACTACGGAATTTTCAAATGGAAAACGATTACTCCATTTAAAAACAATTAAATAATAAAGGTCGCACTTTGATAAACGTTTGGCAAATCGGATTAAACATCCTATGAGAGAGATCAGGAAATTTATCGTTCTTAATATTTCGAAATATGTAATAATCATAATGCAAATATAAATCGTGGATCAAATCGCGATAAAAACTTTTTTTTTACAAACGCACAAGTTAACTCGGAAATTATAATTTGATCCACCTCTGTTCGTTGATAGATGGAGATGAAAGCGTGGAAATGTGTGGAGAATCGTGCATGCAAAAGGGATAATGCTAATTGTATTGTCGACCGCGAGAATCTGCTGATGCAAGATGAAATTTCTGTTATCAGATATATTGTTTTGTTACAATTTTTCATGGGGTTGTGAACTAAAGAAAATCTATTGTTGAGCTGTCATCTACGAGTAAATTGAAAAAAATGTACTAAGCTAGAAGCTTTTTAACTTTTTCAATCGCATACTTATTTAACATTTCAATTGTCCTCAATTTTGAAAATTGGATACGTAGTAAAAATTTCAGAAGAATGTGTATTCAACAAAGTCAATATTTGGCGAGCTTCCTAGCTCACTGAAATATTGAGATCTACGGATTTAATTGAGATTCATTAGTTTTTATCCAAAATGAAAGTGTATTATGTTTAAGTAGACTCGTTCAGAAGGCTGTTAGTTTATAGAGAATCAAACAATGTCCAGAAAAGGGAAAGCCGGATTCAAAGAAGGCATAGCAAGATCATGGCTTCGGTTTTTTGGGATGCACGTGGGATAATTTTAATTGATTATCATGAAAAAGGAAAAACTATCAACGGCGAGTATCATGCGAACTTATTGCAACATTTGAGCGATGATATCAAGCAAAAACGGCTAAGAAGAAAGTGTTGTTTCATCAAGACAATGCACCAGATTTGAGATGAATATATTTTTTTCCAATATTTTAGTGGCGTGTTCTTTGTTGGGCCAGGTATTTCCGAGACTATCTTCCATATTTCGCGTACCAATATACAAAGAATATAATCTATTATGGTATCTTCTGTTAAAAAGGTAATTTAATGTGTAAAATCTCAACGATTTCGTCCATGAAAACTTTCTAACTGCTATATTGAAGAAGATAATAACCAATTCATTCTTTTTGTTTTTCAATATGATGTTATATTTGCAAATTAAGACTTACGTGCAATAATTTCATGACTTATTACTATAAATCTCTTATGTAAATTAATACTAAAAGTCTCGTCAGTAATAATATTAAAACCGTGTCTTGATGTTTCACTTGACATTTCTATTATGGAGATTTGATGCAATTAATCAAGAATAATACATAAAGTATTGCCTGTAATTACCATTATGATTGCCGTGATAAGATCTAGACTGTTCTATACAATTTAGTCACATCAATTTTGGATACTGTAGGCCAGTAACTGTAACATATTAATTTATAATAATTACTATTTCTCCGGGGCAACGTTTCAATGACTTCCTTTTTGTTTTTTGCCATAATTAATTATACATGGTCCATAACTTGTGGTAAGACTCAATAAACAACCAGTGTGTTGATAAATTAGTTGTTTTGGAAATATTTTAAACGGCAAATACGGTTGAGACAAAAAAATGAAGAAGAAATTACGTTCAATACTAATAGGCTGGGGCCGTTACCTTTTTGAGATGAAAAAATTAGTAGCAGACAACCGCCGGATGGAATATAAAATTGTGGTCATAGACAATGAAAAAAATTAGAAAATGAGTTTAAAGGAAATAGTGAAATGGGGTGTTATTCAAGGGATGAAATACGTTTTTCGTTATTTGTCGCGAAACGAGACTTTCTAGAGAGAAATGAAAAAATCTAAAACTCTGATTTAATACATTTTTCGACATAACCTCAAAGTTTGCGAGAACATAACGAAAAATCGATTTTTCTGTTTTTTATGAATATTTTTTTACAATTTTTCCGAAAAAACACTCATATCTTTGTCGAATAACATTTATGTTAGACTGTGTATAATATTTTTATAAATGAATAAAATAAATGACGTTGAATGAAGGTCATCACGGAAAGGTACGGAAAACTTTATGAAACTTAACATTTACGTGGATATTAAAAGTACTTTATTAATTTTCATGAGCCACAATTAAATTTCGAAAACTTTACAATCCTATCAAATTATTCTAAACGCATATGATAACATAAAATACAACACAACATAAAATTTATTTATATTGGCTAAGAATTCTTTACTTGTAGCTTATAAAAAGAAATAATTGTTAAAATCTATCTATCAATTTTATTCTTTTTTTGTTGTGCTTCGTTTTCTTTATAAATTGAACTCTCAAATTGTGTATTATCCTCAAATTCGTTGGTATTCTTAGGTACATCAACTTCGTTGTTATTATTCTCTGCTGGCCTTCATCAATATCTTCTGTTTAAGCCATTTGAATATTTCTCAGTGCATTGGTACATTTTAAGCATTTGGTTATCGCATCTTCATTGCGAAGTATAGCTAACGCTTTTTAACGACTTTTGGGGAGGAGAGGTCCTTGAAAAGAGAAGTCGGAACTGTCAAGAGATGTATTTTGGTAAGAGTTCTCCTACATTTTCGTTTCAGCCCCAGTGCTTTTCTTTGCTGTTGTCCTGATCTTTATTAAAATTATTACCCAGCCAAGTTTGCAATTAGTAGGAGTGTTGTGCAGCTGCTTCTTCAGTTGGAGGGAGTTTTCGACCTTTTGAAGTGGATTTTTTGATAGCTTGCTGATACAGCTCAAATAGTAATTGATTTAATAAATTTTACATTTTCACACTTTTTTTAATACTAGCTGTAATTTGAGATCCAAAATTTCAAAATTTGTTCCAATACGTAACAATCAAATTTAGCTTTGTTGCCAACTTTATTTATTTTATACCAAAGTAAGTTTTTTCATCAAAATGTTATAAATATTAACATAAATATACTTAAAAATTGAGAGCAATGAAAAAAACCATCGAGATTCGAATTGTTTTTTCGGTTTTTAACAACTTCAAGCTGCTAAATAACAGAAAACCAATCAAGTTGAAAAAAATCGTTTTTTCGTCATTGTCTCACAAAGTTTGAGGTTATGTCAAAAAATATATGAAAAAGAAGTTTTAGATTTTATTGTCTACAGCTTTTGTATGAAACACTTTTCTTTAGGAGGTCTCGTTTCGCCACAAATAACGAAGAACGGTTTTCATCCCTTAAATAGCACCCCATTACACTACTTCCCTGCATCTCCAAAGTTCCAAAGGTTTTTTCTGATTCTTAATGACCTTAACTATATATTCCAGCCGGGCGTTGCCTGCTACTGATTTTGTTTTTTTTCAACCATAAAAAATCCATAACAGCCCCAGCCTATAAGTGAAATTAGAATGTGACGCTATATGTATATTGAAAATATCTGATTCTTTTATTATGTTATTGGATGTTCTTAAAATAAAATACAACGCATATACTATATATAATTTCTTCTCGAGTTTTTTTGCTTATTATTTTCGCAATACATCATAAAAATCTAAGTGTTTTCCGTAAAGTTTAAAAGCCTGTTTCAAAGCTTTGAAGACAATTATTATGCTATATTATATTGTTTCTTTTAGTACATGCACGGTTTTTACCGAGCAGTACACGATTGCTCTAAATTAGCCTCGTCAACTCAAGAATTGCAGGGGAAAGTGGGACATAAATTTAATGAATAAATTTATTGGAAAGTGTATTTGAACTTCACACGGACGAACTGAAAAATCGCATTTGTGGTAGATTTAGATCAAAATTATTGATTCATGGAAAGAACAGTGGTAATCTGTAAAATGGGGTACTAAAAATTTCTGTATTAACGGAAACTTGGTGGTCCAATAAGCCTCAGATCTGACTGGAATACAATTTGTGAAACGTGTGTTTCAAATCGGTGAATACCACATTGTTTAGTATTTGATTGGCAGTTATGAATAGTGGAGAGAAATTGATCATAGTACAATATGAAAAATGTTAGTCCAACTAATATAAAACTTGATTCTACTTTTCTATTCACAACAATAAAATATTGGGTAGCAGAGTTTGAACGAGACCATGCGACCATATCATCGGAAAAAATCCACAAAGCGTTGCTGGAAGTTACCAAAAAAATACCAACATGATATGGATTAGGCCTACTGGGGATATCACGATAAAAAACTTGCCTCTTTCTTTACCTCATGGTGAAACGGAAAAGAGTATTTTTGCCGACTATACTTTACGTCGCTCGTACGCGAAAACTTTTGATTTTAGAAAAGAAAAAGTTATGACATGAATTATAGGAAATTTTTTCTGCAATCATTTTGTATAGATATGTTTTTCTGTAAAATGCGTCGGAAACGAGTTATTATCAAAAAAATATGACGTGTTAAAGTTGAAATTAGGTAAGAGCACGTCAAAATCTATAAAATTGACAGTTTTCAAAACTCTCTGAAAACTTTCCAAGTAAAAATACCCCATGACTATAATAAACAAAGGTAAAAAAATGAAAATAGGGCATTGAAAAAGGTGAATCAGCTTCAAAGACAAGACCATCTGCAGTCGTTTTATTTGGGAAGAGCGTTATCTTGAAAAAACGTATGAATTTGAAAATAATGTTTCCTTGGGTACCTTCCGGAAGACCCTCTACAAGAAATACTTGTCTTGAAATCTAGTTCACACGTTTTCGCGTTAAGAATATTTCATCTATTGTTTAATCAATAATAAGTATGTTAATATAATAAATAAACTTTTCTTGATCTAGTAGATTTATTGTTGAAGTTATTTATCACGTATTCCATTTATCTGATCGTAAATGGTCGAGATAAATTCTGTTTGTTGTGTTATTAATCGTACTAAACATTTTTATTTACGAATATGAGTTAATATCTTTTCATATGATGTATATAATTTGAAGGAAAGTTTTTTATATAAATGCTATTCCATTTTAATGTATTTTTTTACCTTTTACAACTTAATTAATGTGTAATTATTTCGTAAACTACTCACGCAACAAAATAACATTGATATTTTTTTATTGTTCATGTAACTAGACATCAACAGTATGATAACGTTTTATTTGATTTATCAACGAATCTATTATAATATTTTGATGTGAAGATTATATCAGAAGAAGTTAAATACATCTATCAAAGTACAATGCCATTTTCTTTTTAACTATACTAAATAATAGCTGTTTGTTTGTATGGTTAAATTAAAATATACAACGACAATTCCAGATTAAGACCCAGGTGGTTATTGGATGCGAAAGCTGTAGAAGTCAAGAGGAAGATGGCGAAGAAAAGACATCGTCAACCAGCAAACTCCAGCATTATACTGCAGCGATCAGTATTTGGTTGTTTATATGTTTGAAAGCTATTTAAAACTGAAATATACAACTACAACTCCAAATTAAGACCCAGGAGGTTATTGGATGTGAAAGCTGTAGAAGCCGAGAGATAGATGGCGAAGAAAAGACATCGTCAACCACCAAACTCTAGGATTATACTGTAGCGATCAGTATTTGGTTGTTTATATGTTGGAAAGCTATTTAAAACTGAAATATACAACTACAATTCCAGATTGAGACTCAGGTGGTTATTGGATGTGGAAGCTGTAGAAGTCAAGAGGAAGATGGCGAAGAAAAGACATTGTCAACCACCAAACTCTAGCATTATACTGTAGCGATCAGTATTTGGTTGTTTATATGGTTGAGAGCTATTTAAAACTAGAATATAGAACTACAATTCCCGATTTAGACCCAGGTGGTTATTGGATGTGAAAGCTGTAGAAGCCGAGAGGTAGATGGCGAAGAAAAGACATCGTCAACCAGCAAACTCTAGGATTATACTGCAGCGATCAGTATTTGTTTGTTTATATATTTGAAAGCTATTTAAAACTGAAATATAGAACTACAATTCCAGATTGAGACTCAGGTGGTTATTGGATGTGGAAGCTGTAGAAGTCAAGAGGAAGATGGCGAAGAAAAGACATCGTCAACC
Source organism: Diorhabda sublineata (assembly GCF_026230105.1). Classification (NCBI taxonomy): domain Eukaryota; kingdom Metazoa; phylum Arthropoda; class Insecta; order Coleoptera; family Chrysomelidae; genus Diorhabda; species Diorhabda sublineata. The sequence continues at coordinate 32,955,452 of NC_079479.1, forward strand.
AGCAAACTCTAGCATTATACTGTAGCGATCAGTATTTGGTTGTTTATATGTTTGAAAGCTATTTAAAACTGAAATATACAACTACAATTCCAGATTGAGACTCAGGTGGTTATTGGATGTGGAAGCTGTAGAAGTCAAGAGGAAGATGGCGAAGAAAAGACATCGTCAACCAGCAAACTCTAGCATTATACTGTAGCGATCAGTATTTGGTTGTTTATATGTTTGAAAGCTATTTAAAACTGAAATATACAACTACAATTCCAGATTGAGACTCAGGTGGTTATTGGATGTGGAAGCTGTAGAAGTCAAGAGGAAGATGGCGAAGAAAAGACATCGTCAACCAGCAAACTCTAGCATTATACTGTAGCGATCAGTATTTGGTTGTTTATATGTTTGAAAGCTATTTAAAACTGAAATATACAACTACAATTCCAGATTGAGACTCAGGTGGTTATTGGATGTGGAAGCTGTAGAAGTCGAGAGGAAGATGGCGAAGAAAAGACATCGTCAACCAGCAAACTCTAGCATTATACTGTAGCGATCAGTATTTGGTTGTTTATATGGTTGAAAGCTATTTAAAACTGAAATATACAACTACAATTCCAGATTGAGACTCAGGTGGTTATTGGATGTGGAAGCTGTAGAAGTCAAGAGGAAGATGGCGAAGAAAAGACATCGTCAACCAGCAAACTCTAGCATTATACTGTAGCGATCAGTATTTGGTTGTTTATATGTTTGAAAGCTATTTAAAACTGAAATATAGAACTACAATTCCAGATTGAGACTCAGGTGGTTATTGGATGTGGAAGCTGTAGAAGTCAAGAGGAAGATGGCGAAGAAAAGACATCGTCAACCAGCAAACTCTAGCATTATACTGTAGCGATCAGTATTTGGTTGTTTATATGTTTGAAAGCTATTTAAAACTGAAATATACAACTACAATTCCAGATTGAGACTCAGGTGGTTATTGGATGTGGAAGCTGTAGAAGTCAAGAGGAAGATGGCGAAGAAAAGACATCGTCAACCAGCAAACTCTAGCATTATACTGTAGCGATCAGTATTTGGTTGTTTATATGGTTGAGAGCTATTTAAAACTGAAATATACAACTACAATTCCAGATTGAGACTCAGGTAGTTATTGGATGTGGAAGCTGTAGAAGTCAAGAGAAAGATGGCGAAGAAAAGACATTGTCAACCAGCAAACTCTAGCATTATACTGTAGCGATCAGTATTTGGTTGTTTATATGTTTGAAAGCTATTTAAAACTGAAATATACAACTACAATTCCAGATTGAGACTCAGGTGGTTATTGGATGTGGGAGCTGTAGAAGTCAAGAGAAAGATGGCGAAGAAAAGACATTGTCAACCAGCAAACTCTAGCATTATACTGTAGCGATCAGTATTTGGTTGTTTATATGTTTGAAAGCTATTTAAAACTGAAATATACAACTACAATTCCAGATTGAGACTCAGGTGGTTATTGGATGTGGGAGCTGTAGAAGTCAAGAGGAAGATGGCGAAGAAAAGACATCGTCAACCAGCAAACTCTAGCATTATACTGTAGCAATCAGTATTTGTTTGTTTATATGTTTGAAAGCTATTTAAAACTGAAATATACAACTACAATTCCAGATTGAGACTCAGGTGGTTATTGGATGTGGAAGCTGTAGAAGTCAAGAGGAAGATGGCGAAGAAAAGACATCGTCAACCAGCAAACTCTAGCATTATACTGTAGCGATCAGTATTTGGTTGTTTATATGGTTGAGAGCTATTTAAAACTGAAATATACAACTACAATTCCAGATTGAGACTCAGGTAGTTATTGGATGTGGAAGCTGTAGAAGTCAAGAGAAAGATGGCGAAGAAAAGACATTGTCAACCAGCAAACTCTAGCATTATACTGTAGCGATCAGTATTTGGTTGTTTATATGTTTGAAAGCTATTTAAAACTGAAATATACAACTACAATTCCAGATTGAGACTCAGGTGGTTATTGGATGTGGGAGCTGTAGAAGTCAAGAGAAAGATGGCGAAGAAAAGACATTGTCAACCAGCAAACTCTAGCATTATACTGTAGCGATCAGTATTTGGTTGTTTATATGTTTGAAAGCTATTTAAAACTGAAATATACAACTACAATTCCAGATTGAGACTCAGGTGGTTATTGGATGTGGGAGCTGTAGAAGTCAAGAGGAAGATGGCGAAGAAAAGACATCGTCAACCAGCAAACTCTAGCATTATACTGTAGCAATCAGTATTTGTTTGTTTATATGTTTGAAAGCTATTTAAAACTGAAATATACAACTACAATTCCAGATTGAGACTCAGGTGGTTATTGGATGTGGAAGCTGTAGAAGTCAAGAGGAAGATGGCGAAGAAAAGACATTGTCAACCACCAAACTCTAGCATTATACTGTAGCGATCAGTATTTGGTTGTTTATATGGTTGAGAGCTATTTAAAACTAGAATATAGAACTACAATTCCCGATTTAGACCCAGGTGGTTATTGGATGTGAAAGCTGTAGAAGCCGAGAGGTAGATGGCGAAGAAAAGACATCGTCAACCAGCAAACTCTAGGATTATACTGCAGCGATCAGTATTTGGTTGTTTATATATTTGAAAGCTATTTAAAACTGAAATATAGAACTACAATTCCAGATTGAGACTCAGGTGGTTATTGGATGTGAAAGCTGTAGAAGCCGAGAGATAGATGGCGAAGAAAAGACATCGTCAACCACTAAACTCTAGGATTATACTGTAGCGATCAGTATTTGGTTGTTTATATGTTTGAAAGCTATTTAAAACTGAAATATACAACTACAACTCCAGATTAAGACCCAGGTGGTTATTAGATTTGAAAGCTGTAGTAGCCGAGAAGAAGATGGCGAAGAAAAGACATCGTCTAACACCAAACAATGTAGGATTGTACTGTAGCGATCAATCAAATAAAATGAGTAAAAACCTTGAATAAAATCGAAAGATCTCTCACTCTGTGTGTGAAAGAAAAAGGCTTGAAATCAAGCCGTTATACACAGAATTTTTTTAATGATCATATTACCAAATACCAAATTTTAAATGTGTGTGATTTGAAATGAGTGAGGTTTAAAGATAGGCAGTGGGTTTGTGTAAAAAATGTCTGTGATAGTAGTAAAAATGTTTTTTAAATGTAATGAATGCATTCAAAATATACTAATTTTGAGACTGTATACTTGAAGGTAAGGATAAGGTAGAATTGATTTAGAAATAGCTCTTACTTGAAAATAGTGTAGTGTTTTTTGAATGTCTTCACCAGGGGACGTATATTTTTTTTCTAGACTACGGCAATTCAACGACAAAAATTAGTTGTCTTATACATAGATTTTTAGTATGAGTTACATTGAACTTGAAGTTATTCAAATTTACTATAAAATGACTGAGCCAACATAAAATTATTAACCTTAACTGTAATTGCTCTTATTATAATTTCACGACTGGAAACATTTCTCGAATAATTATTTTTGAATTGCTTTTATTTGATTTCTCGATGATTTTTCAATTTAAGGGATGATGTCAAACATAGATAAATCTTAGGAGTAAGAATTAAACAGTTTATCAAGTCCCTTCATTCCCACAACTTTAATCGAACAAAATCATCACATTTTGATTGAAGGAACTATTTGAATCAAGATGAGTTGTACGCCCACCAGATGGATCAAGATACGGGCGTATTGCTGGTCATGTTCCTTTCAATTTTTATTGTTGTGTAACATAAAAAAAAGCAGAATATGAATTCTATCCCTTATTGGTAATTGCGGGGAAAAAATTCCGTTTTAATATAGCTTTCATTTTAATTCTAAGCGAGTGATATAGTAAAAAATAAAATTTAGTGTTTATGTTTAAATTAATAATTTATTATTTCAGCATATCTGGGTAGTAAACTATTTAGATAGAAGTCGGCAAACAAGCGTTAACAATTAACCAATAAACACCGATAAATCCGTGTATTTGTAAAGAGCGCGTAAACCTTGATTGGTCGATGAAAACATTTTGATGGGGTGCCGGATAATATAAAATTTTATCGGATGCTATTTGCAATGTCAATCGGCCGTTTAAATAAACGAACGTTGAATTATTGAATAAATAATATCCATTAAGTTATTATTAGGTTGTCAAAGAGCAGCCAGGCGTTTAAATCAATTAATGGATATCAATTCCGCACATCCGATATTGTGTTTATAAAAAATTGAAATAGTTAACTGGTCATTAAAAACATGATTAACATCCTTTTATCATAAATTGACCAATAAGGTGATATTTTGGGAGTATTCACAAAGATTTGTGTTTTAATGGGTGGCAACTTATTTTCGGAACCATAAGAAGGACGAAGGTGAAAAAAATTAATAAAGAAGGAACGAGTAGGTAGAATAGATGATTTGAATAAAAAGGAGCTGATGATCGGACACATAGATATTTACATATTTTTGAATGCATTTTGAAATCTGTGGAAGGAAACCAGAAATTTTCAAAGCTGGAAGAATAATATTATCATAACACAACGGTGTTGAGATTAAATACTATATAAAAAAGAGAATAGACAGACTACCAAATATCGTACTTAGTAGTTCTTTGAGTGGGTAGAGAAACAAAAAAAGATTGGAAAATAATTATAAACTCAACAAATGTGAGAAATTATTTTTATAAAACAAATGATCGCGGTAATATAAACAATTATCAATAATCTCATTCTATTCTGTATTAATAAATATTGAAAGTAATAAAATATCATTATTAATAAGCCCAATTGAATGTTACCCCAATTTCCCCCGGAAAAACCTCAAATGCATTGTGAGAGTAATATAGCAGGATATTTTGCTTACGGGTTGAAGTGCGTATGTACAGCGAAAGAGCCCTTTTCTCCCGTCTACTAGTCCAAGTGAGTTCCGCTTCACTCAAACAGGAACGGCCCTGTTGTATATTTCAAGATAAGTACACGAGACGGTTTTTTAAAAATATGTTAACATCGATCGATCAAATAGAAAGCTCTCTCTCAATATTTTTAATTTCATCCGACTTTTCCAACCGAAAGTAACAATCTTATTTTTTCTTATAAGGCATATTTCATATCTAGTTACAACTTGGAGCTTTCGCTTAGTCTTTTCCTCATTCAATCATAGCTTCGCTGCTTTTGATATTTCTATAAAAGCTCTGCACGTCATTTTCCATATCATCTACATAAACTAGCAGCTGTATTGTTTTCGTTGTTAGCATTTCTTCCGTTGTGTAAATAGAAGATCTTCCCGTTTCCTCCCACATTTGTTTTAAATCTGTCTGTTTTTTTTTCTGTTTTACACCAATTTTTGTTTGAGCATTCGCAAATCATAGGTTCCCGCGGCAGAACATGTCAATATAAAAAATAGACATCAACCGATGACAAGGAAAAGTATTTAAATTAACAAGTTTGTTAACGTTTGCCGTGGTATCATTTATAACAACAATGAACGCAAAGAAAATATTCTACTAGAGGTAGCTCAGATGTCTGCTGAACAATTGTAGCAATAAGACGTTTAGGATGTTGGAATAGCCAATTTGATAATTTACCTGGATATGATGTATCATTTTCATCCATATTAAACCCGATTGGATACATTCTTATGGCAATTCCTGGAGCAATTAATTGATAATATCTTAAGAGTATTAAAAACAACCATAAGAAAATTATATATATTAAATGGTCATCATTTTCAAAATTTTTCGAAAGATAAGATAAATTTGTAATGAAAAAACCTGGTAATTCATGAGCGACACGTGCATCATTGTTAAATTGAAGGAAAAAAACCCATATATTGTGACATATCAGAAACGCAAACAAGCACTCGATTTGAACTACAACAGTTAAAAGTAAATAATGTAGTAAATTCTGAATATTTTATGCGGCCATCACGAGAATCCACCATTGCATAATGCATATTGAATCTTGTCAAAACCAAATAGAACCTAGCACAATTCATGAATTAGTTTGTTAATTTATCTCCGAATGATCATTGAAATATGATCGTTATAGATATCACATTTTGGGAATTAATAGCAACATTCATAAGTTATTGCAACTGAAAGATAAAGTTTTCGGATACTTTTGAATTTATTCATATGAAATAATTTGATTTGGGAATGGGATCGGTTGAACTTAACATACAGAATGATCTACAGAAAACCATTCAACTGGATCTATAGTATTTTCACAATACAGACATCGAAATTAGTTTTTTATTTTCATTTTTTAAAGACAGTTAATGTAATGTCTGCATAGGGCAGACATCTCAGTATTTACGAGTAGGAAATAGACTAAGGGATCTTTAATACGACAAAAGAAATTGAGCGAACAACAAATTGTCAAAAAAAAAATAAATTTTTAGAAATGATTCATTGTCTTAACACAACAGACGATAGCCAGAGATTACCAGCAGCTTGGAAACATCTTCTTCATTCAGTTTGCCCCAATACCACTCCGGTAAACAATAACATTTCATCTAAAACCGATCTCCAGATATTTATTACCCCTCTCGCTAATAATATATTTCCCATCGACTCTGATAGGTCTTCTATAATTACAATTTTCATTTCCTCGGTGCAATTCCAAGAGCAGACCTTGGAATCAACCAAGAAAATGGGTGATTCGTTGTGTAGATTAGGCAAATCGAGACCACGGAATCTGATCACTAAGACCAATGAACGAATAACCACCCTATTCTCATCAATCTCTTGATAACCGAAGACATCCATCCATGTTGTGTCGCAACACGTTCTGAGCCTTTAATATTTACTAGAATCCGGTGGAGATGATTTGGGAGAGTCTATTTGAATCGAACTTGAAAGAAAATATTAGCCATTAGATAATCAAATTTTGATAATGCGATTAATGTGGAATCGTGGAAATCGTGGAAATACACGAGAAATGAGAAATATCTTGCTAGTCCAAACTGGATGCAGCTCTCCCAAGTTAGAGAAGCGTTTAGAAAGAAAAGAACGTCTGAGACTGAATAGATGAAGATCGAATATTTTCAAGCCTATCAAACTTCATACATTTACAGTAGATCCTCTAGACTCTAGGACATAGTAGCAGTGGCATTTCTCCAGCGTGGAGGTGCGGATTTTGTTGGAGCGAGACGTTTTCTAATAATCCGAGATGTTTCAAATTTTAAGGGAAAAAAATGATATAAATTCCTGCCCATAAATATATTTTGTGAGCTCGTCAGTTGAGTAACGGCAATTGAGTCCATAGCATTTTTAAAAAAGGAGCTTTTGACCGAAAAACAAAAATTAAAAAACGTTTGTATTAGTATTTAATATAACAATCATAATTTCACAAAACTGTAACTTATCTAGGTCATCTTCATTTATTTTCTTTACCAAATATATCTGTTTTATGAGGATGAAATGTACGATGGTTAATGTTCTTGTATTGTTGTAAAATCTAAATCAATACGACCTAAAACGGCTATTTCAGTTCTTAAACTATTTTCATATTACTTTTTCGATTAGCTACATTTCAGATATTAAATTCCAAATCTATGATTCAACTGTATTATAAAGTTATGTAAATGTTTTGAGATAGTTTTGAGGGTAATACACGAAACAAGGATTCTAATAAATACAGAAATGCATACCGAGATTGGAACATTTTCGTTCGAGTATTAAATTTCATGGTATTAAATATTAAATTTGATATCTAGTGACAAAGTTGCTTTATATCATCACTTTAATAATATGACATTGCCGCTTACGACCAGATGAATTAACGAACAATACCGAAACTGTAATAAACGAGTCAACTATATATATACGTCATAATAAATGCGGGCGTTAAAGTTTTAGTTAACTCAGAATTTGATGGTGTAGTAAACACAGTTTAAAACGAGAATTATGATATAGAGGTTAGAATAAAAACGTTGAGGTCGGTTAATATGTGAATAATAGATTTATAGCTTGAAGACAATTTCTAAATTGTGACAGAAACTGAATTATCAAAAGGTATTTTAAGGAATTGTCTTTTTAAGTTGGAATTTCTGGAACCGTTGGTGATATTCATACTAAACACACTCTGTATACCAACACTCACAATTACAATGTCCGACGCGCGTTTCGATAACCAAGTTATCGTCTTCAGCGAATGAAGGTAAACTGTTTACCTTCAGTCCTGAGAAAACTAAGCATGTTTGTCACGGAAATAATCGTATCAATTAACAAACGAAACTTTGAACGATGAAAAACATTTATCTATACTTTATATACCTTCTTATTTTGATGTTGAAATAAAGATCATGAATTTATGAATGAATTACATAGTTTTGTGGTAGTTCGGCAAAGAGACAATATATTTTCAATTAGAAGGAAAATGGTATTTTTCAAGTTGGAAATCTAGTTTGGTCAGACTAATACATCCATGAAATATAAGAAAACAGTTGAAAAGTATTTTAATTTATGTCTGTAAAGAAACATTTATTCAGAAAGTTATACAACGAGTCTGGGCGAATATCGTGAATAAAATATTAAACATAATAAAAGTTTAATATCTCCGCAACGAAATATTTTCCCGGTTAGTATCAGAAAAGAATAATTCTGGAAATTAGAAATCTACCTTTATTGTGCTCGCGAAACATTTCATAGAAATATTTTATTGCTTTTGTTATGCTCCTATAAAACTTTCTGGCGGTGGCGTCAGTCTATCAGTCAACAAAAAAAAAATAATACATTGTTGGTAGTTTTTCATTTTATAATGTATCCTGGTGTAATATACAAACAGAAACCGTGATCATAAATTCGGTATACTACTATTCTGATTACCGACCAATAATAGCAAACATTCTATATGCAAGCGCATAAAAAACTTCGCTAGAATAGATTCCGGCTTCTGCCTAACCTTACAGATCGAATTTATTATTCTAATAAAAAACAGAAACATTTCAAAAAACGTGTGCGTCGAATTTCAACCTAAATTTCATAACCCTCTTGATGATAAATACATTACTCGATATTTTCAGAAAAACCATCAAATGTATGAAATAAAAAGGCCATAGAGGTCAATTTTAAGTTATGAAATCGCTTGGTAACCGGGATAAAAAGTTGAGGTTAGGTTTCTCAAGGCAACATCGACTGATTGATTGTGATTCATTCGGAAGCCTATAGCTCATTTTGTCACCCTTTATTTTCTATAATTTGGAAGCTAACTAATCTTCCTCCCATCTTTTTTCTCTTATAACTTTAAGAATTTCCATCCCAGAAGCTGCTCAATCATCGGTTTTTTTCCGTTTAATATTCAAATGTTTTTGCATTTCTATTTTGCATTCCCGCTTTTCTTAATATTTTCATTTATTAACGTAGAAGAGTGGGAAAACGTTTCAAACGCCTATCATCAGAACGTTTTTACTTCCTCCTGGAAAACTTACAAAAGGTTTGGTTAGGTTAGGTCAAGTTTAAAACGGAAAATAGTAAGTCGTAGTAGGATATAATACTCCATTATCCTTTGTGGGTATCGGGCACAGTTGCTAACCGTCCCGTATTTCCCGGGACAGTCCCGATTTCCATTCGCTTGTCCCGTATCCCGTCTTGTCAGCCACCGGGATACGGATTATACCAGGTTGGGAGTTAATAATATAACAGGAAAATTGATGCTTTACTACCTTACTACCAAATCGGAATCACTTTCAACAATCTGTCATCAGCCGAAATACGATGACAAGAACTTGTCAAACATGTAACAACTAGGTGGTTGTCATTAGACCCAGCCCTTGAGAAGATTTTTAAATTTTAATTTGCTCTTGTTTCATATTTTTCCCAAATACGTTGAAACAATTGCTGGGCTAAGAAGATTTTGATCAAGATCAACTAGAAACATTTGATCACTCGGAACCGTTGTACAACTTTTTCCGATTTCCAAATTTTTCGTGATAACAGTTGCCACGATTTATTCAAGCATACACAAATGTATTGTTATTTTTTTGATATAATTATATAAATAGTTTGATCCGTGAAATAATGAAATCTTAGGAGTTGCTGATATGGCAGATGTCGATTGAACACCTCATGGTATAATCGAGCATATTCGCGTGGTATGAACAAAATCACGAACAGCAGAAATCAGGCATCTCTGTGCCGGCCAGTCGGTGGGCCCGTGCGTGAAATGTACTCCACTCATGCGTCCATTCATCGGTGTTCGCTACTGCGATTTTATCTAGTTACTTGTTCATGTTAATGTTCACACTAGTTTGGGTAATTTGGGGTGTTTAACGCCGACACGGGTTTATTTTTGATGCGATTTAACAGACCACAGTTTTTCAACGAGTTTTGTGTACCTAGTGTCGGCGAACCAGTTGTTCGACTCGTGTATAAATGAATAATGGGATTTCGAGTAGCGTGAGAAATTATGTGAACGTAATGATGAAACATTATTTCTATCGATGGTAATAAGAGACAACTTTTAAATTTACAATTGAAATTAAACAAAAAACAGTTGTTCATATTTCAAAATTTAAAAATTAATAAAAACACATACAAAATCGCGACCACGATGAAGATACAATATGGTGGAAGTCAAGAGGATGGAAATAAGTGGAAGTTCTACATCAAAAAATATATTTAAAAACGAAAATTATCAGATATGAGTAGATATTAAAAAAGTTGTTACTTAAAGCAATGAAAAAAAATAGAAAATAATCATCTAAAAACTGAACCTTTTCGTTCAACATCAACTGCTGCAAATCACAACACAACAAAAGAGGTTGAAGATGCTCTGCATCGAGAATCTGAAGGTAGCTAAATCTTGATTTGATTCAAACAATTTGAAGCAAAAAATAACACAAAAACTGTACAACGAAGTACCAAAGGGGAATCTGTGAAATTGTTAGAAATTACATAAGATCCTGGTATCAATTCACTATGATTTAAAAATTTCATCACAACCTTTTCCAATGAAACAAATGCGCTCCTCTATTGGCAATATTGAGTATGCGGAAGATTTGATCCACAGTTATCTGACTTATGTCCAAAGGGTATGGAATGTCATGCCATTGCTTTGCATGTTTATATTTGAAACACTTTTCTGTATTTATAGGAGTGTACGAGATGAGGCAGCTCATTCTAACGTTCACCAGGGATTCAGGTAGACTCAATGTACCGTTTTTTAGGCTACATAATGTTACATTTCAATATAATTACATTGAAACATTATCTCGCAATGCGTTCAGTTACATTTTGTATACGTAAACGCCTTACATAGACATACACACGTAGTGGATTTTATTACTTGAAAGCAATAAAACTCCCTATAACTCCAATAATGACGTCTAGAAACACCTATATTGTAAAATACGTTCGGTATCAATAAAAAAATTTATTTGATAATAAAATGTGTTAAAATAAAAATATAAATGTCGTTTTCTAACAGTGTTGCAATCAACTGATACTCTTAAATGGATAATTTCAAGGTCAAACTATTGAAATACTAGTGGAAATCGATTGATATTACTTAATACGAATACCGCCACCCGATGGTGGTAATCTTGAAAAATAACCATAGAAAAGTGACGTCAATAGAGTAAATTTCAGGAATATTCTATAATATTTTATAAAATAGGCAGCCTAGCATAACGTGGGTCCAGGTAAAAATCTTGTTAAATTTTGAAAACATTTTTGTAGAGAGGTTTAAATAGCTCAAGATGCGTATTCGTGGTTCAGTATTTTAGACAAATTACGTAACATGTGTGACTCATAAACTGAACTTTAACACAAAAAGTATTACAATAAATAATATAAACAATGAACATTGTTCAAACTATTCGTGATTCTACATTGTGTTAATTTAGCAACTGAACATCTTAAATAATCGTTTCAAACGGATTTCGAATGATAAATTTCCTAAAATCTACATCATATATAACGTATCGACCAAAAAGTTTACTACAGGAGTTGGATAGTTTTACAAAAATTCTCGAATCAGTCAAGTGATGCGATTGACATTTGATTGGTTGTTAATTTTTCTTCAAAAACGTTCAGCCAACAGAAATGACACCAAATTTGTCTATAAGTTGGTTCAGAAACGACATTAAAATGGTGGTCGTTCTTCTGACAGACAGAGAATGGCTGCTGCAGATTCTGCAATCAAGAAATAGAGAAAGCAAAGCACCTACTCTGCAAATGTCTTGCCCATTTAGGTACCTCGAAGGAGTAGTAGTTGGGAAGTAGGACAACAAATCTACATCAAAATAGTTTCCTTGAAGAGGAGCCAACGTATTTTGTAGACAGAATGAGATGCAGAATCCCGCATAGAAGATAGATATAGGTGTGAAGTGGCTGTAAAACCAAAACCACTTCTTAATAATCTACTAGAAGAGCTTTATCTCCATATACCGGTGATCAGGACATACTTCTCCATGAGAAATGGAACTAAACAATCAAAATTATCACTGTTCTTTTTTTGCTATAAGTTAACCTCTTCATTGTTGTAAAAACTCTATGAATAACTGTCTTTCTTCCCTATCTTTTTCAGAAACTCCTTTTTTTAACTTACAAACTGTTCCTATTAAGAACATTCATTACTGATCGATTCTGAACTATTTAATCTGCTTTTCCATCTATCTTTCTAAGATAAATAGAGGAGGAAGTTCGAACTTTCTTTAGTGAGGTCTAAGATCTTGTTATTTTCGTCTCCAGCTACTTATTTCTGTCAGTGTGTAAGGGAGTTGAGTAGCTTTTACAAGTCATAAGTAAACTATATTCTCTTCATATTAATCTGTATCTTTATAAGCTGGACGAATGTTCCAGATTTTGTGTTGCTTCTTTTTGTCGGAGAGAAATATGTTATATATGTTGCAGCAATTGTATTTTTTCTTTGTCATAAACTAACCAAAAAATCCTATAGAATAGCATCAATGTACATATCGATACATCTCCATGACAAAAACACATCAGTCATAGATACGAACTGACTGTTGTACACATTCGCGTGTGTATATATATATAGACACAAATGATATTCGATGCCAAATGAAGACGAAGTGGTTGAAGGGAAACAGAAATGGCGGCGGCGTCGCAATTCGTCCGTCGAATTAATCAAAGTTTAAGCTCCATAATAATGTGCATACTGGCTGTACGTCAGCATTATTCCTATTTTACAGCAAAACTCAATCAGGGACTAATATATTAGAGCTGTAAATTGGCAATCAATGTTTCCATGCATATGTATGTGTATGGCGGTGTGGTGTGGAGAGAGTAGTACAGGTAGACCCCGCTCTCTCGCGCTATGTAATAACAACGCTAGATTGCGTCGTATATTAAGCAACATCCAATATAGATAGGACAGTTTTAAAATCAAATTTTCTCTATCTATCATGTGTAGGTTTATAATTTCCAGCATTAATACAATGCACAGGATGTTAATCTGCAATAACCGTTCGCGCTTTGGGATTTGTCCCCACAGCTCGCTGCGATTCCGATTTCAAATCGCTACACTCCATCTATCTAATTTAAGGTTTATAGTTTATTACCGGATACCGATCGAAAAACGGGAATTTATACGCTAACGAAGTTTGCATGAAAAATCAAAGAAATATTTTGAATTACTTTCCACGGGGATTTTATCCAACTCTAAACAAAAAAAAAACCGATCGACTACTTCATGTACGGAGAGAAAAAACCAATATCCTCTAAAGAATAGAAGAAAAATCTTTCAAGATTATTTTTGAATAGCAGAAAAAATGTTTATTGTATTCTCCAGATCTTTCAAATATATTTCCTATCTGCGCTGACTTCCTAAGTATCAGTCTTTTCCACAACACATTGTATGGGTTCATTGAAACTGCTGACTTTCTTGTTCCATATTGTGTGGGTTCATTGTAATTGCCGACTTTCTTGTTCCACATTGTATGGGTTCATTGAAACTACTGACTTTCTTGTTCCATATTGTATGGATTCATTGCAACTACTGACTTCCTCGTTCCACATTGTGTAGGTTCATTGTAACTGCTGACTTTCTTGTTCCACTTTGTATGTGTTCATTGTAACTCCTTACTTTCTTGTTCCATATTGTATGGATTCATTGTAACTGCTGACTTTTTTGTTCCATATTGTGTGGGTTCATTGCAACTACTGACTTCCTCGTTCCACATTGTGTGGGTTCATTGTAACTGCTGACTTTCTTGTTCCACTTTGTATGTGTTCATTGTAACTCCTTACTTTCTTGTTCCATATTGTATGGATTCATTGTAACTGCTGACTTTTTTGTACCATATTGTGTGGGTTCATTGCAACTACTGACTTCCTCGTTCCACATTGTGTGGGTTCATTGTAACTGCTGACTTTCTTGTTCCACTTTGTATGTGTTCATTGTAACTCCTTACTTTCTTGTTCCATATTGTATGGATTCATTGTAACTGCTGACTTTTTTGTTCCATATTGTGTGGGTTCATTGCAACTACTGACTTCCTCGTTCCACATTGTGTGGGTTCATTGTAACTGCTGACTTTCTTGTTCCACTTTGTATGTGTTCATTGTAACTCCTTACTTTCTTGTTCCACATTGTGTGGGTTCATTGTAATTGCCGACTTTCTTGTTCCACATTGTATGGATTCATTGTAACTGCTGACTTTTTTGTTCCATATTGTGTGGATTCATTGCAACTACTGACTTCCTCGTTCCACATTGTGTGGGTTCATTGTAACTGCTGACTTTCTTGTTCCACATTGTGTGGGTTCATTGTAATTGCCGACTTTCTTGTTCCACTTTGTATGTGTTCATTGTAACTCCTTACTTTCTTGTTCCATATTGTATGGATTCATTGTAACTGCTGACTTTTTTGTTCCATATTGTGTGGATTCATTGCAACTACTGACTTCCTCGTTCCACATTGTGTGGGTTCATTGTAACTGCTGACTTTCTTGTTCCACTTTGTATGTGTTCATTGTAACTCCTTACTTTCTTGTTCCACATTGTGTGGGTTCATTGTAATTGCCGACTTTCTTGTTCCACATTGTATGGATTCATTGTAACTTCTGACTTTTTTGTTCCATATTGTGTGGATTCATTGCAACTACTGACTTCCTCGTTCCACATTGTGTGGGTTCATTGTAACTGCTGACTTTCTTGTTCCACTTTGTATGTGTTCATTGTAACTCCTTACTTTCTTGTTCCACATTGTGTGGGTTCATTGTAATTGCCGACTTTCTTGTTCCACATTGTATGGATTCATTGTAACTGCTGACTTTTTTGTTCCATATTGTGTGGATTCATTGCAACTACTGACTTCCTCGTTCCACATTGTGTGGGTTCATTGTAACTGCTGACTTTCTTGTTCCACATTGTGTGGGTTCATTGTAATTGCCGACTTTCTTGTTCCACATTGTATGGATTCATTGTAACTGCTGACTTTTTTGTTCCATATTGTGTGGATTCATTGCAACTACTGACTTCCCCGTTCCACATTGTGTGGGTTCATTGTAACTGCTGACTTTCTTGTTCCACATTGTACGGGTTCATTGAAACTGCTGACCTTCTTATTCCACATTGTACATTGTAAAATAGCATCAAGTCTATACTAAAATTGAAAGAACATGCCGAGTGCTTAGTGGGCAATACAAGGAAGGCAAGATTGGAAGTATCTATTGTCAAGAATTATGGAAAATACTCAAAGCTGAATATCAGTCTTTACAAGCTGTGCATGTTCCTTGGTACAGCAGATCTACCGAGAGTTGGACTAGGAAAATATCAAGCTCAGGAAATGATTATACCAATACTAAGGCAATAACTGAAGCACTATCTAGAGTCAGAGTAACAAGAAGATGGTTTTCCATTAAACTCGTGTAAGTAGAAATAAAAATCGGCAATATGGAAGACTGATCATCTTATCAAAGCTTTTATAGGAATAAAATGTCCTTTTAGAGGTGATTTTGAAAGGGCCGACTGTTTTTTAATGGCAATAGTTTTAATATTCGGTAAAGTAACGAAATTCAAAATAGAAGAGCTGAAATTTTGCCTTTTAGTATTTTCACTTATTACACAATATCTCATGGATCAGTTTTAGATATCAAAGAACGATTTTTTGACAAACAATTTGGTAAATATTAGTAAATAACAAAAAATAATTTTATTGAGATATCAATATAATAGGTTAATAAAAAGTAATTGTTTCATATATTGATCGTTTCTTCACTAAAATTTGTTTGTCAAACGCAATTAAAACTTTTAACGCCGAAGGGCTTACATATTAGATTTCTTTGGTAGAGTTTGGATCAAGATATGCGCTAAAGATTCTCGAAAGTGACTCCATAGAAGTGTAGAACGTAAATTAATTACAAGTTGAAAACTGGTAATTGCCAAATTAAAACGAATA
Organism: Diorhabda sublineata; assembly: GCF_026230105.1. NCBI lineage: Eukaryota > Metazoa > Arthropoda > Insecta > Coleoptera > Chrysomelidae > Diorhabda > Diorhabda sublineata. The sequence continues at coordinate 32,971,809 of NC_079479.1, forward strand.
ATCAAATCGGTTTCCTCTTTTCTTTCTGTATATACCTATTTAGTAGTCGTTATAAATAAAGTTTTTTTTTTAAATATTTTTAAAGATATTGCGATAAAAAGTGACTTTCTTATAATTGGTTGTTAATCCGTTAACTTGAAAAAAGATACGACCGTTTATGACGCAAATATTCTGTCAACGGGAACAAAATTACCAGCATTGGAATTGAATTGAATACTCTACATTTGTGATTAAATCGTAGATACGACCAAGTCGAAAATTAGCTGTTTGTAGTTAATATGACCAAGTAACTAATAAGAGTGAACCGAACTACCAAAAAAATTGCTTGTTAATAAAGTTTGTCGCTCGCAAAACATGACGAAGTCTCCTTGGTATTTATGAAAGTCATTATCCAAATTCACACAAGAGCACAAAAAACTGGAGCTAACCGTTAGGATAAAAATAAATCTTCTTCAAATACAATTATGATGATGCTGCCTATAATTCTTTTTGAGTGTATGGTAGAAGCAGATCAGTTGATCTTGATTGATCTTCTTCAAATGCATGCACAGTATTATCAACGCTATACTGATTGGAGATTTGGTATCAGTTTAAGTTTACTCTTAGAGCTAATCCTCACTAAAATGCAAGTCACAGTTTGTTCATTATATCCGTAGTAAAGAATGGCCCTTAGTGATAAAGTGGAGCCCGTGATAGGCCGAGCAGTGCGCACTGAAATAGTTGTAGCAGTTCCAAAAGATCTGAATCAATCAATTCTTTACCGTGCCTAGTAAGTCGGAAAGTTTGTAGCGCCAATCAGGAGAATCAGCACTTGTATACATCGATATACTATGTTGTAGAAATATTTTGAAAATTGGTGAATTTTTGTTTTGCAGATTGTGCCACTTGTTCGAAATCGTAAAGCCCGTTTGAATGGTATAAGAAATAGTATATTTTTTATAATTTTTGAACTTATATTTAAAAAAAAACAACCCTATATAGAATACAAACTAAAGAAGATAAATCAAAACTGGAAGAATTCGATTCAAATTTGATTGATAAGCATATAATAATTTGCGTTAATTCAAAATAACTTTTTCTTTCTAAATTTTATTATACGAAAATCAATATAGGAAAGCGATAAGTCATAAGTGTTAGTGCGAATAATTCTCAAATTGGAAAATAATTATTCATTCAACATTGGCGATAATTTCAGATTACAACTGGACAATAATTGCGAGTATTGCAAAGTGTTATACTAACAACCACAACACGGTTTCCATTCGTGTTGTACAAAGCACAATTAAAAACAAATAATTTATTATTATTAACCGCCAATCAAACAATGAATTTTCGCGTAATTTTATCAATGAATCATATATTTCAATCAATTTTTCACTTTTCGTACATTTTATAATTTATTAAAATATACAAGCTTTATATAAACTGAAATTGTTTTGGAATTTTCATCATTTCAAATCAAATATTAGTCACAGGTATTTATTTACTTATAATAAACATGTTAAACAAAAATAACTATTGAATATAAACTTCTAAAAGACTCAATTAGTGATGTCAGCAATATTGTTAGTGTTTTCAACTAAATATTACATTCAAACTTGGGACCTGGATAAGTGAGAAACCTCCGTAATCTGAATTCATGCTGAGGTTGCAACACTTTGGCACTGAATTACCTCTGTTAGTTGGACGGAAACTATTATATAAAAAAAGAACACAAGATGGGAGGGTTTAAAAGAAGAAACCGTATAGTTTTTAAAGAAATTTGTGAAGAAAATACCGCCGTTGATGTTAACAAATGTAGTCCATTGATTGAAGACTTCCAGTTCTTTTACGCGATTATTCTGTTGATAATATTTTTAAAGCAGACGAAGCAGTTTTATTTTGTAAGTGTCTACCCGATTAAACTTTTACCTGTAATGGCGAAAAATTTAAAAAAAAAACGCGTGTCTTGCAAAGAAAATCTTACTCTTCCAAGAAAATGTCAATGGAAACCAAAGGATTTTTCTAGGAATCGTAAATGCAAGAATCAGAAGATCGCGGACTATCACTGGTCCAAGCCTCCACGATACACAATTTCAAACAACAAAAGAAATTGTTCAACATGTCGATAAATCTATAGAAGACAATCGTTGTCCACAATATTCATCAGGCGATGAGGCTTGCTAGAAAAGATTCTCCCAAGGATTTTTATAGGAATCGTAAGTACTTTCTATACTCGTTCAGTACCTCCAAATACAAGAATCAGAAGATCGTGGACATTCACTGGTCCAAGCTTTCTCGGTACACAATTTCAAACAACAAAAGAAATTGTTACACATGTTGATAAATCTATAGAAGACAATCGATGTCCACAATATTCATCAGGCGATGAGGCTTGCTAGAAAAGATTCTCCCAAGGATTTTTATAGGAATCGTAAGTACTTTCTATACTCGTTCAGTACCTCCAAATACAAGAATCAGAAGATCGTGGACATTCACTGGTCCAAGCTTTCTCGGTACACAATTTCAAACAACAAAAGAAATTGTTACACATGTTGAAAAATCTATAGAAGACAATCGATGTCCACAATATTCATCAGGCGATGAGGCTTGCTAGAAAAGATTCTCCCAAGGATTTTTATAGGAATCGTAAGTACTTTCTATACTCGTTCAGTACCTCCAAATACAAGAATCAGAAGATCGTGAACATTCACTGGTCCAAGCTTTCTCGGTACACAATTTCAAACAACAAAAGAAATTGTTACACATGTTGAAAAATCTATAGAAGACAATCGTTGTCCACAATATTCATCAGGCGATGAGGCTTGCTAGAAAAGATTCTCCCAAGGATTTTTATAGGAATCGTAAGTACTTTCTATACTCGTTCAGTACCTCCAAATACAAGAATCAGAAGATCGTGGACATTCACTGGTCCAAGCTTTCTCGGTACACAATTTCAAACAACAAAAGAAATTGTTACACATGTTGAAAAATCTATAGAAGACAATCGATGTCCACAATATTCATCAGGCGATGAGGCTTGCTAGAAAAGATTCTCCCAAGGATTTTTATAGGAATCGTAAGTACTTTCTATACTCGTTCAGTACCTCCAAATACAAGAATCAGAAGATCGTGGACATTCACTGGTCCAAGCTTTCTCGGTACACAATTTCAAACAACAAAAGAAATTGTTACACATGTTGAAAAATCTATAGAAGACAATCGATGTCCACAATATTCATCAGGCGATGAGGCTTGCTAGAAAAGATTCTCCCAAGGATTTTTATAGGAATCGTAAGTACTTTCTATACTCTTTCAGTATCTTCAAATACAAGAATCAGAAGATCGTGGACATTCACTGGTCCAAGCTTTCTCGGTACACAATTTCAAACAACAAAAGAAATTGTTACACATGTTGAAAAATCTATAGAAGACAATCGATGTCCACAATATTCATCAGGCGATGAGGCTTGCTAGAAAAGATTCTCCCAAGGATTTTTATAGGAATCGTAAGTACTTTCTATACTCTTTCAGTATCTTCAAATACAAGAATCAGAAGATCGTGGACATTCACTGGTCCAAGCTTTCTCGGTACACAATTTCAAACAACAAAAGAAATTGTTACACATGTTGATAAATCTATAGAAGACAATCGATGTCCACAATATCCATCAGGCGGTGAGGCTTGCTAGGAAAGATTCTCCCAAGGATTTTTATAGGAATCGTAAGTACTTTCTATACTCGTTCAGTATCTCCAAATACAAGAATCAGAAGATCGTGGACATTCACTGGTCCAAGCCTCCTCGATACACAATTTCAAACAACAAAAGAAATTGTTACACATGTTGATAAATTTATAGAAGACAATCGATGTCTACAATATTCATCAGGCGATGAGGCTTGCTAGAAAAGATTCTCCCAAGGATTTTTATAGGAATCGTAAGTACTTTCTATACTCTTTCAGTATCTTCAAATACAAGAATCAGAAGATCGTGGACATTCACTGGTCCAAGCTTTCTCGGTACACAATTTCAAACAACAAAAGAAATTGTTACACATGTTGAAAAATCTATAGAAGACAATCGATGTCCACAATATTCATCAGGCGATGAGGCTTGCTAGAAAAGATTCTCCCAAGGATTTTTATAGGAATCGTAAGTACTTTCTATACTCGTTCAGTACCTCCAAATACAAGAATCAGAAGATCGTGAACATTCACTGGTCCAAGCTTCCTCGGTACACAATTTCAAACAACAAAAGAAATTGTTACACATGTTGATAAATCTATAGAAGACAATCGATGTCCACAATATTCATCAGGCAATGAGGCTTGCTAGAAAAGATTCTCCCAAGGATTTTTATAGGAATCGTAAGTACTTTCTATACTCGTTCAGTACCTCCAAATACAAGAATCAGAAGATCGTGGACATTCACTGGTCCAAGCTTTCTCGGTACACAATTTCAAACAACAAAAGAAATTGTTACACATGTTGAAAAATCTATAGAAGACAATCGATGTCCACAATATTCATCAGGCGATGAGGCTTGCTAGAAAAGATTCTCCCAAGGATTTTTATAGGAATCGTAAGTACTTTCTATACTCGTTCAGTACCTCCAAATACAAGAATCAGAAGATCGTGAACATTCACTGGTCCAAGCTTTCTCGGTACACAATTTCAAACAACAAAAGAAATTGTTACACATGTTGAAAAATCTATAGAAGACAATCGTTGTCCACAATATTCATCAGGCGATGAGGCTTGCTAGAAAAGATTCTCCCAAGGATTTTTATAGGAATCGTAAGTACTTTCTATACTCGTTCAGTACCTCCAAATACAAGAATCAGAAGATCGTGGACATTCACTGGTCCAAGCTTTCTCGGTACACAATTTCAAACAACAAAAGAAATTGTTACACATGTTGAAAAATCTATAGAAGACAATCGATGTCCACAATATTCATCAGGCGATGAGGCTTGCTAGAAAAGATTCTCCCAAGGATTTTTATAGGAATCGTAAGTACTTTCTATACTCGTTCAGTACCTCCAAATACAAGAATCAGAAGATCGTGGACATTCACTGGTCCAAGCTTTCTCGGTACACAATTTCAAACAACAAAAGAAATTGTTACACATGTTGAAAAATCTATAGAAGACAATCGATGTCCACAATATTCATCAGGCGATGAGGCTTGCTAGAAAAGATTCTCCCAAGGATTTTTATAGGAATCGTAAGTACTTTCTATACTCGTTCAGTACCTCCAAATACAAGAATCAGAAGATCGTGGACATTCACTGGTCCAAGCTTTCTCGGTACACAATTTCAAACAACAAAAGAAATTGTTACACATGTTGATAAATCTATAGAAGACAATCTATATCCATAATATTCATCAGGCGATGAGGCTTGCTGTGAAAGATTGGGTTTATATGAATAAAACTACTATAGCAAACTTGTATGAGTGGCACTCAAGTCGTTTTGTTAGAAGATTCCACATGAATTAATTTTTCGTTTTATCACAACTTATTATTAAGACAGATATCCTTCTACATTCTACTTTAGATGATATTTAAATATTTAATTGAATATTGAAATTAATTCAAGCTGCATTTAAACTTGAATTTGTTTCATACGTTGTTTGAAAATTGTTTATATTGACCATAAACGATTCATGTACAATTATTCTTAGAAAATCTTCAATATTCTTAACTTCGGTGTTAATAAAATTCAGATCATTCAAAACCAAATCTATAAATATCCGGAATTTATTTCTGAAAAGTGATTATCGAATGAGACGTGTCACTAAATTTTGTTCGATTTAAATAGAGCTCAATTTCTCAATAAAACCGGCAATTGTAACAAATAATCATATTACAAACAGCGAGCCGTCAAAATTGGCAACCGTACAATATTAAAATGGCCTTTTCAACTAAAACATCGTCGAAAATCAAACAGCGGTCAACACTTCGCGGTAGTATTTCATAATTAATGCACAATGATTGCATTATATCGATTGATCAAGCGATTGTGGGTCTGATGATCGTATTATAGAGAGTGCTAAAAAGACTGCTAATCTCTACTAGTGAAACAGCTATGATTGATACAGCTAAAAACACGTTGTTCAATACGGTTAGTACAATAAGCTACGAATTGATGTCAGATAACCCTCAAAAATTACCAACCATCAACTATATAATGCTTGGAATGTATGTATGTTGTTTATATATATTTGGTAAGTAGTTGGTACTGCTTTTTCAACATAAATAATATTAATACTTCGCATAAGTAGAGACGGTTGATATAATTTGTGTACTACATAACACGGTTTATTTTACTCGCATTGAAGCCCATTGAAAAAGTATCAGAGATCATAACGAAATAAATGAATCGATATGATAACTATATTTTATTGCTTGGTTGGGATTATCGATTTTTGAATATTACTACATGCAATGAAATTCCAAAAACTTAAGGCCGCTTGACATGATGCAATGCAATGCAAGACGCAATATACATTGATGCAGATTTTATCGATTTTAGAAAGAAATGAGTTTTGAATCTGCTGATATTACGTTTTATTTTCGTTAGGAGTGTTTTTAAATATCATCTATTTTCAATTAATTTTTCTCGTCTAATTCTCTAGCTAAAGTGTCTATCAGACTCCAAAAGCAAGGCACCTGTAGATAAAATTATTGCCAGTGTTGCACCGACCACTTCTTTCTTGTTTACTTTACTTAGCTTTGTTATTTTCATGTTTAAACTGTCCACAAAATATCAAATAAAGTTTAAGGTAAGGAAATTGTTTACACGTTTACTTTTGGAATTTAGATTAGTGGCAACCAGAATGCAATGGTAAGAGAATTGTATATTCGTCTATATAATTCATCTTGCAAGGCATTACATGCAATTTCTTGCATGTAATGCCCGTTAAAAAGCTAGATTTTGGGACTTTTAGAGGCTGTACAAGGACAATACAATAAGTTCGAATTCTTGTAATGAATTTGAAAAATAATACTTCAATAAGAACTTGCGAAACAGATGTCAAACGGTACTTAAACTAACAGATTATTTTGTAAAATTTCTTGTTTTCCCATTTTAATCGAAATGCGGTAATTTTTGTACAAAACTTCATTAAGCATGACCTCAAAAGTTATAAAAAACTGAAATGCTACAAGACATGTGTGAAAATTTCGGTAATAGGAGCCCCCCGAATATGGTTTTCATTATTAATTTAACGAATTTTGTAATGCCTACACGTAACGAATTTCATTTCATGTTTTTCCCTCGATTTTATTCGACAAAAGTTATAGTATTTTCCATTTCCTACGGTTAGTTATGATAGATCAATATTAAACAAAAAAAAACAAACATCGAATTCCGTACATAACCATTATGTTCTTTATTTAATCAACTACTCGTGAAATTATATAGATTACAGTTTCATTATATAGTTTTTTATAGAAATATTAGCAAGGTTATCATCATACGCCACTGTTTAGTACAAAGAGGAAGCTGTAATTTAATTTGTTATAATCACAATTGATATCTCAAATTATAAAATGCATTTGATGCATTTTTTTCTTAACATCAAGGTTTTTTATAACGGCAATTGCGATATACACACACCCACTAGAATGTTAATTACGGATATTAATCAAATAACAAAGGAAATGCAAACTTATTGTTAATTATACAATAAAACAATTTTTTTATAGATCAAAACAATTCAAACGGTCTAATTTGCTCTAATAGAAATAGGATAAGATAAACAATTACTATATCGCATACGAGTACTGTTCAAAAAGTATTAAATGCAGTTACTTCACAGATTAAATGCCTTAATGTTTCAACAATTATGAACCAAATAACTCTTTAATTGTATTTTTTTACGGTCGTGGTGAATAGGGTATAATTTGGGGGAGAGTGGATATATTTTCACTCTCGAATAGTCTTATCTCATACAAGATATCTAATATGGAACTCTAGCTTGAATTTTCACGTTTTACGAGCTCTATCTGTCGTTTCCTCCATTCCAGAAGCGTAACTTATTCAAGAATTCTAACATTCAGATTTATTTTTATACAAAAAGTTTATTTGTGTACAATATAGCTTCCAATAATAATTCAAAAAATCATAATCAGTATTTTTAGCTATTAATACTACGAATTGTTGCTACGAATCGTTTGAATAACTTCAAAATTTTTCTGTTTAATGTTTAATGACCTCAGACTACTCTACAAATGTACTAGGGTGATCCCAGAAGTACTTGGCCTGACCTAGAGCCGGCGGTAGTTGCTTAAAAAATTTTTCCAAATTGAAGACGCCACGTTGTTTAGTGTTTGTTTGGCAGCCATCAATAGTGAACGTATTACTGTACGATCTGCGAAGACCAGCATCGTAGTGATCGACCAACGACTTCAGAAATGTTGAAAAAAATCCATCCACGCGGTACTGGATGATCTGGTACTTGAAGTGCGCGTGCTACCAGACATAGTAGGCATTTAAAAAAGGGCGGTACATCGCTGAAACACCAACTTATTGAACATCGCTGGGAAGAGTGTTTGGAGCTAAAGGGAGATTACGTTGAAAAATAAATAATATTTTTTTGTTTTCTCTGTTGGGTTAGATACATCTGGGACCATCCTAGTATTTGTGAAAAAAAAAACAAGTAAATCAATTCGTAAAGACCCAACCTAACTTGATTTTGTTTACGTTGATGTACGATGGGGTACCCAAAAATAACCGGAATTATTTTTTAAATGTTATATATTTACAAAACAACCTTATCCCCTTCAAAATACTCTCCATTACAAGTAATACATTTGTCCCAGCGGTGCTTCCACTGTTCGAAACATTGTTTGAAGATGGTTGCAAGCTCCTGTCTCGTTCTTTTCTTGTTGTCTTCAAATCACCGTCCTTTCATGCCCCTTTTCATGCGTGGAAACAAAAAAAGTCGCACGGAGCCAGGTGAGGCGAGTAAGGTGCGTGGGGCAGCGGAACCATGTTATTTTTAACCAAAAACTGGCTGAGTGTTTGCTGAACCAAGCTCCAAGATATTCCACTGATTTCAGACAGTTGATCAATTGTCTGTGCGCACAAGTTCTCGAATTCTTTCAACATTTTCATCGATTCGGGAAGTTGATGAACGTCCAGGGCGAGATTTGTCATCAATCAACATTAAAACAGTTTCAGCAGCGTTTTTACCGAGTAGAAAACAAAATTTCACAGCGGCACGTTGCGCACTTAAATTTGCCATCAGAATAAAACGAAGCAGCAGTGAAACAGCACTAGCAAAAACGGTCACTAGTGACGAATAGAACGTGGCAGGTCAACGGCCCGCGCGGCACTGAACTGGCGACGAGTTGCGCTAGGCAGAAATCAGTGCTACAAAAGCTCCACCCATGGCAATGCTATTCCGGTTACTTTTGGGTACCGCCTCGTATGATGTATATACACTACGACCCCAAGATCTTCTGACCCCAAGATCTTCTTTGTCCTCATTTCCTGCTGGGGCACTGTGGATACTCAATGTTTATATCCGATCTATTAATCCCTGAGTAAGGATGTGAAATGAATAGCTACCAAAGATCTTCATCATTTCTTCGGAACAAGTTTCTGTACGTAGCAGGATCTGCCTATTTTGCTATGTCTATCGTCTTTAGATGTCCTCTGAGGCGTCAATACCTCGACAAGCCTTGTTAATATTTGTTATTTGTTCTTACTTAGATTTTTTTCCTGTAGACAATTTCAGTAATTGTTTGCATTGATACTTTGGCATATTATCATAATATATCCGTCAAAAGAGTAAACTTTGTAAGCCAATCCACAATTACTTTTTCACCTATGGGGACGAAAGGAAATGTGAGACTGCACATAGTTCGTGTGGCTACGTGTAATGGACGTGGAACTTAGCGGATACACACCTTGGAGTATGAATAGGTTTCAACCAGATTTACAACCCAACCTAACCATAACCTAACCTAACCAGATTTATCGATCATTTTGATTCATTTCTTCAACTCGTTCAGTGAGGATTTTTGACGTTATTTTTTTGATTTACGTAATGGAGTCGATTCTATTGTGAATATTAGATCACATTTTTTGACCATTCAGGTGAGCACACTAGACTAATTTTTTTCAACGTGTTACTATTTAAATTGTTCCAAATCTATGCAGCTCTGTGACAAGTTACCATTCACTTTGAAGAAAAAACATTTCTTTTCATTATATAGTTTGCAAATGCATCGATTTTTAAAATTTCCAATTCAAGATTTAGTTATAGTTATATACCGCATTTTCTAAATAATAAAAGTAGTGATCTTATTAGAATTATAGTCTTAAGTATTCAATGTTCTTTTGTTGTTTTTTATTTGTTAATTAAAATTCGTGCCGTATAATAATAATTAGTAATAACAACCAATAATTCGATGATAATTATAGGAATTATTCAAAAAGCATATCAATTTACAATAGAAAATAATACTGGGATTAAAAATAAATCAAATATTGTTATAACGGTGTTCCGATAGAATAGAACTGACAATCCGTGCCATATATTCAATGTGAGTATTCTGTCCTTTTGTGTTGCTGACATGTTTTGCTATCTACAATGCTCAGGTATGCGATTAGCATTATGTGTTTCTATTATATTATTGAACAATTCTGTAGGACCCACTCAGAGCGGCTCCGCGTTAAATTATTCCCACTACTACTACTACTACTGTGTTGTTTGTACTCGTATTAATATTAATTTAGTTATAATGCGAACTAATATCAGCAATATATACCAAGAATATACATTCTAAATGAAAACGAGCCATTCCTATATATTATACATTACCAGGAGTGAAGTTTCTATTGTTAATGATAAATTTGATTGGTTTGTTACAAGATTCCTATAAACATCGAGCATTTCATGCATGTTCCATGAAATAATTTGATAATTTTATCAATAATATATCTTTATGTGGCGCAATTGTTAATGTAAAAGTAATAAAAAAAATTTCTGTTCTAAAAGTTGTATCAGATACTGATACACATACGTTTGTATTTGGTTATAGATGTTATCATCACAAAACAGTACTGGATGATCATTAACTGAAAGTGCACGAGCTAGCAGACTTAATAGTTCTTTCAAAAAGTGCGATACATATTAACTGAAAAAGCTGTGTGCAAGATGGGTACCGCTTTTGCTCATAATGGAACAAAAACAGCGTTGCGAAGATGTTTCCATCGACTGTTTGACAATGTTTCAAAAAAACAATCAAAACAAATGGACTGAAAAAGGAGAAACAGCTCCAAAGAAGGCAAAGAACGTTCCAGCTGCAGGCAAGGTCATGGGATAGGTTTTTTGGGATACGCGTTTCGTCAAGACAATGCACCAGCTCACACATCCAGATTTAGCCACCTCGCATTATTTTCCATTTGAAGACTCGTTGGTCAAACATTTTCCAACAATGAAGAGGTGATGTATGCAATTGATGGCTATTTTGATGAACTTGACGATTCTTATTGTAAAAAGGGTATCGAACTTATTGAAGATCGTCGGGAAAACTGTATGTAGCTAAAAGGAGAGAATACTTTTTTGTCAAAAATTTTGTTGAGCCAGGTAAGAAAGTATATAAAAGAAAATCCCCCTTTTATCTATTCAATAAAATAGTTATTTAATAGCCGTTATGCTGGGCTTCCCCAGATGTTTTCCACATGATTCTTTATTGTGTTGCTGGCATCCAGTGTATAGCCCTGCTACTCTCTTAATATCGTCTGGAATCTTACCATTTCTTCTCTCATACAACATGTTGTCCATATGGTCCATTTTTTTTTGTTTTGCTTTCCAGCATGACCTACCCACTGCCAATAGATTAAAACACAAAAAATGTGGAAAACAAGAAACCCGTAAAGCTTATTAAGATCGTATGATATTGAAAAGGAGAATGTCTTTGATATTTTAGGTCAAATATAGTACTACAACTGCCTCCTTATTATTGTATTATCAACCAATTATCAGTTGAAATCTAGAGTTAAATGTGGAAATATTTTACCAACGTTAATCATGGTAGAATTGGTAATTGATATTTCAACTAAAATTGGAGATTCCTAATCTAAATAACAACGACACTAATACCGAAATAATCAATAAAATATTTTTATATATGAAACGATTTTATATTAATTATGATATCAATGAATACATCAGAAAAATGGAATATTTTCAATTTCCACTTACGAACCAGTTGATATTCGTTTCAATATTTGCAATTCACTTATTTCAGGAATTTTTATCGATAAAACGGAAATCAAATCTGAGGTGAATATAGTGAAATATTTTATATATAAATATACATCGAAGAAATATAAATTAATAAAAAAAATGTAATCGATAAAATTAAAAAACAATTAGTGAGATTCAGCATCGAAATTGATTCAAAATAGCTCCGATGAATAGAGAGGCTTCCAATGAATAAGAAATAAAATCGAATAATAAAAAGAACCCCTCTTCCGAGATAAAATAAAATTTAAAAAAAGAGAAACGACAAAAGAACATTTCCATCCATTTTGGTTATATAAATGTAAAGTCTCGAGCAAGAAATTCAAATGTGTAAATTAGATTATTTCAGTTCTTTTATCGAAAAGCTGTAACAATATAAAAAGTACAAAAGCTCCGAAAGAGTTGCGGAGTTAGAAGAGAAGAGACTGAGACAGAAATACGAGGGAGAAGAATAGTGAGAGAATCAGCCTTGAGGGCATTGGCCGCTTTCGAAAGAAATATTTACTTGAGAACTTTCGTTTTCCTTTTCCCAAAGTTAACAAAATCAAATATTACCCGCGTAGTTGAAGGTGGAAATATCGATACTGAATTTTGGTTTTCATTATTTTTTTTTTATTTAAAACGGTGATTTATTGAAATTTGATTTAATTTCGAAAATCTAATATAATTATTTTTATATTAGTTCGTGTTTCAATAATTTGAGAGGTCTTCTTCAGGCCGTTAGGCCAGTGGTCGGCAAATTAAAATTAAGAAAGTTTTTCTAAAAGTTAAAAGATAGTTTAGGAAGAGGAAGTTAGAAGAAGTAATAACATTCGAGAAGAAACTATCCATTTTGCTCAGGATCTTTAAAGAAAACATTGTTCACTTTCTCTATTGATAACCGACATTTTAAAACAAAAATTGCGCATACGAGGGAAGCATTTTTCAGCAGGTTTGAAGGGTATGAAATCAGCAGAGCTGCAAATTGTTTTCTCTATTTAAAATTGACATTGGTGGCTTTGAAATACAATTGGTAGATTTTAAAACAAGAAGATATGGCATACGAACGTCTTTGTGTTGAATTGGAAATATTGGAGAAGATAAAATGAGATCTTAGTTCACAACACAAATGATTTGCTTTGAATGATCTGGAGGAGGAAGACATGATTATTTAAAACGCTTGGAATATTATTCCTGGCACTTATAATAAGCTGAAAAAACTCGCGTTTTCTTTCCTTCACCTTTTTGTTCTTTATATAAATGCAATTCATCATTTTCAAGCATGAACATTATTAACAGTGAACTGAAAAATCGTCGTATTGAATTTGGAATCATGCTATTAAAAACAATAACTTACAAACCTCACTTACTCAAACTTTCCAAGGATACAATCAGATTGTTCTCTCTTGAAATTTTCAGATTTTGACTCTTTGGCTAATAAGAATTGTCTGAAATAGCCACAAAAAAACAAACAATGTTGGAATTTTTTGAGAACTCGATTTTCCCTCACCTCCAAATGGGGACTAATTCCAAAAATTTTGACACGAACCAAGGGCCTAGGGCATTATTCATTGCATACTTTCCAGGATTATCAGGATAGCATATAACTTCCTTTTTTCAACGATCAGATAATGTAAAAAAAAATCCGTTTTCAAGGACAGATGACAATACGATAATTTCATGAATTTTCATCATTTTTTGCCAGATAGTATGAAACGGGATAACTCTAAACTTTTTATCACTTTAAATGATCGAAAAAGTGCAAATTTGGTAAGGACTGATAACAGTACATTGATTTAAAAATTTTGTCTTGAAGTTTTTTTTGTTTTAAAGATTGCCCTCCAGCGTGTTTTCGCGTTTATTGTAGACTATAATTTATTCAGCACTAATAGAAGTTGTGCATTTAACAGAAAGTCAGTTTTTCTTGAAAACTACAACAAATTTTTCTTTTCGGCCTATAAAAAGAGAAGACATTTTGTTCCACAATCATTTTTTCTCTATCTCATAGTTTCTTTAGGAATCCACGCACTTAATAGTTCTCGTCTAAAAATCTAAGTGAGGTTAGAAAAGAGGAAAAAGTCGCGGGGGATGAGATCTGCTGAATACTGTAAATGATCAACCAATTCAGATCACTTCGTTAAATTTAACCATGCTGATCACCGAAGTGTGAGAAGGTGAGTTCTCCACATGGAAAAGCTCTATATTTTTCTTCAAATGTGGTCGCTTTTATCAATTAAATTTTAGGGTTGATTTTGATATTATTTAAAGAAAAACCGTTTTTTTAGCAAAGACACAAGAACTGTGTCAGTTATGTATAGTATATTTTACAATAATTGTATTCATAACAATATTATCAAATCAATTACCAAATTTTCGAGACCCTGACGAAAATTGATGGCCTCTAAGTTAGTTCAATTAATTTTCATATTATATTAAGCGTGACTCTACTACATTGAGCAAAACTAATTCTTCTAGACTTACGACACCGGCCCTATTAAAATGAATCAAGATACGCAATCAATAGTAATAAACTAATTTACATACCAGGCCGTCGGCTGGCAAAGCGGTTGCCGTCAGTAAAAAAAACCATTGTATACGTACCTGCAAAAAAAATGGAATTAGTTAGGTGTTTTATTCATGACAAATGTATTACATTCTGACACAACATTTGCATTATTTTTTCTTGAGTCATCGTTGCTTTATCAAATGGAAAACAGTTACTTTAACAAGTTTAAGTACAAAGTATGTGAAACTAAAAAATTGCTTAGAAACATTTCTATTTGTTCTCTAAATTTGTTAATAGCTTGGTGACTGTGTTCAAATTACAGGTGAATAAGTAAAGATAGTAGGTTTAGCACTGTTCCAACCCGCGGTTTGTCTGCTTATTTTGTTAGCAATTCTTATTTGATATTCCTCAAATTGTCATTAGTCGAAAGAAGAAGTTTCATGGAATGAAAACGGATATCAAAAAACTCATGGATGTTGAAGGTATTGAAGCCACACTCATTCTACCAGAATGAAAAATGTGTGGTCCCTGGAAACTGTTTTTTAAACAACGTTTCCCTAAGGTTTTTCTTGTTTTCATAAACTGCTTAACTTATCTCTACAAGTGTATATGCGAAAGTGCTGTTTATGCTGGAAAACAAATTAAAAAAAAATCGGAAAGTGCTTCACTGATATCGAGCATGAGATTTTGCCTTACTGAACTTGGTAAACTTGCACCAATACAAAGAAGTACTAATCATTATGTTGATTTCTCGACTAAAAGATGAAGTGGTATATCTTTTTCATCCCCTCTCGACTGTCAGAATATTGAAATTTTTATTCTTCTTTTATTCATTTTTCCACTCTTTTCAGTCCTGTAACTTCCTTTGCTTCCTCCTTCCTACATCTTCTATCAAATTTTCTTTCTTTTCTTATGTATTTTCGCTTCTATAAATTTGCTTATTAGGCTTTGTGCAGCTATATTAGTTCAAACATCTTTCAAAAATTGTATTGTTTGAGCTTTTTTGGTATTATCTTATTTCTTATTCAGTCCATCCTCCTTTCACTATCTATTTTTATTTATTCGAACCCACGTTTCATCCATGGTTATGAAACATTTTCACGTCGCTGATTTTGTTCCATTGTGAGCGGCACCCAGCTTGTGCACAGCTTTCTCATATCTAAATTTTCAGGTAATATGTGTTGTACAACACTTTTTGGAATGCTTACTAAGTCTGCTAGCTCACGCACTGTCAGTCGACGATATTCCAGTACCGCTTGGTGCATTTTTTTCAACATTTCTGGACCACTACGATGCTGGTCTTTTCCCATGTTTACAAATTCACTGAAAACGTTCACTATTGATGGCTGCCAAACAAATATTAAACAACGTGGGTCTTCAAATTTGAAACAGATGTATAGATTATGTACTTTCCAATTCAGTGGTATTCTTCAAGCAACTACCGCCATCTCTAGGTCACGCCAGGTACTTCTGGGATCGTCCTCGGAATTATGATGTTTTATTAGTTTGACCATTGTAAATTTTTGTATTAAGTTCATAAATACTTTTTTCTATTTCTCTGTCTGGCAATGGTAATGTAGATTGAGCTTGAAATAAATGTTTTTAACAAATATACTGACTTTTATTTTGTTATAAACTTATATTGAGCAACTGATAATCCGAAATGTAGAGAAAGCTTGATTTATATTGAAATTATATGTATTTATTTAATACATTAGTTCAAAAAATGTTTTTGAAAAGTAGTTTTGATAAAAAGTCTCATAAATGTTGTAGTATTGATAATGAATAATTAAAAAAATACTGAAAATTTATTCTTGAACTCACAGGATAAAATGAAAACTTTGATATTTGAAAAATTATTTTTTCGGAAATAGAGATGTAGTGGAAAATTAAATCATTAAAACGATTAGAGTAGATTATTTCACGAAAAAATGTTCTAAATGGTTTAAAGAAATATCGAATGAAAATTTCGAAATTTCTAATAATATTAAGAACAAATGAAACAGAAAACTGCGAAAAGCTTTAGTTGACAACACCGAATTTCTTGTTACATAAAAGGAGAATAAAATAAGGTTATTTTCTATAGTTTAAAGGGGAATCTCGCTTTCACAGTGCGAATTATCGGAAAATTTTATCGAGTTCATATTCCGTTGGAGACGAATAGTACGGGGGATTGATACGTAATTTAAAAATTCGCAAGGTTGGTGTGTTTAGATGTGTTTTATTGACATTACTAGTCCGTTTCTTAGTACATTTTCAAATAATAAGTTATTACCCATATAAAAATGAATTTTTTAACATACTTTTCTTCTAATACGTCAGTTAAGTAAATGTAATTCTTTTTCTTTCTATCTAAACTGCAATATCTGGTAATACGTATGTAATTATATAATTAATTGCGCATGCTATATAAATATTATCAGTCTGTTTCGTTATTCACGCCTGCCGAAGCATTCAGACAAAGTATCTCGAACAAATCAGTAACTTTAAAGTGTTTGTACAAAAATATCATTCACTAAAAACTAAATTTAAATGTAATATTTGAATTAACAGCAAAGTCTTTCAAGTATAGAGAGAATTTGAGGGGTTTAAGTACCTCGATCTCAAATAAAAATTGTGTCCCAGCTCTGCAGAGGAGTAACTCCTATATCAGGGCCAACTCCAACAAACTTTCCTTCTATAAAAAAATTTTTCTTATCCCATCCAAAAATACTCGATCTCTCTCGCTCCCTCACTCAAACAATCAAAAAAATACATCGTATATAGCTATGATAGATACGAAATATCGCAACGAATAGCCATTAAATGCGAGTTGCATGCACTATTTCTTCTACGACCAATATTTTTATTGTATTATTAGTTTGGTTATGCTCAAATGGTTTCGAAATTACCATGGATGAAAGTGGGCCCATAACTTCACATCCGAAACAAAAGTACAGTCAAAACAATGGATCCGAAGAGGGAGAATCGGTTCCAAGGAAGGCAAAGACCTTTTCATTAACAGGCAAAGTCATAACTCGAGCAGAAACGGCCGCATTTCGATTTGCATTTGCCAAAATTAATGAATTAAAGTTTAAATTGCTACCTCATGCACTCAGATTTAACCCATTCAGATTTCTTTTTCGAGACTCTGTGATTAAAGATTTTCCAAAAATGAAGAGGGCAGTTAATGGCTATTTTGAGGAGCTTGACGATTCTTATTACAAAAAGGGTATCGAACTTATTGAACATCGCAATTTTTGTGATTTCTTTGTTGGATCCGGTACTTCTGCGACCATCCTTGCATTTTCATTTTCATACCTCAAGGAAAGTAAAATAACTTTACAATTACACATAAATCGTCTCTACTATTCGCGACAGATATTTAAAGAGGATGGACCAGTTTCGAGAAAGCAACGTTTCTTCGCTTTCGGGATACCGTATTCTAGCTCGAATCACGATTCAGGACCACAGGACAAGCAAAGCATTGTAGTTACTTCCTTCGTTTTACCACGTTGCCATTATTCTAACGATACTAATTTATTTGATGAATGCAAGCCTAACACAATTCCAAAAATGTTTTTTTTTTTCAAATTTGTATAAAAGTAGACGCAAAAACAAGAGTTTGATTTGAGATTACATTTAATTTGCTAATACTAGCATTTATTATTTAAATTGATTATGAAATATTACAGAGTTTAAGTAAACGAAAAGGAGTTTTAATGATCAACATATTCTCGATTGTTTGAAATGTACATCTATTGAGAAAAAATTATTTTTCATCCTTGAATAACAGCACAGTTAGACTATTGTATGTGCTGGTTGAAATATGACAACGCTGTTAGAAAATCCACTACGCTTTAGATCGAGTTTTACTTTCAATGCTAGACGGTTTTCACGGATTATCGAGCTTAAATGTTGAAAGTGTTATTTGTGTTTTTCGATGTTACTACAATCACTTTTATTACGTTTATCTCTCAGAGATTTATAAAAATAATACTTTAACAGTAATGTAATAGATAATAGATTGTTTCTTTCTAAAAATGTGTTCCTAGCCTTAAAAATTTTGCCCTGGGATTGAGAATCAATTAAAATTGATTTATCAAGTTGACTATCATCTCTGAAAAATCTTTAATCACGTATTCTGGCACAGAAAATAAATAAACTTCAGTTTCGTTGCTGAATCGTCCTCTATCTATCTACATTCGAAAAGAGTTTAAATCAAAGTAAAACAAACTTTTTTTTCTTTGCATCAAAAATTAGTGTGGATTCTGTTATTGGAAATTTGTATTTGATAGTAACACTCAAAAATATTTTTTCCAATTATTGATTGGTAAATTTATGGGAAGCTAACTGAATGGAAGACCCATGACAATTTTTTCGTCCTTATGGAGAATTATTTTGTAGGATGAGAGCTCATAATAAATATATGATATTAAAGTTAAAAGAGTGTGGTACACACCGCCTTTTCGTTGTATTTTTATTTTATATTCGATATTCGTCGTTCAACAACCTATCCGCACATAAAGTTGAGCTATTAAAGATACAAGTTTATAATCTTTTTCCATTTTATATTGCTTCTAATAGCGGTGGCTGCTTCGTCTGCCGCTAGCTCACATTTTGGAAAGTTTTATAACTTCGAATTTTGCTAATATCAAATAAACTTGAATGCTTTCCATAAAAGTTGCAGTACGGATATTATTTCAAGATATTTATTTTTTATTTTTGAAACATTTTAAAATTGAAATTCATTTTATTTGAAAAAGGAAATAAAACACAAAGAGCTTTTCCATAATATCAAGAAAATTATCTTATAACCTAAAATATGTCCAAATTTCACTAGATCTATTTGGTTGGTTTCGACATCTAATAAATCCTACGTTGTTGGCTGGGTTGGGATTTCAAATAGTGAAAAACTGGAAATATTTTTGTAACGAATTCGAGAAAAGTTAAATGAAGAATGGACGTTTCAAAGTTATTATCTCGAAAAGACATGCAAATTAGAAATATTATCAGGGTAAGGACAAACCCTAAAATAACATAAAGACTGTACTCCAATCTACTTTTCAAGATAATTTCCACCATATTATTCAAGGATTTTAGCTGTCTATCTTGAAAACTATTCCAATATAATTGTTTCGAGATCATCATCGTTAATATGATGAAGGTCTTCCTGACGTCGCGCCTTTTCTCTTCAAAAACATTGCAAAGTTTAGCACTGAACGTCGAGCTCGTCCTGAAATCGCTCAGGATGATAAACCTCTTCCTTTCAGTACATCTACAGTGAAAAAAAGATTGAGAAAAGACGGCTTCTTGGATGGTACCAGTGCAGAAACCTCTTTTAAGATTAAATCAAGTGGTTGCAGTGAGCTAAAAACCAAATTGGACCAATGAAGAGTGGAAGAGAGTTTTTTGGAGTGCAGGTTTGAGGTTTTTGGATCTAAGAAAAGGACGTTTGTGCGTAGGTCAAAGCAAAAATGGAGATTATTGCGCTCGACGGCAATTCGTTTAGTTTTTTACTTCTGACAAAGGGTAGGAATTCTACTGCGATGAATATAGAACATTTTTATGCCTTAAGCACGAAAAATAAAATAATAGGATTTACTTCAAAGTCGCCTAGACTCTCAATTGATGGAGACATTCGTACAAAAGCATACGCACCTATAATACACATTTAGGTAAAGCTTATAGAGTGCCTATTATATACAGTAGATGTACAAAAGCTCGAAATCCTTGTTAGGTAGTATCTAGAATAATTTCTGGAAGAACTGATCCTCGTACTTAGTTTTTCTATCCATATAACGATTTCATATATTGTTCAGTATTTTCAGGATGATATATACTTAACTTTCTCACGTTTTCTCTAATGATAAAAGTATTAAAATAATCTATCTATCGGTATTAAGGAAAATTTCGTCAGATGACATCGGAAACAAAGCGGAAACTAATAATATCATCATCGAAACTTGCTGATATATAACCTATTTATGGGATCATTCTGTATAACCGGAAGGTTAGAGAAATGCCATTACACATTTCAGAATGAAAACGATCATTTACAACTTCAATGTCTATACCGTATCTCACCATTTATCAAATGTATTTATATATTTATACCAGAGTTAGAAGCGGCGTCGGCACTCCCTTCGTCGACCTATTATTAATGTGATACCAATCTTTAATGAAAATTATGAAACGTTCCATCCATATTTAATTTGAAACTAATTAGAGAGAATGAACAAGAAATAGTAGATGAGAGTGAGACGGAAATATTCACAAACGGCACAATATCATCAACAGAGTTACTTTCAACTTTGACTATTATCACGATATCGCGCTAATCAATTGAAATTAATAGAAACTTATCGCCCGAGAGAGTATAAACGAGAGAGAAAAAAAGAGAATAAAAGATAGAGAGAGAGAGAGAGAGCTAAGTGAAACAAAAATAAATTCCGTACTATTGGTGCATCGACGTATTGATTAAATACTACAATCGATATCTTAAGGTCAATTTCATTATATTTATTATACTGATATTGCTTAATTATATATTCATTTTCAGATATCTGATTATTCATCTATTAGTCCAGTCACGTTAGGGACTACACCTCGGAATTTTAAGTACTTTCATCCTAAATTTACAAACGTAGTACTTGCGAAGAAAATATATAATAAGCTACAACTTTATATAAACAACAAAAAGTTATTCAAGAAGTATCAAATATATTTGAAAAAAACGACAGAACACACAAATCCGACACAGAAAAACGGAAGACTTACAAATATCGGAGATACTATATGCAGATGAAACAGGAATGATCGAGGAAGATGGCAATATCCTAATTCAAACTTAACAATAAACAACAGTCTACAGATAATATGAAAATAGACGATGATGATAAAACGAATGAAAGAAATCAAATAAGAAAAATCAAAAATAGAACGGTCCAAAGTTTCAACTGCCTTTGCATTGTACTAACATAAGATGGAATAGACGATGATGATAAAAATGGAAATGGAATGGAAAAAATGAAATTGGAAGAATCAAAAATGGAGCAGTCCAAAGTTTCAAATATCTTGACAAGGTACTAACAAAAGATAAAATAGACGATGATGATAAAAGTGAAAATGGAATGGGGAAAAAATCAAATTAGAAATATCAAAAATAGAACGGTCCAAAGATTCAACTGCCTTAGCATTGTACTAACATAAGATGGAATAGACGATGATGATAAAAATGGAAATGGAATGGAAAAAATAAAATTGGAAGAATCAAAAATGGAGCAGTCCAAAGTTTCAAATATCTTGGCAAGGTACTAACATAAGATAAAATAGACGATGATGATAAAAGTGAAAATGGAATGGGGAAAAAATCAAATTAGAAATATCAAAAATAGAACGGTCCAAAGTTTCAACTGCCTTTGCATTGTACTAACATAAGTTGGAATAGACGATGATGATAAAAATGGAAATGGAATGGAAAAAATCAAATTAGAAAATTCAAAAATAGAGCAGTCCAAAGTTTCAAATACTTTGGCAAGGTACTAACATAAGATAAAATAGACGATGATGATAAAAATGGAAATGGAATGGAAAAAATGAAATTGGAAGAATCAAAAATGGAGCAGTCCAAAGTTTCAAATATCTTGGCACGGTATTAACATAAGATAAAATAGACGATGATGATAAAAGTGAAAATGGAATGGAAAAATCAAATAAGAAAAATCAAAAATAGAACGGTCCAAAGTTTCAACTGCCTTTGCATTGTACTAACATAAGTTGGAATAGACGATGATGATAAAAATGGAAATGGAATGGAAAAAATCAAATTAGAAAATTCAAAAATAGAGCAGTCCAAAGTTTCAAATACTTTGACAAGGTACTAACATAAGATAAAATAGACGATGATGATAAAAATGGAAATGAAATGGAAAAAATGAAATTGGAAGAATCAAAAATGGAGCAGTCCAAAGTTTCAAATATCTTGGCAAGGTATTAACATAAGATAAAATAGACGATGATGATAAAAGTGAAAATGGAATGGAAAAATCAAATGAGAAAAATCAAAAATAGAACGGTCCAAAGTTTCAACTGCCTTTGCATTGTACTAACATAAGTTGGAATAGACGATGATGATAAAAATGGAAATGGAATGGAAAAAATCAAATTAGAAAATTCAAAAATAGAGCAGTCCAAAGTTTCAAATACTTTGACAAGGTACTAACATAAGATAAAATAGACGATGATGATAAAAATGGAAATGGAATGGAAAAAATGAAATTGGAAGAATCAAAAATGGAGCAGTCCAAAGTTTCAAATATCTTGGCAAAGTACTAACATAAGATGAAATACTGGAGATACAAGAGATAAACGACTGGAATTATACAACGCAATTAAGGCACAATTAATACGATTAATACGGAGAGAGACCAAGGAAGAACTGGATAGAAGAAATGGGAAAGTAGGAAATGAAAAAAAAGACACAAGATAGGAAATAATGGAAACAATGACTCAACTCAAACAAGCCTTACTTCTTAAATTGTAGAAAGGCTTTAGTTTAAGTACGTAAGTTATCAAAGAATGTGGAAGATTGGGAGAAGAACAAAATGCAAAAGTCATAGAAAAAAAAATTCAGGTAGAACAGAAATTAGATCTAGCAAATCTAGAGGAATTAATAAAAGTATATTCAAACTGCAGTTGGGACGTTGTTATCAACTATGTGCATAGCTTTGATGACTATTGAAACTATAGATAAAAATGTAGGTAAAAGTTAAGAAAATATTGAAGTATAAAAACAGTTTAAGCTATTTTGGTCATGGATAAGATGTGACCAGAGTTAAAGAAACGAAAAACGACAGGATATAATAAAAAGTAGATTAAGCAAAAAATGGCTGGATAGAACAGGTAGAGAGAATAGAAAGACAACTCTTTATTAAATGAAAATACTTGCCGAAGACATGAAAACATGTAATATGATACATAGGATAAGGATAACAAGAAGGTTGAGTTATTTCACACTAAATTGGATTATATTTACTGTCCCAGATATAAAATCGACTAATGAATAACGAGAAAGACAAACGTCTAAATCAATGTTACAACTATGCAACATATTAGTTAGATACGAGTGTATCACTTAAATTGACGTATTGAAATTAATTTAGGTCGCCAATAATCAGAATGGCTGATGAGGGAGAAAAAATGAAATTAAAAAATAAAAAGAATTAAAATCGTTTCGGTATGGATTCATTAAAGAGAAAAATATGTTTCGTGATCGAATTGATGAACTGGAATTAATAGAAAATTATTAAAAAGGTTTCGAGGTGCGACTACGAAGTATCAAAAAAGTATTTCATATCGTGTGAATTTTTTATAGAAAATTCCCAGTCACGAACACGGCTGATCATTTCGTGGCAGCCGAATAGTTAAAAATTTAATGATTGATAATGGACTGATTTTGGTAATAACTGAAATCGTTTATCTCGAGTCTTCTTTTTAAGGTATTTTGGTTTAAACGAATAAGTTACCAATTATATTTGATTTCTTAAATACTCTTTGCTGAATATTAGAAATTCTTCAACTTTTTTTAGTAAACAACGGAAACGTGAGTCAAAATGCATCTTTTAAACTTATTCTGTTTGTGATTCAACTGTGAGAAAGTATCGTTTAAAATTTCTAGTATTAACAAAATATTTCCAATCCTCAAAAATAACAGAATATCAATAAATCGCTTCCTCATATTTGTTCTTAATCATGGCTCTAGGTTCTCACTCCACCTAACGCGATCGTCTAATGTTCTTTCTCGGTCTCAGGGCCGGATTAAGCTAGGGGCTTGGGGGGCTATAGCCCCGGGCCCCAGGTCCAAGAGGGCCCCATCATTTGGAAATAATTCTGTATTTTTTGATGTGTTGATACAACAAATCTAACGTATTTATATTATTTTGTGAATTTTTCCGGGTTTTCGAATTCCTTAAAGGGGCCCCGTCATTATTTTAGCCCCGGGCCTTATAAATCTTAATCCGGCCCTACTCGGTCTAGAAGTGTTTTTCCCTAGATCCACCTGGGAATTTTCTTTCTATCGTCTTCAAGAGCTCTATCGTTTTCGATGTTACTGGCTTGGTTTCTGATTCATAGATTATTATAGATCTGATTGTATGCTTTGTGAATTCGTGTTTTCTGTCTTAGGTGTTTTTCTCTCCATACTACTTATTTCTTACCTCGTCTTCTACGTTTCCATCACTGGTTACGTCAATTCCAAGATATTTGAGTTTCATTCATTTCATTAACTACCTAAGTTACTTCACACAAAGGATTCTTCTAAATTTAGTGGTGATTAAAGTCAGGAATTTGAGATAATTATACTTATACAAAGTTGAAACAGTACATACCAATTATTATCAGCTCAATCTGAATGTAATTGTCTACAATTGACTCTAATACAAACGTTTGTACGTTTTATATTATTGACATTCATGTTTTAAAAACAAATTTCCAGCCCTTCCATGTATTACCAACCTAAAAGATGATACCAATATCAAATATAAAACTTTATGTTACTATTTCAACCTAGCTACAACTTGTGTGAAAATTCAGACACTTGTTGAAAGTAGCGAGATTCTACTAGTGTACGAAGTTGCATGGAATTTTATTATTATTAGTTCAACGTTTCATGTTCCAAGACGAAGTATCCATGAAATTTATTTTGATATGCTACTTTGGTTATTATTACCCAATCTAATAAGTCATAAAAAAATGAAAACACAAAGGATATTATTACCAAAAGTGCAATTTTTCATATATCTTATGACACAACTAAATTTGTATCTTCCAAGGAGTTGCAATAATAATTTGGAGTACGAGTATGTAGATAATGATAAATACTTGTCACAAATTGGTCATAATCAAGTTTTTTGACAAAGAAACAACTCTAAATACCTGGTCAATTTAGTATCCAGGTCCTTCGGGTTAAAAAAGATAGTTCTAGAAAACAAAAAAACAGTCCAAGTGGGATCATAAGTTCCTCATGGTTCCGTATTAGGCCCAACTCAGTGAAATATCTTCTAAAACAATTTCCTTAGTTTGAAACTGATAAGAAATTCTGCAACCATTGCATTCGCCGAAGAGGTCAAGGAGAATTCGAAGAGATTCAAACATATTGAGTATATAAGGCATACAAAGAAGAGAATTCTCCGGAAGGTGGGTGGCCCAAACAGCTGCAAAGAGGCGATCATTTGCAGCGTTATCCACAACCTGATTTTGTATGGTGCACCAAGAACCAAGATATTCTAAAGCAACATATTTTTGAATGTAGCGTCAACCTAATAATTACAAACAAAAGAAAGGAAAAAGCGTAGCCAGCGAAAGAACTCATAAAACGTGGAAAGTAGGATGAGGAAACGAAAATACGAAAGTGCATTGGACAAAATGTCTAAAAGGTAATATACGTGAATGGGTGTACAGCGAACACCGCACAACTGACTACTTCATAAACCAAGTTTTGTTGGTACGTAGAGTGTTAGAGATTTTGGAAAACGACACAGAAAATTGCATGTATTGCCAATTAATAGACACTGTGGAAGATACTGTTTTCAATTACAGCAAATAACAGTGGAATAGGAAAGATAGTAGATCTGGGTCTCTAGCTGGTTTCAAATAAAGACCTTTATCGTTAGATGTTCAATAATAGTTTCGTTCACGATATTATCAAGTTGCTCTGGCGAAAAGGATTTTGCCTGTTCAACTACAAGTTTCTTTGATAATCATCATTCGTAGAGTATGTTGTACAACCCTCGTAGAAAGACGATGCTTTATATTTAGTACAAAGTCCATTGAAATACGTCAAAAATACAGATTTATAAGGTACTTAAGTAAAATACTCCATGTGAATTTAGCAATATCTAGATAACGTGGTATAAATGGCATTTTAATAATTTCACCGAGATGCCACCTTTCTCAAACTCCACTAAAGTTCTTATCTAGAATCTGAAATAATACATTTTTGCATTTGGATTTTAATTTTATCATTTCAATAGGAGAAAATAATTAAAACGGTTCCTGAGGGAAAATGTTATTGCGGCCAACGTAGACGTAGGAATAAAATCTAATAAATAAATATCTGAGCATTTCAATTTACTTTAATTCGTTTGAAATTGAGGAAAAGTATCTTTTAGAGGAGGCCGGGTAGGATGGGTTAAATTATATTATATTTTTTTGGATGAGCAACAAGCCGAGCTACAGAGCTTTTTGATTTAATTTAATCTCCGAAGAAATATTAGTTTGTTCGACCGACAATAAGAAAAATAAAAAAGTAGAAATATCGAAGAACGTTTCTGAGTAGGAAATTACTCTTTGCTATACTACATAATTGTATCTAGAGATAAATGAATCAAAGTTCTAACCTCAAAATTTGCTTCAACAAAATTTCACGATTATGAAAAAGTTTATTGTATCAGAAATATCTTTGCTTATGTGCAGAGATTCTGGCTACAACTTCAGCCATTTTGGACCTTTAGTTTGTGTTTAAAATCGTATAAGTGAGTCGTTCTAGAAATTTTTCTGAAGATGGAAAAAATTGTGACTCGAGCTGTCGTTAACACGTTGAGCCCCAGTGCGATCCATAGGGCCGCAGCTTTCCTCATAGCCCAGAGCAGATCTATGGACCACTCGGCGTATTTTATTTCAAATCTTCAGATCCCAAGAAAAAACATGTGTTTTACAGTTTGGTTGAACAGTCCTGAGTCTTTGAAACATTACCCTACATTTGGTCCACATCTGTTGCGATAGCTATCCACAATTCGGATTGGTCATAAATCAAACTACTCTTACTAATCCTTGAGAAAGACCTCAACTATAAGAGAGTCACTCAATATTACACATATTTCTAAATGTTTCAACGCAAAATAAAGATAGCATATAAATAAATTTGATCTCACCCAAAAGCATTTATATGTTTTTGAAACACATTTTACATTTTTGTACACAAAAGCAAACAAAATTTTGTTTCTCCATACTCCATACATTCAAAGAAATACAATGAAAAGATATATTTACAATAAAAAGTTCAAAAAATGATGCTTTTTGTGTGCGGGCCATTGGGAAAAGTTTTAATAATAAACTTTCCCTCGGGCCCAGAATGGACCGCACACAAAAAATATTTTTTCGCACTCTTTGTTTCAAATAATTTTTTTCATTTTTCCTACGATCCACACCCAATATGAAATGTAAAAACACAAAAAAATTTGGGTTTATCAATTTTGGTTAGGGCTCAACGTGTTAATTGTTTGCTTTCGAAAGACAATAAGCAAATGAGAGTTAGAGGTAGAAGAAGAGGTAGAGGTAGAGTTAGAGTTAGAGGTACATGTAGAGGTAAAGTTAATATCGCATATTTAGGAGGTTTACACGACTTGGAGGTAAGTCAGTTTTTCCAAAAGAAAGTTTTACGATGATAACAATAATTGGATATCTATAGTGACTGATTGGTACGTTAAGTGTTCAGTGCTCAACTCATAAATCAAGTGCGATAGGATCTGGAAGATAAACATCACCATGTTTGCTACTAAAGGAATACCCGGTGAGCACTGAACAGCAAATGGCAGGAAGTGGAGAGAGTCAGATGTCCTTGAGCGCCACAAAATAGTATTTTCGAAAAGACAAATTCGAATGTCTTCAAAAGTGAACGCAAAGAAACGAATAAGATACGTTTTGATTACGTAGATCAGTGACAACACATTTTTATTGTAAAATTTTTGAAGTCAAGTATACTTTGAATGAAATGTATATGTGAAAAGTACCAATTTATCATTTTCTATAATTTACTTTTTAACGCACTTTATTTTGTTAGTTGGTCTATTTAAATGGAATGTTCTAATCAATTTTGACTAAATTCTTATCAATTTATTGACTTGAAAAGTACGCATATTTCTCATCCAAGATTATAATATATGATTTAATAAAAAAATTGGTCAAATATCAATTATTATTACCAAAATCAATCGATTTAATGTTAATATGTAACAAAATTTTATAGAAATTCGTTGGTTCAAATCTAACTAGGAAATGTGCAAACGGTGTTACTAATTTCAGAAAATTTTAGTGCATATGAAATAGAATGTCGTCTTAATTTTCCAATTTTAAATTATCACATAGTACTGTTTCTGGCACCACTCGACCCCACGTCATATCCGTAGATTGCGTGTTTACCACAAAGTCGGACCCTGTAACGACTACTGAAAAAGCTTTCAGCTAAAGCTGTAATCATCCTGGCAATATATTTAAAATATTTTCATTTCAAATGTATTGGGTAGACGCTAGAAACGCCGTTCCTCTTTGTTTTAATAATATAAATAGAACGCCTTTGAATTATCGATTTAGTCATGCACTTTCATGTTTTCAATTTGATTAAAATTATTTACTGTTATTACCTTTCCAATAAACGAGTCAACTAAAAATACCGAAAACAATTTTCTATCGGGCATATATAACAAATAGAAATAAATTACACATGCATTCCGTGCGAATGCATTCGATCTAAATTTACACAGATGATTCATTATTTCTCAGGAAAATCTTTTGAAATTTTTATTTGATTCATCGTTTTTTCTTTTAAAAGTTTTTGTGTTATATTTGAAACAATTAGTGATTTCCAATAAGCGTTTTTCATAATTACATTTTATCGGTTCGTTCAGTTAGCTCCCGTTTCGCGGTTTTCACTATTTTCCAACTAATAACAATAAAATAGGTGAAAATATTGTTAATACTAACACAAAATTTGAAATTGCTCGATTCAATTATTGTATACCGATTACTGAATGTTTTGCTGAAAAACCACGTTCGATTATCAATATTAAAAAGGATGTAACATGCCATTCGGAATTTCTTTTTTCACGTATTGTGGCACAGTAGCCACTTCTGATTCGAATGTTAGAATAAATGAATCAGAAGTGACTACTGTGCCACCATACGTGAACAAAGAAATTTTCCAAAGATTAAGTGTAAAAATTTGTTCCTCATCGTTATAATCTTGTATCTTTAGGCATCGGCATGAAAAATAAAGTGTTTGAATCACAATTTGATCGGAGAGAGTCAGATCAGGTGTGTGTAATGAATGAAGCAATAAATCCTTAATTTTTGTGCCGAAAATGTCTAAATAATAAATAATTTCGTAACACGAAAACTTTATGCACTTTCTTGGGAGCTTTTTCTTTAGATAGAACGTTACGACTGTATTTCTATTTTGAACTGGAGTTTCATCTTTTGTGATATTTCGGCGAAAAAACTCAGTTGAATTATGTTTGAATACTTATATCCAAATATTTAGTTGAATTTCTAAAGCGGGCAAGCTTTTAATCAGCATTAAACAATCGCCACACCCGCCTTGCAGATACTTTTAATCGATGAAGAAAAAGGACACGGATTTAATTGAACATTTTTGGAGTAGTTGCTGAAACTCTACTATATCCTGTCTCTAAATCGTTCATTATTTGTTTCAGTTCGTAAAACCTCGTAAACACCACTCCCATAGCTTCAAAGATTTCTAGCTTATAAAATATGGAAAATATACAATTGACAAACTGAATGTTTCGATATTTCATATATTCAGTAGGAAACTATTTGAATCAAGGTTTCCGTTTTATAGCGTTCAACACTCCACGCCAGTTCGTCACCATAAAATTCTATTTTAGTTCATAACAAGCCAGGAAACGTAATGGATTGGTTTTTCCATAGATGCGTCTCGGGTATTTAGTGTCATCGATGTTCTTATGAACAGTTTCAAAACCAGAGATTCACGGATCTTGGCAGAAACTAATGTTAGTAGCATCATTATCTTCTGAAAATTCACCTTCGTCTTATTTTGGTCGAGTTTATGAAAACGCAATTATTTTTCGCGAGATTCCTTGATACGTAAAAGTTAAATCAGAATTCTAGGATAATGTTCGTCTCACGAAATTAAGTTGAAATATTACCTATCTTATTGTACTTACAAGATTTTTATTGCTTTGTTACAAACGAGAGGAATAAACATTGAAATTTAAATTTTCATTCTTCGCCATTATAATTTGCATGCTATTATTCTCCGCCTAGAATAAAACATGCATTATGAATGTTTATTTATAAATTATGTAAAAGAAGACTTTAAAGCTTAAGTATATTGTAATATATTGGATGAAATATTACGCGCCGCGACGACCTCGACGTCCGATGTCGTCGTCTTTTTATAGACAACATTTCCGTACAAGATGAAGGTCATTACTTCATTTTGCCGGTATGGTTTTACTCAACTTGGAATCCTTTTGCCTTTTATATGAAAATTTATAGTAGTTAGGCCGTTTTTTGGTTTAGCATTTTGAAAGGTAATTTAGATACCTATTCAGATTATTACTTCTACGTCTCGTTAGCGAATTTGTCATTGAAAAGAAAAAGTCTGCGGAAAATTCTGTTTCGAGATGATACACTATTGATAAAACCATTTCTACAAATAAATATGGTGAGTTAAAACTCACCATACATTAGTTAGGGGATGTTTCTTTTCATACAGTTTGTTAATACGAAGAAACGTTGATTCAAGATCAGCCACTATTTTCTAGTTTCTCATTACTTCACGTCCATGTGTGTGTTGATTGTGATATAAAGCGGTAAACAAAATAAACGCCCTAGACGTTCATAAATGTCAAATGTCAATTTGAGAAACTGTTTATACGCGTTCTTGACGTCGAAGTTAACCAACTTTCTACTTTTCACGCGCTAATCGTCGCTGAAATTCAAAAACATAACCTCACTTTTCTAGTGTCACTGTCCAAATTTCCTTATCTACATGAACTTTCAAGGTTATGTTAACGAGCGAACCAGCGTCATATTCGCGTTCATTCTGTGCACCGCTTAAAAACTACTTGTTGATCAATAATATCGCGGATGGATTTTGAAAATTTTATGGTGAAGGTGTCGATTTGTCTTTAGCCTC
This sequence comes from Diorhabda sublineata, assembly GCF_026230105.1. Lineage (NCBI taxonomy): Eukaryota > Metazoa > Arthropoda > Insecta > Coleoptera > Chrysomelidae > Diorhabda > Diorhabda sublineata. The sequence goes on from NC_079479.1 coordinate 33,003,476, forward strand.
GGCATAGGCTTAAGTATCGACGATAACCCCTTCAGCTTTCTATCCAGCGAGCATCCTCTTGATGTAGGAGATTAGAAAAAAGTCTCTAGGTGCTAAATCTGGAGAATACGATGGATACGGAAGCAATTGGAAACTATATTCATGGAATTTTGCAATTCTTTAGAGTGATTTATGTTACGGTATATTGTCTAAATGAAACAGCACTTTCTTCTTCACAAAATGAGATAATTTTTCTGCCATTTCGTCCTTTGAACGTTCCAATATCGATACGTGTTAATCGCTGTTCATGGTATATCTCTTTCCAATATTATACGATGTGTCCTTGTCAGCCAACGCGACTTGTGCGTCTCTATACGCTTTGGAGTTGCCGTTAAATAGGTTTACTGCCTATTGCACTCAGGTGTGAAATAATAGATCCATGTTTCATTCATTATCACATTTGACAAATATTAATTGATATTTCCAGGCTCAGAGCTTTCGCGTCCCGAAATATTTCCTCACGATATATCCAATACGTTCGTTTAGGACATCTGCCATCTCAATTGGCTTTACTTTACGTTTATGAAGCCAAGCTCTGGCTTCAATAGTATTTTTTACCAAAAAGCAATGAATTACAATCCATATTTTCGGAACCAACAAATGTTGCTTGCCTCAAAATGCTATAACGCACAAATTAATAGTCAAAGGGCTGCCAAATTTATACACTCGTCTTTTAGAGATTAGGATTAAATGAAAATCAAATGGATTAATACTGGTAGCGCAATCTATGTGACAGCGTTGGTGAGGAAACGGATTAAAGTTGTCAAATTACCTCAGTCCGTGCTTAACCTTCGAAAAACTTCGATTTTAGTGACAATAATTTGACAATGATGCCAACTACTCGCTGTCACCTGTCTTGTCTATCGACTGTTTGTTGTTGTAGCTTAATTTATAAAAAGTTGGCAAAGGATCTGAGTAGTATTCATCACGTATAAGTTGAAAAAGTAGTATTTGAAAATAAATCAGTGAACCCTTTTGCTAAGAAATAAAATTATAAGTCTTTTATGAATGGACCTTAGCTGGCAAATATCAGTTTTATGTAGTTGAAAAGTTATTTTTAACAATTGAAACATAGTTGAATATTTAGACGTCCATTATTGTTTCTACTGATAGCTTTCCAACTATCTGAAAGAAAGTGAGTGTCCTGCATTAATTAAATCGATTCATTTTGATATAATTTTTCTAATTGAGGATTATTAATAACCTCTAATGAGTACATGACAATGCTAATGAATATTAAAAACATCCTGTGTATTTCACATACAATCAATTTTAATTTGATTTTCAACGATGTACAATTTCTCTAATTTATAAGTTATCGTATCAAAAATATTCAAATCATATTAGATTTATTCCTAGATTGAACAATACAAACCACAAGAGACTAACTAAAATTTTTATAATTAAAAAAAATCGTCAATAAAACCGTCTCGTCAAATCAGAAAAATAATAAAAGGCGTCGCCTCCATAATGTAATGTTGATAATATAAAAGCGTTAATTCTAGAGCACGTTTTCCACAAATAAAACGCTGTCACAACTTTCTGTGTTGTCCGTATACGTTGTTAGGTGTATTTAATTGTACGGAAAATTTGAGTTATATTATACTGTAATTAAAATACAAAGCACTCATCAAATATGCAAATTGCATTGAAATTTTCAACGCTTAAACTTTTTTAATATGCATATTGCCGTGAGTCGTTTTCAATGTACATGAAACACTTTCTTTTTATACATTTGTTACACAAATTAATTTGATGGAAAGAAAAAAATGTGTGTGATTATATTGTTTGAGAATCCACGTCAATCATACTTAAATACCTACTGGTGGTACTACTAAACATAAAGATAAAACTTCAAGAACTAGCATTTTAGTAGTTGGACTTGATTTCCCACAATCTTATTGATATAGAAATCTGCTCAAGTACTCAAAATAAAGATAAAACTTCAATAATTAGCAATTCGGTAATTGAACACTTAATTTCCACAATCTTAATAATATAGAAATCTGCCCAAGTACTAAAAACAAAGATAAAACTTCAATAATTAGCAATTTGGTAGTTGAACACTGAATTCCCACAATCTTAATAATATAGAAATCTGCCCAAGTACTCAAAATAAAGATAAAACTTGAATAATTAGCAATTTGGTAATTGAACACTGAATTCCTACAATCTTAATAATATAGAAATCTGCCCAAGTACTCAAAATAAAGATAAAACTTCAAGAATTAGCAATTTGGTAGTTAAACATTGAATTTCCATGATCTTATTGATATAGAAATCTGCTCAAGTACTCAAAATAAAGATAAAACTTCAATAATTAGCAATTCGGTAATTGAACACTTAATTCCCACAATCTTAATAATATTGAAATCTGCCCAAGTACTCAAAATAAAGATAAAACTTTAATAATTAGCAATTTGGTAATTGAACACTGAATTCCCACAATCTTAATAATATAGAAATCTGCCCAAGTACTAAAAATAAAGATAAAACTTCAAGAATTAGCATTTTAGTAGTTGGACATGATTTCCCACAATCTTATTGATATAGAGATCTGCCCAAGTACTCAAAATAAAGATAAAACTTCAATAATTAGCAATTTGGTAGTTGAACACTGAATTCCCACAATCTTAATAATATAGAAATCTGCCCAAGTACTCAAAATAAAGATAAAACTTGAATAATTAGCAATTTGGTAATTGAACACTGAATTCCTACAATCTTAATAATATAGAAATCTGCCCAAGTACTCAAAATAAAGATAAAACTTCAATAATTAGCAATTTGGTAGTTAAACATTGAATTTCCATGATCTTATTGATATAGAAATCTGCTCAAGTACTCAAAATAAAGATAAAACTTCAATAATTAGCAATTCGGTAATTGAACACTTAATTCCCACAATCTTAATAATATTGAAATCTGCCCAAGTACTCAAAATAAAGATAAAACTTTAATAATTAGCAATTTGGTAATTAAACATTGAATTTCCATGATCTTATTGATATAGAAATCTGCTCAAGTACTCAAAATAAAGATAAAACTTCAATAATTAGCAATTCGGTAATTGAACACTTAATTCCCACAATCTTAATAATATTGAAATCTGCCCAAGTACTCAAAATAAAGATAAAACTTTAATAATTAGCAATTTGGTAATTGAACACTGAATTCCCACAATCTTAATAATATAGAAATCTGCCCAAGTACTAAAAATAAAGATAAAACTTCAAGAATTAGCATTTTAGTAGTTGGACATGATTTCCCACAATCTTATTGATATAGAGATCTGCCCAAGTACTCAAAATAAAGATAAAACTTCAATAATTAGCAATTTGGTAGTTGAACACTGAATTCCCACAATCTTAATAATATAGAAATCTGCCCAAGTACTCAAAATAAAGATAAAACTTTAATAATTAGCAATTTGGTAATTAAACATTGAATTTCCATGATCTTATTGATATAGAAATCTGCCCAAGTACTCAAAATAAAGATAAAACTTCAATAATTAGCAATTTGGTAGTTAAACATTGAATTTCCATGATCTTATTGATATAGAAATCTGCTCAAGTACTCAAAATAAAGATAAAACTTCAATAATTAGCAATTCGGTAATTGAACACTTAATTCCCACAATCTTAATAATATTGAAATCTGCCCAAGTACTCAAAATAAAGATAAAACTTTAATAATTAGCAATTTGGTAATTAAACATTGAATTTCCATGATCTTATTGATATAGAAATCTGCCCAAGTACTCAAAATAAAGATAAAACTTCAATAATTAGCAATTTGGTAGTTAAACATTGAATTTCCATGATCTTATTGATATAGAAATCTGCTCAAGTACTCAAAATAAAGATAAAACTTCAATAATTAGCAATTCGGTAATTGAACACTTAATTCCCACAATCTTAATAATATAGAAATCTGCCCAAGTACTCAAAATAAAGATAAAACTTGAATAATTAGCAATTTGGTAATTAAACATTGAATTTCCATGATCTTATTGATATAGAAATCTGCTCAAGTACTCAAAATAAAGATAAAACTTCAATAATTAGCAATTCGGTAATTGAACACTTAATTCCCACAATCTTAATAATATTGAAATCTGCCCAAGTACTCAAAATAAAGATAAAACTTTAATAATTAGCAATTTGGTAATTAAACATTGAATTTCCATGATCTTATTGATATAGAAATCTGCCCAAGTACTCAAAATAAAGATAAAACTTCAATAATTAGCAATTTGGTAGTTAAACATTGAATTTCCATGATCTTATTGATATAGAAATCTGCCCAAGTACTCAAAATAAAGATAAAACTTCAATAATTAGCAATTCGGTAATTGAACACTTAATTCCCACAATCTTAATAATATAGAAATCTGCCCAAGTACTCAAAATAAAGATAAAACTTGAATAATTAGCAATTTGGTAATTGAACACTGAATTCCTACAATCTTAATAATATAGAAATCTGCCCAAGTACTCAAAATAAAGATAAAACTTCAATAATTAGCAATTTGGTAGTTAAACATTGAATTTCCATGATCTTATTGATATAGAAATCTGCTCAAGTACTCAAAATAAAGATAAAACTTCAATAATTAGCAATTCGGTAATTGAACACTTAATTCCCACAATCTTAATAATATTGAAATCTGCCCAAGTACTCAAAATAAAGATAAAACTTTAATAATTAGCAATTTGGTAATTGAACACTGAATTCCCACAATCTTAATAATATAGAAATCTGCCCAAGTACTCAAAATAAAGATAAAACTTGAATAATTAGCAATTTGGTAATTGAACACTGAATTCCTACAATCTTAATAATATAGAAATCTGCCCAAGTACTCAAAATAAAGATAAAACTTCAATAATTAGCAATTTGGTAGTTAAACATTGAATTTCCATGATCTTATTGATATAGAAATCTGCTCAAGTACTCAAAATAAAGATAAAACTTCAATAATTAGCAATTCGGTAATTGAACACTTAATTCCCACAATCTTAATAATATTGAAATCTGCCCAACTACTCAAAATAAAGATAAAACTTGAATAATTAGCAATTTGGTAGTTAAACATTGAATTTCCATGATCTTATTGATATAGAAATCTGCTCAAGTACTCAAAATAAAGATAAAACTTCAAGAATTAGCATTTTAGTAGTTGGACATGATTTCCCACAATCTTAATAATATTGAAATCTGCCCAACTACTCAAAATAAAGATAAAACTTGAATAATTAGCAATTTGGTAGTTAAACATTGAATTTCCATGATCTTATTGATATAGAAATCTGCCCAAGTACTCAAAATAAAGATAAAACTTCAATAATTAGCAATTTGGTAGTTAAACATTGAATTTCCATGATCTTATTGATATAGAAATCTGCTCAAGTACTCAAAATAAAGATAAAACTTCAATAATTAGCAATTCGGTAATTGAACACTGAATTCCCACAATCTTAATAATATAGAAATCTGCCCAAGTACTAAAAATAAAGATAAAACTTGAAGAATTAGCATTTTAGTAGTTGGACATGATTTCCCACAATCTTATTGATATAGAAATCTGCCCAAGTACTCAAAATAAAGATAAAACTTCAATAATTAGCAATTTGGTAGTTGAACACTGAATTCCCACAATCTTAATAATATAGAAATCTGCCCAAGTACTCAAAATAAAGATAAAACTTGAATAATTAGCAATTTGGTAATTGAACACTGAATTCCTACAATCTTAATAATATAGAAATCTGCCCAAGTACTCAAAATAAAGATAAAACTTGAATAATTAGCAATTTGGTAATTGAACACTGAATTCCTACAATCTTAATAATATAGAAATCTGCCCAAGTACTCAAAATAAAGATAAAACTTCTATAATTAGCAATTTGGTAGTTAAACATTGAATTTCCATGATCTTATTGATATAGAAATCTGCTCAAGTACTCAAAATAAAGATAAAACTTCAAGAATTAGCATTTTAGTAGTTGGACATGATTTCCCACAATCTTATTGATATAGAGATCTGCCCAAGTACTCAAAATAAAGATAAAACTTCAATAATTAGCAATTTGGTAGTTGAACACTGAATTCCCACAATCTTAATAATATAGAAATCTGCCCAAGTACTCAAAATAAAGATAAAACTTCAATAATTAGCAATTTGGTAGTTGAACACTGAATTCCCAGAATCTTAATAATATAGAAATCTGCCCAAGTACTCAAAATAAAGATAAAACTTCAATAATTAGCAATTCAGTAATTGAACACTGAATTCCCACAATCTTAATAATATAGAAATCTGCCCAAGTACTCAAAATAAAGATAAAACTTCAATAATTAGCAATTTGGTAGTTGAACACTGAATTCCCACAATCTTAATAATATAGAAATCTGCCCAAGTACTCAAAATAAAGATAAAACTTCAATAATTAGCAATTTGGTAGTTGAACACTGAATTCCCAGAATCTTAATAATATAGAAATCTGCCCAAGTACTCAAAATAAAGATAAAACTTCAATAATTAGCAATTCAGTAATTGAACACTGAATTCCCACAATCTTAATAATATAGAAATCTGCTCAAGTACTCAAAATAAAGATAAAACTTCAATAATTAGCAATTTGGTAGTTGAACATTGAATTTCCTTGATCTTATTGATATAGAAATCTGCCCAAGTACGGTAGAATACCAAATTAAAACCTAATAATTTTTGTCCTGAACTCCTCTAGTCTTCTATTTAGTTTTGGATGATTCAGAAAAACTTATTTGCATTTGCTACAATTAAAACTAATAAACCAGCTTTTAAAAATTAGTAGCAATTTATGATGATTTGTTGGAAAGCATAAAGATGACGATGGGATTAACGATTTTATATTTATGTTGACGAATGATGAACTTGTTGACGAATTCACCGCATATATAGATGTAGAAAACTATATTCCATGAAACTTCGCTCCAAATGCTGTAGAAGCAGTTTTCTTTAGTATCTAGACTTTGATTACTCAATTTTGATAACATTTTGACTTTGCATATTACAACTTCTTTCATTTCCCTGTCTACATCGAATAGAATAGAACAGAAACGATTATTAAGAGATCTATTGAAGTAAGTAACATCTGTATTGAAAATTTTGAAAAAAAAAATATCATCCATATCAAATTCAGTTACTTAAAGAACTGAATGATTATGATTCGTAGACAAGAATGTGATATATTTAAATACCTCAGATACCAAGAGATGTTTTCTTCGATGACGGGATAAAATGGTCAAAGAGCACAATCAGCATCGAGAGATGATAATGGAACGGTCAAGTTACTAGCCTGCTTATCTTAAGGATGCAACGGTAGCTTGTAGGTAGTCCTTTCGTATGAATTTGTCATTCCTTCACCGTGATGACGACCTTGTTATCACAGATTGAAACTTGCAGTAGCGTACTAATCTTTTTTATTATTTATTGTAACATTTCCCGTTCGAGAAGAAAACTTTGTAATTTCGTTATCTGTTTTCAAGACTTTGTCAAAAAATCGATCAATGAATTTGCATTCCAAGTTTTGGTCCAATCTAGATACATTATTACTGGTGAGGAATGGGTTCGCTACCTAAAACAAACCAACAGACCAGTAGAAGCATTTTACACACAGTTGGGGGCAAATATTGACTGTGTTCATTGATTTTTTTAATAAGAATAGTTACATATTGAAACGACTGCAACACACAGTCAAAAACTGTTATATCTTTGGGCAAGCAGTGTCATTTTCGAATCTTTTGCAGCAATATTCAACAGAGCAACAAGTTGTAGTAGCTCCCTGCAACTATACTACTCAAGAAACATCGGTTCGATGGAAAAGAGATGCTTGAAATAAATGCGAACAATGCACTAAAGGCAATTCCGGAAAATGACCTCCAGGACTTGGAGGATGATAAAGAAATCAGAGATATTGAATTAGACTAGACGAACCTCACATATAGATATAGATTATATACAATGAAGCTACAAAAAGCAGTGGGTGAGAAATACTTGCTTTGGTTAGATTGAAAGTAACTTTTGTCAGTCAAAGATCATTTTAAAATTGATCCTGTTAGTGAATATTTTGAGTTTTATATCCTCTTCCTATTTTGGGATAAATGTCAGGAATTTCACTCTAGGTACGATTTTGAAATTTGATTTAAGCTTCAATGTGAGAGTTTTCGTGTTTTTATGGAAAGCTGTGGAGGCATTTTAGATATAAGTTTTTGTAGACCTTCCTATAGAAAAGAAATTAAAAATTCTAATAAACTAAATTGATTGCGCTCCGTTCTTTCCGTTCGGAGCACAAAGACTTTGCTAAAAATTATTTTTAATTAAGTTAATTACAGTTGATTTATAGTTAGCGATAAAAATATTAAATTAAATTAAAGACAGCCATAAAAAATATAGCGAGCGCTATATTGAATTATAACCGTTAATTATATAAAAAAATATGACTTTGCCGAGTTTTCTTTTGCAATATCTACAGAGGGCAATCTAATTTTTCAAATGTTATTATCGCTATTTATACATGGAGAATATTGAAATTGATTTCGATCTAATCCGAGAGCATTATTTATAACAAAAGAAAAGGATGAATCAAGTAAGGGATATCTACTACTAATAAAACTAGTTTTCGGCGGTTTAACTAAAGTATAAAAACCAAATACAAACATGTCAAAAAGCAATATTCCCTTATTGTTGCCTTAAGCACTTACTCGAACCACATGTTTACACTTTTTTGTGCTGGGTGTTGCCAGAACGATCGTTTTTTATTAGAATCACACTACTTGGAAGTAAGTTATTTAGTTAACGATGCTGGTGGTTATATTCACCTTTAAGCAACCGTTTAAAAAAAATTAACAAATGGTAAAACAGCAACCACCGAAGCGAATTAATAATTGGTAATAAAGGGTGAAAATAATAAACATGGATACAAAAAAACTATACAGAAAACACAACGTACTTGGCATGCATTGAAAGGTTTAAGTACCTTAAGCACCTTATAAATTGGGACATAAAAACCCCAGGAAAATATTTTTTTTTGGGAAGAGTTTATGTATTTTGGAAATAGAATAATGAGATGTCGGATCTTGTACAAAATATCTTCTAGGTATAGGTGCAGAGTAGCTGAAAACAATCTACAATCTATTTGGCACGAAATAAATACTTCAGATGTCAAATGACTGGAATGGAATGATTCGAAGGTAATTTAATATAAGTTTAACTTCGTTTTTAGTGAGATTTATTTAAGCTTTCTTCAACTGAGAGGTTTATACTCAAGCTACTACTACTTACTATGTCTATTTTTTGCAAGTATAAAACCGCATCAAATAATGTTAAACAGTATGCTAGGATTTCAGGATTTTCTCTTTGCATTCGTTTAATGTTTATTATGGTGCTTTTGTTTACAGTTGAGATTTAAAAAAATGAGTTGAGTGGAAGCGACTGCATTTATTTGAAGTTTCGGTGATAGTCTCCGGATTAAAAATCCCCCTGGTATATATCGGATTATAGGCATTAATTATAAAAATTAAAAGTTTTTTCGACGTCAGCGTTTGTTGGCGTCGTCGGCGTCATGGCGCCGAGGACGGAGAGATTTTCGAAGGGCGGAATTCGGAAAGTGTAATTAATTTTTCAGATGGATGTAAAAATATCGGGCCGATGGATTTTTCCAATTGCAAATATGAATCTAAAAAATACATTTGATATTGATATGAGAAGGAGGGTGGCCAGGGGAGGGAAAGAGAGATACAGAGGGTGACCTGCTCTCGTGAGAGGACTTCAGAGGGTTGATTCGAGAGGGGTTACACAACGCAACACATAAACCACTCACATTGGCGTCGTACGCAAATTTGATTAGAAAAAAATTATATCTACTAATTAATCCACGCAAAACTTTCTAAATTATCGGCGTATTTTCACATAAAAACACCAAAAAATTAGGAATCACAGTAACAAATATTATTTAGGTGTAAACTGAATATAGAGAGATTATTGGATATACATCTGATGTTTAAGCAGATACACAAAAGAAATACAAAGAATTAATGACAACGCACCACAAAGCTGAAGATTCTAACAATGAAGAAGTTTAATTGAGTACAAAATTCAAGCAAGAAAACAACTCTAGAAGATGTATGTGTTCGTAAAAACACAAAATGAAAGCATATAAAATGAATAGAGTTGAAATGGTGAACACTACCACGATCACAGACAGACACGCGTCTGGATAACCAAGTTATCGTCTTCAGAGACTGGAGTTAAAAAATAAACTTCATCCAAAAACAATTTTTTTGGAGCCTATCAACATTGTTGAAATCTTTCTTCTCAGACTTTTGACAGAAAAGAGATTTTATCTTCAGTCTCTGAAGACGATAACTTGGTTATCGAACAACGGTTCCAAAAAGAATTAGATAAGAAAAAAATATACCCAAAAAGAATTGATGAAGGACTCCTACATAAAATTGATCAATTTAAGGACTAGACAATGGAACGAACGTGGAAAGACAAGTAGAAAATCCAAGAGGCAAATCAAAATATGAATAGAAAGAAAAGTGGAAGAGATAATGATGATAACATCCCCATTCTACTCAAATGGAGAAGCTCTAACTAACTACATAACTAGATAGGATTTTTTTGGGATTGACTTTGAGTTTTATAGAACTGATTTTGATTACTTAGTATCCTTAAAAAAATAAAAACAAATTATGTTCCAATTAAGATTGATTTTATGGATAATAGTTTTTTTTTTAAATTCATTATGTATTTACTCCAGAAAGTATATTTTACGTCACTCTATTTCGTGATGATTTCTTTTATCCTGTTATCATTTTATCAATTCTTTGTTGTCTTTTCCGAATTTACTAGTGAAGTATAAACCTCAAACGTCGTTTAAACTACAGATACCGATTTTTTCACGTTTTATAGATAGCGTTTACTGACAAACTTGGGTTAAACGTTACCAGCGATCTGGGGGTAGTTTAAACTTCAGTTTAAGATGAAACGGAGGATCCGAATCTAACTTTCTCAAATTGTTTATATTTTTACAATATTACAAAGAGTTTTGGTAGAATGATTGAAGATTTGATAAGCTCGACTTTCAAGTTGCCTTATCACTTTTTTAAATTGGACTGTTTCTTCGTATTTTTTAACCAAAAGCACTAATTCATGGATATTTCACGATTTTTTTGTTCTTTGTTCATTTTTGTTTATGCTTTCTTAAACAATACAAGTATGAAACAAATATCGGAAAAAAATTGGTTATATTTGTGACAACAGACAGGAAAATGTCTGTTTAACTGTGACCTGTATAATATTGTTTAATCTTGGACCAAACTAGAGTTCAAAACGTAGTTTAAACTCAAGTTTTATCTCCAGTTTTACATTAGGTTGTAAAATAGGGTGAAAGTTTGATGGTTAATTCGGATCGTTGATTTTTAAAACGAAACGCGAGTAAAAATAAATGAAAATAATAATAAAAAGCGCCACCGATATTCACCCCGCTGCGCCTTTTTGACGTAATTGTAAAAATCTGGATGAAATGTTACAGAAAAAATGAACATGAAAATTTAATCTGGACCGCATGTTATGCTGCTGACTGGCGTATTCTATTCGTACCAAATAATATGTCGAAATCCCCGCATACTCAATGATAACCGAACTTATACAAATCTGATTTCGCATATTAAACAAGAGTTGGCGGTGTGCATATTATTAAATTAGCAATCAGAGTAGAGGGTCTACTGCAAACTGACTCAATGAGGATTGCGCAACAGCGGCGTCTCTAAATATTATTCAAGCAACATTGTATATACCGAAAATCTCACTACCATATGTATACATTGATTTTTTTATATCACGAAATACAGTTTACATTTCAATAATCATTTTATGATGGTTTAACTAATGACACGGATTGAATTTTATATTAAACTATAATCTGGTAGATAACCTTACTAACTAAGATGATTTCCAGTCATTTAAGCTCAGATTTCTACTCTTTTTAAGCGCTACTTAACAAACCTTTCTATAATAATCATACAAACTTTCTCTTGAGGTCTCGGTACAGGAGAACACATTAAAATCCTTTTTATCAATTTTTTCAAACACAGATTTTTGTAATTAAAACACTATAACTCAAAAACTAATTGATACGCGTGTGTTTTGAAGGTTAGGTCTAACTGAAAAACGGATGAATTTAATATTAGTAGCGCAATCTAACGCAGAAAATCTTGTGAGTCCTCCTAATATCGGTATAATAGGTATTTTCCGTATTGAATCGTTTTTTTTTTCAGTATTAAACTGAAATAAATGTCTTGGACAATTATGAAAAGAAAATTTAAAATGAAAGATATTTAGTGGATCACATTGTATTTAAGATATAGATTGAAGACTTCAGTTGATACTTATTATCCAGTTTTATCTTTCAATTTTCAATTAGATTGCGGATTTCCTCGTTCGCCAATAGCAACGGATTTAATTTACATGCAAAATTCTAAATGAGCATTCATTAATTTTATTACAACGTATGTATAACAGTAATAGTGAAGCTGCTTTTTCGATTTCTGTAAAATTATGCACAATCGACGAAGTTGGTCGTGCGCGTTTCAACGATAATTTCGAAATGAATCAAATATGCAAATAATAGATCTTGGATAAATTCATGTTTTATTTATGAAACCAATATTTACTTTACTTGATTATTTTCACAAGAGATGTGATGGGCGAAAAAATAACGAGGGGGAAACATGAAACGAACATCTACATTAGTTTATAATAATCAGAGATCAGCGAAGCTCGCAAATGTCCATAATCAAAAAGCAACAAAAAATATATGCATCCAATTAATTCTAGTCTTTCAGAACCATTTTTTGTTCAGCATATTATCATCTGTATAAAGTAGATTTTTTCTTTTGATTTGGATGCAAGTCATTCAATAGATTACATTGGAAAGTTCAGCTCTCTCATTTTATCTTTCGGAAATAATACAATTTTAAAGAAAAAACTTGGGATTGTACTCAAAATCACTGAAAGAAAATTATATTATAGACAAAACTGCTGTAGAAACACATTATTATAATTAGAACCGCTGGAAAGTGGTATATTTTGGCTACAACTGCACAAAAATGCTATATTGTAGCTGAAATTCTCGAAAATAGTTATTTCCTACTACCGTAAGTACTTTAGACACACTTTCGAGTTCGTAAATCTTTACTTTATACACTAGTGCCTAAATAAATATACTTTAAGCAGTAGCGCGTAAAAAAAATTGTTATTAAGGTCTTCGTGTTGGCTAGATTCCAAGTCTCTCAGGTCCCAGGTTCAAGTCAATCTTCACGTCGCTGTTTTTGTTCCATTGTGAGCGGTACCCATCTTGAGTACAGCTTTCTCATATCCAAATTTTCAGGTAATATGCGATATACCACATTTTTTTATGCTTAATATCTCTGGTATCTCGCGCACATTCCGTAGACGATCTTCCAGTACCGTTTTGTGGATTTCCTTCAACATTTCCGGAGTTGTCACCTCATTTGGTCTCATCCAAAGTAGAATCTAATTGAGCTTTTATATTGTTTGTGCTAATGCCTTCCAAACAAAAGTATTGATGACCAATTTTATCCGTGTTTACAAATTTACTTAAGGGGCACACATAGTGTGAAATATTCTAGAAAAATAACATACTAAAATTTTAAATCGATATCTTAAATATTCTTTGAGTTACAATCATTTAAAAAATTAAATGATGCGATCGCTATCAAATTTTTTTGCATCTTCTCTACATAGTTCTCCATACGATGATCCTTCAGTTTTTTGATCTGATCAAAAATCGAATTTTGGAAGACCAAAAACGACCAAAATTTTGGGTAAAATTTAGCTTTTTTTCAACATACCGCCATTTTGTCAATTTTTGATTTTTTTGTTCACCCGAGGGTCATCGTACAGACAATATGTTTTAGTTTAACAAGAATTATTTTTTGTTACGTTTTATCAACGGAGAAGGCTGCAATCACTCCAGCAGTGGAGGACCTTTTTTTGGCGCCGCCGGAGATGACGTGTCATTTCAAAAATAATCAATATTTTGCTTCAAAAATTTGTCTGTGTATTCTCAAATCACGTATAAATATACCTTCAAAATTTTAAAACGTGGCGTCTTCAAATTTGAAAAATTTGCTCTATAGATTGTGTACTTTTTATTTCAGGGTATTTTTCAAGTAACTACCGCCATCTCTAAGTCAAGCCAGGTACTTCTGGGATCATTCTCATAAATACAGAAGCTATCGATACACTTATAGAAAAAAACAAATCGTAATCAAAAAAAAATCACTGAATATAGTGGGAAAAGGTAATTACTACTTTTCCTTGCAGATGTAGATATAATTAACTATATTTAATTAACATATAATCAAAACTACCTAAAAAGTAGTAGAAATAATAATAAAAAACGTTTTGTGTATGAGTAATTTGGGAATATTATGTGGAATGGTAGAAAAATATTTTTGATTACCGCTTGTTAATGAAACTTCACGCAATACAAACATTTCGCATGTTTTTAACATTACCCATCCCAATAAAAAACTCAGATAAGGAATCTTCTTAACAGAAATAATCCAAACTAACGGAATTCCAGATATATAAACGTAACATACGTGATCACTGATAGAGTAAATAGTCCAGGGAACAAACTATGAGTTGGGTTTCAAAGTTTTAATTAATAACTCGAATTTTAGTAATTGCGATTCGAAAATACAGTGAATTTTATGCTAATAAGAATATAATGCCCATGGATGCAGTTCTTCAGTGGATTTCTGTCTGTTTACTTCGATCGGTTTTCTCAATGTCAAGAAAAACTCAAAACATTTTTCTTTTAGCACATTTTATATCATTAGGAAAAACCAGAAGTCGCATGTTGGTAAATCTGGCGAGAAAGAAAGATTTGGACGCACAGAAATCAAAAACGAACGGTGATAAAAAAAATATGTCATTGGTCCATGAGAAGAAAAAAGAATAGACCAAGAACAATAATCCACGAAGAGTAAATTTTCCAAAACATATGATTATAAAAAATAAGAACGAAATAATTTTATTTTTTCATTATTGCCTGGTCTAATGACGAAACTAGAATAACCCGATTTTTCACAACGAGAAATAATTACAACCATCACGCAATTTAACTAATAATTACTAATTGTTGTTGCTTCCACCCTAACAACTAACCCTTTCCTTCAATTTATTGCTTTCCAAGAATGTATGTTTGCTTTGGACAGGTAAACTACTCTACTACGAAGTGAATGCATTTATTTGGCATATATATGCAATGATTATTTTATAAATAGTAATTAATGAATATGTATGAACGTCGTCTTTATAGATATTTAAAAGCTGCTGGGTTAAGTTCCGCCGCAGAACTTGGATAGTTCTTTATATATAAATTATCATTTTAATAACTTCTGCAAATACACTGCTCAAACAGAACAACATCAACCACGGAATATTATTTTAAGTATTATTATTAAATAATATCAAGTAAAGAAGTGTGCTTTAAAAACAAATGAAAAAATCATATATTTGGAAATTTGTTCATACATTTTGTTAGCAGACAAAAAATGATTCGACATAAGGTTTCTATAAGAAAATTTTGATTTGAAAGTGTCCTCAAATCCTCAATTGTCCTTGAGCTTTCAAGAACCAATAATTTACACATAGAGGCGAAGCTAGTCTTAAAGCCACATGGACATGCAGCATACGACTTTGTGGGCTATACCAGTTCATTCAATGTTGAAATAATTTACACATAGAGGCGAAGCTAGTCTTAAAGCCACATGGACATGCAGCATACGACTTTGTGGGCTATACCAGTTCATTCAATGTTGAAATAATTTACACATAGAGGCGAAGCTAGTCTTAAAGCCACATGGACATGCAGCATACGACTTTGTGGGCTATACCAGTTCATTCAATGTTGAAATAATTTAAAGATTCTGAAACAAGGAGAAGGAGAAACAATGGAGACTCCGAGTACTTTAAACTAGCTGCTGGATAGACTAAAAAGAGTGGAACCTTTTGAACTAGGGTAGTCGTTAAAAGACAGAGCATAGTGCGTGTTCTGTAGTAACCAATAAAGAACAAAACTGAGAAAACCCCAGTAGGTCTAAAGGTGGAAAAGAATTCATTTTCAACAACATCAATTTATCAATAAAACAATCAGCAAACTACTCATTTTTAAGAATATGGAGCTAAAAGTTTTAGAAAACTCGACTATTCTTTTAAAATAAGATAACGTTCTTTTGTATTAATACATATTAAAAGTCTTTTAGTAGCATTCAAATTTTCGAGTTTTAGGTAGGTATTTAATTTATTTGCATTTCAATTAACCCTAAAAGAGCAATTCCCCCGGCCCCAAAGCTTCAAGTTTTAAGTTTATCAATTGCTTTAGTATTTCATTGTCCAATACTTTCGGCAAGAACTTGAATGAGTGATTGAAATGCATATTTGCATTGTTCAAGATTTTTGTTCAGATGACTCAACGCTCAACTATAACATTGATTTCTCGTTACTTTTATCATTCACAGTTTTCTAAACTAAAAATATATTCGGAGGTGAGCGATACCATCAACACATAGTATATGAGAATAAATCAAACGAAAATCTTGGAACAAATATATATCGAAATGAAATTCTAGTGTCTGCGATACGAACATATGTTTAATTAATTAGAAATTTTAACTTAAAATTAATTAAATTCGGGAGAATAACTCGTCGTTACACGGAAATTAATTAACTTGGTCATGATCGGTCATGCAATAAAATTATATATTTCTAGTTATATTTGCGGTCCAATTAATACGAAGCTCTCAAAGCTCACAATTTGTAGGTAGATACGAACGATTTCAGTTACAATAATTTCCACGAATAAATAAGTTTGAAACTAGGGGATTACTACAATGTAATTAAAATTCAATTTTCATTATACATAAAAATGTTTGCCTGGCCGGCCCTCTCGAGCTATGGAATTTTAAAAATTCGGCGAATTCGCGCGACGTCTTTCTTTTTTTAAAATGGCGAAAGCGCCTTTGATGTTTCCTTTTAGAACTTTTTTTTATAGCGGGTGGTTTATTTGTTCATGAAACTTGTTTTAGTACTTTTCGGATCTCGCTACGGCTTCTGTAAGTTCTTTTTAGTTACCCTGACAAAATACAGCACGAGGGTAGGTTCAAACGTTTCACATTTATCGTATTATAATTATCCACTGTTTACACAAAAATGTAGTATATGCTATTACCAATTATATCTGCAACGACTGCTATTTTTTAAACTAGAAACGTTTATCAATCTGGTATTAATAACAAAAACTATCAACGAAAACATTCATACGAAAAACTAGTATCTTACTTTTCTTGTAAAGAAATCAGTTTCGTAAAACGAACTGCGATTTATTCTAGTGTTTAATTATGCATGAAATTGAGAAAATTTAGGTTAAGTTCTTCGCCGCTAGCAAACAATATCTTATATCTTCATTCCAATTACATATTGTATAATTAATAAATGTTGATGTTATCATGCAAATGAGATTTTAAGTAACAAGGAGGACGTGAAAATAAATTTGTACCTGCATAATATCCTTCGTTTACGGAATATAAATTGGTTGGAGAATAAACAACATTGCAGTTGTTGAAAACATTCGATAAATTGAAAATTTGTTTATAAATATCGAGATGATATTCAAACATTATCGCCAATTTCATTATCATATGTTTTTGTTCATATTTCAGTGGATACATTTTCTAAATTTCGTGTTTGATTCATGCAACGCACAGATTTAGCCTTGCAATCCACAAAGAAAGGATAAACAACAGATATCAACAATATTTCATTCCTAATACCTCATAATTTTGTAAGAATTGAATATTATATAGCCTTAGTACATCAGCAAACGACAGTTCTAAGTTCAGCGCAGATCGGATATGAAAATACCAGCCGGTTTTTCCAGGTGGAAACACTTCAAGTGGTACGCGCGTCAAAACTTGGAGTTTGAGCCTCAAATAAGTTTTGCAGGCCGAAAAAGTGGCGTAAAATTCGTGTGGAAAACCCTTACAGGTGCGGTCGTGAAAATTTTTTATCGCAAAATGATATTAAGTTATAATAAGATGTTATTTGATTCGATCTTCTTATTGGTGGACGCTAAAAATGGAATGCATAAAATGAATTTTTATTTGTTGATCATAAAGCTCAATCATACCCCTTTGATTTAAAAATTGCATACAAGAAGTATCACAATCGATTACGAATGAAATGCGTGTTTTAGGTGAGTAAATACGTAAATGAATTTTTACACTGAGAGAAGTGAACGCCGAAATCTTGTCTCAACGTTTCTTGAGATACCATAAGTCGATAATCATTATTGTCAATTTTATCAAAATGTACAATTTTTGCGAGAAATTTTTTAAATACTTTGATTATAATCGGTTGATAATTGGCCCAGTAAATGAATTTTAGAAAAACGAAAATAAGTAAACGCTATAAAAAATGATTATATTTCAGGGAGTTTCATCGTATCCTGATGATTTTTAAAAATTTTTGGTAGCGCAAAGATACATTTTGAATGGAGTTATCAAAAATAATTTTCCACTAAGCCAAATGCGGAAATTTTCATTTAAAACCTTATGAACCTAGCCTAACCACTTTTATGGGGTTTTCACATGAATTTTCCAGCACATTCGATCACTTCTCGAGAGGTTTTTCCTGTCTGTAAAACTTCTTGCGCTATTACACGCTCTCATTTGAAGTTCAAACTTCAAGTTACAAAAGATTTGACTGTGGTTTTTCCGCCCATTTTTCGTCCAGCAAAACCGGCTGGTATTTTCATATCCGACCTACGCTGACCTTAAGAACTGTTTCATGATGTTCTTTAGGTTCACAAGTTCAAACGGCGCGCAACTTATCGACCCTATTTTTTGTAGTTTGTCTATTATGCTTTAGAAACGTTTACAAAGTATTTAGAAACTTCCAAAATAGTTCCGCCCCAATATCAAAACAAAATATTTATTAACGTTTACTTTTTGATATTTATGACCTTTATACTTTGGCGAATCATCATTAAAATTTGAGAGGTAGATTTGCGTATATTACTCAGTATATTCAAAAGTTTTCTTGCAATTAAATTCGGTTTTTTTATTATACAATAAAGTTACAGCATCTACAATCTGCTTTCGTTGACTTTCCTATTTAAGAATTGAGATTATTGTGATGATCCAGTTCTTAGCGTTCGTGCTTTTATCTCTTACGTTTCTTCATGTTATTTACGATCTTCTTTATTAGAGTCAATGTATGAAACACAATATCAGGTCGTAAAGCATCACAAAATATCCTAAACTAGGTTCTAATGCTTCAAGTTACAGCGATCGTTTCTTCAAAGATATATATCTACCCATTGATCGTTTTTATGGATGTATTGGCAGTCGTCAACATTAAATTATGGTAATAAGACCAGGTGATGGAGTTGAGAACGGTCAAATACATGAATTTGTATGGATAATGAGAGGTTAGGTTCGGACAAAATATATCGTATAAAATATAACAAAGACGACAGACGTAGATTAAAAGTCAAAATATAAATTATTGATATACTTATTATGATAAAAAATAAAAATAATATAAATGATTGCTAGAAAATAACAAAATTATATGTTTAATTGTATCCCGACGTGGAAATAATTGTATATTGGTTCATCCGACAGACTTTTAGATTGCATGCTATAGGGGCACCATTAGAGTACGAATGAGGAGCTTAATTGATAAAATTCAACTCTATAAAAGATTACAGTCAGGTTCAACAACAATTATTTAACATCCACATAGTTATTACTGACCATCACTCAATGGTTGATTTTGTTATATTTGCTCCCCTTCGTACAAATTATTGTGCAATAGATATATATTTCTCTCTCCGTGTAATAATAATGTTATTATGAGCAATCAATCATTCCGATATGTTAACTTGTAAATAAAACAAAAATAAACGCAAATTATATACCTACTCTTTTCACTTCGTAATAAATGACCTCAATTAATCTCTAAAATATTCCCACTGTTACTATTTTTCGTTTATTTTTTTTATTTGAACTTAAAGGAGGTTAGCCGATGAAAAACACCCAATACTTTTCGATGGAAAATCTTTTCTACACTAATAAAAATGAATGAATCAAATTAATCAATTTTCTAGGTATCAAATGTTGAGGTAAAGCATTAAATAATCTTATTTCGCGCAGAAAAGAATGAAATTTTGTGTAATATTCAATAATTTTTACATGCACATAACTATCGACAAGGAATTTATTTGCCAGAAGTGTTTGAAAAAATTAGAAAAGCCAATCGTAGAAGATGAATCATTCTCCACCACGACCATTCAAACGAAAACGTTTTTTAATAGTGAAAACAAGGAATTATTCGCCGTAATTTCTTGTTTGGAAGCCAATGGATCAAAAATCTACAGCGGAAGAAGCGGTTAGATGCGTTGAAATCACATATTCTGGAGGTACCTAAATCAGAATGGAGAATATTTTGAAAAACAATAAAGCCATATTCAATTATAAATATTTGTTTCTATTTGTCTATTTCAAAACTTAACTAGCAGCCCTCGTATCAACGTAAAAGGCTCAAATTCCGATCCCAGACTAGTAATTTCTATGGGGCATAAATTATTCTATTCGCAAAATTCATATAAATAAAAGAAAGCACTTAATTACCACTAGAAACAATGTCCTCTCTTTGTAAATCATTTTGTTATAAAATTGAGTAATGAACGCCTCTCCTTTGATCAATATATTCATTGCCTTAAATAAATATCATTAATTTTTGTATATATTATTTAGTCTATATCGAAATTTGTTTATCACACACAGCTTTCATTTCCTGCAGTAAAAAAGGACTCGATTAAAAAAATCTATCCTACAACTTTAGATTACAACGCAAATGGCCATAACACAATATAAATGTAAATACAACCAAGCTCTATATGTAAATAACAAACACATGGCAGATTTTTTTTTCGTTTTCTGTTGATGTAATTATTCTGATTTTTTTTTTTTTTTTAATTATTCACCGCCATTTCATCTGCGATACATTGTAATAAACAAAAGCATCTATAAGGCTCCTAACAACAACAAAAATATGGAAACAATTAGTTCAATTACACAAGAAGAGAGCGGGAAGATCATGTAGACATGATTCTAAAATAGAAACGTCCAAACACACCTCGACCGCCTGGATAACCACCTTGTCTTCATCATTCGAACTATTCTTAGAAAGTTCTTGAAGAAACAACAGAATGTAGTCCTGTCGTATTGAATTTTGGATCACATGATGAATAAATTGCCTTACGCATCCTTTGTATTTAATTTGTTTATTATTTATTGCACAAAATATAGAAGTTAATTACATAATATACAATCTATACAGCATATGTTTCAAGTTTGAAGACTCCAACCAATAAAAAAACTGAATTAGATTCTACTCTGATTGGGACTGCTTCTTCGTTATCAAAATTATGAAAGTGCCCGATATTGCAGACTTAGTAAGCATTTCAAAAAGTGCGTACGTCGCTTATTGACTGGAAATTTGGACATGAGAAAGCTGTGCGCAAGATGGGTGTGAGGTGGCTCACAATGAACCAAATCAGCGTCGTGAAGATCGAGTGTTTGGAATGTTTCATATTCATGGAGGGAACGTGGGTCCATCACTTCACACCCGAAATAAAAGAACAATCAAAACAACGGACTGAAAAAGGAGAACCGGCTACAAAGAAGGCAAATTCCATTCCATTTGCAAGCAAGGTCATGGCGTTGGGAAAAACTAACAACAGCGAGTATTATGCGAACTCATTGCAACGTTTGGACGAAGAAATCAAGTAAAAACGGGCGCATTTGTTGGTGTTTCATTAAGAACCAGCTCACACATCCGTTATTACAATGGCCAAAAAACTTAGAATGTCAATGATGGTGTAGCCGAAAATTTACTAAGTAATAAGCTGAGAAACTTTCGAATTCTAAGAGGAATATCTTCGCAATCATTCAAGATAATGTAAGAAGTTATAGTGAAGAGTGAGGGCTGCTCTTTTAACATTATTTAAAAGTGATGAGTAAAATATATCAGGGTCGGTGAATCGTTAAATAATATTAGATCACTGTTGGTTTTGAAAAAGAGATTGTCTACCAAAAATTTATAAAAGAAAAGCTAATAAAAGGCATTTTATTGAAATATAGCATTCGCTTTTGAGATTTTTCTCTCTATTTACTCCGATTTATCATTATTTTTCCGATATTAAAAACATATTAGTTATTTTCATTCATGGTTTTTAACGTTTCTAATGCAAACGAGTGTGAATTTTACGAAATCATTGATAGTAAATTTTTATGAAAAATAAGTATATCGTTCGGGTAATTACAATATCAAGTGAAGCAATTTCCCTTTTCCTTTAAATTTTCCATAGACTAATTACAAGAAGGTTCCATAAATCACGTCAATTTGTCGGCTTATTTGTCACGACCAATATCGGGGGTTTTAGCCGATATGAAAAACCGTTACTTGTTAATATTAACGTCAAACACTTGTCCACCGTTGCCATCGATATAACATAATCCGAGGCGATGCTTTCCGTGCTTTTGTCTGAGCGTTTGCTGAGGCGATCAGGACAAAGCGCCTGATGCCGCTCTCTCGACAACTGCTCCCGGCTTTTACGGTGTATTTTACTGCTTAACTTTGTGTACTATGTATACCCCGACCCTTTTCATCATCCCTTCTCCCTTGTGGCATTGTTTGTCTGTCTCGCTCTCATCTTTTCGGTCGACACTGACGAATCCAGGAAACACAATTAATGACAAATCAAAATATATCTCAAATAATTCTAGGAAAGTATTTGTAATTTCATACAGGAGTGAAGTTTCAATTATATCAAAAAATACATTTGGTGCAATCCAAATGCGATGTGGCAACTAAACTGTACGATGAATCAAGTGAAAATGAGTCTAATTTGATTTTGTTGTTAACACTTTTCTATTGTATATATAAATACGATATTCAATTGTTAATTATTATCATTTACACTATGATATTAACCAATATTTCACTCCTGAATATGGATTTTTTATATTCCATCAATAATTGTACATTCCGGATTTTATCAGAATGTTTAAGTTAGGAATTCATCATCTACTTTAGAAGATGCTACGTTAAAGAAGTTAGGGTGGAATAAAAATAAACCAAAATCTCAACACATTAAAGTGTCTGAATATCGAAGGGGAAACTCAGAGAAAAATGGTTAAGAGGCAGGTATAATAGTAAAATCTAGAACGCAGTATCGTCATCTCTTTTAATAAGTTTTGTTACTAGAGGAGTTCTGCTTGTCAAAAAAAAAAGAGTCTAGAAACTTCCGTACATCGCCAATCCCTCTCGTATCATCGTAATCCAATTCGTTGATGATTAATTTGCCCACTGTATAAAAAAGTGTCTGCGGAATTGCGCAAACACAAACCCAAGCCGAGTTTTAATTGCAAATCGGGGGCTGTCAGTATTCAAGTTGAGAATTATATCAGAGTTTGATTGGAAACAGTCAAGGAAAGGGTGCGTTTGATATATCGTGATGGCAGTAAGACATATTAATAGTTATTAGTCAAGTCTTAGCGAGCGAGGGCATGTTACATTACTATTGATTACGAATCGTACTAACAGACACGCGAAACACCCCAACAAACTATTTTATGCCAAATATAAACGAACACACCGGTTTCATAGATAGATCTTGTATATTTACAACAATGATTCTCTAATCTATAGGCAGTTACACAATCTTAAGTATCATTAATTTCTGGCTCTTAATAAATATACCAAGTTATCAAGTAGTAAAGTCAGGATTCATTGTTACCTGCAGACAATAATGTAAAAACTTCCACCAAAATTTCGATAAATGGACAGAAACTTCTGTATACAAATTTTTGGAAAGCAAAATATTAACCAGGAGAATAGTATATAGGCTTGGAACAAATACCCTGAGTGATTGGATAAAGCCTTTACCACCTTTTGAATAAAAAGAAAATTTCTCGTTGTATACGTTGAACCGATACAATATGAACAAGATCTTAGCTAGACACTGAGAAGCGACGAAAACTAAAATGGCGAAAAGAAAAACAGGTAGACCAAGACCCAACGTGGGATAAAGTTATAACAGAATTATTGAATGAACGAGGAATAAACTGGAAAGAAGCAAAGTACCTAGCTGATAATAGGAATGAATGAAGGAAATTTGCGCAAACATAAGTGATAAAAGGGCAGAATCGACTACAATAGGGATAGATGAAGGGAAGATAATACTGGGAAACTATGTCCAGAAGAGATAGGAAAAATGCAATAGCCAAAAAAAATTTAAACAAAGAATTTTAACGGACACTTCGAGAAACTTGACTTGGTAGATTCTAATTCACATCCTTGCTAAATACAAAATCTCAGAACTCGATACCTACTCTAACTGAACCCTTCGATTTTTCATGATAAAGGAACAGAAACATTTTTAAAAACAGTCCTCAAAAAGTTACTGTAGGAAAGAGCACGATAGATCTTTCAGGTTATTGAACACGCTAGTTTTGTAAAAAACGTTTCCATGGAACCTGAGAAGAAACAAGAAATCGATTTATCTATTGATCTAATAATTATTGTAAAAGTTGTTCAAATGAAAATGAAAAAACTGTTGTAGCATCATATAAACTTCAGGCTTTGAATCATAATATTATCTCACTAGGAAGACATCATATTTGGGAAAATATTAGGCGGTATTGATCAAATTCACTCCAAAACTATTTAATTCAATCTATATACAAAGGTGATTAGTAAATTTACGAATACCTGAATTTTCGATAATCTGATTAATTCGGCAGGCCTCGGCGACGTGAGAGGATGGCTATGTTGAAAAAGAAAAATGATTGTGGAAGAAATGCCTTCGTTGAATCGGAAACTTTTCAAACAACCCTCGTAAATCTGATTAATGACCACAATATAAAAAAAAATAATTTATACTTTGAAAACTCGTTTGTATGGAAAAAATCTAGAAATAAAATTCTGTCATCCTCGTGGATATTTGACATGGATTTTTTTATCTCTAATAAATAATTACGAAAAATCGATGCCATATTTCATGTACGATTTGAACGTTATCGAAAAGACAGATTACGAATTACTTCTCGCAGATAGTATTTTGTTACGTGTCGGCGACCACACAGTCCGTTACTAAAAAAAAAGGCGTAATCGCAAATACAGATCGAAAAGATCCATTATTCCATCTCTCATTAATCAAACTGGTCCATGCGTAAATTTAAAAATCTCGTTAACGAAATAACTCTTGCGCTGTATTTATTGTGAATATAAATTCTGTATGGATGGATGGAAGGGTTGCTTTATGTTTTTTTTTCAATTCAAGAGAAGCGAAATTTATATTAGTGACGTTATAAATTG
The DNA here is from genome assembly GCF_026230105.1 of Diorhabda sublineata. Classification (NCBI taxonomy): domain Eukaryota; kingdom Metazoa; phylum Arthropoda; class Insecta; order Coleoptera; family Chrysomelidae; genus Diorhabda; species Diorhabda sublineata. The sequence continues at coordinate 33,029,046 of NC_079479.1, forward strand.
TAAATAGAAAAATCTCATTTCGGTGGCAAGTATTTTACTTGTTAGTTTAGATAACGAGACTAACGATAGTACAGAAGAACGCGTGCGCCAAGCGTCAACTCTTAGACAGCCTCTCGTTACTGTAAACAAATCTGTATAGCCGTTACCTTTACTAGCGTCTTGTTTCACAGGAAAAATGTTGAGTATAACGATGGAACAACTAATTGTTGTGAAACTCCACATGAAACTTCGACAAATATCAATCGAAACTCATAATTTATTAGAAGAAATGTAAGGCAGGTAATAATTAGTACGTGCACGTGATTTAAATGCCAAGATGGCCGAGAAGACATCCTAGATGATTCTATTTTCAAGAAATTGGAATCAAATTTTATACTGATATCTTGAATTCTATTCGTGAAGGGTCTAAGCTCATTGAGAGGGATAATGGTTGAAAACAATAGAAACAAGATTCTAGTCTCTGAAAATGGTTCCAGAGTTTCGAATGGAGCATTGTAGGGACAAGTTCCCAAGAAATTTTGCTAGATTTGATAACGTTATTCAATCCCTTTCTTTCATGACTTGTATAATGTCTCGCTGTGATATGGCTGAGCCTACTAATCACAAAAACCGTCTCAATATTGTTATTACAAATAGAAGTGGTTTAGCTTCTGTTTTCTTTTGTTTTTTAACAAGAAATATTCTCAACTCACAATCAAAATCACCCAACTATAATAAAAGCTACCACATTGAACTATCTGTAGCTTTTCTGGGGCTTTATTTGTAAATTCAAAACATACCCAAATCAACCAACTAGAATACAAGCTTCGAGACTGAATTATCTATAGCTTCTCTATTTTAATTTGGCACGATTTCTCTAATATTACTACCTCTAGAAGATATTTTGCAGAAGAGACGATAATGCGTGAAATATATTCTAAAATTGTGAAAGTACCGACAAGATAAGAAGCGAGAAGTGTTATTTTGATATTGAAAGAAAAATGCCTTTTTTGAGATAAATGATCGGATGTTTATTTCATTATAAAGAGGAAGGTATGCCGTTAATAATGGAACACAACATCAGCCAAATGGCCGCCACGACTGCGCTTACAGGACCATATCCTTTTCATGAAATTTTTCGGAACCAAATTGCAAAGCGGCTGCCCTATGTCCTCGATAGCTTCACGAATTCCATCTTTGAGGTCTTGAATCGATGCTGGACTGTTGGCGTAGACCTTATCTTTCACGTGGCCTCAAAAGAAAAAGTCCCAAGGTGTTAAATCACAAGATCTCGGTGGCCAATTGTGATCACCTCTTCGAGAGATAACACGGTCTGGAATTTTTCCCGTAAAAGATCGATGGTTTCGTTGCTTGTGTGGCACGTAGCGCCGTCTTGCTGAAAATAAACGTTGTCCAAATCAATACCATCCAATTCCGGCCATAAAAAATCATTAATCATCTCTCGGTAGCGCAATCCATTCACCGTAACTGTTGCTCCGGCCTCATTTTCGAAAAAGTAAGGTCCAATGACACCGCCAGACCATAAACCGCACCAAACAGTCACGCGTTGAGGATGGAGAGGATTTTCAACAATAACTCTTGGGTTTTCTGAGCCCCAGATTCGACAATTTTGGTTATTGACGTAACCACCAAGGTGGAAATGGGCCTCATCAGTTAATCATTTTCATGCATTTCAAGGACCCAATCAGCAAAGACACGACGTTGTTGATGATCGGCCGGCTTTAGTTCTTGTATTAACTGAACTTTATAGGCCTTAAGACCCAAGTCTTTATGCAACTTTATGCGTTTGTGGAATGGCTAATTCCAAAGAACGACGAGGAATGGACAAACCTGGGTTTTCTTCAACAATTTGAACTACAACAGCAATAATCTCAGTTGTTCTTGAGCAACGTGCACGGGTTTTATTCTTCACATCACTAACTTGTCCCAACAGCTCAAATTTTTCCACCAATTTCTGTATTGCGGTCCGAGAAGGTACTTCACGTCGACCCAAAAATGTTTTAGTTTTACGAACCGTCTCTGCCAAACTTTCACCATTTTTATAGTGAATTTTAATAATTTCAATGCATTGTTGAAGCGTGTATCGTTCCATTTTCATTAATAAAGTAGTTTCTACTTGTCAAATTTCAAAAAATGACAGCTTCAAAAGTGACATTTACCGAAATAGCGGGCTGTTCAAAATAACACCTCTTATTGGAAAACCCTTTATTTCAACAAAAATGACGTGAAATAATTTTGTGTTGTTGATTTTTCTTCAAACATACTACTCACAAATTAGATTATGTGTCTTTCCTAGTAGTTGTATGGGTTTTTTGTAGTCCATATAGATACTTGGTACTCGGTCAGGATTCCGTATATCACGCCTTAGAATTAATAAACCAATTTAAAAACAGGTAGCCGCCTATTTCAAAGTTAAAAAAGTTTATTAACTTAAGTGAATTATGGTTTTTAATTTTTATGCATGAATTTCGGTTGAATCGATGCTTCTAAGAGTCTTGATGACATTTTTTTGGCGTTCCATTAAAAGTTCGTAAGTATATTGTAACAAATTATAATTTTGTAACTATATATTTCATTAAAAATTCTAGATCCAAAGTCACTATTCAATTACCTGATAAAAGTAATCCGAAAAAAGGATGCCTGAATTATAAATGTCACATTGAAATAAAAGCTGATTATGAAATATAAGTTTTTCACTGTTTAATTCTTCGAGTAGTTTGGATTTTTCTATATGTAATTCGTGGAAGTCGAATAAACTTTCGAATATGCGTTATTAGAAAATAGAACTGACCGCAGATAATTTTTTATTATTCATATTTCTTCAAACACTTCTCAATTTCTCTTTTTCGTTTTTAATAAATTAGTTAATTAATACAACTATTATTTCGAATGAAATTTGATTTGAATATGACAACCAACCAAAATTTCCACCCTGTAAAGGAGAATACAATTTTCCCTCCCTGCGGATTCCAAAAGGGGTATAATCAAATTATTACAACGCATAAATAACACATTAAATATTTAATTTGATTTATTAACACGACATTAGGTAAGTGGATTGGATTCTATAATTTAATTAAGATGGGATGTATGTGTTAATCAACTCATTATTTTTTCTTTTTCGTGATATCTATCGGAAAAATTGCGTGTAAATAATAGTTTATTACAAATGGGATTGTCGCCAATTTTAAATCATCACGAAAAAGAATTTTCAATTCACCCAAGTTACTTATTCCAGATATGAAACTATGAACATTTTAAAAATATTTTAGAATTAATTATTGGATCTTGATAATAGACGAAATATCACGAAACTTAAGTATATCTTAAATAATTGTCCCATCTAGTAGAATATCGTTAAGAAACTTTGTAATGATCTAATTTCCACAACAAAACGATTCTTCAAGTTGCAAGTGTTTATAAATTCACCCCACCGATACAAAAATTATAAATAAATAAAAAAAAATATTACAAAACAAAAAAACAGATTGATTTCTGAAATATTGTTAGCGGCTTCTTTGGCATGGTAATCTGCAGTTAATTTCAACATGAAATGAAAGACAAATGTGACTGTTACATCATAAGCAAAGATATTATGGTGGATGTCATGTAGGGTTTTGGTTTATTGAGTTGTTTTAATTTAGTGCATGGAAAAAGATAATATGGCGATTTGTTTATGGGAAGATATATTGGAAAACTGTTCAAGTATTGCAACCTGATGGTACGATTCTGTTGTTGTTCTCTTGTTAGAATCAGTCGGAACAACAATCAACTTCCGAAAATTTAAACGTCAATTTGACGACGGTCTAATGGCATAAGACAAATTCGAGGGCGATGAACGATGGCCACGGAAATCTTACATAATTAGGGATGTGTTGGAAAGTTCTCCAATGAAGTACTACACGGTCAGTTTACTTGAAATTTAAAGTTAATTACATCTGTGATGAAGACAACCATTAAAGAGATATTGTAGGTATTACCTGAGATTTTCTGGATATAGTTTAGAACCAAAAAAGAAAAAATCCCCACTTTGATGGAACGCTTTTTTTTATAATAAATTATTCTGTAATTTTTGGAACTTACGACGGCAGCGTATGCGTTTATATTTTGGAAATTATACAAAATAGAAATCCCGTTAGACTAGAACCGGTAACGGATATTTCTCCAGCATGTTCGAAACGTACCTCGAAGGTAATTGAATATTAACTAAGAAGACGACGGGCGTGCTACTAATAAATTGTATCTAATCTACATTTACATATCTCTATTGTCATAGGATAGCAAGACTAGGATAGTTTAATTAGTTCATAAGTTTGTAGGTTTCCTCGATTTCAGAATTTCCAACTCCCTCTCTAACGTTCCACATCCTTCTCTTTCGCTCACTTTCCAAGTTTATCCAATCAATAGAAACAACCAAGTTTAGTAAAGTTTAACGTTTGTTAAATAAACAATGTGCACCTATACCATGCAATAACAACGGAACAGGTTATTTATCTTATACTCATGTAAGGGGGCAACTTTCAGCAATTCTCACACTTCGCGTATTTGATATTTATGTTATCCATTTCGTTGTTGTTTGTTCTAAAGATATTGTTGGTGCAAGATATTGGTGATGAACAAATTCACCGGAATACAGCAAAACTATTGAGATGGGACTACATTCACTCATAAATATTATCTACAGAGTAATCAAAATATATTTTCTAAAGGACAATATACACAAGTGAAACCTTGATAATGAAGAAAAAGATACAGCGTTGAATATTATCGGAGCTGATGAAACAACTACGGAAAATAGGTGTAAGACCAGCATGGATAGAAGATCACCACAAGAAAAGTGACAGAACCAAAAACACGTTAAAAAAGATGGAAAAAGGAGCAGAAATACTTGGCTACAAGTTGCACAATAAGGAGACAGGATTCCGCAAATGAATAATCGGAAATGGGTAGGGTATTGCTAAATGAATAAATAGAGAATTCCAATACTCTAATGGGCATAAAGAGATCTAGAAAAGGACGTAAAGTGTATGCTTGCTGTTTCAATTAGCACCACATTCAACTTGACGTTTTCCATTACGAGTTTTGGGACTTTCATGAGACAAAAACACAATGACGGTTTTCCTTTATTAACAAAATACATGGAAATGGAAATAATTCTGTATCTGCCCGGTTGACAATCATGATAATAACACTCTAATTTGACGTTTTCAAGGTCGCAGAATCCATTTAGGTACTCGATGTCGGAAATGGTTGATTTCAGAATTGTATTGAAAAAATAACGGTAGTTCCCTTTGAATATACCACAAATTTTATAGGAAAACATTATTAGAAATTAGAATCATCAACCAATTAAGATAACTTAACCTAATCGAGGCTAAAGTAAAAGGAACCTAACTTAAAAAGGAACAGGATTTGTTCCTCGATTTGCTTAATAACTTCAAGATAATTTCCGATTCGAATGTAACTAAAAGTTCAGTAAATAAAAAAAAACGTCAACATCAATTTTTTCTGTTACTCCTTATCTTAAAACAGCACCTCTAAAGTGAAATTTCTCGATAACTTTTCAATATCTGGGACCTCGATAAATGGATTCGAAAATACTTGACTAACGTGTTTGCAATAATTTCTTGAAGCGGATAGATAGCGGAAATGACCTCAAAATTTGACAATTCTTGTTTCAAGGAGAAGAAAAATTGTGATTTATGATGATTAACATAATTATATTATATTAGTAGTATAGCAGTCAGTATGAGGAACATGAATAGTTTGAAAACGAGTTTTGTTGTGATAGCACAAAGCTTAAGAAGAATTTTTCGTGCCCGTTGGTGAATGGATTCATTCATTGACAAAGATCAGGCTTTGATCAGTGCATTTCTTTGAGTTAACGAACACCAAAGAAAGTTAAAATAACTTTGGACATATAAACGACTGCGATATTCCCATATTTAGCCTTATGCAACTATTTTCTTTTTCCAAACGGCTATTTCGAGAGGAAATGTTTGATTTAATGATGCGTTTCTATTCATCATTTGGTTTTTTTATTCTATATGACTACAGAAGAGCCAATTAATAATTCCACAAATAAATTATTTTTTTTAATTGGCCTATTACAAGTAGTTTCTGTTTCCAAAAGATTATTTGAGGAAAATACGTTATTGGAAAGGGAAACTGTTTATAAGATGCTGTCATTTCTCGTTTGATTATTTTACATCATCATCGAGACCAATTAACAATTTGACACATAAATAATGACTTTTTATAATGACTTAAGGCGGTTATTTCATCGTTTCGATTATTCTGTTTTTTTAAATAACAGGGGTATGTAAGATGTAATCTACTATTGTACACACATCGTTGATATAATGCAAAATACATTAATAATACGTGGCGTCTTTCCATTTCAAAGATTCTATATAAAGAAAAAACGTATTCATAATATGCCCTCATTTTGATCACGGTTCAAGGCTAAATATACACCGAACGTCAAATTATTCATACAATAATAGTAAATATGTATTATTACAATCAGATGGGTAGATATAAATCGTTCCAGTAATAACTCAGTAGGTGTGAAAACATTAGGATCTTCATTAATATACCTTAGGTCATTAAACTTTGTCTCTTGTCATGCCGAGTGAGTTATACGAAATTTGTGTTTTCTCCGTGAATAAAATTAACGAAATTACGGGCCTGCAAAGCGCAACGTTCTTATCTCAGTTATTTCATAATATATACTCTTCATCTAGTTAATAAGAGGACTTATCTTTTTCATTTCGAATCACTATTAGATTAATGACTGTTACTCATTCGGAAATCATCGTCATGAGTAATAGGAATTGATTAATTTACCACTGTATCTAAGTTTCATTGAAGTGCTTTTCAAAATGTTTAATAGTTCAATATTTGAGATAGAAAGAGCGAGGTGTAGGAGATGGTTCAAGTGAGCCCGAATTGCTAATATAGAGAAGAAAAACATCAGGTTACCATTCCCTATCTCTGTTTCATCTACTCTGACCAGATCTTGAATAAAATTCCAATCAGAAGCTAGTTGCGACCTTGGTCCAGGAAGTATCTGGCCTAACAAAGAAAACACAAAAATTTTAGGGAAAAAATATATTTATTTTTCAACGTAATCTCCTTTTAGCTCCATACACTTTTCCTAGCGATTAATTCAATATAGCAGGAATCGTCAGGCTTCTCAAAATTGCAAATAACTGTCTGTTCGTTATTGTAAAATCACATTTTTTCAAGTCTAGGAACAGAAAATGATTCGAAAGGACTAAATCTGGCGAATAGGGTGCATGAGGTAGCAATTCAAACTTTAGTTTATTAATTTTGGCCAGCCAGAGCTGGTGCATTGTCTTGAAGAAACAACACTTTCTTCTAAACCAAATGCGGCCGCTTTTACATGATAGGTTTTCCTTTTTCGAGATACTAAATGAAAATTATCTCATGCGTATCTCAAAAAAACCTTCTTTTCGGGAATTAACCGGTTAAAACTAGAATTTTCCAACGTTGTTTTGATAAAACCACTCGTTTATTCAGTGCCGTTCAGTAGCTTGAGGTGACAAGATAACAGCTGATTTAGATAAACGTTCTAGTTTTAACGAAAAGCATAAATACCCAAATTCTTGCTGTATGAATTCTGCACAACATAGTGAGTCTGTAGTAGTAGCAAAAGGAAGCAAATCTAAATCGGCACTACATTATCGACGATTAAGAAGGTTTGATATTTGTTTAGTTGGTGGTATTGAAAAGTTTATGTGGCTGATGGCGAAACAAATATAAGGTATTTGTAAATATCGAGCAGATCTTCGATATTCTCCACTTTGAGATAGGACATGGAGAAAAACATCAAAGTTAACAAGAAATATGAAAATATAACCCAGGAAGTTATAATGGTTTATTAAAGACTTTGTATTGCATCTAAAAAAGCAAATGTGGCCACACCTTTGGTATTTCTAGAACAGAATAGAACAATTTGTCTAAAGCGACTGGGTAAGTAGTTCTAAAAGTTACCTTCAGGTTCTTAATAGTATGCACGGGCTTTGTATATAACAAATATAAATAACCAAAATTATTTTAAGACTTTATATGTGGATAGATCATCCAATAATAACTAATTTGATATTAATTGAATCCTAAGGACATTAATAAAATGAATGAAGCTCCTTGAATCAACTGAAAAATAACGTGACAAATACAACTCCTTCAGAAACAACTATAATAAGCAAGTGAATAAAGAAATTCGTTGAATTTTTTAGTTAACAAATTATTGTTATTCAATGGAGTAATTTACAAATTGTTTAAATGTCTCTCTGACACAACCATATCAAAATCCAGCGTGAAACATAAAACAACACTCAATTAAAACATGTGGGTAGTTAACAATGGATTAAATTTAGGTTAGATCATTGCAATTTATTCCATATTATATCTTGTAGGACAGTCGTTGAGCACGAAATATATTATAAGAATATAGTACTTTTCTTTTTATAAAAATTCATTGGTATAAATGGAAAGTTTTGATTGAATTTTTGATGAGGATCATTTCTTCAAAACAAATTGCACTTTCGACTCCAATAATGCAAAATATCTAAACTACACTCATGAAAGTATTGAGTATTTTGTATGAAGACCTAATTCCAACAAATGTTCATTGTTTACTCTGGTACTACATACAACACTGACTGACAACAAGACTTCCCCTCAGAACTGGTTAAAAATTCTTGGAAAAGTACGGGTGTAGTAATCCCAAGACACCATAGCTAGGGGAGTAAATCCTTTTTACAAAACCCGTATCTAAGGTGTGATTTGACCGTGTCAATGGATTAGTGGCTCTACGATATTGACTCGTAAACTTAGCTAACTTTCGAAAACTAGACGCCCTTTGGTCGTAGTCGAGCTTGATGAACTGGAATTCTTGCTTTTTCCCTCAACTTCTTCTGCTTTACCAAATTTCAGTCGCTTCCTGAGGAAGGAGATTTGGTGATTTTACTGCCGGTTGACTAACGGAATGTGCTGATTTCTGATTGTTTACTTCCATGCTCATTTCCACAAATATTTCAATGGTAAAAATTTTCAGATATACACCAGCACTATTCTAGTACATAAATTTGATATACTTGAAAAAGTTGTTCTAGATGTTGATAAAATACTTTATCTGAAGACTCAAATTTTGAAATATTTGTAAGTGGAATCTTGTTTTCTCCAATGGTTTGTTCAAAGGCTACAATGACTGAATTTTTTTGTTTGTCGTGAGAGGAGATGATGTTTCTCACAAGAGCAATTTCTAGCAGTTTTTACAGCATCATCCATATATTAATTGGAGAGTTTTAAGTTTCAGGTTTTCCACTTTCTGCCAAATACTTCTAACAAATCATTCTCCATACTTAAAGCTTGGGTTTCTATATCTTTTTCTCAAACTGTAGTTATTGTTATTTTTTCAAAACTAGCTTGTTGTCGATCATGATCTATTTTTCGTTAATTTTCCTCATATACTGTGATATCTTCTCCTATTCCAAAGAAGTTATGTTGGTTATATTATAAACTTTTGAATTCCTTAGGTTTCTGTTGGGTAAATTATTGTTTTTTCCTTCTGTCTTGTTATAACAACGTAATGAACACACTGTTTACACTACACCAAGACTCATATTTACACTGTTTAACAAGCGTTTCGATAACCTTTACCTTCAGTTTCTGAAGACGATAACTTGGTTATCGAAACGCACGTCGGACATTGTAATTGTGAGTGTTGGTGTAGTTTTAGTGTAAACAGTGTGTTCAGTATGATAACGAGGTAATTCTATAATATTTACAATAGCATTTTATGTTAAAAACTACTTGAAATTAGTTTCTTTCAATTTTCAGTAGTAGTTGAATAATTTGCTATTTTTTTTCTAAATCATTCTGAATTTCCATTGTTGCAAACTTCAGTACAAAGTTCATTTTACCTACTACAACATATTAAATTTCAAGTGGTACCGAAGCTGATACAAAAGCAACAACGTTTAAATGGTATTTATTTCAATTGAAAACAAATATTTCACAGTGAATTTAATTAATCTTTTATACAGACAAATTTTATAAACGTTATATTAATCAACCAAACGCTGGTCTATCGTTGTGTGGCCGTGTAAAATGTAAATATTAAACAATTGATATAATCGTCGTGACTCAATATGGAATGAATGAGCTAAATTGAGTGGAGGACATTTTGAAATAAGTGAAATACACTGAAACTAAAAAAATAACCTGATGAATTCGAAATATGTACAAGATTCAAATTTGATTGTCTCCTAAATGTTTAAATAGATGTTTTGATTGGGAAGAAACGTCAAAAATTCATATTCAGGTTGCGAAAAATTTACTTCTGTACCAAGTTATAGGGTCTCAAAGTAGGGGCCGAAAATTTTATAAAAAATTGATTCCTTCGCAACTTTTAAAGTTAAAAGTACAAAATTTAGTATGAAACTGTTAAGTGCCTTATGTAATGGTAACTAAAGGGAGATCAAACAATTCTGGATGGTTAATTAGGAATAAACTAAACTCAAATTTTGAATTTAAACATTCAAATATTGATGAGGACATAATTTTTTCTTTATTTATATTATTGTCTGAAAGAATATATTTCCGTGAAACGGAAATCATGTATAGAAAAGTTTTGTTTTCAAAAAATCGACTGAATATTTATCATTTTATATATTCCATGAAACATCACGAGAATTAATAATTTTTTCACGTGAAAAATGATACGGTTTCGTTCAAATTTACTTCATTTATAAGTAACAAATTCTTCATAAAGAGGTTAAACGGATAATGACTAGTTGTCGTTTAAAAGTTGGTTTTCATTGAATTTGCACCAAACCCGTAATAATTTATTTATTTTTAATTACAGACTACAGATATTTGAGTCGATTCAAATAAATGCTAAAAGCTCATTAGAAATTATTCACGAACAATGAAATGACATACTTTATTGAGTGGAAATATCGTTAAAAAGGTATTTAATTGATTTTATTTATATAGATATATCAATTTTATATGTAAACCCAACCTAACCTAACCAAACAAATTTTAATAAAATCTAATTTCAATGTACAAGTGTTAGAGTACAATATTCCAACGAACCCACTGTATTTATTTTTAATATAAATAAGGAATCATCAAATATAAGAATATGTCCTGTGTAAGGATTTCATATAAAATAATCAGGGGAAAAGTAACATCTTGAACCGAAAGAAAAAGATCGGTATTTGAATTTCCAAATGAAATGAGACTGATTTTTAGAACGGAATATTCTTGTAGAGATCCAAGTCAATAAACTGAAGTACTTTGGTCAAATATCCATTGAAAACGTATAATATTGATAAATGAAGTTTAAGGTACATCTCGAGGGATCAAAATTGAGTTTGTCTTATCGGAAAAAAAAGAGAAAATAATCATTGAAACAGAAAATTATTTTAAATGGACTTTTTATAATTCAATAGTTCAAAAATACCTTTTGAAGTCGACGTGGCCATATGTATACACCACGAAAATAGACGTTTTTCCGATTCTAAATTCAGTTCCTTATATTCCTTATATTCCAAATCGTAACCCAATGAGAATTATTTGGGAACCAGTTTTCAGATGATACATTATTGTGTGAGTATTCAAAACTGAGTTTGTTAAATGCAACACAATTCAAGCTTTTGTCTTTGCCATATTCCTTTTTAGATCCTTCTACTTATTTCCTCATTTATTTCTTCCAATCACTTTGATCTGGACCTTCTTTATCTTCTATCTCCTGGATCCTGCTGTTTCATTCTTTTGATTATATCTTTCCCTTTGAGTTCCTCATTTATTTCAAATTTCACGCGTTATCTGCATTCATTTCAATCAATCATATTGTTAATATTACCCTTCATTCCAATCCTCCATTAGTATAGGTCTATCAATATTCATTTTGATCTTCTTATTTAGGATTTTGCTTTTCAAAACCATTTCGACACCTAATTGTATTAAATACTCTATTAGTTGTTATTATTCTAATTATTTTTTTCATTTTACTATACTACATTATCATTTATCATTCGAGATATTTCAGTTTTGTACTTCAAATTCGTTATCCTGTTTCTTCATTGTTCCTGTTTGAGCTGCTTGCCGTACCTCATAATTTTCATACAATATATAATCTTAACCTCATTTTTTCTCCTTCTACGGTCAGTTTTTTCAACATACGTTCCATAAGGTGTCCCTTTTTAGTAATTGGGCCTATGTCGCGTCGTCGTTATTATTTGATCCTGTTAGATGTCAATGCTTTCAAATTATGGTATAATTTTGGGTCTGTTTTATTTTTCGAAAAGCAATTCTTAAAAATAGTAAATTTTTTCCACTTTCCGTTAATAATAATAATATTTGTAATCTTTTCATAGTGTCCAAAATAATATAGGAATTGAAATATATAATAATGCAATGATCTAAATTGATTTATTCGAGCTTTAACAATAATTCTGATCTCGTCAACAGTATATTAGTTTTCACCATGTATTTGGACCATTATTTAAAGGACAAATTTGTATGTTTGTATCCTTTTGTTGCTGCGATATTGGAGAACCCAGTGTTAACAGCTGATCCATCAATCCCACTTCTTTTTTCATTGCCAGAAATCTTCGTCTTCTATGTCTGTTTATAAACGACATCGTCTATCTAGACATCAGTGGTAAAATCTGTCTATTTGCAGACGACACTAGGAGCAACCCTGATCTCACAGCCCTTCATAGGACCATATCTAGCGACATCATCACCCTTAAATCTTGGTGTGATTCTCTGTGTCAACGTTTCTAAAACCAAAGTTTTATCATATAATAATAACACCACCACTGACACTGTTGAATCTGTAAAATTCTTGTTGTGGACAATTCCTTGAAATGGGAGTTACATATAACCGCCCTATCTAATAAATTAAGTTCCTCCTGAGATCAGTTTCCAAAGTATTGAATTTATCCACCTCTTAACAGTCTATTATGCCCTTATTGAGTCGCATCTCCGATAAAATCTTCCTTGCGTGTGGTGCGGCTCAATTTGCGCTTCAAGAGAATGTGAATGGAGTTTTCGTCCTCTGTGCAATAAAACCTGCACGACTCATTATATGCTAGGTGTTCTTACTTGGGTTGATATATTCAGCAGATCTACTCTGGTTATAGTTTCCCAGAAGAGTCTTTGCTTGTACTTAACAATTGACTTATTCTATTATATTAAATAATTTCAATATTTCTAATATCCATTTCTTTTCTTTCTACATAAAACGCTATTATATGCATTTCTAGTCTATTATTATGATTTTTTTTTAATTAAATATGTTGCTTTTTAAAATACCACGTTATTCAGTATCATATCGACGTAAATATATTACACGTTAGTAATATTAAAAATAATAATTAACGACTTGAAATATGAATTTAATGCAAATTTACCGGTATAACATACATGCAAGGGGGTTGCTCGGCTGTTATTAAAGAAATGTGATGAACTTCTAATTATATGTTCGTTGTTAATAAATAACGTGAGTCGGGTTGAGTATAAAGACTTTCGAATAGAAAGAAATTGTAATGAATATTTATGGTTTTTGCACCTCATTGTTTATAAGAGAACCATTTCCTTTTCTTTAGCTATATTAAATATATACTGTACATAAGTTAACTACAAATTTTGGTTCAATAAAATATTGGAATAGATATTCAAAGACAGTTCGCTTAATAAAAATTATCTAGCACATCACATCCTTCAGAAGAAATACAAACATTCCAACGATTCTCTAACTTTTCGACGCTCGATGTCTTTTGTCTCGAAATGGGTTTCAGTTTCAGCAATAGATTCTTCATTTAAGCTTAATTTCTTACTGGCGAGCATTTTTTAGGATCAGTAGACACTGGGGGCCAGATCTGGATTGTACGGTGGATGAGGAAGCAATTCGAAGAGTAATTCGTTCAATTTAACCATAGTTGCCATCAACTTGTGAATCGGTGCATTGTATTGGTGAAACAGTAGTTGTTTCTTCGGCATATGAGGCCGTTTTTACTTGATTTTTGCATTCAAACAATCCAACAAATCCATGTAGCTGACTGTTGTGCCTTCGTTCGTAGTTCACCGGCTGCAGTCCACTCAGATGACCATCGTTTTAATGGATCATAATTTATTAAGTAGGAACATGGCTAAAGATTGCTCTAAAATCTAGATCATCAACACTTTGTTTGTATTGATCGGCTGTGGGTAAACGTGGCAACTACTTGAACACAGCTTTCTCATCAACAAATGTTCAGTCATAATTTTAAACACGCAGCCTTCTGGTATCTTCACGGCCTCAGCTACCCCACACAATTTCAATTTATGATCAAATTTAACCAATTTGTGGACTTTCTTGTTGTTTTTTGAAGTAACCTCCTCAATTGGACGACCAGAATGTCCACCATCATCGGTGTCTGTACGAACACGTTTACATTCAGCAAACCAATAACAAATGGTTCTTTTCGATGGGGCAAAGTCCGGATAACTCTTTTAAAGCAATTGCAGAGCTTGTATAGTATTTTTTCATCAAGAAGCAATGATAAATTAACACACAACCAAACAAAACTTACATATTAAACAACAACAAGGCCCATCAAGACTTATGATATAGAGATAATGAGGAGACAAAGAAAGGGATACTGAGATTGAGAATAGAGAAAGCGCTGATGGAAAGAAATGTAGGAAAGATGATGAAAAATCAGAAGACTAGACTAGAGAGCTAGATCGGAAGCTGCGAGAAAAATGATGGCGGAGTGAACGCAATTAAGACCGAGGTCAAGATAGTTGGATAAGATGGAGTTATTTAAAGCTTTTTGGGGGTGAAAAAATAGAAAAAAGAATTATGGAGAGGCAGAAATAAGGTGAACGTGTAAGATGTAGTCTGAAACTCCTTGAAAAGATCTCAAAGTTCTAAATTCCGCATTAAGGACATCGTGCCTTTATATTTCTAGAGATTCCAGAGCGTGTCCAATAAAATCTTTTATTAATTAAAATATACATAATATAATAAATTAATCAATTTGACTGTGCTTTTTAGTTCTGGTTAGTTATTATTAAATTCGTTCTATTTCTGGATCATTATCGTTCGTGATTCAAAAAAGGATGAGTGTTTCATAAAAAGGGCGTTCGTAAGTATTATAATTAATTAACCTCGTTCTACTTTTGATTTTTGAAGCGAAGAAAAACTTATACATAATTCAAATTGACTAACAAATACAAGGAAAACTGTTATCGATCCTCATCAATGATGTATTCCACATAATGTAATTAAAGATGTATTTATACAAACGTTAACACGTAAGCGTAAGGAATTAATCTTTTATGTAGACTAATATCGCTTCGTTTTCTTTTGACATGCATTTCCGTAGTATATGAGTTATAGCAAAAGAGGAAGGGGGAAGGACGACGAACCAGTGCGGGCGGGAGCTCTACAACCACAATCTAATCGAAAATTTTGAACCATCAAGATGTTCAGAACCATCGTTTGGAACTGTATTCATTCCAAGTTTTGGTTAGTTTCGTTTGAGGTTAGAAAATCTTCAGATTAATATTGCTTTATGTACAAAAGAGTGACAAATCTATGTCCCAAGCTAACGTTTCGACTATTGGACTCGTGACATTTTAGGCACGATTTTTATAAGAATGTGCAGTGGAGTCTAAGATAATTTCCATTCCAAGGAATAGTGTAACTACCTACTCTATTTTAATTCACATTTTGTAGTTTATTCTGGCGATATTTGTATACAAGGGTAATACAAAAAGATTCAGCAGATGAATCAATGTTTAATTTTTTCCAACATCGTTAATAAATTTTTCCAACTACTAAACAGTTTCGTTGATTTGAATTATATTCAAATTTTCGACGTTATATCATAAACTAACGCCGCGTGTACTGTCTGAACATCCTGGTGCGAACGAAGGAAACTCATTTTAATTACAAAGATTAAAAAAATCGCTTAGAGTACGATGAAAGACACAAAAGCGTGCATGATGAACGACTGCTATATGCAAATCTATGAATAATTCTTACCTATGTGTTGCTAGATAACTATTATAAATATGGGCGTCTGTGCGGCCGTCATGTAAATTATACCCCGACCCGGGAACTAATATATTTTAGTGTTTTAACACTTTAAGCGTCGACCTGCCCGCAGTCGCTGTTTATATAGTGATATATCATGACTAATTAGTGACTTAAGCTGTCAGATTTCGTTACGTATCGGCAATCTCGGCTGTAACCACGCCTCCTTTCACTGAATATGACGTCTTAAGTGCTCACTATTTATTACTGGAAAATTTCGTGTTGTTCCCCCGTATATTATCGTCTATTTAATTTTATTTCATGTTATCTACATTTTCTCGATTTGATTTATATCTAGAGACTCGATCTCAACAATATTTTATTCTTATTTTCTCTTATACAGTTTGTCCTCTAATCCCCTATTTGAAAGTTCGTTTTCATAGAAAAAATTCTTTTAATTTAGCTTGAGACCTTTCCGTTTAAGCTAAAGCCTTTTCCTTCACTAATTTTGTGTTTATATCTTGAAGGAAACGTTCTATTTTTAATTAAGTTTCATAGTTTATCGTTGTTATTCGTATTGGTGATGTTGGATGATCAGAAAGGTGTCTGTTGTTGATTGGACATCAAATTGTTTTAGTACAAATAAACGCATCAATCCATAATCGTGATACAAACTAAATCGATTTCGGACTAAATATATACGTTGCAGCAGATTAAAAACATCCATTTCATGTACGAAGTTCTAAATGTTGAGTAAACGATATTACGGAATTCCGAAGTGTTCAAGAAATTAACATCGTGCAGAGTTTAGGTGTATAACTAGTATAATATCCATAATTATTATATAAAATGTTGCTCAGTGGTTTTTAGTATACAATATGATATTTATAATAGAGACGGTCTTATTAAACTGAAAACTCCAAAATTTAGTAAACGGTAGTATAGATGATTTAGTGAAGAGGCGAAAAAAAAGTAAATATATTCCATATAAACGGAATGAATAGTTGGAAAACTTGACGACTATTACCCTTTATGGAAAAACGAAATTTATAAGGTTAATATATCCAAAATGCCATTAAAAAATAAGGAATTCTCATGTCCCGGATTTTTAGAAAATATATTTACTGTCAATTCTGATAGAAAACAATACCTGAGACCCTCCCTTTGGAGATAAGAGCGCTACCACAAGTTGTGGATAGTGGAAGTACAGAGAAGGAATTCGTTCTTAAGAGTGAGTTCTTAAAACATTGCCAGTTAATAAATTGAGCTTCTAGTCGTATTCTAGAGGGAACCCATCTTCGCAGCACCAGATATCGACGGTGAGCCACTTGGTTGCCGGAGGATTATAGAAAGCATCAAGTTGGGACATAATCAATAGATCAGGCAAAGGTAAAGATCGGACGACAAAAAATAAAACAAGATTTAATCAATCCAGAAAATCACTGGGCATTGTACTGTTGACCCAAGAATTCTGAAATGGGGAGTGATAATGGACGACTATTACAAATTGTCTAATGAAGAAGAAGAAAAATGACACATACAGAATGCTGTGAAACACTGCAGAAGTTACGATTGGTCAATCAGATTGTTTAACGAGATTCTAAAGCGTCCGGGGTTTCCCGCAGAGCCTAACAAATGTCGCAGGACAGGAATTTTTTATCTCGTCAAGCCAAATTATACGTTATGATTGAATTTAGTACCAAAATTCAGCATTGCATTTAAATGTTTCAAAACGCAAGCGAGTTAAGCTCGTACAGAGTCCAATTTTCGAATTATCCCACAATAACATTTGAATTTCCCCCCTGTGGAGCCCCACGTTGGAAAACACTGCTCTAGCTAGATGGCCGTGTAGCCGTTGAGCACTTAGGCCTTCGGATAGGCCCGTCGTGCCTCAATTGAAGTTACCAAAGTGAGATTTCCTTTGAGAAGCCGATCGGGCGCTTTGGCTTGAACCCTTTTATGTCGTTAGGCAAGTTGTGGGGTTTGGCCAGGTATTAAAACTTCGTGTAGGGCACTCACAGATAACGTGGTCTGCAGTTTCGTCCTCCTCCATGAACCAGCGGCACTCCGGATCATCCGTGATGCCCATAAGGGCCTTCGCTTGTGTCATGTCAGGCGTCTTTATCCATCTCTGCCAAACGCGCCTTGCGATAAGGCTGTTAAGAGATGATACATAGTTATAAGGCAGTATTTGACAACTGATTACTGAGCTATACAACATGTCAACATTCTTGCAGGTAGCTAATTTCGATTCGAAGTTTCACTGATTCTTTTTTTGTTTTTCAGGAAATTATTAGTATATGTACAATTAGAGATGTTGTAAACTTTTTTGTGGGCATATTTTATGACCAAACTATATATCTGTGTAGATAGTGAAGTTCTCAGTTTTGCAAATTTGTGTTAAAACGGCAGTTTCCGAGTTGTGCGATCCCTGGTAGTAAGGGAAGTAAGTTTTGCGACGGTGCCGATAATGTTAATTGGAGACTTTCCCGATAACTAATGGCCATCGACCGATCATCTATCCTGCCTTGTCAGTAGACTAATTGTAGTTATTGGTTGCAACTATGCCCAATTCCAGTGAAATATGCGGCGCTCCAGTTGCTTGTCACAACAATAATTTAACTAAATCAATTCCGGAACGGCAAGTTTTTCTTTACTAAAGTTTACGCCATTAAACATAACGATGGAAATTAAAGGAGGGGTCACACGATGGGTCGGTCGCCGCCAACTAAATCAGCTAATTGTAATTAGCACAATGAATCGTTATTGATGTCTCACAGGAATTCACTAACGATTGATTATTGGTAGAATTCGGAACCAACATTGCAGAACGTTTGATATACATTAAGCACAAAGAACAATCGCCAAATTAATTAATAACCTATTGGCGATGAAATACACAGCAATCAGTTAAACAAAATTTCATTATGATCCGTCACTAGACCTGAATACGCGCCCCTATTGCATCTAAAGATAATTTAAATAACGGTGAACGAGAGAAGGGGCATAAATTTGCAGCCATCAACCGTACGAGGAAAACGTTTAGCAGACATTATAGGTGCCATCATACATTTTATTATCGGTTGTTATACATACCAGTAATTTATCTCATTAAAAATGTTAAAGCACGTTCTCATCGCTTATAACGCATCAATTGATTTTGCTCAATTGTTTCAAATATTAATAATTTTATTAGGAGAATAGCTTTATTTAAAACTATCATTTAATCTATGGGTTACTGAGAGGAAATTGATGAGTAATCACATTTTCATTTGTTAAAGGAATTCCTAAGAAACATCAACCAAAAAATGCCAAAACCTTACAGGCTATTATTAATTTCTTCCGACCAAAGTAAGTCATCAAATGTCAATATATTCAACATGAATTTGTCATAGTTAATTCCACGAAATTTGAAGATGTAGAAGAATACGATTGAATAAATGTACCAGTCATCAATAAATACATTTTTCGAAGTTTAAACAAAATATTTTTTACCTTGACCACCTGATGCCACATAACTCTTCTTATTTTTGAATTATGAATGCCACGACCAAACAAATTGTTATGTTTTCAAGTCCCAAAGATTCTGACCTTTACTTGGATCATTCATGTCGTTGATCATCTGCAACAATTTGTGTAAGCGAAGAAACTAGGAGGGTAGTTAACGCGGGCTACATCGACGATAACATAATTAACAAGTTATAACGAGGAAGAGCAATTCTTGGAAGTAATTAACAACAAGAGACAGAGTAAGAAATACAGATGTCAAAGAGCAATGCGGGATACAAGACATTGTGAGATGGGGAAAACAGCGTACAACCAGTGGTACAACCATGTAAGACGGATGGACGAGAACAGATTTCCGAGAATAGTCCTAGAAAACAACCCGCCCGGCTCAAGGCCTCCCGGGAGACCACCTAAAAGGTGGAAATATAGTTGGCAATCCACCTCTCAGGAAAAGATGCAGAGGCAGCTTCAGAATTAACAGATCGACAGACTGTTAACGACTATACAAAGAGCGAGTTGGAAATTTATTATAAACAAAGTCGAATAAGCTTGAAACAGGTAAAAAAATAAGCAAAAACTAAATATGTAAGTCAAATACCTTGTTTCTAGTATAACTAATGCTAAACAAAAAACGTACAGTTCCAATGACACTGAAATTATTTATAAATTTCCGGTTAGTTGGAGAGAAGATACAAGGGTGGACTCATAAGTATGCGAAACAATACCCAAAAATTTGGCCAACTGAGCCATTTTTTTGTCAAGTTTTAAACGAGAAAATACTCGGAGAAGACCAAATCTGGAGATCGCGGTGCATGAAGTAGCACAATTCATTTATTAATATAATTAGTTTGCCTAATAGTTTGAAGATAGTGAATAAAACGTTTTTGCTCACAGATGAAACGATCTTTAGCTTTTTTGGATCCGTTCCAAGCTTTCAAGTCAACTCTTTTAATTGTTCCTCTGTTCCAGTTGTGAAATGAGGACCAATACTGATAGAATTGAGCGAAAACTAAATATTTCTTGTACAACATCTTTACCGTTTTTAATGTACAAATTATCGTGACTTTTTGAAATACCTACTAGAAGCTAACTTAATACTCTCGGTTAAAAATCATTTAGTATCATTTAATACCATTTATGATCATCTCTACCTAATTTGGTCGACTGTTATAACTCAAATGGTAGAGTTAAAACTATATAAGAAGGAGTAAACTCACCTGGTCCAGTTCAGCTTTTTAAATTGAAATATCGTATTAACAACACACTACGAACAATTTTCTCCATTTTAAAAAATTCAATTATTGGTTGCTAGTGAAGGAAATACTTAACAACGTCAGAATACTTGTGGGACCAGCGAGGTATAGAAGAAAGCAAATTGAGGATATGTTTCTTGAAAGTCGGAGAGTTTTCACTTGAATAGAAGAAGGAATCAATTTTCCAAATCATCTCAGTTACACAAAACGATCCATATAGAACAATCTATTCAATTCATCTGTAAAAACAATTTAGCGATTCCATATTTGCAACAAGTATTACCGACAATTTATTTCGAATATTTGAACGCGTTTAACGACCGCCGTCGCCGGCGTCGCTAACGTTTAATATCAGTAAAACCGAAAATATCAAACCAACCCGAATCGCTGTCATATCGTGGCTTCCAGGATTTCGCACCACAAACTACCTACTAAAAAGGTGTGAAATTATAGTGACAATAGTACGCGAGAGATTTGTAGATGTAGTGATAATTTATCGCAGCTAGATTTTAATTTCACATTATAGTTGTGTAAATTGCTGTAACTCATTAATTTCTATGTACATAAAATTTCTCATATAATAGATGATAAATTTAAATGGAAAAATTATACGAAAATAAATATCCTTTTTGTATTGTCGGAATAATAAATATTTTACCGTAATTTATTTGAAAACGATTTATGATTTAAGCAATTTTCATTTCATATTTGTATAGGTTAAACTCTTCTTCATGTCGCTGTCTTCTCTTAACATTTCCAAGTCATATCGTTTGTAGTAAGACAAGCAGTCACAAGTTTGAGCTCGTTTTGGTTTGTGAGTCTTCTAGAATCGCCTTAGTAAGACTGTCTTCGCAAATATGTCCAAATGTTCCAAATTTTGAAACAAATACTTTGAAACTTACGTATTGTTAAAATCCTTTTTATTTTGATTATATCAACGCATTATGAGTGATTGTTTTCTGTAAATATTAGGACCATAGTCCCTAAATTCCAGTACTTGCTTTTTCAATTTCTTTCATATTTATTTTTTTCAACGACTTACCCGTATACAAGTTATTCGAAATTCCTTTAAAAAAAATAGGAACCATATAAACAGCGATGGAAATAACAATAAGAAATAAAACACGAAAATAAACACTTCATGTCAACGGTCGTGTTAACGAATTTCAGATCAGTAAAAAAACCTTAAGACATTCTTTGGTTTTCATAGGACCAATAATAGTGAGAAATGTGCTGATTCATTTCCAGATGACGTGCTGTGTCACGTAATATCTAACTGAAAGATCTACGTACTTTTTATTTGAAAATATATGTAGATAAAGAAAACGAAATACCATACATAACTCTAGTAATATAAAAAGCCTTCGCTCAAATAGTGTCGTAAGTCGAAAAATTCCAAAATCTCTTTTATTGTACTAAAAAACTTATCTCAAATAATGTCATGTAGATACTTTTTGTAAGTTTTTGAATCATCGTCCGAAAAGTGAAAAATAAAGTTAGAATTGATTTCTCGATAGTTTTTTTTCGACTTATGACACTATTTGAGTGTATGTGCGATATATTAGTCTGACAATTCTCTACACTGAGGAATTACACCAACCAAACCGATTAAGTGAGAATTGTAAAGCCTGTTGAGAAAGTTGTTGGGTTCCGTTGTAAATTTGGAGTCCCTTTTCTTTGTGGTAATTATCATAGAAGTGAAAGCTCACTTGTGTTTACTGACTGGGTACAAATGATACACTTAAATGAGATGGGAAGAAGTTAAAAGAACCAAAAGAAATGTAATAAGATAATAACAAATAGTAAAACATAATAGAGACGACAAAGAAATAAATGCTAGTCAATCAAATATAATGCCAAAAAAGTCAGTTTTCTCTAATCGTTTTATTAGGTATATTCCACCGTACTATTGGACTATTTTCACGAATAACCTGCTCAAAATTGTGTAATCTTACTTTCCCTGCTGGCGATGATGCCAGATATTTCCAAATATCCTAAACTAAAAGAAAAAATGACGGATTTAGTCCCAAAAAATCTTGACAGCGGAGTTGTAAATAAATTCCACCTTGAAAGTCCCGATGATACATATTTAATGATGATAGTGGGAATTGCTGGAGCGTGCTGAATGGCACTTAAATTTACTGTGAGTGAAATTGACGATGAGAAGTTTTTTTATTCCAAAATAGTTCCAAATTACATGCGATATCCAAATGGAAGGTGCTTAAACCAGCCTATAGAAAGGAAAATTGAAAAATGTCTCGACATTGGAAGCTTTATTTGTATACTGGACACTCCGTTGGAAGAATCACTTTATTAGCGAATAGTGAAGTTGATTTCTTAGCTCTCAGTCAACATGGCGGTTAAAAATCTGTAACTATTGCGGAAGGTTAAGTAGCGGATAAAAAGGAAGTTGTAAAATGAATTTTATACAATATAACGAAGCCAGAAGTCTTCTACAGTACTCCAAAAGTAAAAGCAAACTTGGGGGGTCAGAACATTTTATCCCAATTAGGAAAAAAAACAAGAAAACAATCAAATTATGTAAACAACATTCATAATCCTAAGTACCTGTAATTTTCATATAACTTAATACTAAGATAATTTTTATAAACCATTGTTAGGTTGAGATTGTTGAAATAAAAGATTAGATATTTCTTATACGAAAGGGAATAGAAATAAAAGTCAATCCTACCACAAAGATTCTGAAATGGTGGGATTTCTAGGGCAATAAAATAACATCTAATATTCGAAAAGTGAATAAACTCGTCCTATATGTCCATAAAAAAGTAGGACGGTGTTAAGTTTGCATGGATTCACACAGAAAAAAAGTTAAAGTTGGGTAAAGTATATAGAAGAGTCAAATATCAGCGTCGCTTTATATATATATATATATATATATATATATATATATATATATATATATACGATGATGCATAATTCTCGAGTGCATTCGAGAATTGCATTTCTTCATTGTTATGTGCATGTGAAGGGCCGGATGAAATGCTGGTTTCTCTGTGTGGGAATACTAATCAAATCCGATTTGTTTGAACGGGCAAAACGTAAAAAGGTTTTTATAATGAAGTGCTTTCTACACGTCCTGTCGGATTTTTGTTCGGCTCTTAGTTATTTTATGGAATATGGCATGCAAGTCGCTAGCACCGTTAATCCAATCATGTGTTCAAATTTTGTTATTGTAAACGTTCATTTCATAAAAGCCATTTAGGTGTTTTTATCTTTTTTTTTTTTCAGAAGAAAAACAAATTCGAAACATCGCATTGTACCCTGAAACTGTATCGACGTTTTTATTCGATAAAAATGCTGGAAAAAATGCAAAATGTAGCGACACAGAGGACACATATTGCGCTTCCAGTTCAAGTTGAAACCAAAGCGAACGAGGGGTGGTCGATATGCGGTATAAAAGTGGAAATAAAAATCGTTTGATTTACATACGTACAATTATCAAAAATTAGAATTTTCTACAAACAAAAAAGGGGGAATTTTTTATCAGCAGCCGTCACAGAAATCATATTTCCAGCATGTTTCATTTTGTATGGAAATCAACTATTTTCGCGAATATTTCCAAAATTAATTTTGTACCATCTTGGATATCTATATCTTCGATAACAATAAGACAAGTCTTCAATGGAACATATACATTCATTTGCATTCTTAAAGAATATAATTTCTGAATTTCACGCTTTTGCATTAAAAAAATTGCCGGAACGTGTAATTTTTTAACGCAATTATTAAATTGTATTATCAAAACAGTGAGCTGCAAACCGCCTTCTTTCTCATGTCAATTCGATTCCCCGATAAACTATCCCACTTTTATTTCTTGATATTCGTTCAACAAAATCCGTTTTTGTGTCTAATTAAAATGAATGTAGCATTATTATTAGTGATGAAAGTTTAAACTGCACACCAGAAGATGTTGTTGAATCGGCAACTGCAGCGACTAGAATCTTCTCCCTGAGAAACCCAGAGAACAGTTTTTAAAGGAATATAATTCTTTTATGAAGTGGCGTACTAAAAAAGGCATAAACAACTTCATAGAAAGAGTGTAACTAGCTTTGAAACTAAATCCAAAATGTGGAAGTCTTCGATACTTTACTTTGATGGACTTATTCAAAATTGGAAAGCACCCTATGGTAAATAACGATGTAGACAATATTCGAAACTCATTGCATATTTGAAAAATAAATCAGTTGGCTATAGACCCAAAAAAATCTAAAACATTTGCCTGTGAAGAAGTTTCTGTTGCAAGCTCCAAAAAATTTTTTCTACGCCCATGTCTGTGAACGTCAAAAATCGCACTGTCAACATTCCTTGTAAATGACATTTAACAATGACATTCACGTAATGAGATCTCATAACATACACGTGAGTTTTGAAAAGAAAACTTAAACTTTTTGGTTCAATTAACTTGCAATAAAATTTTTATTCACGTAAGACTTTATTTGGTCTATTTACACAAATTTAGCCAATTAAAAAACATAAAAAGAGTGATGCCCCTAAATGTAGGCAGCACATTATGCAATTTCTTTAAAAATAGGACACGTTTTCTTAAGTAGCATGCTATAAATGGGCGTAGGATAAGTATAGTACGTTACACGAGTTTCAAGCCTATTACAAAATAAAAATTGAAAAGTTTTGTCAAAGTTTTTTTAAACTATGGACATAGAAAAAATTGTGTATGAATCTCGTGAGCAAAGTAACTTTTTTCCACTGGTAGGAATTGCTTGGTATTACTTTACTCACTTGTTGTATAAATAACTATTTTAAAAATCGTGGTAAAGACCAAGAATAAATAATTTACGATGACAAAATTATTAAGTATTGTATTTTCTTCCGGCGTTGCGAGAAAGTTCGATTGCAATAAAAATATGATACGAATATCAGTGTTGCCTTCATTGTTAATTTACGTCCTAATTAGGGACGAGTTAATGTCGTTTATAAAATATTACGATAACGTCATCGCCATAAAGCTGCTTTTTGTAATTATCTCTAGAAAATTAATTATAATGGACAACGCTAGTAGTTTAACATTTGAATTTATGTAAAATAAAACGTATAAAATCCAGTTAACATCCTTGTTATTAATAATTAATTCAAATATTTAATTGAAACATATTATATTATTTATGTAAGGTATCAATAATTTGATATCAATAATAAGAATAAATATTTTATAATTTTAACTTCACATACGTACTTCATCGAGTTTTGAATGTTTTTAAACCATGAAGTTTTCACATTTAAATCCAAATAACTATATACTGTTGACATAACCTAAAAAACGGTTTTTGATCACTTGGAGGCACGTCGTTCGACTGTATTTTTGTTTCTGATATATAATAGTGGACCTTCTTTCATCTACTATGATATAACGTCACCAAAAGTGTTGAAAAGTGTAATGAGAAACAACGTGCTTGTGCAAGGTCTCGTCAAAATTGTAATAAGTCCAAGGGGCGCGTCGCTATGGCAAAACCAAATCTACCATGTCCAAGGTTCTAGCAAGATATCGCAAAACTGGTAAAATTTTATATAATTATAGAATGTGTATAAATACAGTAGCTGATCGAAAGCAGTACCCGGATAGAAATTAGAGTGGAATTATAGAAATAATACATCTAAACTTCACTAAGTCGAAGTTGGATCCGCCCCAAAGGATAACTCCAATTAGGACCTTGAGAGAACTTCATTCGAAAATTCCCAACGAAGAAAACGTTCGTCATGATCAGGATCCACGTTGATCCCAATTAGGAAAGCCCAATCTTAACAAAGCATACCTAAAAGAAGAAAAAACTACCAATATCTCTAATGAGATATCAAAAAATAAGTTGCAATCGATTCAAACAGTATATTCTGTGAGGTACATCTCTTGGAAATTGAAAAATCTGGGTTTATACGTATACGTACATTGTATTGGTAGCGTTGGCGACTTGGAGGAGCATAAGAAATCTTCCACAATGACGTGATAACTTTGATTAACTCCATACAATCCAATTTTGTAACGTTACAGCAAGCTTGTAGATTTCATCTTGATGATATTGACGAGAACAATGGTCATAGTAAATCCAGATTTTTCCTTTTTCCCGATTCCGTTTTATTGTTTTGGGCTCGTTTCTCATTTTTGGATTGTAATTATTTTCGAATTCAAGAAGCCACTCACAATTTATTTACCTTATAAAGTGAGTTTAGAAGACGGTCCGACAGATTCGGTTGAGTAAACAGTTATTTCCTTGGGAAGAGCCCACTCTTGTTCTTAATTTGATTTACGTATATTATTGCCCACATTCAGGGTCACCCTTAAAAGGTGGTAGGCTACTTTTATGTATTTTGGTTAGAGGTGGACATTTCCAGCATATATTATGAATCGCATTATATTTTACATGATTTTCCACTCAATTTATTAAAAAAATTATGAATTATGGTAAATGGTATATAATTTCATTTCATAAAACTTTATTTTGAGAAAAAGTTGTTGCTAATTGCAATATCCGTAGCTATTCATTTAAGAATGCAAGAGTAGAAAAACAAAATAAAAATTCAATTTTAGTCATCACCTTATAAAGGATTCGAGTCCAATCCAATCACCTGAATTTTGTCTCATGAATTTAGAAACATACTGTATTTCATATAGATGTAGGAAATAGTGATTTGTGCCGAATCGGTATTGCCCAATTAGAGTCGGATAGGTATTTGTGGGATTTCCCAATCAGTGGTACAGAATTTGTTCTACTAAAAACTTTCTGGTCGAGTATTGCTCCATATAGAGCCCTCTCTAAATCATGAACTATCACAGGTAATTAACCTTCAACATCAAAATTGCAGAGAGGATTGTCTATCTAGTGATCCACGTAGTAAAGTTTCTCTAAGAAGTAGATATCCATATTTTGGAATGGCCATCGTGAAGTGAGTTACAGAACAGTTATTTTTGGAAATATATTGATGCATTTTTGAAGTTATAAACCTTTCTATAGATTTCCCGTTCTCGTTTTGTAGTGTTTCGTCATCGCAATGATATATATATTAAATGCAATTCCTATCGCTTTTAATAACCATATTGAGTATTATGATACCCATAAGCGATCACATATAATCGACATTATAAAATTTAATTGATGTTGTAGTTTAAAGAAGGGATATAAAATATCTTCTCGGAATATCGAACTAACCATGTTGTAGTTGGGTAAACATTTAGGAGATCGATAATATTCATAAATCATACTACAAAGTTATTGAACAAGCCATTCTTTATTGAAGACAACAAACATAAGCTAAACGATTCCTTTGGTTAAACATTGCCGTTGTAAAATACTAATTAAATATAAATTATTATAAACCATTATATACAACGTAAAGAGATATGAATATTGCATCGTACAAAGCTACAAGCTTCCTAGTATACATGCATCGAGCTTCCCAATAAAATTTTCCGAAACTTGTGTTTAATATAAACAATTTATTTCTAACTATCAGTTTAAATTCTCATTTTACGATAACTTATTATAAACCGTTCTATTGGGTTTCCATTCCTGCTTATTAAAATTAAAATCTATCAGTATTAAAACAAGAAATGTGTATCAATAGAATTTTTAACGATTATTTGTTAATTGTGACAGCCGTATCACAAATAATATGTCTTGAAACGGTAGACTTGCCAGGTACGCAGATCCACGATCGAGGAGGGTCTCCAAAGGCTCTTTAATCACACGTTCATGAAGAATTTTCAATTAATAGAGACTGTAAATTCAGCTAAAGATCTTGCGCAAACAGCAATGCATTGGATTAGATTTCAAAAAGTTTAATTCTATCTTCAAAATCAAAACATTTCCCACAGAGTCCTGGAGATAATGCTCAAGAATACAGCCAGATGTAGTGGCGAAGAAGTCGATTGAGATCTATTAATTTATGATAAGATTGTAAATATACAGGATTTTTTAAAATATGTGTTTTTCTAATCAAATCAAAAATGTTTCCAGTTCGAGGCTGAACGTTAACCTTTTCCTTTCGAAACGTATATCTCCGCGTTCTTGGTTTAATACTGATGGCATTCCATTCTAATAATCAGAGTACTCAAAAAGAGAAGTGGGAATCCATTGGAACAGTTTTTATAATTTGATGGTGTCGTTCTATTGAAATTTTCACTGATAAGAATAAGATTTTTACCCGATACTGTATATCAGTATTAGATATTTTTAAACAGCGCCTGACTTTGACGTTTTGAATTTTCGTTACCCAATAATTGTCAGTTTAAATAATGAAATAATTGTCAGTTTTAAAGTGTCACATTTAGATAGTTCTTTCACTAGAATTTTATCTATTACATTAAACGGGATTGCTACCACACCGTCACGTTTAGTGTCTACAACTACCTGGTATTTGTTTGGAAATGACATCTTATTTCCAAAATGATAGATTCCCGTCGTAGTTGCTCATGGAATTGGATAATGGTTGGTTCACATGCGGCGTTCTCGGCGCCCTAGTGACTCCACAAATAATTGCTGACCACCAACTGGATTCCGAATGTTGAATCGCAGAAATTATTGAGCAGATTGACATAATGGTATATTTAATATTCAAATTTCAGAAATACACGATTCGAATAATGAAGAGTGTTGTTCGCGGTATTCGAGTCAGACATTAAGCGATATCAGATTTTAAGTAATTATACAGTGAGTCGTAATAATTTTGACTGACGCTATTTGGGTAATAAAAGTATCTTTGCGTGTCGGGTTTGGTTATGAGTGTAGTTTGAGATTTTTTATTGGTTTTTTAGATTGATTGACACAGTTCACACGGCTGTAACTTCTGCTAGTTCACTTTGGACGACTAATAGTATTGTATCCCACATTTTGACAGGCATTTATTAAAAACAAAGTGAATAAATAAATATCTAAAAAGCTTAAAGCACCTTGTTTGGATTCGACATTAGGTAGCTGGCGTAAATATTAACTTTGTTGAGAATTCCAAATTTATCTAAGAAGATGGTCTACACCTCGTTAAGAGGAGTTTCCGAAATTACGGAGTACATGTTGTACTTTGTATTTCCTTTTTCCTTTTCCCAAAAAATGCGAATCTGTACCGCGTGCTATTTTCCGCCATTTCGACATCTTAAGTAACGGATTCTCATTGTATGTTTGATTTTTGTAAGAGTTGAGTTACTTGGTTAACCACCCTTTCGCCAGAAAACTCATAGAGTAATTAGAATTAGCTTTGGTGTTGATCTCTTGGACTACTATTTTTTTTATCACCATTGTCTAGTTTTGCCAGTAATTACTTCCTGGACTATAAAAGGAATCAAGCCTCAACTGCCTTCGATAACTAGATATCCAGAGCTAACGCTATTTTTTAAGCCAACGCCAAATTAGACGAACTAAGAAAACAGATGATCTGTGTTAAAATGACGGCCGTGGGGTAAACAATCGACTCATATGTATCCATGTTAGCTTTCCTTGATTTTTCCGGTATTTTGGTAGTTTTGTACAGTTTTTTTTTGTTTTATGGTATTAACAATACTCCAGAGATACTTTTCAGGAGAATAAAGTCTAAAATCCACCAACCACGAAGAATAGCACGCTAAAAGCATTTGTTTACCACACGGCGGTCATTTTTAAATGGACATCAGCTGATTTTAACAATTCGTTAGATTGCTCAATTATACATTATATATACCGTTGAGAATATCAATAAAAAATATTAATCTTAGCCCTTGTTATAATGATTATTACTTCTCGCATAAAAATAATGAACAAAGAATTAAAGGTTTTCTTCATTTTCTCCTAGAATCATTGGTAGCTAAATGTCGCCGCTCACGACGATTTTGACAGCAGTCAGATGTCAGATGTCTATTGACAGTTATGAGGCGCGAAATTCAAAAAGTTAATACGCTCATATGATATTGTAGCAAAAGCTTTTTGTACGATAATACGCTATGAGTAGAAAAACATTTACTTGCCAATTCCAAGCAGTATAATGTCGCTTAAACGTGTAGAATTTATGTCGTTGGTGTGTTACATTGTAATAATAGCGTCGGTTTTTATTACCAGAAGGATATAAAAGTTGTTTAATTAAATTTCGTTTAACGTTGCATAGCCTATATTTTATAGTTTAATGCGAACTCGAGAGATATCCCTGCATGACGCAGAAATTAAATACAAGTCTCAGATACATATATACAGTCATAAACATAGAAAAATAAGTATATAAATCATGACAAAATCATTTTGAAACACAAATTAACAATTCTTATTGGTAATATTTGCCCCAAGAATTTTCCAAATTGTCAGCATACATTTTCCACTTTTAAGAAATTGTAATAACGCGTTTCTTAAGGACCAAATGCTAAAACACTCTACCCGACATTCCGAAATATGAACAGAGAAAATTTTGGTGGATACACCCGATATAGACTGGACTGTTTTGCTTTGTTTACAAAAAAAACCTGAATATTGATTAGCCTTTCGCTGCTCGCTTTATAATATTCGAATATTGGGAATGCGCTTTTTGAAATTTCTCTGTAACTAACGAACGAACGACACAAAAAAAAGATTTTATACAAACGAGCGAATCTAACGACAAAACGATCCGGAGACTTTCGGATCGCTCCTACCATCGTTAACTGTTAGTCGAGGCACATGAGGTTGACATGGCCGATATGGAATTATTGCTCGGCACAAGAGCCTAATGGACTATGTTCAGAAACGAAGTAATCACATTAACGACCATAATTACTAACCCCTTTGAGAACGGAAATGCATCCATATCCTGTTGTGCATAGCAGCGGCAATGGCGGCGGCTGCTGCGGCCTTTTTTAGGTATCTCCTCCCAGAACGCCCTCAATTTAATGTTTCTAACTCGATTTATTTATTGTCAAATTGCCTTAATGCTGTTGTTTCACGACAAATTGCAGAAAGCGCTTCTAGAAAGTAAGATTTTTAAGTCCAAAGTCTAAACAAAAACAACGGACGACATTCTTAAATATTGATGTTGAGTTATCGTTTGCCAAAGAAATAAATCGAATGCATAAAACTTTTACAAACATAAATAAAATATTAATTTGTATATAACTGCATTTGACGTTTGATAAAAATACGAAGTACTAAATTTAGATCCAATTTCCAATAACAACTACCAGTCCATTTTACCAACATTTTTCTTAGTATAGACGGTTTGATAATTGGAGAATCTTATTATCGTCTAAAGGTTAATTCTCTTCTTCTTTGTCGAATAAAAAGTTCCCATTTTACGAGCATTATTTGGCCAAGAAAACTTTTTCCGTTTCCCGAACGAAATTGGAATTTCAGCTGCATAGGAAATGCCATTCTGATAAATCGAAACAATGTGAAATTTCAATGGTTTCTTCATTTACGAAAACACTGAAATAATTAACAATATAAATGTCAAGTTGTACGGATCAGCAAAAAAATTATTATTGAAAACGTTTTCTCTGTAAAAGATTTTTATGTGCTGAATCCCAATCCTACTTCAGTCCTTTGCTACTTTTCTACATTCGATCTTTTCTACCTCATCTGTATCCCACTTTATTCAATTTTTGGACGTCCTCCTTCTTCTTCTTCTTCTTCTTTTCAGCACCATTTTAACAAATCTCTATCGTGGAAATTTGTTTGTAGCACTAACCATCTTGCTTTTTCTAGTACTGTATATAATTTTCTGCTAATTGAGTCGTAAGCCTGTTTAAAATGAATAAAAATATAAGGTCCCATATTTTTTGCGAAAATTATATTGTATGTCAGTTTAAGCGTAAATATTTTGTCTTTGATAACCATAGTAAATGGTTTAGAGAAGCCAAAAGTTCTATATTTCGAAGTAATATTATAAAATTCTTCTCAATAAATTTGTATTTTAAGTTTTATAATTACAAGAATCTCTCCCCAACAAATAAAAAATTATTTGAAAGGAAAACTTCGAAGAAAAGGGCACGCGTTCTTTTTTTGAAAAAAAAATTTTACAACAAGACAAAAGACTATAAAAGAAAAGAAAAATCAAAAAAGAAATATTTAATTTAAATGAAACATCGATCAACGAGGGATCAAATAAATTTTGACAAGATGAAATTGTCGAAGATAAGTGATTACCATGATGACATAAGTGCTGATGTCTTTAAAGAATGGTTCGATAGATCCTCTTTATCAGAGTTTTTTGTTGCTTTTAGACTTGCCCACAACCAAATGGTTCAAAGAAGACTTACAGTTCGGAGGAAAGTGGTAAAACATCATATCCAATTCGAGCTTACCAAAGAAATATAAGGATTTTGTCAATTTATAAAAAACTTATGTACAAACTCGTTATTTTCTTGATTGTATACTAATATTCGTATGTTATAGAGACGATGACTGCTGTCGAATATAAATTAAAACTGTTTAAAATTATATTATGGAATACTCGTCGCATGTATGCAATTTCGATCCCCCCAATCAACTAATTGTCGTAAATTGAATATAAAATTCGAAAATTGAATGTAAAATTTCACTTAATGTTTGTTTTACTTTTCTACTTTACTCGCATCACTTGAAATTTTTGACGCTTGAATGTATTCATGCTTTATTTTCATCGGTTGTGAATGTAAAATTGTCAAAATTAATAGTGAGGATTCGTTGGAATCCCAATCAATTTTATGTAAATAAAACACCATTTCGATAGTGTGAATCAGTAGGATTTAATATAAAATCATTATGTTAATTATACATTTATATTTAGATCAAAAATCGAAATTATTACGAAATGGGATTGTCAGAAAAAAATCAAATTAATTTTGATATTTAACGGGTGAAGCTTGAGAAAATTTTCTAAATATTTCGTGACTATGAACGCGTCATGATTGTGTTTTCACTATAGTCGTGCTTTTGAATTGTAAAATTATGGGAAAAATTGTCTAATTTACGATATTGCAAAATACTCTGTGCTGCCATTATAACACATCACTCAATAAGTCGTGTGACTAACTAAGAAAAACACATTTTTCAGTGTCAGTCATTGCTTCTCGAGCATTTTTTTGAGATCAGCTAATAGCCAGTAATCACTGTAGACCAGATCTGGACTATACGGTGGATGAGGAGGCAATTTAAAGTGCAATTCGTTCAATTTAACCGCTAGTGCCAACGACTTGTCAACCGCTGCATTGTTTTGGTGAAAAAGTGGTTGTTGCTTCGACATATGAGGCCCTTTTTACTTAATTTTTGCATTCAAACTGTCCAACAACTCTATTTAGTATTCGCTATTGATTTTCTCTTCCTTTTGGATGAACAATATTCCGTACGCATCCAAAAATACTGAAGCCATAACCTTCCCAGCTGACTGTTATGCCTCTGAACGTGGCTGCAGTCCACTCAGATGATGGTCGTTTTGATTCTGTAGTGAAGTGATGGATCCATGTTTCATCCATTGTCACAAATCGACGCAAACAATCTGTTTTATTACGTGTAAATATGCTCTGGATCATCAACACGACGTATTTGCTCGATTGTGAGTAAACGCGGCACCTACTTGGAAAAAAGCTCTCTCTCATTAGATATAATCAATTTGTGGACTTTTTGAGGTTATCTGGAGTAACCACCTCAATTGGACGACCACTTTGGAAGCTATTGCTGAGCTTGCACAGTTTTTTTCATCAAGAAGCAATGATAAATCAACACACGAAATTTTTTTGAATTCATAGTTTTGAAAATAACAAAAGTAGCTCCACATATTCTTTCGAAAGTTGGTACTTCACAAACGTCATATGGATTTGGCAATGGCAGCGCCATCTGTGGGTCAGTCACACGATTTATAGAGTGATGTTAAATCTTACGGCAAATATTTTAATTTCTTCATTTTGGTGAAAGTTGAAGACTGAAAATAATAGCTGAACCGCCTAGGATAGTATTGAACAAGTTTAATGGTGTTGGGTTACAAATATAGTATATATACACATTTACCAACAACACCGACGGCCAAACTTGCTTTTATTGATTGCACCCGAGTTTGTATTAAATTAGATCAATTTGTCAAAATCCTTTTGGACGTTTCATAATTTGCTGCCGTTAGGGCGCCGACGGCGTGAAACAAGAACAAAAGTTAGATCCATTTTAGTAAATTACTTGATACAAGATACTTCCCCAAGATACCAAACCGACTGTAATTAATATTAGTGTTACGTCGTCCTTATTATATAATCTATCGTTCATGATTAATTTTATTTCATATCAAATAATACTTTGAAGAAATTACCAACACTTATAATTCTGCTGAATGTGTTCTAATTATAAATAATAACAGTGAGAATAGATGAAGTAATGAAATCTGCATAAAGAGGAAGTTACATGTATAAACAACTCGTTTATTGATCTAATATATAATTTAGTATACGAATGAATCCGAAAAGTACAGATACCAAGCGAAATGATGTACATTACTGAACATCATCTTCACCATCATAATCATATTATTCTGTTGGTTAAAACTAACGTATTTGGTTCTTCAAGATTCTAGTCAAATATCTGTGTCCAACAGTTAAAATCATAAGTATTTGTGGACCTCCACTGACTAAATGCTAGTGTCAGGCCACCACCTTGATTTGATATTCCATATATTATCTTGTTTGGTCCACAAAATAGTGATTGAATCAATCAGTTTGATTGCCATCCCCTAATTTCGTTGGTGGACGGAAGATAATGAATTATATAAACAATCTGAAAACTATCCTGAATCTAAAACGTCTTAGACGCGATTCGAAATCTGCTACGGATGTATACATTAATCTTTGATAACCCTGTGAATCAATACAACTCCAATATCACAAGATAATTTCACAATATACTCCTAAGGTTTCTCAAATGTTCTCTTCCATTTGTGAATAGCGCGAAGCCATCCACAATCTATATTCAATGGTTTGAATCTTTATAAAAATATATTTCAATTTTTGTAAATATCTTATGTTTCGACCACCGGATGATTGCGAAACGCTTTTTTGGCAATTTCTTTCCGCAAACCTCGAAGATCAAAAAAATCATCATCATAACAATACGTTTAGCGTTCATTTTTTTGTTGATGAACATTGAGAGGAATTTAGGGTTCCAGAAATACAAAATTTATTTGAGCAAATGATATATTTCTAAAAAATACGAAAAATATAATTTACAGTGTTGATTCTTGGAATATTATACAGGGTGTACCACGACTAGTTGAAATTATATTTATATGACGAAATACTTATAGTAAAATCATAAAAACTTCTACGTTTGGATTTTCGGATACGATCTTTTTGATTAAATTATTTTCAAAGATGATAGAACCGGATGTCGACTGTAGCTTTGTTATTTTAAATGTAGCACCCTGTATATTAGTACATCTTTGAAATCTACGTAAAATTTTAGTATACTTTTGTCTAAAAACTTTTTTCGAAAAATGCATACTTTTTGAGTTACTATTTTTTCTGTAGAAAATTTGACCCTTGCAGACCCTAATAAATTATTTTTTTATGAGGATACCCTCAAACATACGAAAGTAGTTTCTATTCGGTTGCTTTTAGCAAGGTCAGACGTATTTGAATCTATGTTGAAAAATTTTCAATTCTATACAGGGTGTGTATAAAAAGTGTTCAAAGTGCAACTTCATAAATATCAAATTTCTTCATTTTTTTAAATAGAACCACCCGGTTTTTTCTATTTTAATGCATTCATGGGTAAAAAATAAGGAAAATTCATATACTTTCCTATACCTAAATCCTATACCGTTATCCAGATATTAAATGTTTTCTGTAAATTTTTAGAGATGCAGGTGTGGTCTAAATTTTATTTTAACCCGTTGATACAAGCACCGAGTAATGAAAAAGTATTTTTCTTTATCTTGTCAAGGTCTGTAAAAAAATCAAATTAAATTGTATTTACTAATCCCATTTCAATTTAAATTATTATTGTATTTTTTAATTTTTTAAGTGTACTTTTAGTAGGCTTTTTAATAAATGACACTTATTTAACTTTTATTAGTCAATTGTTGATTCTTTCGAAAGATTATGTAAATTTGCTTTTAATACATGGAGAATGTGACAAACTTCTCATATACAGATATTAACTAACTCGTCGTGGGACACCCTGTATAGGTATACGATAAAAATATATTTTTTTTGTTATTATAACTTCTAAGGAACGGTTTAGAAAAAATAATAAAAGACTTTTATTAATCAATAATCAAAAACTTTCTTTAAGTATTTTTTTGTCTTTATGCAAGCAGATCTGTCATAATAGTTTGTACTATTTCGTAATATTTCTTAATTTGTAATTAGAATTCTTCAAATATATCAATGAATAACTTGAACAACTTGAATCAAAACGTTTTATATACACTACTATTCTAACAACCAGTATCACAACCAAAATAAACACACTCGGCAACACCGCTTCTAACGTTACGATGATCAGCTGTGAGTTTTCTCCTGTCTATTCTCTACAGCTAAAATAAATCGTGGGAGGCGAGATCTGACCTTGTTGCGTCGTACTCGTAGTCGCTGTCGCCATATCGTCGTCGTAACCGCCAAGGCATTCTAGACGACAAACTTCCAATACCCCAATGCAAAACGAGTTGGCCATGCTTGTTTGATCACAACAGCTTTTGATTTTTATGCCAGTAGAATTCGCAAGAGATAAATTTATGAAATTTGATTATTTGTTTGACGAATATCTTATTCATTGATTGTTAGTTGGAAATTCAGGAAATGTTTGTAGTTGAGATTATGTAATAGTAAGGAATGTTGAGAATGAGAAGCAGTTTAAAGTACGAAACTGTTCATAGAAACCACAAATTAGTAAAGTTATTCTAGAAAAAAAAATATATATAAAAATAGAAAATAAATTTGAATAAAATATTAAGTGGGTAGAAGGTTTTAAAAGAATAAGTTAGCGGCGAATTTATTGCAACGTTTGAGCGAAGAAGTCAAGCAAAAACGGCCGCATTTGGCTAAGAAGAAAGTTTTGTTATACGCCAAATTGAGCCCCCTTGGATTATTTTATGTTCCCAAACTTGAGAAAATAGTTTGAAGGTCAAAGATTTGAGATGCTTGATGATTCTAATTATAAAACGGGTATCGAAGTTATTGAAGATGAACTTTTTAAGAAATGGCGAGATCTCAAAAAAATTAGAACTGTAGGTGATGACATTCTTCTAGATTATTCTGTGGGAACAGCCAAGAAAGCTTCCACGTTATGTAGTCGGTTCTAAATGATGTTGTTTAGCTATAAAAAAAAATTTTTAGCAATACCAAAAATCCAAAAACTATTCCGACGCTTCGGACGAACAATATTCGCCAGACCTGGCTGTCTCGGATTATTTTCTGGGCGTGGACTTGAAAAAATGGCTCGGTGGTCAAAGATTTTCCAACAATGAAGAGGTGATGTCCGTAATTAATGGCTAATTTTTGTGTTTTCTTTGTTGGACCAGGTATTTCTGAGACCATCTTCTAAGTTTAAAATAAGTGGAAGCTGAGTAGGGTGGAATACTATATATTTAGTTACTTGGTGGGAAAACAGTATTTTGATGATTTTTGATGAACGGTTCAATATAATTTCTTATTCCATCGAAAAAATTGAAACAATTAACAAGCCATATTGTTTTCATTTTGACAGCATGTCAACAGTTGTTGATTTAAATAAGAAGCAGAGAAATCTAACCTCGAAAGAAGTTGCAGCTTGATTAGAAAAAATGTAACTACTTTGTTTATTGATTAAACTATAATTTGTATTATTTTGTTATGGATTGAACTACCAAGTAATTTAATAATTTGCGAACAAATATTGTTTGGTGAATTGTTGATATATCATGCTTCCCAAATATTTTGTGTTTTTTTGTGTACTGTTATTTGAATTTAGTATACGTTAAAACTGACGAGAATGTTACTATTTTTGTTTTTGAAATTTTGAATCCAATATTCGAACTAAATTTCTAAAGCTGTATGTAGGTAAATGTGTTGGTTTAAATTATTCACCATAGCAAATTAACAATTGTATACGCCGATTGCTTTGCACTAGGGCTCTCCCCGTGGCACTGTGCATTCTCCACTATACAATACCTCTGAGTAGGTATTGTTTGCACATCTATGGTTTATGTATGACCCCTAGTTTCTATTTTATTCATTCATCATTCATGCTGTTAAAGTGACGTTGCTTGTAACTTGTTAGTTAATCGGTGGAAACCGTATCCAAGGTCATTCACTCTTATATCAATTTTTGCATTTTTTTTTGAACGCACTATATTTACAGTCACAATTTTTCTTCTACACCAATTACGTATATTTTTTAAAACAGATCGAGTTGCAATTTCAATTTTTTTATTCAATTTTGTGCTGTATATGCTCATTTGAAAAAAAAATGGAAATTATATAGACAAACACCATTCTTTATTGTCATGATCAAAATAGAGGAAAGTTCATTGTGCTGCAGGACAGGACGTAGGCTGAAGGGAGAGGGACGTTATTCGCCTCAACTTCACCGCCGCCAGATTCTTGGAGGCATTGCCCGCCGCAAACTTAGAGAGTTGGGAACTTACATCATTTTAAGTTCTTTTTCGGAACGTATACATCAGAAACTTCAAGATATTTATTTTGGTTTCGTCCGCGTGAATTGGACCTGAAGGTACGAAAGTTACTCCAAAAAAAGTGTGATTTGTGGGTGAAAAAGCCACAAATAAATTAAATAATCAAATTGAGTAAAAATGAGGATTTACCATCCGAAAGGCGGGCAAACTGAAGTTGATTTTAACATACATTTATTGTTAATTTGTCCTAATTTTGAGAAAGTTTTTCGAGTGAAGCTTTTCGTATATCTTTTTATGTTTTAAAGATATTTTCGTGGTGTTTTTCAATTATTTTCAACCCCAACACGAAATTCAACAATTCAACAAATTTAAAGCTCATTATATTTGACTATAATAATTAAAATATAAACAATAAAAGAATAAGATACGTTTTTTATTGATACCAGCAATTCCATTTGGTTATTTTTCAGTTTCTAAACGATTTCAATAATTACAAAATTAACTATATTAAAGTAAAATTATCAACATCAAGTACTGTGGAAAGTGGATAAACAAATATTCAACAATTTAATTCATATAAATACGTTTAATTTGGAATAATTTTATATTTAAGTAACGTTTTACATTCAGAAACTCCCAACTCTTCATCGTCCCAGTTGCCCGTCGCTTCTTGCCGAATTATATAAATCAATTTCTGGGAGAGAGAGCAAGCACAAGCAAACTGACGATTTTCAATTGTTATATATCCTACAACTCACTCTCTGCCGACTCTCTATATCCTTTTCTCCACTCTCGGGAGTTTCGAGTTCAACCGTTTTCAAGGTCTTTGATTATCCGTCCATATGACAAAATCAGAATAACGAGAAAGAAAAGTCCCGAACTCTTTTAATGTTTTTTCGGTGTGAAGGTCAACTGGCGTTTTGTATGCGCCCCGTGGTTTCGTATTACAATTATTACTTTAGGATTTGGACAATTCTTCTCCCAAAGAAGTGAGTTAAATGTTTAATATGTTATTCTTGATCCACTGAAAGTTTCTAATATAGTAAATCGAAGACCACGAATCACCACTTCATACTCTATTCTTGGTAATATGGTAGAACTAATACAACAGCTGGCATAACACAACGTCCATCTTACCAATATGCTCCAGTTGAAGAGGAGCTAAATATGAGTGAAGGGACACCATGTGATCGGTGAGTAGTAATGGAAGCACGAATAGGAATGAACAAAGAAAAGCCGAGAATTGATGTATATGCTTCATACAATAAACCAATTTTTAAAAATACGGTTCTTACTTCAGTTTCTTATAAAAATTCCAATTGTTCAAACTGTTTTATATGATATTTTCAATTCAAACAAGCACCTGGATTTACATCTTTTATTCATTTCGGACATTTAGTAATTCGAAGAAAAATTACCAGAACTATCTATTGGAATTATGAAGTTTCAGTGATCTACAAAAACATTCCTATCATGCCGACGTATATAATGGATAACTGATGCAATTGTATGAGATTTTATCTAGATTCAGTTACCCAAAGCGGGTTTCAAAGAGCTTGAGTTGCGTTGTGTTGAAACCTTAGAAGATGATTGGTTCCGATTCGAATTCTAAGTATTATTAAATAAACCAACATCTCTGAAACGCAATTTGGTTTTCGTAGCACACTAGGTACAAGGAAAGCCATCTTCAGCCAACAGATTTTTATCCAGAGATGCAGAGATATGAACAAAGACGTACACCTGTGCTTTATCGACTTCTCCAAGGCTTTCGATAACGTCAAGCACATCCAAGGTTCTCGGAAATAGTGGCATTGATGGAAAAGATTATGTTCTTAGAAAACTTCTTCCTTGATTGGAATCAACCGAAGTGTGTTTAAGGTAATGTGAATTGATGTAAGGA
Organism: Diorhabda sublineata; assembly: GCF_026230105.1. Lineage (NCBI taxonomy): Eukaryota > Metazoa > Arthropoda > Insecta > Coleoptera > Chrysomelidae > Diorhabda > Diorhabda sublineata. Next base: position 33,070,303 of record NC_079479.1, read on the forward strand.
AAAGGTTTTTGTAGATGTTTTCATGTGTTGAAACGATTAATTTAGAAGTATAGAGACATTTATTATATCTACTCCTACGCCTGCAGTCGTTTTTGTTATCTACGAAGATGTATGAAGATTATATGCTTGTCTTGTATTTAATGGAAATGGAATGTTTAGAAATTGATTCTTATACGGTGTCATTTTAATTAAAACTAATTTTTGTGAGGTAACAATAAGAGATTAATAGTTATTTGAATTCATATTAAAATTATGAAACGTTATAATAAAAGTTTCGGCGTCATTTGAATTACGTTGTCGGAAAACCGATAACCCAATCAGATTTAACAAGGAATAACCAATAACGCTACCAGATATTTATTATTTGAAGCAGGGCAATGGGTATCGCCATTTCCCTCCGACACACATCGGGCCATAAAGTTGACAAAACCAGACTATAGTAAATCCGAACTAATCACAACGCAATAGTCAATATCTTGAAATTAACGAACCGAGCCAACAAACACATACATATAGAATGTAACGGGAGAACACATGCGACCGTTATAGCCGCTTCAGCAATGGCGGATCATACATAAATAATTAATTGATTAGCAGGTATCGTTGTGATCTAATAATGTTACTAACTAATCAGCTAAACAAATAGATAGCGGCCGACCATAATTCACAGCATCATGAGAGTAAACTCTCGTGATCAATAGGTATTGAATACGCTATGCAAATAGGTAGATGCTGGCCCCCATGGAGACCCATGTCGAACGATGATGGCGCCGCCTCGTCTACAGAACCACGACTCCGCTTGGGGCACTACACCCAAGAGCTCTTCTCTTTCGGTTCTCTCACTCACATCTCATCTATTGCAATAGCCACCCATCGACAATAACATTACAACGTATAGAACGAACGAGGCTCTTATAGTTCGAGAGCCGTACTCGTTTTAAACATAATTAAACTACATTTGTATATATGCGGATTCCAGAACGTGTCATCATTACTTTGTAATTATATTTTTAAATTTAAGAGATTCGGAAAGCTTTTAGGAGATTTGGAATTGGTTTAAAATTTGATTAAAAATATTTGTTGATTCTATAGATTAGCGTTTTAGGGTGAAGTATGTCAGTAAACAAAATTGCACAATTTGAAGTAGGGAAAACCTTGAAACTTGAAGCTTAACATTCCCCAAAAGTGACGATTTAGGGCGACAGAATCTTCAAAAGGTATAAATGGAGTGTACACGGCGATTCAATGATTATTTACTCTGCAGAATGAATATGAAAATAGTAAAAGATTTTTCTACCACATTTACTTTATTTTGAAGGTTTCTCAACAAGGAGAGTTTATACGTGGTTAAAGAAATCTTTCCATTGATCTTGCGTGTGGCCTCCCCGCAGCACAGACCAATCTCCAACTGATTTCTTTTTTGGAGTTTCCTAAAAAGTCGAATGTACGTAAAGAATAAACCAAAATCTTCAATTAGAGAAAAAAATGTTTTCGAAAATCTAATGACATGATTTCAGGAGTGCGACGATGGGTACATGAACTAGATTTTTGAGATATGTTCTTTATTTTGTTTGTAGAGAGTCTTTTTTCATGGAAAATTTTAATACTGATGTTATTGACGCATTTTTTTTGTATCCCCGTTTTTTTCGCGGAAAAACTTATTAAAGCACCGATGTTAAACTGAAATATTTACATCGATTCATTTCCAGACAGAAAAGGGGCAAAAAAAGCAACGACGGATCAATCAGGAAACGCAATACATTTCGAAAAAAAGCAATGTGTGTAAATAATTCCCGTATTTTCATAAATATTTCAGGATTTATCGTAGTTCCCTACTCGTCACAAACGCAATTCTAAAAAATATCCCGTTCTCTCTTTAAAACTCACACACATACATCTATATATATATATATATATACACACACACACATACACACACACATACAGATTGAATTAACTTCGGTTCCATCTCTCACGCTCCCACTCTCTAAAAATTTGGCCGCCGGAGTCACTTTGAAATATTGATGGTTATGTTAAATTATTCAATTTGATGACCTAACCTTTCAGGGTTATTTTATACTTCAAACACATAAAAAAAGTCCGATTGAAAAGCTGGTATGTACAGAAAAAAATACTGCGATATGTTGCTTTCATCAATATCCATCACAACGAATATCTAAATCAAAGACCACCTCAGCTATCATATAAAATCATTCGGGAGAATGATATTTTCCTCCTACCTCAATATTTTTTTTTATAGTTTTTACGAAAAATAATTTTACTGTTATTGATTCTTGAGAACATTGAAGCTTTCGTATCGATGTGATCTATCAAGTGTAAAATGACAGAAATTATGTGATAGACATAAGAAAAAATTATTAATACTAGTAACCTTGGAGACGGTCTGGCAACGTTGTCTTTCCTTCCACTTTCTCACTTAGCACATTATTCTTGACATTGTCAACAGTAAAATTGTGGGTTACAAACATCGGAATTTGGAGCAAAGTTGAGCCATTAATTTTTATATTGAAGAAGTGTTTTAGAGATATTTAAACAGTTCTAAGACAACAATTGCTAACCAGGAGCAAAAGTTTCCGCTATTTTAAAGCAATGTAAAAACTGATGAAAAAATTGAATGTTTGAGGGCTACACAATAAAATATTACTAATAATTTAAAATTAAACCATTCCAGCGTACATCAAATTCTGACAAACAAAAATGTTGCCGAAGAATCTCAATTAAACAGAAGTACAATTGACAAAAAATGTATTTTGATCTTGTGTAGAGGACTGCCAATGACCAGGAATTCCTCAGTAATCGCAGGTGACGAATTAGTGTGATTCTGAGACAAAATGTATTCTCCTCGACGAATTTGTTCGATCAAAACAAACTGTTTAGTGTAGTTTGTATGAGACCGGACATTTGCATTAGTTAATTTTTGTTACGTTTCATTTCTCCCGTAATTAAAGCGTCATTATTATCATCATCATTTAGTATCATGTTTCATCCAGTGCTAGACATAAGCCTCTCTTAACCTAGAACAATTTGTCCTATCTTGGACATCTTGGATCCAGTTAGAAGACATCCCGCTTCTGCATGCTTCATCACTGGAACGCCATTCTAGTATTATCTTCGTAAATGTTTCGAATTTGTTTTGGCTAAACACCTTTCGGTATATCTGACTTTGATTACATATCTCAGCTTGGTAAATGCAGCACAAGTCAGTCCTATCCTTCATGTTGAGTTCACAGGTACGATTGTTTCTTCCCACTCGAATCTCATATCCTAGATCCTTATGGAACGTTACGGTTTCGATTTCTTTTCCTTCTAACATTGGGTTATTAATTTTTCATCAATTGGGTCTTGGCTATACTTTATGTATCCTACACCTATTAATGATTTTATCACCTGGAATCTGCTTGTTCTCTAGTTGTATATAGGTCAAGTTTGTTAGTCATAATTTAACGTTATTTTTGGAAAACAATCTTGAAACTATGACTAATTAAACACCAAACTGTGGAGGACCAAAAATAGGAACAAAGTTAACAAATTTCTTTTCTCATACACCTCGTATGTTTACTAAACTGCAGATCTCAAATAATGAGACCATTATCTACGTGTATGAATGTATGTAATGGAGTTTAACAAAATTGGGTTTATGTGAAAAGTTAAATTCTACCAAAAGTACAAAATCGAGGAAAAGCGAAGTAAATAAATTTGTCTGCATGAATTTAATATCTCTCAGGTTCTTGTATAAAATAATTGTTTGGAAAGCATATGTATAAAAAGTCAAATTTTGAAAATTTGATCTGTGAACATATTTTCTATAGATTAACATGATCCAGAGTCAAATTCCGAAAGTAATTCTATCGCTGATGTCAAGATTTGCATGAAACGTATTTTCTCGTGAATCAACGTCTAGTGTGGAAAACCACAAATGAAACAAGGAAGCAAAAGATGCATTTTCTAATTATTTTTCTGTACCCTTTCGATATTCGTAGTTAGAACGCCAGTGGTGTGAAGTAGCAAGAGATGAAGAGAAGTGCTCGAAACACGCAATGCTCTCTAATATTATTATACATACATTCTCGGGCTAATATGCAATGCAGCACATTTATTACATTAGTAGGCTGTGTCTGGATTGTTCCACATATATGCAGGGTTTGGTGTGGTTACAGATAACTAGGAAGCGATAGAGGGGCATAAAATCATTCCCCTTTCCATAACTCTTCATTACTACTGTTTTCTCTACAATTTCACAAGCTTCGATCGTGATGTGCCTAGTATACTTTCTTTTATTTCTCGATAGAATCACAACAAACATTTGCTCTATTTCAGGAGTTATCTAGGAGAGCAAATGAGAGCTATTACATGGTCTAATCCGACAAAGTTTTTCTAAAATTTGACCAAAATATTTAGAATTGCAAAAGGTACAATGGATTATCTCTTTTTCTTAGACAATCCTCATTGTCTTCGAGTAGACATTACTATAAAAAATGATGAAAATCTTCGATAGATAAAAAAATTACAAGAAAATGATTCTATCGATACTCATACCCAATTTCATAGTAACCTGAATATTTGACATACAAATTAGGGAGTTTGTGATATGAAATGATAAATTTTAATATTGCGTTGAAGATTCACGATTAATTTTTTTTTAAATGCGTCTCTATAAACTTGTAATCAGATCACCATTATTCTCATGGGGTATCTCATTACATATCATCTCTGTTTCATGTTTAGTATTTATTATGAAAACTGTCAATACATTTGTCTATGATGATTTCCTATTATGTACTCAATTATTAGTTTTTAAAACATGTTTCGAAAAAATTGGAAATTATTTCAATGTGACGTCACTATTTGTTTACGTGAGAATATAATTTTTTAAACCGATCCGTCAACGTCAAAACGTCATCGAAATAGACATAACCTCAATTCCAAATCAAAGCTTTATGACTTTTGCTTTTGCCCCTTTTTGCTTTCTTGAGGTTGTCCACACAAAAAATATGGAAAATATCGTTTTCAGAAAAATAGTGGTTGATGGAAGTGGTGATATCGTCCAAAATGGTAAGGGTGAAATTCAGTGTGAAGTTTTTAATGACAAAGGTTGGTTGATTGGTAGATCTGTACCTACTCCTCATCTTATACAGATAAAGTCATCCTTAAGGTATCGTGGAATACAGTTTTCATATTAGTCTATTGGTCTAATGAGGCTTTCTCGAAAAATATGGGGGCTTAGAAGTACCAACAAATTTGGAGTCAGATTATCATTTTCCTCAATAAAACGATGTACCAAACTAGTCCTTACAATTATTGAAGGCCTGTTAATTATTAACAGTAATAATTGCTAGATTTGCTCCATATTAATTTGAAATAAAATAATTTTTGTCATTGAAGGCAAGGAATTGAAATAAATAATAACAAATCTACATAACCTAAACATTTTATGTCCTTTTTTTTTTTCGATTTAATGCGCATGTATCTATTTTAAAACGAGGATCAGTTTTGTTTCAAAATATTTTGAACCATCACTTCAACGCAAGAATGCTTGGTTCCAAAATTATTTAAGCCCGGTTAAACCAATTTAACCGCGAAAAAACAGCTCTAGTCCCTAAAAAGGCCAGTAATTTTGTTTCTCCAGTTTCATACTTCTCCAAATACTGTTAAATGTCTTTGTTAATGTTACGTGACTATAAATTTTATGGAATTATTTAAAGTATATAGAAATAGGGATTTTTTAATTGAATATTTCATTTTACATACAAAAACAAAACCATTTCTAAAACAGAGAGATATGTTTCGGAGCAGCAATCATATGTATATCTATTTGAAAATAAACAATGGGGTTATTAGCAACGAAATGTTAGATGATTCCACTGAAAAAAAATACTTGGTTCATGGTAATTATCATAAAATAGAGATTCAAATGAGTTAGATATAGCAAGAACAATTTACTACCTTGTAGTACATTCTTCTAGACGGTTACTGTCCGAATTTTAGTAGGATACGACTTGTAGTTTTGTTACATAAATATAAATACCAATATCAATTATTGAATTCTAGTTTTTAAAAAAGAAATCGCGTCACACGAAGAGTTTCCAAGTAGTCGGTTTTTGATGAGCCACATCTACGTGTCCGTAGAAGGAGGATAACGGGTCAAAAGCCAACAATCTCGTAATATCATATTGCCTATTGAAGGTAAGCAAGAAGCATGAAGTTTTTGGAATCAGAAAATGCGAGACCATATTAAAGCAGTTTGAGCTTAATCCAAATGAGTTGCTACGTCTTTTTGTAATATCGAAACAATCTAAACAGTGGGATTGCACCGGCGAGACAGTTCCAAAGAAGGCAAAGATTATGACCACTGTTTACTGAAATTCACAAAGTGTAATCTACTTCGTTTATCTAGACGATTTGCGACCCCATTTGGCGGATACATGAATAGGTATTCCGTTTATCATATTCTCCAGATTTGTACGACTTCTTTCAGTATTCGAACTTGAATATTCTGTTTGAATCGAATGAGAAGATCATCACCACCTAGAGGCCTTCTTTGTCAATCACAAGAAAACGTATTTTTCGGATAGATTGAAAGAAAGTGGGACGTCGCTGGATTAACTGTATCAAACTAAAAATAATTTATATTGAAAAATAAATCGCTACCTTTCCAAATTTTCGTTATCACAGGGGGTAGCTCATAAGAAATATTGATTTTGATACGTGAAAACTCCCTTTTCTAAATACGTAACTTGTTAAAAGATGAAGTATTGTCACTTGCAATGAAAAAATAATTTATATAAACAAACCAAACATGGAAAATCAGTAGTTATTCGATGAAAAATTACCAGAGCTCGTCGGAAAGAGAGATCGATTCGAAGTCATCGTCAGCCAACAGGTTTTTATCCAGAGATGCAGAGATGCGAACAAAGACGTACTCCTGTGCTTTATCGACTTCTCCAAGGCTTTCGATAACGTCAAACACGTCCAAGGATCTCGGAAATAATGGCATTGATGGAAAAGATTATATTATTGTTTTGTTCTTAGACAACTTCTTCCTTGATTGGAACCAACCGAGGTGTGTTTAAGGTAATGTGAACTGATGTAAGGAAAAGGTTTTTGTAGATGTTTTCATGTGTTGAAACGATTAATTTAGAAGTGTGGAGTCATTTATTATATCTACTTCTACGCCTGCAGTCGTTTTTGTTATTTAATTTTGTTTATATTAAAGACATAGTTACGTAATGTTCGAAATGTGCAAATGCACAATACACAAAATGAGTAACGTTCATGAATAAAACATGGCACAATTGAAAATATTAAGAGTGAGAGTTCATTTGTCATATTTGCTATTCCCTTAATTCAGCCTTTTATGTTAATGACAAAGAGTTTGAACAAACCCAAGTGTCTTATAAATTAAGAAAGCTACATACGTATGTTTCATTTTAATAAAATGCCTCCTCGCCAGTGTACGGATACGGAATATTCATTAATATTAATCATTCTTCCGTTTGTCCTTTTTAGAAAATTAATGTCATACCGCTATCTGATTTCTTATAAACAGTCCCTTTCGACAGAATCATAATATAATGTTGAACTTTTCTAATGTCATACATACCACATGTGAAAAGCATCAAAACACGGAAACCAAAATATCTAATTACTTAAATAATATGAATGCATTATCTACGTAGCTTTGTTAATTAGTTGATTAATTATATGATTAATCAATTGATTGGTTTGCTGGGTAGGAATAATTAGTTTTAATTGAAATCCCAAGTCATTAACATCGGGCTAGTGTTTATTCCTAATACACCATTTTCATGTCACGTAATATCGTCAGTCGATGCGGTCAAGTCTGAATTCGTTCGACAAGCCCAGTTAATTTTATACAGGGTATTAAATAAAAACCACATTGGCACTAAGTAACATCAAGAGAATCAATCATCTATAGTCACAATACTTGTTATATTAAAAAGAAAGTAAACGGAGAGGATGAAAAAGTACAAAATATTATTACAGTGACAAATTTGGTGTTGTTAGACAATTCAACCGAAGAAAAACAAAAATTTTGAAATAAATTGAACTATGGATATATGAATAATGAAAAATGAGAAATAAAAGTTAAAAACATTGTTAAAATAAAGAATGACAACGATGAAATTACAACAGGATTATTAAGAACCTAAAAAATGTTCGAAAAAATTATAAATGAAGCTTGTAACATAAAAAAGGAATAGGAAATTGAATTAATAACCACTACATACAAGAAAGAAAATCAAAAACATTGATATAACTACACTAAAAAAAAGGTCTCAAGATTATATCTTTATAATTATTTAACATTCAGGAAATTTTAAAGGAGCGTTTGACACAGTCCATAGAAAGAAAGTATGGGTGTGAAAAGACAGATAATAAAATGATTTTGAAAATATTCACCTTTAAGAGAATTTAACAGAAGCCTGGAACCGAAGTTTCTAATCAAATTTGTAAGAAAATGTGGAAATCATCTAACGATGAAAATTCTCCCGTGTACTCTCTGGTTTTAATCTTGGGAATCACTGGAAATAATCGTAATGGTTTAAGGAGTTTTTGCTAATATTACAACATATGGAAACATTTGAATGAAGGAGAGTACAAAGTAATTGACACAAGAAGAAAGAAATTGTGGGTAATTGGAAATAAAAAATAAAATAGAGAAGACTTAATGAACCTTTAGTAGATCAACATAAAGTTTATTTACTCTCCTGGGGTTTATAAAAATTTTTGTTGAACGTTTATCGTTGGGTTTTAAATACGATAACATTTTTCAAAGCCATAATTTTGATACTACACTTTGAAGAATGGAGAAAAGAGCAATGGACCTGCAAATATGTATGTTGAAAAACTTCCATATTCCCATTGAGAATTTTGTTCCGACTATTGACTAGCGGACTATTATTGGACCCTTAAAAGAGTTTTTTGAAAACCCACCCCCAGATCGTTCATATTATAAATTAGAAGTTTTAAATCCTTCCTTTCTTAAAAGTTGTGGTTGGTAGGAAAGAACCAAGTAGATATTAGGATTCGGTACAGCTCAATAGAACTAAAAAATCCGAAAAAATTTCGTTGAAACATGAATTTTTTCAAAATGCAGTACAGTGTTACTTATTAATGTTTGTAAATATTGAAAAACTCATGATTTTTCCATAATTATACGAGGATGTATTGATATTTAGTTAGCCTAGACCAGTTCCATGCATAAACAAAATATTGCGTTACCATAGCATCGAACAATAACTTATTAGAAGTGTCAGTGTAAAATTTGATGTCAAAAAAGTAAAGCAGAGTTACACAATAAAATAAAAGAAAAAACATGTCCACCGTGAAATTGTGAAAATCGAAAAATTGGAGTTTCGAGCAATTATCAAGTACCTGTATTTAAAAGGGTTAAGAGGTAAGCAGATTTACAAAGATATCATTAATACCCTTGGTGATCAATGTCCTTCGTATGAGACCGTGAAAAATTGGACTGCAAGCTTCAAAAGAGGTAAATTTTCCATTGAAGATGATGACCGATTCGGAAGGCCAGTTTCTGGTTTAGTTCACGTCAATATGGACGTGAAAAAAATTGCTGCAAAATGGATCCCCAAATATTTGAATGTAGACCAAAAGCATGCAAGGGTAGAATCATCGCGTTCGATCTGTGCTCGATTTGAAAATGATGTTGACTTCCTAAACCGAATTATTACTATGGATGAGACTTGGGTACATTTCGACGATCCAGAAACAAAGCAACAATCGATGGAATGGCGACACTCTGGATTCTCAAGACCTAAGAAGTTTCGTGTCCAAAAATCCAAAAATCCAAAAAAGTTCTTGCTTCAGTTTTTTGGGATTACCAAGGAGTAATCATGATTTATTTTTTGACAAGGGTAGAACTATAACTGGAAATTACTATTCGATATTACTGACTACTCTACGGGGAAAAATTGAAGAGAAAAGATGCGGAAAGCTATCCAAAGGTGTTTTGTTTTTGCAGAACAACGCCCCTGCACACAAATCTCATGTTGCCATGCATAAAATTCGAGATTTAGGGTTTGAATTACTTCATCAGATTTGGCTCCGTCCGACTATCATCTCTTTCCTCAACTGAATAAAAGTTTAAAAGGTCGTAAATTTTCTTCCAGCTAGGAGATAATAAAAGCTGTGGAGGTCTGGATTGCAAAGCAAGAAAAAACATTTTTTTGGAAGGTCTAGAGACGTTGCAAGTTGGCTGTAATAAATTTATCCAATTAAGAGGAGAATATGTTGAGTAATAAAATATTTTGACATTGAAATTTTGTTTGATTCTATAGTAGGCTAAGAATTTTTCAATATATCCTCGTAATATTGTTTGTAGTTATATCAATTTCGATAGTAAGAACGTCAAATCCATTGTTGCCAATTGTACATACACTACAGTATAATCAATTTATCACATTGTTCGTTGAACAATTTTTTTCATATCTTTTTTATCTACTTGAAATATTTCGAAAAAGTAGCCTTTTGGTTGGTTGATTCTTTGAATAAAATTTTTTTGTTGTACGAGCTGAAACGTATATTTTACGATTGTGAACTCTTTCATAAAGCTACATGACGTCCATCAATTTAACAGCATCCATATCCATAATACCTATACGAGAGTGGTAAATTTTGGTACAAGTGTATGGCGCATGTACGCACAGTAAATCATTTTTTAGAATGATGAAAGGAATTATAAAATACCCTTTCCATAACAATCGAAGCAATAAATCACGGGGAAAATGGGACGGCACATTTTAAAAGGTCTTTACATTTTTTCATGTTTGCGAGCATTTCGTTGCGCTGCATACTTTTTGTATCGATTTTATATTATTAAAAAAAAAGGAATAAAACATTTAAAAATCGCGCATCCAATACACTGAACACATCCGTTGAAATAAATTTACGGGGCATTATTTTCCCGCTCGAGGTTTCGGCTTTTTTTTTTAAATTAGCTCATACTGCGTGTATAGAAATGGAATTTAATAATAAATCTATCTCATATGTCATGTCCTATATATGAATTTTTTTAATGCCACCAAAGAATAATTATAGGGATATACGAAAAAAAAAGACGCAATGTTATAAATATTAGCAAAAATGTAAACGTCACTTAGAACTCATTTTTCATTTATAAATGATTCAGCATTAAATTGACATTCTATACGAGGTACGTTCATTCTAATACAGTAAAAAGGTGGAATTTTATTAAGGAATTATTATTTCAAAGGATCATATACGAGGAATCTATATTTCTAGTGTTTTCGTCCAATATTACTTCACATAATTCAACTATTAAATATGCACTTATGACCTCCAACAATTGAAGAAGTTTTCACTTATAATCTACCTAAAGAGAGCTTGAATTACAATTATTTTCAATTGATAATTACTGATATTTGAATTCCAAATAAATAACGATATAATTTTTTTTAAATTTTAGTTCTACGAATACTTACTAGTCTGTTGTGTATTATTTTGATGAAAATAAATCATATGATTACATTTTATAATTTTTCAGAAGATTTGAAAAGTTTTTTCTATCATTTAACCAAAAAATGCGCCCCTTGGTCAACAATTACTCGCTCCATAGCGACCATTTTGGAAACCTCTAAATATTTTCCACTGTTTCTTCGCTACTTTAATAAGAAATTTCCCATCGCTAAGCCTCTAATAGTTTACAAAATCTATTTCGCATTATTATTTGGCCACCCTCTAAAAAAGGATATAATTTTCGTATTATTAAATTTTCTGGAGTTTGAATATTAATAGAGTTGAGGATGGAACAACAAAAGAAGATATAAGAAATAGAGTGCCACAAGGAACAAAAAATACACAAAGTCTGAAAAATGACAAAATACAAAATCATATTAGAGCCCATTTTAATGAATGGATACGAGTGCTGGAGGAGGTAATAATAGAGGTTGTGGAAAAGGATTACTCGAGAACATCTAGGATATCTAGAACAGAGTATCTAAGAAATGAAGATATACGACGAAGAGCAGGTCGAGTATACACGATTTCAAAGAGAATACGGACTAAATAACTGCTCTGGTACGGACTTGTGACGAAATTGGAGGACAACATGCGGCCGAAAGAAGCATTGATGTATCAAACGTAAAATAAAAGAAGACGAGGAAGACCTCCAAGGACCTGGAAGGAAAGAATTGAACAGGGAACGAAGAAGGATGAAAATTGCTTGCTCTTCCAGACAATATCAAGGAATATAGGAGAGATAATAACATTGGGATGCTACGAACACAGAGAAAATCGAGAAAAAAAGAATAAAAGGATGACCAAACATTAAAGAAAAATTAGTTATACGCGAATTTAAAGATGATGAATATTAAGAAAACGAAGAAGTAAAATTGTAATAAAAAATATTTCAATGTAGATAAATGGTGAGTCTACAATGTATCGACAAGACACCCCATTGAAGAAAGTAAACTGCTTTTACCCCCGAGAATTGATCTAGCGATCTCAATGTTGGAAGACCCTCGCGCTTTTTTAAAACTACGCAGTAAATGTTTATATAAAATACTACTGCGTCATCTGTAAATGAACTGTAAAAACTGTACTAGATTGAGCCATTAAAAGATGATTTATTTGATTTGATTTGATATTGACATCAAGCAAATATGCGAAATTGCATAATTGTAAACGTTCATCGAGATAAAGATAGATTTTGTTGATAAATTATCTTTAGGTCTCTATCTATTAAAACTTCGGTTAAAATCATATAATATTCACAAAATGATTGTTACGCTGTTTACATAGGGCAGACATCTCAGTATTTAGAAAATAGACTGAAAGAACACGATCAAAAACTAAAGCTGCTTTAAGTAACCACGAAATATATAAAAAAAAAGCAAAATTCAGTTCTAGAGATTGAAAAATTCTTTAAGTGAAATCAAATACACGGAAAAGAGAATTTTGAGAAATGGTTCACATTCATAAGAATGAAAAAGCTATCAATGATAAAAAAGACCTAAATGATTGTAGTTCTATATATATATATTATAAATACAACTGGGAAAAATTTAATAGATGGCTGCTAAATATTTTTGAGATGTGAAAAAGCAAAGAAAAATTAATTTTTCGTGCTAAAACATTTTGATTTTGATATTCATGATTCACTAGAGCTAAAATCAAGATAATTTATCAACAAAATCGTAAAAAAAAAGATCTAAGAAATAAGAAATTAAAGAGAAATAGAGATGGATTGAATCAAGTGTTTTCATTCGATACATACGAAATTTAGTAAATAATACGTTTTCAGATCCGAGAAGTATTCTGTGCCCCTTTTTATAATATTTTTCTTGTCGATGTTTTATTCATAAATATTTTCAACTGCAAGCTTCGAAGTATCGGTTTCTAATAAGAATGTTACAAATTATGATTTACTCTTGAGTATTTTAAAAAAAACTGACATCACATTCGGTGGTTTTGAGTTTTATTAACGTGATTAAGTCTACATCACCAATCAGATCGCCATAAGTTATTATCTTTACTTTAATATAATTTTAGCAGTTTCCCTCGTATTGGAAAGACAAGTTAAACAACATGGAAAGTTCGAAAACTTGAAGTAATTTGAACGAAATGAAAGAAAAATGCGATATCACTGCCGAATAATTTATCAGGAGAGGTGGTAGTGGCACCGATTCGAAACGAAAATATAAATGTATTACACGTATGAAAATACATATATATATATATATATATATATATATATATATATATATATATATGAACGAGATGGATCAATAGGAGAGGGTGTACGCAAAATATAAAAACAACCAACGACCCTCGAGTGGTGAAAAGTGAGGGTGGTAGAAGGGAAGAGTGGCGAGCGGATCTTTCTCATCGTTTCTCTGACATTGCCCCCTCGCGCCCAACCCCTCGGTACGTACAGTGACAAACAACTGCCGTTTTTACCCCTTGTACTCTACATGTTCTCGCGAACACTTTGATTGTTGTCGTCAACGCATACTCTGAACCTGCCGCCGTCACCACCACCGACGATGAAAGTACACAGAGATGGTTCAGCTCAAAAGGTGAAACACATCTAACAATAATTAATACTGTTCAATTATATATCAGCTAATTGGTAATTTTATTAGCTTTTTTACATTAAAATTAATCTAATATCTTGATAATATTATTATGTACCATCTTAAAGTATGAGATAGTAAGAAAATATCATAGATTAAGAAATATCATATAATTTTGAAAAATGTAGAAATCCAATACGAAGTTTTCAGATTATGAATAACAAAGTAATTTGACACTAGAAAGTATTGATGATTTATTCAAAAAATAATTTGTAATTGTGGATTTTCATTGCAATTTATATACCGAAGAACTTACCCTAAGTAAAATGTACATCTGATAAATTATGGTACATACCTGAAACAAATAAATAACCAATTAGTATACTGAAATACGAATGGTATTCTAGAAAATTGACATAGATAAAAACTATTCCTTTGGAGAGATGAGGAACTCAGTTACATCAATGTATTTTTACGATTTTTCAAGAAATGGACTCCCTCACATATTTATATTTCTTAATTTGCTCTGTTGTTCAACGTTGATTACTCGGGCCCAAGTTGTTCCTGCTAAATTCCGTATATCACGGTTCCTTCTTAGTTTAGTTTCTTTTCTTGGTCTTTCGACGTTTAACATGTTGTAATTTTTGTGCTCCATCTATTTCCAGTCCTTCTTGTTGAATGCTCATTGCCATTTAAGAACTGATTATGCAGTTGACGTATTTTATCTGGGTCTTCATTCGTATCTATTCTAATCTCTTACTATCTTTTTTTGTTATACCTAACATATTGCCTTCCATTGATCTTTGTGCAGCCTATGGTTTCTTTGCAATTTCGGTGTTGAGTATCCAAGTCTCGTATACGCATAGCAATTCAAATTGTCATCCAAGACGGGCTGAACTCCGGGTAACCCGACCTCGGCCATCCTATAGTCAGCCAGGCTTGGCAAAACTCTGAATAACTATATAATATCTTATCCAGATATCTTAACATTAGAGTTGTTGACCCAGGGTTGTAGACCACTTTTGGGTTTATCTAGGCAACCAGGTCTGATCCAGGCTTGCAAACCAAGCGAGGGACATTGTTATCATCCCAGATTCCCACCAAGTCTGAGCCAATAATGGCTTCCAAGGTAGGATCAGAGTTGTACATACTTGGCCCAAGTCTGTACCTAGACTGCACCCATCGTAAAATCCTATATGGGTTCCTCGTATTTGCTAGGGAAAGTTTCTGTATATGGTTCACCACTTGGGGCTTTTATTGTTGCTTTGGGATATCGAAGGCCTACTCTATAATTTTGTATACAAGGTGTAGCATGTTTTAGAAGGTACCTCAAACAATATTTAATTATCGTCTTATTTTCAAGAAATTATTAGGAAAATAACATTGACATCGATGAGTTTAATTTTATTATAAAGTGTTTTTCATTCAATATTCTACATATATACATCATTCATAAGTAGAGAAGTGCCTGAAGCAGACCCTGAAGAATTACGTTTGCTTTCATCATGGGATTTTTTACTCGTGTTTGTCACACTAGACTCAATGTACAAAGATCCATAGTTAATGTGACGTCGACTTGAACAGAAAAAATAAGAAGCTTTAATAAGTCTTTCTAGCATTTCAAAACGTTGACTTATTCATATTATAATTATTAATATACAATTATACTTTACCTTATACAAAATCTCAGCAGCGTTTTAACATTATACGTTAGGTGAAAAAATAATTAAAGAAACCGAGGAGAAGTAACTGAAGAATATTATTTTGAAAGTGCTCTGTCCAATGTCAGAACCGTTATTTATTATATGTATTCTATGTTCAATAAAACTCGTGATTGTGTATAAAAGTACATATGAAAAAGCTGTCAATAAGTTAGGGATGCGATTGCTTAATGCTGATTACAAGTTCGTTGAAAATTGTTAGTATATCTTGGTAATATTTTGAAAACATATCAGTCTTTGACTTATAAGAAGTTGAAATAGATTATATTCTTGAAATAATATACTAAAAAACATCGCGATAAAAATGTCCTCGTTAATAAAGTTAAAAATAAAACTCGTTTCAAAAACGAGAATGATGTTAACAAAATGTTTGATCACCGCCATGCAACCATTAATTCCTATTCATAAAAATATAAGGGAGAAATGGCGGCGTTGCCGATTCATTTTTATATAATAATCGATAACAAAAGGGTTAGTTTTAGAAGGGACTGCGAATCATTAATTTTATTAATATCAGCTCACCATATATCCCTTTTTGAACAACGGACCCCTTTTATTTTTATTTGAAGTCATTGTTCGATTCGTTTAAAAATGGATACTGATTAATCTAAGCAATTCCCTATAGAATAATGTTTGATTAACATACATATTCAAGCATGGGAAAATAAATTATTTCGGGATCGAGTACGAACACGAACCTATCTTTTTAAACTTTCTAGGTCAACGCGAGAACTAAAAATCTTTCCTAATTTCCAAAATTCAAACACTACAACAGGGTTATCGAAAAATTTCCTAAATAGTAGTATGTAAAAAAAAATTTGACATATAATAAAGATGCGATGAATGATTACATAAAAAAAGTAGTGGTGGTTCAAAAAATTACAGAAAATTGGTAACCGAAAACACGGAAAAAATTTAGATGGTGAATTCTAAAGGTCCAGACGATGAACCAACTGGAGACACAACGAAAAGCAAATCTAAAGGACTGTAAGAAGCAACAGTCGTGACTTACATTCAGACTGGAGCGACATAAGAAGGGTGAACTTTTTCGCTCGGTTGAGGAATGTAGAGCGGAGAGAGCGGAAAACGCACTTGGAAGAAGAGGTAATAATATCAAAGAAATAGATTACAGTATGAGGAAACCTGATTCCAAAACAATCCCTTGGAATTCTATCAAAAATAATACCATAACCTACTTAACGTATAGATTTGTCTTATTTCAAAATAAAACTTTTATGTCATACATGTCGTTTTAGTGAAAATAGCTAAAAACATTCGTCTGGTTAAAGCAGGATGTTATACAGTAAAATAAATGAAAAATGTTAATTAAGATGAATCTTTGAACTGGAGAGATATCAAAGGAAATCATGGACTAATTAAATGATATATAATTAGAAATAGAATATAGGAGAAAATGAGTTGAATTCACAATTGATATAGTCGAGACGATTATTTCTTATAACGTCTTATTTTGTGTATACAGAGTATTAGAGTGACAGAATAGATGTAGCAGGACGATGAACCCACAGGATAATCAGGAGCATGGGGAACTGTGAACAAAGGAAACGTAAACTATTATCTGACGCAAACTCTTTTGTTAAATGAGTATTCCCTGGACTTTTCAGGAAAGTGTAGAAATTAGGTTAGGTTAGATTAACAGGTTGATCTCCACTTTTCAGCCGAGATCCACTCGGAGGCCTTAGGCCCCTTGTGATGCCCTTGCCCCATTTCACTCCCCTTCCCTATCTCTTCCGTTACCAGTTCCTTGCCCCCTTCCCTTTTCCAGTTTGCAATGAAGTGATTCAGGTCCTTAAGACCCAGCTCCGCTGCTTCTTCCAGACAGTCCAATGCTTCACTCCTCATGCATTGTAGTCGTTTCGACGCCAATGCTGTGAAGTAGCACATTAGGTGTTCTATTGTTTCTTCCTTTCTTCCTCTTCACTGCATTCTGCCCAGAGATCTTCAGTTCTGAATCTAGAGCCTATTTCCCATAGCATAATAGTTCTGTTGTCGTGCTCTTCTGTAGCACCGGCCACAAGGAGCGTGAGATGACACAGCAATTTGATCGGTGGTAGTGGCAAGTCCACCGCTTCGTCCCCGCTCCTGGTCGTTCCCAATTTGGTTTTAATTAATCAACAATTATTTTTTATTTTTTAGCTTTATTAATTATAAAAGCGTTTTTTTTTTCATGTTGTATTTCTATCTATAAGTTGTTTGGGTATTAGATTGAATACAGAAAACTTCAGGCAGAAGTAATGGCAGTAGGTATGAAGAAAGTTTCTGAAGAAGCCGCCATACTATAATTTAAGAAGTAATGATGTGTAATTTCGAAGAAATCTCGAGAGTATAGGTAATGTTTTCGATTGGAAATAGCAATGCAAATTAAATAATGATTTATAATTCAATAAGCAGGAAAAATAGCGTTGCAACCGACGAACGATCGGGCGGATGCAAACGACTTCACAGAATTGGTCTCTACCGAAGCGAAATGCAGTACAATATGTTATTTATTGATTATACATTAAAAGGCAACAAAAAGTATAAAAATAAGCACATTGTAGAGTCGTTTTGCCAATCAGAGGCTCCGAAATTTCATACAAAAATAACTAAAAAGCTCGTCGTCCACTGGGGTACGAACATACAAAGAGAAAAAAACGCGACTGTACACATTTTCCTATACTCATATTTCAAATGGCCATTTTTATTTGTCTGTCAAACTTTTTCCGCATGCCTGAAAAATGTTTAATTATTTTTGCGTTTCATATCGAGAAATGTGGGCAAGCACATCTATATCGCCGATATTTCATTTAAAAAATGTGTCCAAACGAGAACCGGCCATCATATATTTATATTCTCGGCGGACCGCCATTGTTTCAGTTGCAGACAAAAATTCGATGTGATTTTTAAATTTAATGAAACAAAACGAACCCATCAAATATGCAAAATATCATATCGTATTTTTTTCTCTTGTAATTTTTAAAAACGCTTCTCTTTCATTTCGCCAGAACAGGCTTTTTTTTTAAATTAACATTTCAGATTAACGCAATAATTGCGAGCATAAATTCTGTATAAACTGTACGAACATATGCGCTAATCACAGTTTCCAAAATTGTACGAATTTTTTAATTATTTTTATTTTTATTTAATTTAATTTATTCCTATAGTCCAGTGATCACAGCTTATTACCCACGAAAATTAAATTTTCAAAATTCCGAATTTTGCAAATAACTCGAAATCTATGCCAAATTTCGGTAAAAGTGAAGGGACCAAAATTGTAGACTAAGAAATTTTCTACAAAAAAGATTCCCTGTGATTTTTCCCTAAGAGCTGTCATTTCTTTGTAAAATGCGCTCACACTTCCGGGTCGCATCTTACTAAAAAATTTTCGCGCCACGTAGATTCTGAAGCCGAAGAAGAAACTTCTGTACCTCCTCGAAAACTCAACATTTCGGGACGAAAAAAAGTGCATGTTACTCGTCAGAGTCCTTACTTTTCAACAGCATCTGCACAAAACTTCAAACAACACGAACGGGATTGTATTTTGCTGGTTGCCCGGGTGAATTTAAAGCACATGTGTCTGTGACTCTGCTTCACCCAGCAGCGAACCCTTACTTGAGGTCGTCAATGCGACCAATTATACCTTTGAATTCACTCTGTGATTGGAAAAATGAGAAAACTAAAGCATACATTTTGTAGCCGAGTTGTCGAGCTTCAATTTCCTTCTCAAATAAGTTCGTAAAATCTTCGGTTTCCCATCAAAGATTTGAAAACTTTCCAAGAGCTCCAAAACGACATTTTTTTCTTAAATTTTTTTGCGATTTTCGAGGGTTTGGTTTTAACGCATCATACGGGGGGAAACTAAAGATAATCGTGATATATAGATATCCATTACAAAAAAGAAACCTCTTTCTACTGGGAGAGTTTCTTCAATACATCAGCTGAAGATTCTACAGGTGTAGAGTCGGAGCAAAACAGACAGACAGCAAAAGATATCTTATTAGTGCACGTTTAAAGTTTAAAAGTTAAGTGTTGAATGAAAATTGTGAAAAAAAATGTCAACACAAACACTCTAGATGGAAAAAATACCTTCCATAGCATGGAAGGAATTTAACTAGTAAGTACAATACAGTAACACGAAATTCGCTTTTTGTAAGAGTAATTTTGAGATTAGTAAAAAAAAATCACAGGGAAATTGTAGGAAATTTTTTGAACTACATTTTTGATCCCTTCACTTTTTCCCAAATTCGGCATAGATTCCGAGTTATTTGTAAAAGCGCCAAAGAGCACCCTCAGAACTACCTAAATCCAGAAAATCTGCAACATAACTAGACGTTTTTGTTTTTCTTTACGCTGGATTCGAAGTATCTTTGTATCCGCCAAGAATAAAGTTCATTACAATATACTTAATTAATATAATTAGCAATACAGCGTTTCCCAAAGTGTGGGTACAGTTTTTCCAATATCAATTGCAGATTATAAAAACTTATGTAAAAACCTTTGCCGACAATTTTGATTGATCTACCATAGGCGTAGATATTTCATTTTATAAATTATATAATATAATAACTTTTTAAAGATAGATAAAGTTTGACGTTTCGACTTTTCTTTAAGTCTTTATCGAAATATGGTCAAATTTTAATTAAAATCACCAAGCCACGCCAATACTTATCGCAGACTTTCTGGCAGGAATATTTCGTAGAAATTGTTTACATACGACTTCGACCAATAGAAATGCATTTATGTTTACAATTCGATGTTTTAATGTGTAAACAGTGGAGATGATGAGTCCACGTGGACTGACGGTTTGTTAGATGTTTACAGAATTTGATACGGGGAGTAAAAATGATTTTATTGTGTACGAGATTCTATCATTCTTTTCAAAAAGCTTTGAAAGTGAAGATCTATATGAGTTTACCGGTAAATATCTTTCATTTCGAGGTTCACTCTTAATTTTTGCAGTAGACTGTACCAAAATGGGTACTTCAAAATATAATAAAAATGTTTGGGGTAACCCTTCAATATAATGACTATGCGGCGCACTCTATTTAGTAGTGACATTTGTGGTAATTCTTTTGAAAAGTATTCCGATATACATACATATGTTCAATAGTTGGGGAATTATTTTCGGTAGGGCGGTTATTGTTAAATTTCATAAATCGACTGTATTAAAGGGCACGCCACTCTGGATGGTTATCGGAAAGCATTTCAGTGGTCACATTAACAGGAAAATTGTAATCAAACTTATCAAAAAATATCAAGTTATTAACGTTTTTATAAATTAACTATTTTTTGTTTCAAATTCCATGCTCAATCCTCACAAATGGTAACAAAGAATGCAACAGGATCAGGTGTGTATTTAAAAGAACTGAGTATCTAAAAGTCGTACGGACTAAAAACTGAATGTAATAACCTTCAAGCACTAGAAGCCACCAGTGTGTTGAGGAAACAACCAGAATCACAACAATCTGCACAGTTAGTAGCCAGGAAGCCTTAGAAATAATAGCAAAACAACAAAATCAAAAGTGGTAATGACTAGAACTAAAATAAGCCTCCGATGTATACCTGGACACTATTACGTAGAAGGGAGCTTTAAAGCAAATCAGCTTGAGACAAGACAAGGTCAAACAGAAAAAGATATCATCAGCTATATGGCCGCGGATTAATGAGAAAACAAAAAAAAAGTTGGAAATAATTACGAAACAATGAATCTAGAAGACACTAAACTACAAAGAAAAGAACAAGAGACGATGAAGCATATGCTATACTGGTGATTTGTCTTAATGGAAAAACGACGTCACAAAGTAAGAAACTTTATGCTGCGTCGGAAATGCTTAAAAATAAGCTATAAAAAGATGGGAGGCTAGTTATTTACTTAACTAATGAAGGAAAGCGGAAAGTGAAGGGTAACCTAGCCTATAATTTCAAATCAGTTTCCTCTCTGGTGACGTCCGATGCAAGGACAGGCTCTAGAAATGTTTATTGTTGCGTTTTATGTTTTCGAGAGTAAAATGTTATCTGTGGCTAATTTCTGAAACACTTTTTGAACAATTTTTCGATAAATCGACGAAACTAATTTTTAAATCGTTTAAAGCAACCTACCCACCGTATGTATAAAGGTAGTAGTCTTCATGTAATTGAATGGAAACTATTCCTATGACGCGACTGGGGCCGCGCGACGGAGGCGCCTCTAGTGAAGCGGCTCGACTGGACTGCTCCCAGTTTTTCTGCAGGGCTGATAGGCTGCTTCACTTTATTGCAGGAGATTTTCGTTAAATCACTTTGGATCAACGATAATATATAATCGAACTGGCCTCTATTTAAACGAAAAAACTTCCTAAACATTGAATCGTCCTGTAAAAGATGTCTCTTAATTAAAATGCTCTGAAAGCCCTCTTCGAATCTTGAAAGATAGAGTGGATTTGGCTTTTCGTTCTGCTTTAAATGTAATAACAAAATTTCTTCTTCATCCTCCTCTTGCAATAGAATATAACTCAACACTGATGCGTCTGCCATGAGGTCCAACTTTTAACTGCTCTAGTCGCTGCTAAGGAATGAGCCTGTCGGCTACATCCGCGACGATTCTAGCCGCCAGAACCGCGAGGCTGCAGTCGCGTGGCTGGAGTCCCACCTTAAGAGTTTTAGTAGCATTTTGAGGTAGCCCACATTTTGTCTTCAGTTTTTTGCCTTTTCAAGAACAATTCTCAAGAAGGCAGACATCTTAACAATAAATATAAGTATCTTCCGCCTAAAGCTCATTTATACTTCAAGATGAAGTATCAAATATCATGTTTGACAAATAATATATATTATAAACGCAGAAAAATGAAGTAAATAGTTAAAATAATAACAGAATCTTTAAAAAGCGTGCTATTCTTACAAAATGTAGATTTGGAAATGATCGTTCTTCGCTGTTAATATAACCACTCATCAAATATGTTTTAGGAAACCATGTAAGTATATGATAACTCTACGAAGATAGTCCCAGAAGTACCTATCAATACTTTTATTTGAAATGCATTAGCCCAACCAACATAAAAGCCGAACTGGATTTACTCCAAGTGAGACTGCTTCTGTTAAAATTACTATACTTCTATCGATTATTTTTAAATTTGTTCTTCACGAAACTGGTCTATCATTGTATTAGCAACTGGCCATCGAGATTTAACATTTTTCTATCTAGGATAAGTTTTTCTGAACGAATTTAACGTCGATAATACTACAAAAAAGTGATTTGTAGTGGTCTCTACGCGTTAATCCGGAGACTAGTTGATAGCTTCAATCATTAATGAAGAAAATGAATGAAATACCTTCGGACAATATAATACGATTGTCATTTACGTTTATTATTTCTATTTTAATATGATTCACAGTAAACTGTGACGACCGTGGGTTCTCGTGACCACTTGTCCGTTTACCTAATACAATAATAACAAATAATGTGTTGTTCGGTTTAATTAATAAATTATCATATAAATAATACACAATTGTTGCGGAAGGAGAAAAACCACATCCGGCTAATTAATACTAAATAATCCCTGGATAATAACAACAGTGTGCAAATATAATAAAACATTATAATAAAATCATTATCGAGCTCATTATCATTGTTATTACAAATAACATAACTACATCATTTTATGCAATTATCAGTAACACCAGTCCGTAACGGTATGTCCCAAATTTATATGTGATACCTGTTATTAGTAATTGTTCGTGACAAAGACAATACAGGGTGAGCGATCGAAAGAATAACCAAAATAGAGTACCTAATATATCCATCATTGAAAATAGAAACGATAAAACTAAGTGATGAAGATCTAGAATCAGAAAGATCCGTAAAAAATCATCAAAAAGGACTCAATTCACCAAACAGTTGCGAAATAATAAGCCTAATTATTTCTCATGAAGACGAAATAATGTTCGTCCAATTATGTTAAATGTATTTTTCTAATTTTTGTCGAAGATGAGAAGCATCCATATTAAAGATCCCAAAAACATTGTAACCGGTTTGAAACCACCATATATTCTTCCATGTTTTATTCAAAAGGCTTAAGGTATCAACCTCTCATCTCCTTGGGTATTTATTTTTCACATTATATAGAGTTAGAAGATATAGAGATTTCGCATGCAATGCAACCTGCAAGATCTGTTGTGTCCCGCCTTTGCACGCGATAGAGTGAACGTGTATACTAGATGTAGTCCTCAAAGTGTTATTAAATGATGTTATTTGAGAATGTTAGTTCTGCACATTCGATCTCGGTCAACCCAATACCCTATTTTGCGGTTATAACTTCGAAGAACAGTCCTGGATATAGACTCTCACATCCAAGTGCTCGGTTCTCCAAATTGTTTGTTATTTCGTTGTATGCTTCTGTCTATTGGCACTTGGAGAACATTGTTTTCTTTTCCTAGTTCATTTTTAGATCTAAGAAGCTTCATATTCAAAAGAATTCAAGGTCAAAATTAACACCACGATGATCTCCTGGGTCTCCAATTATCTCATAAACTGTGTTAATGCGAGAAGTACTGAGCACAAAGGTTGCTAAGATAAAATTTATGGTGTTGAGTCTATAAAATTTTCAATTTCTACATGTTACATAAGAGTAATTACATAGATGAAGGCAAAGAAAACAATGCAAGGAAAATAGGCAATGTCTTAAACAGAGTAATGCCTGTCGTGACATTTTAACTACAATTAAATGCGATGAACTCGTTAATGTCTTCAGAGGAAATCGTTAACGGATTCTACAACTTATAATGAATGTCAGAATAAAGGAACTTAGGAGGAAAATCTTCTGGTTGAGGAATATGCGAGAATGGAAAGGCATACATAGCATTGAGTTGCCGAAAACAGGAAACACCCCGTCATTGTGATTTTTAACATCAAGGGGACCTAACAAGGTACAATAAAAAGTTCATTTAGACATTCCCTAACTACCTTTAACTTGATTATCTTCGAACTACTTGCTTTTATGATTATTTTTCTAATAGTTTCTTTCCAAAGTAAATTGTAAACACCTTCCAAATTGCTAGATCTACAGTCTGGAAGTTGTTAGGATTGGTTCCTATCGATTGATTGATGAAGATGTAGTATATAATAAGATACAGGAAAAATATAACATAATATTTGGCAGCTAAGTTGTGAAACTAATTATTGAAACATGTTTGTTGTATGTCAGGGGTAGATTCAATAATACCGCCAGTTATTACGAACTTATTCAATTTTTTTGCATATTGAATCTTTCAGATCTTGGTCTACATATTCTTCATCTTGTATACTATAGTTTTGATCACAATCTTTGTTGTCCACAATTTTATTTTAACACGCAGCATCTGTTAGTAATTTTTACTATTCAATTATTAAATTTTACTTGTTATATTGTTTAAAATTTAATCACAATATAAATTCAATATAACATTGAAATGTTGATACAATGAAGTAGATTTCGAGTTGTTGATAATGATTCATAGGCATTATTTGTTGTAAAATGAATTCGGTAGACGCAGAGACCAAGGCGCGGTACACCCAGTGGGTGTAATAATCAATGAAACCGTTAATTATGCCCATGACACGGTTATGGCAGCTGGAAGATTAATTGTAATGGAAAGCAACCGGCGTGTCTTTTGGTAAATGTATATCTAAATTCAAGTATTTCGCAATCCTATAATTATACTGTTTGTAATATTTAAATTATAACTCGGTTGAAAAGAAATGTGCAGTACAGTATTCAAAAAAATGATTCAGTGTTAATAGTATTAATCATAGCGGTAGTTTCTAGTCGTGCTATGTGAAATATGTAAGATAATACTAATAAACCTTTTTAATTTTTTGTTTTTTGAGAAGGAAGCATGATTTTAAATCGAAACCAGAACGAACTGTTGACTGGATAAAAGAATAAAACAAAATACTGTAGTTAAAGAAGCTTTCGGAAACTATGGACTGGTCTACTTGATCATGATCTGATTGTTCGTAGTCATATATGATCCTTTCTACCCTATTACGTACCCCATACAAGGTTGTCTACTTTTAATTCTCATGAGGAGCGTAATTGATAAATTTTTATATCTTTCGGCATTTCAGCATTAAAATACGAAAATCGAAAGTTTGTCGGCCATTTGGTTCACCAAGTTACGGAAAAACCGCAGAAAACGAAAAGAAAACCAGCGTATTGCGTTGATGTAGATTCATACTAGGGTTGGAAAGAACAGCATACCGTGTGTTAAATTCATCCAATGCAACAATAAAACTTTATTAATAAAAATCTCGTTCACAGCAATTGTCGGTATTTAGTCTTCATGAAATTCACTGGGAACTGTAATAATTTTTTAATATGAAATATGAGTCTCCGGTACATCGCTGATCGCTATAATAATAATCATTTCTTTAAAACTTCTAAATTGTTTTATTAGCCACTTGGTATGTATTGCTTAAGCTATGAAAACGAAAATCGATATTTCCTTCTTGCACCTAAACAACTCGACACCCAAGCATTCACACTTTTCGTTGCCAGTAATTTTATTCAAAAAGTTGCATGCAGAAAATTGGTAACTCATTTAAATAATATTTCAGCATGTTTACAATAGAATAAATATATGTTTATCTTAAATCACGTGTCGTGAACCGATGAAAATTGCTGTAAAAATCTGTATATAAATGAGATTATAAAATATGATAAGACAAAAATTTATTAACTCTTCATGGACGGATATTATCACTAGATATGCGATTCGGACGTTTTATTATTTGACTAAAGAAAGTAATAATTTTAAAAAACGTCATTTCAAAAGTTTCGAATTAAAGTTGAATATCCGAGGGCTTCTATCGGTACTTTGAGCTGCTAAACTGGCACCTCAAACCTCCGGACTTGAGATCGGCAACAGCGAAGTTAGGCTATTCAGTCTGCTCAAAGTACTGGTACAGGCAGACGCAAATTAAAATTAGAAGGTCAAAAAAATAATAGGTAATGATATACAAGTACCTTGGAATTGAGATAACTAGTTATGGAGACGAAGTAAGAGGACAAGTAGCTAGAGCAAATAATGTCACGGCATGACTTCAAAATGTAGTATAGCGGAACAAACACATGAGATAAAAAACAAAGGCACGATTTACGAAGTGATAATCAAACCTATACATCAGAAAGAAGATCAGAGATATGAAAATTTTCAGGCGGACCTCGGAAAAAACACTATTAGACCGAGAAAGAAGCGAAAATATCTGACAATGGAACGAAGTCGAATGACTGGTAAAAATATAAAGGGATAAATCTCCAATTGGAACATGGAGAAGAGGTCGACCACGAAAGAGGTTGATAAGAAGAGATATCGATGAAGAAACAGGCGTTAGACCTATTATAGATAAATGTAGAAGAAGCAAATGAAAGTAGGAAACAGAATCTGTTATCAATAATTGTATTTATTATATCTTCAACCTTTTGATACGTACATATATTTCTATATCGTCTGGATTTTAGGTCTCTAGCTATAAATTATCTTCTTCTGAATATTATTGCATCTTAAATCAGTGCTGTACGGTGAATGGGTTATCAATTTGACCATCTGGTTGGTTGAAAATTCAATTGCCTGATCAGCACTATCACAATGTCTTCTATGATGTTCTTCAATATATTTCTTTAATTTCTTAAACCTCTTTGATTCTGCTGATAAATTATCTTGATTTCCTATGTGTATAGTCCATAGCCGCAGCAGAGTTTTTTCCAATTTTACAAAAATATTGTATCTTCTTCGAATGTTGTTCAAGGTAATTAAAATTAAAACCAAAATAGAGAAATTGTATCTTACACATACATAAACGTTTCTAAATCTCTTCAAAATAACTTAGAAGCTCTAGAAGATATACTGTCAACCAAATTAATTAACAAATTTGGTTCTAAATGGACCCAGATAACATTGGTTTACAACATATCTATTGCCAAAGAAATTTGAGCTTCTTTTATCAGTTCTTATATAGAGGATGTATTCAGGAGTGTAGACTTTGAAAAATGACGTACCAGAGACCAAAAATAATCATTTTTGCCATATTGGAACGCCAAATTCTATCTATTATCTGTTATTTTAGAACGCCTAAACTGTTTTTGTCTCAACGCATACCCTTTTCTCACCAGATCTAATACAAGTGCGTTTATTGAAAATAAAAAAAATGTACTCATACCATTCCTGATATAAAAAAGGCCAAGATAAAGGAGATGAAAGCCCCAAGTCATAGTTCAACATTGGGATAAGTAATTTGTTAATCAATATTATAATATAAAATGGTTTATAAATTAATGAATTATATTAAAGATAACTTTACAAATTTTACACTCGGCAATGTAAATGTAGAAATGTATCTTTCGCTTTGGCACCGATAATGTCGTTCTAGTCGAAATATTCGATATTCGAATTCGGCAATCAAACGTTCGCGATAACGCTTATTAGCGAAACGTTTTGAATATTTTCGTGGTTTAGAGCTTTATGACCGGGAAATATCAGCACAATCAGTGTTAGTGATAAAACAACCATCAACTATCAGTAAACTGATCAGCGAGCTGCGAAATCATCGGTTTTACTGGGGCAGTTCGCATGACATTCAATCGTAAATACACATTTTAACGCAAAACCTATGCCGGTTTCAACGTGAACATTTACATTTGTTATATTTAGATATAGTTGTGCCGTTTTATGACTTAATTTTGCGTAGCGACACACTTTACTGCTCGATTTGGATAACAAAAGCAGAAATAAATACAATTTATCCCTACCTAATAGTATAAATCAATAAATCAGTGTTTGAAAAAAAAAATGAATTTGTATCTTTAGTTGAGTAAAGTGTATAGTACAGGTAAAATAGGATTAAGACCGAAATTAAATATGGCGCTTCTGATTTTCGAGATTTTCACAGATTTTCCGTCTTAACAAAATTACCGGCACCGTTTTCGAAATTTTGTACCACAAAAAAATTTTTAAGCGTGAATAACTCGAAAACTAAGAGGAGTTCGAAAATACTGACCAATCAAAAAATGTAGAGAACACAATTTTCTACAAAAAAGCTCTACAGTTATTTTTTCGTTGGAGTTACTATTTATGAGTAAATCTCCCTCAACGCTCAAAGCCGGAGCATTTTCGTTCCAGGAGCACATGGAAATTGCTGTAACTCTTGGAAAACTACGTCTTTTTCAAAAAATCAAAATGCATCATGATGGTTAAGATCTCTATTTTCTACTCGGATAAACTAGCATCATTTTCGATTTGGGAAATTTTCGAAAATCTTGCGAAATGAAGAGATGTATTGGCCCATAAGCACTTGAAGTTTCAATGGATATATTTCCATATATTTGCCATATAAACAAGCAAATCCAAAATGAAGTAGATTGTACCTAAATAAGCTAAATCAATGCTGCTTTCCGTATTCTCAAAAGCATAACAACAACACAAGATATTTTTCAGTCTCTGAAGACGATAAGGTGGTTATCGAAACGATTTTGAGAGTTTAAAAGTTTCGAGAAACATGATTCATATTGGAGTAGTCTGAGATACCCTGTAGAGAAAAAAACATTCGTTTCTATAAAATGTACCACTACTGAATTATATATGAAATAAACCATTCTGTAAAGTGGACTTTTGTCTAGGTTAGCGGCTCGTGAAATAATAGTATTTTATTTTGAATGGTACCAAGAACGTTGATGAAATTATATAGTAAATTTGAAATATAAAAAAACAGTGTATTGTATCCACAGCAATACAATGTAAAGATAATATCCATAATTAAGCGATAATTGTATGAAATTAATTTTTTATTGGACATAAGACTCAATTTTTTTAGCAAAAAATCAATTTAATGATCAAAATACTGTTAAACTGTTCATAACCTCATTTAAGCAGTCAAGTTTAGTTGTTTTCGTCTGTATTTTCAATTCTTCAGGTCAAGTTGCTAGTTAGAGAATGTGGGTGCGAGAATGGTTCCAAAAGTACCTGGTCCAACAAAGAAAACACAAAAATTTTGGGAAAAAATATATTTATTTTTTTAACAAACACTTTTCCCAGCGATGTTCAATAAGTTCGATATCCTTTCGATATGAAAAGAATCGTGAAGCTCAAAATAGCCATTGGAACTTTATTTCAGTTAATATTGACCATTGCAATTACGAATATGTGAGCATTAAGTTGATAAAACAACACTTTCTGCTCAGCCAAATGCGACCGTTTTTGCTTAATTTTTTCACTTACACGTTGCAATAATATTCGTCGTTGATAGTTTTTCCTTTTTCAAGATAGTCACGATTATCCCACGCGCATCCCAAGAAACCAACGCCATCCAATATTTTACTGTTGACAAAGATGGAGCAGTCTCTCCCAGAGTAGAATCTAGTTCAGCTTTTGTATTGATTGGGCCGAGGCTTATGGAATAAAAGTATTGAATCACATAACGAAGACCAATTTTTTCCATGTTTTTCGAATTCTCTGGAAACGTTCACTATTCATGGCTGCCAAACAAATACTAAACAACGTGGCGTCTTCAAATTTGAAACATATGTTGTATAGATTTTGTACTTTCTAATACAGTGGCATTTTTCAAGCAACCACTGTCTTCTCTTTGTCAAATCAGGACCATCTTCGTCTTACTGGTTAGACGAAAGAAAGATCTGGAAGACTTAGATCATTAAATAGCGTCTTTAGATTCAACCTAATATCCTACGTCGGAGACTACAGGCATTTAAAAGGAATTTCATTAGTAAACTTTATAGGTAAGCCTAGATCAGCTCAGTTTGGTTTTGTGTATTTGAATTCCCAGAAATCGAAGAACAATCCTTCAAACGACGGACATTGTTTTCAATGGAAATATTACTGAGCAGATTTACGTACAAGTTACAATATTATACGTTTCTTCCATGCATTCTTGAACGAACTTTCCTTCTTTTAAATGATAATACTCGTGGGTATCTTGATATCTTGTCTATGCAAGTCCCAAAAGACGTTTCCGTCACTTGGTTTGAAACGAACGTGTTTTTTTCTCGTGCTAAGTAAACTAAGTTTCACGAAAAACAGAAGCAACGTATCAATCTCAAATTTCTAATTTAATTGAAAAAAACTCCGAATGTGTACTATAAATTGTTGCAAGAGGCCTATGGGGACAATTCTCTATCTCGTCCGCGTGTTTTTGAGTGGTATAAGCGTTTTAGTAAGTGCCGAGAGACCACTGAAGATGACCAGCGCCCTTTGACTGTTTCAACTCCGGAAACAGTGACCAAAATCAACCAAATTATGCAGATCGTCGAATGAGAATCCGGATGATTGCTGAGTCTGTTATCGCCGATAAAGAAACGATTAGAAAAATTTTACACATGACAAAAGTCTGTAAGAAGTTGATGCCAAAAAATCTGACTCCTGACCAAAAGCTCTTGCGTCAACGGGTCTGCTCAGATTTCCTTGGAAGGTTAGAAAGGTTAGGAAAAGATCTGCATTGAAATGGACCCGATGTGAGTCGATGGAAACGGTAAAGCAAAAAACGGCAGAACTCCTAAAGGCTCTCTAAATTGGAAAAACGTATGGAAAGATATGTGGCGAGAGGAGCCGGACCTTGTAGACAAAAACTCTTCGGATTACCACATTAGGCTCCTAATTGTTTTAATTTGAATAATGTATTTTGAGTCTTATTGTGTCTCCAATAAACTTTTGTGTTAATCTGTAATATTTAATTAAAATTAATTATAACAATTCATCTTTAATAAGACGATGAACAAAATTTATCCAGAGTGGTGCATGAATATCCCAATTTCGGATTTTAATCCCACAAGTTTCCAATACGTTATTCAAATTTAATGTGCAACTACATATACTAAAATTATAAACAGTAAACCAACCAAACTCCAGGACGTCGAAACAATAACGTGTATGTAACAATAATGTGTATCCTAATAACAATTCTGTAGTGAGAAGAGCGACGATATTATTAGCCATTGACTTAGCGAGGATTTCTCCTCATTGTTTCAGTTATTATTGTGTTCTGTCATTGCACCGCCCGAGAGCTTTTGTACAATTCCAACACAAGAAATATGCCGATGGAATGTCCCACTATATGTGTATCAGAATGTTGTTTGGTAATATTTGTTTGGCCATTCCATTTGGGTCGTGTAGATGTGTTCACTGTTTTGTATATATATATATATATATATACGTATATGTGGCCGCAATACCGCAACCACTGCGATGGATATTAATCATTGCGGTTAGTAATCATATTTCTATATTTATATGTTGAAATTTCGATCTAATATTGATTTATTAATTATCTTCTTCAATTAATACATATATTTATATTAAGTTTAATAGTCCGGTCAATCTCAACGATTCGACGAGAATGAGTTCATATAAATTATTTTATAGGTTAGAATTCGAGTTAACTTTGAGGTCGCCGTCTAGCAAAGACTCTTCCACGAGGAATAGGACTGTCTATCTAACCAAATCTGTGTTTTCCGACATGTTAACCTCACTTCATTAGTTCAATGAAGAATTGATAGTAGATTGTAGTCTCAATTATCCCGTCTAAACCGGCAGCACCAAGGTCGGAAAATGATTCAAACGACGTTGAAAATTAGTTAATTATATCGAAAACTTTTCAAATACATAGCTGAATTAAAACAGAACTGAATTAAACAAACTAAAACAACTAAAAGAAAAATCATAACATATATTTTACAATACGTAGATAATGTAGATAATCACCGACTGTACAATGCTGTGAACAATGTAACCAAACTTAGGCAAAGCTCCATAGAAGATGTTAAAGTTAGTTCTAGACTAAACTTAATATGACCATTGTTGTACGTTTGCTGTGATTTGTAACTTCACAAAATTGGATTATGAGAAGTTGATGAAAATAGACCGTTCTATTCCTTATGAAGGAGTGATCGTTTGGAAGATGCCTACCACGTAGCTGCATCCGTTGGTAAACTACAGATACCATCACGGCACCATCACACCAAGTCGTCGAAATTCATCTACCTGTTAAGAATCCCGCCGACTTTTAAATGTATTTTTTTGGTACTAAAAGCTTTTGAGCTGCTAACATAAATCGCCAAATTAGTGATGTTTGTGGACAAAATATTCTGTAAGAGGAAATGGGTTAGGGTCTACAATATGGCCGCATAAACCAACACGATGAGGAAACTTAGACATAGTAATTCTAGAATGTCTATTCTACGAATGTTGTCTTCCAATATTAGACCAAGATACAAAGAAAGTTACGTGAATGTGAATATTTGAGTACTATGTACACCGTGACCCCAAAAACTTCTTTCTTGATGCGGGTATCTCAGTGTTTATGTCTTTAATTGCCAAAGATCTCTTCGTCTTCTATTTCAACGCACTCAGGTGTCTCACATTTCGAGAGAATGTGGATAGATGTTTGGTACTCTCTGCAATAGAATCTACACGCCGCATTATCTGCTAGCGTCTTCAGGTGTTTATTGGATTTTGCTCAATTGGTTGATTCTTCAAAGTACAATTTGAGACCTGCTCCATTGCACAAATAGAATAAGAAACTGTGTAAAGTACAGCATGAAGTACGGAGAACATCAATGGAAAGTGTGCAGCGACTTCAAAGTCATAGGTTTGTTATTGGATGCACTAGGTGGTTATACCAAATATTCTTGTTTCCTTTATAAGTAGGTTTACGGAGTTAGGAAGCATGATTTTATAAGAAATGTTTGGTCTATTGGAAAAAAGTCAAATATAAGTCGTTGGTACTTGGAAAAAAACTTTTTTCTTCTCCCTTTAAAGATTAAACTAGGACTTTGAACTTTGTAAAGGCGCTAAAGAAATTGATGCATTCTGGTCTTGAAAGAACATTCTTATTGTTATTTATGACTAACAATTAAGTATATAAAGAATAATTAATAGATTTCAACGTGTAAACTAGTGACATCGAATATTTTCTTTTGGATTTCAATAGTTCGAGCGAAACTATTAAAACTTTTCGTACTTCAATGTCTCAGGTAAGTATCAGTCGAGATCGTTTAACTTTTGAATCAGGTCAAGTGAAATTTTCGAATATATATACCTATTTATACTAGATATTAAATTAGGACGAGTCATAAGTTATTTTAATGCAAAAAATTTATGTATATGAATTCATATAATTACTGCGTGTTTGTGACATGCCCAAAGGAGCGAATGAATCAAATTTTATTAGTGGACGCGTTGAAAAGACATCTAAGAGATCATTAAATTGGCCGCAATTCAACTACAGTGTCATTAGTGGAACTGAGAAGTCACTTTAAAACATATTCGAAGTTGTTATGATTCGAGTAAAATAATACTTTAGATCGAATGCCAATATTTTCGAGATAAATTTACGGTTTCCGTTAAATCAGTGTAATTTTCAATTTATAACTTTGAAGAATATGACAAAAATTGAGAAACTAGCGCAATACGCGGTTCTCCAAATTTTGGAAACGTTCTGTAACTAATTTCGCGATCAATTACGAAATATTTATGATTTTATGAGATTAAACTATTTGAAGCAACTGTTAATTGCCATTAAATTTGTATTCAGTTTTGACCACACAATTAATAATAATATGATGTTGTCAGCTGTTAATCCTCAGGGTGTTCACACTATTCTTTCAAACCCTTTGCTGAATTGGGCAGAACATTCGCAAAGTAGATGCTCTGCTGACCCTTAGCTTGTTCGCAGAACCTTCAGTTTTGGTGTTTATTTTCAAAACATTTCAGAAATATTGAAGAAAATCCACAAAACGTCAAAATAGATAGTCAACTGAAAGTGCGCTGGCTAGCAGACTTGTAGGCATTTCAAAAAGTGTGTTACATCGCATACTAACTGAAAATTTGGACATGAGTAAGCTGTGCGTTATGAAGATGTTTCCATCGAGTGTTTGTCAATGTTTCACAGAAATAAAGCCAAATTATTAAGCCGTTACATAACCACGGATAAAACGTGGGTCCATCACTCCGCACCCAAAACCAAAGAACAATCAGAACAAGGATTTAAAAGGGAGAACCGGCTCCAAAGAAGGCAAAGATCGTTTAATCTGCAAGCAAGGCCTTGGCTTCGTTTTTTGGGAAGCGCGTGGGATAATTTTCATTGACTATCTTGAAAAAGTAAAAACTATCAACGACGAGTATTAAGCGAATTTATTTCTACTTTTGAGTGAATAAATCAAGCAAAAACGCGCATTAGGCTGAGAAGAAAGTGGCTGTTTCTTCAAGACAACCAAAATTAATGAATGTCGGCAGTTACTTTTGAGGAGCGCGACAAATCTTTTCATAAAAAGGATATCGATCTAATTGAACATCGCTGGGAAAAGTGTATGAAGCTAAAACGAGATTTTGTTGAAAAATAAGTATATACTTTTCCGATATTTTGCGTTTTCGTTGTTGGACCAGGTGTTTCTGGAATTTCAAGCCCATCAGTTGGCTTAAAGCCAGAAGTGACTACACGACTTCGATGATAAGATAATTCCATTTCATTTTCTTATAATTTTCATTTGGAATTATTAGGTAAAGATGATTCCTTGCAGATTGTCACCGATCATGTCTAAGATTAATGAACTATTTCCCAATCTCTCGATAATAACTTCAAAGAGAAAACACAAAACTTTCTCAAACTTTTCTAGCTTATACGGTAACGAATAATTGATAACGTACCGGCGATACAGAATATCTAACAAAGTTCGATTGCCATCATGTATATTTAAGCACGAACATCCTCATTAGTGAGAAAAGTAGAATTTTTCTCACTTGTTCTACAATATAACATGTTTCGGAGATTTTCAACGCTTTTAACAAAAAATCTTTATACGAAAAATATAAAAATGTCGTAGGGGGAGTTTGAAATCAAAGTTAAAAAACGTTGCAATAGATTGAAAGTAGTCTAAAGGTTTCGCATTTATTATTTTTAACTTATTATGCATTGGTTCTAGTAAATAAATACAATGGAAGTAGCTTAGATTATGGATGCCAGTTCGACTAACCGCGCTCTAATATATTCTAAGATCTAAGCAACTTGAACGTGATCTTTGAAGTGCCGGTTTCCGCCTACGTGATTCTTGTAACCGTCTCAAACCCCAAGTGCGAGTTCGTCCAGCTCTAGGTGCTGAAGATTGGAAGAAGCCTGAGTATTCATCTGAAACGCCAAACGGGGTTGGAAAGGCAGAGCTCGAAGCGTACAGCAAATCTGCAGCTCTTACCGACGATGTTCTCCAGCAAACTGCAGGTAGGCTGTGAGCTTAGGAAGCATTGGACATCCTGGTGGAGCAGTTTGACAGCTTATTTCTTAAGCTTCATTGTGATTGTTGTACATTGGTGACGCTATATAAAGATACACGAAATCTACAAGTTTTATTAGAAGAATCATTTATCAATATATGAATTTTTAGGTTGTGTTCCGTTTAGTTTCGTTCCGTATGTTAAGACCAATCGATTTTTACGAAGATTAACAAAGCATTTCAGTATAAATCTTACTGTATTAATGAGCATTTCAGTTTGATTTGTATCAATTATTTCCGCTTCTCTTAAAGAGAGGTTATAATGAATTGAATTCAATGTTCTCTATTTATTCTGAATTATAGATTTAATTTCAACTCATTCGAGTCTTCCTTCAAATAATTGAAGTTGATATTGATTATTTAATTAATTAAAATATCTTTCGGTGATACATTATAAATAATTGTGCGTCGTTGTGGTCACCCCATTTATATTCCAAAACAGATAATCCGATCGTATTTAGTATGTGTATTATCAAATGTCAGCCGATCGAAAGGGTTATACGGTAGATATAATTCAGGGATATACAAAGAATATTTGTCTTTCTCCATTTTCACAATTACAAATTTGAAAGATTGATTACATTAGTAGAATTGAAGACCTTGACAAAACAATTTAATTGAATCGGATCGTAGGGAAAACGATGGAGATGGAGGGAGAGATTCTCATCAGTCGAGGTTAAAGCCTCGATGAACTAAGTGCATAGATTTCAACGGAGAATTTGCTGACAATGGTTATGGAAAAATGTCTTGTTAGAATAGAAAATTCACAGACCTCCCTCATAGATGCTGATCCTGACAAATGTATTAAGTGTTTAGATCCTTCATAACAAAGCCAATTGATCAATTACATGGAACTGAAACTTTTTGATCTTTGGAGACAGAAAAGGGTTTTATATCTCTCCAAATATATCACCATGAAGTAGCCCGAGGTCAGGTTTACATCACAAAGAAGGGCTCGTATGTGTTTGGTGAAATATAAGATGATTTACTTATTTTGAAGTGCTGCAACTTGGATAAACTGTTAATGCAGATGAATAATTGGATGAAAAATACAATATTTATCATCACAGGCCGTAAAATATAAACATTAATTTAAAAAAATGACAGTAAGGACAGTGAAATTACGTATTCATGAAAAAATGTTTCTAAAATATGTAATGTAGTTATTATTGAATACTGAGGATACTAGAAGATTTAGGATGTATTTGATTATTAAATATTTTAAATAGAATTTCGTTGGTAAAAGTGGTTTTGTTGAAATATCAACATTTATAGAGCAAATTTTCGATTAAGTTTTTATTTTCATTTCCAGTCTACAACTCTCCGTAGATTATGAAAATTGTGATAACATCGTACTTTTTTCGGGAATTATACACTTTCACGGTCACCTGGTTTTTTGGCTCTAGAAAATCGAAAAATGGATGAATTTTAATGATCTTGGTCTCAAAATGTTCCATTTTACAGCGGATTTATAAAAAAAATTAGTAGAAATAGCTGGAATGAAAATTTCTCGTAGTTTTACTGTTTTAAATCATAAAAAAAAAACGGTTTTGCAAAATAATCCTTTACAAAAAATTATCTCATTATCAGATAAAGTTCTTATATTTTTTTTTGTATTCTACATAAATTAATAAACAATTTAAAAAAAATCCAAAAAGAATGATTTTTTCAGTTTTTATAGCTTAAAATGAGAACGATGAAAAACAATCAATTTTCGTGAATAGTTTCGTACTATATTCTTCAATTTTAATAGTTTTCGAACCATTAAAAATCGAAAAATAGATAAATTTTATAATTTTTGTCTGAAAATGTTCCATTTTACGACGAATTTATGAAAAACACGGGGGCAGTGGCTGAATTTGCGGTTTTTAATAGTTTTAAACCTTAAATAGTAGAAAGCCTTTTATTTTTTTCAAAATATTCATTTTTTTATGTAATTTGCGAAAAAAAATATACGAACTTGATTCCACGACGTCAGAAACAGTTACGAAGGATTATATGTAGAAAGTCATTTTTTTTGCATTTAAAGTCATGAAACTGTAAAAAATGTTTATTTTTTTTTAATTTTCGTATTTTTTTTATAAATCCGCCGTAAAATGGAACATTTTGAGACCAAGATCATTAAAATCCATCCGTTTTTCGATTTTCTAGAGCCAACCCAACCTAACCTAACCTAACCAAAAAACCAGGTGACCGCGAAAGTGTATAATTACCCTTTTTTTTAATAGAATACATTTTAGGCTGTAAAATACCGAAAAATTGACTTTTTTGTAATTTTTTTTTTCAAAATATTCATTTTTTTATGTAAATTGCGAAAAAAAAATATACGAACTTGATTCCACGACGTCAGAAACAGTTACGAAGGATTATATGAAGAAAGTAATTTTTTTTGCATTTAAAGTCATGAAACTGTAAAAAATATTTATTTTTTTTAATTTTCGTATTTTTTTTCATAAATCCGCCGTAAAATGGAACATTTTGAGACCAAGATCATTAAAATCCATCGATTTTTCGATTTTATAGAGCCAAAAAACCAGTTGATCGCGAAAGTGTACAATTACCCTTTTTTCAAACTATTTATAATTCAACTCATTCAAAATTTATTTTGGTTCAATTGTGTTTGTTTCCAACCGATTTTTGCCTTCCGAAATATATTAGAACGATTTGGGGATAGTGATAATTTCATACCAAATTCATTCATATTTCAAGTAAATATGTTGAGTACGCCACTGTGGAAACAACAGACGCTGCTACAGTAATTATTTTTATTATTTTAATATCCCGAGAAGAAAATGGGTTCACGGTCGTTATCATTAAATATGATAACTTTTATACCGAGTCCATTTGTTCATGATTGCTGTGTAATAATATACATTTTAATACATGTAAGTATCTAAATTACATATTGTTTTTATTTACTCGTCTTCGTTTTTTAATGTTATAAAATTAAAGCCACACACTTACTATACAGATAGCAGCAACTTGTTTTTATTTTGTGAACTGTAAAACCAGAAATATAAACATTAATCAGCCTCTCTTTCGATTTGAAACATTAAGTAAATTTCTTTTATATCGCATACAGAACTTATATTCATTAAGTCATGACTTTAGTAATTATTTCAAACGGAACACACGAGCGCAACAAAAATAAGGAGAATATGGGGTTATCCGGCGTTTGTTCTCCTACACTCATGTGATTATTTTTATCGTGTTAAAAAAAAATTCTTTCCGAAGTTTTGAAATCTTGAAATTTTAAAGTGGAATGACATTCACATGACAAAATAAGAATATAAAACACAAAATAAATAGAGTGAGTTTACTACTTTGGAACTTCTGTGACAGCTAAAAAGAAGAAGAAAAAAGAGAAGAAGAACTTTGTTACCAAATTTGTGAAATGCAAGAATAAAACTTCAAATGATATAGAGTGGAAAAAAGAAACTAATATTGTTAATTTTGACTCTCCTTAGAAGAATGAAGTTTTGAAAAATGTGATGCAGATACTTCATCGTTTAGGAATGGCGATGTAGTAAAAGTGTGAAGCTGATGTTTGAGGTTAAGGTAGGGCACTCCTAGGTATACAAAAGTTTTGTTGTTCGAGGATTTATCAAGTTAAATTAAGAGATAAGTAAAATAGTATCGATGCAGTGAATTTATTAATATGATTCAAAGAGAAATTAAGTGTAGTGTTAAAAACATAACCTCCATAGTTGGAAATTGATTCCCTAGTAAAACAAGCGAATGTTTCGAGAGTGCAACGAATCGGGAACAGACAGAAAAGAGGTAGATGCAGAAAAAATAATAATAACCGACGTACGAAACAAACTTAGATGGTATAGAGGATAGGAAAAGGACATAAAGATATGAGACTACATACAACAATAGAAACTAGAAATCGGAAAGCAGAAAACACAAAGGATGATAAAAAATGTTATAAGGAAAATAAATGAGAAGTGAAGAATAAAGAAGCGGTTTAAGATGTTTAAGTGGCGCTTATAGCTTTTCGATTTAATTGCCAAATCTCTTTAGGCATTTATCGAAAGCAGCCTTTATAATATCGATCTAATTGAACCACGACTCGTCAAATATTTTCATATCAGTCCTAGCTCTGGACTTCCAATATCTTCTATATAAGTAAAAAGTATTCTTTCTTCACCACAAACCTTCATCTGCGAACTTTGACCACCTAGCGATATACTAGCTGTTCAACAAGTAGCGCTCAGTATCCATACTGGAGAACTAATATTGTAACCGTATAGTACCTAGATGGAGCTCTTTCTCATGAAGTGGTTTTCGACCTAAGTCGAAGGATATATAACTGGTGTAATCAACTGATATTAAATTGGGCGCCATTAGATTTTGGTGGAACGTAAATCACAAGAGAAAAGCTGAAAAACTAACTCTAGACTTATATATGTTACAGATCTTTCGAATTTATGTTTTTTCATCTTTTTATTGTAAAAAATGTAATGAAATTCATTTTATTTCGTTGAAAACACATTTTTATTTATTATTTAATAATATATTCTTGTGAACTCAATAGAATAGTTGGGAGTTGCTCCTACAAATAGCCACAGCGAAAAGGTTAAAAATAGTTTTAAAAGGGGTTATTCCTCAGAGTTTATTAGTTAGGAAATGAATTTCAAAATTCCAGCCAAATTTCAGTTTACCTTCAGTCTCTGAAGAGGTTAACCTGGTGATCGAAACGCGCGTCATACAGTATAATTGTTATTTCAGAAGTTTCAACTTGGTTATGAAAATTTGAACAGTTTCTTTTAGTGATTCGTCATAACTAAAAAACTGTTTGTATCGTCTCTCTTTATCAATATAAGTTTATTTTTTCGGCACTTTCAATTTTTAAAATGAACAAAAACGAAACGAATCTCATTTTATGTGAAAGTCGCAGACGTGTCATTATTGTATTAAGTTTATGGCTGCTCCAGATAATTACATCGGAGTTCGTTATTTTATCCTTATAAAATTTGGCTATATCAAATTCCCAGACGTGAAATTATAGTTCATAATAACATTCCGAAGCCAGTAATAGTGAAAGACCACCGATTCTATATATAGATATAGTAGATTATCTTTATTACCCCCTGTTTTTGCAGTGTCGCTTTCGCCACTTTTTGTTTTAAAAGAAAAAACTCCGTTTGGAAGTAATTTTTAACAACTTTTAATCACGTATTGGGCGAGTTAAAAGTATCTAAAACCAGAATGATTTAAGTAGAAAATAATTTTTTAATGCAACTCAACACCAATAACTGATTATCGACTTCTAATGAAACAGCAAAAAATGTAGGACAAATAAAAGAAGCCTTAAACCCAAGTACTAAAGATGTTCAAAGCATAACATCAATAGTTTAAGTGAATGACCAAAATATTCCAAGTAAGAAGTTGTTCACTTTGATGACATACAACAAAGAACTCGATTGTAATTTATTATTATTATATTTATTTATCTAAATGCTACAAGGTAGTTATTGAGCTTGGAGCCCCTCAATCTCTGACAAGGGGAAACAAATCTCACGTGTTGACAACTACTCTAAACTGTAATTAAAAGAAGCATGATTCCGATCACATGGCAGCGGACATACCAAAAGGAGGTTAAGACATAAATTGAAAAACACTTGAAATGTTTTGGGCTAGTTATGAGGCTTGATATTTGGGTACCTTGCGAATTGAAAGGAATTCATTTAACACAAAGATCAACATTTGCGATATACACCTTAATTCGACCTTTTCTGGAAAAGAATAATCCTTGGTGATAATAAATGGGTCCTGTACAGTAACAGTTCGAAACTGGATGAAGCAATCAAAGAAAAACGTACAGAATTGTCAAATAGGAAAGGTTTAGTGTTCCACCATGATAATGCAAGGCCTCGTACATCTTTGGCAACTCCTAGGAAACTATTGGAGCTTGGCTGGGAAGTGATATCACATCACCCATACAGCCCCCCATTTATTTCAAAGTTTGCAGAATTCTATGACTGTTCAAACTTTCACAAATGACCTTCAATTGCATTTGGTTCATATTTTGTGATCGTGGAATCATGAAGCTAAAAGAAAGATGGTCCATTGAGCAAA
The DNA here is from genome assembly GCF_026230105.1 of Diorhabda sublineata. Classification (NCBI taxonomy): domain Eukaryota; kingdom Metazoa; phylum Arthropoda; class Insecta; order Coleoptera; family Chrysomelidae; genus Diorhabda; species Diorhabda sublineata. Next base: position 33,112,489 of record NC_079479.1, read on the forward strand.
ATGGAAAATATATAATTGATTGAAAACTATTATTTATTTAAAAAAAAGTGTTTTAATTTATAATACAAAAACGAAATTAATTTTTTGCCAATGCATATTTTAAGTAAAATTTCGGTTTATCTGGTTTGCGAAATCGTATTTTGAAGTGATTCTAATGCATTAAAAGAGTTAATTTCATGTCCCCATCCAGTTCATCTCATATAAATACAGGGTAGTATGAAATTATTGATCCTTGAAAATTCTGTTCATAAACATATTTTGCTATTCTTTCACGTATTTCCCTGTTTGTTTTTTTCGAGAAATATTCATTCCATCCATAGAAATTAAACAAACGCAGGGAGAATAATTGCTAAAAAATACAAAAAAGATCATAAAAAATACGTATGCAATTTTTTGCGATGAATCCATTATTGAAGAGCTGCCGTTTCGAAAAGTGTGTAGCATTTAATAATAACATGTCTATTTACAAAAAAAGCAATTGCTTTTTCTGGCACAAAATTCAAACGGATACTGAACAAATTCAATAAAACATATTTCTGAACGCGAGATACATTCGTGGTTTTTTTTATCCAATCTAAAACACTGTTCTTGCTGTCTTTATAAAAACAAAATTTGGATGAATGATAATTTATTTTACTTTATTATGTTTATTTTATTTGGAAAGCCTTTGTTTGATGAAAGCTCTCGTAAAAATTGGGTTTTATTATTACAAACAATATTCGAGTCCAATTAAATGTATATAAATATTTTTTTCGATCATATTTGTTTAATTTTTTCGGTTCATACAAATTAGAAAACTGATAATGTCTATCCTACTTTTTAACCCAAGGATTATGTAATAATAAATATAATCAGTAAACGTGTAAATGCTATTGAATTTTAGAAAATTTCCAAAGGAACTGACGGATATTGAACAGAACTAAAAAATCGTTAAAAATATGGAACTGCGGTAATCTCCAAACTTAATTGGTATCTACAAGGTCTGAATAAACCAACTCTTATCACCAGCTAGACGGCCATGCTTAGGATCAATTTTTGACCGCCTCAAATAATCTTCAACGATTCACATTCGATGTTGTTTTTGCTCTGAAATGTTTTTTGAAACCATTTTTGTGCAGAGCTTTCTCATCGCGAAATCTTAAGTTAAAATATGCCTGACGACAGTTTATTGTTAATTCGTTCGGTTCAAACGACAATTATCTTGTTCCACATTGATTCAAAATGTCGAGTTGAAAGTATAAACATCGTTCTTCATTGCTATGGAGCCCATATTACATTCGAAATATCTACCACATCCGGTGTGGGCCGGTAATTCGAGTGCAAATATATTAGATGACAATGGAAGTGATTGAATTCAAATCGATTTCTTGTGATTCTTCTTCACTTCAAAAAAATACACCACATTTAGTTAACCAAGCCGAATTGAATCATCTTATAAGAGATTTAAAAACATCAAGATCTAAAGCGGAGCTTCTTGGTTTGTGCTTACAACAATGGAACTTATTACTGCCAAATACAACAAAAGTTACGTTTTTCAGAAATAAAACAAAGTTTACTCAGAATTTTTCAGAAGAGCAGGTGAGTATTGTTATTATACTGATATCCCGAGACTTTTTAAAGCAATTAATCTAGAGAAACTGAGACTGAAGGTAAACAATCTCTGAAGACGATAACTTGGTTATCGAAACGCGCGTCAGACAATGTAATTGTGTTGGTGTAGTGGTGATATAAACAGTGTATTCAGTAAGGGAAACGCCCTCCTTATAATCCCGATTTGACGTCATGCGACTATTATTCATTTGGTCCATTCAAAGAGGTACTTAGCGGACTGCGATTCAAAAGAAATGCGGATGTAGAATCAATCATGCGCGGATTGTCGAAAAATTGGTCACAAGTTATAGATAAAAGCTTGTAAAAACTAAGAAACAAACGTACAAATAAATAAATGAAGATACAAACACACTCAAGGCATCCAAAAGCTTCTGGAGAGGTGACATAAGTATGTACATTGAGGCGAAGACTATTTAGAAAAACTGTAAAAAATTTTGGCTCTGTAAATTTTACAAAATTCGGGTTTATATTTGAACCACCCTCATAGTAAGACAGCAAATTTAGGCGTGGAAAAACCCAAATTGGTATTTAACATGTAGGAGCCAATGTGTGGTAATTAAGAGAATGAACTTTGTTATGACATTTTTAAGAGCAGATGGAGAACACCACAATTGGTCTGTCAAGGTTTCAATGCACATATTAGTCATTCCATCTTGATCTAATCTAATCTAATACAATGTTTTTAGGTAATTTATTATTGTTAATTCTAGGGTACCAAAAAATAAACAATCTACAGATATCAGCAGAATTATTTTTTAAAATGTTGTCTGGTATACTTGATTAAATATTTTGATGGAGTGAAATTGCTATTTTAAGATTTTATGTCGGCTGTAAAAAGTGTCTTGCTACTGAGTTTACCATAAATTAAAAAAAATGAGAACAGATAAAATTATAATATTTGCAGAGGTTGAAATAACATGAGTGAAATGATCAATTTTCGAGTTTTGCGGAAATAGCTTTAACGTTGTATCGAGAGTATTGGAATATGTCTAAAACAGACATTTGTCAGTTTTATTTAATGTCAAGCTACTGCTTCTCTATGAAGATTCGAAAGTTTTGGCTTTTACATTATTTTATATTTGTCTAAAGTAAAAACTAGAGAAGGTATCTACAAAAATTTCATATTCTAGGAGTGAAAATTTAATTTTTTGAAAACTGATTTCTGTTCTACGCTTTTGAGCTAAGATAATAGCTAGGCAGTGGCGTACGCACTAAGAGGTTTGTTTAATACATAAATATATTCCTAGTTTCACATAAATATTGAAAGTTAATGATAGAAACGTTCATTTCGTTATGATTTTTTGCATCCTTGGGACAAAATTGATAAGTCCTCATTAAATTGTAGTTAATTGGACGTAATTACTTGCTTAAAATTAGAAAAAATGTTTACCTTTACTTATTTTTCGTAAACCAAAATAAAAAAACGTGATCAGTTTCAATAAATACTATCCAGAATCTACAAAATTCATTTTCTTTCACTTTTCATCTAATCATTCTTCAAATTTTTTGATTTTTTAGGTGTTATTTCTACTTTTTTATGTAGTCGAAAAAAACTTTCACAAAACTCACGTCATAATTGATGTTTTATACGATAAAAAAGGAACAGAGCTAAATCATAAGCTGTGAACATAATGGAAAATGAATTAATAAAAACATAATTGTTATAATGTATTTCATACGCAATTAATGACTTAATTTTAAATTATCCAGTGATGTAATTTTTGTATTACACTGACGAAGGTTATATAAAATAGAATATTGTCTTAAATTATACAAGACTACATCCTTTTTTAGAATAATTGACTAATTATGTATAAAGAGTAAAGTTGCGCTCTCATAATTCTTGAACATAGACAATGATATAAAAACTGTTTCATATCAAACAGAAATTAGACATTTTTCCTGAATACCGACAAAATAAACTAAAAAATATTTATTTGTGATTATAGATTTTCCACGGTTCAACAAAACTGACAACTATGTGAAGTTTATGGTGCTGATTGCTTAACAGAAAGCACGTGCTAGAATTTGATATAAACAAATCCGTTATGGAGACTTTTCCCTCAAAGATTAGCAACGTCGGCCTACTGAAGTTGATGATGACCAAATTGAAGTTATATAACTGTTAGAGAGATTACGAAGAGGCTACATGTATCGCACACATAAATTGAAAAACTCTTGGGTTCGTTAAAAAGCTTGGTATTTGGGTACGTCACGAATTGAAAGAAATTCATTTAGCACAAATGCCATATGCACCTTAATCGAGTTGAATCCGACCCTTTCATGAAAAGAATCTTCACTGGTGATGGAAATTTTTTTTAGGTGTTTCCAAGGAACCAATTCTGATGTTAACTGTCAATAATCGATGAAACTGGTTGAAGTAATCAAAGAAAAACGTACAGAATTATCAAATAGGAGAGGTTTAGTGTTCCACCATGATAATGCAAGGCCTCACACATCTTTGGCAATTCGTGGAAAATTATTGAAGTTGGGTTGGGTTAGGCAGCCGTGATCTGGAACCATCTGATTACCATTACCAAACAAATGATGATGACCTTCAATTTTATGAGCGCGGAATGATGAAGTTGAAAGAAAGATGGTAAAAGGTCATTGAGCTAAATAGAAAATATATAATGGATTCTTTCTTTTATTTCATACTACAAAACCGAAATTACTTTGTCACCAACCAATAATACATAATTTTGGTATCAATAATAAAAAAAAATGAAAATGACTGATTTTTGCTTTATTTATATAACTATTTAAATTAGTTTTCTTTATAATAGACCAACACAGGAATTCCCTAATATGTTTTTATCCGAAAATCCTCGAAAACGTTGACCTTCACGCACAATTTTTCACAACCATGACTTCCAAGCAGATTTTTCATCAACAGAGAGAAGGTTTTCAAACTAATAATCATTCATAATTTTACGGATTTGTGGGCCAGCTAAAATATACCCTCTTCCAGTTTTCCATCTGTAATTTTTGTAAATACTGGAAAGTATCACTGTTTTTGTCGAAAGTTTTCCCAATTTGATGTGGAAAGTGGGTAGAACGATATTATTGGGAGCAACAAACAGCTCGTGTCCAATTCTCATTCCGTATAGACCATCCTTTTCTTTTTTATTTATAGATAGATAAAAACTGTCGTGTAGTATGAGTCTATTCAATCTATACAATTTTATTTTTTCGTACAAATTGGAGTACGCAGCTTATAAATGCTAAATAAAATCCTATGGATGACGTGCAGCTTTAATTCCATAAAATTAACTACAGGATTATTTTAATACACATTAAGTATTAAATTATGTGTCATAAATTCAAATGGCAACAATGGTTATATATAACTGAAGGCGCGGAGGCGAGAGAATGAGACAGAGTGAGAGCGCAATATAATACCGAGCAGGGTTGTGAATATTTTTGTTAAGAACAGGTTTTATCTCAGACACCATGGACGTTATTTATTTTTGAATAATATAAACATATACATATATTTATATAGAAATGTTTCTTTGTAGCGAAGAGAATATTACAAGAACTGCAGAATCATAATTCATCAGAGGATAAGTCTGGTGGGCAGAGATGGACTTGACAAACAATCAAATCGAATCAAAAATTCATACAAAAACGAACAGATTTGTATATTTTTAGTCTTGGCAACACTGTATGTGATTTACTATCATTGATATGTCTATCCTAACATAATCTTAACAACATTACAGTGAGATTAGTGTCGTTAGAAGTTAATTTAAAAATATATTCCTTAGTGAAAATTGGTATTCTTTCTCCAGCTCCAAAAGAGCTTCAATTTATGGTAGCTACTAACTATTTACATGGCCAAGCTATTTGAGTACGCGGCTGTTGGTAAATTCTTTTCAATACGCTTTGATATATCCCACCACTTTTATTGCGTTAAGGCGTCAACATCCAGATTCGTCGGTCGCGGGTTCAAATCCTCTTCACGTCATAATTAAATAGTTATTTGTATGACAAGGACTGAAAGTGTTACAAAAAAGTAGTATTTTAACAGCGGCGTACACAACATTTTTTAGACGACGTATAAGATCCAAAACTTTTTCAATTACACTGAGAAGAAGAAAATAAATAATAGAGAATTATAAACATTTTATTTTTAGAACAATATAATGTACTAAATGATATTTGCAATGTCAATATTAATTTATTAATTATTTGCAAAAAGTAATGTTGATTGCACGTCCAGGACAATTATTAATATTTATTGGATTGGATGCAGATGGAGTATGTATATCTCTACTAGATGTTGATGGAATTTCTGTAGATGTGTTTGTGATTTCGATACAATTTGTTGATTGATTCGTAATTGTGGTGGAAAAAAGTATTCTGTTAGCAATTTCAATCTTGTTTGTTATTGAGTCATCGATATAAGCTTTGAGGTTATGGAAAATCATCGAAGTAAATATGTCAACTGTCAACATCGAAGTGGCTAGAGTCACAGGAAGTTAAAGTTGTGTACTCCAGAGCGTCCCGAAAGTGTTTTGCAGAACGGAACTGTCACTTTTACTACATGGAACGCTCATGGGGTCGTTTAAAAAATTGTTTTTTTTTTGTTTGGTGTACTTCAAAAGAGAATTTTTTTTAGTTGTTTTAAGCTATATTTATTGAAATTCAGTCCCGAACTGTATTTGACGATAAGTTACCCGTGGGTATGAATGCAATGCAGTGGTTTACAAAACCTGAGAAAACTATGTCATATTAGCATATTTTTTTATAAATTTACAACAGACAGCTTCAAATGAACAAAAAGTCTCGAATGTTAATTTTTCAAACCGTATCAACAACAAAAAGTCTAAATATAACAAGTAATGAAAAACATTAGATATTCATCGATTTAAAAAAGGCTTTTAACCTTAACAAATAAACACAAAACATTATAATTCTTTTCCCATTGTGTGGTATATTAGTTTATAGGAAAGACGGTAAAAGTTTTGCTTTGTTTTTAATGGGTATTCTAAATACCATACATTAAACAAAGATTACGGCCGTATCGGTACATTTTTATGAATAATCGTTGTAGCGTTTATTTAATATTTATATTTTATGAAAGCAACGGTTGCGTAATTAAATTAATTCAATGTCTTTTCATCGAAATATATAAATCATCATCATGCAATCGTTAACGGTGAGAAGTGGAATGGCGCCTAGTAATGGCTTCAAATGTAATAAAGTTCAACGTTCGTGCAGGCAAAAAAGAAGGTACATTACTTGCGATATTGGCTTAATGTGAGAAAAACACAAATTCAAAATTCTATAGACCAGTCAATGAAGTTTAAAACGTGATAACAAAATTTTATTCTGGCTATGCATATTTCTGACAAAAATACAAAAAATCAAGAAGTGGAAAGCGTAGTCCATCTACTGCTAATACGCATGGTCAATTTTTCGCGACACTTTTTCAACTAGGAATTGTTTCAATCAAAACTGACCACTGTCATCATGACACTTGATGGAGGGCCAAATGAAAACTCGCGATATAAAAAACTTATACGGCTTAAGTGACATGATTCCGTTGCGTGGTTTTCAGCTACCAACACCTTTGGTGTTGTGTGCATATACAAGATTGGAACGCAGAATGAATCCTCTTAGACGGGAACTGACTAGTTTGATCGTTTTGGGTTTCATTTGGATTAGAGAAGGATCCTTTTTAGAGTTTGCTAACGGATGGGATTCAATGGAATTTGATGACTTTCATGCAAAATATTTTAAACCAACTACCAATACCAATAGTTTTTGCCATAGGATAAAATTGGAACTATCAAATCTAAAACGTGTGGTCATACTGATATAAATGTTAGATTTATGTTAGATTTTTAACAGCGACTTCTCGACTTGGTAACCAGCTGATGTGCATTATCTAAAGGTTAGACCAGGGATTCCCAAACCATTTTAGGCAAGAGACACCTTTTCCTAACTGAACTGATACCTCAGACCCCCGTAATTACTTTACTAAAATGAAGATAAAAAAATGAAAAATTCAGAGCGATGCATGAATCTGGTGACTTTCTACCAATCTAGCTAAATTCGGTTCAATATTGGTGAGTTGCAGCCTTAAATCGCCACGTTCGTTGATTTTCAAACGGTACCTATGTTTTGTCAAAATGTTTGAAGCCACACTGAAGCCTTTTTCGACGAGGTAAGTTGATGGAAAATTCAAATGTTCGACAATGCAAGATACTGTGATTTAATGTTGCGTTGCAACCAGAATATCTGATAGCCCTGGTTGAACTTCTCCTTAAACTCCTCGTCTGTGCTGATGGTAATAAACTCTTCTTGTATTATCACATTGGTTCCTTCCATGGCTGTGATATTGTATGGATTTATTATCCATTGAGGAATTTGTAAATTGCCCTTTCGATTCGCTTTTTTAGAAGCTCTGTACGGCTTTTTTGGCCCGAGAAACCTACTGCATTATCATTCCGACGAAATTGAAAACGCAAATCCATTTTTAACATAAGTGCAAGCGTGTCCTATAGTCAAATATCCGGTGGATTTTTGGACTTCAACTTTATCATAAATTCGTTCGGGTTGCGTGCAGTGCAAGTCAAAACATGCCTGAAATAGTTATACGCTTGAACACATTATATTGGTTTTTAACTAGTTAAGTTATTTATTGTTATCGATTGTTAAATTTTTTTAAAAGTACAAGAATGATACTTCCTACTAAAATATTAGTCATTCTCATAACAAATCGCTACCCCTAGAACAAGTTATACAATATCTAAAAACGATTTTTAGACGTCCTTGACCCCCTAAAACAATTTTCGTTTATGTGGACCGTTTGGAAACCGATATCGACATTAAGGCGTCAATATCGATTGGGAATCTCTGGTTTAGATCATCAAGATGTATAATAACGATGTACGCATTCCAAAATCGGATAAAAGTAAGCAGTTCAGCAATTCATATGTATACCAACAACTGAGAAGAAGTTTGTTTTTCTTTTTCACATGAATAGTATGTGCGTTGAAGTTCTCTACTAATCTGAGCCTATTTTTTTAATCTCATGTCATTTATTACATAACAATTATCCTTAGGGTGTCTCTGATTGGTCGGGCTTACCTAACCTAACCTAACCTAACCTAATCGTATAACTAATTCTATGGCTGTGAATTATTTTCGAAATTAATTTACAATCACCAAAACACTGTTTACATTCGACAAAAAACGAATTAACGTGCTAGGTGTGTTCCGTTTCACAATTTGACTATACAACATCGATAGATTATGTTCATAATTTTTCTATAGTTCACAATCTCGCGAGATAGATGATAACATTAGTATAGCATTCTTCTAGGTCTAACTCTTCTTCTGTGGCTTTTAATTTTTGGATGATCACACATGATTATTGCTACTTGAACCAAACGATCAAGTTCCAGTTTGTCTATGATCGTTCTAGCATTATTATTTCTCGTGAATATTTATTGATGAAACTAATATTATTGACATTTGACTGGTCTAAATAAAACGTTGTACTTGGTTCGCTAACTCCAAATAAACGGTGCGGCCTTTTGTAATATTATGTATTAAACATAATTTGCATCAGATCTTAACAACTTCCATATAATAATACCGCTTTTTATTGCGTTTTTAAAAATTGCCAATGAAATTCGAGTTTATGAATATAACATGCGAAATCAAGTATATACTCTTGATACGACCGTATTTGTTTTCTCGTATAATAATCAATTACCCGCATAATTTTTGAGTTAAAAATTCAGGACATGCGCAGTTTAACCTCCTCGTACATAGTAGTTTATTGTAATATGGGTTTTTTTCTTTCACATGAACGATGCAAATGATATAGAGCGAAAAAGTACTTCATCAAAAATGTATTAATGGAAATCTAAATCGACATCCAGAAAAAAGTTTACCATACATAAAAAATAAGTGAAAATAACTATAATTTTTTTTTACAATCTACCAACTAGAGCAGTCAACGCACCATGAAAAATATCTTGAAGTCATTGGTCAGCTAAGAAAAAGGACCTCAAGGACTAGATGACATTACATATGATCTAATAAACGACAGACTTATAACACTCTTATTATTATCAAATTCTGATCAATCTTGTGAGACTAGATACATTGAAGACGCAAACAAAAAACGTATAAAGCTGGAGGACTGGCTAACAAATATAATTAGATAGAAAGAGGTATTAAGCAGGAGGATACTCTCTCAAAGACTCTATTCAACATCGCTATAGACGGAAAGAAGAAGATTTCAAGTATCAAGGCAAGCAAGACAAATAATAAAAGCATGGAAGTACCGGAGATAATCAGTGCGGAAAATAGAGTGTAAAGTTTCTGAGGAGTAAACAGTTGAGTAGCCGAAACCATGTGCCTGTCGTTGAATGACGAATATTAAAGAGATAAATCTTAAGAAAGATACCAGGATCTATCCAGACCGATGAGGGATACTTAAGAAGGTTAAAAAATCTCGAGATTAATAACAAGGTGAAAAAATGACAATGATAAAGATCCAATGGATCAAATGGTTTAATTACGAAAGGTAACAGAGTGGAAGCCAGTCAAGAAGTCGAACCAAAGATTAATAGTTATGCAGGATACTACATCGGTTGGGGTGAGGAGCTGAAGACAAATCGTGGAAGGATGCAATAAGCTTAGTGTCCGAAAGTGGATATTATCCGCAATTGATGAAAATATAGTCTTTATTAAGTATGGGATAAAACATGCGCAAGTGTTTTTAGTTTCAGGAAATTTGCTTTAATACTTCCAAAAGTTTTCCGAATAGAAAACTGATGAAGCTACTAGATTTTATTCGAAATTTGGACTTTTTCTTGTAATTTCTGATAGGTATTTGTTATTTGTCATCTTTTATTAGGGTGGATTCAAATTTTTTCTGTTGTAGTGTAGATTCAATTTGATATCTATCTGGGGCATTAGATGTTTAAAGAAGTGTACACTACACATTGTGTTGTTGGAGGAATGTTTTTCTATGTCCTGATGTCCTGATGTTTGTGTTTCAAGGGGTTCCAGTGTTTTTGGCGTTGGGGCCAAATATTGAAAACGCCAAGAATATTTAGTGGATTTCAAAAGAATATACGCACTTGCTAGATTGTAGAAATGGCTTTAGACATAATCAAATTCAACTGGTGGGCATACCAATGAACGAAATTTTTTTAATCAATGCTTGGACATCTGTGCTTGTTGGCCGCTGCTTTATCATAACTTTGTGTTTTCAGTAATAAGATCTTTAACGGTTGAAAGTGTTTCTGCATCATCGCAGATATTCCAACTGGCAATTAATTTACAAATATGGTACGAATTTTCAACTTCTCGAATATTTTCGTCTTGAAATGTAAATTTGAGCCTTTCCATAAAGCAGGATAACTAGGAAATGGTGTGATACTAAACTAGGTTCACCGAACGACAAATCCGGATTATTCGCGGTATAAAAATTCGTACGAGCAATACTGATCCATGCCAATGTAGCGTCGGTCGATATAATTTATTAATTTACCCAATTCTATTTATGTGTATGTATGTGTGTATGTTGCAATGCATTGCGGCTTGCACGCCGTTCCGAACTCAGCTATACAATTTATGCGTTCGCTTATGATCCGAAAGCCGTGTGTATAAGTCTATCGGCAAGAAATGAATTATCAACGACATAAATATAAATGAATTCTATATTTCAACTGTACCTGACAATAAATTGGCGAAAGCCAAGGAGAAATATTATACGTCGTACCGATAGATATCTATTTTTGAAAAATGGATTCTCGAAATCTTAAATAAATCTGTAAAATATTGTATAGAATGGATTTGATTCGAAGAAGGTGTATTCCAAATAAATAGTTATGTCTATTAAATTGTATGTTATATTCATGTAGATTTCTATATTGAAATTTACAAAAACAACGCATCTAATTGGTGGTATGAAACTGCCAAAAGCCGTTGTCAATTAACATTCACGACTTGGTAGCAATTCAAACTTTAATTCATAATTTTGGTAAGTACATTGCATTGTCTTGATGAACCAATTTTATTCTTAGCCAAATGCGGCCATTTTTGCTTGATTTGTTCGCTCAAACGATGCTATAAGTTTGCATAATACTCGCCGTTGACAGTTTTTCCTTCCTCAAGGTAGTCATTGAAAACAACCGACGCCTACAGAATAACAAACAACGTGGCGTCTTCAAATTTGAATTTTATACTGTATAGACTACATAAACAACTACCGCCATCTCTTGGTCAGGCCAGTTACTTCTGGGACCGTCCTCGTAATAAAAAAGTCAATACAGTTCAACAAGTCCATGTTTATATGTATTATTGACCTTAATAAAGCCTTCGATATAATACGATTGAGGGAAGTATTTAAGAGTCTAGATAGATACTAACAAAACCAGAACGAAAGTGTTAAAATAAATACAGATTATGACCGAGATACAACAGGGTTCAGTTCTACTCTATTCAAAGAACTCAGGAGGAGTATAAATTTGGAATCAAACATTATATTACTATAAAAAGAAAGTACTTCTAGTTGATTACAATTGGTGTGATATTCATTGCTTCTATTTTTATTTGATTGATCTACGTTTGGTTTAAACTTTACAACTAGATCTCCCCGTATAAAAGCGCAACTATTATTAAACCACTGCTCACCTGGTCAAGAATTATGGAACTATTAATCATTTAAGTTCGCTCGAGGCTTAGCTGTTTCGATCTTTTTTTCGAATCGCTTATTATATTTGTCTGGTCTTGACAAAATAATGCCTACATACGCGATTTATGTCCAGTCAGTTTCAACATATTCCTATCATTATATTATTATATTAGAGAATTTTGTTATAAATCATCTACAAAGTAAAAGTTGTTTTTTTTACTTCGTGTGTGAGAAATTAAAATCGTACTGTTAAAACAAGATACAGACACTATTAAAAGTCTTGTACCTCCCTGGTATTTTTATTTTTTAAGCAAACGCTACAAAAAAAGGACGAAAAATTTATCAGTAACGATAATTTGTTATTTAGAACATTAAATATTTTGAAGAAACAACCAGCTGGTATCGAAATGTCCGTTCTCGATTTACTATTGAAAGACAAAATCGATACCAGCTCGAAGAAATCGATTTATGATCTCCCTGGCTCTAAGCTATCAATATTTTGTAAATGTCAACGTACTTGGAGTCTTTCTTCATTGGGTAAAGGAGACAATAAAATAGTTGAGAAATTAATTCGAATCTACGACTTGAAGATGAAGCAAACATGGGCAACTTTTTTTACCAACTGCAATTAATGGACCAACTTCGAAATTGGTTCTTAAATTGATATTCTGCAATAGGCTCCGAGTGAATGTGAATAATTACAGCAACTTCATTCATTTGTAAACAAGAATAACCACATGGCGTATTGACCATAGAAGCTGAGGTCAGAATTGCTTATTTTCAAGAATTTAAGATGCTAATAAAAAATTTACTACCGGTTGTTGGATTACTCAAAGCAGGCTCAACGCAGACGAATGTCGCAAATCGACTGAATGTGTTCCATAATATCAATTCAAGGATAGACGTCGAACTGGAGAACCCAGAGGAACAATCGCCATTCATAATCGATACTTGGGATTAACAACTTTTCAATGTTTTTGTGTCGAGTTCTAAAATATTTCATTTCATTATTGTATCAGTATTTTATTTAATTTTCAGAATTCTAAGATAAGAATCAAGGATTTTTTGGCATTAAATATTCAACAAACATACTTTCTTAAGAGATTTAAGAGACTTCATTCATATAGATCTGTTTCAAACAGATTCGTTTATCATAGATTCGATATATATTTGAATTCGCTTCATGAAGAATCGATTCATTCGATAGGAGTCTAGATATTCACTGTACGCCATTGATTCTATCAAATTATATAACTTTTGTCTCATATGGATCAAAATGGTGGGATCTTCTAAGTAAATTCGATTCGTAAAGATTCATGTCATGAAAAATCGATTAATAGATATTCGTTTAACATAGATTCGATATATATTTGAATTCGTTTCATGAAGAATCGATTCATTCGATAGGAGTCTAGATATTCACAGTACGCCATTGATTCTATCAAATTATATAACTTTTGTCTCATATGGATCAAAATGGTGGGATCTTCTAAGTAAATTCGATTCGTAAAGATTCATGTCATGAAAAATCGATTAATAGATATTCGTTTAACATAGATTCGATATATATTTGAATTCGTTTCATGAAGAATCGATTCATTCGATACGAGTCTAGATATTCACTGGATCATATTCATATGGATCAAAATGGTGGGATCTTCTAAGTAAATTCGATTCGTAAAGATTCATGTCATGAAAAATCGATTAATAGATATTCGTTTAACATAGATTCGATATATATTTGAATTCGTTTCATGAAGAATCGATTCATTCGATAGGAGTCTAGATATTCACTGTACGCCATTGATTCTATCAAATTATATAACTTTTGTCTCATATGGATCAAAATGGTGGGATCTTCTAAGTAAATTCGATTCGTAAAGATTCATGTCATGAAAAATCGATTAATAGATATTCGTTTAACATAGATTCGATATATATTTGAATTCGTTTCATGAAGAATCGATTCATTCGATACGAGTCTAGATATTCACTGGATCATATTCATATGGATCAAAATGGTGGGATCTTCTAAGTAAATTCGATTCGTAAAGATTCATGTCATGAAAAATCGATTAATAGATATTCGTTTAACATAGATTCGATATATATTTGAATTCGTTTCATGAAGAATCGATTCATTCGATAGGAGTCTAGATATTCACTGTACGCCATTGATTCTATCAAATTATATAACTTTTGTCTCATATGGATCAAAATGGTGGGATCTTCTAAGTAAATTCGATTCGTAAAGATTCATGTCATGAAAAATCGATTAATAGATATTCGTTTAACATAGATTCGATATATATTTGAATTCGTTTCATGAAGAATCGATTTATTCGATACGAGTCTAGATATTCACTGAATCATATTCATAAGGATCAAAATGGTGGGATCTTATAAGTAAATTCGATTCGTAAAGATTCATGTCATGAAAAATCGATTAATAGATATTCGTTTAACATAGATTCGATATATATTTGAATTCGTTTCATGAAGAATCGATTCATTCGATAGGAGTCTAGATATTCACTGTACGCCATTGATTCTATCAAATTATATAACTTTTGTCTCATATGGATCAAAATGGTGGGATCTTCTAAGTAAATTCGATTCGTAAAGATTCATGTCATGAAAAATCGATTAATAGATATTCGTTTAACATAGATTCGATATATATTTGAATTCGTTTCATGAAGAATCGATTCATTCGATACGAGTCTAGATATTCACTGAATCATATTCATAAGGATCAAAATGGTGGGATCTTCTAAGTAAATTCGATTCGTAAAGATTCATGTCATGAAAAATCGATTAATAGATATTCGTTTAACATAGATTCGATATATATTTGAATTCGTTTCATGAAGAATCGATTCATTCGATACGAGTCTAGATATTCACTGGATCATATTCATATGGATCAAAATGGTGGGATCTTCTAAGTAAATTCGATTCGTAAAGATTCATGTCATGAAAAATCGATTAATAGATATTCGTTTAACATAGATTCGATATATATTTGAATTCGTTTCATGAAGAATCGATTCATTCGATAGGAGTCTAGATATTCACTGTACGCCATTGATTCTATCAAATTATATAACTTTTGTCTCATATGGATCAAAATGGTGGGATCTTCTAAGTAAATTCGATTCGTAAAGATTCATGTCATGAAAAATCGATTAATAGATATTCGTTTAACATAGATTCGATATATATTTGAATTCGTTTCATGAAGAATCGATTTATTCGATACGAGTCTAGATATTCACTGAATCATATTCATAAGGATCAAAATGGTGGGATCTTATAAGTAAATTCGATTCGTAAAGATTCATGTCATGAAAAATCGATTAATAGATATTCGTTTAACATAGATTCGATATATATTTGAATTCGTTTCATGAAGAATCGATTCATTCGATAGGAGTCTAGATATTCACTGTACGCCATTGATTCTATCAAATTATATAACTTTTGTCTCATATGGATCAAAATGGTGGGATCTTCTAAGTAAATTCGATTCGTAAAGATTCATGTCATGAAAAATCGATTAATAGATATTCGTTTAACATAGATTCGATATATATTTGAATTCGTTTCATGAAGAATCGATTCATTCGATACGAGTCTAGATATTCACTGAATCATATTCATAAGGATCAAAATGGTGGGATCTTATAAGTAAATTCGATTCGTAAAGATTCATTTCATGAAAAATCGATTAAAACATATTCGTTTATAATTGATTCGATCCAAATATATTCATATAGAGTGCAAATAAATTTGTCTCATTAAGACTTCACTTACATAGATCTGTTTCAAACAGATTCGTTTATCATAGATTCGATATATACTTAAATTCGTTTCATGAAGAATCGAATCATTCGATAGGAATCTAGATATTCCCTAGATCATATTCATATGGATCAAAATGGTGGGATCATTTAAGTAAATTCGATTCGTAAAGATTCATGTCATGAAAAATCGATTAATAGATATTCGTTTAACATAGATTCGATATATATTTGAATTCGTTTCATGAAGAATCGATTCATTCGATAGGAGTCTAGATATTCACTGGATCATATTCATAAGGATCAAAATGGTGGGATCTTATAAGTAAATTCAATTCGTAAAGATTCATTTCATGAAAAATCGATTAAAACATATTCGTTTATAATTGATTCGATCCCAATATATTCATATAGAGTGCAAATAAATTTGTCTCATTAAGACTTCATTCACATAGATCTGTTTCAAACAGATTCGATTATCATAGATTCGATATATACTTAAATTCGTTTCATGAAGAATCGATTCATTCGATAGGAGTCTAGATATTCACTGAATCATATTCATAAGGATCAAAATGGTGGGATCTTATAAGTAAATTCGATTCGTAAAGATTCATTTCATGAAAAATCGATTAAAACATATTCGTTTATAATTGATTCGATCCAAATATATTCATATAGAGTGCAAATAAATTTGTCTCATTAAGACTTCATTCACATAGATAGATATGTTTCAAACAGATTCGTTTATCATAGATTCGATATATATTTGAATTCGCTAAATAAAGAATCGATTCATTCGATAGAAGTCTAGATATTCACTGAATCATATTCATAAGGATCAAAATGGTGGGATCTTATAAGTAAATTCAATTCGTAAAGATTCATTTCATGAAAAATCGATTAAAACATATTCGTTTATAATTGATTCGATCCCAATATATTCATATAGAGTGCAAATAAATTTGTCTCATTAAGACTTCATTCACATAGATAGATATGTTTCAAACAGATTCGTTTATCATAGATTCGATATATATTTGAATTCGTTTCATGAAGAATCGATTCATTCGATAGGAGTCTAGATATCGACTGTACGTCATTGATTCTATCAAATTATATATTTATATAATTATATAATAATTGAAGGAAGTTAAAAACGTATTGAGGTTGTTTTGGGGTTATTTGGAGGAGCGAGGACTTTTTACGAGATCTGATTTAACTGAGCTATAATATTCGAGAGCTTTATTTAAAGAAAAACTACAGTTTAAGTAAAACGTTATTCCCTAGATGAACACTGCCATTTTCGTAGCGAAATAACAATAATATCATACCTACACAACTTTAATATGCCACCATCTCAAGTTGTCAAATAAATCTAAATTTTTCACCGGCGATGAAGTATAATAAGACTTTATGATATAAATTCCTTTCGGGGAATGAGTTATTTCAGGGCTGCTATATATCTGCGTGACTCATTTAAAATTCAACGCCAAGAAAAACTAATTTAATATGAATAAGTAATTTCAAATAAATATAAAAGCCCCGTGATGTTCGAGCCGGAGGCGCGGGGGTATTAACTAATAAAATATTCTATTATTTTTTATTCGACTTTATAAAATATTGAAGAGAAAGTATTTTTTTTTTTTCGGAGTGGTTGATACATTATTTATAATCGAATTCATTGTTCGTGGACAGAACGAGAGAAACCATTTATTATTTAAGGGACGTAGTCGAAAAATGTTAAAAGCTACTAAGGGTGTTTAAACACTTTAATTTTCTTACAATTTACCAGTTAGGGGTAGGCGCAGAATCACATTTATAATAAAATTATCTCACAAATTAGATACTCACATATTCATGAGAAAAAAATCGAAATAACGTGAATAAATAATTACCACATAAGTAGTGATTATTTCTGCGGCAGAATCTACTTTTTTGGTATAGATTTTCGTTTCAGATACCACTCCATGGAATCTCTTTTGGATGTTATATCACAGTAAGTGTCCTTAGTTTCGCGGCAAAGCTCTTAAAACAATTTCTTCCAGTAATCTAACGTTTCCTAGAGCAGTAGGAAAGAAGACTGGTCTCAAGTTGCTTGACAACACAACGCATTAGCAGGTATGGACGAGCGATAGCAAGTAGAATGATTTAGAATTCACGAAAGTAACATTTGGCCTATTCCAATGCAACCTTTCTAAATTTATTGATGTCCTCTATATTACAGATTAC
Organism: Diorhabda sublineata; assembly: GCF_026230105.1. Taxonomy (NCBI): domain Eukaryota; kingdom Metazoa; phylum Arthropoda; class Insecta; order Coleoptera; family Chrysomelidae; genus Diorhabda; species Diorhabda sublineata. Next base: position 33,130,804 of record NC_079479.1, read on the forward strand.
ATTCTCCAACTTCTTCTGTAAATTCTTAGTTGCCTAGTACTGAGAGCTGCATATTTTGTAATGACATATGCTTCGCAATTTCTTCCTCTCATAAACAGAATCATCATACAATCCTATCATTTTAGATTTGTGACTGTTTTAGAACTACAAAGATTGATGTTCTTAGTTTGTTCCTTCTTCCCTTGCTATTAAATGGAAATTGCGTCTCTTAGATATCCGGATCCAGAAAAAAGACCAAGATATGCAGTCCGTGACTTAGCTTGTCTAATGCCAGGTGTTTCCATCTATCTCCGTTAAGTCTATTTTACGCGCAGACTATTCAAAGAAGAATGGGATTTTATCCCACTGATGGTTTTGTTAGTCCCAATTTAACGATCGAATTAACCTTCCCCAGAAGAAATGTAACCGTTCGAAGTATTCAAATTGTTTCTGTTCAGTAATCACTTAACTTGTGGTAAAAATTTCTTTTGACTGACTGTAAAGTGAAAAAATATTTTCACAAACGATTTTTGTAACAAAATAAACATTTAATTACGTATCTCGTCACTTTACCAATATGTTGGTAATGGTAAACTATAAAAACTGTATATTACTTGAAAAAAATTCAATACGATACATATATATATATATATATACGATGAAATCGGGCTAGAGCATTATGAAAATAAAAAGGGAAAGAGTTTAAAATCCGTTTGAAAAAATTATTCTGATGGAAACGTGAATTAATTTAGTCAAAAATGTAGCAGGAATACGCGTATGCACATAAAATCCTCATCTTTTCTAAACTATGTTTCAACATAATTAAAATCATATTTTTTTTGGATTGCAATAAATGAATTGTCGGTGATTTTTTGAAACTTTGTATAGTCCATTCAATTAGCAAGCGAAACGAAATAACTGACTGAAAGCAATAACAAAAAGATATCTAAAATGACAGTAAACTAGACTATTATGCTACAATCTCATGAAATGTAGTTTTAGAAAAGAATTTCTTATTCAAAACAGAATAATAACTACGTGGATCTTCTAATTTTTTTTATTAGGTCACTAAATAATAAACTGACACAACAAACTAAGACAAGAAAAATCCTAATATTCAAAAGATTATGTGGATAAAGAAATATGGAATTAAATCGACAAAAAAAATTAAAGCCGACAATAAGGGTAATCCAAAACTCTTCTTTGAGGTATTGAAAACATCAATCAAGGGAAATTCGAGCAATATAAAGCTTATACAAGAAATTATTACGTTAAGTTTTTTTTTTGGTCGAGGCAAAACTGTTTTGCATGCTAAAGTTGGAATTTCTGGGACTGTTGGTGATCAGCTACACCAACAGTTACAATTGCAATGCCTAAAGCGCGTTTTGATATAGAAAAATATCGTCTTCAGATACTGAAGGTAAACTGATTAAATGATCTGTATAACTAACTCTAAAAGCTTGTTTATCAGTGATTTTGAAATGTTGATAACTTCAATTTGCTATTTATCCGTCTTCAATGTACAAATGCTTTGATAGTTGAGTCTGGGTCTGCGCGCTAAAATAGGAGGATGGACCTAATATAAAAATTTTGAAAAAAAATCATTTTTCAACGTAATCTTCTTTTACATCCATTCTTTTTGAGAAGCGTCAAGCTCAAAATAGCCATTAACTGCCATCACCTCTTCATTGTTGGAAAATCTTTGATCACCGAGTCTGGGAACAGAAAATAATTCGAGGGGACTAAAGCTGGCGAATAGGGTGCACGAGGTAGCTTTAATTCGTAATTTTGGCCAATACAATAACAGATGTGGGAGTGGGTGCATTGTCTAGCCTTTATTCCTAGCCATATGCGACCTTTTGCTTGATTTCTTCGCTCAAACGCTGCAATAGGTTCGTGTAATACTCGCCGTTGATAGTTTTTCCTTTTTCAACACGAAAATTATACCACGCTCATCTGATAAACCGCATGACTTTGCCTGCAGGTGGAAAGGTTTTGGTGGTTTTGAAACGGCTTTATTTCTTTGAAACATTGCCAATCACATGATGGAAATATCTTCACGACGCTGTTACTATGTCTGCAAGCTCGCGCACTTTCAATCGATCATTATCCAGTACCGTTTTGTGGATTCCCTTCAACATTTCTGGAATCATCACCTCATTTGGTCAACCACTGCGATGCTGGTCTTCGCAGGTCGTACGACCTCGTATAAACTGTGCTACCTCATAGTTTACAGTTGGAGCAGTCTTATACAGAGCAGAATCTAACTACCAGCATCTTTAGGTCAGTCAGGTACTTAATAGTTCGTCCATTTTCTTACTCTCTAGCAAAAATTTCAACGATCGTGGCGTTTCTAATTAGGGTATTTTGATAAAATTATCTTTCATCTTTAACAAGTAAACTAAATCTGATACCTCTCGATAGTGCAAAATCGAAGCCGTTTCGTTAGTTACAAAGAAATAGAAACAACAAAGGAACTGATAAAAGTTTGTTAAAAATAATTATTTAAACCCCCAAAAAACATAGTATGGTGCTGCTTACATAAATCGGTTTCGTCGTTATGAATTACACGAACTTTCTATTTCATTCAAACTGATTTTATCGAAACTTGTTAAGAACAACTGCTATTAAAAATAATAATAGGTAGTATTATTTGGTAATAATAAAATCAGTTGTTTTACCTACAGGAGCCAGTATGTTAACACATAAAATAAAACACATTTTAGAAGAAAAAAAAATTCGGGCTTCGTATTTGGTCGTCCATTTAGTAGAATAGAAAAATAATCTTTAATATTTTCTCAAACAGGTTTCGGTACATAAGTTAATAGCTTGGAGTAACAAATATTCTGTTTTATGTATTTATAAAACAAATAACCGACGAAAAATTGAAGGCGTATTCTAGTTAGCTATTTACTTTTTCATTGAAAAGATGTATTTTGACAGACACACCTACAAAGGATGATAAAATTCAAAGACGTACCAATACAGAAGGATTTATGAAAATTACTGAAGAAATCACCAGAATGTTGATTCTATTCATCCCCATAATCAGTGGGGATGTGTTTCTCGAGTATGTCGTTTTTTGTATTAAACAACGGACAGAAAATTTATATAGAGTTTAAATTATAACTAATTCCATTTGTAGTGACATGTGTTTAGCAATTTCCTCCTCCCATCGACTAGATCATAAGAACCCCATCAATATTAGATTCGTAACTTTTTTAGACTTATAAAGGTTGACAGTTTGAACCTTTTAACGTCACTAGGTAATGTGTAAGGTTTTCCCATGGGATTTAATCTAGTTCGTTTAACTACAAGACGACGAGGTCTGTACCAGACCTTACATTTATTTTTATTGATCTTTATAGCCTTTATTTCTTTTGGTAACGCTTATTTGGGACCTTGACAGGTCCCGGAATTTTAAAATATCAATATTCCTAATTCGTCGCAGATATTTCTCTAGCTTGTTATTCGGCGTATAGAAGATGTAGATGTGGCTGATACGAGAGTCATTCTGTATAATTTGAGATGCCTAGAGCTAGAAGATATGACAACACTGCATTTTCAAATATCGCTAACCTTAAGAAACAACTTTTGGTGTTGGATCCGTAACAGTAAAATATTTATAAGAAAAAATTTTTACTCGTTGGGTGCTACTTAATAGTAAGAGAAATTTATTACCATTTTATAATATGTCTATCTACCTGGAGAACAAAAAACATAGTTTTGTCAAGAAACTCGACTGCTTCTGAATGTTTCCATTTTTGTATTTCTGATTTCATTTCAGAATTCAATTCTGTTCGTTATTCCATTATAGAAACTCCAGTTTCAACTCTCCTTCAATTTTGAATAAGAATCGCCAACCTATAATCCTGATTTTGTCTAGATTAAACTTTAACTTTTACTTTTTATGTGTTGCAACTATTAACTAATTAAATGCTTGTGTGAAGAGTTATCTTTTAAACACTATCTTTGATTGTTCTTTTCTTTATGTGTTGTTCTATATACAGGGTATTTCGAAATGTATCTGTTTTATTGAACCCTAAAAAAGTTACGAGAGTGCGACATTGGAAAAGTTGATTGTTATTTCTAATCATACACCTTCTCGGAAAACAAAAATATATATTTAGGTTTTTATTATTTATTTTTTCGGTGCAAGTGTAGCTTGGTGTCAGCATTCACTGTTTGCCTTGGTCGCATATATAAATATATGTTATTACAGACAAGATACGCGTTTCTTATTTATGGACAGTGTTGACATATCTCATTTGTTGCCAGCCCACACACAACCAGTCGTCTTAATGTTTAAATTGTACGCATTCCTTATAAAATAAAGGGTTCACGGAACTGAAAAAAAAATTCATGTTTATATATTTATTTTGGGCAAACAGAAGACATCTTGCTAGACATGAGAAACCGATGACGTTCAAATGAGTTGTTTTGTGATCTTTCACTCCTTCAATATAAACATTCGCTTTAAACAAAAATCGGATACTACTAGATTTTTATTCAAAATAATTTCCTCATGAACCCTCATGAATTTTGTTATAAAGCATAATAAATATAAAAAAACTGCGTTCAATTTTGTCCAAATTAAATATTTCCGGAGTGGAGAACATACTTTATGTAATTTTTTCAATTTTTTTGCAGCTTTTTATTTACTGAACTCGATTGTACAAGGAGAGTTTTACGGAAATATGACTGAGATTCAGTTCAATTCCAAAACTTTTTGATTAGTCCTCGTATCCTTCTCGTGTTGATATGTGAAAAAAAAAATACGTGTACATCGACATTTACATTATTTTAATCATTTAGCTTCGTCGCTTGTTTGTAGGTGAATCTGTAATCTCGCAATACAATTTTGCGCCTTAAATCCGGTTCCAACTTGAATCAATTAGATAAAATAATTTATTTTGATTAGAAAATTTCACCTTGGCCCCAATTATCAATTAAATTGAGTGCTATACATACTTTTGAAGCTTTATATTCGAGCTCTCTCACATTTGACGGTTTAGAGCCATGGATCCGTTATAGTGTTTTGGGATATCTACTTTATCACTAGATCAAGTATTTGAAGGTCAAAACTTGAAGAAATCGTGTTTCAAAATCGTCATGTCTGCATCCAGAAGATATCAGATGCTATCAAGATCTCCTATGGATCGACTCAACAAATTTTGATTGATGTGTTGAGTGCCAACGAGTAGAAGTCGTAAAAGAGATTCTTAACAACTTGTGTGACATGTTAAGGTTAGATCACCCTCAGAAAGGTTCGATCATCTTCTATTTACCATTACTCAAAGCTCTAAACAGTCTCATGCAGTGTACCAAAATTGATATTTTACAAAGAAATGAAAATTTTTCGGAATTTCAGGCCGTATAACTCGTTTGGATTACAACTTTGTATTGGTGTAAACTGACCCCAATGATAATATTATGGGATCTCTGATAATGCTCTTCTCTAAGTCGGTTCTTATGCAAGACATTCTAAAGCTACTAGAATGCAAAATATCGAAATTATACCTAAAGATGAACTGTTTCCAAGACATCAATTTGGATTCAGAGAACAACACAATCCGACAGTGTCATTTACGACAGTTAGATTAGTAAACAATATCAAGCAAGCAATAAAACAAAAGGAATCATGTGTTTCAGCATTTTTAGACATACAACAGGTATGGTAACAAGGACTACTGTTCAAAATAAAACAAAAATTACCCCATCGTATGCTCCTTTTACTTAAATTTCAACTATGTAATAGATATATCAAAGTCCAAACCTTCTTAACCAATTATCAACCCATAAAATGTACCTTATGTATACTGCTGATTTTCCAACTACAGACGATACTCTAATCGCTACTGTCACAGATGATACTGTAATAATGTCTTCAGATACAGACCCTAAGAGCATCAGAAAAGCTACAATACTACCTAAATGTTCTACAAGAATGACTAACATCATTACAAAGCGAGGTGTCGTTAAGGATTCCAGTGAAAACAGAAGTCAAATACCTCAGACTACACTTAGACCAAAAGAAACACATACAAGTTTAAAAAAACACAACTACAGCTAAAACTTCAAAATAAGAACTGGCTAATCAGCAGACGATCGCAGTTAATAATGGAAAATAAGATACTTATGTACAAAATCATCATAAAACCAATATGGACATATGGCATAGAGCTATGGGGTTGCAGTAATCCGTCGAACACCAAGATACTGCATACTTTTCAATATAAAATACTTCGCATAATAGCTAATGCTCTATGGTTTATAAGCAACTACATATTACACACAGACCTCGGGATTCCAACTATTAATAAAGTTATTCGGCGATAAGAAACAAAAACCGCAACGAAAACCATCAAAATCCACTAATATCCAAGCTCTACACTGATCCAATGGAACAGAGAAGATTGAAAAGACGTTGGCCAGAAGACCTCATACAGTGATCTACGGAGACCCATTTTTCTGAGTAGATTGTAAATTTGCAATTAAATTAAAAGAAAAACAAAAATTTCGAGTTTAAGTTCCATCTTAATGCTCCGTATATATTAATAAAACTCATAATAAGGCTAGAATGTCGATTTGCTCGTTGTAATTGAAGTAATAATCCGCCTACGGTAAATATATTAATATAAATAAAATATAACAAGTACCATCCTGTCGAATGTTAGTATGTACTACAATGTACAATATAATATATATAACGACCTCGCCTTGCTCGGTCTTGGTAACTTATTTCGCCAACCATCAGCGAAACTTTTCGACATCGCCGTTGTCGGCGGGTATATGCACCATTCGACTTTAATAAACTCAATCTTACATTTGCAGATGAAATACAACATAATGACGTGCATTTTATTCTTTTTTTTCTCTAGACGTTCATGTATGTGTATAAACATTCAATCGTCTCCCGAGGTCAAATAAGGTCGAATTAAAATTGGAATTACGGAGTGTAATAATATACAGTGTGTCACAAAATACCCAAAAAAACTTTCCAATTGTCAAACAACATACGATTTGTATTTTCATATGTATAATTGCTAGACGCGTAATGGACGATACTATGTTTTCATACTAATCTGAAAACAACGAAAAAAAGAAGAAGAATATTAAGTTATTATGTATTTACAAAAAAATTCATTATACCATAATTATTGACCCTTCAGACCAGCTCTCTTCCAATTTGGCAGCTGTCTAAAGTTCAGTTAACTAACAAGGTACACTTTTACTTAAGTTGAACTCAAATTAATTACTGAATTCTATGTCACTGACAATGACATTAGGTGTCAACGTTGATTTACGCAGGAAAATGTTTAGGTTAGGTTAGGTTAGGTTAGGAAAAGTGTACGCTTTTTGTTTCACAACCTGTATAATCATAAAAATGTTACAAATCAAAAGTCTACACTCGAAAAATATCTCATTAGACATAGAATATATTAAATCGTATTTTTTTCGAGAGACAGGTCCACGTTTATTACCACCTAAAAGAGACTATAAAATAATCAACATTCGTGAGTGGAGTCAGGTAAATTTTTATAATGGATTTAATAACTATTATTTTCGTGCCGATGCCACTGTGGACGGGTTCGAAAAATGCATTACAATGACGTCCATCATCTACAAGTTTTTTATTGTGAACGAAACTATTTTTGTCGACAGACAATTATTAAAATATTTAACAAAGTTTTAGCTGGTTCTGTTTTGTGTGTTGATTAATCGAAATGCTTGTATAATAAATAACGTCTTCTGATGCCTTCTCCATCATTGATTTCTTCATTTTTGCTACTCATTCAGCTCCTCATAGGTCTTGATTATCACACGACTAACCACGTAATTCCCAAAGTGATCCAGGTGAATCGCCAAGGGTCCACGGAAGACTTGACACAATTAAGTGAAGATGATCCAGATATCGCTTGGATGTGGAATTCCCGTGAAAGAAACGAGGACCAATAAATTCGTCATTGACGATTTGTACCCAAACATTTTCTTTATTTAAAAACTTTATTACAAACTACCGTTTTGTTGTAAGGCAATTTCTGGTTTAGTTGCTTGAGGGTTTCTTTCTAAACACAATGTGCACTACACATTCAATTATGACTATCAAGTCTAGTCTACCTACGAAACCTAACATCATTATAATTTCTATCCTTTTTCTTTTTGTTAAAAGAGTAATTATACTAAAATTGGTGTGACGCCAATCATAACACTACCACTGACAAGCAGTTGTTTTATTGAATTAATTGAAAAAAATGGTTAAAACAGATGTTCTTAAGTTGTTTTAATTCATTAGTTATGTAAATGTTTTTTTGTTGTATGTGAAAATCCAGTGTGGCGTATTTTTGCGTTTTTTTAATGAAGTTTGTATATTACTGTATATATTTTTCGTTTTTGAATAATTTTTTTCTTCGATGAGGAACGCATTTTTAGATTCATTTTAATTAAAACGAACCTCTTATTTTAATTATATTTATCTATAATTTAGTTTTAAATAAAAAATATTTCACGTTAATATAAATTGATTAACACAGACTATCAAAAATCATAATATATTGCCCTGCCCCTTTCCGCTCCCAAATACTATATTAAAACGTATTAAAATATTTAAATGTGTTAATTTATATTTAAATAAATTTTCAACCTCCATCTCCTCGACAATGGTTCGATAAATGAAAGTCATTATAAGAGGAATTTTGTACCTGCATTTGTTAAAAGATTTAATGAACCGATGTATATATATATATCGATATTACCATTTGTCATAAATAATTAACTTTAGGTTGAGATTATTAAACCACCAAAAAAATTATATTTATGATATTTTTATAATAGTTCACTGTCAGGGCTTATAACGCGAACAAAAATTTAAGCAGTTTATAGCACATCAAACTAAAAACTTAAAATAATTATTATAAAATTCTTCTCGAACAACATAACAAAAAAAACGGGATTTGAACCGGCCAATCCGGAGATTGGAACTCGGCCCGCTAATCTAACGAACGCAATTAATGTAGTGGGATATACTAACAGTAATAATACTCTTAGTCTAAAGTAGAGTTACAAACAAGTTCACAAACCCAGATACAGGTGAAGCTAATAAAAGCGTGTTACTGTTCTGTATATTATTTATTAAATAACTGTCTAGTGTCTATTATAGAGCAGCTAGTTATTTTAACAATTGCACGCTGCTGGAGATGACAGAATCCTTTGCTATCATTTGCTTTTACCGCATGTTTTGCTCCTCCTAGAATTACTGTACCTCTTATTGACGACAGTAGAACAGGGGTCAAAACAACACTGAGCAGCTCAACGTCGTTTTCGTACTGATTTTAAAGTTAATCGCAATCAACCAGTGCGTAGTGTAAACCCAATAAAGTTGTAAACATTTTGGTAAATGGAAACAACGATCAGAGATCAGTTCAAAGTTCTGGGAATCTTGACCGCTTGAGAGTTGGTGTAAGAAGTTCGCGAAGGTCAGCCCGACGGCAGAGAAAATTCCGATAGATCTGTCCGAAGGATCTGATGAGTGTACTGGAGTGATTAAAGCCATCATCAACAACCTTTATATTTAGCCAAGGTAACAGTTTGGTGTGTCATGTCCTCATCGGAGTCTAATTTGAAAATGGTTTAGATCATAATTGTAGAAGTGGAAATATTACCAGTCTTTTGATATTCATAACGTCAATATATTTATTATTTATAATTATTTTTGATTACATATAAATTTGAATAACGATATAAAATAACTTGTTTTTATATAACTAATTTTATTAACAGTGGAGCCAAGTCGAGACCAAAGTCTATTACTATTTTTATTTTACCATTAATTAAGTTTTACAATTTTTAAGCGGCTATTAAAATTGATGATAAAATTGATAATTGGTTAAGACTGGAAAATATTGACAAAATTATTAAAAAATGTTTTCTGTCACTTAATTTGGTATATAACAATGAAAGAAATGCATTAGTTTCGAACTAAAAATTATATTCTAGTGAGACCCCTATAAAGTTTAAAGACATTAAGCCATATTGAGAGCGACTGAACAAAAAATATACGAGAAAGTAGATACAAATCATTAGGATATTTTTCAGATAATCTTTTTAACATTCTATTATAGCTATGGATAAATCCCCATACCAAAATTAATTTTAAGGTGAAACAGTTTTACTTTCAGTCTCTGAAGACGATAACTTGATTATCGAAACGCGCGTCAGACAGTGTAATTGGTTGTAGTTGTAGTGTAAACAGTGTATTCAGTATTAATATCGCCAACGGTTCCAGAAATTCCAACTTAGTTTGGAAATTAGTTACTAAATATAGTGAGGAGTCGTAAATGTAAATCTATCGTGTGATAGAGGCTTAATACCATTAGCAACGGACAGTGTAGAAGTCATAAAAGTTCAGTAGTACTAATAATAATTGTAGTGAGTATTCTCATCAAGTTTTTAGCAAAATCTTGTCTTAAAGCTTTGATTTCACCCTACTTGAAATCTTCAAACAGATTTCTACTTAATAATCCATTAAATTGTTAACATGTTATGAAGGAAATTTCATTTTCAACTCACAACGACTATAATTACTTTAGTTAAAAATAACCAACTCGGAAATTTTCTCTTTAAACCATTTAAATAATTATACGTAAAAATTAAGCTTCTGTCAACGTGGGCCCGCAAGCGAAAATAAACGTGGCAGCGTTGGAAACAAACATTAAGCAGGTGTGGAGTGAAGTGTTTAGAATACAACGTTGTTGCTCGAGGGTGGGTTTGATTAGCGGTTTTACGATCCCTATTGTGTTGTTGTTTTGTCTCTTCGTTGCCTCTGAAAGTATAAGGTTCACCACAACGTTCCTCTTATTTCACTTTATATTCAGACTAATAATTTTAGTTCATCTTTCATTATTGCTGTCGATAAACAAACCCAATAATGAAAAAGTCACTAGATATAACTACTCATCCAAATAATACAGGACGAAACAATTTGCCGAAGATAATTCTGATCACGGATAGGAATTCTTTGGATAGATGTCGAAATATTTAGTCTGTATAGAATATAATGTGGAGTCCAAATGACTAATGCTGTTTAAAAATCATATCCAAACCAGTTTTACATTAATAAACTGAAAATGGTTACGAAAAAAATAAATTAATTTCTTAACAAAACTACTACAGCCTTAGAACTGCTACTAAACATGCCTCCTGTTGACCTTATAGTGAACAAAGATGCATTTAGCAACTAATACAGACAGAAATATTAAAGAATATGAAAAGATCCGAAGGATTTTAAAATTGATAAATCTAGAAAGCAGTGACAAACCAATGGATCAAATTGATAGCATGTTGAACACGGACAACCTATTCGAATTGGTGATCAATAACCGTCAATCATCTTCTAGTTGGGCATTTGTGGACCAAAACACAAGCTTTTCATGTCACTAGAATAATCATCAACGATGTTCAATAAGTTCGACGCCCGAATCGTCAAGCTCCTCAAAATAGTCATTAACTGCAGACATTATCTCTTCATTATTGGAAAATATTTGACGTCGAGCCATTTTTTCAAGTCCTGGAACAGAAAATAGTCCAAAGGTGCTAAATCTGGCGAACAGGATGCATGAGGTAGCAATTCAAAGTTTAATGCATTAATTTTATAGCTAGATGTGAGCTGGTGCATTGTTTTGATCAAACAACACTTTCTTCGCTCAAACGTTGCAATTCGTTCCTTTTTCAATGGAACTTATCCCCAAAAAACGGAGCCATGACCTTGCCTGCAGATGGAACGGCCTTTGCGTTCTTTAGAGTCGATTCTCCCTTTTCACTCGATAGAAACATCTTCACGACGCTGTTTTTGGTCCATTGTGAGCAAAAGCGGTACCCATCTTGCACACAGCTTTTTCAGTTAATATGTACCGCACTTATTGAAAAGCCTACCAGGTTTGCTAGCTCGCACACTTCCAGTCCAGTACCGCTTTGTGGATTTTTCTCAATATTACTGGAGTCGTCACCTCATTTGGTCGATCACTGCGACGCTGGTGTTCGTACGGCCTCGTTTAAACTCCGCTAGACAATATTTTACTGATGATAACGAAGGAGCAGTCTGAGCAAAAGTAGAATCTAGTTTAGCTTTTATGTTGGTTGGGCTAATGTCTTCAAACTTGAAACATATGCTTATATATGGTGTACTTTCTGCTACAGTGGTTTTTTTCAAGCAACTAACGCCATCTCTAAGTCATGCCAAATACTTTTGAGACCATCCTCGTAATAAAATATTAGAAATATAGACATTTATAGATGATTTAGCAGAAGACTAAATTAATATTTAAATATTTAAAACTCATATGATTTGTTCGATAGCTGTAAAATAATTTATGTATTATCTGAGCCAGAGCTTTGGGCACTGATAATTTTATCCAACTGTTGCATTCAAAAAGTTATTAATAAAGGATTGTTAGGAAAAAAAGTTGGAAATTCAACGACAACTGATCAAAATATCTGCAAAATTAATGTCACTTTCGAAATAATGAATTGCATATTAATCTTTATTCATTTCGTCCAAATACACACATTTAAAATAATCGACAGCGATTGACCATTGATATATAAAATGATGCATAATTCAATGCAAGCAATGGAGTGAACTCCAAAAATAATAATATACATTTAATTGGGAAATATGCGCCAATTGACTAAACAATTTAAATAAGCGGGCCGGTTAAACCGTTAAAAACAATCACTTTATGCTTTTATAATCCATTGATTTATTTATTACTATCGATAAATTCCATAAGTTTAAAGTAAAGGCTATTAATTTGACGAATCACATACATTTCGTGTTTTATTTTTGTTATTAGTAATTATCATTACTATCTATAATTTAACTATTGTTAATAAAAACACATTTAATAATGATTTTCTATTATATTGAATTAAGTACGACCCTGGTACTGTAATACTTCTAAATGGACAGTTCCCACTAAGTGGAACAAATAGTGTATCGTTCTCTTTCTCCTCTGAGCGCTTCAGTTAGTTCTGCGCATCTTTGGCGCGCATGGAGCATGCGCAGTATACATAAAGTGTCCCGGACGAGATGGAAAATGAATACTGTCCTTATAGGAATATTACATATAAGGTTTACTTGAATATTTGCAGTTTACAGATTTTAGAAATTTGATTTGTATTTCTGCAACTTATGTTTGCGGTACAAAACGAAGAAAACCGTTGGCACTTTTTGAATCTTTTCGTACCCCGACCGTACCTCGTCCTTAATTAACTAATTTTTACTTTTAAATCAATTTTATCACACTATTGATAGATTTCAACGTATTCAGTTATAAACATTGATTTTTGATATTGATCTTGATCCTTTCATAGGATATTAACTTAAAGTATGTTGAATATTGTAGATTTCAACGACCATTTTCATTTTTCACAAGTTTTTGGTTAGAAAAATCTATACTGATGAAGATAAAACAAAAAATCAGAACTCATATTTGATTTATACATTCGACCATCATGAATTTTTAATGCATGATTACGTCAAGTCCCTGTATATGTTTTTTTATTTTTTCTCTATTTCGAACAACTTTCAAAAAAATATATTAATCAATATATATATTTATAGATGATTATGTTACTGCGAGTTACGTAAATATACTTTAAGAAATTGTAGTTTTAATATTAAGCATGATAACTTTGTGCAAATAATTTTGAATTCTTTTGACAATTCGAGTAGAACTATAAAATACGGATATAAAAGCAAAAGCCAGCGTGTAGAAATTTATGAAAGGATCACTTCCCACATGACATAAAACGCATAACAGAATGTGCTAGTGAAAGCTTCTAGTTGAGATTCTAAACTAAACGAACTCAAGTTAGGCAGGTCAGTGTCGTCGTCTGGCTCTGTGTCTAGATCAAAGTTCACAAATTTTTAGTACGGACGCTTCGCGGACATTTATAAAGGATCAAATAGTTACATACTATTTATGACTTTTATACAACTTTTATGAGGTAATGTAATATCATAATCAAAATAATAGAAATTAATTTATTTTATTGATACAGAAACAAACATGATTAAAACAGAATCAAATAAAAAAAAATTCAACACGCTTTTATCAGACAATTTTTGAGCACAACAATTTGAAATTTTACACGCTTATAAGGACCGACAACAATATAATAATTTGATAAATTCATGCTATGATCTTGATCATTACCACCAGGATCTATTAGCATAAAATGATGGTTTTTGTTAACCCTTGTTAACAGTGACTAAGAAAATGAGTCGCTTTCTTCAGATGACACACTATCAAACACCGAAATTTACACATTTAAAATGTTAAACACAAAATAATAAAATCCAAATAAGTACTGAAGGGTGAAAAATATAGGGTGTTTAGGACTTGATTCAAAAAAATTCGGAAGTGTGTAGAAGACGTGAAAATATTGCTATGACGTAAAAAAAATTCTCATACGACTCTTCGTTTCTGAGTTATAGGCGTTTAAAGTTGAGTAATCAAAACCTATATTTAAGTGTAATTTCTAAATTATACCTTCGAGCATTACAAATTTTTTATGGATTATTTCGTATGTCTATGTAGTGTGTTTGGACGGAATAAATAATTCTACACTACTACCTGGAGGGCAGGGGTGGCTCATGCACAAAGGTTAACAATCCGGAACTTTTACAGGGAAAACTTGTACAATTTTTCAATCGATTTTTTAACAAAGAGGTACTCTTTGTCTAATTCGATAAAATTTATGGTTTACGAAATATGTAGACTTTAAGATAGTTGTACATGATAAGAAATGCGTTCGAAATAAAGAGATATTCTCAAGAAAATTATCATAAATTGTAATTATGTATTGAAATTACTTATAGGAGGTATTAGAACCCAATTAAAAATGTCTAACTGAACTGCATACTGTCAAACATCGTGATATTTACTTAAGGAAAAAATTGAAATGCAGAAAAGATGAAAATCATCGCACAATTCAAACAAACAAACAATTCAACATTGATTTTATGTTGATGTGTGGGCAAGAATAGTGGGTCATAATTTAGAAGGTCCATATTTTTAATGATAAACTGAATGGTCAGTTATACTCAGAAATTCTCCAAATTTCCCTCCCATGTTATGTGATAATTCTCTAAACGTTCCCAAATATATGTGGTTCATGCGCGATGGGGCCCTTCCCATTTCCCAAATGATGTGAAAAATCATCTTAGTAACATTTTTCCACTCACAATTACACTGTCTGCCGCGCGTTTCGATAGCCAAGTTATCATCTTCAGAGACTGAAGGTAAAACAGCGTATTCAGTAGAAATATCGCAATGGATTCATTTTTTGGGGATATCTTAAAAGCTTGGTAAACAAAATGTACGAAATGATCGATAGAATAAACTAGTGCAAGGTGCCTACTTCGAAAATTTATTATAGTTTTTTTTGTTTTTATTTAATAATTTGTAGTCTAACCAACGAAATTTGTCTACATTTCAATTTTTTCTTTACATAACTCGATGTTCGACAGTATGCAGTTCAATTAGAAAGGTTTGATTGCTTTTTAATACCTGCTGTAAGTATTTTCAATAAATAATGACAATTTGTGATAATTTTCATCAGAATGTCTCTTTATGTACAACGATCTAAAAATCTACATACCTCCTAATCCATAAATTTTATCGAGTTAAATATATAGTATCTTTTTGTTGAAAAATCGATTGAAAAATTCATTTTTGCTATTTTTAGATTGTACAGGTTGTCCCTGTAAAAGTTACGAATTGTTAACTATAAAATTCTACATTTAAATTATTTTTTTTCTATATTTTTTTTTCATTTTACAGCTAATCCATTAAATATGTTGTTTTCGAAATATATTTCCAGGACTAGATGCTAAAAATTCGGAAATGAGTAGACAACATGAAAGAATAATGTCTCATACGTTTCTGAGTTATGGGAATTAGAAGTTGTGGAAACAGAATTTGTATCTAAGTATATCTTGTAACTTATACATTCACGTTTTGTGTTCGAAGGCGCCATACTAATACAAAGAATCTACGGAGCTACTCCTCCCGCTGTGGCTCGATATTTCTGTCACTTATTTCATTGATTATACAGTTGGCTCTGTTTTCGTTGAGTGATGGCCCAGTCTAGCTGGTTTTTGGGAGTAATAATGTGTTAGGTTCACGGTCGAAGGAAAGAGGCTTAAGTCCATCGACAAGACGATTTTATAAATGCCATAACCTACACGGTGAAACTATGAATACGTTAAATATAAAATGACTTTAACGTATGCGTAATGAATCTAAGTAATTGCAATTGCTGTGCCATCATAAAAACGCTATTTTATAGTACGGCATTATTTTATTTAAAACAACTACGAAAAATGTTTGAAAGTTTTCGGACGGAATAGCAATAATGATAATTGTTTGTAACATTGTTTCATTCGCGGCTATACACATTATCTTGTCTAGGAAAAAATGTTGCATTTATATTCCTAGCATTCGAGCTGCAAAATATAAACTTCGTTACATTAAAACTGTTTAATATACACATAAAGTAAATCGCGAACGCTGCTCGACTGCACTATAGTGGCGCTCTAATGGTTATGGTGACAATGACTATCATCCATCTAAACAGTGACGTGCACATATTTTCAGGGATACTGCTCATGATTGGATCGTTTCAAATAAAAAATCTCGTACAGGGTGTTTCTATATTTGACCCACAACGCTCTACCACAGAAATACCTCGATAAATGATTCATTTTGATATAGGAATACGAACAATTACGGGGCCTAGTTGGTATTCAAAGTTTTAAATCAAAATCAAAAATTTGCCAAAAATTAATAACGCCTTTGTTACAAATTTGGTGACCAATAAAAATTTAAGCAGCGGTGGTAACCATTTATTGAGATCTCTCTGTGCTAGAGGGTTGTCGGTCGTATTGGAGTTCATTTCTTTTACACCCTTTATCACCCCATATTACAAACAATGTTGGGATAAATGGTATTAAATTTTTTTAAATATTCAGTCTATAAAGCCCCTTGTCAAACTTCTTCTTCGTGTGCCGTGACTATTATCGATCGATTTCATTTTGTCTATCATAGCTGAATTGTCGATTTCCCGAAGCATTAACGAATATTTCTCGTTTAATTGAAAAAAAAACTCCGATTGAGTGCTATAAATTATTGCAAGAGATCTATGGGGACAATTCTCTATCTCGTGCGCGTCTTTTTGAGCGGTGTGAGCGTTTTATTGACAGCCGAGAGAGTACTGAAGATGACCAGCACCCAGGTCGCCTGGTGACTGTTTCAATAATGACCAAAATCAACCAAATTGTGCCTACAGATCGTCGAATGAGCATTGCCGAGGCTGTAAACGCCTGTAAACTCCTGACCAGAAGCTCTAACGTCAACAGGTTTGCTCAGATTTCCTTGCAAGGTTAGAAAAATATCTGCTCTAAAGGGGGCCTGATTTGAGTCCTAAAGGCACTCACCAAAGAAGACTTCCAGCACTGCTTCGATCAAATATGTTGAAGAGGAATGTAGAATAATTTTATAATACAGCTCTTTTTCGTAACCAGTTAATTTTCGCAAAGGTCATAGCAGTAATTTGAAAGAAATGAAAAGACGTTTCAAAAGAAACATAAAATATATAAGAAAATCTATGAGGCTTTCCTTTTTTCATCAATCTTTTGTTTATTAGATATAATAGCATCAACTACATCTCGTTAATGATTAGATACAGTTGTCAGTTTGCCAGATGTTTGAACTATTGATCGAAATTGCGTGTTGGGTTACTCCGAAAATGATGTGCTAGTTAATTTATACATATTTATATTAAAAAAAAAAAAACTACAAGGAGAACATGTGTTGTATACATATTAATTAGTAGCGATGCAATATTATATATAATTTAACCCGAAAGAAATATTTAATGTATTATATAGACCCTAGATGTATTATTAGAATTAAAAACGGAATTAACTTCATTAAATTTTTGGGAAATGTTGAAAATAACGATGCCGAAGCGGAAATAAATATACTAAATTATGTAAATATAAGGATTTGGAGACAGTTGATATAATTATTTTTGACAAAATTGACGAAATAATGTCCGAAACAAAAAACAGAGAAATATTATGTATTACAATATATAACCAAAGATTTTAATAAAAAAAAAAAAAGGAAAATTAGTTCAAAAGGATATGAGAAATATACAAAACATCACAAGTAAGAACAATCCACGAAAACAAAAAGGAGTCCTGTCGTCTCAACAAACATCTGAAGACGCTAGACCTACCAGATAATGTTGCTTAGAGGACGAAACTTTTATCCACATATTTTCGAAGTGTGAAACAGTAACGAACTCCAGAGCACTAGACCTGGGTGCGTATGAAATAGAAAACGAAGATATCTAGCAATTAAAACCATCGCACATTCTAGACTTTTAAAAGGAGTGGGATTAACGTATAAGCTGTAAACACTGGGTTCTCAAATCTTGCGGCAAGAAAAGGGGACACAATAGATCGTAGTGTATACGATACCCCAAAATCCATACATACATCATTAGTTCTATTTACTGACGTATCAAAAAATGATGATAATCATTCAGTAGGCTCGTCAGTGGTTGGGGTAACTGACACACCAAAGTTCAGGCTACCAGAAGAGTGTAGGATCTAATTTACATAATGAGTTATGTAATCAAAACTATACAAAGATATAACAAAACAAATCCAATAATTTTTCCAACAACTATCTACGCTAGGAATGAAATTAACATCACTGGATATCGAAATAACTCAAATATATATCTACAGTGATAATTACAGCTTTATCTATAAGTTAATTAAGAAAAAGATGCAAAATAACATCAAAAAACTGAGTAGACAATTCGTAGATCGACTAGAGTAAATTAAAATATCGAGACTCAGACCCGTATTCAGACTGACCGTTGCCCAGAATTCCAAGAACAGTCAGACTTCAATAAAGTGAACAAAATTCTAAGAGCTCTAAAACAAATACAAAGTACAAAACCGTATAATGTATAATGAATAATTAAGATTAAAAGAAATAGATTTTTAAGCAGCCAATCCAATAAAACTGTTAATTATATTTCGAGAAAATGATGAGGATGTTTGTAGCAGTACTTTTCGAATTCCTATCAAAAACAAAATTAGTCAATTTTGGCTAGAAGGCATGCAAATTTATTCAAAATTCATGATGCCATATCCCCTCAAATATAAGGACTAGTAAATTATTAATGTTCTCATTTCCTTAGATGTATTTTCTTTTTATCAAAATTGTAGAAGATTTTTTAAAGAAAAAACGACGAAGGCACCTCTCTGAGAACTAAAACTAATTTCAACATAATCCAAATTTGAGAATGAGATTTATAAAATAAATTGATGGTTTTGAAGAAACTTTTTACCATCATGCGTATTCTTACAATTCGCAATTTACAGTTTAAGTCGGATAATGGATCATTATATGGAAGAAGAAATCATACAGGTATACAACAAATATTTAACGAAAATTTTACCACGAGAAGAAGAAGAAACACTGCACTCAACGTCCATAGACCTGAGAGCAGCATTCGACTTAATCCAAAGAAACGTGTTGAAGATAATGAATAACAAAAAAAATTACAACTATCACGAAAAGCGTGTATAAAGGAGTAAAAGGGAAAGTACAACCTCAGAAGGATTTATGATATTGTCCATATAACCATGGATGAAATAATGAAACATGTGAAGAAGAAACGGAAGAGACATCGTAATTATTACAGAAAATCACAGATGGAAGCAAATTTGAATAGAAAAGATAGAAAAACCGCAAATGGAAACATAGAAAATTCAAAACAAAGATAATGAACGAAATAGTAATAACAGAAAACGATAAAATAGAAGTTGAGATCACAAAAAGAATAAAAAAAAAGCAACAAATATTACAATACTGATATATAGAAGTAAAACGTGGGAGATGGAATACTTTCGAAAAATCGGATGGATAGAATAAGAACTGAAATTATAAGAAACAACTTACAACGAGAAACAATCAAAGAAAAAAAAGATAAGGGAATTTTAAACTGGTTTGTACATCTAACAACAAAATACATTAACAAAACAAATATGGAATTATAGGGAGAAAAAGAAGGAACAATTAGCAGATATACGAAACCAAAGGCAAAAGACAATAAATCAAATGATGATGCTGGCAAAGAACGGGAAAACTCGGGAAAATTCGTTACGGATTATCGATAAATTTGGAGTGAAAATTAATTTGGCGTACCACTGACAGATTCCAGACGATTATTTATCATACAAGAATCTTAGAAATATGCAGTACAAGCCATTTAAAAATAATCTTTTATTGTGAATACCTTGAACAAAATGGGAATATTTAGAAATAAATATCCATCTCATTACACTGAAAGAAATCTTATTAGACCCAACAATTCAATTTAACCTTCATTATGACAAACTGGAGATATATAATTATTTACATTATTTAGTTTGGTAATTACTTTTACGTTTTTTTTATTATTTAACTTCATACCAGTTTCCATGTACATACCCAACGATAATTATATATTTTCACTACTCACTTAAAATACAAGTTATGTTTACAACTTATTGTATTTACAAGATTATCTCTAATATCAGTATTTACCATTGTGACGCATAAGTTGTTAGTTTTTTCAAAATTACAGTCTACATAATATAAATAATATTTCGATGATATTAAGTAGGTTATTCTGCTTTCCCCATAAACTAAAAATTTGCCTATATGTTTATGCAGTAATCGTTCTGGTCAATACTGACTGTATCGAGAATAATCTCAACTCAAAATTAAGTGATTGAGTGGAAGAATAAATAGCAAATAGATGCGTTAATTCGACGATTTATAATCATTTCTTACGAAGTATGGTAAAACGTATGTTGAAGTTTTTAATAGAAACAATGTTTTCAATATCACAAATAATACCAAAACGTAGAAGTCGCATAGTGCTGAATACGGTGAAGAAGGTGGACGTTGATAAACACAGAGACTTTAAGTTGCCATGAGCTCGCTAATCAATAGCCTAATTACTTAGGTTTTCTTCAATTCATTGTTTTTTCAATAATTTAAGAATATTGATGCGAACCAGGTCTCTAAAATCTAAAGTTTGGCAGTTGCGAGTGTACAATTTACATTATTTTCTTTAAATACGACGGCAATTTCTTTATATTTATAGAATGTTGTAGCAGTTTTCACAGAATCAATTTCTATGGAGATTTTTTTGATTTTTTACATTTTAAAAACCGAATTATCGAGAAATCCGCTGTACATAAATAGGCGCTAGTTTATCAGCAACGAGTCAATGAATAATTGTATCATTGTACAAGAAATGGTTAATTAAGTGTAAGTGTATAAATAAATTGAGTAAGAAATACCTTGTGGGAGACTAGGTGACCTAAAAATAACAGAACTAGAAGCAGAATCGGAGAATTCCGAATTGGAAACGTCCGGTAAGAAGAGTGAATAGGTAGAAAGACTAAAAGTGGCTATGGTAAATGATGGTTTTGATCCTGGAACATTTCTTTACAAATACGAGGTTTCCACCTTCAACTCGTCGATTTTAACTGTCAAGAATCATATTTCCACCAAGAACGGCGATATTTCGAACATGAAAAGCGATATTTCTGCCGATAATTTTTCATTGAAAATTGAAATTCACGCCGTAAATTGTACCCCCGCATCCGCCAAATTTAAGATTCTATTAATAAAATAGAACAGAATCTGTTTCACGATTTACGTAATTAAACGAAGAGAATGAGGTAAATAATATGATAAAATGAGAAAAAACTGACATTTGATGAGAAGTAACTAACAAAAAAATAAAGACTCAAGAAAATGTATTGTCCATATAGAGGAAATAAAAGTGAATGGCGGTAATGAAAGTACTCAACCAGGAAAGAAGAAGTATGTGGAATATGGTATGAACAAGACATTGAGTCTGAATCTCACGCCTAAAGGATGAAACTTCCTTATTTTGTTGGTTTATAATCGATGTTTTTTATTATTAATGACTTTTCAATCTTATTACCCGATACAGAGATGTTTGTCTTATATTACTGACATTGACAACTTCGTATACGTTTTACATTTTGATTTTCGGTATTTCTGTTTACTGGTTATCGGAATTCGTAATATTTTTTTATTGTAGAATGATTTTCTGGCTTTTGAAAACGCAAGTCGAGAAGTATAATGTTGTAGTAATGAACAACTTTTGAGTTTCTCCTGTATTCTATTCGAAGTTTATACACTCGAGGATAAAAATGATTTTTATTACTTAAGGTTCTTTCAACTTCAAATTTTCGAATCTACAAATAAAATAAAGTCAAACAAAGAATGTTTTGTGAAGTTATTGCTTCCATTAAAATATCTTTTCAAAATTCTTTAGGGCTTATTGAAAAAAAAACGCATATTTAATTGAAAAAATAAAATACTCAAGCCGCCACTCTGTTTGGTACATTTTTATTTTTTACAATCGTAAATTTAGATTTTTATCTCTTGGTGTTTTTCTCGGCAATGTTCCGAAATTATTAATTGCCGACATCTGCAATTCGCATTCATATATATTTATATTGTCTGAATAGAGTTTTATTTTTCAAGTTCCCTGACCCTAATATGAATTTATCATCATTGAATCAATGCCAAATCAGATGCAACTTATTTTAATATAACGAATCAATAATAACAATAATCGCAATAACATTTTAACGTTCAATAATGGAAAGTTTATAATATACTGAGTCTTTTCTACTTGGTTCATTCAGTATATTCACTGAATCAACATTTTCCGCAGATATATTTTACTCGATATAAATTCTTATAGGAATTACTGAGAATATGATTGGATTGGCATCCACAGCCTGAGTCGAAGCATTCTATGGAAAATAAATAACAAACCAAAGAAAAAATATATTTTATTTCGATGGAAAATGCGATATACAATAAATAAGTTTGGGCAATATGGGACTGTAACTAGTCGAAAACCGGTTTAAATCCACCAACGTGAAATGCTGATGTTTTTTGAGAATGGTTCGAACAAATGATAAACGTTCTTCAAAATTTGAAATGATTGCTCACAAGCAACTGGTTAAAAACATATTTACATTAACTAAATTCAAAAAATATCAATTTCCATCCCGGTTCTGTGATAAAAGAACTGTTATCTTTGTACGAAGAGAAATTCCAAAAATATAGTCAAATTCCAGTGCTTAGATCTCCATGATAGTATTGCTAATACAATCGTATGAAGTTTCGAGAAAAAATAATTCTGGAAAAATGCAGTTAATTATACCATTAAAGAAGAAAAAATATAGGGAAGTTGGACATAGTGAATGATTATTTGTTGCAACAGTTAATCTTTTGATTCCGATTGTGATTTTGATATGTATGATATAATGTCGAAAATTTTCAAATGTTTAGAAGTTATAAGCAGGTTGATCATGTGAAAATTTAAGTGTACACCCTATATATCTATTATATTTACACAAATGTTATTTCATACGAAAATACTACAGAAAAATTTGATACGGGATTACGGATGATTATTATTTTATTACTCTCTCATTCACAAAAGTAGAATCCAACAGATTTGTGAGGATTAAGATGGGATTTCTGGAACTGTTGATGATATTCATACTCAACACTCTAAGTTATCGTCTTTAGAGACCTTCTTCAGACAGTATAATTGCGAGTGGTGGTATAAACAGTGCATTTGGAGAGGTAGTGAAAGAATATTTCAAGACATGTGATTGTCCAGCACACTGCGTTGGTACTGCCTTCGAATAACAGAAAAAAAAACGAATTGTTTAAGAATTTTGCAGGGTTCCCAACTTCCCCCTAAATTTAGGGAGTGTATTTGATATATAACATTGTAAAGAATAAGTTGCGTTACAGAATATCGATTGATAAGTTACAAAATATGATTATGGTTGGATCCACGCTGCAACGGAATGGTGGATCATGCACAAAATTCAACCATCCGTATATAAAGGTTCAATTAGTCTGTTGGACTCGGAGCAAAAATGAATTCTAGTTTTTAAACATTTATTTTATATATATTTTTGGTTCTTAGAAATATTCATTTAAAAGGACTATTATATTTTAATTTATTGCTTTTAAGTTTTTAGAAAACACATTCAAGACACATTGGTGCAGTTTGAATAAAAGGCCCGTATAGGCTTGATTTTATTACCTCAGGTACTTTAGTTGTATCCTTATACCAAAAGTACAACCAAGCACTATGGTCTTTGTTTAAGAAAACATGTGTTTTACTTAGTATAGAGTCTAGTGTTGCACCTTGAAATGAAATATATTTTTAAATAGTTAGTCTGCGACTAAACTCTGTCCTGTGACGACTCTTCCCGCAAAGTGATTACAAAAATAAAAGATTCATAGTGAATCAATATATATATATATATGAAAATCACCGAGTATTTATTTCAAGATAAAATATATAAATCCTATACATATCTTCCTATATAATCGATGTCAATATTTGTGATTTTAAAAAAATCAGAATCAGAAAAAGTTTTCGATAATTTCTGGATAAAGAATTTTAAAAAATGATGTAGCCGAAAGAAATTATTGATTGATTGTTTGAAATTTTTTATCTATTTAATATTTTATTATGTCTAATGTTAATTATTTAAAAATATTTAATCATTAAATGTTTTTCGGGAGGAATATTTAGTGATCGTGGGGATTTTTGATTAGAGCTTTAGGGAGATAAATTTTTAAGAGTTGGGAACACTGGGTCTTCGTCGTATGTTTTTATTTTGTTTGGTCATCAACACGTTGTCTCAACAAGCAGTTGTTTTGAGAGATCTAAAAAAACTTCAATTCTTTTGGAATGAATAAACGTAATTTCGGGCATTTCCAAACTATTTTTTTCTGTTCGGTTGGTGATAAACATGAAGTTGATATTCTGTGAAGAGAAACAACTTCTCTTCAAATTTCAACAAGAATGATATATTGTATAGCATTTGCGTGTAAGTTGTATGTAATTGTACATATTAGTTGATACTTTAGTTTATTTATAAGATGCTAGTTCTCGAAATGCGAAGATTTTTTTTTGTTTTTATTTAGTTTAGTCTAGTTATTGAATTTTATCAAAATGTCATAGCCTAATGACCATTTTTCATTTTTTCGGTCCTTGAAATATAGACTTATGGCTCTTTTACATTGTATTCGAGGAAAAAATTACTTTTTTTCAAGCAAAACATCAAATTCATCGTCATATTCGGAATATTCTTAGTGTCGCGCTTCCTCGGAGTAATTTGACTTTTCTTCCGATTGACCACTTTTGAAATTTGACATTTTTACCAAAAAAAAAAAATGAATGTAATCATCTTTCAATTTTCAATTTACGATAAATTATATAAACGAGTTTCACCCTGTAATGCGTACATAGAAAGGGATCCTTATTAAATATGATGCACCGAGAGAATCATCTCTTACACATGCGAAACACGTGTTCAAAGTAAAAATAAACCCTCAGCACGTGAATGGAGAGCCGCCGGCGTCGAGCGCAACGTTGCCACATCTCGACGGGAAACGAAAAACGAAAAACAAATATAATGACTTACCCTTTCCTCCTCGCGTATCATCTCTGCTATGCCTGGCTTGATCTCCATATCATCGACTGCCGAAGAAGTTGGTTGAGGTGGAAGCGGCAAAGTAAGTTGTAGTGGTTCGGCGGCGGCGGCGACGGCAGAAGCGGCGGACGACGCTGAAGGCGTCGGTAACGGAGTCGCGGCTGAAGGTGCCGGTGACATCTCCACTGATGGTGGAGGTTCCGGTACTTCAGCGCTCGCACTTTCAGCTGGGCTACTCAGGCTGCTTCGTTCACCTGATGGTCTGCGTCTTCTTTTTGCTCTAGAAACGTCACTTTCCAAATCCTGCGGCCTATTATCCCAATCTATCGGTGGTCTATTTATAGATGTTGTAGGCGATGGTTTGATCGAAGATGGTCTGGTGGTCAATTCCCCTGCGGGAGCTACAACGTCTTGTTCGCCATTTACATCGGCTAGACCACGAATTTTTAATGATTCCGCTACTTTCAGTAGAGGACCAATCTGTTCTTGCGAAACATTAATTTCACCCTTGTACATAAATTCGACAGCGGCCTTCAATTCCGGCCATTTAATATCCCTCATTATAACGATGGGATGTTGACAGGGATTCTCGAAAAATAACGATTGGAAATAAGGGCTGCAAGCCGACAATACCATTTTGTGGGCTTTGACGGAATGTCCATCGCAGGCCAACGTAACATCCACAAACGATTCACTTTGAAGTAGTTGATCGAAGACGTTGGTCAAGTTGGATTGATAATTGTTCCAACGGAGACAAAACTGCTGGGGAGAATTGGTTGTATGCTGCATTGTCACCTGGAAGTTTTAAAACACAGTTCACAATAAATACACGCACATCGCAGTCCTGAGAGCACACGAAACGTCCAAAAAGAGCGAGCAGAACAGAAAAAAAGAGCACGTGTGTGTATTTGTATACACACCGATAAAACGACGAAAATTCAACAACAACGGTCGACGTAAACAACGGCTGTTATCGCGACTACTGTAGCGGCAAAACTGAGGATCGAGTATCCCAACTGACAGGAGGGTCTGGGCGGCCTCTGTCGCGCACGCCTTACCCCCACCGAAGCGCAAGACCGCCCTCACCCCACCCATCCACCCACAATACCTCGTGGCCACCGTGCGGCAATCTCCGCCGCGGCACCCTAATTACAGGCAAAACACATTCGACACCTGAACCCCTGCCACAATCTAGGCTCGTTACTTTTACTTACTTACCACACGTTAAAATATTATTGCGGCCATTACTTAAAAACAATTTCGATTATTGGTAACGAACGTTTTGTCCTCTACTATTAGTCTATTACATTAATTAATATTTCTGCTTGTCACTTTTATTTAAACGCGAGATCATGATTAAGCTACAAAAACAATTGTTTAAAAAGGTCGATAAGTCAAAATCACGCAATCATGACAATAAGGAAAATAATTATCTAACGACCTAATAACAATTTTTTCGTTTTCGTTTGACCAATTTTAGTTGCTTCGTAAAATAAGACAAATAATTATAAATATCTTTAATTTCTTATTTCTGAGACCTTTTGATATGTTTATGTATCTAAATGTTGACGTTTTCTTTCAGTCTTTATCAAAATATGATATTGACAATGACAATTTTTATCTATATTTTAAAAATTATTAAAAAAATCAACATGCGCTACATGCGCGACGTCCGAGAACAAATTTTACCGATGGGAACGTCAGCGTTGTTGAAAAAATCATTTTGGGAGACCGAAGCGATATGGCTGAAGAATTGGGCATCGGCGTAGGGGTAGTATTGAGCAAATAATTTATGAACAGCAACCGCAAAATTTCAACCAAATAGATGCCAAGATTCCTGAATTTTAAGTAGAAATTCACACGCTGGGAAGTTTGCATTTATTGGAATATTCACCACAGACGAGACATGGGTACACCAGTATATTCCGGAGTGTAAACGCGCGTCTATGGGGTAGAGGAATGAAGACCAAGGCGCGCCAAATAAAGTTACAAAAGTCATAATTTAAAGCTGGGAATTGGTACAAGGATTCAAATAATCCTGCTAAGCATTAAACAATAGTCGATAAGGACTAAGGAATATCGAGATTCACACAACCTAAAAAGCAGAGAAATAAGGAAAATTCTAAAATAAAATTAAGCCAATTCCGCACGATGTTTCGAATACTTTCGAATTTATCAACTTGAAAAGCATGCTGTACTATCGAATCCAAATGATGATGAATTTAGTCACTACTACGAAATCAAAGAAGAAAAAACAGTCGGTGATGGCAACGTATTGATCTGGAGCAACAGATCATGCATTTTTACAGTTAAATTTTGAAGTAGTAACTTGGCACAGGACATTATTACTAAACCAGCAGCCGTGGGTATGTTTCCCAACATACTACACAGCAATCCAGGTTTTGAATCAAACTAATTCGATTTACATATTTGCCACACCGTGTAGTATACCAATTTACCTAATCCACTATCCTATCTGGTTAAATCAAACGTTCGAGTAAACTTTGGAGTTAATCTTCTCATCTCATAGTGCCCGCTTCAGAAGAATTCTATTTAGTTATCTCTTGTTAAAAACTTGGATAGGGCGCGCCCGGCGCGCCCGCCAAAAATTAGAATTTATATTTGTAAACACAAAGTGTTAAACAGAAATTCTAGTCAAGTGACATACAGTAAATAAGCGACTCTAATCTGTAAAATTTTTCGTTAACTATCATTAATCCGATCATGATCTAAAAGTTCGGAAACTAATCCCAATCACGTTCATTGATGTTCGGAAACTGATCGAGTTAATCGGATCGTAATCATATGATATGATCCTTTCTACCCCGCTAGACCAGCGGTTAATTGCGATCAGCTAACGGGTTGTGGGTAATTCTCACGAAATCTCCAAATTACCTATCAATAAATTAATAAAAAATATTTAAATTAGTTAAATTTTATTTACCCTAAAATTTCCGTCGAAAATTGAACGCGACGTTAAGAAACTGTGATCTAAAACTGATTCTGAGTTAAGATCCGCAATCAGCTGATATGTGATCTATCAAAACCCAGATTATAGTTTCCGAAAAGTCCTTTAGTGAGGCAGGATAAGGAGGAGATTAGAAGCAGCTATTGGCAGAAGAGGAGAATCCGCCAAACATGGATGTATTAATAAAAGTTTGATTCCACAGAAGACAATAATTGATGAAAATAGAGGACTATTGAATAATATGGGCCTAGATGACCTCTTTGTATGACGATTTATTGAATAATAAAACACTTTTTCCGAAGATACTGTCTGTCAAAATCAATTCAGCGACACATCTATTTATTAAAATGATAATTTATCACTACAATCACTCGATCAAGTTCCATTAACAACTAAAATAAGTTTTTGGTTCTAACTGTTACATTGGAACCGATTAAGCCTCCTAAATCACCGAATCTGAATCTGATCAACAGAGAAAATGTTTTAGTGCGTTTTTACAGTTAAATTTTGAAGTAATAACTTGGCGCAGGACATTACTACTAAACCAGCACCTGTGGGTATATTTTCAGCGTAATTATCCTCCATTTTGTTAATTATTTCCAGAATACTACACAAGCAATTCAGGTTTTGAATCAAACTAATTCGATTTAAATATTTGCCACACCGTGTAGTAGATTAATTTAACTAGTTTTTGGTTCTAACTGTTACATTGGAACCGATTAAGCCTCCTAAATCACCGAATCTGAATCTGATCAACAGATAAAATCTTTAAGAGCGTTTTTACAGTTAAATTTTGAAGTAATAACTTGGCGCAGGACATTACTACTAAACCAGCACCTGTGGGTATATTTTCAGCGTAATTATCCTCCATTTTGTTAATTATTTCCAGCATACTACACAAGCAATTCAGGTTTTGAATCAAACTAATTCGATTTAAATATTTGCCACACCGTGTAGTAGATTAATTTAACTAGTTTTTGGTTCTAACTGTTACATTGGTACCGATTAAGCCTCCTAAATCACCGAATCTGAATCTGATCAACAGAGAAAATCTTTAAGAGCGTTTTTACAGTTAAATTTTGAAGTAATAACTTGGCGCAGGACATTACTACTAAACCAGCACCTGTGGGTATATTTTCAGCGTAATTATCCTCCATTTTGTTAATTATTTCCAGCATACTACACAAGCAATTCAGGTTTTGAATCAAACTAATTCGATTTAAATATTTGCCACACCGTGTAGTAGATTAATTTAACTAGTTTTTGGTTCTAACTGTTACATTGGAACCGATTAAGCCTCCTAAATCACCGAATCTGAATCTGATCAACAGATAAAATCTTTAAGTGCGTTTTTACAGTTAAATTTTGAAGTAATAACTTGGCGCAGGACATTACTACTAAACCAGCACCTGTGGGTATATTTTCAGCGTAATTATCCTCCATTTTGTTAATTATTTCCAGCATACTACACAAGCAATTCAGGTTTTGAATCAAACTAATTCGATTTAAATATTTGCCACACTGTGTAGTAGATCAATTTAACTAGTTTTTGGTTCTAACTGTTACATTGGTACCGATTAAGCCTCCTAAATCACCGAATCTGAATCTGATCAACAGATAAAATCTTTAAGTGCGTTTTTACAGTTAAATTTTGAAGTAATAACTTGGCGCAGGACATTACTACTAAACCAGCAGCTGAGGGTATATTTTCAGCGTAATTATCCTCCATTTTGTTAATTATTTCCAGCATACTACACAGCAAACCAGGTTTTCAATCAAACTAATTCGATTTAAATATTTGCCACACCGTGTAGTAGATCAATTTAACTAGTTTTTGGTTCTAACTGTTACATTGGAACCGATTAAGCCTCCTAAATCACCAAATCTGAATCTGATCAACAGATAAAATGTTTTAGTGCGTTTTTACACTTAAATTTTGAAGTAATAACTTGGCGCAGGACATTACTACTAAACCAGCACCTGTGGGTATATTTTCAGCGTAATTATCCTCCATTTTGTTAATTATTTCCAGCATACTACACAGCAATCCAGGTTTTTAATCAAACTAATTCGATTTAAATATTTGCCACACCGTGTAGTAGATCAATTTAACTAGTTTTTGGTTCTAACTGTTACATTGGAACCGATTAAGCCTCCTAAATCACCGAATCTGAATCTGATCAACAGATAAAATCTTTAAGAGCGTTTTTACAGTTAAATTTTGAAGTAATAACTTGGCGCAGGACATTACTACTAAACCAGCACCTGTGGGTATATTTTCAGCGTAATTATCCTCCATTTTGTTAATTATTTCCAGCATACTACACAAGCAATTCAGGTTTTGAATCAAACTAATTCGATTTAAATATTTGCCACACCGTGTAGTAGATTAATTTAACTAGTTTTTGGTTCTAACTGTTACATTGGAACCGATTAAGCCTTCTAAATCACCGAATCTGAATCTGATCAACAGATAAAATCTTTAAGTGCGTTTTTACAGTTAAATTTTGAAGTAATAACTTGGCGCAGGACATTACTACTAAACCAGCACCTGTGGGTATATTTTCAGCGTAATTATCCTCCATTTTGTTAATTATTTCCAGCATACTACACAAGCAATTCAGGTTTTGAATCAAACTAATTCGATTTAAATATTTGCCACACCGTGTAGTAGATTAATTTAACTAGTTTTTGGTTCTAACTGTTACATTGGTACCGATTAAGCCTCCTAAATCACCGAATCTGAATCTGATCAACAGAGAAAATGTTTTAGTGCGTTTTTACACTTAAATTTTGAAGTAATAACTTGGCGCAGGACATTACTACTAAACCAGCAGCTGTGGGTATATTTTCAGCGTAATTATCCTCCATTTTGTTAATTATTTCCAGCATACTACACAAGCAATTCAGGTTTTGAATCAAACTAATTCGATTTAAATATTTGCCACACTGTGTAGTAGATCAATTTAACTAGTTTTTGGTTCTAACTGTTACATTGGTACCGATTAAGCCTCCTAAATCACCGAATCTGAATCTGATCAACAGAGAAAATGTTTTAGTGCGTTTTTACACTTAAATTTTGAAGTAATAACTTGGCGCAGGACATTACTACTAAACCAGCAGCTGTGGGTATATTTTCAGCGTAATTATCCTCCATTTTGTTAATTATTTCCATCATACTACACAAGCAATTCAGGTTTTGAATCAAACTAATTCGATTTAAATATTTGCCACACCGTGTAGTAGATTAATTTAACTAGTTTTTGGTTCTAACTGTTACATTGGAACCGATTAAGCCTCCTAAATCACCGAATCTGAATCTGATCAACAGATAAAATCTTTAAGTGCGTTTTTACAGTTAAATTTTGAAGTAATAACTTGGCGCAGGACATTACTACTAAACCAGCAGCTGAGGGTATATTTTCAGCGTAATTATCCTCCATTTTGTTAATTATTTCCAGCATACTACACAGCAAACCAGGTTTTCAATCAAACTAATTCGATTTAAATATTTGCCACACCGTGTAGTAGATCAATTTAACTAGTTTTTGGTTCTAACTGTTACATTGGAACCGATTAAGCCTCCTAAATCACCAAATCTGAATCTGATCAACAGATAAAATGTTTTAGTGCGTTTTTACACTTAAATTTTGAAGTAATAACTTGGCGCAGGACATTACTACTAAACCAGCAGCTGTGGGTATATTTTCAGCGTAATTATCCTCCATTTTGTTAATTATTTCCAGCATACTACACAGCAATCCAGGTTTTTAATCAAACTAATTCGATTTAAATATTTGCCACACCGTGTAGTAGATCAATTTAACTAGTTTTTGGTTCTAACTGTTACATTGGAATTCTTTATGATCCTGTTTACATTGATTTGATACTCAAAGATAAAGTTGTCTTTAGAGACTGTCTGACAGACGGTCACTTGTCTGCAGAGACTGTATTTAACAAAAGCAAATCGTCGTTTGTCTTTATGGACTATCTTTTACGGAAACAAACGACAGAAACCTGTTTTTTTTTGGCTATTTGGTGATAATCTTTGGCACCGGCCAACTTTCAGTGAAGAAGTGTTTGGTACGCTATAAATTTTATCATTAATAGAGGGAGATGAATCAAGAATACCATAGAACTCTGAGAAAAGTGACATCCTAGAAAACCAAGGCATTATTTGTATCATCAAAGCTTGAACAATAATTCAATGTTAGTAAGTTGGAATGTATACAAGAGGGAGGCCACAAACGAGGCGGTTGAATAGGATCACGGATCCAAATCAAGGGCCCGAATGTTATGGAGGTTCTTTATTGAGAAAGCCAATACCTACACGGGGCTGTAGTGCCGCGTGGTAAGGTAGTGCGCGTGATTTTGACCAATAACTTTGTGTTTAGTTAAATCAGGAAAAAATGTAAAATTTCACGTAAGGAATATAATGAATATTCAAAAAATCCTCAATATTTATGCAAAAAACTAAAAGAAAACTTCTTCAAATTACATATTTAACCCAATAACAATTTTCGGAATTGCTATGTATGAAAAACTGACAAAAACTTGGGTTGGTTATTTATTTAATTAAACCTTAAACGTCTACATGACTGGAAGAAAGTCATTTCGTAGCTACTGACTAATTCTGCACTGTATCTTCACTCAAACAACGGTATCGAACCTCAAAAACTTCGTTTACAAGAACGGTTTCAATAAACTCCTTAATCCAGCCACAACGCACAACTATTTTGAAAAAATATAATATACAATGAGAAATACCCACAGGGAAGGGAAACGCGGACTTGTAACTGTTCCTTGCAAAGTTCTTCGGTAGACGATTGCCAACTCGAACCTCACTACAAGCAATAATAATGTCCTTAACTCGAATATAGGGTTGCCTATAAGTAGGATCCAGAATGTACATTCATCTGATGACTTTTCGAGTTGCACTTATAAAGGAAACAGAGTGGAACTTTGGAGAAAGTCCTTTTCAAAAAGAAACCGTCATTTGTCTTTAGAGACTATATCTTTGGTTTTGGCTGCAATTAAATTTGGAGACACGATGTCTTTAAGTTTAAAGGGCAAAAGGGTCGTATATAAAAGGCGTTACTAATATGTGAATAGTATATATCGGGTATGTATGAGTGTTTCGTTGATATAGGGCGTTCAAGGAGATCTGTAGAAGCAAGAAGACGAAGCGCAAGGAGGGAGACCATCAGTCGAGGTGCACACTTACACAAACAAGCAGAATGTACCCACCCTAATACACCAAGATCGTCAATTAATGGTTCGAATAATAGCGAACAAATTAAATTCCAAACGCGCAAACTTTCCGGTAGATTTTACCACAAGAAAGTTTTGTGTATAAATAGTTTCTTTATTTCAGAAAGAATGTATAGAACAGACAGGATCCTACGTTAGTAGATCACATTATAACAAGGTGATACAAGATAAGACCCCGAAACGAAGCTCCAGAATCAATAGTGATTATCTTCAAATGATCCAAGACCAAAAGTTGATCATCGTGGTTTAAATTTACAAATGAATGATTCTGACTATTATGCTTGCTATTGAATAGTTCAACTAGAATTAGTGGGAGCCACCGCAGTCGCCTGGGTGTTCTTACAAAAAACATGAGGGAACATGTCAACAGGGTATTGAAACTATGGTATCTTAGAACATTCTAGTCTATGAAATATCTGCCCGTGATAATTTCAAGCGGATTAAAAAATGTCTTTACGATCAATCTCTATAAATTATTGATTCAGCGTCAAATTATGAAATCAGATTGGATTTAATATCAGCTTTCAAAGTTTTCTCCTTTAATAAACTATAAGGTAATAAATTTGGCAAATGTTAGCTAAAAACGCAACCCCAACCGAGGTGGAAGTAAAATGTAGAGATAACCCGGAATTACTTGAAGTCAAGTACTAGGTAAATGTATATTTTATCGAGCAAAGCAATCTAGCAAATTCAATTTGTTCAGGATTAGTTTTAGATAGAGCAAGTAGCATTTGGTATTAGTTTCAAGATTTACAGGCATCGGTAATTTTAGCATTGTATGAAGAGAAATAGTTTTCGATACGTCTGAAGACATATTTCAACGAATTATCTAATAAATTATTCCTCTAAATACTATTTTATAATATACGAGATGATTTAATAATTATCTATAGAAATGAACAATTAACTAGAAAGAATATTCGAAATACTGAGTCTATATTCATCAAAGAAATGCTTTCTTAATTATTTGTATAACGAAAACGAATTCAATAGCTTCGATTATTATTGGAAATTGCTGTACTTTATCTTTTGGATTACTCGGTACCTTATTGTTTGCTATTTTTGACGCCGTGTTTTAACACCACGACAAACTGTATTTAAGATTTGCCAAAAACAGAAAGAAATGTAAATTTATTTTTTCGCGAGCGATATATTTTACAAAACAATATGGCAACAGTGTCACCATACGAGTCATAAAGTCTGAAACGGCGTGCTCTAGGCTTGTGCTGGACTTGTAAGAAAAATTGGAATCGGCAAATCCACCAATGAGCCTACTTGCAAGACAACGTCTGCATAGATGTATAAATACCTGTCATGAGACATTTTCCCGCTTGAAATTTCATGAATTTACTACACTTTTATGATGATATTACAAGTATAATGAAACCAAGTTATTTTTTAAGTATAGTAACATTATGAATATACTTATTGTAATCATTTACCTAATAAAAATATAGTATCTACTCATTTGTATACATTTTTATTACTTATTTTAATTATTTTTCATATTCACGCAACGATGTCAGACTTAAAACAAAAATAATTCGGAAATATAAAACAGTGAGGTTATATTGAAAATAACGATCATAAATAAAATATAGAAATTGAACTTATCTTTGAATTATAAACAGAAATTGTTTTTGGAGTTATCTGTGATAAGCTAAACGAAAAATATTTTCAAAAACTACCCATTTCGTAACGATATAAAACATAAAAAATTTATCTTAATGTTATTTAATAACGTAACGCATGTTATAAAATCACGCCATCACCCATCTCGTTTACAACATTATACTAGAGTTATCGCCACTGTCCGATGTTTGCGCACGCAGCGACGCTAGGAGCCAAGACGCCACACGAACTCAACAGGCTCATGCCGTACCGCCGAGTCTTAGGTAGAAATGGCAAATACAACTCACAAAAACAACATAAACTTACTAAATACTCACCTAGTTTTATATAGTATTCACAAAACACTAAATATAATTTGATATTTAACAATTTTTTTTTATTTATTCACTCTGTTTACGAAATTATTTGACGAAACATGACAGATTATCAACGAGACGTGCTGTTACTATATGATAGAGAGACGGTTTCAGGCGGTGTTGCCAGTTGTAGGATTTAAATCGAAGGTGGTTATTACATTAAATTTTCTAAACAAGATTTTTTTATTTATTAATCTTATTTATGCGGAAATACTTAAAATTAAATTTAATAATTGAGTTTGCGAATATTTTACTGGGCTAATTATTGTAGAAATACAAATATAATTTTTTGTGGACAAAGTACTCAATGACATATATTCTAAAAGAGGTAGTAAAGAATGAAATTAACACTTTTTACAAAATGTAGTTATAACGAATTTATTAACGCAAATATAGTGAACAACTTTATAACAACAAGTATAATTGAGAACAAAATAGATACGAAAGTATATATGCTAATTGATTTATTTTAACTTTCAAACATACATAATTTTTAAAAATCACTGTATATGTTACAACAATTACATACAGATTATGAAAGAATAGCCAAGGGCATTTCATATAATAGAATACAGATGATAAATTATAAAGAAACTATGCTGCTGTAATAAGCTAATTTTCAGTTTCATTGTCGTATAATGTTGAAAAACATTTTTTAATAGTATCACGTGACAAAATATAAAAATTCTGTAAATTGAAAATATTGGTGATAATTCGATGCAGTCAAGTTGAGTATATAGTAGAAAACTAGGCAACGCTGCACCCGTCGGAATCTTGCTCGTCGGTACGCCCGAAGCGTCTCGACAGCGATCGTCGACAACAAGTGGTCGTTCATGCTAAGGCGTCTTCTTTGTTGTATTTGGCTCAGCGTAGTTCTTTGATTGATTCAAGTATGAGACGTATTTCATAATATGAGTTTCAAAAATTTATTAATTATGTACTTCCTGTATCACTTGAACTACCTATTAATATTTTCATAATATAACGACTTAGAAATTCAACATTATAGGTATGATATCTTAGATACGAAAGAATAGTAAATAATAATGCAGAAATTAGATGAATGTAGAAAAAGAATAGGACGTTGGTAGGTCTTCGGACTTTGCTGGATCCCACATTATTGGAAATACGTGGCACCAAACTTGCTCAAATATTGATGAAAAACGTATGTATGTTCATAAAATCGTCCACTCCAAAATTATAGCAGCATTGAGCTGAATTTCTAGATAGATATTTGTGAAGGTCAGAGGTATCTAGAAAAAATTCGGGACTTGGCTAGATGCCACAGTATTGGAAATACGTGGCAACAAACTTGCTCAAATATTGATGAAAAACGTATGTATGTTCATAAAATCGTCCACTCCAAAATTATAGAAGCATTGAGCTGAATTTCTAGATAGATGTTTGTGAAGGTCAGAGGTATCTAGAAAAAATTCGGGACTTGGCTAGATGCCACAGTATTGGAAATACGTGGCAACAAACTTGCTCAAATATTGATGAAAAACGTATGTATGTTCATAAAATCGTCCACTCCAAAATTATAAAAGCATTGAGCTGAATTTCTAGATAGATGTTTGTGAAGGTCAAAAGTATGTAGAAAAAATTCGGGACTTGGCTAGATGACACAGTATTGGAAATACGTGGCAACAAACTTGCTCAAATATTGATGAAAAACATATGAATGTTTATAAAATAGCCCACGCCTTAATTATAGCAGCATTGAGCTGAATTTCTGGATAGATGTTTGTGAAGGTCAAATATATCTAGAAAAAATTTGGGACATTGCTAGATGCCACAGTATTGGAAATACGTGGCAGCAAACTTGCTCAAATTTTGATGAAAAACATATGAATGTTTATAAAATAGCCCACGCCTTAATTATAGCAGCATTGAGCTGAATTTCTGAATAGATGTTTGTGAAGGTCAGAGGTATCTAGAAAAAATTCGGGACTTGGCTAGATGCCACAGTATTGGAAATACGTGGCAGCAAACTTGCTCAAATTTTGATGAAAAACATATGAATGTTTATAAAATAGCCCACGCCTTAATTATAGCAGCATTGAGCTGAATTTCTGAATAGATGTTTGTGAAGGTCAAATGTATGAAAAAAAATTCGGGACTTTGCTAGATGCCACAATATTGGAAATACGTGGCAACAAACTTGCTCAAATATTGATGAAAAACGTATGTGTGTTCATAAAATCACCCACTCCAAAATTATAACAGCATTGAGCTGAATTTCTAGATAGATATTTGTGAAGGTCAGAGGTATCTAGAAAAAATTCGGGACATTGCTAGATGCCACAGTATTGGAAATACGTGGCAACAAACTTGCTCAAATATTGATGAAAAACATATGAATGTTTATAAAATAGCCCACGCCTTAATTATAGCAGCATTGAGCTGAATTTCTGGATAGATGTTTGTGAAGGTCAAATGTATGAAGAAAAAATTCGGGACTTTGCTAGATGCCACAGTATTGGAAATACTTGGCAGCAAACTCGCTCAAATTTTGATGAAAAACATATGAATGTTTATAAAATCATCCACTCCAAAATTATAGCAGCATTGAGCTGAATTTCTAGATAGATATTTGTGAAGGCCAGATGTATGTGAAAAAAAATCGAGACTTTGATGGATCCCAGAATATTGGAAATACGTGGTACCAAACTTGCTCAAATATTGATGAAAAACGTATGTATGTTCATAAAATCATTCACTCCAAAATTATAAAAGCATTGAGCTGAATTTCTTGATAGATGTTTGTGAAGGTCAAATATATCTAGAAAAAATTTGGGACATTGCTAGATGCCACAGTATTGGAAAGACGTGGCACCAAACTTGTTTTGTATAAAAAATTATTGATAAAAAAATATGGTTTTTATCCTAGCTGGAAAATTTAAAATAGACAGTGTGTCTCATATGTAAAATTTCCTGTGTCTCAATTTAAACTTATTATTATCAATCAACTTCCATTTTTATTATTAACATCACATTAAAATATTTTATCTGAAAATTTAGAATCCCGTTAGAATAAAAAAAAATTATTGACCGCTTGGAAGAAATTCTATCTTGTCGATATACAACGCAATACTGTTATGTCAGCAAATCTTGAAACCAACATGGACATATGGTATTTAGCTTTGGGGATGCGCCGGGTCAAAGTAACTTATTTATAATACAGACTTCAGAGCAAAGTATTAATGAATATATTCAACGCTCCTCAGTGGCGGCACTACACGTGGACGTCAGCGATATCTGGTTTGTGAAAAAACACTCAAAATGACAAACTTGTAGCCTCACTGATTTTTTTCACGATTGTGTCATCTTCAACTGACAGAACGCTTAATGTAGATTATTTGTATTGACTCATTGTGTGTCTCAAGAAGGGTTCAATCTGTTTTAACTTTGAGAAGCTTCTTTCAGTGGAAACTGTACTGACTGGAACTGTGAGCAAGGTTTTTCGAGTGCCTAGACTACCGTCCATCGGTAGTCGCGAACCTAGCGTTGCCACTGCAGACATTCAGCGGGATTAAAAAATGAACAGAATGTTACCAAATGAGGAAAAAGTCATGTGGATGCTGAGGCTATCCAGCTCCAGAACAACAACGATTTAGTAAGAAGAAATCCTTTGAGTTAGTGTCAAAAAAAGAGTATACTGCTAGAAGGAAATCAGAACTGGTGAGTAGAATTTACTGATTAAAGGAAAACAACTAGCGGTGATAGAAAAAAGATCGAAAAGATGGAGGAGACATGAATATGAAAATTTTGCTGGTGAAAATGTTTATATTCTGATTTTAAGGTCCTAAAATCAAGTCACTCCACGGTATAAAGAATCCCATGTCCTATTTTGAGTATTAATATGGGAATGACATAACCTTAAAGCTCGAATTATTTTTACTTGTGTATTATTTAGAGAAATGTCGTTATTGAACAATTTTACTGACGATACTTCATCGTCTAATTTGTTTCGCAAACTTTTATTATAATCTTAAAAACTTTTCTTATTTCAATTTTATGAAAGAGACCTACTTTCCCTATTTCATACTACATTGATATTATGTTTCATCATAAAGTTTTAAGAACGACACGGGGGAGTGTTACAAAATGTAATGTTTCAGTATTTTTCATGATTTTTAAGGTAAATATTTGCCGTCACGTAAAAAATTAGGAAACTCCTTTGGTATAAGCATCTGTATCAAAATTTAATATTTTAACCGAAGATGTTGACTTTTTGATTCTAATTAAAAACACTTGATCATACATATAATTATTTCATGTACAAATAATTGTCTTAATTTATGTATGAGCCTCACAAACCATACAGATAAATTATACTACACTTAACTGGATTGCCACTTCACCCTTCGACCACCTTAGTACTTATTAAGATCGAAATCGATCAATATAGAAACAAGATCACTTTTTAAACAATAATTCATTGCACCAAATTGATTATACCTGACAAGAAATGTCAAAAATAATCCAATTATTAAGCTCTAATTCAATTAAAAAGTTAATTCGTGAAGATTTGCAACTCCTTTGAAATTTTATACAACTTGGGGGTAAGTCTGATGATTTTTAAGGTCAATCGATCACGTGAAGGATTTTATTTCATTATTAACAGTCTTCTACAAATAATTTCGAACGAGGATTTTTCTTTTCCCTTCTACCTTTTGTATCCAATGTTTCAATTTTTTACTATATTCTTTCGTACCTCTCCATTCCTATTCATCCCCTATTTGCTTATTTCTATATTTATTTAAGTCTACTTCCTCTCTGAAGATGGGTCCATATTAGTTCCTTTCATTCCATTTCAATTATGTTTCATTTGGCCTCCTCCTTCTTCCTCAATGTCCAATTTTATCTAAAGATCGAGAATAACAGGTTAAACCCTATTACATTCGAGTTGCTTTGCTCGAGAGGTGTTTGCAATAAAAGGATGGCTGTTGATCTTGAATTTCTGTAGGTCGAAGTTTTCGCGAAAGACGTTCTTTGGTATCTGATTCCACAAGCTTGCACTCCTCCAAAAGAAGGAGTTTTGTTCTCATCGGGATTATGTTGCATCTGACGAGGTAGTGTAGGTAAAACAGAGTCAACTCAGGAAACTTTTTTCTATGCCCTAAGCTATGGAGGATTCGGATGAAGTCAGCTCTATAGAGTCCTGCATCCTCAGGATATGTTTGAGAACCAAGATGTGCGAGCAATACACCAAAGATGAACGAATCTGGGCTATGTAGAGCATTAGAGGTTCTTGATGTTTCTTGAAGTTTTAGTGAAGCTGCCTCAGCTAATTTGCGATGATGTACCAATTTGGCAATTACAGTTCCAATCTTCTTTGCAACAACAGCAGCCTGGGTCTTTGCTGCGTTGAAATGAATCAAATTACTTCACTTCTAAGTAAATATCTTTATGTCCAAAGGTGGTTTTGTTGTCTTGTGTAGTACAGTCTCGTTGATTAATTCTTCCTATTTCCGCAAATATCCTCCTTACCTCTTTTATATAGTTTATATGTATATTCTATTCTTCCCAGTGTTTCGTTTTTGCATTTTATTACAATTTATTACAATTCAAAAATAATCAAAAATGTATAAACACAGAAATGCCCCTCTTGATATGAGAATCAACTCGATTCACTAATTTTTAAAGAAATTCTCTTTGGGACACTGTGTAAGGAAAATTTGCCAAATTACGAGACTAAAAAAGATGAGAAACTAAACTGAAATCAGTTTTTCAAACTAACTAACAAATTACATTCACTGCAGTATT
Source organism: Diorhabda sublineata (assembly GCF_026230105.1). Taxonomy (NCBI): domain Eukaryota; kingdom Metazoa; phylum Arthropoda; class Insecta; order Coleoptera; family Chrysomelidae; genus Diorhabda; species Diorhabda sublineata. The sequence goes on from NC_079479.1 coordinate 33,172,433, forward strand.
TTCTGATTTCCGATAAGCTATAAATAATGAGGTTACATTTTCCGACTGGTTCTCATTTGGCAAGGGCCCTTCAAAATTAGACTGAAACGGAATAAGAGACCGAGAGAAATACATATCTGAGTTATTGCATTTGTAATTTAGCATTTAGTGAAACCAGGGCATTTTCAGTTTTTATTTATCTTAGAGCGGCTGGCTATTAGGATCGAAATTACGTACGGGGAATTGAAAAGAGAATGTTCGATAAACAAAAAATTTTATTCCATTATTTATAGTGATACAACCAATAGTTTGTAAGCATGATATGGAAAAAAAACTAAACCATATAGAGCTCTGTAATTTCTCTCAAAATCAAGGTATCGAAATAAGGAAGTAAACATTCTTTTCTACAAAGGGTGTTCTAAATAAAAATCTATTTCCCATTCACTAGATTATGAGCGTTTTCGTAGTGAGATTGTGGCAAAATTAAACACCAAGTGTACTAACTCTAATATATTTCCGGGTTTTCCAATACTTCATCGTCTAGGAATTAATTATTTAAGAATTGCGGTGTAGCATATATTCATATTTATTTTAAAGAAAGCAACATATTTTTTATTGCATTTAGTTATGTCATTTAATAATTAATCATAATTGTGCACCAATATTCAGTATTTCGATATCAAGAGACAAATTTTTATCTATACCTCGTACGTATTCAGCCGGCCATTAGTTTCAAAATTAAAATATACATCACTTGCGAATACTCGAAACAATAACAAACGGCGTTGCGTTTCTTACAATATTAAACTATAAAATTTATGATGGGTTATAAAGAATGGGGCTACATTCGCCATTAGCACGGAAACTTTCTTTTTTATTGCTGCCCACAGTGTTGAATGTTAGACATTTTGATTTTTCTGGGTGTAAATTACAACTAATTTCTTCCTTTCCAGAAAGTCCTAAATTATCCACTGTTTGGTTAAAGTATATATAGCGTAGTTACGAAAATTATAATATCCAATATCCAGAACAAAATGATTTACCTTACAATTAATAAATAATTTTTGAAGTTAATTCTATTATTTTATCGATTAAAAATTCGTATTATAATGCGATTGCTGGTGAAGTCCCTAACCGGTTATATCTGCCCAGAGGTGTGTGCAGAATTGGTATGCGGTTTGAATAGTTTCAGAGTGTCATTAGTTCATTTTTATATTGGTTTCATGTAGCTGGTATTCCTTTAGCTTGCTTAAAGGATATTCTTCCTAAGAAACGTGCTTTAACCAATTGCTTTCAACGCTTCTATGACTGTTAAAGATGCTATGACAAATGGTGTGGGAAAATCAAATGTTCCCAACATTTCGAAACTCTCGATAAAGAAAATAAAACTCCAATGGAAGACAACTCCATGAACTGATGACATTTTAATAACATGTAGCAATCTAAACCTAAAAAAGAGAAGCATAGACCTTTGAAGGGATTTTCTGGTTATATCTTTGAATGAGTAGCTCAATTGGTTGGAAAGTTTGTAATATTGACGATTGAATAAAACGGATTTTCTTGCTGAATTCTTTCATATAGATTGTACGACTTTTCCATTAAACATGACTTTGCCATTTGTCACAATTCAGAAGAATAAAAGTACTCGAACGTCCTGGTGGTTCACCTAACGTAATTCAATACACTTAAGATATATCCTCAAGAGACGTTTAGGGGGCGTTCAAGCATTACGTAATGCAATTTCGTAACATTTTTTTATTTTAATAAAAAATTAGGCAGGTAGAATCCTCGGAAATTGGTAACCCTTTTCGTTTATGTTTTAAGGAGAATCCCTGGATTGTATTATACGTTACTTTTATTTTTTGAGTTGGAGACGCTTTCGTTTATTTTTCGGGGAATCCCTCGACTGTGTGTACGTAATTTTCATTTTATTATCGACGATCGATGTCAGTATTCATTAAACTTTACATAGAAGTACTGTTGTCAGTGTTGTTAAATGGTAAATGAATATTGTAAAGTCCTCGAAAACAATTGATTAGTTCTTGGCATATAAAAGTTGTTATACTAACTTGCCAGCTCAATTGTGTCAAAAAAATTGCAACGAAATTTGGAAAAAGGTTAAAGAACAACTAAAAAACAAAGAAAAGTTTGTTGAACATATAAACGAGGTTATAAAAGAGTTGAAGGTGAAGTGCACGAAGAAGAAAGCAACGATGCTTAGTTATTTTACACAAGTAACGTATATATAATCGAAAATCTTGAAAAATTGCGTTAAGTAATACTTGGAACGCTCCCTTAGCTGGATTTAGATAGATTGCACTACAGAAAAAAAATTGTAATAAGTGTGGTTCCTGAATGATATTCTAACCAAGAAATCTGATCGTTTATAATTTGAGCACATTTTTCGTTACATTCTCACACATTTCCCGCGGTATTTCATTAATTTCATCACGAATAGTTTGTTTGAGTTGCTCCAGCGTTTCTGGTTTGTTTGTATAAACTTTGCTTTCCAGATATCGCCACAAAAAGAAGTCCGGAGCAGTAAAATCAGGCGACCGTGAAGCCAATCGATATCATTTCTTGAAATAAGTTGTTGTGGGAAGAGGTCTCGCAGTAATTCCGTTGTAATCCTGGTTGTATACGATGTGGCACCGTCTTATTAATACCACATGTTAATCAAGCTTAAAACATTTAGTCGTGGCGTTAAAAAGTTTTCAATCAAATCACGATATCGCTCCTCATTGACAGTTACCGTTCAGTTTTAAAGAAGTAAGGTCCAATGATTCCTGACCAAATTGCACACCAGACTGTCACTTTTAATGGATGCAAAGGTGACTGATGAATAAATTTGAGGGTTTTCCATTACCCAGAACCGACTATTCTGTTTATTCACATATTCATTCAAATGAAAATGTGCCTATTCCCTCATGATATGATTTTTTTAATGAAAATCGGGGTTGTCATGGGCGAGCTGTATCATTGGCATTTGTACGGCGGCTTCTGAAAGAAGTTCTTGTGTCAACTGAATCTTAAATGGAAACAAATGCAAATCATTGTCCAAAATTTTGGCTAAAGTTGTTCTTTGAAGACCAAGCTCCTGAGCACGGCGTCTCGAATTGAGGTTGATGGATTGTTTCGAACACTAAATAGCGTAAAGCTTTCTTATCGTCACAGTAATCGATGATTGATTTTGATAAAATGTTTTAACGATTAAAACACGTCGGTTTACCGATTATTTTTCCACGTCTCTACCTCACGACTGCCACAAATGAACTGTCAACACTAATGTTTACCAAAATTGCGGCAAAACAAAGTAGTATACCTTCCCGGCGAACACCAGTTTTAAAAAATAATAATTCACTTCCCGACTATTGCGAATCCTTTCAATTAACAAGTAATTGTTCGGATCTGTTTCTAAAATTTAAACAGGCGAATCAAATTTCTTGAATAAGACAACTGGGCAATACTTCCTCAAGAAGATAGAGACCTATAAATATTTCCTTGTGCATTGTAAATAACCCTAAACGCGCAGACTACAAACTTATGAATTATTTCACTTCATTTATGCAATATTAAAGATGCAATTTGAATAGAGTTCGCTCTTCTATGCCAATCCGTTCAGTAAATAATTCAATTGTTTGAGAATGGCCTGAGAAATGGTGCCTTGAATGTATTGTTTAATATTAACACAGCTCCTCAAAGTACACTCTAAAGACGCTAATTTTATATCGTCCTATGGATCTTTACAACGGCTCTTATTATTTTTTCAGTATCCGTATTTAAATTAGAGAATATAAGATATTCGATAATATAACGGTTCAGTAACAGCGGAAAATTACTTATTTTCTTCTAAGATCGATAGCATTACAAATTTCTTGTTAACAGTGATATTAGACAGACGGAATTATCAGTTTTTATATTTTCTATAACATAATCATTTAAATTGCCAGGTGTTTGTCGACTTTAAATTCAACAATGGAATCAACTCACACAAACAAAAACCTCGTAAGCTTTTATTTTTTAAATGGGACTAAGAGATGGGGAAAGGTTGGAAAAAGTATATAGAGGTTAAAGGAGACTATATAATCCAATTTGATCCCGGTTGTTTCGGGTTGTTACATTCAAATTGTGCACGTAATCGGCATCGGTAACATTTGTTTCTTAAATTGGTACTTTTTTGATCTCCCGTGTAAAGTTTGAAGGCCTTAATATCTCAACTATCGTATGATTGTCAACTGTTTGGAAAAACAAAGTTGAGCAGCGAGTTTGTTTCAATTTTTCTGTTTCCAACGAAAATATTGAGAAATCGAACGCACGTATTTGATTGGCACAAAGCATTCAGCTAAATGCTTTGCTTTTTAACTAATACTTTCTCGCATAAGATATAAAACATTTTCAAAAGTATTTATGAAAATAATAAATTTATAAAATGAAGTAGCTACGCCTATGGTAGATCAATCAAAATTGTCGGCAAGGGTTTTTACATAAGTTTTTATAATTTGCAATTCATATACGTGCATTGCGATCTTCACCTTCCTGGGCGGTACGATTAGATTGATAATTAATTTGATTCGTTGCATTCTTCTACCTAAAATTTGTCCGCCGCCTTATAAGAGACACGTAGAGTATAAATGAGTCACAAACACACTTTTTTAATTTTATAGAAATTTGTGGTTTTCAGATTTAGTAATATCATTGATGCATTTCAAAAAGACGTTTACATTTCAAGTGACATTTTACCACAGACAATAATTGTCGTGTTTGACTAATGACATCATCGTATAAATATTGACATTGACATTGACATTGACATTGATTGATTGATACTAATACTTTTTCTATTATAGAAAATAGAAAAATGTTATTTTTAGATTTTTTAAGGCAATTTTCTAAATTTCTATTTACAAATAAATTCATTTTGATTTACCGAAGTTTTAATTACCTTTACATTATTATTATCTACGTTTACGTTATTAAGAAGATGAATATTGAAGTGTGTGTACAAGTAAAATTAAAAATGAAACAGATTTCGCGATCTCCTCGTTTTTTTTGGCTCTAGAAAATCGAAAAATCTTTTGATTTCGACGAATTTTTTTTTAAATCTTCGTTTTTTATGGCGGATTTACGAAAAAAAATATAGGAATAAAAAAAATGAAGAGTTATATTGGTTTCAGGGCTTTAAATGTTCATGAAAATGCACTAATTCACGTATAATTGTTGATAACATTTTTCCAAATATTCAAAGGAAGTTGTTATATTTTTTTTCATAATCTCCACAAAAAAACGAACAAATTGGAAAAAGAATTATAAAAAAATGGTGATTTATCATGGTTTAACAATTAAAAATAATAACAATTTCTCTAAAAATTGACCGTTTCTCACATTTAATCTTTTGTACATTTTTTTATAGTAAAATTTTCACCATTAAAAAAATGATATCTCACTAAGGTTGACTGTTAGAGATAAAAAATGAATAAACAAACATTTCTCAATTTTTTTTGTGTATATTAACAAAAAAAATATATGAACTGCGTTTGATGCTTTGTAAAAAAGTTATGAACGATTATGTGCGAAGAACTGCGTTTATTATCACATTTAAAATCATAAAACTATGAAATCTTAATATTTTTTTTTCATAAATCGCCTTAAAAACGAAGATTTTAAAAAAAAATCATCGAAATCGGATGATTTTCTACAGCAAAAAAATTAGGGGACTGCGAAAGTATAAAATTACCGATTTTGTAATTGCAGACAAATAAAAAGTTTGAGGAAGCCACGCAAAATCTGTTATCGGGAAAATCTAGACTCATAAGTTTTATTCAATGACAACGTTTTTTAGTGATGTGTAAGGATATAATTTAAGTAGATTTGTCATAATTAATATTATTGGACGGCAACTTTGACATTTATGATTATTTTTACTAGTTTTTCATTCCATATATGACCATTCATGTTTTTGTTTTTCTCTTCACGAGAAGAGACCTAAAATCAAGACAATTTAGCAATGAAAACATATAAAAGGGTCTGAGAAATAAGTAACTAAGGAAATTGATATTGTTTCATCTACATAATATTGATTATACGTAATAAATAAATAATATTTTAGTAGTTGGAAAAATCGAAATGTTAAAGGTTTATGAATTTTTAATGAAATCGTAAACGTATAAATTGACAAGAGGATTTTTCTGCCATACAAATATGAGGTTGTACGAACAATTTTTAAAAAAAATCTACTGAAACTTTTATTAATGCTTTGAAAATTACTGACATTAAATTGAAGGACATGCAACATTTGTGTACAAGTAATTTTTAAAAGTTGTAAGGAATTTATACAACTCATATTCATAGTGATTTCGTGACACTTTATATTGGAATATTACGGAAAAACTGAGAAATACGAGGGCTTGTTAACTTTTCCAATAAACCTCGGGTTTATAACGGAAAATTTTTTCGCCATACAACTTTTCTCAACCTAACCCGCATTACTTTCATTGGTGTTCGGAAACTGACTAATTAGGTCCTAGTCATATGTTATAATCCTCTCAATAGTTCTTCCAATATCAATTGCAGATTATAAAAATCCTTGCCGACAATTTTGTTTGATCTACCATAGGCGTAGATACCTCATTTTATAAATCTATTATTTTTATAAATACTTTTAAAACGTTTAAACGTTATTTTTCATTTCTTAATTTTCTTAATTTTGGAAGAACTATAAAAGAATTTTCTATAACGATATTTCAATTGATTACAGTGATTACAAATCTGTTGATATTGGACCTATGAACTCAGTTTGTCAATATTATAAGGCATTGAAATATAAAAATGAAGCCAATGGATTGTGTTTCAGATTTCATCTTACTAGCAGACCCAGCGTCTCGAATAATAGAATAAGTATTGAAAAAACTAAAAAAGTAAAGAATTTACTGTTGGGTGGTACTAAATTCGACGGGTCAGTTAGTTTAAAAACAGAAACATCTGTGTATCAAGCTCCCGCATTTTTGTTATATGAAATTCCAATCCTTGAATAAACAAACGACATAATTGCGCGTCTGGAAGATACCGGTTACCTGGATTGCTTGAATTTTTACTTAATACTGATCCCATCCTGATATTTCAGGTGTATCTAAGGTTTGTTGAAGATGAAACAATTTGTGTGCTCCCTTTTCCACTGCTATTTCGATTCTTCCATATTCTGTCTCTTCTGTTTTATCTACTGCAATCTTATTCCTGATTTTTTCCCTGTCATTTTAATTTCTTCTGTGCAGTTTTGTACGTGCTTCTTTCCGTTTCGATCATTCTCATAATCTGTTCCAAATGATCTAAATTATACTTCTTCGATCTTGTTTTAAATCCTTATTTTGTCTGTGTTGTGTAAATAATCTTCTAGCTGCTCCGTTTCTTTATCATTTATCCCTTCTTCCAGTCTTCCTTCTTGTGTTAATGTCAAGATATGTAAATCTTTTGACCTGCTCAACAACTACTCAAATGAAATTTAAATACGTTAAAAATCAATCTCCTTCAAAAAGAAATCTTTTTAACCAGTTTTAAGCCATTAAAAATTTAGCATTTACCAGTCAGGATCGTACCAATCTTCAAAAACCTGTTACAATATACAATTAGGTATTAAGCATCAACTTAATTCGATCTTTTAGTACTTCATGAATTGATTATGGTGCTTGTTTCATGGTTCATATTGTGTGTACATTCAAAAGTCAGTTTAAAAGAGATTCTTATGAAATATATCTACCGACTATATATATATATATATATATATATATATATATATATATATAAAATTGAATGTGGATTACAAGCTGCACCAAAACGATACACCATCATAAATTATTTAAATATATAAATAAAATGTCTACAGACGAACTAAAAATAAAACTGTGAAACGACAGGACATTGCACTTATATTTTTATATTCTGTAGGGGTTAAATATTTATTGACTGTATAAAAAATATGCATATAATTGGACAACTTTGTACTTGTATTTTAAAATTCACTAGAATCGATTTTTATAGATATAAGTGTGTGAAAACATCCTAATTGAGATTTGAATCAACCGAATAATCATTTTGTAATCTACTATTTGCTTTTTTTACGTTCTCTAAACTATTTCGTAGATTTTTGTAATAATTTCACGTTGTTTGGAAGAGCTGGAATATCTCGATCTTAATAATCGATTCAACCACGACAGTCATCGATTCAATCAACCATATTATAAGTCTAAGGCGCGTTCCATTTTATTTTATTTTAGTAGTGTTCAATTGGAAAGGAAACTGAGAGAGGTACTCACCCAATTAATAAAGTTCGAGAACCAGACTTAGTACCTATCATCACTTAGAGTATTTAGACCCTGCGTCTCAGAATTCAAAGTTCAAGAAAAAGCATTGAAAGAATTCTTTCGGGATTTGTTTACTATGTTTTATTTTCAACAATTTAATAAAGAAACGACACTGTTTTCAAAATTTAGTATAAGGATAAAAGTACAATTGTTATTACGTCGATATATTAATATATAATGAGTACTAAGAGACGCTGAACGGGATTAGTGGTATTACTTTTTCATGGATAGTTGGTTGCACCATTTCTTAAGTAAACTTGAAACCTCAGTGTGATAAATTATTTACGTTATAGTTTGATGTCGATGCGATTTTACCCATAGACTTTGAAATAATTAACCCAATATTGATTTTAAGTTGATTTAAAAATACGATTTTCAAGAAGATGAACAACGAATCTTTATCACTCATATTTATTAATTAAACTAAACTTGTTTGCGCCCACTATTGTCATCAATTAAGCTCAAGAAATGACGTTGCTCTTCATCTAGTTTCTTTAAGCGTAATTAACCTGGTTCTAAGGGAACCCTGCATAAGTTAGGAACAGATGGTCCTTCGCTTCCTTTATAGCTTTTCGCGGGGTATAATTTGTCTAATGGGGGCAAATTTTTATGAACAATTTCTTACCTTTCAGATGGTATAGTCATGTCACATGAGGTGCTATCATCAAGTATCTGAGATCTAGTGATTTATATCGATTATATCTCTTGAGGCTGATTAGAAGCATCGATTGTTATTTTCTGTTGGTTTTCTTGGGTTTATTCACCAATTTCGTTCTCTAAATTCGATATTCTCCTCAACCCACTGTCTTATTGTAAATTTTTTTCACAAGCTCATGTTTTAAGTCACTTAAATAACATAAAAAAAATATTGTATCATCATTCTCCTCATTATAACTATCTGTAGTTCTATTTCATTCATCGAATGTAAAATATTATACAAAGAACTAATTTTCTCGAGTAAATATTCAGAAATTCTAGTACTGAGTTTATTATTTAAAACAGTGATATTCCAGACAATGGAATTATAATCAGATTAGATACAAATAGCTCTAGATTGTTGTATTTTCCCGGTATAATAGTTACATTTTATGTACACCATTTCGAGAAATATATCTCGAGTTATTGAAATTTACATAAAAGAGGTATTTAAATTCGAAATTAGAATAGTAATAAAGTAATAAAATAGCTTTTAAAGTTATTGTATACATCTACAACGGCTGAAGTAACCAACCCTATTTACATATTTATTTAGATAGAATTTAATACTGTAAACCGTCATCTACGCATGACTGGTGAAGTGTGAAAATGTTCAAACGAGGATTCCTGTCGTTATTTGTAAATTACGTTCTGTTACAAAACCAGTTCGTTTCAATTAAGATAAATAACGCATCGATCAATATGTCCTCGGTCTAATAGTTGGAAGTTCTAAGTTGTCAAATTGCATTGACACTAATTAAGACAATTTTCAACGCTTTTCCAGCCTTTCATTCTCATTTTTTTACAACGATTTTGAAATTTCGAGGATATACTAGGCCATTGGTTCCCAAACTTTTTTGTTCCAAAGACCATTTCAAAAATGTTTCTAGATTATTACCAATTTCCAAAAAGCGCGAATTAGATCTATCTATAAAAACTTGTGTTGTGGCGTGTGTGTTCAATTGATTCAGCTGTACTCTACGGTGACTCACAGCACAAGACCCAATCAATTCACACTAATTTTATTAAGAAACTATCTTGTGTTGTAGATATTTATTCAAATATATAAATTAATACACTATTATTTATTATTGCTATAAATAAAAACTCGATTTTAGTCACCACCTTTTAATGGTGATATTTTGAAAAGGATTGAGCTAAACATCGCTTAAAGCGTAATTATTTCATTGATGCTATACAATGACGTCACTTGTACTTGTCCTCTCTAGCGAGAAAAAGCCTACAATGAGGCCAGGAAATGTATACTTTGGATAGAGGTAGGCAGCTCTTTATACTGAGGATCGTAGGCTATAATTCAGGGCAATAGTGATGATAATCCTTCGATGATTGATTTGGAGTCATGAACCTCAAATAAATGATATAAAATATTGCATAACTCGATTTGGTGAACAAATGGATGTAAGAAAACTGGTACTGTATCGCATGAATACAATGTACAATAATTGTTTTGATCGATAAATACTGGTAACAATAGGAATAGATAAAGTAGCGACGATGCAGTTTACGTTTACGGCTAGCTAGTACAGCGATGCTGTTTAACCATTATAATTAAACAAAACATAGTTTCCAGATGACGACGTACAACGATGCACATTCTAACGTAAATACTAATACAACATTCGAACACGTGCAAATAGTTTGTGTATGAAATGACATTCAGGGCCGTTTCAGTGAATAAAACAAATTGGGAATAGAACTCAGTTTTGGAAATTGAAGTAGTTTAAACTCAAACGGCACATCGATTGCGATCATCGAGATCCTCGGAATGAGAAATTTCCTCACCTTCGAATTTTCTTTTGAGTATCGCCGCGTGAATCACAATGTCCATCAATTTACTCATCACCAAACGGGTTCCGTTGAGCTCTATCAAGATAGCAGCCAAATATTTGGAAAAATTATAATGTGATTCGAAAGGATTTTCAATGCTCGTTCTGAAAATCCAAACCCCAAATTTTCTCGTTGATTCGATAAAAAGATATTAATTAAAACCGTAGTTGCAAATTCAGATTAGAAAATATTTTTTATTTCCCGCTCAAAGTTTCCTCTGGGAAAAATAAAAATACCTATCAAATGCTTCTAATTTTCCCGTTTCAAAAATATTTTCCTTTTTGTCTAAGGTATCAGGGAAACCTGAAAAAAAAAATTAACTAATTTTTACGGATTATTCATTGCGCACGGCCCTGTGAGTTGGCTGTACGCATCCGCAGAATTTGATGAATCGCAAAGTCTCCGTGGAATGGATTTTCAGAACAAGCATTGGAAATCCTTTCGAATCATATATTTTTTTAAATGTTTCCAAATATTTGGCTGCTAATTTGATGGATCAGTTCAGTTGCACGGTTTTAATTTGGTTTGTGTTTCGAGAGATGTTTAGTACGAAACCAAACCAAACCAAATTTCGGATTAAATCATCTTTAAATTTCTTTATTCTTCAAATTTCTTTATTCGGTTTAATCGTCAGGGAGCAACGAATAAAATGGTTCATGTTGCGAAATTAATAGTGGAAGACTTCAGTGTTCCACAATATTTGTAAACAACAACAAACGCTGTTAAATTCAAACCAACACTAGTCGTTTCGTGGACTGCGTCGCTTTGCTTTGCCCAATAAATGGTTATTACAAGTACCACGAATACGTACACTAATCCAAGGTTACTAGAATAAAAGAAGGTTTGTGACAATAACAAGATGCGCAATAGACAAATGACGTCACCGGTTCTTCACAGCTGTGAGAACGGCAACAAATCTCAATAAATTCGTTAGTTAGAAATATATTCGTTAATATAGCCAGATCAGCAAGAGGTAACACACATCCTCATAACTAGAACATAATGTTAGTGAGGTTCTGTTTGACATAAAAATAAAGGATCCGTCACGGGAAACGGACGTTTTTTGAGTTGGTATTACGTATCCGGTAGGAGTTGGAGAGGGGAGCCGAGGCCAGCACGTCACTCGTCTGACGTTGCAATTTATGCTTGTTTATTTTTCAGTTGCCATCATGCCTTTGTGGAACGTAGAGCATCGCGAAAGTTTAACGTTCCTCGGCATGGAGACATACCGAGCCAAAACACCATTTTGCGATGAACAACTATAAATTGCAAGGTCAGACGAGTGACGTGCTGGCCTCGGTTCCCCTCTCAAACTCCTACCGGATGCGTAATACCAAAAAACGTCCGTTTTCAGTGGCGGACCCATAAACAAATAAAAAATGTAAACATAATGACGTAGCTGGTGCTCTAGCAGCTGAACGTTTGTTTACAAAAACATGCGCATGTCACAAACCTTCTATTATTCTAGAAAAGATTATATACTTGATAGATCTGTCACTCTGTATAAAAATTTGAGGACAAAGTTCGATCCTAGCGACATCTCTCCGACTGGCTGTGTACCAAAAAAAATATTTCTATAATCAGAGATTTGATCCAAGGTTCATATCCATGCTAATATCGCGGGAAATTTGAAAATAACTCGAGTAGTTGTCGCAACAAATTGTGAATGAAATAAAAGGATTATGCAAAATACTTTCATTTTGCTAACATTTCAAATTCAAATATTGTTGTTTACAAGAAAATATAAATACCTGAAATTAAAATGCTGTTTAAATGAAGTATTTTGTAAAATATTTTGGTTTCATTTACAATTTATGTGACAACCAGGTCTGATCATCTACATTTCACAATTAAATGGTTTATATAAGATATAGGTAGATGGAATATTGAAACACATGATAGTTATTATAATTTTTATTTTGTTTTTGACATTTTATAACTATATCCACAAACAAAAAATTTGACTTCACACTTTAGCAGGTTTAGGACTGTAAACAGTGAGATGTTGGCGTGTTTAAAAAATGTTTCTGTTTGTACATGGTACATACAATGGTATATAAAAAACTGGTTTTATAACATTTCCATAATCCTTATGATCTGAACAAAATATCGAGGAAATGTCTGTCAAATCCTCAAAACGAAATATTTGTTTCTTTATTCCTAACGAATTGATTAACTGGGGTAATCTTTCGAAGATTTTATCAGAAATACTTTTAAAAATATCACAGAATTTTGCTGAAGGCGCACATAAAACATTTTTTATGTTTCCTAGAATATATTAATGAATTTGCCTTAATTAATTCGTTTGACAATATTATATTTTTACACAAGTGGCATTTGAGACTTTCAAATAATTTATTCGCTACTGAACTTGCGACATAAGGAGTGACAAGATCTAATCCTGTATATTTTGAGCTTCTATTGAATGGTTTATAAATTGGGACATTGACTATTGGAGGAAATAGCAATTCTTTTCCTCTGCATAACTTTTCACTAGGATTCACAAGAGGTTTATTGTCACAATAAATATAAGTACTTACCAGGTAAATGTAGAGTTGGCACTGAAAGTTTTTTTATCTGCCATTGGGGCATTCTACAAATTAGTTCAAAATGAATATCACATATTCTATGTGATGATAATACTGTATCTGCAAACATCAGGGCCGGATTAAGATTTATAATGCCCGGGGCTAAAATAATGACGGGGCCCCCTTAAGGAATTCGAAAACCCGGGAAAATTCACAAAATAATATCAATACGTTAGATTTGTGGTATCAACACATCAAAAAATACAGAATTATTTCCAAATGATGGGGCCCTCTTGAACCTGGGCCCCGGGGCTATAGCCCCCCCAAGCCCCTAGCTTAATCCGGCCCTGGCAAGCATTAACTTGAGCTTATTTATTCTTTGTAATCAAATTCTGCAAATGTCTTCATTCGTAGGAATAGAATGTCCATAAAAAAGTAAAATAAGGATAAAACCATTCAACAAAATGATTTCTTAAATACAAATTAATGAAGTTGGGAAGAAAACAGTTATTCTCGGATAGATATGAACTTGATTTCAATTTAAATATTTTTATCTTGATAAATAGTAAATATTACACGACAGCACAATTCGCAACAAATAATAACTTTTAAATGCACAAAAATGCAAATAGCCATTTATTCATTCAATAATCTTGGTTGTTTCTCGATGCATGATTGCAACTTAGTTTCAAAACCAAGATTGACCAACACTCAAAAATTAATGACATCAAAAAGTAAGCTTTTAGATGTGAGCCAGTAACAAAGATGGCGTTGAAAATGGTCCTGAACTTCTCCTATTTCAGTGCACAGGACCTGTATTCTAGTAACCTTGCGCTAACCAAGAAAAAGTATCTTTCTTTCTATATAAGTTCCATTTTTTCAATGTTTATTTAGAAGTTCTCGTGATATTTTCGAATATTCTCTTTAATCCCTCTCTAAAGATAATCTAGTATGTATTATATCATTTTCCATAGGCACAATTATGATTTTCTATGGTCAATTTAAGAATTACAGAAATTTTATACAATTAAAAACAGACGAATTTTACTCTTGTTAACTCTTTTGAGTCGAGTTATTCTCGTAAATAAAAAAAATGTGAGCATAAAATATTAAGTTCTTTATACATTTACACTCTCGGATGTGGTCCACGTACGTATAGTCCGTAAGCTGATTTAATATTATCCAATGCGGTTCATATGTATGGTTAGGTTAGGTTAGGTTAGGTTAGGTTAGGTTAGGTTAGGTTAGGTTAGGTTAGTCCGTAAGCTGTTTTAATATTATCCAATGCCGTTCATATGTATGGAATAAATTCAAGTCTTGTGGCACCTTGTTGGAAAGGGATTTTAGACCTCTGTTCAGCAATATGAAGCTTTTCAAATTTGGTGTATTCATAACTGAGAGAATTAAGTCATTTAGATGTTTGTTTAAAGTTACCAAAAGACGTCGGAATCTAGAAGGCTGCTGTCATTTTAACGTTTGAAATTACCAAAAGACGTCGGAATCTAGAAGGTTGCTGTCATTTTGACGTTTAAAGTTACCAAAAGACGTCGGAATCTAGAAGGCTGCTGTCATTTAGATATTTAAAGTTACTAAAAGATGTCAGTATAATATTTGTGCTCGTATTGAATTTAATTATGGCTCATTTGTACTAGACTCAAGACTTTTTAACCATGATTGGTCGTGGTAGTAAAACAAGAACTCAAAAAGAGTTTGTGTGTGAAATTTTTAATAATAGATACCTTGAATATAAAATAAATTTTTTGGTTTTCGTTATTTTTATCAAAAAAAATTGCCTGAAATAACTTTAAGTATTGTCGCAAGCATATTTTTTTACGGAAAAGATTTCTGATGAATTAGATTTGTAGTTCTTTGAGAATACTAAAAAAAATAGATATAGTAAGGCTCCTTAGTGAAATAATATCTAAAAAAGATACTTGTAGCCTATTATCACAGGTACAAGTTATAAAATTACTCAAATACCTGTCCAATTTTATTATCTCGTCTTTATGAAGAAATTTTATTATATTATATATTTTAGCGAAATTACCAATCATTGTATTGATGTATTGTATTAATCATGTGCTTTTGTAGCGTTAGAACTGAATAATTGAGAAGTTACAAAAAAATAAAGCGACAAAGTATCTAAAATAACTAAAGTTAAAACGATCTTTCAAATGTTTCTAATGATTCCAAATATATCGAAAATTATCTTCATTTTTCGATTCTTTTACAAAAATTGAGATCAATTTTAATTGTTTTAGAAGAAAAAAGAAATTATTTTATTCTTATTGAATTCTGTTTTTGAAAAAACGAATCCTTATTGGTTGACGTTGGTCCTAATAAATGTTTGCCTTTTCCTTTTGTTGCTGAAGGAGGAATAACTGTCTAAATTTATGATTTATAACATTCTCATTTTTTCACTGGTTTATTAATTTCTTTTTTGTTTTAAGCAAGAGGGAAAAATTTTTGTATAATTGCGCACGTACTAACACGTACCAGCTTTTATTTGCTTTTACGGCAATTTATTCTGTGTTCTTTGAGCTCTGTCGAATTATAAAGCCACATATGTCCAGCATTTCTATGTTACAGAATTATAAGTAAATGCGATTTTCAAAATTGAGAATTTTCAACAAGAGAAAACGATTGTGAAACCTTTGATGTTTTCAATGTTTCTCCTCTAACAAGATTTATTTTCATAATATACTCTATATTTTTTTATGGAGAGGAAGAAAATAGAAATAGAATCAAATCATCTCCAAATTTTGTCTCCTTAGACCTTTTTATATGTTTGTTTCTCTTACTAAGTCCTTTTGATTTTAGGTGAAAAATTGTTTCATAAAACAACTAAAAATTTAAGTTTGAATTTCTGGTAATATTTATACTGTTTGTTTACACCAACACCAACACTCAGAATTAAACTGTCTGACGCGCTTTTCGATAACCAAGTTAAGGTTGATACACACATATCCGTGCCGTGACGGGACGTGACGTACCGCACCGTGACTTTCAGTGGAAAAAAATATCGCCTGACCAAATTCTTAGTAAAGAAAAGTTCAAACATGAACACCGTCCCGATAAGATAGAAAGCCCTATTTCCGAAGAACAAAATGTTACAGGAAAAAAGGAAAACCAATTTCTTCACCTGCATCAAAATTTGGATACTTTAAAAGGATTTTGATTTATTAAGAAAAACTGGATTTAGGGCTACTAATACACAGTCACAAAAAGCCTTAACTCACCATATGGGAGTTGGGGCTTTTTATGATTATAATTATAATTTTTACAAACCCTAAAATAAATAATAGATTTACATAAAACAACGTTTAAAAACCGTATAATACCATTAAATAAAAAGGACACACATTAAAAGATTTGCAATAATTTTATTAACATAAAATCAGTTTACATATATGAAGATCGTGCTTTTCAGTCTTTCATGAGTCAGCGTTTACCAAATCTGGCACTTCTGACTCTTGGATGCTCAACCAAAATCCACGCCGGTTAGATAGCGTAAGCGGGCACAGTTTTTCAACTAGTTCTTTTTTCTTTGCTTTATTGAATCCTCTTACTTTGCCAAGCTTACACTTCTACACATATTTGATAAAATACAAAAGACTTGTATCTCCTCTTTTAGCAGTTACTTTAACAACATCTGTGAGATGAGGTATGGAGTTGACAACGTCACCTCGACACTTAAGTTTTTGTATTGATGTGAAATCCTTCCATGCAAAAAGATCCCCAACACCAAGTTGGTTTGGTGTTTACTTTTCCTGAGTTTGATTGTTGAACACTTAACAAAATAGAACTGAACTGCTGCAGCTACGCTTAGTGTGTACAATATAGAGAAACAATGGAGTTGTTTGATGACTCAGCCGGTAGGTTGTGCCAAAAACAGTCAGTCACATTGACATCTTTGATGAAAGAAGGCTCAAGCTACAGGAAACCATGCAACTGTGTCTTACGAAAGATGGCCCTAATTCCATGGTAGCACGGTTAACTTGAAGAGTAAAGGCACTAAATACAACTCTTTGTGGATTTAGGGTGTTTTTAGTATTTGTTTGTTACATAGGGCCTTTTTTTCTTAAAAATAACCTCAAACTGGTGTTAGCGCCAATATAAATTTCAATATAACTCATCACTGTAATGGATTTAGAGCTTTCTAATGTTATAAAAAGGTGTATTTTTTTTATACAGATTCGAAAAAGCTATAGAAAAGAATTTAGAAAAAAGTTGGAGTTAGGACTTTTTTAACTTATCAGGGCAGAACAGCAACGGGACTCTTCGCTACTCTCAGTACCCTTCCGGTATCCACTGTGGAAATAAGTCCTCGTACACTTTAAATGAATATTTTCTGTGTTTTTGTAGTTAAAAACGTGGGTTTTTCTACGAAATAATAAATTGGTCTTCTGCTTCCCTTACCAAACAAATGCTTTGCTCAAATAGGCGTAATTTTCATCTGTAGACTGGACTTTTAAGCATATGCCATATCTCAACATATTAAGCTACAATTACACTAGGATGCTAGCATCCGGGATGCTGGCATCCCACAAAATGTGGGATGCCAGTAGTCAATATGGCCCCAACGAATGCAGAGATGTTGATGCTGATGTTACTAATTAAGAAAAGAAGGCGTCATGCAAAAAGGAAGTTTAGTGTGGACCTTTTTTTAGCTGTCCGTCGTGTTAAAAGCCTGTATTTTACATTGTTTGATGAACTGTGCAATAGTGAAACAAGATTTTTTAATTACTTTAGAATGTCACTACCTTCTTTCAAAGAGCTTCTAGGCTACATCCAAAGCTACATCTCTAAACAAGATACAAGATCCCTCAGACCAATTTCACCCGAAGAGAAACTAGTCATAACTCTGATCAAACTGTGTGGGCGCGCATATGTCAAATAGAACGCCTGCTCGGATGCTAGCAGCCTAGTATAATGCGCCGCATTTGAACCAATGCCCCACAACCGATGTTGTGCATCCCGGGATGCAAAAAGCGACCGGCTGCTCGCATTTCAGCATCCCAGCCGGGATGCACAAAATCGAGCCACCGGGTGGCTGTTTTAGCATCCCTAGTCTAATCGCTCCCATTTGATTTAATGCCCCGCTAGCCTCCTAGATGCCAGCATCCCTGCTGCATAGAGGAGGAAGAAACTGCAGATCACGTGATCTATGATGGCCCAATATTCTTATAGGCACGCTTGAAACACTTGATTAAGCCTCACAACTTACCTAGTGATGTCAAAAGATTCAAGTCAAAACGTCTGATCGGCTTTTTAAAGTTCATAGGCATTTGATAATTTCTAGTGGGCACAGGTGGCTACCAGAAGTGTTTAACGATTGGAGGAAGAGGATTTTTAATTTTAATTTTTCAAAAATAAAACTGACTTTTATTTTCGCGTGTAAAAATGTTTTAAAAATTATAGAACGTAGGCCCTTTCTGTCCTTATTTTAAAAAATACCATTTACCTTCAGAAATATTGCGATTTTTAGAAATAGTTAGTCAATAGTTAATCAACGATTGATTAACTACTAGACGTTATCTTGCAACTGATTGCAAATGATTTGCAAACAATATGAAGTGTTATTACCTATGAAAGACTTGAGAAATTCTTAGTATCAGCAACAAACAGAGCTAGAGTCTTACCTTCTGAAATATTCACAGCTCCATCAGAAATTTATAGGCAGTGCGCACTGTATTAAAATTAATTATTTAATATTAAACTCGGTAATTTTTTGTTAGGCTCGGTCTTCATTTTGTAATATTTTATAGATTTTATGTCTCTGTATAATAACATCGAGAGAATTATGCATAAGGGCGTAATTGAATTTGTGTGAGCTTTCGAATTCTTTTGTTGAGGAATATACGAGTGAAACGGATAATTACATTTTCTACCCCTGTCTGAATCGATTAATTTTTGATAAGCGAAATGTATTAAACTACGTATTTTTTTCGTTTGTTAATTTTTTTGCTAATTAATTCCATTTTGTAGCCATATTTTCCCCAAATACAGCGTAAATTCCGGTGCTCCAGAATTTCAGTCACAGAAATTGTTTTCAAATGAACTGTTTTATGTCGCAAATTCATATCTTTTGCAGGCATATCAGCCAGAATGTTATACCTCTACAAAAAATAAGTTGTCGTAAAGAAAAAGCTTTGAATGGGACTCTTCATTTGAAATTTCTTGACCTTCTTGGTGGTTCCGAAAGAGAATAGAAAAAGAAAAAAAGGACAAATGGATTGAAATTTGAAACTTCTTCACTCGAAAAGTGTCTAAGTTACCCTATAGTTTGGAAAATGTCACTATAGCTTATTTTTAGTATGATATACTTGATCCAATGATGATCCAACTTCTTCAAACTGTATTGAAATTGAGTTTCTTAAAGGTTTACAAAAGAGAATATAATGTTGGTGGTAACCTCGACATTCGATTCAAATTTTTTTCCGCTGAGTGTCTTTTTCATGTTTGATAAAGAAAAGAAAGGAAAACCTGGAGAATACGGTGAACATGACAGCAATTTGTAAACGAATTCGACCAAATCGGCCGTGGCGTTCGTTATAGTGGTTGTAAAACACTTTTTCTTCGAAACCGGAACATTAACTCGCTCTAGTACAGCTCTGTAAACGTTTCGCCCTTCTCCAGTTATTTCAGAAGCCTAGTTAAACCTAGAAAACGATTACCAACATCCTTTCAATTTTCCTTAGAGTGGTCTTCGTCTTTGTTGCAACAAATTCGGCAACTGAAGTCCTTTGTTTCGACTATATCTGGATCTCTGGTGTCTATCAATAGATCCGACGAAGTAGAAACTTCTTTGAATTGCGCTACATGCTCAAAATTTCATACAGGATATGACTTATGCAATTTTTCGAAATACCTATTATTTCAACTATCTGGTCCACCTTTAATTAGCGGTTTACCAATACGACATCGTGGATTTTTGTGACGTTAGGTTTCAAAATAAGATAACGAGTCAGTTTCAACTGAAATTTCGTTAGTAGCCGTTTACAAGAATATACTATAGTACTATACAATCGTTATTTGCGATACTGGCGCCATAAGACGTTGTGTCTAATTAGTGCCTTGTCATATTGTAGATTTGACAACGTCTAATTAATTACTGTTACTCGATGTTTTACTGAGACTATATGTTGTCGAATGAAATGGAGTTTCATTGTAATTAGGGCTTTTTATTTGTCTAATAGACTTATAAATAAAAGAAAATTGAGCGTTAAAAAATTCACAATGTTCAAACATCAAAGAAATGGAAGAATAAAATGAATCCTATTATCTAGAAAGTTTGCTTTTGTGAATCGTTATTTATTTATAGTGACGACACACGAACCACCTAACTTAACGAATAGAAATTGACGTCAACATTGGAGTAGTGCTTGTTTTAAAATGTCATCATTTAAAAATAATGAAGTCTTGAATTATTTCTCATCTAATCGAAACTTAAAATGTTCGAAAAGTAACATAAAAGTTTCACATTTATTCTAGAATAACATAGTTGTCAATGTGTTAAAAAAGTTTTTCAAGAATTACTGTATATGATCATTCAAATTGGAATTTCTAGAATACTACACCCATAAATCGATCGGTGTAATGTTTTCTAGTATGTAGTACCCGAAAGAGATTTATTGCAATATACAAAGGAATACAGGCCAAATGTGGCCCTCGGGCCAGTCTAATTCGGCCCGCAGCACAGGGTTTTGAATAAACCTTCAAAAAAACCGCCTGGTTGCCGTTCACGATTATTTTGCCGACTAGTAGGTACAGAGAGGATGAGAAATGAAGGAAAGTACCGATGAAAAATTTAAGAGCTATTAGAAAAACGTCAAATGTCTTCATGTAGAATTTGAACGAAGATTCAAAAACTTTTAAATTATCGAATACCACCTGGATATTTTTAGAATGCCTTTTAATGAGAATCAATCAAACCAGAATTGAAAATCGAGCTGATGGAGTTGTAATGTAACTCTGAATTGGAGCAATAATTTCCTAAAATTACAAATTCCCAAACCTGATGCATTTTCCTACAGATGTTTTCAACTATGAAGCTTTAGAAATCGATTGACTGAATACAACTTAGCTTCAATGTTGCGAATCAGCACATGCCAATATCTACCAGATTACGAACAACATTTAGAGGCTCAATTTCAACCGTCACATACTCCATCATTCCAGTTTTCAACATCGATTTATCGAAACAATCCATGGAAAATGGAAACTCAGTGGTTAGAGCACAATTATCAGAACCCTTCACGGAATAAAATGGTAGAACTATATGGTATTGAACTCCAACCCCAATTTTTTGCATCTTTGGTTTTACTAAGGTATCAGAAGGTTGGGTTGAAACCAAAGAATACGATTGGCTACATTTCGAATATAAAGACTTTCTTTTTGTATAATTATTTAATAAACAAAATTATTTCCTTTGTTTAAAACCATTTAATTTGTTCGTATGTATCAACCGTTATCAAAAATGTTTGCAGTTGATTAATTCGAAGAATATATAACATAAAATGAATTTGTGTTTGATAATTTAAACAAAATATAAGCGAATATCAATATCTAGCTAATTTATGAAAGTGCCACAAATTTAGTTGCAATTATGCGGCACAGACATCTATGTTGTGTATTTTGTATCAATTAATAATACAGCCGATAGGTGGATCATCATGTTATATTCAAATAATGGCCGTATCGGTGTTTGTCAACTCCAATTGTCCAACGCCAACATTGATAAATAATATATGCGCTGTGTGCTAGTCAGAATTAGATTTATTGAACAGATTCTTGTTGGAGGACGCCGACAACTATATTAATAAGATTCCAACTATCTATCGTATATTTTTTTTATAAAATAACAGGATTATTGAAAGCATCTTCTTCATTTGAAGATTTGAAAATATTTTTTGTTCAATTAATATTTAGATAAACACAAAGAAACTCAATCCAAGTAAAAAATAATAGTCATAAATGATATAGCAGACAGTAAATATAATGCTTATATGGACCGACAACTAATTTTGTTCTACCAATGGGATAAAAACCTTCCATACAAACGTCATTCAAACATATTTGTTCTATCAGATAGCTAAGCACATCTCCAAGCAGTTAAAGTTTGTATAGCTACTACGAACTGCACGGGAATGATCAAACTGATTATTTTGCGAAGATAAGGACTACAACCTTTCTAGGGTTTACCCAAAAGTCATCAAACCATGATCATAGAAAGTAAAAAATCAAAAGAACATCAGGAACATGTAGTATACCCAAGGTTTGAAACGTTCGAAGAGATTTCTTCATTTTTGTACTAACTGGAAACATAAAATTCTTTCATTGAGCAAATATGGGCTAAGGACGATTACTGATATGGTAGCTGGAAAGTCTTCGGTGAGTTACCAATTGAAGAGCATCAACAACAAGAAGAAGTGGCCGCAAAGTCCTAAGATAGGTCGTTGCTACCTGAAAGTACATCGGATTTCACGTCCTAGCTAGTCTGATCTAATTTAATATTGTGTAGAGCAAATATATCTAATAATCCTGCTTTATTACTTGAGATATATTTAATTGATTTAACACAATAATTACGGATGTTATAGAACAAAATAAATTTGATTTAATTAACTTCACTACGTGAATGATAAAGTTTCTATTTTTTTATTTTCTACATAATACTTATTATTAAATCCAATTTTGTATTATCTGAAATTTTATGATATACTGAGTGGGTGGAATAATGATATCAGCTGGGAATACCACTAAAACTTTTAGAAATCATAAATTTATTTCAGTTACTTCCGATCTGGACGTCAGTTTACATTAGTTTAGTTTTCAAAAACAATTTCTACAAAACTTGAATATGTTTGTCAAATTTTTAGCAATATTCTGCACAGTTTTTGTGATAGTTTATGGACAAGACGAAGCCGTATCTATGGGTATGTAAAGCTTCTCTCAATCAAATTCTTTTTCATAAACAAATAACTTGATAACTGATCGAGTTAACACGTTAACTGCGGAGGCGATTTCCATATTACATATTTTTTCAAATATAAATATCAAAATCGATCGTATTGTTTTTATTTATTATGTATGACGAAAACTATGGTGTGGACAAAAACTTTATTGTGTCCATTTATCTAATGTCAATGTAATCAGAGCATTATTCATGTCAATAATTTTTTTTTCAAAAATTCTTATTTAGATTCAGTTGGATATGTTTGGAAATACGATAAACCACCAGAAACAAATTTATATCATCATGATAACAAGAGCTTCTACATTGGTAATGTCTTTAAGGTATGTAAAACGTTTATATACCGGGCGAGGCCAAGCTTATTCTTTTATTTAATCAAATATATACTGTAGCTTTATAAATTTTGATTTAAAGATAAATAAAAGTCAGAAAATTGAGGAAACGTTACACGATTTAATTTTTATTTCAATAAATATTTTAGATGTTATTCACATTTTCTCATTAGAAAATCGTTTTTTATTGCAGGGAAACTTTTTACATTCGGAACAATTTTGTAGATATCATGGCATGTCATTAGCCACGATCGAATCTCAAGAGGAAAATGATTTTTTGGAAAGCAAGTTGATCGAAAGAGGTAAAATAAGTTTATATTTCAGAATCCATCAATGTTCATTGTTTAAATGATATTTTCTAAACAAATTTTGATTTACTTTTAATTTTGAGATGAAACAGAGCGTTCTATTTTGCATTATTGTCATAGATAATAGAATTTATAATAAATATATTAACGATTTTTCCTTCCATCCTTCAGATAAAGTTTCAAATGTAAAATAGCTTAGATAGCTCGATGCAAAATTGATCATACGGGGGTGGTTCCAGAAGTACCTGGCCTAACCTACAGAAGACAGTGGTTGCTTGAAAAACATCACTGTATTTGAAAGGACACAATCTCTAAAGCCTATTTTGCAAGTTTAAAGCCACCACGTTGTTTAGTATTTGTTTGGCAGCCATCAATAGTGAATTTGTAAACATAAACATGAACAAAATTGGTCATCGTTATGTGATATAATACTTGAAAGGACTTAGACCAACCAATATAAAAACTGAACTAGATTCTAATCAGGGCGAGACTGCTTCTTCGTTATTAACATAGAAATATTCGGCAGCAGAGCTTAAACGGAACCATCAAGTGTTTGGCAATGTTTCACTGAAATAGAGTCGAATTTTGCACCGTTTTCTAATCAAAGATGAAATGTGGGTCGATGACTGTCTACTGCTTCGTTTGAGCAAAGAAATCACCGCAATCGCTTAAGAAGAAAGAGTTGTTTCATCAAGATAATGCACCAGCTCACACATCTGTTATTGCAATGGCCAAAATTATGAATAAAAATTTGAATTGCTACCTCACGCACACTATTCACCAGATTTAGTCTCCTTTAATTATTTTTCTGTTCACAAACTTGGTGGTCAAAGATTTTCCAGCATTGAAGAGGTGATCTTGGTAGTTAATGGCTATTTTGAGAAGCTTGTCCATTATTATTAAAAAAAAGGGTATCGAACTTATTGCTTTTTTTTGTTCTCTTTGTTGGGTCAGGTATTTCTGGGACCAGTCTCGCTTATTACTTTATTATACTTAACTGACAAATCAGTTATTGAGTAAAGTTGAAATTAATTGTCACGACTACTGATAAAGTTAAAATGTGTAGGAGTCGAAGGTGTATGGCTTTTCACATCTGGTACTCGGCTACCAAATAACGTATGGGTTTGGTTAGCAACAGGTAAAAATATAGCATGGACAAACTGGAAAACCGGAGAGCCAAATAATGTTAATTCGAAAGAAGAATGCATTGCCGTGAATCTTATGAATAAGCAGATGGAATGGTACGATATAAATTGCTGGACTGAACAATATTTTGTTTGTCAAAAAACAAGCCCTCTAAAATGTATCGAATGATGAAAACATTGAACGTTGTTTTGATTTGTCTAGTTCAGTTAGTTTCTTTAAACCAACTATTTGTGGGTATACTTTCCATTTACAAATAAAATTTTAAAAATTTATCTATTGTATATTGTTTAGTACCTACCTAATGTTAGAATGCAATTTAAATGATTTAATTTTTGGATTTTCTAACTTTACAAAATGGATTGGGTACTAAATTCCTGGTAATAAGTACTCTAAATGAATCCCTCACGTATTTGTATTATGTATTCGGACTACCTTTTCGTTTACCTGAAATATCTCCGTCCCGAGTTGGCGCATCCTTATCTGAACGTCACAAGTTGTAGTACATCCGGATATATACCTAAATATCTTCAGTTTGAACTTTTTTTTTTCTCTAAATCCGCTTTTAAATGGAATTTTGTTGAGTTTACCACAATTTCCATTGAAAAGGATCACTTATTTATTATCGTTTGAGTTTCTTTTGCCATACGATTGAACTATAATTTATTATTGACCATACCATTATTATACGGGAATTATATTCCATATTACTCACCATAGTAGGAGATTTTCTGGATTTGTTTCTTCCAAAGAATTCTACGTATCATAGTAATGTTGACTTCATGGAACCACGTTGTCTACGTATTTCTTTTATAACTACCTCTGATTTATTTGACTTTACCATGAATTAATCAAAACTCTCTTTATATCACAATTGTTTGGAAATTAGAATGTATCAGAATGTATCAGAGTGTATCAGAATGTATCAGAATGTATCAGAATGTATCAGAATGTATCAGAATGTATCAGAATGTATCAGAATGTATCAGAATGTATCAGAATGTATCAGAGTGTATCAGAATGTATCAAAATGTATCAGAATGTATCAGAATGTATCAGAGCGTATCAGAATATATCAGAATGTATCAGAATGTATCAGAATGTATCAGAGTGTATCAGAATGTATCAGAATGTATCAGAATGTTTCAGAATGTATCAGAATGTATCAGAATATATCAGAATATATCAGAATGTATCAGAATGTATCAGAGTGTATCAGATGAGATTCGAAAGTTGATGTTAAAAATATTTGATGATGATGATGAGATTCATCTATGAAAATATAATAAATTTATTGTGTTTTTTGTAGAAAACAGTATAATAGAATCAGAAATAATCGGTATAAATTAAAATTTACGTAAGACAGGTAATCTATTATTGTTTAGCTAATGGAAATCTAGATTTGTCTGTAATATTACTGCATTTGTTAATCCACAAAATGTCCAAAGGTGTTGAGGTTGTGTTCAATATACTGAAGAGTAATATTAAAAAAGTTCTTGGCATCTGAGAGTGAAATCATACGGTGTCGTCTTTCTTTTTAACACTTTCTTTATTATTATTTTTACCAAAACAAAGACAATAACTTGGCCGTCGATTATTATACACAACCAATCAAAAGTTTTTATCATCAATGTTTAACAAGGAAACTGCTTGTTTTACATTAATTTACTAAAAAAACTTTTTTGTAGTAACTTTATTTAAGAATACGTTGCTAAATTTTGTCATTTTTGATAATTGATGGGGTTTGAGTAAAAAATGCGATTACAGTTAAAAAAATCAATAGTCGTAACTATACAGCCCTTAATAATAGGGAGTCAAACTTTCACTAAATTTTTTTTTATCATCATGAATGATATTTACACAGTGTCGTTAAAAAAATTGTCGTTCTTTTTAGCCCAGTATAGTGTTTTTTTATACTAAATAAATACTATATATTAATAATTACTGTATTTTTTATTGCATAAAATAAAAAAACGTTATATGCATAATCTAACACTTATATTTGAGTTTATGATGAAATTCCGTATTTTTATGATATTTATAAACAGATACTGACATTAAACAAGTTTGGTAATGATTTTGTGTACTTTTGATGTCGTTTTCAACGTATAATATTAATTTTAACATTGTAGTAGTACCTTCTCGTTTATTATATCTTCTACATCAATTATATCATCAAAATTAATGAATTTATTATACATAAAACTTGTATGTACTATAGCTTTGTTAAGTATTGACCCTGACTTTGACTGAACATAAAAAAATATTATAATTTATTCAAGTAATTTTCAGTCGGAGGCCACTTTAAAATTTCTTACATTTTTTTCATGTAGTTACTCTATAAAATTGCTAGTAGTATGTAACGAAACTATTATTTCCATAAATTTCCCGAGCTGAATAACAAAAATTCATGAAGTCAATCACGGTATAATCGCCCATTAAAATTATCAAAAATAACATGCCTCAATTGTAGAAAAGGCCACGCGGCATTCCGATCGAAAATAATTTCTCGAATTGTGCACAACATGTAATTTGCCCTTATGGCGAACGCAAATCATTTCATTTGGAATAAAGACTAATTCGTCGATAAATGCCCATAAAAAATTATTACATATCCAGTAGCGTATCCCAAAACAATATAAAAAATTATACATTTAGTGAATAGAGTGTCTTCGCAAAAATCTTTATCTATCAGTGACAAGTCTCAACAAGATTTATACTAAGTAGTACAGCAGTCATGTCGAAAATATTGTTATCTCCTTGACAAAATTAGAAAGTTAACGAAATTTTTGAAAAATAAGTGTTTTTGGATCGTAAGGTACACTTCTACGGTAACGGACATGAGAAAGAAATTTGACGTATTTTGAAATGCCTCCATCTTCGGAATTATACGGTCAAAAAAGTAATGTGAATAGTGAAATTTGAAGGGAGTTTAATGCTCATTTCGAAAATTGAATAAAAAAACCCTTACGACGCATAGTTTTTGAGATATAGGCCAAAAATCGAAAGACGTCAGAAAAAATCGCGGTATTTTGGCCACCCCGATCGAGCACAGGCTTTTTTGTCAAAGAAACTCGGATTCCCTTGGTATCCTCGAACAATATCCCTACATTTCTAATCTATAACTTCGCAATTTTATACAGGATAACTGCTAAACTGTTGAGAGCTCCATTTCTTGAGAAATCGCATTTTGTTGATGTTTCGATTTTTCCTTATAACTTGTAAACTATTCGTTCTACAGCGTTGCGGTTGTGCTTAAATTGAAGCTAAATAACTGCTCTACAACTTCATTTTCATGACTACCTCATGGGATCAATAGTTTAGCCAATATTTCGTGCAAAAGACGGCCAAAACATAAATTTTCAAATTTTTGAAAAAAATTGGCAAATTTTGAAAAGCTGTATTTCGGGATCTATTAAATCTACCAAAGCTGCGATTGGTCTTAAACGATAGAGTTTCTCGTTTACTTTAAAAAGATTTATAATATTATTTTCGGTAGAATGCATCGTTTGGGAGTTATAAGCCAAAAACTGGAACAAACCGAAAAAATCATGGTTTTTCGCCCACCCCCACTCGAGCACAGGCTAGATTTATTCGAAAACTTGGATTTAGCTTCCTTATACATCCCCAAACAATCCCCCAAAATTTCATTGACTTTCTAATTTTGTCCAGGCAAAAGTACATGTCTCCTGTACTAAAGTTTTGTCTTTCCTTTTGATTGACTTTTAGAAAGCATTACTAAGGAAGTTGCGTCAAAAAATTATCGAAAAAACGGTTCCAGTCCTCACTGGCTAGCTTTCCAAGGCTACGTTACAAGATTGAACACCCACCATACACTCCTGATCTGACACGGGGCAGAAAAAAACGACAATGAAATCCAACGGGCAATGTACGGACATTTTGAAAAGATGCTTCTAATTTTTATAGTGGTATAGGAGCTTTAGTCAGGATCGAAAAATTCGAATGAATTCTAACCAAATTCAAATACGAATTTGATTAATTAAGTTATATAGGATATAATGAATAAGTATTCACATAAAGGCTCCAAATTATGTGGTCTCCAACTGTCTAAAAATAAGTCAAATCACAACAATTCTAGACGTTATTTCTGAAAAAGATCGATTCGAATCACAACGTGATGAATCGATTCGTAAAAAAACGATGTCTAAAAGATCGATTTTTAAATATCGATTTTTTTGTATCTACAATGTAAATATGAATCGATTTTATGATAAATATGGAAAATACCATAATAAACAATCTCAGGGGACACTTATCAGTAAAATGAGAAATTTTGTAGTTAAGGGAATTTGTTGATAACTTATCAAATATCAGATCAGTTGGTATAAGAGTAGACAATTATTTTCTAAAAATTTGTTACATTGAAAAGTTAAGAAAATAGATAATATAGCTCAAAGTATCCAACGCTTGACATCTAAGCTTTTTAAAATAAGTTTACTGGGATCCGAGCAATTTCGCAACACAACTTGCGATGTTGCCGGCTGCAGGAATTGATAAAAAAACGATCAAAAGGAACATATGATCTCATGATACTCATAGAAATCACGACTGTTGACTGAACATGGTTATAGAGTTCCTGCCAGCAGGGCCGGATTAAGATTTATAAGGCCCGGGGCTAAAATAATGACGGGGCCCCTCAAGGAATTCGGAAACCCGGAAAAATTCATAAAATAATATCAATACGTTAGATTTGTGGTATCAACATATCAAAATATACAGAATGATGAGGCCCTCTTGGACCTGGGGCCCGGGGCTATAGCCCCCCCAAGCCTCTAGCTTAATCCGGCCCTGCTTGCCAGTAAAATATAGAATCAATTTTTAGGTGCAGTACCATCCGAGTTAAATAATGTTTAAATCGTCGTTTAAGCCATTTCCAGTGCACTAGTATGACATGTAGAGCAGCTTTTTTACACAGCCATTTCGCGAGTTTTCGAGTAATTAATCCGATTTATTTGATCTAAGGAATCGATCAGATCTATCTCGGCGCTGTAGTAGTTTCATTCTTTTTTTTTTTTTCGTTTAAATGAAATTTTTTGATCTTATCCGTATTCGCTACAAAAATTTATTCTTTATGCAATTCGCTTTATTGAAAATGATCTTTTTCGATTGACGTATAGTACAATAAATTATATTTTGGTCTGCCACTGTAAATAGTATTCGATCGTGAGTTGATATACAGTAAATCTTAATACATAATTAGACAAATCTACAGTAGCGGGAGCCTAAAGCTCGAAGAAAGGCTTTAGAAAAATGCATAATTGCTCCGGTGTATAAGCTGGTAATCAAACAGTGATATTTTATGCAGATATCAATCCAAATGCAGTGGTCTATCTGAACGCATGATCTTTCTTATGTATTCTTTGCCTACAGCCATCACGGCACATTCACTTGATTGCCATTGCCTTTCTTTGGGAAAATATCATTTCAAATAATAATTTTGTCTTACGTTTACGGCGAATTACTGGTTGATTCACTTGATGATGGCTTATTGTGCTGTGAGATGATTAAAAAACAAATTACATTTAAATAATCGGACGAATAATCACTCCATGCAAAAACGCATTTTTCAAAATATAATTTTAAATTATACATTTGTTATAAACTTTTCTTATTGATACAAATTCTGTTTAGATAACTAGTAGACTTTTTTGCTTGTACGGCATCTATTTGTTATTGTAAATTCCTTTAAATTCTTACACCTTTCTCTTCTAGTTTACATTTGTTCTATAAAAATTAATGAGAAATCAATTAAATTATTTGAAGTTTTATTAGAATTTACAAAATAAATTTAACCTAATTTAGTTAGGTCTTTTCTATCATTTATAGCTTTTTCTTGATGATCTTTTAGTCTAATTTCTAAATACTGAGATGTCTGCCCTATGTAGATGGCATCACAATTAGTACAAGGCACTTGATATATAATAATAGATCTTCTTCTTCTTCTTCTAGTGAAATATTTGGATAATGTATGATATCCTTTATGACTTATTTTTTTTTGGAAAGTCCTTGTTCATATAGTAAGGAAAATGTTTTTTGTTTTGATGTTTCGTTTCTGTTTTGCTTTTTAATTGATTGTAGTATCTGTTTATCATTTTCTTGAAGTTGAAATTGAAGCTCCCATAGCACAACCATCAATTTCCTTTCTATATATCTATCCCACAATAATAACGTTCATAAACTGATTGACAACGACTTCATTCCAATTTATATTAAATGTATTATTCGTATTTTTACAAACAGCAAATATTTAGATTATTAATTAACAGTCTGTCTGTACATCTAGCTATTCAATCAACATCCTCTTTGGACTTCTCCTATCAACTGTTTTTTTTTATCTGTCTGCCTTAATTTCCTCACGCCCCCGTACCAACTCTTCACCATCGATAGAAAATAAAAATGTCACAATTTAATTATCAAAAAGGAAAATTGCTACAAATAAGATTTCGCCTCCCATTTCCGAAAATAATCAACCGCCGAATATTTTGAAGCATCGCGGGCGCAACAGCGGTCGTCGATTGTCGACGCCCTCTGGCGGTAAAATACGTCTCTTGTGGGGGTGAGATATTCAATCGTGTTAAAATCGTAACCGGAAAAGCCGAAGAAAAAGTGACATGTGCGTCTGGGGGGTTCGACTCTAAACGACGATATCTAAAGAACCAGTGTCGGACATTGTTTCAATAATGGAACTTATTTGATTCAGAAACAAAACGTTACAAAAATATATTTAAGGAGTATCGACTATCAGACATAAATATACTTTCTAATTTATTTAAGGCATTTTTGATTTTTTAGTTTACTTTATTTTACACAAATTTTCTTAGACCTCCCAACTTTGCTTCATTGTTTGTTTGTTTGTCTCAAAACACATTGTTACAACGTTTTTACCTGGAGATGATCTAGCGATCAGACGTATGATATTCATTAACAAAATAGTGACGAATATAATTGATTATCCAGAATTGTTAGGTCTTCTTAGAACAGATACTTATAGGGTTTCCACTCGGCCTCTTCATCATACTTCCCAGTTGCTAGAATTAATGTTTTTACCTTTGATCCTGCAGATTCAGTAGCAGCAGCTACACACCTAAATAGAGGCATCAATATTAGCATCTCTAAATATTCCATGGAGCATAATATGAATGGAAATAAGATAAAAATTTTGCTGTTTCATTCTTAAAATTGAACAATTGGGTATTCAAACAATCTGCTAACTAATTCTAGATTTAGACTTTACCTTTAAAGAACATTTAAAGATAATTTTGCAGAAAAGCTATGCTAAGATGAAACTCTTGTTTATTAATAGGTCAATTCTTAATTTTAAGACGAGGAAAAAGCTTTGCGAATCTCTATTTTTATCTTGTCTTGATATGGTATCAAAAAATTGTGAGCAATATGTACAAAACGTGTGTTTGTACATATTGCTTTGTAGATATTGAAAGGTTACGACTAACAATCTATTTATTATTAATTTTTATATTTTATTTTAAATAATCATCATTATTACGTTTCACATTTGGGTAATTATACACTTTTACGGTTACCTGGTTTTTTGGCTCTAGAAAATCGAAAAATGGATGGATTTTAATGATCTTGGTCTCAAAATGTTCCATTTTACGGCGGATTTATAAAAAAAATAGTAGAAGTAGCTGGAATGAAAATTTCTCATAGTTTTACTGTTTTAAATAGTAAAAAAAACGGTTTTGCAAAATAATCCTTTGAATGATTTTTTCAGTTTCTATAGCTTAAAATGAAATCGATGAAAAACAATCAATTTTCGTGAATAGTTTCGTACTATATTCTATATAATCCGCCGTAAAATGAAACATTTTGAGACCAAGATCATTAAAATCCATCCATTTTTCGATTTTCTAGAGCCAACCTAACCTAACCTAACCTAACCTAACCTAATCTAACCTAACCTACCCTAACCTAACCTAACCAAAAAACAAGGTGACAAAATTTTTTGTAAAGAATTATTTTGCAAAATCGTTTTCTTTACGATTTAAAACAGTAAAACTATGAGAAATTTTCATTCCAGCTATTTCTACTAATTTTTTTATAAATCCGCCGAAAAATAGAACATTTTGAGACCAAGATCATTAAAATCCATCCATTTTTCGATTTTATAGAGCCAAAAAACGTAAAAGTGTATAATTACCCACATTTGTGTACATTTCACTGGTTAACTCTACAGGATTGTAAAAAAAATCTTTCGAATATTTATAAACATTTTATATACTTAGACACTCTTCAACAAAATGTAAAATATACGATAACTGTGTTTTGTAATGCATATCAATTTTCAAATTACTTTTTATACCGAATTAACATCTTTTTATGTTTTTCTGGAACAACATTGATCTTATCTTCATAAAATGTTTCTTGCAATGGATATTAACATATAATCTAAATAATAAAAACTGTCAAAATTAACTTTTCGATTTTTATCATGAATTGTAATCAATAGCAAAAAGAGAAAAATTTTTTATTGGTATGGATACCAAAACGCAACTATTAACAGCAGTTACATAAAAAGTTGAAATATCTGAAGGTGATTTCCTACAAGTTTTGTTTGGTAGTTGATAGAATAGTTTATTTTATCGATAATTTTGAAAAATCGATTTATTTTGGACATATTAAGTATGAAAGAAAGAGAGAAATGTTGAAAACTGAGTAGAGGAAAAGCACTTCTAAGTTAATGAAAAAAAAATATAGAAAATACATTTCCAATATAAGAAGCTAGAATAATAGAAAAGTTTGTAAACTGGAACATAACGTTTTTCAGATGGAACCAAGCAGATTTCTGGAAGATTGGAAGCTTGGAGTAAGCTGGAAAACACTAATACAGAACTTTCTAGAAATATTTCCATACCTAACTAAACCTTATCAGTCAAAGATGATGATACATGTAAAAGTGAACAACTTCGCTCAACAGTACTGCTAGGAACAAATTGAACCGGGACCTATAAAGTCAAGCCACTTATCATTGGGAAATACTACAACCAAATATCAATAATCTGCCAATAGATTGACTCAAAAGTCTGGATAAAGTACTTTCCTCCAAATACTACTTTGGAACTACGGACAAAGACATCATTCATAGCTTAAAAATGCACTGTTGTAAAGAAGTTATCAGACAGTGTCTTATTGTTGTTGAATGCCAAACAATTGATGTTTTACAAGCCACGTGGTGATCACCAAAGCTTGTAATCTGATTACTGAAAGTACCATTGCAAACTGCTTCAAGAAAAGTGGTTTTAACATAACGTGCGAAGATGAATAAGACGATTTACCACTCGCAAAACTTGATAAGACCTAGCTTGAAGAGTTCAAAAAGAATTGTACTTTTAATAGACTGAGCTAGATGATTCCGTTACCTTTGATCTATGGAGATCTAACTGATGCTGACATCATTACATCTGTAATGTCGATAACTAATGCAGAAGTGTATGAAAATGAAAAAGAAAAGGTTGAAATTGATGAACCTGATTTCAGTCTCTGAAGACGATAATTTGGTTATCGAAACGCGCGTCAGACAGTATAATTGTGAGTGTTGGTCTAGTGTATTCAGTAATTTTGTAGAAATTGAATAAAATTATTTTCATTTTTGAAAATAAATAAATTCTAAATACTAAAATTACGTTTCCGGAATCGATTATTTTTCGCCTTGTATATTCTACCTCCGCTACGATTGGTTTTTTAATCTAATATCGAAGGGTGTGACGTTCCAATCTAAACCTAAGAACATGTCGCGTTTTTCGCGGTTTTACAACTCTTGTAACGCCAATGTAATAAATAACTAAATCAACCAACCATCGAATATATCAATTTAAAGACAACAAATAAGAGAGGTCCCACCCACCGCAAATCTCGCGGTTCGAGGGGGCTTTCGACTTTTGAGTACCCGCATTGGCTCACACTTATACCACTTTCCAGTTTCGCTTTCGCACCCTCTTTACAGCATCTGTCGATGTCGTTCAAATATCAGTCTTTAGCTTCGGGGATAACATTCACGCAAACTTCATACGACAAATAATTATATTTCTCGTAACAATTTATGATAAATATAGAAATAATTGGTCTAGATATTATCTAAAACACATTCAAAGCGTACATGTAAATTTACAATTCTAATACTCGAAATTACTTGTTCTAATCTCAATACAATAAATTTTGTAAAAATAATCATTTTCCCCCAAACAAAATTTGACGTTTTTTTTTACTTTTTGACACTTCTATGTCTCTGGGGAGGTCATTAATTTGTCTAAAAATGTCATTTGGAAATGTTCAAGGTTAACATTCGGGTTTTCATTCAGACAACACCGTGCAAATGAATTTTCCAAGAAATCAAGAGACAAACTGTCCACACTACAAGGGCAAATATTACAAAAACATTTATTAAAAAAGAAGAAAAACTTTTATATTTTTCACTCCTTATAATTCAATATTTTAAAAATGAAACGTATACATTTGGAACCAAGATGTTGAGGATCTTTGAGATTAGAAACTTCTTTACAAACTCAGAGAAAGTGTCCAAATTTTATGAGAAAACAAAAGACATTAATACATATATTGAAAACTGTCGAATTGAAATTCGATTCCAGAAATAAAACGCACTGAAAAAGTTTTACTCTTTAGTGCGATTTCAGAAGCTGAGGTTTTTTCTTTTGTTGGAAAGCTCGTTGAGAAACTTCAATGATTGAACTGTTTACTCAACGATATTTATCAAAAAAACTCAATTTTAGCAATCCCTATCATCACAACGACGAATTTTCACATTGCGCCATTATTCCAGAAGGTCTCAAGAATGGTTAGACTAAAACAACATCAATTATGTACCCCAAAAGAAAATAAACCCCATAGAGCATAATAACTATATATTTTTAAAAAAATTTAGCATCTTTTCATAAAAACAGACGTTCACAAATTGCCAACACTAGTTTATCCTAACCAATTCAATAGCTGATAGTTGCTTTTTATTTAGTTTAGTTCACATTCCATTATAAAAAGACTTACGCCAGCGCAACGCTTGAAAAATTGTCTATCAAAATAATGATTTCGTTCGTCAAAATTATCGTGCGCTTCGTCCATTTTATGACTTGCATAATCGTCCTGGTGCATTTCCTTGAGACGCTCTGAAGAAGCCGTCGCTGCTGCTCATGGAAAATATTGAAGAAGATTCAAATCAATCAATTCGTCTCCGTTCTCAGTAACTGGGGTTATGTTTTTCCTATTTATAAAAGATTTCACGAAAAGTTGGGCTGAAGTGAATTGCCTCACACAGCGCGCTTGAATTGATTTATAAATTTTGATTAAATGATAATTTCTTGCATTGGTACTATCTATGGTCAAAGTAGATCGTTTGATTTAACCCCATTGGATTGATTCCTTTGTGGTTATGTGAAGTCACTTGTCTACGTCAATTGAACACCTGGAAGTCAACATTCGAATATTTTTTAACAAAATACGGCCACGTGTAAAGAGAAAAGTCTGTGAAAATTTATACCTCAGATGGTGTCTTAACATGCACTTTCTGGATGTGAAAGGGATTAAGAAGTTGCTCCTATAGAATCTTATGAATAGTTTTCGTTGTTACGTTGATTAGTAGTGACGCTAGTTTTGGAATCTGCAACTACATCAAATGCATTTTGCTCTAAAGCTGGTGATCGTATAGTTCCTTGTTGACTTTCGCCATTTTTTTGTGAGAACACTTCCTAAAATATTATTATATGAAAAATAATGGAAACTAGTTAACTTAATTTATGTAGACAGACCTGTTTCCCGTAAAGTGCAATCAGAAATTCTACAATCGGGTATAATCTACCCGAAAAGCGTTTAATATGCAACCTCCAGACTTCTGACGAGTTACCAGAAACCAAACCATACATCAAATGTCTGTCGACATTCTACCATATTGAAATTTTAAATACGATGTGATAATTATTGATTATTGTAAGATAGTTCTCACATGAAATATTAATTTCTTGTCAAATTTCCATTAACCCAGAAAAGATCTATGTCCACCAAAACGTCCGCTAAAACTTTATATTTCTTTCTGTATGTATAAGAATTCTCAAGTGCTTAAATTCATTAGAACAATTTACAATGTATTTTTTGAATAATTTCCGACTTCATTTTGATTTAGTAGCATAATCCAGAAGCATTTTATTTTCTGTAGTATTACATTACAGTATTTGACATCAACCAAAAACAAATCCCAAAAAAACTACTTGAAATGTATTTGAGCTTCGCTAAATTATAAAATAAACCAGATTTCGCCATCTATTGTGTATTATTGATAGTATGTTGAATCGATTTATAGAAAATCTGCGGCAGTTTTATTAGTTTCTTCCTCTCGTTTACAGATGGGGACACAAACAATATGTTTAAAACAATTTTCATTACTTAAATAATAGAAATAGAAAACGGTTTATCTATGGAATAAACTATGTTGGATCTTTTACATTGTGTACCAAAAAATGTCATATAGAATTAAAATTTATTTTACTTCTGACATCTATGGTCAAAGTTTGGCACTATATAAATAGTAGCTATAATTTAAATTTTGAAATAATCTATTGATATATCGGGAATTCCGAGAATTTTGTAGACTTGAACAGAAATAATTTATTTATAATTTGATCCTTAACAATGATTTGTGAAAGTTTATTGTTCTAAAAAACTTATTTGTAGTGGTTTCTTGATATTATCGATTTTTAAAAGTTGTAATAAATATGGCGGGTGACATATGAGCGTTAACCCAAATATTTCCTTTAAAAACAGTGAAGACAACGAAACTTCAGTAAACATTGATGTTAATAATTCTATTTCGTTTTCTAAACATCTACAAAATGTGTTCAATTTAAAATTATAGAGTGTAATTGTGTTCATTAAATATTAACAGTTTTTTGATAATTTTTATATCTACATTAAAATATTTGGTAAGCGTTTCATTTCGTTTTACTTTTATTTTTTTAATTTTGTGTAGTATAATTTCTAGTTTTTGATTCATAATTAATTAATTATAAATATAAGAGACATACATTTTATTAGAAAAATAGAAACAAACGTAGTCGTACGTAGATTTTTTTACAGTTTGCATGAAAATAAAACATTTGAAATTGAATAGAAACTAAAAATACGAAATTTATCAATAACCTAAAAACTAAAAAGATTAAAAACAAAAGAAATAATATTGTATATGATGTTTACATAGGACAGACTTTTCAATATTTGTAAAATAGAATAAAAAAACATAGATTATAAAATATAATATTCGACGTTGATTAACGAACCTTTTAAGGGCGAGGTGTGTAGCTAATCGTACATTGAGATACCTCAGAGTTATTTATAGACATAGTTTTCATCAGTAACAACAATTTTGACAATTAAGTTCAGTTACGTATTGAGATAGACACTACAAACAAGATCTCAATGAAGTGGGTATAGTACACACAATAACTCGTTTTATCTTGTTAATTTTTTTTTTTTAGTTTTTTCAATTAGTCTATCTTGACTCTGGGTGCACTATGAATAGAAATATTTTCAATGGTTTTCAAACTATCACTCCACGTATTTTTTTAATTCAAACGTAAACAGTTGAATGTTACTTAATTGATTACAAAATGCCTCAGTAATTACTAATGAAGCTCTGTTTATCTTTATCAACAGCTTAATTAATTCTAGCATCGGAATAAAAGATACATTCATAGTTAGAAATACATTTAATAAGCAAATCGAATGATTTCTTTCATTTGAGCGTAGCAAATTTAGGCGCCGATAAAAGTATCGTCGGTAATAATAAACAATTTCGTTCTGCGAAAATTCAATAACATAAAACTATTACAGTTTCTAAACAAATAAACACGAGGAATTAAATAGTACATACAGGGATTTCCAAAACGTGTGTCAAAATAATTATGAATTCTGTATTCGACATGAATCTTTCGTATTGATTAAGTCTACATAGCAAGCTCGAAGTCTAGCATAGGATAAATCGCTGAAAGCCAGCTCTGGAGAATATGGTGGAGGCAATTCGAAGTCGAATTAATTTAATTTTACGTCGTTTTAATTGATTTGCGAGCCGATATTGATGAAACAGCACTCACTTCTTCAAACGGAGCCATTTTTTCGCGATTTATTTTTTCAAACGCTTCAATAACGCTATTTAATTGATGTCATAACCTTGACAGCCGATTTTTACGTTTTTCCACACTTTGAATCGGTGTTTCACGGCTTACTGTCGATTAGACTCTCGTATGAAATGATTGAACAGCTCCAAACACTGCCCTGAATCATCAATTATTAATTGTATAGTTTGAACCATACCCAAATATGTCCGACATTTTATTTCTTTGGGGTGGTCACTGCTTGCTTCGTCTTTACACACAACTGTCAACTGTCAAATTTATAGACTGCATTTTGAAGGTTAGAACTAATTGGAAATCATAAGGATTTAATACACGTAGTAACCATTATTAGACTTACATAACCTCACATAACAAACAGAATAAAGTTTATTTGGTTTAGATAAAATATATAGATAAGTGAATTGATTCAAACGTAATTTGAAAGTATACAAAAAGGTTTTTTAATATACCAGGTACATAATACGTACAATATTGGTAGTTGGATTGGAGTCATTCGGGTTATTGTGTATTTTTGTTCACAATAAAGCGTAACCTTTAAAACAGTCATAACCTTTTTGTTGTGAATTCTCACTTACAAAAATCCGTGCTTAAAACATGCGTTCTTGTTTCTACTGGAATTCAGATAATCACAAAAAATTGTTTTATTCGAAAAATACTTTGGTTGAGTTTCAAATTTTTTAATAAAAATACAGTATGTTTTGATGAGAAAAATATATTACGAAAAAGTTACGTGCAGTTTACATTTGGTAACCTTGACATACATGTATAACTACTAAGATGCAGAAATATTTTTAAAAAAAATTGAAATCGATGCCAAGTATTCAAAAATACAACACACAGTCGACCGAAAACAGGCTACTCAGAAAATACACGTTCTAAATAAACATATTGGAAAATTCCCAACATATTTGATCCGATGATATAGTATAAAAAAACATAATCTGGCGATATGAACTTTATTTTATTGTCTATGAAAATCCTATAGAATTTTTCACAAAATAACGGTTTTCTTAATGTATTTTTTTGCCTTTTTATTACATATAACGGGTGTTCGGCAGATTGTTGAACATGGGAAGTCAGGCGGGGTCATTTTCTATCTATTCAGGTAATAAAAAAAATCCAGGTGTTCAAAAAACTTTTTATAGAATTTTTTTTTGTTTTCTAGAAATTTTGTCAGTTTCGTCCATCTGACCCCCCTGTAACTTTTCCATTTTTATAGCTAGACCCAATTTTTTTTCTTTATTAGAATCTTGGTGAATGGCATGCCCAATAAAAATTAATATTGGTCGCGAATTATTGCTAGAAACTAACTTGTGGACCGCCGAACTACAAAGTTAAAAAAGATTTTAAACTTCAACTTTGCGTTACGTTTAAAAACAAAGTAAATGTGATAGGAAACTTCTGATTTTTTAAAAACATTACTAGAGTGTAGGCTTTCTAACGGTATGTAATTTGTTTCGATATCTTTTTCCTAACCGGAGTTGTAATTTTTTTTACGTAGTTGGACCATTTCGCCTAAATTCGACTTCATGTGAAGTTACAGATTTTTTCTAAAATAAATACAAAATAATGAAAAAAACGTATCAAAACTTGAATTATTTATTTTAAAGTCATCATTTAATTTAAATTTTGTTCGAATTGGCGCCCCACATGCAGCGTAAATCCGATGAATCAATTCTCCACTGCTTGTGACAACTGTGGTGTAAACTAAATCCTTGACTCTTCCCCGGACTATAATGAAAATAGGACAAAATAGCCTCATAACTCTATAAATTTACCCTTCTATACCAGTGTAGCTGTATTTTAGACCAACGTTCACAGTTAAAGAACTTGCCCATGTTTCGCGTAAGATCTAGTCTCAAACTTGTCTCTAGATATCAAGAAGACATATTCAGCATTAGTAATTCCTGCTAAAAAAATTAATTTACCGTATTTTTTGTTAATTCCTCGTATATAGGTTAAATATGTACTATGAAAACACATAAATTGATACAACTATCGCAAGAATATCTTTGTAGAAATTATAAATAGTATTAGAATAATAAATAAAATTCCAAGCAGGTCGACGAAGTTGAAATCAATTAGTCTTATCTTAATTTCATTTCCAAGCGATATTTTTAACCCGTATGCTTTCGTTTCATAATTTACATGATTAAATAAGTCAATTTTATTGATGTTTTTTATTTTTTTATATGACAGTTTAGAGATTTAGTTTCGAGAAAAAGCAAATATAAAAATTGGCAAAAGCGAAACGTGGTTAGTAGCAATTCAAAAAAGTTTTGACCAAATACGATCTTCAGATTAGATTTCCTTCTTGGAAACTGTGTAAACATGAACATAAAATGATTATAAACAGAGCAATATTTATATAAAATATTACTTTGAGTTATAATTTAATCCATTTCCCAATATAATATTGTTTCTTCAATTGAATCCATGTTTTTTCTACAAAACAATTCTGCTTTTCTAGCGTTCCTTCAAGATTTTTCCTTCATAACTTCATAACTCCTATGGTTTTTTTCTTCTTCTTTCCCTTCTATCTAGTACGTCTTCATCTGCTTTCTTTCGCTTGCTTATGTTTCTCTGTGTCAAGTCATCAAGGTCAGTTAGCCATAGATGTCCACCCGAGCGTCATAATTTGTTGATAAACAAAAAGATCTCTTGATAAATCACCAATGTATTAGAAATTGTAACTTACTATATCCGATTTTCAATTAAAATGATCACACTGTATATTTTTGTTATTAAAAATCTTTCCCAACAAATTAATATAGAATAATCGTCGTTCTTTGTACAATTATCAATTAATTTTCCTCGTCAACTTTCAAAAGGCTTATTATCCTGTTCCATTTAACTGAGAACAGGACCTGAATCTCGGCGTCGTCGCCGCTAAACAGCACTCTTGATGGTCGTAATCCTAATAGATCGTGATGCTTTGAAATACATACTCGTAAAACGCGCACGCCAACGTAAAGGTCGTCGAGACCGGAAAATAGTGAAAATACGAAAAAGATCTATAGTTCATTGGGAAAATAGAAAACCAGATTGGATATTTCCGAACGTGTGTTTTGATTTGACATTTTCATTACAAGGTTAGTTTACATTCTAAAAAATAATAACTGTACATAATTATTAATCTTTATTAGTGACTAATGGAGGCATTTGCTAATTGAGGCAATTAAATTTTATTAGCAATAAAATTTCTTTTTCTACGGACCATTTCGGTGGATATTGTTTGGTCTATCTCCAACACGTGTGGTAATTATTAGGAAAAATATTTGCAATGTCAAGTCTACAAGGTTATGAGAAAGTTTGGAAACTGTTTAGTGATAGCAAATATCTATGGATTGATATTTGGCTTAGGAGGATTACTTGATGATGTTCAAATACGTTTTTAACTTCATTTCATCCTACAAAAACAGAATTATAAAAAAATAAGAATCATCCGAAGCCATTTCTCTATAATTTGTAATAGCGTAAATAAATGATCTTGTTTTTGGGTCTCTTTTAATAAATAAAGAGACCTAAAATCGAGATAATTTATTCACGAGAAGGTAATGTATGAAAAATCTCATAATTTATTCACAAATCTCTAGAAAATTGTACTTTTGTTGACAGAAAAAAACTCTATAACGTTCATAGGTCTGAAATAATTATCACTTTCTATGACTGTGATGTTTATGATATGATATTTTGCATTTAGAACAATTCTCGAAGTATACAGTGGATAAAAACTTTTTGCTTTTGTTATTTACATTTTAATATATAATTTTAGATTGTCGGTATAAATATTTCCTCGTCTTTGTTGCTGTTTTAACCATAAAAAATAATTTTTCTACAGTTGTAACATTTCAAAAATATCATAG
Source organism: Diorhabda sublineata (assembly GCF_026230105.1). Taxonomy (NCBI): domain Eukaryota; kingdom Metazoa; phylum Arthropoda; class Insecta; order Coleoptera; family Chrysomelidae; genus Diorhabda; species Diorhabda sublineata. Next base: position 33,215,634 of record NC_079479.1, read on the forward strand.
ATTTTACTTCATTGCTTAAATCTTTTTTATAATTGCGTTCCAATTTTCAAAATTCATGTTTTTTATGATCTTTTGATACATTTTCTAAATACTGAGATGTCTGCCCTATGTAAACCGCGTCACAATCGTTACGTGGTACTTGATACATAATATTATTTATTTTGTTTATGAATGTTTGAGATTTTTGAGAAATCTCAAATCAATACGCGATATTATGATAAATAAAAAAAATTATATTCTACTACGATTATTTCATATTTATATCGACTTCCTATCAGAAATTGAATATTCATAGCTTATAGTAATAAAATATGAATGTCAACAAATAGGAATGTGTCACGAATTGATTGTTCAAACTTACAGAAATGTAGAAGGTCAGAACCCCGGAGCAATTTATTTCCTTCAAAATGGAATTTATGATAATAACTACCATCTGTACAGCTTCCATCAAATATTCAAATAATGTAATTGTATATGAAAAATAACCTCTGGTATAAGATATAAGAGAGAAAATATTTATTATGAATTCAAAAAATACGCAGTTTCATATTATACATATGATATATAGGATAAAGTCATTTATTTTGAACCATTTTTAGAAATATGAGATTTTGAAATGCTTCTTTGAAAATAGTACATACCATAACTGTATTAAATGACACTATATTTATTTGGCTCCACATATAATTAATAAAAATCATCATAATTATAGTAAAACTTGAGATAATTATCATTTTATGAGATCAGATATTTGGATGAATTTAACCAAAACTAATTGGACCACGCGATTGATAATTTACACTTTACCTAAACTAAACAAAACCAATATCGCGTATAATAAACAACACCAATAGAAAATCTAGCTTTGACTAAAAACTAATCAAAATTCTGAATAAGTTTGGAAAAGATTAATTCAGACAATCGTCCCAAACATCGGGTTTAGTGGATTCATGATTCCAGTAATGGCAACGCACTCATTGTATCCAATCCACTTTTGGTCCTTTCTTATGGCCAAATTTCGTACAATCAGTTTTTCATCTTCTGAATCGCAACTCGTTTTTGTTGGAACCGATGTGTGTATTGTCGTTGTGCGATTGGTTGCCCTCATTTTGTCGGACATAAAAACTGTATCGTGAAGTCCAGTTATTTCGAAAAGGCATTAATCACCCTGAATTAAAGGAAAACCCAGCCAGGGTTTTGGTTAATTTTCAAAGCAATATCGATAAAACCAGTACAAGTGTTAACATAAATTATTACAGCACATTCATTAAAAAAATTGAGGATGAATTTGCTGATAAATTTCAGCAATCAGAACCAACAAAATCTCTATAGTATTCATAGCTTTAGAGAGTAGAAAATGTAAGTACATGTTAAATTGTTTCTTAAAGTTTAAACTTTCTAGTTGAATAATCATGAAAAGTCATCAAACCCATCAAATTTGTTTGCGCAATTATTTTTTATTGAAGTATACGTTTGTTTTCAATTTTTTCACTTAAATAATAGGTAATTATCGAATAATTCCATATACATATGTATGTATATTATCTGATTTGTTGTAAAAAATAATACAAATATAAGGATAAATAAATATTTTTTCTTATTATTAAAAGATTAAAGATTAAAAGTTTTTTTACGAAGGCCTTTTGGCTTGATTTCTTTGCTCAAACGTTGCAATAAGTTCGCATCCTAAAAGACCGACGCCATGAGTTTGTTTGCAGATGGAACGGTTTTTGCCTTCTTTGGAGCTGGTACTCCCTTTTGAGTCCATTTTTTCATTATTCTCTTGTTTCGAGTGATGAAAAGATTTATTCTGTGAAAAATTGCCAAACACTCGATGGAGACATCTTGCGTACAGCTATCTCATGTCTCATGTTTTAATTAATGTGCAATGTACCCCACTTTTTGAAATGCCTACCTTTTCTGCTAGCTCTCGCACTTTCTATAGGCTTTCATCCAGTACCGTGGATTTTTCTCGACAATTCTGGAATTGTCACCTAATTTGGTTGACCATTGCGATGAGAGTCTTCGCAGGTCGTACGACCTCGTTTAATCTCATTTACCCAATATTTTACAGCTGATAACGAAGAAGCAATCTAACCCAGAGTAGAATCTAGTTCAGCTTTTATATTGGTTGGACTAATGCCTTTCAAATAAAAGTTTTGTATCACATAACGTTCTGGAAACGTTCACTATTGATGGCTGCCAAACAAATAATAAATAACGTCGCGTCTTCAAACTTGAAACATATGAGAAATATATTTTAATCATTTTTATATCAATGTTTAATAACTAATCTATACGTTTTCCGAAAAAATTATATACTTAACACAACCAGAAACTGTTTTTTCGATTTCGCCTATAGCTCGCACTAGAATCTTGTATTATTGTCTGATAAAACAGTACTTTCCAGATTTGTTACGTAAATTCTAATATATTGGTACTACATTGATGATTCTAGTTCTCATCAGCATTTAAAATAGACTATGAATCTGGTAGTTAGTTATAATAATTTGTACATTTTCTATGATACAATATTTTTGTGACGTATGTGAAATTAGCAGTTAAAGTTTTCACGTGTAGATGGCGTGTGTTGTAGTCAGAGCAAACAGCAGTGTGAAGCATCTATTTGCTACGTGCGCGTACAACTTTTTTTGGATTTGGTTCGTTTTGAAAGACCCATAAAATCGGTTGTTGTTTAGTTTCATATTCACATGATTTATAGACTTATTGTGAACCATCGTGAATGTTTTATTTATTTCTTCGCACCAATCAACACGAGTTTTTTTTAGCGATTTTCAAAATATGCGTTATCCAATGATAGACAAATGGGATATCGAATGTATGCCCAAATATACCTCAATCTCACGGTATGTCTCACGACGATTTTGCAATATAAGTTTACGCACAGCATCGATGTTTTCTGGCACAACGGCCTATTCTGGACCACCTTCGCGAAATTCATCCTGTAACAAAGGGCGACCATCGTTGAATTCGGAAAACCTGTCTCGAGATGGTGCACAATACTTTTGGTTTAATCCACATCGTAATTGATTGAAAATCATCGCACAAAAATGTTCCATTTTCAAATTTTGAACAAAGATGATTGTTGCAATTATATGTAAACCATTCAAAATGTCAAACTTCAATATTGCACTGTCAAATTTGACAAAATCACATCATTGTTGCCATATCTCAAAACTAGCTTTCTTATATATATATAGGGAATTTCCGAAATACTTTCTATATTGTATCTTTATTTGTAAATCTTTCTTGTTTTTTTCAGGAAAATATTTACTACATCTATATTACAAACTAATAAAAACTTCCCTTTTTTTGTTACAGCATCTGACTGACCTATAAACAAGCAAATAGGAAGTTGAAATTAATATCGATGTAACTAGTCATCACGAAACTTCTATTTTGATCGATGACCGTTAAGATGAACCTCGATGTAAAATCAGACATAGCATGGTGCGCCAAACCGATCATCGGTCAACAGACAATCGGAACGCACGGATTTATGCCTGCCGTGTTTTGAGAAATTCATCCAGTTGGCAGCGTCCCAACGTCGACGTCGTATGTCGCCGTCGACCGGCTAGAGTTGGGAAACTTATTCCTTATAGTTGCGTTTTGTCAACAATGTTGATTTGAAATAAAGATCCAAATCATTTTAGGTAAATTCGTGTCGATAGATTCCATTTATTATAGAAGAATATTTAGGAATAAATAATAATCATCCTATTACGGTTCTGGAAGATGAAATTATAATGCTAATTATAAAAATAATATATAGCAAATCAAATAGATTATCGAGAAGGTTTTTAGTAAATCAATTCTAATTGGAAAAGTTTGAAATATCTACCATATCTTATTTTTCTTAGAATTAAAAAATTAACTTCTTATTATGACTTATTAGTCGACATAATTTTATAAAATATTTCATCATATATAGAAATGAATTTAAAAAGCATCTCACGATATTAACAATCCACGTATTTACCAAAACAATCATCAGTGCAAAGGTTTTTGCCCAAATTTCGTTATACCCATCAAATTTCCTTTTAGAAAGAAAAAAAATGTTTTTAACTTCGAAATTGAGTTCTGTTTTAACGATTACTTCATCATTCTATTGAGCTATCGAATTTCAATTAGGCCATTGTTTTTGCTTCTGCATATAGATTTATGATTATCTTATAGAATCAGTTCGATAATTTACAGCCTCCATTGTTTTTCTTCTTTTTCATTCTTTTAACAAACATTTTACCATGTACATAGTGAAAAAATAACCTTGCAAACTGCTTTTTTACTTAGTTTGGGCGATGTAACTGCCAAGCCGTTTTGGTTTTGTTATTAATTGATGATTGCAGGTAAATCATTGTTTTTCATTCCATTTGGAAAAACTTCGCCGTAATCAAATACTCTAAAATGGTCAAAACATACCATGATATCCACCATCTCTCTCAAACTAATTTTATGATTTTCCATCACGAAAACTAACTGAAATATTTCCATCGAAGGTTAATCACTTGCAAAATTCGAACAAACTATTAAAGAGAATTTTGGTCGTTTGGAAAATATTTCTTCAAGAGAAAAATATAGAAATATGATTGATGGTAATCACTACTTGTCAGAAATTAAGAAAGCAACGTTATATTCCTCAAATTAATAAAGCTGGAAGTCTTGAAATGTGTTATATTTATTTTTTCATTCTATCAACTTTCAGAACAACGAATAACTAACCACGGTCACCTCGAGGACTTCCAAAACTTACTAAATGTGTAAAATATCGTATATTCGAAACTGGTAAAAAGTAACAGTTAGCACCGTAGCGTCTTATCTTTACATCGAGCAGGTTATGACGGCGCGAGAAGTCGTGCTGGAAGGTGGTGCTCCGTGGGGTTTTCGCATGCACGGTGGAGTTGAACATAATCAGCCGTTGAGAATTTCTAGGGTGAGTATTGTTTGCGAATTTTTTATGAGCCATTAAATACTAAATTCTACACCTTCGGCGCATGCTTATTACTACGTACACGATAACCTAACATTGTTGGATATTTTTTTAGATTAATTTAGATGTTTAAGGTCGATAATTCAGTCAAAATCTTTCTTATATCTATTCTTTTATTGTTTATTATATGTGTTTGTAAGACTATTATTGCAACTTGGACCAAAATGTAACCGTTTAAACTGAAACAAAGAATTACAATAAAAGTTTCAAAGTAAATAATTACAAAGAAAAATTTAGTAACTTCTTTATTCTGGACTCGATTTCCTTATAGATCGTTTTATGAATTTCTTTATTTAATATTTAAATACTTTGAACTCGTTTAAATATTTGCAATGATAATACGAGGGTTGGTCTATGACTTTCAAAACTTCTCATTTATTTGAAATGTCCATCTGTCATTTCATTCCTGTTGATAGCATATAATATCTTGATTTGTAGATAAATAGAAAAAAATGAATGATTCTTGAGCATTTTATGAAAGGGATTAATCACTAAAAGCAAAATTGAGCTTAATAAATACGATGGAAATTCTATAACATCAATTAAAACAACGTGTACAATTTTATTGTAGCCGTACAAATACAGAAAACGTTTTGTACGCGTGATTTCAAATTGTAGAAATGATTTGGCCGAAATAAATTTGATTCTAACCTTAGTTTTTGAAAACAATAAACAATTGTATGTGAAATGAGACTTCAATTCTATCACATTATTTTTTTTATGAAAACAAAGATTTCATGAAAATATATTACGATCACACCATGAGAGAAAATAGAATTTAGGTTAGAAAGATTGATATATTAGTTTTAGAATGAAATTGAGTGGCTTGGCTGAGTTGGTATTTTTAAATAAATAAATTACTTTTATTGTCTCAATCAAGTAAAACGGCCTTGACTTATTTCTAGTGAAAAAATGTACACTATAATAATTAATGTGGGATAGTTCTTATTTGCATAAACGTAACTAAAAAAAATATTTACCACACAAATTGATATCTATGAATATACTTATTGATAGAAATTGTAAACGATTAAAATCAAAATCGATTAGTGAAACTAAGAATGATAAAATTAATGACTTGGAAATAGTTAATTTTGAAAAATAAATAGAAAATAAATTCTTTAAATAAGAGAGACTTTTTTGGGGAGAAAAACACAAATTGTTTATATTTACCAGTTCGAAAGAAGTAACAAAAATTATATAAAAAACATTTTTAATCATAACATGTTAAATTTTATCTAATAGATTGAGGAAACCAAAAGATAAGTCAACAGCTGATTATTAAAATTGTTCTAATGGTTAATCTATTACCTATTTGTTTATTCCTCTTTATATAAATTGCTGTCTGCTTTAAAATTAATATATTATTATAAATTCTTCCTTAAACTTACGTCTTTTGGTTCTTCTAAACCAACTTAGGAGCAAATACGACGTTTTCCTTTCGGTTGGTGTTTTTTTTTTCCAGCAGACATTGTCGTAACGAATTGATCTGGTGTAAGAACAACAATACAATCAGGTTATCTTTAATAACGAATCTTGTTTTCCTCCGGGGATACATGATAATAGGAAAAAGAGAAGAAAACGATTTAAAAAAAAACACAAATATGGTAACATGGCACTACCTAAGTGGAAACTTTTATTATTCCGAATCTTCCCATCATACAAGACCCTACTTTTCATTAAAACAAAGATAACCTCCACATTACAGCCTTCATGGATCAATACCACATCTCCAACTAAACATGTCTAGGAAATGATTGATCGTAGGCTGTATACAAGGTGCTCCGATGTGAAAATAATACTGTGGCATAAAAAAATTTATCATACGACGACCCCTCGTATTTTCTAAATAACGAATTTTTAATGGATGATTACGTATGTCCATGTAGTGTGTTTGACAGAATAAATAATTCTACACTACTATCTAAAGGCGCCAGAAATTTGTTTTAATTTCACGGCTTCATTTTCACATCATCTGTTCACTCCAGAAGTTTTTTCATCGAGTCCAGAAACACTCTGAATAATATAATATCTAATATATAAACATCGACTTATGGTTTTGATGTTTTATTGAAAAAATAAAAAAAAACACGTTCGACGTTGTGGAACTCGATATTTTCCGGAGGCGTATGTTAAAGCGGATCGAGTAGCGTTTTATTGAAGCTTGTATTGAATTTCAGCGGAGCGAAGATGTCAACAGACATTTTGAGTATTCTTTAGTTACCAAAGAACCGCCGATGAAGTTTTACAATTCAATTTTCGATCGGAATATGGTGCATAAGTGAAAAAGAATCTTTGTTGTTATTTTCAAATTTTGTTTTATTATAATTTTTTCACTGGTAAATATTGATACACAACATCATATTTGTTTTGTCTCTCACTTTTATTTTCTAATTCCTATCTTAATTACTACTTAATTACTACTTTACTTTGTCTTCTCCTTTCATTCTATGGTTCTTAATTGTTAGATGTTCAATTTCTTGTAGTTTTTGGCAGGGCCGGATTAAGCTAGTGGCTTGGGGGGCTATAGCCCCGGGCCGCAGGTCCAAGAGGGCCCCATCATTTGGAAATCATTCTGTATTTTTTGATGTGTTGATACCACAAATCTAACGTATTGATATTATTTTGTGAATTTTTCCGGGTTTTCAAATTCCTTAAGGGGGCCCCGTCATTATTTTAGCCCCGGGCCTTATAAATCTTAAACCGGCCCTGATTTTTGGTCCTACGATTGTTTTCAGAATTGTATTAAGAACATTTGAAGTCGTTTAGGAAACAATTGAATGAAGCATTTTCAACTACAGTTATTTTTGATTGAATTTGAATCATCTGAATTGAGATAATATCATTTTTGGTACAAAATATAACTTCTTGTTGTTTATCCAACTAAATTTTATATAATAGCGTTCGAATTTTTATTCTAATCCATTAGTATGCATTAAGAGGCATTTTGTTAAATGTAATTTGTATTCTTCGGACTGCTTACGCATTCAAGTGTTGATTTTTTTTACATTACATACCCCACTGTAACTCAAGTGTGTTAAAGTAGGTACACCCATTGAATTTCAATGATTACTCAATCTTAATCCTAGTTAAAAAACATTTATAGAACAGATACTTACAGAAGTACTTGGCCCAACATAAAAAAATACTAAAATTTTGGAACGAAATATATTTATTATTCAACGTATCGTCCTCTTAGCTATTTTTTCAGCGATGTTTCAATATCCTTTTTATAATAAAAATCGTCCAGCTCTTCAAAATAGCCATTAACTGCCGACATCATCTCTTCATTGCTAAAAAAATCTTTGACCACCGAGCCTTTTCTTCAAGTCTGGGAACAAAAAATAATCCTAGGGGGCTAAATCTGGCGAATAGGGTGCAAGAGATAGCAATTCAATCTTTATGGATGATCAGATCGAACAAGAATAAATACTTTTTTGATATTTTCAACCGTTTTGGACTCGACCCGAATGTGATTCATCTTCAACATATTCTCGGTCATCTTGAACCACTCAAAAACACGTGGACGCGACAAAAATTCATTGCCATACACTTGTTTCAATAAATTATGCGTTTCATTTGAAATTTTTCCAAGTTTTAAGTGAAATTTTTACTTCGCTTGTTTTTATGGCAAAACAAAAAACAGTCTCTATACAAACGAAGGCCGCGGCTATACTGGTTTGTCTACAGACACGGTAGATATTCGTAAATCTTTTTTCTGTAGCATCACTAGTTTCGCTACTTAATAGCCATACCTCGTATATTGTAAACTACTAAACATCCTACAGAATGACTTCATTGAACAATTAATACTAGTGTTATACAATTTTTGTTAGTTATTTACCTTACAACTGACAAAATTTACATGGGACAAACATCACAATATTTTGAAAATAGATTGAAAGCCCATCAGTGTAAAAAATAATGTAAAAAATAAGTACCTATAAAAAAATGTCATTTATATGAAAATCTCATGAATTTTTGATAAAAATAAAAATCAATTTCGAAATATTTCAAGTTACCACACATGTCAATGTCAATATTTTGATAAAATACTGTCGAAGCGTCAAAAAAAATTCTATTTTCATTTATATTCAGTAATATTAAAGTCTATAATTAACTTTGGTACATTTTCAATTAATTTACATCATCCTAAACACAAAACAATGACGCAAACCCCGTTTTTTTCGTTAACACGAAGCATATTAACCCATGCTACACCAATGTAGTTAAGTCAATATATTCTAATATAATATTGAAGAACTTGCGTATGTAGGTACTCCCGCGTCTGAATGAAGAAATTTTTCTATTCAGTGACCTACGAGACAATATTCGTATTGTGTCAAGTGACTTGGTAGTGAATAGTGCCTTTTGAAAACGTGTAAGACATCGTAATTGCGGCTCTGAGTTTTACATTATGTTGAAGTTCTGTTCACCACATGGAAGACGTAGGGAATATCTGGTATAATTTTTTTATTACTTTTCTGATATTGTTTATCTCATGAGTAAAAGTTTATCGTAACTCGCACTTTCAAGATAATAATCCATAAGTGATTTGTTAATATTATTCCACAGTAATGAACTCGATTATAAATAATTTTTCTAAAATATGTATTTATACATAAAATTAACGTCATTTTAGCATTTATCCAAATATAAATCAATCAATACTCTCTAAGAATCCAGATTATATAAATTAACACAGTTTTGAAAGATTGAGTTATACTATATTTAAAGTCAACGCAAAAAATGAAACTGCCATAACGGTCTGATTAAATATTTTGTATTACAATCTATTTTTATGAATGAGAGCGTAATAAAATGATGAAGTACCGAATTATTTCTAATTAGTTAAAAAAATGAAGACTCTCAAGGAATCAAAGCCCATCATAACAATCTTTATTCTGTTAGTAGTAATACGAGAGAGGTTTTCTTAAATCAGATTCCAAGTCTCTAAAACTAGAATGTTCGACTTCTTCCTGGAACTCTTTTTCTAAATATTTTGCCTTGCAGGATGGATCAAAGCAATTAATGTAACGAAAAATGACAAGAATCTGTCTGATAAATTGTATTGGGTGTTTAAACTATTTGGTTAGGTTAGGAAATTTAAAAACAATAATAATAACAACGAAATTGTCGATAATTTAATGTAGTACTCCAAAACTATTATCGATAATTAGTTTTGATGTCTAACTCCAAGTACAAACTTTACATTCATGTCTGGCATCTCCTTTATTCGACCAGCGCTTTCAATCTGTTGCATAATTTGTAGTAAAAATAACAAATGGACATTAAATCACGTTCCAACCGTTTCCTTTCAATAACAATGATTCAAACTTCGCTCTTAAAAAGTTTTACATTTCTCTGGAACGAGATTTCGAAATTTTAAAAGCATTTGGTGACATTATCAAAAAATTAAATTACAGTTGTGGTTTATGACAAATTTAACAATCGAAATTCATGATTTCATCAGTATTAGACTCCGAATTAGAATGTCGGGTTGATATATCTTTTCATTTTATAGTTGCAGGAATTTTAGTATACGAGCCAGATATTTGTGAAGTGTCAAGTCAAGTCGAGTCAAAGATGTATATCTACAATTTTTGTTTCAATTACAGGACTATATGTATCGCTATATATATTTGTAATCTTTATTATAAATCATTTTTGAGTAGTATCACCATTGAATTCAAAAGTTTTTTTGTTTTCTAAATCACCTCATGACTGCGTTGAACAAACTTTTTAATCACTTTTTAACATCTAGTATACCAATTTAACGATACCTAGACGGTATGCAACGTATAATACAAGTCTGCTCTGTTGGTTACAGGTCAACCCGGGAAGTAAAGCCGCACTAAAAGGAATTAGAGAAGGAGATTTGATCTCGTCAATTAACGGACAATCCACGAAATACGTAACGAATTCAGAAGCCCACGGATTTTTGAAAAATGCAGGAGAAATACTCAAATTAGGATTGAATGAGTGAGTCATGATTATACTACAAGTACAACAAGTATACAAATACTTTTTTCGTACAAGTTCAATTTAAAGTTTGAGATGTGTCCGTTATATAATATTTCAGTTTATTTCTTAAAAAAAAAATAAGAATAATATTTGAAAATTTAAAGTACTAGCATTGAAATTAAAACTTATATTATCCTTATTGGTATTCTGTTAGTATTTTATCGTTTTGTCTTTTTGTTTTTAAACATCGAAACTGACTTTTTTTAAAGTATTTGTTGCATTTCTTTCACTAACTTTCACAGACGATATAATATTGAGAAATACAAAGCTCAAATATTTCTTTATAAAATGGTAGTTGTAAAACTGAAGGTATAAAAAGAAAATACAAAAGAATGAGCATTTATTTATTGCAGCAGCTTTTCCATATATCTACAAGATTAAGTATATAAATTTGTCTTCTTCCTGAGTATGTTGTTAAAGCAATGGAATTATGTTTATTAATGAGAACGCAAAAAAAACAAATTCAATCAAAATTTACAAGGCATTCTAAATAAAATTATAAAAAATGTATGGATTATAATAATTAAATTAAAATGGTATTCTTAACGTTATATACATGTCACTTCACTAGGACCTTACACAGCCATAATCACGTGATATAAATCAGCTGGAAGAAGGCGCAGCGTTGTCTATTTTAAGTTATCATCAGTCATATGGATTGTGAAGTTTTATGCTGTTCATATTATGGGTATTTGTCTATTTTATTATTAACATGATACCGAAGCCAATTAGGCAATATTGTTAGCATAATTCATTGTAAAATTAGGACCGTTGCCGTTAAAAATATTGTTTAATTGGGGCCGAACTGCTGGGATTGGATCGAAATGACGTCGAAGTTTCAAGGAGAAGAATTGGCACAAGAAAAGTTTTGAATTAATTGGCAAGTAGAGGATAAAAGATAGTGGTGAACTGATGCTATTTATTTATCGTCCAATCAAACAATTTCACTTGTATGCTACTCTCTATAGCTTTTATTTTGTCTATGATCTATACAGAGTATGAATATTTATACCCTTCTAGTCTGGCAACACACAATACCGCCACGTATCATTATGAACAATTTTTTCCAATACATTATGTGTCTTGAAGTGACTTTTTTAGCATATTGTTTTGAAAAATTATCACATTTTTTAAATATTTCAATTCGGAATTCAGTCATGGTACAGAAATAGAAGTAAATCTCAAATTTGTTACACAGATATCGATAATAATGTTAAAATTAAGAGACAGTTGGAGTGTATTACATTCCAATTGTAATTAGATTCGAAATTATTTGTAATTACGTCAACAATGAACTAAGCATATCCATAACTAACCTATTTGTGCCTCGTCTTCCTGTATGAAGACCGTTCATCGTAACATCGCACCTAACATTTCATGCATAAATCCTATGGAAACGACATGACAATACACTTAAACGTTTATTTTTTAGTGCAATTCCCATAAATTTGCAGCTTATACTGTTACATTAGTATGTTGTTATTAGTTGGAAAATAATTTTTAAATATATCATGAATATGTGAATAGTAAATCAGAGGTAATGATACAGACGGGTTTTCATTCAAATTTGAGTTGAATTTTTCACATTTCCGTGCACAGAAATTATATTTTGCTATTATACTAGTATGGGAAGCTTAAAAAAATATAATAGGTCACTGCAATTGACCGAAAATAAGGAATATCTTATGGAAAATTGATAAACCTTCTGGAATACTATATATATATATATATATATATATATATATATATATATATATATATATATATATATATATATATATATATATATATATATATATATATATATATATATATTAATGAACTACACTATTATACAAGTATTTAATACGTACTTTAATTTTTCACTAGGTATATAATTTATATATCTATATACAATTTTTTCAAAATATTATATCGATTTAATTGTCAAAAATATAGAATTAAATAGAATGTATACAATTTTATATACGGTTTAAAATTGAAAATAACAAAGCTAACTGAAACGAACAAGAAAAAAAATGGTCAGTGAAAATCTGGCAATAATGCATGCAATAAAAATGGCTAATGTTGCAAGTGCGAGATCTTGCATGAAACATAACTTAATCTGCGCATGCTTTTGATCAATATTGCGTCTTGCATTTCGTTGCACGTTGTATTGCATCATTTCAAGCGTCTTTAAAGAACAAGGCAACCCTTTTCTTTTCTTCTACTTAACATTTTCCGCAAACAAAGTACTCCAATAGGCTATTTCAGAACGTAACCTCAAAAGTTTTTTTCCGTGCGGAAAACATCCTTCTGAGACTCCAATATGAGAAGTTATCTCGTGAATTTCGGGACAGAGACTACGGATATATGACAAATACAAAGATTAATTGACATTTTTGAAGACCTCGTACCTATTTAGAACAAATTATTTCGAATAATATGGAAATAACTTTCCAAACGCTTCATTCGCCATAATTATCACTAAAAGAGTCATTATCAGCTTTCCATTTACATTCAAGTGAACTAAGACACTTGCTCCTGTGCTTCTCTTTAAAACCAATACTCTTCATGTTGGTTTCTTCTTTTAATACTAACACAAATTATCAACAGTTGCCGTGACGTTGTACGTGGCTTATTGCAGCTTAGAAATACGATTCTTGATCTAGAATAATTGGAAACAATAATAAAACTCCGACGAGAACTTCGTAGATAAATCAAACCTATACAAAACACACTAGTTTTTAAGACCCGATATGGCTTCTTGGGAATTAACTTGATCATGAAGCACCTAGTGGATTGTAGATCAAATTTTTAATATTTCAGAGACCCATGCGGATCACCAAAAAGAAGACAGTATAGAACCGTACATCAAGAAACATTAGAAGAAACCGTGAAAAGTGAGTAATTCATCTTCTTTTTGTTTTGTACATCTCCAATAGTATATGTGAAATAGTAGGAGAATTAAGATTTAAGTTTCTAGGATTATTGTTATTAACATAATTACTATAATCAACAGGATCCAGTTTGACGACATACTCAGTTTCTAGAACACCCGAAGCTACTAATTCACCAACTGAATCTTCTCACAAAACAGGACAATCTTACTTAGATGGTAAGTGGATGATCCATTAACGAGTTTATTAGAAAAAAGAAACATCTGATACACAAAAACCCAATATCCAGTTTATCCAGGTTATATTTATTTATCATTACTTCCATCATTCTTTATCTTTGGCTCGATAAACTACTAGAAAAACCCAATTAGAACTTTCTCTTCAGATTACTTTTATCTAAAGGATGAAGATGTACATTGCTATCGTCAGATCTAAGTACGAAGCTGTTGCTTGAAATACTAGAACCAGACTACCAAGGATGTGTATATAACATGAGAATGGAGACATGTCTGCAGAAACTATGGAAGCAATTCTAAACCACACGAAGTGTAGAAAGAATGGGTGGAAGGAATCTTCAGCCTATTTAGTCAGTGAACAGGAATTCTGTAACATGCCTCAGGATGGAATCAGGAAAAAGATTAGCTTGAAGAAATTTATTACATAATACATTTTGCTTTTCAATCTACTAGTTCTAGGAATCTGGTATCTTCTTCAATTTCTTTTCTCCAGGTATTTCTTGGCCTACCTTCTTGTTATCCTCTTCACCATTTCCTTCTCATAATGTGTCCTTTACAATTTAGTTTCTGTGTTTTTATATACCTTATTATATTTTCTCCTCCCAGTTCTTCTATTTCTTATTTTTTCTACAATCTTCTTCTTCCTTTTACTGTAATATTTGGTCCTGGTATATTCTCTCGAGTATCTTCAAATCTTCTTCTTCCTTTTTATTTATAACAGTTGTTTCCTTGGCGTACGTAATCATTGGTATGTTTTATATATTTTTATTTTGTTTTTTTTTCACTAATATTCTTACTTTTGAGTAACTTTTTATTTTTTCCAAATGTTCGATAACTTTTTTGTATTTTCTCTCTGATTCTTTCTTTAGAAGTTTGTCCTAGATAACGTAAATACCTATTTCTATGTCCATCTTTCTTCTTCTATATTTGGTTTATATCCAGAACGACTTTTTTTGTTTCTGCTTCCATGTTGTTAATTGCTTTTATTAGTTCTTCTCTTGTATTGGCAAATATTGCGATTAATGACAAATTTGTGGATACAGCCCTGATACAATATTGGAAGGAATGTGTAAAAGATTGAATTTGATACTGAGAAACTGCGTCCAGATAATATCAGAAGTTTAAAATATGTCGCCTGAATGGACTTGGAGAAACAATGATTGCAAATTTCAGTGGTCAACAGCTGGTAGCATACTGGACAGAACAGGAAGATTGAATTGCTGCATTGAAGCCGATATATGAACTAAAATTTATTTAAAAAAAAACAGAAAGAACCACTAATTTAACAGCTCTAACGTCTATTATTTATTAAATTCCACTGCGATTTAATTGTTTTCGCTTTATTTTTATTTTATACTGTATTAAACTGTACCATTTAAGATTGATTGCTAACCGTTAAGGATAAAATTATGTTGATTAACTATTAATAACTTGATATGATGGATGATAAATTACATATGATAAAAATTCACAGTCAATATTACTTAGGTGCGTCCTGAGACATCGATTTGTTCCGCTACCCTCATAATCCATATCAATTTTTTTTTCGATTCATTCAATCAAAAGTGTCATTGCTCAAAACCGTGTCTCCCGTTTTAATCTTCGTCGTTGTTTACTTTTTCCTTCCGCACCTCTTTTAGTTTAGTTAGTCTGAAGCTGGTTTTCGTGGCGTTATTAGATTTCAACGTAGCGTAGGCGCGATCGATATGGTATAAAAGTGATGTTTTTTTTTTGTGTTATAATTTATGTATGTGCTAAGGTTTTTGTCAAAAACTATTGACAATCATCCACCATCCGCCAATTCTTGATCTTTTAAAACTAAAAACACATAACCGCAGTTAATAAAAATAGTTTTTTGTGGTTATGTGATGAAAAATCCCATCGACTGCGTGTCCAAGTTGTTTTTTTTTTCAGAAGTTTCCATAACAAAAATGTGTTTAATTACTTTTAAATCACCATAATTCTTTTTGTATTTACGTGAACTATCACATGTTTGGACCAACAAATTTCAATTTAACGTAAATCGAGATGTTTAATATTGAATAACTTCCCTTTTATACTGATAGGGTTGCGTTTTATCTACTTTTTCATATTTTTTACTCTGTGCTTTAAGCTGCAGTATTTTCGGAAAAAATTGATTCCGATAGCATGCAAACATCGATTGAGCAGAACCGAACTTGAATCAACTATAAACGAAATATATCTAATGGAGTAAAAACAATATTGTCTATTTCAGAAAGTTGTCTAAAAAAAATTATCATACGGTATACAAAATTATTGTTGTAATGTAAAAAATGATCCTAACGTCTTTTATATTTGTAATTTTCATGAATTTACTTTCATATTACTAATGATATATATTGAAATTCTAGATTTCTCTGAACTTCTTTGAATACTCTGCATTTCTTAATTTTTATATTAAAAATTACGTAAGTAAATCTTTCATTTTAATACTGTTTTTTCCTCCAAAGTAAACAGTATATGTTTAGTCTTTTATTTGGTCTTTCCATTGCCAGTTTTCTTGGATATATTCTTGGCACAAATTTCAAAATTCTTTATGGGCGTAATGTATTTCTGTATTTAGTTATTCTGCATCGAGACTAAATCCGGTAATCGTCTCTAAATATCCATAAAATCTTCTAAAAACTATCATCTGTTAAATCTAGCCTGTTAACTTTCCATGCTTCATAAACCACGTATACACATTTCCATGAAGATGCCGCTAATTTTCAAAATGCATCTTTATTTGCCTTGAGATCGGATTAAATAAAATTGAGTGAATCAAAATTTAGAATATCATTTTTTATGGAATTATAAAGAATGAAAGTACCGTGGTTGGAGTGTTTGAAAGACTTTCGAACGTTTTCTAAAAGCGGAGACAAGAGGAAAAAAGGCCGTGTTTGGATTGCGTTCAATCCATTTCGAAGCAGTAAACGTAAGTATTTGAGAAATTATTGTAACAGTAAAAGTTTGTCTCGTTGTTCGAAAGCATCAGTTTTCAAGTACTGCAAGAAACGCTCCATATATCTCTTTTAATAAAAACACATTTTTACCGAAGCTAATTTGAATGTAATAAATGCTAATTCAAACGAGCAGCATGCTTTCAACCAATGCCCAATATTGACTACTTGACAAAGTTGATATTTTGTACGAGTCCAACCTATTCTTCATCAGATGATGGATTTTACCTTCACGTCTTCACGGTCACAGGAATATAATTACCAGGATAAGCAGACACCAGCTTCCTGAGTTTGAAACATACGAGGATTTTAAAAGGAAGTAGGATCAACCAGTACATACAACACAAACAGTTACACCAGGTTGAAGATAGAGACATTCCAATAGGAAGTTAACCCTTTTAGATTTTTGCCGCTTTCCAGGTGAAAACAGAAATACATGTAATTTTATGGTTCAAGGCACCAGTGTACAGTTATTCATTTCGACGGACAATAGAAGCCATCTTGGAAACGTCCCCGCAATAATCAGAGAAATTACAGATCACGCTAAGTTCGGTTTAAGTACAATTTTTCATATTTCCTTAATTATTCATGAATATCAATTTGTACTATTCTTTCATTCGCGCATTGTTAAATAATTTTGTCGTAATCGAACTTGACACCAACTTCCGATATGCATGCAACCGTAATCATACTTTAGAACGAATTACCGTATATCCAGTAAACATTATTGTTTATTTATTTTTGTTCGAGTGTCATTGACTAAAGCATTGTTACAATTAGAGTAAACTATAGGAAATATTAAATAAATAAATTTTTTTCAAAACTCATTATTCATGAACAAATAAGCTCTTAATATTGCCCAATAGAAGATATTTTTCGAGATTTATTACGTATGAACATGGCCAAAGACTGCTCTGAACCATCCATACGTTGTTGGTTTTGATCGATTGTGAGTAAACGCGGCACCCACTTTGAAAAAAGCTTTTTCAGGCTCAAATTGCCTTCTAATATCTTTACGGCATCTGCCATCTCTCGTAATCTCAATTTACGATTAGATATAACCAGTTTGTGGACCTTGTTGATGTTTTCTGGAGTAACCACCTCAATTGGACGACCAGAACGGTCACCATCATCGGTGTCTGTACGACCACGTTTAAATTCATCAAACCACAAACAAATGATTCTTTTCGTTGGAACAGAGTCAAGATAACACTTTTGAAGCCATTGCAGAGCTTGTACAGTATTTTTTTTTTCATCCAGAAGCAATGATAAATTAACACACGAAATTGAAATTTGCAAATAACAAAAGCAACGTCACTTATATGGCTGGTACTTTTTTCTGACTAATCGAAAAGTCATGAAATTTGATACGTAGTCTTTTGACATCTTGTACTTCATAAACGTCAAACATTTTTAATTAAGTAGAGGATATACTTAACACATTAGTTCGTGTTGTTTGCAGTCATCTGTTGTAATCATTGAAACGATGACTTTAATGATAATAAAAGCAATGTGATTGTTGTGAGTGGAAAAATAGAATGAGTAGCCGAATTTAGAGGTCTGGAATAAGGAAATTTTCATGGTACTCAATAGATTCTTGTAGCATTTAGTAAATCTATCTAAAACGATAATTATTTGAAATCAAATTTCAATATTAACGATTAGAAACCGAAAAATTTCTATTGCTGGAGCTCCATTGTAGATGCCCAGGTGCTGCTAAATCCGGTCCCGTTTTTAAATGGACCGTTTTAAATTATTATGAAATGAAGAAAATAAATTCACTGCCATTGAATGAGTACAAGAAGTGACATCATTTGTTTGGTCTAAATACGGACAATAACGGGCTTGTTTTCATAGTATTTTTACTACGCATACTTGGAAAAATCAATCAATCCATGGCTCTTTATTTACGATTATGTAATGATAATATATGATTCCAATTTTCAATTGATTATGCAAAATCACACAGATTCATTATCGAAAAAAGAGGAGTGGATTGTTGTTACACATGAAAGCATCTAATACTTTTACAAACAGTGGCGTATCAATAAATTTTCAACTATTAATAAAAATATATTGAGGACACTGATGTAGAAAAAATTTTCCTCCGCGGGGCTGGCATTAGGATGATTGCTTTTAGGTGTTGATTTCGATTTGGGGTAGTCTTCGGTGGCGAAATAAAATTTTGGAATTAGAGAAACGATAATGGCTCTCCGAAACAAACTGTTGTCAGGCTGTAGAGAATAGTTGTAATAAGGGAGTGCCAAAAACCTACCCTCCCTCCCTGCACGTAACCTTAAGTAGCCTTTTCCATGACCTCTCCTCCCTGACCGATACTACGTGGTTTCGTTTCACAATATTTTACGTTTTCTATTACATATTTATTAAGAATGATTAACATTTATTTTTGTTTTATATATATTTAACAGTGTGACTCAATTAGTGGCTTCTTGTAAACATTCTCGTTTATGAGTACTTGTTTCGAGTAATATGACGCCTTCCTCATCAAGTAACAATAGTCATCTGATTGTCCGAATCGTGTATTGGGCTTGCAGATCGTTTAGACTGATTAAAATTTTAGTTTATATAAACCCAAACACTGTTCAGCTGTGGGCTGAATCGGCGCTTGTATTGGCAATATCTGAGGTTTGTCTACTTGCAAAACAAAAGCCTTTTGAAGAGCTCATTGGGTAGAGTGCAATAAGTGTTTGCTCTATATTCGATTCATGCGGCTATCGAGGCTCTCTTCCTAAAGCACCAGGTGTTAAAAGTCTTAGTCTCACGTTGTTGAGATGGCTCAAACATAATATCAAGGTGCCTGTTTGGTTTTTACAAGAGAATCAGCTTTTGGTAGTTTTAAGTAGGGCTCAATGGACTTGTGACAGTTTTCTGTTATAACTATGAACTATTTATTAACCCAGTACTGTGAACTTTATGTGGATTATGCTTTTCTTGAACCACATTCAGTAGTGCATTAACATTTTCATATTCTTGCGATTCTTGCCGATGCATTTTTACGAAGATACTTTGGAACGTACGGAACTTCTTCTATAGCAATAAAGAAGCCGTTAAATATTTGATCAAAGTTGAAGGTCAATATTATATTTGGAAATTAACCAACTAAACATGTTATCCTAAATATTTAACGTTAATATTGAGATTAACTTGATTTCGAACTCATATACAATCGCTTAGTATCTTATCTAATCTAACAGATGAAAAACATCCTCTAAATCAATCCGTTTTTTGTGAAAATTAACGTAATAGTGATAAAGGATTAATACGCCATGGGTATAGGTGAGTGTTTCATTAACTGTATGTATAAAAATAGGCTTTGCAACAAAAACTACAGATCACAGTGACTAGTATTCAAGTGTGGTAGTAGCCTTAAGTTTCCCACCGTACACGTTGGTGGTTATACGTTGATTTCTGGAAATTGTGAGTCTTTAATGAGGAATGCTGAGAAAACTTTGAACAAACGAGAAGTGAGGGAGTTTTCTGTACATTAAATCAAATCATCGCGTCTTAAAAGACGCTTGAAAACCAGAATTAGCGAAGCTAAGTTATACAAGAAGGCCTAGAGGAAGCGCTTGAAGCTGAAGCAAGCCGTGGAAAGGCGAGAAGAAGAATCATAAATATATAAAAACAGGGCTAGAAAAGATTAACAACTCTACGAAATCATCCATAGTATAAAAGTTGAATGTAGTAAAATTTAGTTGTTAAATGTACGCTTTTAACGTGATGCTTTGGTTGTTCTAGCACCCGAACAAAAGTTTTGTTAAAAATAATCATTAAAAAGCCCAATCATTTTACTCTCAGATAATTTTCTTCAGTATAAGTTTCTTTTTCGTGTTTTAATCCAAAAAATCAGCTAATTTTTCATATAATATAGAAACAACGACTAATTTTGTAGTGAAAAGAATTTTTTCACTATTAAAGAACATTTTCTACTTTCATAGTTGAACAAATTAAAAAATAATAAATGACTGACTAAAAAATCACTACTAGAAAGAGGAGGCAAAAATAGGCGGATTTTGAACATTTAAAATACTCTTAAAAATAATAGATTTGTCCTTTTGGCCCTTCCCCTGTTCGAATTATTTTTTGTACGTTCTTATCTGTAGACTAACAGCTCTCTCCTCGTCTTTATCGTGTTTCCTTCAATGTTATAGAATCGATGTCCTCTTATGTGTTATACGAAGCCAGCATAACCGTTTTTTAACCAAAAAGTGTTGAACATGCATGTCTGTGTGTCTAAGTGCATCGTCATTGCGAAAGAACTGTTGATTAGGACAATTGATAGGTATCCAGAGGTGCACCGACATTTTTAAACCGTGCAAAACACTTAAATTTGTTCCAAAGCGTCATCTGCTTAAGCCGTTTTCAACACAGAAGCATTTTTATCAACGAATTTATCGTCTTCAGAGATTGAAGTGAACAATTCACCCGAAGACGACAACTTAGTTAACAGTGTGTTCAGTATTGTCAAATTACCATACTTTGTGTACCCGGATTTGGTATTCTGTGACTTTTTCCTAATTATAAAATTGTCCGCCTTGAAGATTGCTTTTATTGAAGTATGAACTCATGCTGTGCTATATTCTATGTATTGTAATAAAAATAAATATTGTTACGCCTCTGATTACACTCCCTCTAATGATAATTCGAGGGCCTGCCTTGGTCCGGATCCGGAAACGCGGTACAACTGCACGAGAGGACATCCTTTGATTCTTTTTCGAAACGTTAGTCCATCACTAGTTTTTGCTAAAACCGCGGTTTGCGTTTCCACGTTTCCTCGTTCAATTATTTTCATAATTAATTTTATTGGTGCCATTGTAAGGAATTTCGCGTAGGCTGTAACGCAGTTAAGACTTTATGCAATTTTCTATTAGTTTCTGTTTGTTGTTTGCGTAAAGTATAAGCGATCAGTGATGGTTATTTGAGATTAAACTTAAATGAAGGTTAGTGCTATAAAAACTGTTATATCCTAAACCGAATCTTCGATTTGGTGATAGCTACCCAATGTTAGTTTTGTTGTAATTAATGTCAAATTAAGAAATTGTGTATTTTAGTAATAAAAGTGAATACTTTGCTACTAATATAAAAATTACTAAACAAACGCGATAAAATTTAATAACACGTTTTATGTAATAATAAATCAACAAAATATTTCATTATGTCATTCAGAATTTTATAAAAACTTGCTTTTATTAATTAACGAACCGCGTCAAACTCAAGTGGTGATAATATTTGGAATTACATAAAAGAGTTTTGGAATTGTTGCTATTTTTTCTTAATCGGAGGTCATGTTAGATATAAAAATGGTTCAGGATCTTTCATTATCACTTTCTATCATCAAATTTAAAATGAAAACAAAGCTGTATCAGTTATATGAATCGTTTTAAAAACCTATAGATGAAATATTACATCGCGCCTTCTCTGGATGTCTCCAATTTCTCTTGATTGTGACCGATAGCATAAGTTATGCTGGCTTTGAACGTCGCTGGGGTTTGTGGTTCAATCCCCACATCATCTCCACGTAAAATGATTCAAATCGCCCGTGCAGAATATCCAATGTAGCACGAGCTTAGTAGCACCTAGCGCCGTCCTCTCAAGACCACATATTAGTCTCAATATTATCAAATTAAGACTAAAAGAAATTGATTATTATTGACCTATTACAGCGCCCACCATATCCTAAATCCAAGCTAAAGTTTTTCAGTAGGTATTGAGCTCTTTTAGATCTGATATAGATTAGTATAGTTTGTTTTTTGCACACCCATTCGTTTAGAAATGCGCATCATCGCTGTTCTAGTCTAGTTATTGTTTATAGTCGTTGACTTTTGTATGTCTACAAGTTACGATGCAGATTTCGTCAAGTTGTGGTCTGTAAACCGAAAGGTTATGATTAGCGACTGGACATTCCCACAAATTTCCCGAATGTTTCACGAATGTTTTGAAATCGAGATGCTTATTGCATTGACCCATATCTTTAAACCTTCTCGAAAACTTGAAAATGCCTATCGCTTTGTGGATTTTCCTCAACATTTCTGGTCTTCGCCGATTGTTCGGTTTCTTTCAAACTCTGCTATCCAATATTTTACTATTGATAATGAAGAACCAGCCTCACCCAGAGTAGAATCTAATTCAGCTTTTATATTGGCGGGGCAAAGTCCTTTCAAATGAAAGTATTGTATCAACAATGACCAATTTTTTCCATGTTTACAAATTCTCTGGAAACGTTCACTGTTGATGGCTGCCAAACAAATACTAAACAACGTGGCGTCTTCAAACTTGAAACATATGCTGTATACTTTCTAAGACATCGGTATTTTTCAAGCAATTACCGCTATCTGTAGGTCAGGGCGGGTACTTCTGAGACCGATTTAAATACCCAAAGTATTTTGAAATGTGAGAACTACGAGAATACAAGACTAGCGAAACGATAATGAGAAAGTGATTCAATGAAAAGAGTTTTATTTTCAATATTCTTTCACTTTTTACTGGTAAAAATTCTAACCGGTTATTAGTTAATTTAATATAGTTTATAAAAATATATTATTCATAAAGATAGAATGTGAATTGCATATACTTTGAATACATTTGCTGGAAGGTCACTAATATGAATTATTCAAAAGAGTAGATCCAAATGATCAGTAAATATTTAGAGAAATATATTATTACAAATACACATAATAAATTGAACAAAGTGAGGAATAGTTGTGATTATATTTAAAATGAAGAAAAAATCTTTTTGTTAAAGATAAAAAGGAGCTTTAAATGATATATTAAAACTGGACAGTACTTATTTAACGTTTTCATGATTGTTTTCTTTTCAGACTCCACCATCATACCACACAGCGACTTATTAGTGACAAAAAAATCGACTTCTTCAAGTTCATCATCACCAACTCTAACAAAAGAAGGTAATCAACAACAACGAATTATTGTTATTTAAAAGTGGATGCATGGATGTATGTAAAATTGTGAGTAAGACGCAAAGATCAATGAGGATGCTCAATATCGATCCCACTCCTTCAGTATGTAGGATCGTACTAGCTACCAAAAATCTTTTTCTTCGATTCACTAAGCTTCAAAGTGTAATCCTCAAAAGAAAGTGGATAGAGCAGAAATTTCACGTTGTATTCTCTCCATAAATTGGTGAAATAATTTTCTCTTTTTCTAGTGTTTTCTATATTGTCCTGTAGTTTCAAATAAGGGTTGAGAACCTACGAAGGGTGTGCTCGCACTTTACAAAATGCATTACTAAAAATGATTTACTTGATTGAAGCAAACAGCTAATTTCCGCATTATGTGACTGAAATTTGGTCATGAAAATATCTTTTTCTTTTGTTTTTAGGAACCTGAAACTATATATCGTATTCAAAAAACTATATCACGTTGAAATTCTTCATATTTTATATTTATTACTAAATTAAAATATATGTAAGAAGCTAATGTTGAGTTGAGAAAATTGGAAAACTAGGTCTAATATCGTGATCCAGTTAGACCAGCAGGGGTCCATGGGAGACTCGACAGGGGTCACAAAATATGGGGATCCACAATCTTAAGCGGGGCTACCCGAAAATTTTGAAAGTTGTCAATGAGTTTGACCAATAAATCGAGTATTAGATAATATTATCTGTTTAACTACTAATTAATATTAAAAATTACGTTTCCAAGAATCGTAGCTTAAAATTACTCGTTAGAAAATCAACTTTATTTTCTTTTCAAGATCTGAAGTACACATCGTCAGATCATGCACTAGCTTCACAAAGATCTTCATATACAAACTGTACCATAAGTCCGTCCAGTCCATCTGTATTATCCGAAGACGGTAAGTTGTAATACTTAACTATCTTATACCCTCGTAACTAGTAAAATTTTACGAAAACTTTATATACGAGACACGTGGTGATAATATTTATATAAGGCTTAAAAGTATCGCTTACTTCCGTTTTTATTTCCACATCAAATAAAACATTGGCGTCACAATAATGATGATGATTGTACATTTACGAATTACCCTGTATAAATAATATACAGCAGACGTATAAATAAACATTCACGAGTTTTGAAGAGTAATATTGATATCTCACATTCCATTTCACGTATTATTTAAACACAAAAAAGATAACAAAGTAAACAATAAAATATTTCAATACCTCAAACAAAAAATCATTTCTTCAAAGTTTTACTGGAATTAATGTCAAGTTTAAGATCAACATTTTGAATGAAAATTAATGAAAAACCTAAAAAATATATTGTGTTTGTCCACGTGAGTAAATTATCGTCGAGAAAATATCAGATAAGCGTTTTATACAGTTCATTATCAACTTTCGAAAGATAAGATTACACTTAACCTTATACAGGAAGGCACCTATGTGGACATTTGGTATTTTCTCTCTCGTTCGAGACTCTTTATGTATACTGCGCATGCTTGAGAATGCGCAGAACCGAGCTGGAACCTCGGAGGATAGAGAAAGCGTTATCATTCTGTCTTACTTAGTCGGAACAGCTTCTGTCCATACATAGTATTACAGATATGGTTGGAAGGAACCTAATATCAAAGTATCAAGAGCATTGTTTATTCGATCTTTTTTTGATCTTTTTATAAACTTAGTTTAAAAAAAGAAATGGACTATTTGAAACGATAATACTAAACCATCGCACGCAGTAGATGCTAACATATATTTCCGAACTGTTTTGTTTTTTAATTTAGCAAGAAATGATCTGAGATGGTGTCATATATACCTTCTTTAGAAAGAGTTTTTTTATTGTTACAGGACTTAATATGATTCTTTCTATTTTCATGTTTAACTATTCATTCAAAACAATACAAAATAGCGGAAAAAAATTTAACCAATTCTATTTATCGGAAATTGTGGTACCCACGGATGGTAGGAAGGATTTACTTCACATTAACTTCACAATTTTGTCCCTAATACCTTGAACCTTGTACTTCCTTAAAAAGTGAACCAATTACATAAAATTTATCTCTTCAAATTCCGTTACTTGACTTACAAAATAAATTTTCTCTTTTTGTGTTAACTTGAACCAATACAAAATCTTTTACTTTTGAAATACAATCTTCATCGGATTCATCGATATCTGCGAAAGCTCCGACATCGAATAAACAGTTCCCAATAACTTCCCAAGCAGTTTTATACGTTCTCTAGCAGTTTTTTTGGCAACTTGTTTTTTTTTTTTTTTATTTAAAAACTTTCTAAATTGTTTCGGCTGCAAACCGATGGTTTCTGTCTCAGTTTTTCTCGAGAAAGCGCATTTAAAAGCTATAAAAACTAGTAGACTCACGATTTCCAAAAGACCTGATAGTTTTTTTCCATAAAGCAGGAATTTTCTTTTTATTCGCAACAACAAACTCGTAGGGAAGTTCGTAAAATCGGCTTATATGGAAAAGACCTAACCTAACCAGCAACTTTGTTTATAATAGTTAAGATTTGTGTTTTTTGAACCCAGGTAATCTTTCTTCTTGAAGTCTTTCGAGAGTCATCTCATGTTAAAACCTCCTGGCAGGATATTTGAAAAATCTAGGTTCTATTACAGCTGCAGCGACGGTTTAGTGGACAGTCAAAAAATTATCAAAAATATATTTGGTATAATAAAAACGTTAGTCATCATCTAACATAGTGGGATCGAATTTCCCGGTAAAGAATTTAATTTTTGAATAAAAAAAGGACTTTAACGTCAAATATCTAACTTACGGATTTGTGAAGAAATATTTGGAAGGACAAATTTATAATCAGTTGAAAATTATAGACGCTGTAATCGAACTCACCGTACTAAATCTTGTTAGAGGCAAATTCAAAACACCAAACTTTCCCCTACAGAGAACGCATGTGAACTATCCTTAATTTTACTTCCTTTCCTCAAACCCTGAATTTGTTTTTTTAATCTACACATTGTATATCGCGTTCAGATAATCAACTGAACGATTGAGAAACATATTCGGTATAACTGAAACCATATTAGTACTATTTGAATTTCAAGCTCGAACTCACGTGGAATATTGTAACTAAATACGTAAAAATCGTTATTGCGACGCCTATGTTTTAAAAAAAATTACTTTTGACAACTTATTTGCACGTTCCAATTGATTCCGTCTAATACTTTGCGGGCAAGTTGTTGAATCGCCGGTCTTTAACACATATTTACTCGTATACCGAGTGTTATTAGTGGCTTGTGACAAGTGATTTAGTGGCAAAAATAAGTGTGCGCAAATATTTTAACAATATATCGCTAACCAGCTGTGTCCTTACACCTTTTTATTAAATAGTTCGAACGGTGCTTCAACGTTTTGTGAATAACTACTATAAATAGAAATATTGTTTGATACTATCGATTCAAGGTTGTACATTATGATTGTATTTTGGTAGATTTTATTTATAATAACTCCAGATATATACATGAACATTTTTGCGGATTAGTTAAAATTACATAATAGTCAAAAATTTCGTTTGCCAAGCTGCTAATTTCATACCAAGAGAACACGATATTTTTATACAATTTCTCTTTTAAATAAAATTCAATTCAATACGAGTTGTGACTATTAAATATTTTATTTCAAATTTATAGATTTTATTAGATTATGTATACTAATTTTCTATCCATACAATCTGGAAGTCTTCTGTCAACTCTTTCAAGATGGTGAACTTGGTTTGAAACTTTGGAACACGGCTTTTTACATGTTAAAATTCTAAAATTTCTCGTGAATGAATTTTAAATCATTTATAACTTCTTTTCTATAATTGGTACGTCGCTTAAAATGCTGTAAAACATCTGCGTGCTAGCAACACTGCCCCCCAATAAATTATAAGTTTCGGTGACTCAAGTTTCAAGAGAAATATCACAACAATTCTTTGATATATTAACGTTTTTCCGACAAACCACGACTGATAAACAACTGCCATACGCTTCTCTTTGTAAATAATGAGTTTCAGTTACATATTTTTTCAAGTTTCAAGTGAAATTTCATAATTCTTTAATATATTGTTCTTGCGATGAGACAAAAACTCTTATGCCACGGCTATACTGATTTGTTTATATCAGAGAGAGACGCTGCAATTATTTGTAGCGCATTATTTACTAGTCATACCTCGTATCGATAATATCAATTCTCCAGAAATAACTTAGCTATTTTTTTGGTGCCATTGATCGTTTGATATTAGTTTTAAAATATTTTATCGATGAAAATTTTGCAGAAAATATTAAAGTTTACGATATTTTGGTTAGTACTCTATATAAAAATTTACCACCAAACGAATTTTGAAAGCACCTTTCGAGAATGTATATCTTCATTTCCTCCTCCTCCACTCCATTTATGAACTTGAAATTCACGTATCTAGGCAAATGTAGCTGTATCCCGAGCCAAGACAACATAGACAAACAAAACTTAGATACTAACATGGATAGTCACGTTAATTCAAAGTCGAAAAGACGAAGACAAAGGCGAAAAAATAATCGTAAACAGACAGAATCTCTTGAAAAAAATAAGCAAAATTGTACAATTAGTGAAACCACCGAATCTGAAAGTAATCAGATAAAAAATGTTGTTCAACAAGATTATATCGTTCAATCACCTGTTGAACTTACCGAAAATAAAACAAATACAATTAATAGTAACCCAAAACCAATAAAAAGTAGAAGTTTAGACGATGACGACATGGTTAAAATACAAGAAGTATCTGAAGTTAGCGAAAATGAAGATAAAGATACCCAAGCAGTAGTATCAGAAGCATCTGAAAGTGAAGTCGAATGGGAAGAAATATCCGATTTAAATACTGATCCGCCTATTCACGGTTCTCTAAGTAGTTCTACAATACCTTTGGAAGTTTGTAGTAGCGAACAAGTAACGCTCATGTCTCCCGAAGAAGAAAAAAATCTCAGAGATTTCCTCGAAGGTCTAAATTTGATAAACGGTCCTCTAGAAGCAGCAAATCAAGTTATAGATAAAAAATCGATAGATTCTTTAAAACAACGAAAAGCCAAAAAGAAAGCTGAACTACAAGAATATTTTCTACCAATTTATCAAAATCCGCGATATCTCGATGTGATTAGCGAAGAATCTAGCGATCGTGACAGTGATAAAGAGCAAAATAATAAAACTCACATCCTAAGAAAAGGTACTCCAGAACAAGATACACCTGTTCTACCTCCAAAAGTCCCACCACGATTAAATAGAGAGAGAAAGAAATATCTACCTCCAATAGAACAAGCACCTGCAGTATTAGTTGATACCAAATTGGTAACTATACCTGCAGCAACAGAATCGGTTTGCAGCACTTCATTTAAAACTGAAGAAAAAGCAACTGCTGAAGAAGTTGAAATTGTATATTTGACTTCATCCGAAACAGATTCTACAGAGGAAATTGATAGTGCCAGTAGTGATAGTTACGTAATCGGATCTGATGATAATAGTAGCGTTGAAGATTTAAGTGAAAAGACTATAATAAATGAAGAAACTGATCAGAAACTCGAGTGTATTCATTACACCGATAACGTAGAAATAAAAGAAAATAAAGAAATAAATTCACCAAACGAAAGATTAGAAACTCGATCATCTTCACATTGTCAATTTATCTTGAAAAGCAACAAAACTTTCAACGATAACAATGAATCTTCTATAACTATCGATTTATCATCACAACTTACACCACCACCGACACCAGATAACGTATCTCCAAAAGTTACCAAAAATATTATTCCGATACATATAACTGATATAACAAGGAAGGAGGAATCCTCGGAATTATTACAAGAGAAACACCATTCGTCCTTTCCCGATGAAAATACTATCTATACCAATAGTATAACCCCACCACCACCATCTAGATCAAGTTCTTCTTCTAGAAGCGGTAGTTCAAGTAGAGAAAGCTCCCAATGTACAGCTAAATATAATCCATCAAATTCTTCAATAACAGATGTAATTTCATTATCTAAAAATGAAGAAAAACAATACTACCAAGCTCTAACACTCAGAGAAATATGTTTGAAAGTCCTGTTAGCATTACCGTTTGGAAAAGAAGTACTGGAAGAACTAGCTGACGTCTCTAAATACATAGAATCCTATACCAAATCCTTACCCAGTTATGTCTTACCTAAATTAGCTCCTAACTTAGCACAGTGTGATGATAAAAAACAAACAAACAATAATATTTTTTCTTATAACCTTTCAGTCCATTTACCTCCCAAAAAATTACCAGAAGATATAATCAACGTCGAAGATATTATTATAAAAAACGATAAAGAAGTTGATAGAGATAAATCGCAGAAAATAGAAAGGATAATACCGATAGAACAACAATGTATAAAAAGTACTGAGGTGAAATGTAGTAAAGAAATTATTATTCCAATTGATATTATTAATAGTGATAAGTTTTGTGAAAAAATAGAACCTAAAGAAAGAATAATACCGATTCAACAAGAAATAAGTAGGGAACAGGAAAGCGGAAATAAAATGAGTGGAAAAGAAATGTATATGAAGAAATTTAGTGAGGAAATTAATATTTCAAGTGAAATTATTGTTGATGATGAATTAATTAAAAAAGGAGATACCAAAGAAAGGATAATACCAATAAAAAAAGTTGGCGAAGAAAACGAAAGTAGAACAGCTGAAGAAGCCGTGAATAAACAAGAGGTCAATATGAAAAAATCTATTAAAGAGATTAATATTCCAATTAAAATTATTAACGGCGATAAATCTAATAACAAAGAAGGTACTAAAGAAAGAATAATACCAATTCAACAAGAAATCGATTGGGAAAGCGGAAGGAATAAAGAAAATAAAGGGAGTCGAAAAGCAATCAATATACCAATTATCAAAGATTGGGTCGGCATACCAACTGAGAACGATCCTTCTTTGCTACTTTGCGTATCGCCTAAACAAAAAGATGTTTTAAATAAAACTAAACAAATATCAAACGAAGCTGGAAAGCTATTAGAACTCCACGAAAAATTCGTAAACAGAATAAATTCTCGTGAAGAAGAAAAAAAGATAACTGTCACTACAAAGCAATCGGACAATTCCAGTAGACTTCTTTCGATAATTCGAGAAGAACCAATTGCATCAAATAACGATAAAGATTATATATATTTCGTAGAAAAAGATCCCAAAGACGGCCACCTGGCTACTTTACCTCGAAACGCGATTAAATCCCGACTGAATGCTAAGGATTTAACTGAATGGCTTAATTTAGCGCGGAACAAAAGTATGAGTGAAAGCAATTTGACCACAGCTCCGGATATTCCCGAAAATAACTTAAGAAATTATCTCAATATACCAGCGGCGCCTAGGAGACGTACGTCGCTTCCTCACGATATTTACGAAAAACAAATGCTGTATATACAAGAAAAAGAGAGAGAAATTCAGGGACAATTAGAGGCGTTGGAGGAAGAAAAAAGGAAATTAAACTCCGAGATGATTTCCTCTAAAGAGTTTCATGTCGAAGATTACAATTTTTCGCGTAAAGGCGATTACGCAGAATCCAAAAAACGACCAACATCGATGCCTTTAATACCGACGGAATATTTCCGTCAACAAATGTTTGAAGAATATATGGATAAATTCGCCGAAAGGGAGGATAGAAAACAGCACAAAATAATCAAAGTCACTTCTTCCAAAGATATTAATGAAGAAAAAAAAACAACGCCGAAAAAAGAAATTATACACCCGATTCAAATAGAAGACGAATTTATGAATAAAGTTAAACAAAAACAACAAGAAGGAAAATTGGAAAAAGTGAAAAGTTTAGATAAAGAAAAAGAGATTGTAGAACAAGAGCAAAACGAACCGCCGGTACTAATTATGGACGGTGAAAAACTGAAGGAGGCCAAGGCATTACCGAAACATTTACAAGAGTTCGTTGGACCTGACGGTAAGTGTTTATGTGTTTGTTTGATTTTTAACGAATTTTGTTTGAAGCACTAATAAATACGTGAATCAAGAGACATCTGCGTTTATTTTTTATCGATAACGAACATGTGTTCTGTTCTGGTTTTTCTAACATTGACGTAAACTTTAAATTCTGCTCTAAATTTAAACCACCAAATAAAATATTTTTTTTTTATTTTCCATATATTACGAATGTTTTGACTGTAAAGTGGTTTATCTCAATAATAAATATCGATTTCTATCAAACTTATCAAAAGTAAGTTGAATAGACGAAGGGTATATAAATACAGGGTGTATAAATAGGTGCAACAAAACTCAGGAGATTATTATTGATCGTACGAAATAACGGCGAGTCTTTAGTATAACAAAATTTCTACTCTCTTTTTTCTCATATTTGATCGAAGAATATCGAAATTTAATGTTGGATGCACTCTGCGAAAAATTCTCACTCTTTTCACTTGATAAGGGTGACTGATTAACTAAATGCGTCACAGCCTTATATGGGTACTCGTCCCATCTGGAATTTTCACTTAGAATAATCTTGATCATTATCCTAATTGTTTAGTCTCTCACCTCCTTTGGAAAATTAGAAATACCCTGTATAAATATTAATTGTATATACGAAGATTTGAAATAAATATAAGGCAGAGTGCCAAAATTATTATGTCGAGAAAATAATTAGTTTTTGTTTTTACAGTTTATTTATCTTTTTGAAAAATTAATATAAATTTTCAAGCAAATGTTAGAATATAAAAGGAAAATCATTACATTCTGAAAGAGGTGGTATGAACCGACTTTCTGCCATGTACCGTTTTTCTACTTCAATTAAACTAGAAAATTTCATATATAACCTTATAAAAACCCCTATTTTTAACTTAACCCTTATGTCTATCTACCCTTAAGCTTCTAAGACGACAGAGTCTGTCTCATGCAGTTGTTTTTCTTTACCATTTCCATCTCTTTCCATCTTTTGTTTTTGGTAGTACCTCATGCATTCTTCCCTCCATTCTCAATCACTTTTTCGATTTATTTCATCCAGGTCTTCCTTGGTTTTTCTTTGTTTCTGCTCTGACTTCTAGTCCTCTTCTTTTAATCATTCCTTGACTCATTACTAAGCGACACAGCAAAAAAATGGACTTGTGGACATAAGAAAGTAATTGAAGAAAACTATATCGTCCTGTCGCATATTTTCATACAATACATCAAATGTCCCAATTGAATATTTTTTCTTTAGAAGAAAATGAAATAACTTTAGGAGACATGACAATGTTATTTCAATTGCACAATGGTTATTACTGGTCCGAAAACAGGAGAAAAGTGGACAGGCATCTTCCGTTTCATACTTTCTACATAGGACGTAACTGTGAGTTCGGATAGGACCGTAGACAAAAGCCTAATCGCAAACCACGTAACTCCATTTATTTCTTATATTAACATTTTGATGCCATTCTATAGATCATTCCTGTGGGCATCTTGAAGGAAAACTCTTGAAGAGTAATTTAAAAGTCTTAATAGAAAAACTGGCAACTGGAGACCGTCATTGTGTTCGAGCTAACCGCACTACCTGACCATTATTTCTATCCTTTGTCAAATAAAGAGGTTGAGTCTTCATTCTATTTTTCTTATCGTCAAGTTTTTTGAGTCTACTGTAAAATTTGGTACCATGGAGTTACGTTTTGCGACTCAAAGCGACGCATTACTCTGCATATGAAGGAAATTTGGAAGTCATTGTTGGTTATTTTCTTAGGGTTCTACCGAATATTTCAAAGCATGAAAATATTGTCGAATAGATCCGAGCTGTTAATTCGTTTGACAAAATATATCATTCTTATAGAGATCATAAGAAAATGAGAAAAGATAAAAAAAAAGTCTCATACTCAATATAAAATTATTTATTGTTTTTCTTGATATAGCTGAGCTTCCTCTATTTTTTTCTAAACTTTTTTGATAACGTAGGTGATAGAAAAACTAATTTGTGCAGAAGATATGGATGTAGATATGCTAGAAGAGTTAATAGAGCACTGAGCAAAAATAGAAGCCGTACTAAAATTAGCTTATTGCATGAAATTGATTCTTCCCTTGTACTGGCCAAAGGCTTTTTACTGCAAAAAGGTTTGTCAATTTGTGGATCTAACGTACAAAAAAATTTAACTTTTTGTGCTAACACGCATCCTCATTAAATACTGTGTTATCTTAAAAACGGGTTGATAAAGATTTGGAAGTTATAAATTTGAATTTTCCTTAATAAACCTCTTTTTAAAAAGTAAATAAACTTGATCTAGCACTGTTTACAACATCAACAATCATCATTACATTCTTTTGCTCCAATAGAAACTTAATATTTTACTTTATATCCATTATATTATTTGGCTGCTAGCGATTCACCAAGGTTCAAACTGATAGCAACTTCTGAAATGCCAACAAGCTTCGTGGCGACGTCACGTAGGCTACTTCGGATGTTTAGTTCTCTCAGTCATCTGAGAACATACAGCCCCTAAACAATAAATATATGAAATGGTGTGTTTTTATATAAATATGACAAACATTTAAAGTATGGATCAACCTATATCGGATGTATTAATAAAGGAAATAATGTTACTATCAAGTATCAAACATTTGTCTGCTGTTGAAAGTTGTTAGTACTCACTTATTATAATTTATTGAGCTATTATTTAATAAATTTCAACTGTTCTTACTTTGAATACTAACAACATAATTATACTTATAAGCATAATGTTAATTATGCGAAATAGAAATCTAGATGACATTAAAGTTTGATACTAACGTGGCTACGAAGTGAATTATAATTTCAAAGCCACAAATTTGCTTGTTGCTGGCCGGTTGATCCTAATAAAAAGGAGTTACATGAATTAAAGAGTGAAGTAGAGAAGATAGAACCGCTTAGATTTACTAATACGATAATAGTACAGTCAAATAATGTAGTAAACAAAAAAAAAAGTTCTCGCGGAGCTGAAATTTGGTAGAAAGATTGAGTTTATCATTAGAAATGAATCAAAATATTCGTATTTTTGGATATTTATGGTGAAATGTGAGTTTTGTCGAAAAAACATATCGTACAGTTATCGCGATTCTAATAAAAGTTAAAAAAGTCAAAGAATAGTTCCTCCAATATTCTTTATGCGTCTATATTTTGAATTAAAACATTCCACCGTTTAACTGAGTGGAACTATCAAACTTTTTCATCTACCGCAATATACAGCATGTCCAAAATTCTAGTTAGAAGTCAACAGAATAGCTGGGAAATTTGACAACATTGAATATAACACACTACTGTATTCATCTATTGAAGCATACAGTGTCTAATACGTAAAATCAGCAGATTTCTTACAATTACCGAATTACACTAAACAATTTTTGACCAAAGATAAAAATTAACTTCAAGAAAGTAAAAGATAAATTACAAGACATATCAAAAACCACAACTTTGCAAGCAAAAGTTGAATTACAAAACTTATTAAAAACCATAACTTTTCAAAAGGAAAACTAGTTACTCTCAAGTAATATGAAAACACCGAAATTTTGAACTTAATTTTGAATTTATTTCATTTTCTGACTAGGCAAGTAAAAGTTGAATTACAAAACTCATTAAAAACCGTAACTTTTCAAAAGGAAAACCAGTTACTCTCAAGTAATATGAAAACACCGAAATTTTGAACTTAATTTTGAATTTATTTCATTTTCTGACTAGGCAAGCAAAAGTTGAATTACAAAACTCATTAAAAATCGTAACTTTTCAAAAGGAAATCAAGTTACTCTCAAGTAATATGAAAACACCGAAATTTTGAACTTAATTTTGAGTTAATTTCATTTTCTGATTAGGCAAGCAAAAGTTGAATTACAAAACTTATTAAAAACCGTAACTTTTCAAAAGGAAAACCAGTTATTCTCAAGTAATGAGTACACCGAAATTTTGAACTTAATTTTGAATTTATTCCATTTTCTGACTAGGCAAGCAAAAGTTGAATTACAAAACTCATTAAAAACCGTAACTTTGCAAAAGGAAAACCAGTTACTCTAAAGTAATATGAAAACACCGAAATTTTGAACTTAATTTTGAGTTAATTTCATTTTCTGATTAGGCAAGCAAAAGTTGAATTACAAAACTTATTAAAAACCATAACTTTTCAAAAGGAAAACTAGTTACTCTCAAGTACTATGAAAACACCGAAATTTTGAACTTAATTTTGAATTTATTTCATTTTCTGACTAGGCAAGCAAAAGTTGAATTACAAAACTCATTAAAAATCGTAACTTTTCAAAAGGAAATCCAGTTACTCTCAAGTAATATGAAAACACCGAAATTTTGAACTTAATTTTGAGTTAGTTTCATTTTCTGATTAGGCAAGCAAAAGTTGAATTACAAAACTTATTAAAAACCGTAACTTTTCAAAAGGAAAACTAGTTACTCTCAAGTAATATGAAAACACCGAAATTTTGAACTTAATTTTGAGTTAATTTCATTTCCTGATTAGGCAAGCAAAAGTTGAATTACAAAACTCATTAAAAATCGTAAATTTTCAAAAGGAAATCCAGTTACTCTCAAGTAATATGAAAACACCGAAATTTTGAACTTAATTTTGAATTTATTTCATTTTCTGACTAGGCAAGCAAAAGTTGAATTACAAAACTCATTAAAAATCGTAACTTTTCAAAAGGAAATCAAGTTACTCTCAAGTAATATGAAAACACCGAAATTTTGAACTTAATTTTGAGTTAATTTCATTTTCTGATTAGGCAAGCAAAAGTTGAATTACAAAACTTATTAAAAACCGTAACTTTTCAAAAGGAAAACCAGTTATTCTCAAGTAATGAGTACACCGAAATTTTGAACTTAATTTTGAATTTATTCCATTTTCTGACTAGGCAAGCAAAAGTTGAATTACAAAACTCATTAAAAACCGTAACTTTGCAAAAGGAAAACCAGTTACTCTAAAGTAATATGAAAACACCGAAATTTTGAACTTAATTTTGAGTTAATTTCATTTTCTGATTAGGCAAGCAAAAGTTGAATTACAAAACTTATTAAAAACCATAACTTTTCAAAAGGAAAACTAGTTACTCTCAAGTAATATGAAAACACCGAAATTTAGAACTTAATTTTGAGTTAATTTCAGTTTCTGTTCAGTAAGCAATGTTCGTGAGTCTAAGAAGATGGGATTGATAATTACAATTTAGAAAGTTGAAATCACATACAGTCAGAAGACAGCAAAATAAAACTTACAAGCGATTGAGATAAATTCTGATATTCCTCGTATAATATAACTGAAACTAGCAATAAAAATACACTTACACGTACTATATACATTTTTTGAGATTTATTTGCCACACCAAACTGATTAAAATAAATATTTTTCAAAAAAAAAGAGACCATATAGAATTTACTGTACATAATTTCGTTTCCGTTTAAAAGTTTTCTGATTTTTGATAATATAGAAACACAAAATTGAAAAAAAAACATCAAAATTCTTTCTGAAGTCCTGTGAAAATCGCTTTTTTATGTATTCATTGACGTAACTATATGTATTTATTATTAACTATCTATATATCTATATTATCACGAAAAAATGTTTAGGTTAGGCACACTGAGAAAAGTTTTCAATACAACGTATATGTAAGAAATATCTAATTTTCAATGTGAAACTTTATAAATCGACGAAATACTTACCCAGAACCGTCTTTGTTAGTTTTTTCTTAACAATATAATTGAAGCACGAATATTTTTCTCTCAGTGTATACTACGTCAAACGACACGATTTCGGAACCCATTTTTTCCCATAAATTGTTCAAAATAAATTTAGCTAGAGAAGTGATCAAAATACAGTGTGTTTTAAAAATACGGTTATATTTCTTCTTCTGCATTTTATCTCATTTTATATCTGAAAAACTGAAAAAATTATTTTTTCATTAGGTATATTTGGTCACTACAAATTTTCTGATCTATACAATATTTCGGCCAAGTTATTCTGAAACTGTATACCGAAAACAATGACATAACATTTCGTTGTCTGGCGTTAGAGTACATTTCACCGCCATTAATAAAAAAATTGTGAAATTGGTTGGATATAATTAACTTTTGGATAGAATCCAAGAGATCTTAAAGGTTTATTGAACAAACATACCGAGTGATTAAAACTAATTTACCATAACAGCAACTCAATGAATCATACGATGATTTTCTTCATAAAAATGTTTTCTATTAAACCTACGAGTTTCAATTATGTGTACTCAATCGAAATGAGATAATTTGAGATCAATCTAACTGGATAAAACCGTATGAAGCTTTGTAGTTGATGAAAAAACGATGAATTTTAGTAGATTCCTCAAGCTATATATTTTGAGGTATAAGAAATCTACAAATTGTTAGTAATCTCCACCTACATCAATACAATTTTGTAATTAAAGCTTCCACAGCTTTAAAGCTCGTAGTAAGAATAACCAAAAATCTCATGAGGCTAAATCAGGCTAATAGGACAGATGTTCAAAGACTGTTACATTATTTTTACATAAAAGTAATCGTGCAATATGTCACTTTGCATTATGAGACTGTACATCATCGTCAAATAAAATTAACCCGTCAATTTTGATTAACTCAACTCAATGTACCAATTGCTTTCACTAATCCTGTACTTTGAAAGTACTGAACTTTCTTCACGGACCTCTTTCCCCCTTGTTGGTGCTATTGAATCCACACACGTTTCTTCAAAGTACCGATTCAACTGCAGCTCTAACTCTTCTAGTAAACTGATCAAGTAACTTAACTGTACCAAAAACTACATTAATATTTTATTTTAGATCATAGATTTCTCTATCAGCCAACCATCTAAGTCGTTTTTTCTCAAAATTTATTTCAGTTCATTGGGCAAACTTTGTATGTACACAAAGAAAGACGTCTAAGATTGTTAGATCTGTACATTCGGGATGTTGATCTATCAATGGACTAGCACAGTAAATCGTCAAATAGTTTCGCGCATTATTTTTCTCAACCTTGTTGAATTTCAAAATTAATCGCGCGCGTTTTTTAGACGTCTTTGACTTCTTACATTATTAAAATGAATATAAGCAACCTGCTTAAAAACATTTGTAATTTATTACTTAATATGAATTCGTACGAAAAGGCAATCACATTCAATATCGTTCAACGTACTAACTCACACAAATTCTAATTTCGACTCATATGCGCCGAGCTAGTGGTTGCAAAGCGTCCCGATGCTGGCGTCAGTTTACCGCGTCGTTGAAGCGGCGTCGCACGCGTCCCAACACGTGAACTTTTCATCATAATCACGTCATCATTACCGATAAAGAAAAGTGATGTTTTTTTTAAATAAATATGGTGATATTAATTTGAAATAATTCGTGAAAATGAAAGAGCTTAAAATGATGGCGCCTGTGCCAACGTTTAAGGCCACTTCAGTGCCTTCTAGCCCTAGTACGTATGAACAATAAACTATTTTTAGGTTTTTCCAAATGTCTATATATTATTTCGAAACTGTGTATAAAGATTTTTTTCGAAAATTTGATTTTCTATTAAAAAAACGGTACAAAAATTAGAAGGAACGGCTTATATCCATTTATTGATAATCTAATCTAATCTAAATCGAAAATTCGAAGTAATACATTTGACTATAACTGGTCAAATGTATTATTATGTGAGAAATATACGGTAAATAATAAAAATATTTCAATAAAACAGAAATAGAAAACATTATTTGTTTATAGCGACCTAAGAGGAAAATTAAGACTTCACCAAGTTATCCTACGAAACAAAAACTGATAAATATCAAACTAAAATGGTCGATGGACATAAAAAGTCTTAACCAGGAATTTCGTCTTACTTAACATACGAAAGGAACGGGGATTATCATGAGAAATAATAAAGACCAAGAAGGAAAAGAATGTCGTAATAACTAAAATTACATATTTAGAATATTTCAGAGACTAGAACTAGAAAATGTGTTGATCAGATCAAAAAAGGGGAAGAGAGTGTGTTAGTTTTTCTCTACTGTTATTGAGTGTTATTACAGACTAAAATTTCTTTATAATATGAGATTGTTATGCTTAAAATTAATTAATTTTTGATTACAGCGCTTCTAATTTTTTTTTATAACAATCTAATAAAATTTTAACAGTCCCATAAATTTGGAATCAAACGATTTATAATAGATTTTGAAATGACGTCAAATATTTCTTAGTTTTCTGTAATTCTGTTTTTCTAATCGCCAAAGCGATAAAGATTATAAGTAGTACGTCCTGTAAACATTTAATGCACTAAAAAAACACAACGTTCTACTGAGGAAATGATAGTGTAAATAAAGTTCATTATTTAATCACTCTCCGGAAAACCGTGCGTAAATTATATGATGTTGAAAGAAAAACTACAGATACTTGTTGAGTTGCATTGAATTATTTTAGGACTTTTTTTAATGGTATCGTTTTCATAATGACATGACAGAAAAAATAAATCTTTGAAATATTTACTACCACGCCTTAAAGAACAGTGATTCCTTAGTTTTTTAATTATTAGGAAATACGTTCTCAAAAAGTAATTTTTCGATGTATAAAGTATAAAAGAAATCACAGTGACACCTAATTATACAGGCATATTTGGTTCCACGAACCTATGAGAGAACAATTTGAAAAGAGAATTCACAACACAAAACATTCCAACACATAGCACCTAGTCCAGGAGTTTGTAAACACTGAGAAATATATAGAGTTATCTCGAGGAGGTAATGATTCCCTAACGATTTTCCTCTCACACACACACACACACACACCCTTGTGCTATTTGGGCATCAGTGACTGCAGTTGCTTTAAGAAAGGATTGTTTTGTTTATTGGTTTGCGGATTATTATATCTGGTAACAGCAAATCTCATCAATGAAACTTATAAACTTATCGTGTAGCCCCCTTAGTCGTTCAGAAACCTTTTTGCCTCAATACTCCTCCTCAATACGCCTCAATTTGAATATCGATCTCAAATGAATTCCTATAAAGGAGACCAGAAAAACTAGAAACTATGCCATTTTCGAAAGCTGTTCTGAATGTTGTCATCTCTTGCTTTTTGCCTTTAATTGAAGAGATGCGGCAATTTGATTTTTTATATAAAATACATTCTGTACAATATAGAGATCAGAATATACGCCTTATAGCATGGGAAAAGATTGGAAGATAGATAAAAATCGTATGTATGTACATACGATTAAGATCTGCTTCAAGTTCTCAGATTAATCCGTGAAAAGCACCATGTTTCGCACGATTTTTGTTGATTTTACTAAGTCGAAATCTTCTTTTTCTATTTCTGTGTAAAACCACAGCTGCAGCAGCAAATTCTTGTGAAAGCTCTAAGTCACTAGACAAACTAACATAATCAATGAAACTGGAAATGCTTCTGTTTAAATTATTAGAATACAATGAGAGTGTCATCACGTGGCTTGTTATAAATTTGTATACAACAATGTACCACTTGAACCGACGCATGGCGTGGCGTGGCGTGGCGTGAATTGGCAAGACGTGTTGCTAGTGGATTTGGACCTTAAACTTCCCCAAGACCGCTGGAGACGTTTAAATCAACATTTTTCGATGGAAGTCATCTATAAACCGTGGAAAATCTTGTAAAATTGCCCATAATTTAGCTGTTTTTTGTTCATTTTTTCTACCACTGATTTCTGTTTTGATAAGTTTCAAATGTCTTAGTTTTGAGTATTATCCCATTAATTTCCTTGTTAGCTATTTTTCTTGGATATTTCATTTTCATTGCGAATATTTTCATCTCATCTAACGTACCAAGTATCCAATTTTCTGTAGTTGACAAATCTAATATTTAAAATACTTTAAAATCGATTTATTGTCAGAAAAAAATCGAAATTGTGAATGAATTTGTCGTAATACAACTTTTCATGCCTCTGTCGAATAGATATTTCTTCACGTTATCAATTAACCCAGTTCTGAAAACCTCTCTCTTTACTAAATATATAAAATCTAATTTCGTGAACTTTGTCTAACATAAATGTGAGAAACTCGTTCGGTTCTCCAGGTAATTACCTACAACTCCTCAGAAAAGCAACGATAGTTGGCAGCGAATCATAGAGATTGTGCAAAATTAGTTCGTAATATCTCATCAGAACCGAATCGTTTAGGCATTTTTCTTGACATTAAAATCTGTCTAATCTGTTCCTAATCTTCATATTTTTTCTTTATTATAATTATCGATATTTTTAGTTACAAATAGTTCATAATATTTATTTTATATTAACTGAAAAAAACAAGGGTTTACGAAAATCAAGTATTTTGGCTGAATCATTACTGGATGATATGGATTCAAGATTCAATACCAAACTAATTTAATTACTACTAAATATTATTCGATAATTGTGGAAAATTCCAGATCATTGTGGAACTATACAGATTTTTATCTCGAATATCCCATATCATTGTCGAATATCTCAGATTTGCGAAAGATTCCAGATCATTGTGGAACTTTACAGATCATTGTCGAATATCCCAGATATTCGAAAGATTCCAGATCATTGTGGAACTTTACAGATCATTGTCGAATATCCCACATTTGTGAAAGATTCCAGATCATTGTGGAACTTTACAGATCATTGTCGAATATCCCAGATATTCGAAAGATTCCAGATCATTGTGGAACTTTACAGATCATTGTCGAATATCCCAGATATTCGAAAGATTCCAGATCATTGTGGAACTTTACAGATCATTGTCGAATATCCCAGATTTGCGAAAGATTCCAGATCATTGTGGAATATCTCCGATTTTCGAAAGATTCCAGATTATTGTGGAACTTTACAGATCTTTGTCGAATATCCCAGATTTGCGAAAGATTCCAGGTCATTGTGGAACTTTACAGATCATTGTCGAATATCCCAGATATTCGAAAGATTCCAGATCATTGTGGAACTTTACAGATCATTGTCGAATATCCCAGATATTCGAAAGATTCCAGATCATTGTGGAACTTTACAGATCATTGTCGAATATCCCAGATTTGCGAAAGATTCCAGATCATTGTGGAATATCTCCGATTTTCGAAAGATTCCAGATTATTGTGGAACTTTACAGATCTTTGTCGAATATCCCAGATTTGCGAAAGATTCCAGGTCATTGTGGAACTTTACAGATCATTGTCGAATATCCCAGATATTCGAAAGATTCCAGATCATTGTGGAACTTTACAGATCATTGTCGAATATCCCAGATTTTCGAAAGATTCCAGATCATTGTGGAACTTTACAGATCATTGTCGAATATCCCAGATATTCGAAAGATTCCAGATTATTGTGGAACTTTACAGATCATTGTCGAATATCCCAGATATTCGAAAGATTCCAGATCATTGTGGAATTTTACAGATCATTGTCGAATATGCCATATTTGTGAAAGATTCCAGATCATTGTGGAACTTTACAGATCATTTTCGAATATCCCAGATTTTGGAAAGATTCCAGATCATTGTGGAACTTTACAGATCATTGTCGAATATCCCACATTTGTGAAAGATTCCAGATCATTGTGGAACTTTACAGATTATTGTCGAATATCCCAGATATTCGAAAGATTCCAGATCATTGTGGAACTTTACAGATCATTGTCGAATATCCCATATTTGTGAAAGATTCCAGATCATTGTGGAACTTTACAGATCATTGTCGAATATCCCACATTTGTGAAAGATTCCAGATCATTGTGGAACTTTACAGATCATTTTCGAATATCCCAGATTTTGGAAAGATTCCAGATCATTGTGGAACTTTACAGATCATTGTCGAATATCCCACATTTGTGAAAGATTCCAGATCATTGTGGAACTTTACAGATCATTGTCGAATATCCCAGATATTCGAAAGATTCCAGATCATTGTGGAACTTTACAGATCATTGTCGAATATCCCATATTTGTGAAAGATTCCAGATCATTGTGGAACTTTACAGATCATTGTTGAATATCCCATATTTGTGAAAGATTCCAGATCATTGTGGAACTTTACAGATCATTGTCGAATATCCCACATTTGTGAAAGATTCCAGATCATTGTGGAACTTTACAGATCATTATCGAATATCCCAGATATTCGAAAGATTCCAGATCATTGTGGAACTTTACAGATCATTGTCGAATATCCCATATTTGTGAAAGATTCCAGATCATTGTGGAACTTTACAGATCATTGTTGAATATCCCATATTTGTGAAAGATTCCAGATCATTGTGGAACTTTACAGATCATTGTCGAATATCCCACATTTGTGAAAGATTCCAGATCATTGTGGAACTTTACAGATCATTGTCGAATATCCCAGATATTCGAAAGATTCCAGATCATTGTGGAACTTTACAGATCATTGTCGAATATCCCATATTTGTGAAAGATTCCAGATCATTGTGGAACTTTACAGATCATTGTCGAATATCCCATATTTGTGAAAGATTCCAGATCATTGTGGAACTTTACAGATCATTGTCGAATATCCCACATTTGTGAAAGATTCCAGATCATTGTGGAACTTTACAGATCATTGTCGAATATCCCAGATATTCGAAAGATTCCAGATCATTGTGGAACTTTACAGATCATTGTCGAATATCCCATATTTGTGAAAGATTCCAGATCATTGTGGAACTTTACAGATCATTGTTGAATATCCCATATTTGTGAAAGATTCCAGATCATTGTGGAACTTTACAGATCATTTTCGAATATCCCAGATTTTGGAAAGATTCCAGATCATTGTGGAACTTTACAGATCATTGTCGAATATCCCACATTTGTGAAAGATTCCAGGTCATTGTGGAACTTTACAGATCATTGTCGAATATCCCAAA
This sequence comes from Diorhabda sublineata, assembly GCF_026230105.1. Taxonomy (NCBI): domain Eukaryota; kingdom Metazoa; phylum Arthropoda; class Insecta; order Coleoptera; family Chrysomelidae; genus Diorhabda; species Diorhabda sublineata. The sequence goes on from NC_079479.1 coordinate 33,260,515, forward strand.
TATTCGAAAGATTCCAGATCATTGTGGAACTTTACAGATCATTGTCGAATATCCCAGATTTTCGAAAGATTCCAGATTATTGTGGAACTTTACAGATCTTTGTCGAATATCCCAGATTTGCGAAAGATTCCAGGTCATTGTGGAACTTTACAGATCATTGTCGAATATCCCAGATATTCGAAAGATTCCAGATCATTGTGGAACTTTACAGATCATTTTCGAATATCCCACATTTGTGAAAGATTCCAGATCGTTGTGGAACTTTACAGATCTTTGTCGAATATCCCAGATCATTGTGAAAGATTCCAGTAATCATTAGCATTTTTCCCATAGACTTTTTGATTCGCTACACTTCGAAGTCAATGAAGAAGTAAAGTGTGCAAATTTATAATTTAAACTTAAGCTTCCGGTGACAAATGATCTAGGTATTGGCTCCCGTAACATCAAAATTATATAAATAAATACTAGAAAGTTGGCACATATTCATAAATTATATGGCTCAGTTTTTAACAAAACTCATAAATAGCTTCGTATCGTGAAAGGATGTTGTCTTACGTAAATGCGGATACATCGATAGAAATAATTAACAGTTTAGGTCGAATGTGATTTCGTAAAATATATTTTTCGTATCATCTGTATAAAAAGATCATTTTCTAATAGTTGGTTTCAATAGTCTTTTGGATTTAATAGCTCACGAATGCCCATATAAAAATTTGTTAAATTATATGTAGACATTTCAAATTAATATTATTTGTTGATAAAGTCCACAGATTTTGTTAATGCGTATATATACATATTATCATGGTATTTTGACTTATTAGGAACGAAATATCATTTTTTAATTCGAAAAACGATTCACCAAATCAGAATTTTCAATACAAACAACAAAATTATGTATTTTTAAAATATTTTTTATGACGCAAATTAATACACAGCCTCGTAAACCAATTTGCGGCATAATTTCAAAACCGATTATCTAAAGTTAAATATTTGAATACTTCAAATTATTCTACAAGTAATATTCACTTCGAGGTGTAGAGATGGGAATATCTATTTCTGCCACTTTGAAATAACAGTTTTTTGAATATTTTTTTTGACAATTAGTGGAAAGAAAGAGATGCTGCATACGCCCGTTAGCAAAACGAAAATTGACGAAAAATTGTTGCTAAAAGAGCAATGAATAATTGTGTGGCTAACACAAACTTGATATGTGGCAGAAATTTCAAAAGTTGACACCTAGAAAACCATTCACAAAATCATTTCATGACACACGATATTTACGTAACTTTTTCTTGGTTTCTTTAATTGTTGTTAAGCACATTTTTAAATATTTACTACAACGGAAACAGTTTTCTTTATATGACTAAGTATTAAAAACACTATAGTCATTATAGCTAAAGTATTGTCAACATAATTATTGTCATATATAACAGGAATGTCAAGGTGAAGTGATAAAAAGGGATTTTCCACAAGGTAAATTGTGTAAAAATGTTTCTTTCCGCACAATTATAAATAAATATAATTTATTTTTGGAAATGTATCTAATTATAGCTTTTCAACTAAAGTAAATGATTGACGTCTATAACTTCTACTCCAGAAATGAAAAAAATAAACTTAAAAAATATCTGACGAGTGATAGATTAAAAGTTGAATTTGTTTCATCAAGAATATCGCTTTTGAACTTTATAAACATAATAAAATTAGCAGATTTTTCGTAGAAAAATGAGAATTAAATAAAAATAGGCTTATTTGTTGCAAATATACTTAGTAATAAAAGCTCAGATCACAACTTATGTCAAAATTTTATATAAATCTGACGCAGAGATGATTTCAATATATATGCGAAGAGAAACATTTGTGAACCGACGTCGCATGGCGTGGCGTGGCGTGTTGCTAGTGAGTTTCGACCTTTAAATTAAAAATTATTTTATATTTAATCAATACAGCACGTTCATGGTATTTTATCGAAGTAACAAATTAAAACACTGAGTTAATGATTAGTTTAATTTAAAAAAATTGATATCACTACGATAAGTAGGGACAATCGGTATATTTATGCACTTTTCTCTACGACTCGACGTGGTGGCTCACCGGTTTAGGGTTTTTTCTGTTCCTTAAAGTTTAAATCGGTACTTATAGTTTTTTTTTGGTAATTCTTCTGACCTGAACTTTTCTTGGACCTCTCTGGTTACACACAAAAGTTTTTCGAAATTATAACTATCTAAAAATGTGGTAAAACTGTCATTACTAACAAACTAGTGATTGATTTAAAATATCGACTTCTAAATTCACCTATCGTGATATACCTTTCCTAAAATTAACTTTGATTTTATTATTACACCGACATTTCTACGCCAGTTATTTTTATCAATGTTCCCTTCAAATGAATCATAGTTGAGATGAAAATAGCCTCAACTCATAATTGAATTTTTACCCACTTCCATACGTGTCTAAAGTAAACTATTCGCATAATTAAGTATCCCTTAAAATGTGACAGTTTCAAAAAACATTAAACTAAGGATGTGTGATTATTTTTATGTTTTTGAAAACAAACGTTTTTGATGCTAAAATAGAACGTTACGATCGATTATTTGGATTTGTTTTTATTTCTTTCCGAAACGATTGACACAACCCAGAGTTTTTTATAACCTAACAAAACGTTTTCATAGCGAGAATTTTCAAAAAACTGAGTTGATTATGCTTTGTTCAATTATTGTCACCAAAACTTAAAAATTTGAACTATAATTTTCATATAATACAAGTATTCAAAATTGTTACCAATATTGGAGAAAGAAAAATGGAAAATTTAATTTAGCATGTTTTGTATCGTAAAGTTCCTTGTGTTCCTTTTCTGCCTCTATCGACTTCTCAACTGCCATTTTTTCACAAAAAAAATTAAGAAAACACTTGTTGCGAGAACCACGTAGCACAAGAAACCCAGATATAGGAAAGCTTTTCCTCTGCAGGGCTGAGATTGTGGTGGTTTCTAGAAAAGCTTTCGCTTCATTGACACTCCTTCTATTCTATCTTTTACGTTCTTAATTTATTTACAAGCTATACAATACACTTAACTTACAATAATTTATTTATAAATATCACTTGAACAATTTCTGCGATTGCTTTTACTAATTCAATCTTTTCACTACGACTATTTATTTAAAACTAACTAACTGCGTTTACACAAATCATTTATACACCTAAATAAAATTCTACAAAGTTCTAGAGCAAAAATAAATAAACAAATAGACTTTCCTAGAAATTATTTGAAAGAAATGCTGTGAATAAACCGCCCGCTATAATAAAAAGTATAGTAGATGGACGTAAGGAACCATTTTGCGAACTTGTTCATAACAATATAATACAGAGTCTTATCAATGAATACCTTTCAGCTTCAATGTCAACAGTTTCGACTAAATTTAATCATTTAATGATACATTTATGAGTTGTCTAATTTTATCGACATGTTTATATTAAATCTCATACGAAATTGAATGGTTTGTGGGTGTTTGTAACCTATTAAAAACGTATATATATACATCTTGGAAATGAGATGTTTTGACTAACAATTTTCGTGAATCATTATAAATAAAATAATATACCGTATGGAATGCCGGATTGGAATTATGCAAACAAAACGAAAACTGGGTACGAAATGAAAGTTTGAACTGATTAAGTCATAAAATAGTCAGGTACAGTTAGATTGTATTGAAAAACGTTGTCAAATCTACCGAAATTTCTTGATTTAGTGTATTTGTTAATAAACATGGAAACGAATAATAAAAACTTATATTAGGTATTTATAAAAACCAAACACAATCGTGCAAAGTGGTATTTAATTAATTACCAACTATTGAGGTGATAGAAAAGGAAATATATTTCAATCGGATATCATAGTTACAATTCAATAAAATTAACAAATTTTTCATTATAAATAAGTTTTTTAACTGTCAATTAAAGAAAGAATATTCGCTAATAATTTTCAGAATCAAGAAAATTTATATATTTTCAATATAAGATAATGTTTACTCCGGCTATAAGGCAGCTTCTATTGCATGTCCTTCCTGGATTAATTCTTCAATATTTGGTGACAATTTTTAGAATGGTTGCGCAAACAATTTATGAATCTAACTATACATTTCAACGCCAAACACCATGAGAAGTATATTAAAATTCACAACTTTGTACTCAAGTAAATAATATTATGTTTCACTATCATTATTTTCTTGGTAAAGCTGCACTACTTTCCTCTCCAATAATTACCAACTATTTGGTCTAGAGTTCAATAAAGACAGATAATATTTTAAAATTCTCTGTTACCTCCTATTCAGTACAACGCGTCGGGACTTACCGTTGCCGCGCTGGCCGCCGTCCCTTCCGCAACGTTTTGTTCAGACGTGCAAATTAATACTTGGGTTGTATGTGGTTGCAATCTTGCATCAACTTGTTTGATTCTTCACCAATATAAATACGAATATCAAGGATAAACTTTACTCATTTGTTTTTGGAGTTTCATAAAGAAAAACGATGAATATAATTTCAGTTTTTCGCCGCGAATTTTACAGTCTTCAAACTTCTCGCAGGTAGAATGTTTTGATGAAGATACTCAGATATACGTTCAACATTTGATTGCCATGCATGATACGTATGAAAGTTATGTTCTTCCAGAACTTATTGGTTTCCTTTACCAGTCGATTAAAATTGTATTGTTTTCGTTTCTAATAAATTGGGTATCAAGCAAAGTGTCCAAAAGTAAAAAAACAATTAATTTATGTTTTACAAATGGATTCTTTTCCTGAAAATGTATTAAAAACATTTGTTTTGTGTTATTTTCATTGCATGATGAACGTCATCACTATCCATTATTGTTTTCCCATTTAAAAAAAATATTTTGTTATATTATTATAGGTATCTGGTCGCCGGGGCAAAAAATAGATTTCTCTCCAATTAAAGAATCAAATCACAAAGAATACGACAGACAGGATGAATCTATTCCACCGGTTTGGACTCCGAAGAGTGCTAATTCTAGTCCAGTTGCCGAACGAAAAGAGTTTCGCCCAATTAGTTTCCAGTCTCCTGTGCTAAATAGAAGAAACAGAACTTCATCAGAGGTAAAAACTTTATTATCTTTATCAAATCTGTATACACAGAATCGATTGAGGTGTGCCAGTGTTTGATATGTATTGAAACTAATAACAAGAAATACGATAACTTTGGGGATCTTTGTTCACGAAAGTCAACAAATTCAATGTTGGACTGTTTTAATTTAGGAATAAAACTATTGCTAAGAATAAATTAATGATTAAAACGACGTATTCAGTTAGAAATACCCCCTATTAACAATACTAATTGAATTGTTTATAATAAATATTATTTATATTGTATTTAGAGCCTAGGATCGAAGTCACAAGCTCAGGTACCACCTTGGAATAACTTGGATTATAACAGCGACACAGGATCGGCGTCTTCAATTTTAGATCGAAAATTAACCACCAGCTATTCCACTCCCGCGACCGGATTTAGCGACTTTTCTGGTACCACTCGTCTCCCTAAAGCACAAAATCCTACTATAACTTTACTTCAGAAAGCTAGAGGTAATTACAATCATTAAAAAAACCATTTTTGAATTAGAACCGTAAATAATTTTCTCCAAAAAAAAAAAATGTTGGTATGATTCTCGGTTTGGGAATATATTTTGTTTTTTATTTTTGTTTTTTTATTTATTATCAATTTAAATGGGATGAGGGAGGGCACAGCTGCGACTGCATCATGTAATCGGGTGATATAGATACGAGGTATATATAAAAAGTATTTGTACAAGGATTTTATAAATACTAATCGTTAATTTGATGATAACAATATTTTTTTCGATTTTAGAAGGCCAGCTACCCAAAGGGGCTCATTATATTGATCAAGAACAAAGACAATTTCAGCTTAGACCGAAAAGTGATAGGCCACCCGTAGCTGGACCCAGTGAAATATGTAAGTAGTTTTTTTAAACTTAAAAATCGAAAATTTAATAATGGAACATAATTTGTGATGTGGAATTGTACTTTTTTAACATTTATAGTATACCAAATTAAAAACGAACATACGAGCGAATCCGATACCGAAAAACCTCGTAAAATGACGGATGTAGGATCTAGGAAATTCCAAGGAATTGGACCTGTCAGTAGAGACGGCATGCCCTTGGTTCTTAGATCTGTAAGTATAAATTCAACATCTGTAATGTTTACTTATATAAAATGAATCGTAAGTATTTTGTTATCCATTTAATTGATATTTTTTAAGGAGGTGAAAGATCAAAATCAATCGAAATGGTACAAACGGATGTACGATACCATTCACAAACAAAAACCCCATAATGGTAAGTAAATGTTCGATACTCGAATAATTTCTCTGTGATTCATAAAGTGACACTCGTGTACGAGTCATAAAGTAGCTGAACTTAGTGCCTGAATTAAGAATGCGAATTTTATAGCTGAGCTGCTAGGATTTAGTTATCCATATTACAATCGGGAAGGTTGTACAATGATATATCTTTAGATGTAGATACCAGCCAACGTTGAATGGAGTTGAATGAATTTTGAAGAAAATGCAGAAATGAGGTTTCAAAATACGATATCATGATGATGGATGCGTTACGAACTCTTCTACTGACCTAGATTGTGAAACCAGTCCTGTTTTATTATGATAATAGAATTTAAAGTTTGGCGGATGACATAAGTGATGTAAAAATCAGTAAAAATACCACTTTTTCATGGTGGAAATATCGTTCTTCATCGCTAAAATCTTGTTGTTAATATTAGCCGAAATTTCGTTCTTCATACTTGAAATCTTCTCGTCTATTTCAGTAAAAATATCGTTCTTCATTTCAGAAATTGACAAGGTCAAGGTGGAAGACTTCTCCATGGTTGAATTTTGAACAGAAATGTTCCTGGATCCAAACAGTCACTTACCAGTGCCACTTTGAGTCTTCTCCAACTCTCCATTCTCCAATTTGGCATTTAGTACTGACACTTTCATGTCACCTAGTCTCTTAGCTGTATTCATGTCACTATTTTTAACATACCAATTTATTTGAACACACCGTTTCGATAGCCGAGTTACCGTCTTCAGATACTGATTATAAATGGTCCAACTGTCTAAGGAACATCGAAAACGATGGCTAGATACTATAAAAAAATATCTAAGTCAGTAGACGAGTTGGTAATAATTAATCATGTGACTAGAAACACTCAGGCTTAATAGTTAATTATATTAGATAAAAATAATGTAATTAACTAATTGTTATGAGTTTTATAGTTTATTTCAATAATAGAATACTTGATGTTTTTGCTCTTTTAAGGTTTTTAATGTTTCACGTTCGAAATGGCAGCGAATTGTTGATTTCATTTGATAGATTAAGTAAAATTGAAACATTATATATGTGCTTACAGTTATAATTTCCCCGCACTTACATTCATTCACGTATTAACACTGTTTTTGTTTTTTTTTTGCAGACGAATATGTTACAATTCGATATAAACAAAAAAGAGGTACAATTTTTAAAAATATATATCGATTGCTTCGCTTTCTTATAACTGCCACAGCTAACACAACGCTTTCAGCTAGATCAATTCAATATTAACTTTCTGATAAATAAATTGGAAGCAATAAAACAAAGTAAAGATCACGTATCGATGAGGAACAAGTTAATAACTCGAAATTAGATGTTCGGTTATCAGGAAATAAGAAAAAGTCTATTAAATCAACGTCCTTTTTTGCGAAATTATTTTTTCGCGTGAAATTTCGATATTAAACACTATAGAAAACAAATCGTTTATATTGCAGGCAGTTTCTTTTCAATTTAGAAGATTTATTGACCTAATTATCAGTTTTCTGTTCACAAAAATATATTTTGTGTGACAACCAATCACTTAACATAGAAAGGTTGAGTCACTTGAAATCCTTTGAACAAAAATTTATTTATTGGTATTGCTAGGAAACGACTTAACAGTCTGGTAGAACAGTTTATCGGCACTGTGGGTGTTCAAATAGCGATTTGAGATTTCTCTGCAAATATTATAAAATAATAAAATATAAATTATATAGCATAAAAATGGAAATGTATTTGAACTTGCAGAGGTACGAAATTTAGTTGGGAATTATTTAAAGTGTCCATCCAGTGTTGGAATCAAATATTCTTGGAGGAATAATCGAAATATCGTTACAAAAATACAACAAGAAAATGATGATTTTGAAAAAAATTCACGTTTTGATGCCAACCGATAACAAACTAGATCATAATCATAAATGCACAATGAAAAAGTATTAATTCAATCACATACATTGCTTTCAATTGGGATCTAAACAGTTTTTCTAAAAAAAACTGTTTAACTTGTTTAGATTCATAATTAAAAATTATAACAAAACTTCAATTTAAAATATAGTTAACCCCTGTATATTTATTACAGTAAAAATCACAAGTAATTTCCATATTCAACAACTAAAATTTCATTCTATATTTTTTTTAAATCGGCTTGTTTTTAGATCTCTTCTTCTGTTATAAAATTAGTTTTTTTTTTAATAATTACTCGACTACTTTCCTTTTTATCAAAATATTGACACTGACAATTTGTTTATTTATATTAATAAATAGATCATGAATATCGAAATTAAAATAAAATCAAAATTGAATTATTTGTAGTTGTATTAGAATTTACAAAATGGGGCTACAAATATAACTTAAATTATTTGGGTCTTTTTAATCATTTATAGCTTTTCTATTCTTTGGAATTGAACACGAAAAAAATAATTTATAGAAATAGTACACATTCATAACAGCGAGAAAATTGTCAAAGATGACCTAAATACATTATGTAAAATTTATAACCCCATTTTGTAAATTTAGTACAACTACAAATAATTCAATTTTAATTTTATTTTTATTTCGATATCCATGATCTATTGATTAATACAAATAAGCAAATTGTCAATGTCAATATTAAGCCGCGTCCACACTATGCCGATCGACAATGTCGAACGACATAGGCGACATTCGTCTCGTCCACACATAAACTGCTATGTGGACGTATTTCATCAGTCGATTGTGAGTAGTTGAGTGCTGTGCTTTAGTGAAACAAGAAACAAAATGAGTGATGCAGATGCTCTTGTTGCTGCTGCTACTGCCATATTTAAATTTAATGTTTGTTCTTCTGTGAAATTCATTTTGATAAAACAATTAACTTTGGTAAAACACAATTATAGAAGCACTTCTCCCGTTGCGCACACAGGTTTTAACAAAACTAATGATTTAAAACTTTATTATCACGCTCAACAGGTCCAAACTTGGCAATTATTTCCATTCGACTGAAAATAAAAATGCACTTCATTCGGGTTACATTCGACTCGACAAATGTCGATCGACTAAGTCGATCGACACGTCTACACTATGTCGACGCGGTGTGGACGCGGCTTTATATTTTGATACAAGCTGAAACGTCAAAATTTTCATCTATCTTTCAAAAATTATTTAAAAAACTAACTCTATAACAAAATAGATTCATTGAAAAACTTAAACATATTAAAAAGGTCTAAAAAAATAAGAAATTAAAGAAATTTCATTCAATTAGAATTCAGAATGCAACATCCAAGTGTACTGTCATTTTTCATAAGTTTACACAAATGTTTCGTTGACTCAGTGATCTGTATTTTGTATAAAAAGAAAATTTAATCAATATCTTCTCCAAAAAGTTGAGGGGCCTAGCCATTAGACTGTATATTGTAAATGAAATAATTAATTTTATATATTTTAATTCGAAAAAACCCCTTTTTAATATTTAATAGTATCCGCCATTGGATTCAAGTTTATTATCTTAGAAGAAAATATTGTATATTACGTTTTTTTTTGTATAATTTAAAAATGATTAGATAAACATTGACCTTTTTACTAAAAATGTATTTAAAGTAAAGCTTGTTATCACACTATTGTGTAATGCCATTATTCAGTTTTAACATATATATATATATATAGTTTATTTATAAACAATGCAATCATTGAATGTTTTTGTTATGGTGAATGACATTAAAAATAACATTGGAATTATCAGTAAAGTTTTTAAGGTGAGGCTATTTTTCTAAAGTAAATATTATTATTTCCCGTAATATATTATATCATTATAAATATTTTCTATTTCTACATTAGTTTTTCACACATCCTTTTCATCCAGAATAGTTTTCTTTTCATATTATGGCTAAACAATTATTTCATCAAGTAGTACAATTGTAGTGAATCTGATTATTTATAAATCAAGTACTGAAATTTTTGTTTTTCCATTTTGTGGTAGACTTCACACAACACCCTTATCGATAGGGAAGGTTTCCAGAAACACCCAATTGAAGTAAAAATTGTACAAAAAAAAACCGTGAAAATCAGAGCGTTGGAAGATCGTCAAATATAACTAAAACAATTATAGATATCTTTACAAACTTTTTCTCCAATAATCTATTAATTTTCCACAACTAACACATATTCTTTATGATTATACCGCATTTTGTGACCACGTCCGCCCTAAAATTATTGCGGAATACGGCAAAATATGATATCGGTTTGATTTCAATTAGCAAGTGATTGTGCATTGTTTTACATTGTAAAATATTGAGCCTTTAACTAATTGTGAACGTTGAGTAGGTAGATAAAGGTCGTGCTCCGCGTTCCTTCTTTCTTTAATTGGAGAAGCGTATAATAACTGCTTAAAAATGCTTAATGCACAATACTAATAATTAATATGCTGTAAACAATTAACAATATTCCGTTTTTATTTAATTTTTCTGTAGCACAATACCCTTATACTTCTGGTTACCTTTCCGAGCCGGAGCCAGGAGCATACGACAGCGACTTCGCAGACTACAAATATCAAACACTTGATAGAAGACGACCTCCACCACAAGATAAATCTGCAAACTACATATCCTCAACAATGCCAAGGCCAACTGTAAATAGGTTCGTTTATTATTTTCTATAAAAGCTATGGAGATAAGGGGTAAATATAACTCTCTGTTATTGGAAGTAGTTCGAGGTTGATTTAAAAAAGAAATGCTCTAAAAATGGCGCGTCTAACCTCCACACGCCATCTTGGAAGTTTCACAAACGCACAAATAGAGTCCACGTTACCTCTACCTTTCATAATCGGGGCTAAATAATTTGTAATAATAACAGTTATCTACCCTGTAGCCAAGATTAAATACTACAGATATATCATTGATTTATTTTCTCTTGAAACGCCACCGCTTCTCTGGTCATTTAAATTGGTTATGTCCAGATGTACAATAACCGAAACCTCTCCATGGGATTCACAAACATCTCATTTCTATTGTCACTAAATATACAGATTGCTTTTTAGTTTCCAAATGAATCTCACCACAATTATATAAATCAAGCATTACTCTACATTTATTATTATTATATAGCAGGCCAGATAAAATTAATTATTTAACGTGTTAGTAGTTGCCTCACTAGCCGGCCGTGAAATTAAATCCCACAGCTGTTTTCAATTGATATTCGTACGCGTGCGCTTTGCTAAGCCATTACCTTTTGTATCTTTTCTATCGTTTAAGACATCCGTAGTATTTAATCTGTGCCTGTAGCTTACCAGAGCCGAGATTCTCAATAAACTTTCCAAATTATTTAAATACCTTTCCTCTTTAAAGCATTTGATATCGATTTTTTTTTTCATCGATAATTTACGATTTTTGAATCTTTTAGGAAATTTTTTAATACATTTAATTCGTTTCAAAGCGATGTAAATATTCTAAAACTAATTCAATAATATCGAAAGAATTTGAACCCTTTTAGATGATTTAAAATTTTCAAAAACAATTAAGTGAATCAATATTTTTTGGAAAATATCAGTTATACAGTATAGCTGGTCACCTAAGAACAGGAGTTTTTTTGGGTACTACATATCATTGTTTTGATGGATTCTATAGAATCGAAATTAATGGTTCTAGTGGTTCGCTTCTTGATGTCGAGGTCCATGATTCGGCTCATGTATATGAAGGTTTACCTTCTGGTCTTCTAGTGGTTCACTTCTCGATGTCGAGGTCGATGATTCGGCTCATCTATATGGAGGTTTACCTGCTGATCTTCTAGAGGTTCGCTTCTCGATGTCGAGGTCGATGATTCTCTTGTAGTGGTTCACTTCTTGTTCGCTTCTCTTTGAATGCTTTTGTCGTCGGCCGATCTGACTTCTCCTATGAACCCATCAGACTACATTTGTTATCTTATCGCAGGCGTGTTTTTTTTTTGGAAACTGCGTTTTCTTTCTGGTATTTGAATTATTTTCATCTAATAATAAATAATAAGTACAAGAAACAGTAGTAATAATAATAATAACTGAATGGTCTAGGAGTCTCATTATTGTTTACTTAATATCTTTTACAAAAATTGTATCATAAAAGAATTTGAATCATTGAGGAATAAACAAAAACTACATGATTCGAAGTTTATTGTTGTTTTAAATCAACATTAAAGGATTTAAATCTGTTTTGAATCATCTAAATACCAGTTATGTAAATACTTTTATAAAGATTCAAATCTTAATACTTTCTTATTGATTTCAAGAACAGTTCTATTATTTTCTACCTTTTTATTCACTAAAAAAAGTTTTTCCTATAAATATATCATTTATTTTAGATCGATTTCCTCCGACATTGTTAGAAATACAAGTTCAGATTATAAAAATCTGCCGGGTAAGATAGAAAACTATACTCCAGGGCATTCCTCTATATCAGATAAAGAAGCAAAACAGGCAAGTATATAACAATAAATAATTATATTTATGCATCAAAATATAAAACGAAAGTTATTTTGAGTTGTAGTCACGACATTTTATAGCTTTTTCTCCAAGTGTCAATCTCAATTCAAAATTTAAAGATTTGTTTTATTTTTGATGTATTGAATTAAAAAAAATGATAGAAATTGGTATAATTATGATTAAATTGGCACAAAACAATGTATGTACTAATCAATTGTAAATGTAGGCATGTGTTACATGAGCAGATGTTATTAGATTGAGTATCTCAATGATTTAAATATTGGAGAAACCAAATGGAAAAATTATGAGGCCCTAAATTCAATTTTATTATTATATTTTATGCATACCTCTCTCTCATTATTATGTAATGCGATATGATTTCTCGTTAGCGCGATCACTGACTTTTCCAGTGTAAAATGCTTTCCAAAAGTTCCTTAAGTCTGAAAACATCGAGATAGTGATTGAAGTTATTAAAATTAGACCTGAGAATGAGGCATCTTTGAACGTTAATGTGACTGACATCTTTTAAAGTATTTAAGGCATAATTAAACACATTTCGTTTTCGAAATTATGTAATTGCACAACTGACAATATTACAACGACATTATAAAATTTCAATTTTTCTAGACTACTCTAACCTAACAAAATTCCTGAACGAAAGTTAAAATTATTAATAAATTTAAAGCATACGCCACCTATCGGCCAATAATACAACTACAAACGTAAGTTCACAAGGAAACTGTAAAATGTAAATATAACTAAAGGTGTGTTTACATGAAAAGTGTTAGGTAAATGCAAACACTAACCTACCATTGAAAGCAATGAAAAACATTTGTTAAAGTTAGTCCAATACTTTGTATTGTATCTTTGGAATTACCCGTCATGTAACAACAGTTGCGTCAGTGGAATACTAGATAACAAATTGCCTGCCAAAAGTTGTTGAAAACGAGATGAATAATTCTTCAACATGACAAATGTTGCTGAAATAATTTAATTTTAATCCAGCTAGAAGATTGATTTATCATTGGCTGTACAAAGGTGCTTTTTGCATATCGTAATCGAAAAAAGAACTTGGAAAATTGGTTGGAAAAGTGTATTAATCTTAAAAGGAGAATAATTCAACTAGTTTCTATTATAAATTCTTGTTTTCTTTTTAGTGGGACAGAAATATGAGGAGAATTACAACTATATGAAGAGGTGTTTCTAATCTAATATCCATTAAGAACAATAAATACGGGAAAATTTGTATATTTTGCAAAAAAATCGTAAAGAATATATTATTAATAGTGAAAAGTCTTACAACAAAATATTCACTTATTATACTGATAATAACAATAACATCTGCCCATGAAATTTCGTTAAAAAAATGTTAAAGTAAGCTTAGTACCTGTAGTGAATGTGATAAACTTAAATAAAATAAATAAATAAAATTAAAAATAAGGAGATTGAGTAATCGAATACATTTTTTTACATAAAAAATTCTATTTTTGAAATCTTACGGAACATAGGAACTTCCACCAATTCGCTCGCAATTTCCCAGTGTTAATTCCAATAGAACTTCAATTATTAGTATAAAAATCGATTAGTTTTAACACAAGTGCTCGGGTTGTATTGAAATGAAATGGTTATCGTTTCTTTTAAGTACAATCAACTATATTTACCTAAAACAATATCAAACGAATAGAATGTTGATTGCAGATGAATCTAGGTTTTCGTAACAAAGTAAAGGGAGTGGAAATCCAGTGAAACAGATATAATAATCGCGAGGTTCGATTGAAATTAACACTGGTGGAATGGAAATAGCTTAGATAAAGTTTTCATCCGTAAAACTGGTTCCAAAATACTTTTTTTTATACTGAATTTTTTTGTAGTGGTGGGACGAGGTCATGGACATATTTGACGGGGTACGATATTTTTGAATAAATTTTACATCACACTTTTTTATTAACAAATATAGAAACTTCTTCAGATATAAAAACTATTATTTAAAACAAAAAATTATTGATCGAACGCTTCTATTTTCATTATGGGGGAAAAATAGGAGACTGCCCGATTTAAAACCTCAATTCCTTATACATTTCACTGTAAAATTCTAGTGTAGTTCAATAGGTCACAAACGACAATATCAAAAATATTCTGATGTATGTTTTGGATTCATTTTATTCCTGGAACATAACCGGTTTTTATTCGAGATTATCTGAAGAAATTCTAGATGAATTTACACATTCTTTATATAACGCGGAGAAGGGTTTTTTTTTAATACTAACACTTATTTTTTCGCAAAAAGTGGCTAGACGATAACACGGCTCTTCCCAGTTATGAAGTCATGTTCGCAAGGGCGCTGTCGAGATCTGTAAGGCAAAAGAAGCATGCTCCGATACATTTTATGCAGTTTTTATTTCGTCTATTCAAAATAATATGAAGATATTTCACATTTTATGTTTAATAATTCGAAATTGTAGATCAAAAGTATTAAAAAACAAAAGAAAATATGAAATTTGAACAGTATAAACTTCTAGCACTCTATAAATACTCAAATGAAATAATTCCTAAAGGTTTAAAGAATGAACTATCACAAAAATTAAGTTCTTAGAAAAAGAAGAAACAATAACTTAAGGGGGTCGAAAAAAATCGATTTTTTATCATAAATCGGCGTTGGAACAAAGCAGGTATACAGAGCGTGCGCTGGGCTGCTCTAAAAGCCAAGCGGCGCTGATCATTGTATTGATATCCCTAAATCTAACTACTGCCTGAACTTTTTGTGAAGGGGAACCGAGACCGTTCACAGACGCTTTCGAATATTGACCTAGACGCCAGGAAGTGTCGGTTCGTGCAGTTTTGGTGTGGCAGTTGCGAAGCGTGCTATATGAAAAGTTTTAGTATAAATCGCATGCGTTTTTCTCTAAACGGTGACCAGAAACTACTGGATCCATCTCCCTACGGAGGCTAGCGTTACAAATGGCTATTGTCGCACGAAAAACCGCAGCTCTAAAAATTTCTGTAGACGTCTGTCTCAGCCATCTGCGCAAGTCTTTCAGTCACGAATTTTGTCTACGGCCGACCAACCGTTTTCCTTTGATCTTCCCTTTTATAATCAAGAGGAGGTTTTGCTGTAGGATCTGTATGTTTGTTTTATGTTCCGTCCAAGATATCCGCAGCATTCGCAGGTAGGCGTACATTTCGAACGCATCAATTTTCTTCTCTGTGGCCGCATCCAACTTTCACATCCGTACAGAAGAAAGGAAAGATGTAACAGCGAAGCATTCTGGTCCGGAGTTCCAGGATGAGGTTGCGTTTTGCCAGAAATGTCCTTATGTTGTTCAGAGTTTTTCGCGCTTGCTCAATTCTTGATGTCATTTCGAGTTTTGGGTCGCAGATATCTTAGAGAGCGAAAAATTAGTAAAAAACAGAATGTAATTTTCAAAAGTATATAAAAAAGTCAATTTTCGTAATTTAGAATTCATCGCTAGTCAAAAATATGAAGATTAAAATGTCGTTTAGTTTTTTGATTTCGAATAACCACAACAGCCGCAATTTGATCACCATCAAGCACTTATACTGGATGTCTTCCTGTTGATCACTATAACTTTTATTCTATAATACATTTTGACTTCAAAAAATTTGTGAACATTATTTAAATGTTAATAAAGATTATGCAAAAACAATGAGATAGAATATTTCAATGGTTTGTCCGTAAAAAAATTTAAAAATCCGTAAAAAACAGTTCTCAAACAAGAGGACCCCCTTAAACATGTCTTTAAAAATTGATATTTTCAGATGAAAATAATTAGAAATCGATTTTTAACAAAAGTAAATATTTATTCAGATAAATTAAAATCAGTAGAATCATTCTTGACCTCAGAATGTGTGATTTAATGAATAAATTATTTTGAGTAGATTATTATCACTCAATTTACAGAAAGTAGAAAATAAAACATATTAAATTGATAAAAACTACTCACTAATAAAAAGTTCACTTAATTGTTCTTACGGAATCGTCTTAAGAATTATTTTAAAACGTATAAACGATGTTAAAAATAATACAAAATTAACCAACGGCTTGTAAAAACGAATTTACGCCAGTTCCAGGTACTATATAACAAAAACGTTGGTAGAAAGTTGTTCGTGAATACTAAAACAAACAAAGGTAGAAAACACTTACCATGGTACGCTGAAATCGAAAGAGATATTGATTAAGAAAGAAATAAAACTTGTGTCTGTTTTATTATATTAGGAAACAAAACCAGATGATGATCATAAATTTGAAAACAAAATGAAAATACTAACGAAATAAGTCAGGTAAGAGATACGGGAAAAAGTAAGAACTAAATTGTCAGATAGAGACAAAATAACAAATGTGGGATGACTGAAATGACGATGAAGATACAAATAATAAAATATCTAAGATAAAAGTCGATATTGAGGCAGTAGAATAAAGCTAAGATGAATACAATAAAAAAATTGAACACCTAAGAAGAATAGAGAAGGAACAAAATGAAATAAATGCGGAAATAAAAAAACCAAAAACCAATGAAAGCAGAAGAGGCGAAGACTGTCCATAGAAGAAATACTATACCGAGAAGAACGCAGATAGACCAAATAGAATAATGAGAGATAAGGAAGGAAAAATTCTATATAAACTGAAAGTATTAACAAGAGATAGGAAAGATTAGGAACATTAAGTAAAAGAGAAACGAAATCCCCGTCAAATACTTGAAGAGGTAGAAAATTTATTGATAAGAAATGTGTATTTCACATTATTAAATGTTTTATTATATACTTTCTGTGAATTACTTACACCTACACGATTCCTTTGAAATGATACTTTGATATTTAAATCGTTCCATAGCATGTTTTCCAGCATGAAGGAAGTGGTTAAATGGTACCAGATTACAACACTTGCATGAATTTGGATTTATACACAACTGCTTCGAATTAATCAAGTTTGTAGGTGAATAAAGTATTAACGGATAGTTTTTTTTAGCATTTAGAACAACAGTCAAGAATCCAGTCTCATCCGAGGAGCTTCATTAATCAGTAAGTATACAGAAACAACGACTGATATCTATTTATTTGAATCTATGAAAAATATTTCGAAAGATGATCGAAAATTAACCATAAAACACTTATTTGGTGGTTCTTATAGTAAATTATGGGATCCATCCAATATCCAAGCGACTCGTGTTCAAATCCTGGACAATCTTTTATTTAATCATTTTATTAGAAACAATTTAATAATACGAGGTATGATCGAAACCAAATAAAAAGCTAATATTAACCTTAAATCAGTCTCCTTCAACTCTTCTTCCACCCTTGACTTAGCAATGTACATGGAATCCATAACTGGAATCCTTTTTTCGGATTAGGTTCATCGTGGACCTCAAGATGGACTCAAAACGTTTGTCTTTTGATTCATTCTGTTGTGTAAGGTGGAATTGAACAACAAATCAACAATAGTACAACTTTAATCAGACAAAAACGCCGGGATACAAAGTTACTTGTTGTACGGATGTTGTTATAAAGAAACAAACCTGTACAGTGAGGTTAGGTTATGTTTTTCGTCATAAAATTTTAACCAATCGCTTCAAATTTATTCCTTATCCTTAGATATAGATAATCCTGGGAAATATAATCAGCTTACAGAAGTATTTAATACCACATTTCTTGGAAGGTCTTCTGGACGCAATTCATATACGACCCTTACAGTAATCTGGATTAAAATTTGAACACGGGACCCAACTCACTTTTGAATCCCTCATACCTCTCGTAAACATATTGTAGACAGATTTCTTCAACATTTCGTGACGTTTCTTTAGCACTTCAAGTCGAATTTCAAGATCCATCAACTGCTAAAACAATCTCGTTAAACGAGTGAAACTAGTTCGAAAAGATGTAGCTGCAATAAAAATTAATTCGCCATATTGGTTGATGAGATCTCCACATGTGATTGCTTACGTATTTTATTACAGAGCCCTTAAAGAATCTGGATATGAAAGTGACTCGACGTTGGTATTTAAAAGAAGAGAAGAAGCGATGCAGCAACTTAATCCTAACCAACAAAAAGAAGCCTACAAGGTGATTCAAAAAGGCGGCGATGTTCCTTTGCAAGGTCTTCGTAAACCTGCTCCTGAACGACCAAAAGGTACGATTTGAAACGAAATACTTTTTTTTTTTTTTTTTCATCTAAATTTACTAAAAATATTGGTGAAGGTAATGCATGAATTATTTGCTATGGTCAAATATACAAGATGTCGCAAAATAATTACTGATAGATTGAATTTTACAAGAAAAAATATTGGAATTAATAGAAAAAGATTTTATTTAGTGCGTTGAGTAATTTTTCTTTATTATTTTGTATCAATTCTCATTATTTGGTACATATTCATTGATATGTGATTGTTCTGTGACATTGTGCGCCAGCGGTGATGGAAGCTAATAAAAAGGTTTGTTTTAATTTTGTTCTTATTCATTTCATTTCAGTAACGATACTAATAAAATCGAATATTCCTCTTGTTTGTAATAAAATCTGTTATCTACATTATAACTGTCACAGTAGCTATCACTTTATATTTTTCCAGAACACCAAAGCACAATATTAAATCAAAAAAACAAATTTTAATAAAAACGTTCTTCGCAGAAACCGATTTTGTGGAGTTTTTCCCAATATCATCGACATTAACCAGAGTGAGACTCCATAAAAACATAATACCTCAAAAAGAAGTACTTTGCTATCCGATTACTGTTCAACATAGAACGCAAAATACGTTTTCCAATTATAAAAGAACAGCTCCTTCAACCGCTATACCTACTCCTCCTCCAATTCCACCTCCATCTCCACCTCGAAGGAAATCTTCCAGAAATAATCCGACTTTAAGATTGGTATCCACATTGAAAGTTAAATCTGAAAAATCGCCGATTTGTAAAAGGCACGAAACTTGTTTTACAACAAACTCAAACATCGACAAATCCAAAATTAACTATCTCAGAGATAAAATAACTTGCAAATTATCTCCAACTCCTAATAAAAGAAGCCCAAGTCCAAAATTGAGGGTTATCAAAAAAATTACAGCTCCATCAGATCTCAAGAATAAAATTACATCTACTGTTACAACTTCTAGAGATTCGACGAATTCAATAAGACGAATTCACAGTAAAACAAATATTCAAACTGGTAGATCAAAATCATCCGATTACCCGAGAAATACTTCAACCAAAAGAAGTCCTCTAACCTCATCGATGGAAAGTTTAAACGCTTCGAGAGGTACTACAAAAACTTTCGGAACTGAAAAGAAGAAATTTAATCTCAATTTACAAACAACTAAATTAGCTAAATCCCCCGATCTCGTTTCACCTACTGAAGTCAAAAAAGCTTCCTTGATGAATTTAACTCAAGGAACTATTTACAAAAAAACGAACGCGCCTCTTTCTTCGTCCAAGACGAATGGTAAAACCAAAGAATATATACCTATAAAGGTGGGAGTATCTGAAAGAGGAAGAAATATATTAAAAACAAGTATCACGTCTTCTTCCAAAGTAAAAAGAGCATCACCTTCTTCGTCACCTTCGTCATCGACAAAAACAGTATTATCTCCAAAACTACAAAAAAAGAAGCTTACCACAAAACCGGCGAAAGTAAAAGACTCTAAAGAACATCAAAAATTTAAAAAGGAAAAAATGAACGGAGAAATAAAAAAAGATACAAAATCTGCTAAACCAAAAATAATACAAAGTCAAAAAAAGAATAAAACCAAAGAAGAAGATGCCTCTACGTCAATACTGAATGATATTCGTAAACAAAAGAAATGTATTGAAAGCCATCATTTCTTCCAGAATCTATTTTTAAGAGATTCCTCCCCAACACCTTCGTACCTCACCAAAAGTTCGTGGATTGTGGAAAAAACAAACCAATTGCACCGAAGAAGATCCTCATTTCCAGAACCGAGTATCAGTGCTATGAAAGTATATCTTAAACACACTAAACCAGTTAGTGAATCTAAATTTGTGAGTCTAGATATGGCTGCGATACGCTCTAGATCAGTCAGTCCTAAATCCGTTACATTTAGCGACACCTCTAAGGGTGCAAATAGAGAAATTCCCAAAAGAAGTTCGAGTTTACCGGTCAAATTAGATAGTCCGAGAAAAAAAATGATATTTTCGGAAACTAGTAGACCAATATCTCCTGTAATACAGCACAAGAAATTACTGTCTCCACCTCCATCTCCAAAATTATGTAGATCGCCATCTTGTAGAAAAATAATGCAATATAAGAGTCAACAAACTGATAACAAAAATTCGGATCTTTCACTGTATATGTGTCCGAGTTTAAATTACAGTAATACCTCACTAGATTCGTTCAAAAGTGAGGATTTCAATAAATATTTTCCCGAACAAAATCCAAAATCTCACGATAAATTCAGAGATTTAAATCATTTTTATTCGGAAATAGAAAAAGTCGGTGAATTGGAAAAGATTTTCAACGTTAAACCGAGAAGAAGGTGTGAATCCGAAATCATTGATTTCGATAGATGGAAAGAAGTAAGAACGCGCGAACGTGCCGAACAAGAATTAGATTCACTCTACAACCAAATAAAGCAAGAAGAAAAAGAAAAAGGATTTTTATATATTCCCAAAGACGTCGCACGTTACAAATGGAAAAAAGAATGCGATAGAGGACTTAGAATTAAAGAAAAATCAGTCGATGATATAAAGGAAGAATTTGAAAAAATAAAAAATGAAGAATCCACACGAGAAAATGCAAAAAGAAAAGAAATGGCCCTAATAAAAGACACATATAAACCTCTATGGAGAGGATATTCGGTTGTAAATATGGTTAATAATATAACAGATCGTCGATCGCATTCCGAAGGAAGAATTAAATCAACCAAACAAAACTCGAACGATTCGGAAAATATATTTCCGCATGGAATAGGCACTAAACTGTGGAGTAGTCTTTCCATGGAACAAATTAATATTTTAAAAAATCAATTAGCCGAAATTTACAATAACTCCCCGAAAAACAGCGACGATTACATCATCCACGTTCCAAAAGAAAAGAAAACATCGTATGTACCTACATTAACAGTTAGAAGAAACTCAGATTCATCCGATCGTATCTACAAAACTAATATTAATAAAAATAACAGTATAACAGAAAATGATAAAAAGATGATTTCGTATACTTTAAGTAGAGAGATTTTAGAAAAAATTGGTAAACGCAAAGAAACGTCCTTACCATTAGTTGTTGGAAAAGAAGTTTTAGGGGCAGTCGCAACAGCAGACGCAAATATAAAAGAAGTAGAAGTAGAAAAACAACCCAAACAACCTATAGTAAAAACAAATGCTCTTTCTAACGCTAAAATATCTTTTAGTGAAACTGAAAGCGGAAGCACAGATGAAAGTACAAAAACAGTTATTTGTACAGAACAAAATAAGGACGTTAAAAAGAAAGTAGAATATTTCGAACAAGCAAAAGAACACCAACCATACATCCCAACTGTTTATAAACCTGCTGATGATTGCTCTAACCATTCCCCAACGGAAATGCCACAAAATAAACCTTTATCCCAATCAAAGTCGGTACAGAGTTTTAAAGAATATTTCGGCGAAAGAAATTTAATGAAATTTGCGACAATACCGTTATCGGCTAGTAGAAAACAAAAATTTTCTCCGAAAAAACCCGAACTCCGAGCTATCGAAATCAGCCCGATTCGTTCGGAAGTTTCAATCGACACCATAAGCAATGATAGTCTTTGTAGAAGTAGGTCGATTTCACCTTATTCGAATGAAATAAATGAAAAACCCCCAATCAAAACAGGCGAAGTATCGCGTCTTCGAAACAAATTCGAATACGAAGATATTTACGGCAACGTTATCCTAAGAAGATCGAAAAGTGAATCAGATATGCATAATATGCGATCAAATTACAATTTCGGTTACGTAGATACTTTAAGAAGGAAATACGAGTTTCCTGCGTATTCGGGAAGAGGTAGGAGTCGAACAAGAAAAGGTGGCGTTGTATCCCCGTTATTTTTAAGAGCCGAAGATAGATTCATGCCTCACATCAACATTATAAGTAAAATAGCGAGTCTTTATACCAGAAAAAATACCAAAAACGGAAATGAAAAGTATAAAAAAAGCATGGAAGAATTTGCCGAAATTCTCGGTTGTCCCTTAGGAGAAGTAGAAAAACTACGTGAGAAATTCGATAGTCAAGAAGATATATCTTTAATGGGTCACATGTACACGTCTTCCCCAACTATACACGAACTAAAAGATATAGCTCCTTATTTAACAGCCGATTGGACGGCTCATAGATACCCGAGAATAGAAGATAACACAAGATCTTTATCGTCTCCGGAGCATTCAGTAGCATCCCGAGATACATCATTAGTTCGAAAAGACAAACGTAGACCTAAATCGACCTCACCCACTCCGAAACCAATCAAATCTTCCTCAATTCTGAAACCTCTTCAACAACATCGTCGGTCTACGGATTTTTTTAGAAATCAGAAGTACGATCCGAAGATACAAGCATCGGTAGCTCGATTTCAACCGAAAGATGTAGCCAGGTACAAAAATGGGTGGAGTGTTTGCTCGAAACCGACGGTTTCGTTCAAAGGTGTTGTATTTAGGTTAAAAACTACACGAAACAATAGCACCAAGCAAACAATAGAAAGGTTCTTTCACTTTGCACGTTTCATTTTTCGTTTATAGAGCATGATAAAGTACATAAATTTTAGATGTGAATATCATCAGACGCACCCCGATGTTGTGCAGTATTTTCACATATGGTATAGTTTTATCTGAGATATTTCTTATTTAAGCTCTTAAATTTAGACCAACCCGGCATTCCCTCCACGTTCAACATCAGTCGTAGAAAATGTACCAATAAATATGATAGGTTGGGAAAAAAATAATTTAGTTTCTTTTTAATAACTGCATAATACTTATTGAATAAAGTCTTGCTATAAGGTATTTAGTAATTTGCACTCCGTAGGAAATTTCACTCAAAAATCACTCTGCTTTGAAAATGAAGTTTCTAGAACGTTTCACTCCCCCTTTTACTTTCGAGGAGAAACAGATGCAGCGCTGAGGTCCTTTGAAAATCACTAGATTCGGTGAGAAATTTCAAAAGTTCTACGAAGGAAGAAATATGGTTAGATTAGATTGATGAATCCTGTGACATACAAGCATCAGTAGCTGGATTCAAGTCGAAAGATGTATCCAGGTCCACAAAATAGTGGAGTGGTTGCTCGAAACCGACGGTTTCGTTCAAAGTTCAAAGTGAACGGTTCTTTCAAAAAGCTGCGGTGCAGAGGCTTGTAAAAATCACTAGGTTCAGTAAAAAATTTCAAAAGTTCTACAAAGGAAGAAATCTGGTTGAGTTAGGTTAGATTAGAATCCTCAATCCTGTAACATCGTCGAAGATACAAGCATCAGTAACTAGATTCAAGCCGAAAGATGTATCCAGGTTCACAAATGGGTGGAGTGGTTGCTCGAAACCGACGGTTTCGTTCAAAGTTCAAAGTGAACGGTTCTTTCAAAAAGCTGCGGTGCATAGGCTTGTAAAAATCACTAGGTTCAGTAAAAAATTTCAAAAGTTCTACAAAGGAAGAAATCTGGTTGAGTTAGATTAGATTAGAATCCTCAATCCTGTAACATCGTCGAAGATACAAGCATCAGTAACTAGATTCAAATCGAAAGATGTATCCAGGTTCAGAAATGTGTGGAGTGGTTGCTCGAAACCGACGGTTTCGTTCAAAGTTCAAAGTGAACGGTTCTTTCAAAAAGCTGCGGTGCATAGGCTTGTAAAAATCACTAGGTTCAGTAAAAAATTTCAAAAGTTCTACAAAGGAAGAAATCTGGTTGAGTTAGATTAGATTAGAATCCTCAATCCTGTAACATCGTCGAAGATACAAGCATCAGTAACTAGATTCAAATCGAAAGATGTATCCAGGTTCAGAAATGTGTGGAGTGGTTGCTCGAAACCGACGGTTTCGTTCAAAGTTCAAAGTGAACGGTTCTTTCAAAAAGCTGCGGTGCAGAGGCTTGTAAAAATCACTGGGTTCAGTAAAAAATTTCAAAAGTTCTACAAAGGAAGAAATCTGGTTGAGTTAGGTTAGGTTAGAATCCTCAATCCTGTGACATCGTCGAAGATACAAGCATCAGTAACTAGATTCAAGCCTAAAGATGTATCCAGGTCCACAAAATGGTGGAGTGGTTGCTCGAAACCGACGGTTTCGTTCAAAGTTCAAAGTGAACGGTTCTTACAAAAAGCTGCGGTGCAGAGGCTTGTAAAAAACACTGGGTTCAGTAAAAAATTTCAAAAGTTCTACAAAGGAAGAAATCTGGTTGAGTTAGGTTAGGTTAGAATCCTCAATCCTGTGACATCGTCGAAGATACAAGCATCAGTAACTAGATTCAAGCCTAAAGATGTATCCAGGTTCACAAATGGGTGGAGTGGTTGCTGGAAACCGACGGTTTCGTTCATAGTTCAAAGTGAACGGTTCTTTCAAAAAGCTGCGGTGCAGAGGCTTGTAAAAATCACTAGGTTCAGTAAAAAATTTCAAAAGTTCTACAAAGGAAGAAATCTGGTTGAGTTAGGTTAGGTTAGAATCCTCAATCCTGTGACATCGTCGAAGATACAAGCATCAGTAACTAGATTCAAGCCTAAAGATGTATCCAGGTTCACAAATGGGTGGAGTGGTTGCTCGAAACCGACGGTTTCGTTCAAAGTTCAAAGTGAACGGTTCTTTCAAAAAGCTGCGGTGCATAGGCTTGTAAAAATCACTAGGTTCAGTAAAAAATTTCAAAAGTTCTACAAAGGAAGAAATCTGGTTGAGTTAGATTAGATTAGAATCCTCAATCCTGTAACATCGTCGAAGATACAAGCATCAGTAACTAGATTCAAATCGAAAGATGTATCCAGGTTCAGAAATGTGTGGAGTGGTTGCTCGAAACCGACGGTTTCGTTCAAAGTTCAAAGTGAACGGTTCTTTCAAAAAGCTGCGGTGCAGAGGCTTGTAAAAATCACTGGGTTCAGTAAAAAATTTCAAAAGTTCTACAAAGGAAGAAATCTGGTTGAGTTAGGTTAGGTTAGAATCCTCAATCCTGTGACATCGTCGAAGATACAAGCATCAGTAACTAGATTCAAGCCTAAAGATGTATCCAGGTCCACAAAATGGTGGAGTGGTTGCTCGAAACCGACGGTTTCGTTCAAAGTTCAAAGTGAACGGTTCTTTCAAAAAGCTGCGGTGCAGAGGCTTGTAAAAATCACTGGGTTCAGTAAAAAATTTCAAAAGTTCTACAAAGGAAGAAATCTGGTTGAGTTAGGTTAGGTTAGAATCCTCAATCCTGTGACATCGTCGAAGATACAAGCATCAGTAACTAGATTCAAGCCTAAAGATGTATCCAGGTTCACAAATGGGTGGAGTGGTTGCTGGAAACCGACGGTTTCGTTCATAGTTCAAAGTGAACGGTTCTTTCAAAAAGCTGCGGTGCAGAGGCTTGTAAAAATCACTAGGTTCAGTAAAAAATTTCAAAAGTTCTACAAAGGAAGAAATCTGGTTGAGTTAGGTTAGGTTAGAATCCTCAATCCTGTGACATCGTCGAAGATACAAGCATCAGTAACTAGATTCAAGCCGAAAGATGTATCCAGGTCCACAAAATGGTGGAGTGGTTGCTCGAAACCGACGGTTTCGTTCAAAGTTCAAAGTGAACGGTTCTTTCAAAAAGCTGCGGTGCAGAGGCTTGTAAAAATCACTAGGTTCAGTAAAAAATTTCAAAAGTTCTACAAAGGAAGAAATCTGGTTGAGTTAGATTAGATTAGAATCCTCAATCCTGTAACATCGTCGAAGATACAAGCATCAGTAACTAGATTCAAATCGAAAGATGTATCCAGGTTCAGAAATGTGTGGAGTGGTTGCTCGAAACCGACGGTTTCGTTCAAAGTTCAAAGTGAACGGTTCTTTCAAAAAGCTGCGGTGCAGAGGCTTGTAAAAATCACTAGGTTCAGTAAAAAATTTCAAAAGTTCTACAAAGGAAGAAATCTGGTTGAGTTAGGTTAGATTAGAATCCTCAATCCTGTAACATCGTCGAAGATACAAGCATCAGTAACTAGATTCAAGCCGAAAGATGTATCCAGGTCCACAAAATGGTGGAGTGGTTGCTCGAACCGACGGTTTCGTTCAAAGTTCAAAGTGAACGGTTCTTTCAAAAAGCTGCGGTGCAGAGGCTTGTAAAAATCACTAGGTTCAGTAAAAAATTTCAAAAGTTCTACAAAGGAAGAAATCTGGTTGAGTTAGGTTAGATTAGAATCCTCAATCCTGTAACATCGTCGAAGATACAAGCATCAGTAACTAGATTCAAGCCGAAAGATGTATCCAGGTCCACAAAATGGTGGAGTGGTTGCTCGAACCGACGGTTTCGTTCAAAGTTCAAAGTGAACGGTTCTTTCAAAAAGCTGCGGTGCAGAGGCTTGTAAAAATCACTAGGTTCAGTAAAAAATTTCAAAAGTTCTACAAAGGAAGAAATCTGGTTGAGTTAGGTTAGATTAGAATCCTCAATCCTGTAACATCGTCGAAGATACAAGCATCAGTAACTAGATTCAAGCCGAAAGATGTATCCAGGTCCACAAAATGGTGGAGTGGTTGCTCGAACCGACGGTTTCGTTCAAAGTTCAAAGTGAACGGTTCTTTCAAAAAGCTGCGGTGCAGAGGCTTGTAAAAATCACTAGGTTCAGTAAAAAATTTCAAAAGTTCTACAAAGGAAGAAATCTGGTTGAGTTAGATTAGGTTAGAATCCTCAATCCTGTGACATCGTCGAAGATACAAGCATCAGTAACTAGATTCAAGCCGAAAGATGTATCCAGGTTCACAAATGGGTGGAGTGGTTGCTCGAAACCGACGGTTTCGTTCAAAGTTCAAAGTGTACGGTTCTTTCAAAAAGCTGCGGTGCAGAGGCTTGTAAAAATCACTAGGTTCAATAAAAAATTTCAAAAGTTCTACAAAGGAAGAAATCTGGTTGAGTTAGATTAGATTAGAATCCTCAATCCTGTAACATCGTCGAAGATACAAGCATCAGTAACTAGATTCAAATCGAAAGATGTATCCAGGTTCAGAAATGTGTGGAGTGGTTGCTCGAAACCGACGGTTTCGTTCAAAGTTCAAAGTGAACAGTTCTTTCAAAAAGCAGCGGGGCAGAGGCTTGTGAAAATCACTAGGTTCAGTGAGAAATTAGAAAGGCTCATTCACACTGCCTCTTGACTTTCTGTGAGCGGAAGATCTCGAACTTTTTTAAATATTTTAGTTGATTCGGATAATTGATGGGTGTTCACAACGAGGTTTGTTATCAATTGACACGTCGCAATTTTTAAACCATTCGTACACTGAGTCTGACATTAAAACATTTTCTGTAACCTTTTTATCATCTTTTCCTTAACTCTAAATGTTCGAATAAATGTATCAAGTTTATAATGCACGCCTGAATCGCTTTTAACATTGCAATCGTTTGCTTTAATAACGATAGATAGATACAATTTTTTATCAATTAGCATAAAATTTTTACGTATTCAATAGACCCAGAACCTCCCGTTCCGCCACCCAAAGGAGTATCCTCAAGAAGTCTGGCACCAGGTGAGTAAAATTTTATTCTAAATATTCATTGGTCAAAATCACCGAAGAAATATCATCGTAAGTATAATATGTATACATCTCAATTATAGTTTCAGACATAGGCCTTCTAACAGGCCCGTTGGTCCCACTTGAAACTACCAAAGACCCATATCCTTTGAATATCTAATCATGGTATCTTAGATTGAACCTTTTAACGTCACTGGAAAAATTCTAATGGGGTATTCACACTGTTGATCAAGTCAAATGAATTCGAATGATATTGAACAAATAAAACTTATATTCAGCTCAAATTATCGACTAAATTATATATGCAGCTTTTTATATTAAAAGTGGAATAAACAACCTGTGTTAGAGATATCCGAAAATAGGTGTATGCATATAAATTTTGTGAACGGTATATAAAATATACATGGTTTACAAATTCAATTCAATTATATGCGTTTCGTGCCAGTCTCCAATTTTCATTACAAAGATCCCTCGAAACGCAATCGATCCTAATTTTATTCTGGATGTCGTTTTGTTAGTTTATCGGGTAACGTTTAGATGTACGTATACTCAAAAAACTTGACTTCTCATATAAAAAGAGCAATAAATATAATATAAAGTGACATCATTAATAATAAAATATAGTGAGTATTAATATATTTGCCTATAGGTTCAAATTGTAATAAAATTTTTGTTTTGTGACTCAGTTTTATTCATATTTATAGTTTTTGATATCTTCCGAATCATAATCTACAGTGTTTTCTCAGAATCTATAGTCTGTACCACTTTAAATAGCCGAAAAAAGTTCGCTTTCGCCCTTTATCCGCATCCTATCTTCTATTCAATGTTGTTCTGTCTCTTATTTATGTTCTCACAGTGTCCAATCTCCATTTTGTTTGTTCTTCTTCCAATCTTTGAACAAATCTATAGTCTACCATCCATAACAGTTTATCCTGGATCTTTATCGTCTTCTTTGTTCCTTGTCAATGTAGTTCTGCTTCTTTTTCACATCCTCTAGTGTCCAATTCTCAATTTTTTTGACCCCATTCCATTCGTTGAACAAATCTATAATCTAAAACCCATAATAGTTTACCCTGGATATTTATCGTCTTCTTTGTTCCTTGTCAATGTAGTTCTGATTCTTTTTCACATCCTCTAGTGTCCAATTCTCAATTTTTTCGATCTCATTCCATTCGTTGAACAAATCTATAATCTACAACCCATAATAGTTTACCCTGGATCTTTATCGTCTTCTTTGCTCCTTGTCAATGTAGTTCTGCTTCTTTTTCACATCCTCTAGTGTCCAATTCTCAATTTTTTTGACCTCATTCCATTCGTTGAACAAATCTATAGTCAATACCAAGTTTAGTAATTAGAGAACAGTTAACTCGCGATCTATATAGGCATCCTATTTCATTTTCAATGTAATTGGGTCTCTCTTTTACATTCTCGTAGTGTCCTATTTCTAATTTGTTTCGTCTTAATCCAGTCATTGAACAATCTACATTCTATACCACCCTAAGTAACGCCACTTGTTCAATGACTTAAACAAACCTCTAGTCCATACTATTTAAGCTTAATAACATAATATGTATCAGTTTCCTCAATCACATGGTCCTCTTGATTTGTTGATCTCTCGGAACATACCATTTCTTTAGAAATATTTTTGTGGACACAAAAATTGCAGTGCAATTTTGTATATTTTCGGTTCGTTCTAAATAACCTTTAATATTTGTACTTGCCTTCTTCCAATATTATGTCCGAGTAAAAGAGAACACTTTCTAGGCCCCTCGTAAAAGGATGCGAACAATATCCACTTCCTTCTACCTTATGAATATAATAAATTCACTATTGTTTCATCTCGCACCTTAAGAATAATTAATGAAATTTTTAATCGCGGTAATAAGTGGAACTCCTTGAACCACATAATTAAATAATAGACCGGTACAAAGACAATTAAATGAAAATAAACTTCTATTCGGAGATAGATCAAAAATTACATTTTTTATTTGTTGTTTTGGATTAAGAAACAATATTAAATATATTTTTCAATTGTTAGTCAAAAACTAATTTTTTTATACCGTATAAAAATAAATCATCAAGCCAATTTTTTTATCTCGTCTGGTAACCTTCAATTTTCGAATCGTGTCATTATGCTAATTATTTTTCTACGTGACATTCTTAATATTTAATTCCTCTACTAATTTTTTATTTAAATTGTTTCTTTTTTTCTTGATATGTAACTTACTGGCCTAAAATTATAAAAAAGAATCTAGATCCCCGACACATTTTAATCGCACTTTAGTTAAGCTCGGATCGTGGTAAGCCTCGCCCACGAGGCGCGCGAAATTGTTTAGTTTTTATTTACAATTATGACGATCATTTGTTTTGGATATTAATAACTATTGTTTTGTAGTATGTGGGTGATACTGATGATTGTTCTTTTATTTATTATATATTAAAACCTTGCAGAAGTTTTTGCGTTTCAAACTATGAATATCTCATTTTTTTTTTGATTCCTTATCTGAATATCAATTTCTTAACATTTATGGACGATTCTTCATTCCGTAGGGCTAGTGGCACATACCTTCGGAGAACTAAAATTAACTACATTACTTACCAAGTGGAAAAAAATATGGAACAATGTTTTGAAACCGAAATATATCATTCATCAAACAGTTTCTAGTTTTTCAAATTATTTTTACCAATGTGGTCATTATGAATCTTGAACATCCGGAAAGAAGCAAAGAGGAATACCTAAAAGACAATGTATTGAACAGATGTAGGACATTGGACGAAATCATTTTGAACGCCAAAGCAAAAAGGAATACCAAGACATAATGTATTGAACAGATAGAGGAAATTGAATGAAATCAATTTGAATACTAGGGCAAAAAGGAAAGAGGAATATCAAGAAGATAATTTAGTGAACAGATTGAGAAAATTGGACGAAATTAATTTGAACACCAAGGCAACAGGCAAAGAGGAATATCAAGAAGTAATATATTGAAAAGATAGAGGAAATTGGACGAAATCGATCCGAACACCAAAACAAAAAGGAATACTAAGAAATAATGTATTGAACAGGTGGAGGAAATTGGACGAAATCATTTTGAACACCAAAGCAAAAAGGAATACCAAGAAATAATGTATTGAACAGATGGAGGACATTGGACGAAATCAATTTGAATACTAGGGCAAAAAGGAAAGAGGAATATCAAGAAGATAATTTAGTGAGCAGATTGAGAAAATTGGACGAAATTAATTTGAACACCAAGGCAACAGGCAAAGAGGAATATCAAGAAGTAATATATTGAAAAGATAGAGGAAATTGGACGAAATCGATCCGAACACCAAAACAAAAAGGAATACTAAGAAATAACGGATTGAACAGATTGAGGAAATTGAATGAAATAAATTTGACCACCAAAGCAAAAAGGAGTACAAAGAAATAACGGATTGAACAGATGGAGGACATTGGACGAAATCAATTTGAACACCAAAACAAAAAGGAATACTAAGAAATAACGGATTGAAGAGATTGAGGAAATTGAATGAAATCAATTTGACCACCAAAGCAAAAAGGAGTACAAAGAAATAACGGATTGAACAGATGGAGGACATTGGACGAAATCAATTTGAACACCAAAGCAAAAAGGAATACCAAGAAATAATGTATTGAACAGATGGAGGACATTGGACGAAATCAATTTGACCACCAAAGCAAAAAGGAGTACAAAGAAATAACGGATTAAACAGATGGAGGACATTGGACGAAATCAATTTGAACACCAAAGCAAAAAGGAATACCAAGAAATAATGTATTGAACAGGTGGAGGAAATTGGACGAAATCGATCCGAACACCAAAACAAAAAGGAATACTAAGAAATAACGGATTGAACAGATTGAGAAAATTGAATGAAATCAATTTGAACAGTAGGACAAAAAGGAAAGAGGAATATCAAGAAGATGATGTAGATAACAGATAGAGAAATCAATTTGAACGATAAAGAAACAAACAAAGAGGAATAGCAAAAATATAATTTATTTGGGAGATAGAGAAAATTGGACGAAGTAAATTGAACACTCTAGAAGAAATTAGGGTACTTTACAAGTAGGGAAAAACTGGGTTGAGTGTAACACGAGGTCTGAATCTAATGCCTAAAAAAGAAAAAGACAGAAAGAAAAAAGGAAACTTCCGTAGCAAAATCTACACATTAAAAAATT
This sequence comes from Diorhabda sublineata, assembly GCF_026230105.1. NCBI lineage: Eukaryota > Metazoa > Arthropoda > Insecta > Coleoptera > Chrysomelidae > Diorhabda > Diorhabda sublineata. The sequence goes on from NC_079479.1 coordinate 33,293,154, forward strand.
GATTTATACCAACATAAAGTTTGAATTCTCGAAAATAGTTATTAACAACGATTTTACAAAAAATATCTTCCATAATTTCTGTTATTTGAATTCAATATCTTGGTTGAAACCAAATATATATAAAGTCAGGTAGATTTTGATATCTGATATATATCATTATCAAAACCAGCGAAGTAGAAATAGAATTCAAATTCAAAGAATTAATTTCAAAAGTAGGTCCGGACTCGGACCATTTGGAGCCCTTAAAACTGTAGAGGGGACACGATAAATTTTTTAAAATTAATTGTTTGAAAACGAACTATTACGGCATATATAAAGAAGAAAATCAGCTAGTTTTGTACACTTCGAATTTATGACTCTATAATTTAAGAACATAAGAAATTTTTAGTGTTTTTAAGTTATCGAAACAATACAAAACTCAATCTGTAAAATTGTAATGGATAAAATTACTGCTACTTGACTTTTTCTCATCTTCAAAATTTACCTGTTGCTCCGACCGATTCTGAGCTGTGCGTGAAAGATCGAGAGAATGAGGTTCGTTGGCTTGTTTGGGTTTGGACTGTGGACATTACTTATGTGGGATGAGGGATACTTTGGGGAAGATTCGTCGCTTGATGCGCGATTTTTGTATCCCATAACATCGGTATCCACCTAAAGTTTATTTTGCCACCTCCTATACTGTTAAAGTTGTTTTGGTATTTATAAATTCCAATAACTTCTTTGTACAGTCTACTGCGGTAAATTGTGACAACAACAAATTTGATTTGATGGTCGTTTTTTGTTAACGCATCCTCTACTACTGCTAATGTCTTCCAGGCGGCAATTGTCTTTGTGCTCTTTAGTTCTGGTATTTAGAGACCGTTTTGTAGTGCCTACATGAGCACGGAATGCGGTAAACTCCTTTAGATTTTCACAGATTTTTCTAGTTGGCTTGAATATTATTTTCAAACTGTGTTTTCTTAGTGAACGGTTAATTCCATATATCATTTTTGGATTTTTGGAATGTTGTGCTTGCTGGTTTTTCTTCTCTATCCTTCATTCTGGAATAGAAGGGGATTAATTGACCCTAGCGCTATCAACTAACTCGTCGAAGTTGATTTTTGGCTATTTTAAGTTTAGAAAACACTTGCACTTGTGTGCAAGGTTTGGTAAAAACAAAGTTCTACGTAATATACTAGCTGGTAAACATCGAGATTGAGTAAGTTCAAATAGAACAGAAAAAACACATAGCAAACACTAGAAATATCATCTATTTCCAGAGCAGTGAATGTAAGCATTCTTTTACGTTTCTTTGGTTATCAGTGCGGCTGTACTGCGCGAATTGTTGCTTCTGTATCAACAGCTGACTTCTTTCTATTTTACACAGTTTAGAAACACTCTGCTAGGTTTTTGTGGGAAAGGTTTCAAGTTTCAAGGGTCAATCTTTTAGGGATCCAGCCAAAACGACTTCGTTTGTGCAAGACTAGTCTAAAATATTAAAAGAATTTTTATATAAACTGTTGAAGAGGAATCAAAAAAAAACGAACTGATAATTGATTGCCTGTATAAATTTTTTCTCCAATACGTTTTGCGACCTTTGCCATTACTACCGTAAGATAATATTGTTAGTTATATAATAATAATTATGTCCTTACAGGTAATAAATAAACTTTATACGATTATTTCATTGATGGCAAATCAATAGTCGTATCTAATCTGATACGATAAACTCGAAAAAAGTAATACGGTTTTTAACGCGATTTAAATTGGTTCAAATAACATAATTCCATCAAAAGTTAAATATAATTTTTTATGTAACAAAATATTTACTTTGAATACTCGAATTGAAAAAATAATAATAAACGAACATTGTACGAAGGTGTGTTTTACTGAAACGTCGTCGTATGTTGTGTGACAATTTTAGTGAAGTGATACTTGTGAGATTTTCATTGTGATGGATGTGAAGTTGAGGACAAAACAACCGGAACAAATAGCGAAGCAGAAACAGAATGGATATTATAGACATACCATCGCCAATCCTTTGGTTTACGGACCAATGCCTTACAGTCAGTATTTTTTATCATAAAAATATTACTATCAAAACAATCAAATTCTTTTGAAATGAATAAAAATATTTTACAAGAAAGTAGAACAAATCTATTATTGATTTAGTTGAACAATTATTTTCAATAGTATAATAAATAATTAAATAAGAAAGTTATAAATTCCGCGAGTGAGAATATTGACGACAATCAGTGTTAATTCGATATACTATTACTGATTATCTCATTCGATCTGGAATGATAGATAAAAAGTTAATTAGCCTAAAATTAACACCCCAGAAAACAGTCTTAAAAGTCGGGTTGCTTTGAGGAATCTTTTTCAGACTACATCCCGTATAAAACGTCTTAAAGTATCTGAAAGAATGAATCCAAATGACGTGTTGGTTTGAGGAATCTTTCTCAGACTACATACGGTATAAAACGGCCTAAATTTGCGAAGCACAAACCCACGCAACCACCAAAATCCCAGCTCTGCAGAGGAGCAACTCCTATATCGGGTCCAACTTCAACAAACCTTCCTCTTAACACAAATTTCCCTTATCTCTCTCTTTTTTAAAAGACGGGTTGGTTTGAGGAATCTTTTTTAGACTACATCTCGTATAAAACGTCTTAAAGTATCTGAAAGAATGAATCCAAATGACGTGTTGGTTTGAGGAATTTTTCTCATACTACATACGGTATAAAACGGCCTAAATTAGCGAAGCACAAACCCACGCAACCACCAAAATCCCAGCTCTGCAGAGGAGCAACTCCTATATCGGGTCCAACTTCAACAAACCTTCCTCTTAACACAAATTTCCCTTATCTCTCTCTTTTTTAAAAGACGGGTTGGTTTGAGGAATCTTTTTTAGACTACATCTCGTATAAAACGTCTTAAAGTATCTGAAAGAATGAATCCAAATGACGTGTTGGTTTGAGGAATTTTTCTCATACTACATACGGTATAAAACGGCCTAAATTAGCGAAGCACAAACCCACGCAACCACCAAAATCCCAGCTCTGCAGAGGAGCAACTCCTATATCAGGGCAAACTGCAACAAACCTTCCTCTTATCACAAATTTCCCTTATCTCTCTCTTTTTTAAAAGACGGGTTGGTTTGAGGAATCTTTTTTAGACTACATCTCGTATAAAACGTCTTAAAGTATCTGAAAGAATGGTTTCAAATAACGTGTTGGTTTGAGGAATCTTTTTCAGACTACATACGGTATAAAACGGCCTAAATTTGCGAAGCACAAACCCACGCAACCACCAAAATCCCAGCTCTGCAGAGGAGCAACTCCTATATCGGGTCCAACTTCAACAAACCTTCCTCTTAACACAAATTTCCCTTATCTCTCTCTTTTTTAAAAGACGGGTTGGTTTGAGGAATCTTTTTTAGACTACATCTCGTATAAAACGTCTTAAAGTATCTGAAAGAATGAATCCAAATGACGTGTTGGTTTGAGGAATTTTTCTCATACTACATACGGTATAAAACGGCCTAAATTAGCGAAGCACAAACCCACGCAACCACCAAAATCCCAACCCTGCAGAGGAGCAACTCCTATATCAGGGCAAACTGCAACAAACCTTCCTCTTATCACAAATTTCCCTTATCTCTCTCTTTTTTAAAAGACGGGTTGGTTTGAGGAATCTTTTTTAGACTACATCTCGTATAAAACGTCTTAAAGTATCTGAAAGAATGAATCCAAATGACGTGTTGGTTTGAGGAATTTTTCTCATACTACATACGGTATAAAACGGTCTAAATTAGCGAAGCACAAACCCACGCAACCACCAAAATCTCAGCTCTGCAGAGGAGCAACTCCTATATCGGGTCCAACTTCAACAAACCTTCCTCTTAACACAAATTTCCCTTATCTCTCTCTTTTTTAAAAGACGGGTTGGTTTGAGGAATCTTTTTTAGACTACATCTCGTATAAAACGTCTTAAAGTATCTGAAAGAATGAATCCAAATGACGTGTTGGTTTGAGGAATTTTTCTCATACTACATACGGTATAAAACGGTCTAAATTAGCGAAGCACAAACCCACGCAACCACCAAAATCTCAGCTCTGCAGAGGAGCAACTCCTATATCAGGGCCAATTGCAACAAACCTTCCTCTTATCACAAATTTCCCTTATCTCTCTCTTTTTTAAAAGACGGGTTGGTTTTGAGGAATCTTTTTTAGACTAAATCCCGTATAAAACGTCTTAAAGTATCTGAAAGAATGGTTTCAAATAACGTGTTGGTTTGAGGAATCTTTCTCAGACTACATACGGTATAAAACGGACTAAATTAGCGAAGCACAAACCCACGCAACCACCAAAATCCCAGCTCTGCAGAGGAGCAACTCCTATATCAGCGCCAACTGCAACAAACCTTCCTCTTAACACAAATTTCCCTTATCTCTCTCTTTTTTAAAAGACGGGTTGGTTTGAGGAATCTTTTTTAGACTACATCTCGTATAAAACGTCTTAAAGTATCTGAAAGAATGAATCCAAATGACGTGTTGGTTTGAGGAATCTTTTTCAGACTACATACGGTATAAAACGGCCTAAATTTGCGAAGCACAAACCCACGCAACCACCAAAATCCCAGCTCTGCAGAGGAGCAACTCCTATATCGGGTCCAACTTCAACAAACCTTCCTCTTAACACAAATTTCCCTTATCTCTCTCTTTTTTAAAAGACGGGTTGGTTTGAAGAATCTTTTTTAGACTAAATCCCGTATAAAACGTCTTAAAGTATCTGAAAGAATGAATCCAAATAACGTGTTGGTTTGAGGAATCTTTTTCAGACTACATACGGTATAAAACGGCCTAAATTAGCGAAGCACAAACCCACGCAACCACCAAAATCCCAGCTCTGCAGAGGAGCAACTCCTATATCAGCGCCAACTGCAACAAACCTTCCTCTTAACACAAATTTCCCTTATCTCTCTCTTTTTTAAAAGACGGGTTGGTTTGAGGAATCTTTTTTAGACTACATCCCGTATAAAACGTCTTAAAGTATCTGAAAGAATGAATCCAAATGACGTGTTGGTTTGAGGAATTTTTCTCAGACTACATACGGTATAAAACGGCCTAAATTTGCGAAGCACAAACCCACGCAACCACCAAAATCCCACCTCTGCAGAGGAGCAACTCCTATATCGGGTCCAACTTCAACAAACCTTCCTCTTATCACAAATTTCCCTTATCTCTCTCTTTTTTAAAAGACGGGTTGGTTTTGAGGAATCTTTTTTAGACTAAATCCCGTATAAAACGTCTTAAAGTATCTGAAAGAATGAATCCAAATAACGTGTTGGTTTGAGGAATCTTTTTCAGACTACATACGGTATAAAACGGCCTAAATTTGCGAAGCACAAACCCACGCAACCACCAAAATCCCACCTCTGCAGAGGAGCAACTCCTATATCGGGTCCAACTTCAACAAACCTTCCTCTTATCACAAATTTCCCTTATCTCTCTCTTTTTTAAAAGACGGGTTGGTTTTGAGGAATCTTTTTTAGACTACATCCCGTATAAAACGTCTTAAAGTATCTGAAAGAATGGTTTCAAATAACGTGTTGGTTTGAGGAATCTTTCTCAGACTACATACGGTATAAAACGGCCTAAATTAGCGAAGCACAAACCCACGCAACCACCAAAATCCCAGCTCTGCAGAGGAGCAACTCCTATATCGGGTCCAACTTCAACAAACCTTCCTCTTAACACAAATTTCCCTTATCTCTCTCTTTTTTAAAAGACGGGTTGGTCTTGAGGAATCGTTTTCGTACTACAATTGAGAATATCAATTAAAAAATACCAAAAAAAAAATTATGACGTCAGATTATTACGTTACATACATGGGGATGATAACAATTTATCAACGTTGTACCAGGTGGTAAATTGAGCACTAAATCATTGAGATTATACATATTTTTATGTAAAGAAAAGTGCCTTAAAGACGAGAAAATTAACTAAGAAAAATTCCAATTATTAGAACTATACTTCCATTATTAATAATTTGAATTTACTGCTGAAAATAACGTCGCTCAATTAAATAAATTTTTTTAACGTACTTGAAGTAAATTGGAATATCTAAAAAAATTAAGGTACAATCTAAACACTTTAGAGAATTTATTACCGTTAGAATTTTTCATTTAAATCAATTTTGTAACAAACTTGACGATTATTAATTAACAAATTTCCCAAACTTGCTTCATCGTTCCAAACTATAAGGATATTCAAATAATTGTCGAAAAATTTTGTCGTTATGTTGAGCCCATTTTATATATACACACAAAACAAACTTTTGAAAATTTGGAAAATATAAATATATAATAATACGAGGGTGGTTCAAGTATAAACCGGATTTTTGCTTTAAAAAATTTGATTATTAAGTTAGAGGGCTGAAATTTTGTTACAGTTTCTCACATACTTAAACCACTTCTCCAGAAGCTTTCAGATGCCTTTTTCGTAAAAATCTCTCGGTTTTTTACGTAACCATTCACACACGTAATATTCTACGCATTGCTTTCGAATCGCTGTCCGTCAAGTGCCTCTTTCAATGAAACAAATTAATAATAGTCGCATTGCGATAAATCTGGACTATAAAGGGGGGTGTTCAAGTGTTTCCCAACCGAACTCGATCATCGTTTCCATCGTGGACAAACCTAAACGTGGTCTGGCGTTGTCTTGTAACACCACAGATTGGAATATCGCGTGCGAATTTCTACTCCACATTATTGAAATTTTGCGTTAACTCAGCCGTTCGTGAATCATTAGTTAAATACTACCAACACTGATCCCCAATTCTTGAGCCATATCGCGGTCAGTACTGCCTTGGTTTCCCCAAAACGAGTTTTCTATAGCGCAGCGCTGACGATCTCATCGGTATAACTTGTTCTGGGCATATGGCACGCATATGGCAAGTTATCCTCTTTGGAAAGCCAATTATACAATTGAGTCTAGGAGTGGCACTCATCCCCGAATTACTCAAGTAATTTCCGATAAATTTGCGCGGATTTTATATTATCTTTGATCAAAAAAGAAAAACGATGCGTCGCGCAATAGACACTGGTAAATCCTTCTTGCTCATTGCTATAAGTACTCTAAAATGTGTGCTCACGTGGTCGCGGCTGTTCTCTACGCTTCCTAACAGACCAGTCTAACATATAGCACAGTCACTAAATTTTTCGCGCGTTTATTCAAAAATTTATAACCAGTAGATTCAAAAAAATTATTAAGTCGTAAAATTGTTATTTGGAAGTTCGTAACAAGAAAAAACAAGTCAATAATATAATTTTTAGTAAGTAAATCATTTTTTTAGTTTGTTTTGAATTTATTTTTAGCTGTTTAATCTTCCAAAGCTTTGAATTATTATCATTCATTTCATTAATTTTTTCATATTTTTTTTCTCACATTAGACAGTTCCGTCCTGTGAATGTTTTCAATACTGTTCCGTAGGTTTTGAAAATTTTTCGTCAGGTTTTCGAGAAATTTCTTTATAGTCGCCTCAAATTTTCTCATAAATAGATTTCAACAACACTTATTTTTTGTATAATAAGATACTTAGTATAATCAAAATTCTAAATTATCACATGTTTTATTCAAGAAAGTAAAAGTGGATTTAGCCTTCAGCAAAATATGTTAACTTTCCTTTTTGTTTTATACAAACATAAACATGACATCGACTGTATTTTCTTTAATTTATAAAAACTTTTTAACATATATATAAGAAATAGTTAAACGGAACTATCTTAAATCTTCTGTTGTACATTTTATTTTTATTACTTTCAGTGTTAATACTTATTTTTAAGCCCTCAAACAAATTACTGGCCAAATTTTTTGGGTAATTGATAAAATCCAGTGACAGATGATAGTAACCTCATAGTTAGAGTACACATAAAATTATTTTGTATCTATATGTAAAATAATAAATGATTATTGGTGACGTTTAATCCATAATTTCCAAACCAAACCGTTCGAGTACCTCAGCTGTTGGTTAACAAAGAATTCTAGAAGTTACAACGAATATAAAAACAACAATAGCACTGTCAAACAATTGAATACTGGTTTCTTATTCCAATATCACTATTTTGATAAACTCCATGCAAAAAAGCCGTCACTGAAGTGCAGGACGGAATTTTACGTACCGTTCAATCATACATTACGAAGTGATTAAAATAAGTAGTATGATTTCCTTCCGAACTTAGATTTCTGAACCCCACCATTTGACATTTGACATTTGACAATCAACTAATATGTCGATCGATACCTCAGACAAAGTGTGCGCGAGAACTTTTTTACTTCGATGATCATTTATGGTAGTGTCATTTCAAGTTATGTGCTGTTTTTTTGTTGATCTTTTGTTATCGTGACACTTTACTGTTAACATGAAAGTATTTTGCAACAATATGAAACTGCAAATGTGTTTGCAAAGCAGTTGTTAGACATTGGAAATAACAAAGTCGCAGTGGACACCTCGATCTGATTCATGACATTACCCACAGACCCAAAATGATGTAGTCAAGGATCTCAATGCGACCATTCAGAATTTTCTTCCGGAACAGTTGCTTTCCTTCAAATCAGTCGAGATCGTTATGACCCAAGATGACGTAGAAATTGCCTGGATTACCACCTCACAATTTGCAGTTAAAAGTAGGATCAGTTGTTATCATGCTACGTAACATCAATCAACCTCGACTGTGCAATGGAACAAGACTGACTGTGAAATAGGTGATGAATAATATGAATGAGGCAACAATCATAAAAGGAAAATACAAAGGAAAGGATGACTTATATCCCGCGTATACAGATGATTCCATACGTCTGGCCTTTGCGTTGACCATAAATAAATCGCAAGGCTAGTCGGTGGAAGTTTGCGGAATCAACTTGGAGTTTACCTGTTTCGCCTATGAAGAATTATACATCGCGTCACAACAAAACAAAAAATATGATTTACCAGAAAGCTTTAAATTGATTAACAGGCTGTATCATAACTGTGTGTGTCTGTCAATATCAAATTGAAACTTTATAAATAGCCAGTATTTTAAGACAACTCTGTTGTGTGTGTAATTAATAAGAAAACATCACTTATACCGAGTATTTTTTTATTTATTTTGATATTTTCACTAAGCGTTTTGTTTTGCTTGTCATTTCTCCTTGTACTATGCGGTTGATTTCATAAGATTACATATTTAAATGTTCCTCGTTTTATTAATGTTGCTGTTGGCGTAGTGTGCACAGTCACGAATAGTTTAAAATGAGCAGCTGACGACGCTGGGCATTTAAAGAAAAAGTACGTGACACTTTTATAGACATTTCTTTCATTTGTAAATGGGGAAACTTAAAACTATGATACTTTCTTCGTCGGTCATAGTCAATGGTTGTTCGTTCGATCAATTATATTTTATAAAAGAAAAGTTTGCGTTAAAGAAAATGTGTGTGAATTGGTAATAAAAGTGTGTTGATGGAAAGTTGAAAGGAAAATGATGGTTAGAAACGCTATTAGATTTTTAAAAGGTACGTTTTTGTTCAAAAATTGTATAATAAATCACTGCTTCATATTCAAATTCAATCAAGGCTGTTGAACCTCCATTAAAGGCACAGTTTTTGTTACATATGACGTGTTTTTGACCCGAGTTTTGCTATTAAAATTAATTCATTTGAGTAGAAATCGAAAAAAATATAAGACCAGTCAATTTCAACTGACACTTTGCACGTAAAAAAATTGATGATTTCTATTCCGAGTCCGTTCAGGCGTTCTACCCAACCGATTTGCTTCATTTTTTTTTCAATGAAAGGTATTGATGCACAGATCAGCCATCAACCGTCGGATTTCATATAATTTTCACCATTCTCAAGTTATACTCAAATGCGATTTCCCCCTGTACATTACTTATGGGAGTTTTTCACATACACACGTTCTATCCTCAATATTTCAGGTTCTAATATAGCTACAGAGTTCGTTTTGATTTAAGAACACTCGCTGAAACACCTTCTTTCTTTTGAGTTTTTGAACTCTTAAATCGGTTTAGTTGGAGAGGAGCTAGGCGCGGACATTCAATGTGGAGTTATGGATTTTTGTAAGTTTTTGGCAATTTTTCTACATTCAAAGATCTATATCTCAGGTTTTAATATAGCTACAGAGTTTGTTTTGGTTTAAGAACACTCGCTGAAACACCTTCTTTCTTTTGAGTTTTTGAACTCTTAAATCGGTTGAGTTGGAGAGGAGTTAGGCGCGGACATTCAATGTGGAGTTATGGATTTTTGTAAGTTTTTGGCAATTTTTCTACATTCAAAGATCTATATCTCAGGTTCTAATATAGTTACAGAGTTCGTTTTGGTGTAAGAACACTCGCTGAAACACCTTCTTTCTTTTGAGTCTTTGAACTCTTAAATCGGTTGAGTTGGAGAGGAGCTAGGCGCGGACATTCAATGTGGAGTTATGGATTTTTGTAGATTTTTGGCAATTTTTCTACATTCAAAGATCTATATCTCAGGTTCTAATATAGTTACAGAGTTCGTTTTGGTGTAAGAACACTCGCTGAAACACCTTCTTTCTTTTGAGTCTTTGAACTCTTAAATCGGTTGAGTTGGAGAGGAGCTAGGCGCGGACATTCAATGTGGAGTTATGGATTTTTGGCAATTTTTCTACATTCAAAGATCTATATCTCAGGTTCTAATATAGTTACAGAGTTCGTTTTGGTGTAAGAACACTCGCTGAAACACCTTCTTTCTTTTGAGTCTTTGAACTCTTAAATCGGTTGAGTTGGAGAGGAGCTAGGCGCGGACATTCAATGTGGAGTTATGGATTTTTGTAGATTTTTGGCAATTTTTCTACATTCAAAGATCTATATCTCAGGTTTTAATATAGCTACAGAGTTGGTTTTGGTTTAAGAACACTCGCTGAAACACCTTCTTTCTTTTGAGTTTTTGAACTCTTAAATCGGTTTAGTTGGAGAGGAGTTAGGCGCGGACATTCAATGTGGAGTTATGGATTTTTGTAGATTTTTGGCAATTTTTCTACATTCAAAGATCTATATCTCAGGTTCTAATATAGCTACAGAGTTTGTTTTGGTTTAAGAACACTCACTGAAACACCTTCTTTCTTTTGAGTTTTTGAACACTTAAATCGGTTGAGTTGGACAGTAGCTAGGCGCGGACATTCAATGTGGAGTTGGGGATTTTTGTAGGTTTTTGGCAATTTTTCTACATTCAAAGATCTATATCTCAGGTTCTAATATAGCTACAGAGTTCGATTTGGTTTAAGAACACTCGCTGAAACACCTTCTTTCTTTTGAGTTTTTGAACACTTAAATCGGTTGAGTTGGAGAGGAGCTAGGCGCGGACTTTGGATTTTTGTAGGTTTTTGGCAATTTTTCTACATTCAAAGATCTATATCTCAGGTTCTAATATAGTTACAGAGTTCGTTTTGGTGTAAGAACACTCGCTGAAACACCTTCTTTCTTTTGAGTTTTTGACCATTTAAATCGGTTAAGTTGGAGAGGAACTAGGAGCGGATATAATAAAAAAATTAACTCAATAAATTCGAAAATCTGCTTATTTATTGCCTTTAAGGCGGAACAGAGTTCGCCGGGTCAGCTAGTATGTTCAGAATACTTTAGTTTCTACAATGGATTTTAGGAACAGCATGATTTCTCTGTTCTTGGTTCAAAAGACGGACTATCCGCTATTATTTGAGATTGACGTCAACAGTGTACCAAAAATCGCTTTCGTTGCTTCATTTTCTGATTAACATAAGCGATATATACACAGATTAACTACTACTTTGAGATTTACTTTGCAATTTTGGTATAAACAATTTACATCTTCCTAATGTCGATTATGATTATTGATTTGTCAAAGATATAATTCAAAAACTATTTAGTCTAGAAATTAATAACTATTTTTGGGGATTATGAATCTTTACATGAATAAAATAAAGTTACTTTCCGCGCATTTCGGCTTCAAAAGTAGGAGGTAGTTTTATGTAAACATTACCATATGAATTCAGTTGTTGCAGAGGACTAAAAATTCATTTACTATTGCCAGCTGTGGTCATATTTTTTCTGTTTAAATTACCCGTTTAGTACCGGATGTATTACGAATATTTTTATTTCATACCTCGCTAGAAAGTACGTACGTACTACAAATAGATGTTGTACTTAATATAACAAGCGAAGATAATTTCAGTAAAATTAAATACAAAGATGAAAAAATATTCACGTTCATTATTTTCTCGGTAATATTCGATTTAGTTCGACCGGTTTTATTTGTTGTTGTCGATCTATACTTTCAAATGATTCACTGATTCTGAAAATTAAATATTAAAATGCTGACCTAGACAAATTGTTAAGATAAGATTCAATATTTACTCACTGTAAAGGCCAAAAGTTGAATTTTTGGCCTGCGCGTCATTATACCCGAAGCATAACCGAGTTATATCTATGTCTCCACTCGTTATTTTCTTAGACAGCCCCGTATCTTTCCCTCGAAGATCAAAAGAAACTTATATTATCCAAACAGACTACAGAAAAAACCATTAAATAAATGTGATACAAATAGAAATATTTTAAGTTTTAAGTTAACATTGTTAACCTACATAATAACCTCATTAATATGTATACAAAGTACTCCATTAGTATTCTGATGACAAATCAAACACGAAGATAACTAAAAGTGTCCAATCAGATTAAGTATGCGCTAAAAAAAGTATTTATTTCATATCTGTTAATTTTATAATATCCTACACCAACAACATTCACTATTAATTGTCTGACGATGTCTGAAGACGAAAATTTGGTTATCGAAACGTCGGAAGTGTTATAGTAGTAAACATACCTTCATCTATTATATAATACCAGGAGTGTGAAGAGATTTTATAGATAATCAAATTAGATTTTTACGTCGTTAACTTGTTGATTAAGGAGTTTATGTTCTAAGACACTCATGTCAAAGTTAAGGCCCGCGGGCCGTTTCCGGCCCCATTATCAATAAAGCCCGCGATCTCAATGTGTCACAAAAAGAAAAATCATGTTTTTTAGAGCTTATAGACTTGGTTTCCTCTACGGATGTTTCAAATATTCCGGCTCTCAAGTCTATGGATGTTTATATATGTTATAATAATTCAGTTCTTCATTTTTTTTTTTTATTTTCAATCTGGCCCACCTAAGAATTCAAAATTTAATATACGGCCCTCTACAAAATTGAGTTTGACAGCTCTGCATATTTTTTCATTCATCACGTTCAATGTATTGTTTACTAATTTATTATTAGTTCATTGTCTCATTATCATTAGTAACTAAAGACGATACTTTCACAAATTAATTGCTTGTAGTGTAATTTCCTATCTATTTACTTGAACAGGAAGCTCGCGCGACCTTCTCGATTTATGCCAGGCCCGGTTTGAGGAAATTTAACTGAGAAAATCAAAAATATTGTGCGCAATTAATATTGTGATTATAAAAATGTGTTTGATTCTTACAGAATCGCCAAGGAAATATGTGGAAAACGAAGTAACGATCCATTACAAGACGCCCGTTCGTCAAGAAATCAAAGAATACGTAAGCGAAGACGAGCTGGCGCATCGACAAGCAGAGGCCATGAAGAAAATCTATCAAGAAGAGAGGCGGAAGAAATATCTGCAGGTTAGCAAGTCACTTCAAGTAAGTTATCGTAAATAGGTTTTAAATTTGGCGGGTGTGGCGGCTGAATGCTTTGGAATAACAAACCGAAGCAGAGAAAGCTAACGCTGTGTTGATAATAATTCGAAAATGGTATGTAATGAATCACTTCACGTAACAAAATATTTTAATTTATATTTGTCGATTTATATTTTATTCGAATGTCAATCTGCCACAACTTAAATTATCAGATAATAAAAAAAATACTTGCTTCAACTTTTTTTGTGTTATTTTCCAAATATTATTAATAACAAATCTTTCGACAGGAACTTCAAGACATGAATTCCAGACGACACACAGACAATTTTATTCCCTCCCAAAAATCTCCAATATCCCTAAATAGATACGACGACTTCGACGATCTTAGCCCTTCGTTGAAACAAAGACCTCGATCTCCAGGTAAGTCTTCAAGGTTATCATTTAAAAAAAAAATTATTTTTGTCCACCAGTTGTTCATAATAGAAGACTTAGGAGCAGATTCCAAAGGTCGACCATTTAAGAATTGGTAGTTAAAAAAGAAATTTAACTTTTTTAATGGTTTTTATTTCATTTATATGGTTTATATTCATGGACAGTCACTCAAATTGTCAAAGTTGATAGAGTGCATAAGAATAATGAAGAACTTAATATAGATTTAAAAATATTGCAGTGGAATAGACCATAAACCACCTCAATGAAATCTATCGATCACAATATGTTCTATAAACAAAAATTTCGTTTCCAGATCCTCGTATTTGCGCTAGAGCCCTTTACAATTTCGTCGGTCAGTCGTCTAGAGAACTAACTTTCCGAAAAGGTGACGTCATTTATCTCAGAAGACAAATCGACAAGAATTGGTATGAAGGTGAACTGAACGCCATGGTTGGACTTTTTCCAGCTAATTATGTAGAAGTAAGTAAAAATATAATTCCAGCTGATTTGACCGTAATTTCGTTACTAGATTTATCCTTGCAAATACAAACTTCCTTTCGATTACTACAGCAGTCAAAAAGTGATGATTGGAGTGATAAGATTCCATCTATTGGTGGATTATTCCCAACTTCTTTTTTAGTCTCCTAGTGTTGTTTGATTGAAATAGTGGTTGTATTAAGGCGTTTGGATGATTTTCCATTCTGTCATGGTTAAACTATAGAGTTTAAACTTTCATGAGTTAAGTTAGATCTTCCAGACTTCCAGATCATTTTCTTAACTATGTACTCCTTTCTGGTTAGATGTATCACAGAGCAAGGAAGGTTAGTTTTCGTCTTAGTTTGGTCAACAGTATCTATATTCAGATCCTTATGGAAGCTACTGGTTTGAATGTACCAAGGTGCGTCCACTTACTTTGTTTTGAAATCTTTGATTTTCACTAGCACAGCCCCACAGTTAACTTTGAGATTTCCAGTGAGCATAACTAAGTATTTTGTTGTATTTGTGAATAGAATTCATTTGTAGGTATACGTTTTTACGTTCTATTGACAAAGTTTAATCCTCCACTTTTTTATCGATTAAAAATTTTATTGAGCTTTCATCATTATCATAATCATCATCGTCGTATAAGTCCCACATGACCAAAGGGCAATTCTCAATGTTACAACAATGATAAAAATATTAAATTAATAATAATGGTAATTAATTTTTTCTAGATTATACCATTTGAAGGTTTAAAGGCGAAATCTACTCTTCGAAAGGCACACGAAGGACAAGCCCGAGCTAAATATAATTTCGTCGCTCAAACCCACTTGGAACTGTCACTTGCAAAAGGTGAACTGGTAGTGATAACGAGAAAAATAGATGATAATTGGTTTGAAGGTAAAATTGGTGGAAGGAAAGGTGAGTTTTATCAAGCTGAAAATATTTGGGTTTTTGGAAATTATACATGATGCCTTAACAGATAACGTCCCCCAAAACAAATTAATAACAATATTTGTACTATAAAAACGCTTTTCGTTTCTTTTGGAATCATCAAAAGCATACAAAGGAATATACAATCGTACAAAATCATTTCGACGTCAGTTTTCTCAGATGTTTTACTACTTTTTCGGGCAAAGCGGCAGTCGGTGGAAAAATTAATTTTCTTATATTATAAATTAAAAAAAAAACGTTGATTCCAATGTAAAATTCAACAACTAATAGTCTTATAACTTTATTTTACAGGTATCTTCCCTGCTAACTACGTTGAGGTTCTGATCGACCCTCAAACGCCACCTCCTTCCAATACGAAACCAGTAGCGTCTCCAGCGGCCCATTCTCTTCTACATAATGGTTCTTTAGGCGGTAAGGAATCGATGGGTTCTCACAGCTATACTCCTTCGTTATCGGGAACACAATTAAGCTCTAGCTATCACGCTAAACCGGTTCAAGTTCTTAGCAACAGTTCGTATGGAAATTTGAATACCAACAAAAATTCCTTACTCAGTCAAGCGCTCCATATAGAAACTCCAAGTGAACCAACACCGTAAGTAGATTGAATTTTATTTTAAAACATAACTGTAATTCATATGGTATTAGAATTCTTTCCATTTTTTCGCATAGTTATTTCAACTTTCACTGTTTTTTTTTTATTTTTTATATACAAAATAATGTTTATACAGCACGCCTATGGTAAAACGGATATTGCCGTCCGCCATATGCATTAGCCATCCTTGTCAACTAATTAAATATCTGTCGCTCCTTTTTTTACTTTTAAATCAACGCCTGGTAACCGAGCCTATTTGGTAGGCAACCATTCATACAGCATTATTGCAACCATTCACATTTTCAATTCATTTTACCCTTATAAAAACATTTTATATGCCTCACCAGCGCTTACCACTTCCATAACTTTAATCCTATCGTCATTTTTTTTGTCTCCACGAAAAATTTGATAGATGAAAATTTTTGTTGTAGATATCGAGCTTTATATAAGTACAAACCTCAAAACGATGACGAATTAGAACTGAATGAAGGAGATACGGTTTACGTTTTAGAAAAATGCGACGACGGTTGGTACGTCGGTTCTAGTGAAAGAACAGGAGCTTTTGGTACCTTCCCAGGAAACTACGTAGAAAAAATATAGCAGAAGAAACCTTTAATCTATCTCGTGTAAATGTAATAAGCTACCATATGTGGTGCCTCAATTATCAATCATTTGATTAAAATAATTATGATTGTTCTCAATTAATCTTTTAGTTAAGAACAGTTTCAAAACATAGAATTGAATTTTCAGTACATCACATATAAATAACATTCTTTTGAATTTATTTCGTTCATATGAACGAAATTTTCTTCCATTTTGTTTTCCAGTACAATCATATCACTTTAATCAAAGTTATAACACTATTGACGTAATGTGTGTATCAACTGCCAAATTTTTCATAAAAAATCCAACACGTTATAATTTACACCATCATATTCAAAGAATCTTCAAATTACGAAAAATTACCAAAATTTCCACAGCAAAAAGACATAATTTAACCCTCTGGAAAATATATCTGAACGCCTATGTTATTATTTCGACCGTCTTCCCTAAAATGACGTTTGGCGACAATAACATAGACATAGTAATGACATAGACATACGTTATTCGTGCACTTTCTGTATTGAAAAGGTGTGCCAAGAAAGTAACTACCTCTGTTCTACTGGTAAAATGAGATGAAAGAATAGATAAATAGAAGTTAGAGAAAACATCTATAACATTTGATAGAAATAACTATACTGAAACCTTCTTTGTGTGTCATTATAATTTTGGAACGCGACTTTTATCGATACCCAGTCTAGTTATATTATGTCTATGGTTAATGACGATCCGCTGAACTACTATTGTGTGTCTTCATTGTTTCTGTTTACTTAAAATTTTCAATTCACTATTCATATTTACAGAGAATTTGAACCTAGTTGTAATTTTAAACTTTCATATTCATCAATAAGCTTGTACTGGAGCTCCTTTCAATATACTACAAGTATAGTTTTAGAAATTATCAAAAAACAGTTGAAATATTTGAAAAAACAGTTAAAAAGCGATGAATCCAACTTTATCCGAAGTTACTTTAGAGAGCTCTGGTAGAATAAAACACTAAAATGAAATAAAATGCACATTATACATCGAGTAGTCAATTGATATACGTTTTGTATAGTTTTGCAACAAATAATACCTAGAAACAATCAAATCTCATAATTATCATATTATACAATCTAATTTTACCAAAGTACAAAAGCCTTTTATGATATTATTCCATCGAAAACTATTCCAAAACGATATTTAAGGAAATAAGTGTAAAAAAACAGTAACACCTTAAACATAACCTAGAAAATCGAAACATTTTATCATTTGTTAGATGTACAAAACTTGAAATACATTTATACACACAAAAAATCCATTTTTTTGTATATCCTTTATTACCGTACTCTGTTGCATACAAATATATTAATTTGATTATTGTCATAGTCGTACATTCAGTGGCTTATCTACAAGGTGGGTCCATAAGCACTACTTGAAATAATTTAGACATTTATTGTAATCATCCAGGTACAGATCGTTTGCTAGTGTATTGGGATAGTTTTATAATCTATTCTGATACTTCACAAGCAACTTATCATTGTAATTCGAAGTTCTTTGTGTAATTTTTCGTTATAAGGAACGTACCAAGGGGCATGGCAGAGTTGTTTTAATAATTTTGATTAGAAGCGCTGTTTTATTTATATATTTGTTTATTCCTAATAACTTCTACATCTTAACAAGTATGTCAATTAGTGGTTCTTAATGAAAGTAGAGGTGTAGATTTTTTTTTTAATTTTATGATGGAATGAGTTTTAGTTGGATTTGTGAGTAACTAATACGTTGGATTCTGTAATGATTTGAGCACAATTTTTAATATTTCCGCCAAAGAAAAGCGTTACCTTTTCAGAGAAAAAAATATAAAATTTTACGTATATCATTAGAATTTAAGTAAAAGTCATATTTTCTTGATATTATCACAATAATAACTAAAAATTACTAACTTAGTTTTTAGGTAACTAACAGTTTGGTTAACTAATAAAAATCTTAGTTTTCATAAAGATGCATTCTAGTCACTAGCCAAAAGGTAATTTGTTAGCGTAGTATATACGAGGCGTCTCGAAAAGAGCTTAAATTTTATAATATTTTACCCTGCACCAAAAAGCGCTTATGAGTCTTACTTGTCCAGTGAATGACTGGAAAAAGTGTATTTATCTTATATTATAATTTATAACCACTTTCGGTCCTTAACAACCACCCCTTATAATAATTATTATTAAAAAATAATTATCATGTTATTAAACAATTATTTAAATGATTAAATAATATCGATTTGCATCAAAATTTGGATTTAGGTTCTATGTACTCTCTCTTTTAAAGTTAAGCTTATGCCGGGGGTTGATTTTTATTTATTAGGGGTGAAAACTTCCCCCCATTCGAAAAAATTCATAAAATACTAATTTTTAGCGTGTAATTATCTGTAAATACCTCAAATTAACGTCGTACAAAAAACTATTCATCAATATACAAATATGCATGTTCTAGTTTCTACAAAAATGTGCTTTTGGTTTTTCCCCATAACTCGCTTAGTTTTTAAGCAATCAATTCTTAACAAAAAGCATTTTGTAGGTGGTTTTTAGAGCTATAAGGTCATATAAATTATTTTTTTTTTTAGATTTTTGAAAAGGTTCATGTTTAAAGGTACTCTGCGCAAACTCACGTAAACTTTAAACGGCCATATCTAATTCAATTTTGACCATATAAAAAAAAATTAAACGCCAAAATTTTCAGAAAATAAAACTTTTTGTAGTATACAAAATTTTACGTACCATTAACAGTTTTTGAGTTATTTTGAAGAAAATGCGATTTTTCTCTAAATTACGTAAATGATTTTCTCACTTCAAGCTCAATTTTTCCCAAAAATAAGTATTTTAATCTACTTAAACACTAAGAACATATTAGAAGGACATAAAGAAAGTGAATTGTAAAGTGGCAACGATTTTTTTCCAACGAAAAAATAGAAATTATTCTCTACATAACTCGTTTAGTTTTGATGCTAGGAACTTCTGTAATAAATAAAAATAAAGGTTGTCAAAGTACTTTAAAAAAGTCTCATAAGTTTTCCACGAAAAATGCATTGGTTTTTAGTTATTTTGCATAGAAACTTTTCATTTTGGCGTTTGAAAATGCCAATCAACTTTTAACAAACAATAATTCCGTTTGTATTGGGTCTGCAAATATCATAAATAAGCATTTTTTTTATATAAACTATAATCTTATTATCTACAAATTGTTCGATTAAATGTATATTTCGCCAATTACTCGCGAACAATCGTTCGGAAACGTGTTTTTCTCACCTGAAAATTACTCGAAAAGTATTGACTTGCAGAAAAAACTTCATAGAATAAGTTACTTAGAATAAATCAATTTATGGATTTACGAACTTATTTCCAATGAAAAATGTTTCACCAGCCCTCGGCACAGGGTAGATTTTGAAATAGAGGGTAAGTAGTGTGGGATAAATACACAAGAAAATAGTCATTTCTGGACAATATTTGAACATTGTTCTTCCGTAATTGTAGATATAGATATTATATATATGTATACATGAAAAATTGAATTATTATCTACTTATATAAATGTGTGAATAATCTACCGAGATGTCGGTCGATTAATTTTTTCCCCAAATAATATATAATGTACCTTCTGTAGATTGACCGTGTTTTCTAGTTTCTAACCCCCACCTGTATAAGACTTAAATTATAGGAGTGCCTTTTGAATACAATACTGACTTTCAAAGTAGTAATATTTTTTGAGATAAAGTGGCAACAAGGCTAGTATTTGTAAAAGATCATGTAAAATTGTAAATTACGTTATAGATTCAGCTATGTTGCCATTTTTTCTGTTGTTATTGTTTACTCTCTAATTTATATTTACAACGTTAGATGAAAATTATATTTTTTCGCTTTGTCAAAGAGCATTATACTTCACCTATGTTTATTTGTAACATTTTGTTTTACAATAAAATATTTAACTCTAAAACGTCTTTTATTTCATCACTGTGCATTTTGTCAATTCCACAAACACACGAAAATTGTACAAAGCGTACAAACATAACCTATTTCTCGATATCCATACTTGAAAGTCTGGCAACGTTAATCATATGTTACCTTATGCGCGTTGTATTACATGAATCGAGTCAAATTATATCTACGACTATTATCGAATATTGATTCTTGTAAATTTGTGACAAAACTTGTTATATAATCTTTTTATAAGGTTATTAACTATGAAAAATATGATTTTTCTTTCCCTTGAGAAAGTATGCAATGAATTTGTAGATTTAGAAAGAATGAATAACAAATTTTATATAATTTTGATGATAATATCTGAAATTATCATTCCTTGCGCAAAATGTATGTTTGTATTATTGCAGAAAAGTTAAGTTTTGATAAGCGAGTGACTTGTAACTTTTCTACTAATTACGTATTAGATTTTAATTAAAGTTTTCGTTTATATAGTAAAATATTTTGCTTCCCAATGAGTCTGTTGAATATAAATCCTTGGACACTATCAAATCTAAATATAATGATAATTGTCGTAAAGGGTCTATAAAATATTGTATTGTTGATAATTTCTTTTCGAATATAAGTAATTTTCTTGGTTTTTAGTACCAAATTTTCACTAAGAACATTTATAAAACTGGAAATAAAAGTTTCTCTTGTTGTATAAACCGTCTATGGCAGGGGTGTCCAACTTGCACGGCACCAAGGGCCAAAACTAACACCTTTGATATGGTTGCGGGCCATATAATAATTTTTGAGAGCTAAGAGAAACATTGCAATAATAATAAAAAGTTATATCTAATGTGAAGACTGTGGTCGATCGGCTTCATCCACCAATGAGGAAATGTCCACCTCCAGTTCAGTTGTAGACAGTCTCATGAGATGACGTAAGGAAGAATCGGCGAGGTTGCTTCTGTTGTGGTTTTTAATGTACTTCATGGAGGAAAAGGCACTTTGACGTGTATATGTGCTTCCGAACATTGATGTAATCTTCAGACCAAAATCTCGCAGATTTGGAAATTTCTCTTTAGACAGTAATTTGAAAAATTCAAGTCGGGTGGTTGATCTTCAATGATTGCTCCAAAAGAATTATTATAAAGCAGTAAACTGCTTTTGAGACTTTCGATTTCTTCAAATCTTATATTGAATTCATCAATAGCTTGTTGAATTTGTGAACTGCAGCATGAAGACTCAATATTTTCCTCACTATTGAATTCTTCTGCTAGTTGCAGACAGCTAGGGAAGTATGTCAGGTAGTTCTTTTCCAAAGCACGTTTAAACACGCTCAGCTTATTCCGAAATCCGTTTATTTTTCCGATTAAATCTGAAACCGTCTGGTTTCTTCCTTGAAGTATAAACTGTTAAGATGGTTAGTCAGATCTGTTAAAAAAGCTAACTGTCTTAAGAATTCTGGATCCTTAAGCTTTCTTTCCAGTTCAGTTGTGTCCGATGAAACGTAATCATTGAGGAATGCAGGGATTTCCTTCCTTATGGCAAAAAACCTGCACTCAGCCACCTTACATGGTTGTACATTAGCAAGTCTCCGTACTCAGCCTCTGTTTCCACTAAAAACTGCCTGTGTGGGATCGATTTCCACCTCTAATCTTATTTATAATCTTACTCGCGGTTTGAAAAATTTGCTTGACTGATTTTCCACATAAAGCTCCCTGATGTATAATACAATGGATTGCGGGACAAGTAACACCATTCTCTCGAAGCAGACCCGGTATTTATACGGTCACGGTCACCTGGTTTTTTGGCTCTAGAAAATCGAAAAATGGATGGATTTTAATGATCTTGGTCTCAAAATGTTTCATTTTACGGCGGATTTATAAAAAAAAATTAGTAGAAATAGCTGGAATGAAAATTTCTCATAGTTTTACTGTTTTAAATCGTAAAAAAACGGTTTTGCAAAATAATCCTTTACAAAAAATTATCTCATTATCAGATAAAGTTCTTATATTTTTTTTTGTATTCTACATAAATTAATAAACAATTTAAAAAAAAAATCCAAAAAGAATGGTTTTTTCAGTTTCTATAGCTTAAAATGAAATCGATGAAAAACAATCAATTTTCGTGAATAGTTTCGTACTATATTCTTCAATGTTAATAGTTTTTAGACCATTAAAAATCGAAAAATAGATAAATTTTATAATTTTGGTCTCAAAATGTTCCATTTTTCGACGAATTTCTGAAAAACACGGGGGTAGTGGCTGAATTTGCGGCTTTTAATAGTTTTAAACCCTAAATAGTAGAAAAACTTTTTTTTTCAAAATATTCATTTTTTTATGTAAATTGCGAAAAAAAATATACGAACTTGATTCCACGACGTCAGAAACCGTTACGAAGGATTATATGTAGAAAGACATTTTTTTGCATTTAAAGTCATGAAACTGTAAAAAATATTTATTTTTTTTTATAAATCCGCCGTAAAATGGAACATTTTGAGACCAAGATCATTAAAATCCATCCATTTTTCGACTTTCTAGAGCCAACCTAACCTAACCTAACCTAACCTAACCTAACCTAACCTAACCTAACCTAACCAAAAAACCAGGTGACCGCGAAAGTGTATAATTACCATAATTTTTTGTAAAGGATTATTTTGCAAAACCGTTTTTTTACGATTTAAAACAGTAAAACTATGACAAATTTTTATTCCAGCTATTTCTACTAATTTTTTTTATAAATCCGCCGTAAAATGGAACATTTTGAAACCAAGATCATTAAAATCCATCCATTTTTCGATTTACTAGAGCCAAAAAACCAGGTGACCGTGAAAGTGTATAATTAATGCAGAACCACTAATCCAGTTTTTTTACCTGTCATTGATCGGGACCCGTCTGTTGCTATGGCTGAACATTGATCGAAACCTCCAATTCTATCAACTCTTTCTTCACAGCCTCATAGATGTCGTTTCCTTTAGTCGTTCCATAAAGAGGGCAGATATCAAATAACTCCTCTTTACCGGTAAAATCGTCAAAAGTAGGAGCTGACTAACATCTGATTGATCAGTGCTTTCATCCAGACAAAGTTAGAAAACTTTTTAAAACTAGGCTAAGCATAGACTTTTCTACTTGCTCACCCATATCAACTATCCTTCTTTGTATGGTTTGATGTGAAAGTGGCACTGATTGATATTTCTCCGCCATTTTAGAATCTTCAAAAGCTTTGGCCATTTCAACGGCACACTTTTCAATTAAATTGCCATCAGTAAAAGGTTTTTTTGCCTTTGCTAGCTCAAGCGACACGGCATTTTCATGTTGTAAGGTATGCAAGGATAAAGAAAATATAATCCTCTCCGTAAAACATTTCGCGGGCCACAACGAATGGCATCGCGGGCCGGATGCGGCCCGCGGGCCGCCAGTTGGACAACGCTACCGCAAAAAAATAATAGAAATATCAACAAGTACAATCTATCATGGTATAAAAAGTATATAAACATAGAAGTGAATTGAAAATTTTCCATAATATCGACTTGTTATTATTGTTTTATCATATAAACTAAAATAATTGGTATGAATGTATAGTCGTAAAATTGCAACGAACATTGTAATCTATTAATAATTATAAATAATATGTAACAATATTGACCGATTATCTATTATCGATAAAAATTTTAAATATGAACTTTCATGCACAAACTGATGCTGATGATGACAAAATTGAAAAAGTATATTGTAAATATAGGTAAAGATATGAAATGTTAATGATACTACTAAAGTACAACGTCAGAATTATTAAAAATAGTTCAAAAAAATAGTTGAACGTTAAATGAACATAGTTTTAACATCAAGTATGATCGTATAAATGATTTATTTCACGTAACACCATTTTAAATATATATATTTGATAAAAACAACAAATGTAGAATGATAAAACGCAAAATTGAGCATTTCCTTTGAACCCGCGACCATTTTATTGCAAGACGACGACCTAGCCAAGCAACTATCAACATTTTAAGCATAACTAAGAAATTAGTAACGTCGTCTTTTGTTGCAATAATAAATCTTCTTAATGGGATATCATCTAATAGTGAAATTTTGTTATACGAGATAAAAAACACGAAAATTTTGGAAAAAAATCTCCTTTTAGCTCCATACACTTTTCTCAGCGATGTTTCAATGTCCTTTTTATAATAAAAATCGTCAAGCTTCTCAAAATAGCCGTCATTTTCTCAATCTGGGAACAGAAAATAATCCGAGAGTGCTAAATCCGGCGAATAGGGTGCATTAAACGCAATTAAAAGCAATCCAAACTTAAATTCATTAATTTTGGTGATTGCAATAACAGATGTGTGTGCATTGTCTTGATGAAAAAACACTTTCTTCTTAACCAAATGCTTGATTTCTTCGCTCACACGTTGAAATGAGTTTACATAATAACTTGTCGTCGATAGTTTTTCAAAATATTCAATGAAAATTATCCCACGCGTATCCCAAAAAACCGCCGTCATGACCTTGCCTGCAGATGGAACGGCCTTTGCTTTCTTTAGACCAGATTCTCCCTCTTCAGCCCATTCTTGAGATTTTTTATCCATGTATTACCATCAAAAATGAGAAAATATGCATAATCTTAAGTTAATTCAAAGACGCATGGAAATTACGTTAGGGTTTTCCCCAGAGTGTTTACACTGTTTTTTTTTTAATTTTATCACTGTACTTCAAAGAGATAACTAATAATCGTAACGGAATTTCCAGAAAAAAAGTATCTTTAAAGCTTTAATTTATGGTCAAGGTCATAAAATAATAAACTATACTTTATTACTTACAGAATTATAATAATAGCAACTATATATCATGCTTATTGTTTTCATTGAACGGGGTCAGCGGATTATTACCAGTTGTACCATTTGTTTATTCATAGTATTCTGTAGGATTAATCACAACAGATCGTGATTTATAATTCTGAGAAAGCTGCGTTGAAAATGCACCCAATCACCCTATTTGAAAGATATTACGGAAATGTGTGCATAATATGGAATACAACGTCTCCAATTGCAACCCTAAATAAATTTTTTTTTATAGATTTATCATCTTTATTATTATAATTACCAAAGCCGATGAGGTGCTTCAGCTTGAAGCTTTAGACGAATTAGAGCCAATAATTGAAGCCAACTCGTTGTTCGATAGGGGTAGAACCAAGGGTTCTTTGTCTCTTAACAGAACTTACCTGAACCTCCAGGTTGGAAGCCCTGGGTGAAGAAGGTTGGAGGTCGAGGCAACCTTAGGATCCAGGACTTTTTTTTCTCCATACCACTCATGTTGTAGCGTTTGAGCAGGTCTTGTCAAAAGTACCGGTCAGAGCTTCAACATCGATGTTTTGAGGGTAGTGGGTTCCGTTCTTAAACGATTTTTGGTAATTTACTGTAGTGAGTTGGTGCCCCTGAAGAACAGTTTCATTTTGACAGCTGAGTGGACGATGCATGATATTTTGATGAATTTTTAACGTTAACATGGGATAAGCCTTCCGCATTGTTCAGAATTTATAATTTTTACTCATGGCATCAAAAAAACCGATTAACACATTTTCTATGACAATAGAGGCCTCTTTGTCCGAACACCAAGCCATAAATTTTTCATATCGTTTTTTATTTAACAGTTAGTAACTTTTTTATGGTTGTAACTTAAAGTTCTTCACCCAAAATTCCGCTTACAGGGTTAATCCGACTAAAGCAAACTTTAGATTCACAAAATATTTCCAAAGTCAATTGTCAAACGTGAATAAGTGCTACCAACCGACCTACGTTGCGATGTAATTTCCCTATTTCAATATACTATTCCACTATAATTTTTTGTTTTTATCATTGGAAGCCTTTTTGGTAATTATACACTTTCACCGTCACCTCGTTTTTTGGTTCTAGAAAATCGAAAAATGGATGGATTTTAATGATATTGGTCTCAAAATGTTCCATTTTACGGCGGATTTATAAAAAAAAATGGTAGAAATAGCTGAAATGAAAATTTCTCATAGTTTTACTGTTTTAAATCGTAAAAAAAACGGTTTTGCAAAATAATCCCTTATAAAAAATTATCTCATTATCAAATAAAGTTCTTATATTTTTTTTTGTATTCTACATAAATTAATAAACGATTTTAAAAAAATCCAAAAAGAATGATTTTTTCAGTTTTTATAGCTTAAAATAAAATCGATGAAAAACAATCAATTTTCGTGAATAGTTTCGTACTATATTCTTCAATGTTAATAGTTTTTGGACCATTAAAAATCGAAAAATAGATAAATTTTATAATTTTGGTTAGGTTAGGTTAGGTTAGGTTAGGTTAGGTTAGGTTAGGTTAGGTTAGGTTAAGTTGTTTTGTATCACTGAATATTGTAAGTGCTTCAAATGTATTCAATTCACAATTGTTGCAACTCATTGTCAATATATTTCAATTTATTATTAACAAAATCCCACAACTCACAATTATTCAAAAAAATTAACTTTTTTGAAATTTTTTTTTCAAAATATTCATTTTTTTATGTAAATTGCGAAAAAAAATATACGATCTTGAATCCACGACGTCAGAAACCGTTACGAAGGATTATATGTAGAAAGTCATTTTTTTGCATTTAAAGTCATGAAACTGTAAAAAATATTTATTTTTTTTTAATTTTCGTATTTTTTTTTATAAATCCGCCGTAAAATGGAACATTTTGAGACCAAGATCATTAAAATCCATCCATTTTTCGATTTTCTAGAGCCAAAAAACCAGGTGACCGTGAAAGTGTATAATTACCGCCTTTTTCATTTCATATTGAAGAGCTAGGGTAAACGAAAAATGTGGATACAAAGTCTATTTATATACTATCAAAAAATCCGCAATTATCAAATAACAAGCTTATTTCCTTTTTGAATTTTATAATCTAGGTTTGATCCTGATAAAGCGGTACCATGTGGGTAATATTAATAATATCCAATGGCAAAAATCATGCAATTATTTTGATAAAAAAATCTAACAGGAAATTCTGAAATATTGATATATTGAAGAGGCAATGAGATTACGAAAGTTGAAATAAAATTATATCCTGATTCTTAAGATGATGATGATTAGGCCTCCAACAATGTAAGGAAAATACTTTACACATCTTTGTCTACACCACTAAGAATATGAAAGTGAAAAAACGAGAAAGAAATGTACGTAGAGGGTTCTTTCAGTTTTTATATGCGAAAAATCCTACGTCTCAATTTAAACATCTCTAACTGTTTGTAGAATGCAATCGCTTCTCTTTCTTTCAATCATTTTCTATCTGTTTATTAACTACATCATCCATACAATCCCATCCAGCATTTAGTACGCATCTCGTACTCTAGGATCACTATTTATTTAGATCCATGGCGAAAATTTTTATTCATAAAATATGTAGTGCGACATTTTTGCATCTAAGCTCAAAGAATGATTTTTCCAATATCTGAAAGAGCTTGCTTAGCGTTAGTAAGCATTGGAAACCGATATATATGGCACGGGAACATCCTTCTTAATTTTATCGGAGGCAGAAAATAATCCAGAATATTATGTATTCTTCTTATGTAATGACCTCCTACTGGGTCTTATTAGTATCAGAATCAGATATTTGGGATGTATGCATCCTACTTTAGACCTAATATCAAGAAATCATATAAATTTGTCGGAAAAGACTTTTTACTGAATCTTATAGATACAACAGTTTACAACCAAATGAACAAAATAGAATCGAACTTTGTTTGAATAACTTTGTCTAATCCATATTATGAATTGAAGGAGACGAACAGCCCTAACTTCATATTTTAAATGAGTACTGGAGGTAATTCTTGAGCAGGAGTTTCACGCTGTTGTAGTGAGACTTTAAAATAGACGACTCGGATCCAACTCCTTCGCCATCACCTTGAAGACTTTCTCAGATCATTTTTATGTTATGCCAAAATTTCAAACGTTAAAACTACAATGAAGAGCGTTGATGTCTTAAATGGATTTGAACGAGGAGAAGGAATCCTGCAGAATAGTGAATACTGCAGAAAGAGGATTCTTGCTAAAATAGGTGTCTGAGAAACGGTAACTGAACAATCAGTTGTTTTTTTTTTTTGTTTAAGGTGCTCTAATGTTTGTAATATGTTTAGTTAAGATTAGATTGGTTTTTGGAACAAGAACTAGGTGTTGTTTGCTTAAAATCTACATTGTAAAGTGGTTTATGGTTTAGGTTTTTGAAGGAACAAGTGTTGTTGAAAATAGTCTTCGAAGCGACCAGCAAAAACCGCATCTAATGATAACATACCTACTCTTAGATGCTTTTATAACTTTTATACAAACAGGGCCGGATAAAGGGCGATTGGGCGCAATCGGGAACCTCATTCGATCCGCCTGTATACAAAAAGACAAAAATATGATTTAAAGGATGTACAACGCTCTTTATATTGTCACATTTGTTTGTTGATATTCTTATTTGGATTAATTAATTCGTTCACATGCCTATTGACAACTGAGTAAAAACTTTCAGTGAACCAGATTAAATATTATCAAACGAACAACGGGAAATAAAAGGAAATGTTGAATACTTGAATGATAATATTGGATTTTCCCGATGCTCTTAAAACTTAATTGGCTTTATGCAACTTTTAAAATCACAAGATAAATTTCTTTAAAATATAAATTTTTATTATGTACTGATAAAGTATGATATGGCAGAATACCGTCGACCAATAGCGAAAATTTCGCCATCTTTTTGCATCATTGCATATATAAGTACGGCGTGAAACTAACCACGCACTCAGTTAATTCCCTCTTCTGTTCGAGACAAGAACAAACCCATTTCTCAATTCTCATCAGGGAAATCCCATTTCAAACAACTATAATCAGTTGACTGTGATATTTTAAGTGAAAACTACTTTTGTGAACTCGGTAAGTAACGAAATTCAATTTTCAAAATACTTTTTATCTAATTAACGATAAATAAATGAAAAATAATGAGAGGAACAAGTGGATGAAGATGTAATTTTGAGTAAATCGAGTTTTTTCTTTTGGAAACTTGAGTTATACTAAACATAAATATTTTTATAGCTAAAATTTGTATTTTTGTGAAACTTTAGATGATATGTACATTTTTTCAGAATCAAAACCACCCACAATAAATAAGATTTATTTGAGAAACATTTTTAGGTATAGCAGATAGAAAAAAACTTAAATAAAAAGTATTAAGAATATTTTTTCATCAGGTACAGTCCCATACATATTTCTCTTCCAATCTAATACCGATGTTTCATTTCAATTTTAGAAGTTGTTAACTTTTCTAATACCTAAAACTACTATTTTATAATATAACTCTGTATAAATGCAATCTAATCTATTTTATATTATCCTAAAATATTACTAGTTCACTCAAATCTAGTTTCTAGTACTCTAATCTTTCTAAAATTTCCAATAAACTATTTTTTTTTTCTGAAATTATGGTATAACTAGTCTCGTATTTACGTATTACACGTTCAATTCTGGAAAATCTTCGTCAAAATTTAACTATTCGAGCATTTTCAGATGCATTTACACAGTCCTTTATTTAGATTATAGTTGTACTGACGAGAACTAAGAACACCAAAACCTGTATATAACTTATCCTGCCCTCCTTTAACCCCAAACCAAATGTGACATTTTTCGCACTTTCCTTGTGAAAATGTAATTAAATATCAGTCGTGTTAATTAGTTTGGAAAGAGACAGCAAGTCTGAAAAAATCGAGTATCTGACTTTTCCGCATATAAAGATTTTATGGCCCCCACGTCAACCTTGACTTCTAAGTTAGCGATTAGATAACGTATCCTGTAGATATCTTTAGAGATATGTTTGGTTACATTTTACTTAAATATGGTCATTTTCTTTTACAAATATAGATCATTTGATTGATATTTCGTATTATTGGGTCAGGGGTTATCTTTTATTTCAACGTAAACTTATGAGAAAAGATTAAAAATAATTTATTGGAATGTAAATATAATCAGAGTTCAATGTTATGAAATTATTAAAAGTTTTTCGAAAACATATTTTAACAACTTTTTAATTCATCTCGAAAAATAATCTTGCCTTTACGAGGTTTGATCAAAAAAATACGGTGGACCAATTATTATAGCAACAATCACATATATTTCAAATAGTTTTAAATTGACAGTGCTGCCAACTTGAAAATCTTTTAAAAATGCTTTCAGTTATTGATTCAATTTTAATATTATCTTATAATAAATTTTGATTCCATTAAAATGCATTTATACACACCTCGTATTACGAAACACTAAATTCTGCTAACCATTTTTAAATTGGTTTTTTTCTTTCCTTTTTCTCCTTCAAAGTATATGTTTAATGGTACTAAATACTAATATAATCATTAATATTAAAAATACTTTATTAAGAAAGAAGTAGTGTTAAATTTGGCAACGTAGCAGATAATTTAAATCATTTTTCTATAATTTATTGATAACGTGACAACTGGTTTTTTGTATCATTCATAAGATACTAATAACCTTAAAAATATATATATTTAATAATGATTGCATGTCCTCGTTACAAAGAAAAATTTTATTGAATAATAATTATTGTCAATGTTTACTTTCATTACAGTTATATAGTTCACAATTCAACCAATTACAAACATATACTTGAAATTTGTAATTCCCGCAAATACTAATTTAACCTATAAGCACGGTCTTACATACAGGGTTTGAAACCGAGAACAATTTCTACAGAGCAGCGTGGTTTTCATGTTGTCAAGGTTGATTGTTTGAAATAGTCATGACGCGGCGCTGCTATCTAGAGATGGATACTTACATCATAACCTACTTTTACGTATTAACTACTTTTATTCATAACAATTACTTATAGAAATAATATCAATTATTATTATTATTATTATTATTATTATTAGGTTAACACAATTTGACACCGTTGAGCTACATTGCACATGCGCTTAATTTGTATGTAAGACCATGCCTATAAGTAACTGCCATCTTTATTGATGATAGAATAAATTTCAGCGTTGCCAAATTTCATTTTCTAAAAGTTAGTTATAACAGAATTAAATAGTTATTGAGTCCAAAGAATAATAAAACTACTAAAAAATGTCTTTCAACATACTAAGAAATTTTTTGTAAAATAATCGTTATTTCAACATCTATACAACATTATAATACATTTAATCGGTTATGAATATTTCAAAATCTCCAAACTTCTCAAACAATTGATTCACATTACAAACATTATTGTCACATTATATAAAAAAGAGTTTATCGAAAAATCGTTGTTTTTTTATATTTATCGGAGTGTGGATAATATTTACTTAGACTTAGAATTTTAATTGGTAATTGGGAAAATCATTAGGTATTTACATAATGTAATTGTACAATTTATCATATTTATTGTGAATAAAAGGTCTCTATGATTAAATTTAAACTTTGACCCAAGCCTATCAGTTAGTATTTAATGATCTATTTAATTCCTTTATAATTTTAACATATCGGTTCATTTCTATAAGTGCATAAGCATTTAATGAAAAAAATAAACGCTCCGCTACTGTTATTTGCTGGAGGTAAAGATTTCAGTTATCGAACTTAAATAATACGATTTTAATAATAAAAACCACTGTAACTAACTACTTCCCTCATATTTATTGTTATAATTTATTCTGTTATTCTAATTACATCGCCATTATATACAGAGCAGCTACTATTCTATTTATTTTAGTTTGTTTCGTCGACGGGACGCCAGGCTAAATCCAATTGAAGAAGTGGAATTTGTCACGTGACTAATACCGAAGTTATAAGTAGCGCCGAGATCACATCGACGTTCTCTTTTCCACAGTATCTAATTCGGAAGTAAATTCGTAGATTCTAATAATCAAGGTTCAGAATGCCAGAAACAAATTTGTCCAATGGATACACAAACGGCAATTCGGGATATGAAATGGTGGACGGAACAGAATTTTTATTCACATCTGAATCTGTAGGCGAGGGTCATCCAGGTTAGTACGTTTTATTTTTTTAGAAAATGGCAGAATAATCCAATACATTATGCCGCCTCATGGCTTGACTCTACATTATAACCTTTTAAAATAGTGTTGTTCATATTTTGTTATCAATACGTGTTATTTGACGGTATTTTTTAAACGGTTGTGATTCAAAATATTTTGTTTTTTTTTAACCTACAGCAACTGTTTGTTTACAAAACAGTAAATTTTAAAAGACTCGGTAATTAGGTTAATAGTAATCGAAAAGTTATTTTTATGTTAATCTACATTGTTGTAAATTGTTTTATACAATGTGGAATCAATTTAAAACCGGTTCATATTTGTGATAAATTGAAAACTGATAAATGAGGAAATTTGTGGATATAATTACTGCTTTAATCATTTTTTAAATATCTACGCAAATACAAGTTAAATTCCAGCTTCTTTCAACTTTTAATTTTATATTGAAAGTTGTAATTTTGCAATAATGTATTTTTAAAATTGTACTTGAAAAAATTTAGTTTTATATTTTTTGAAATGATTACAAAATTGTGTTTTCTTCATAGAATAAAAACAAATTAGAGATGTAAAATTCGGGGCAATAAATTGTCATTAAAGAGAATATTCAAGAATATTTTTCCACACATTATTCATAATACTAATATCTCTTTAAATCTTTTATGTATGAATTACT
Source organism: Diorhabda sublineata (assembly GCF_026230105.1). Taxonomy (NCBI): domain Eukaryota; kingdom Metazoa; phylum Arthropoda; class Insecta; order Coleoptera; family Chrysomelidae; genus Diorhabda; species Diorhabda sublineata. The sequence continues at coordinate 33,326,520 of NC_079479.1, forward strand.
ATATATAAAATAAATTAGTATATATAAGGAATAAAAGGAATTTATCTGAAAAATAATCTGAGAAATAATCATGTTTTAAACACTTTTATACATGAAATAATATAATTAATTACGAATTATTTATATAATTAATTGAAATTATCTTAATCATACAACAGAAGAGCAAATAAGAGGTTCAGAATTTATTCACCAACTAGCAGAAGTTGTTGAAAGTGTTTCAGAAGAGAAAATTATATTAGAAGTATCCTAATATCGAGCACAAGGTTTTTGTTGGCAAATATTTGTTAGTAAAACATTTGAAAATACAAATTCTACCACATGGTGGAAAGAGACATAACAAAAATCGGATTAATATTATTAACTGTGCGTTACAACTGAACCAAGTACTTTGAATTGATACATACTGCAAAAGGAAGAAATGGAAAACTATCTTTTGTAGCCCATAACATCAAATTTTTAAAACACGAAAGCGGAACCAGCAATGCTGAAACTCAAAAAAATATAAGTGACACAGAAGACTTGAGCAGAATTACTAAGTGATGCAGAGTCAGCCAACATAGAAATGAAAGAAAATATTTATGATAATGAAAGGTCATTTTCAGAACATGAAAATGATTTTTTTTTAAATTTGTTGCAAGGCTTGAATTTATTTTCCATTATTTGTCTTATGTAAAATAAAACTTGAATTGAAAGCTTGTAGTATTTGAGGGTTTCAAATGTTTTTATTTGAGAGTAAATAAAACAAATTTCAGTTTCTAGATAATATTCTTGCTTCACTCTCTAAAACATATAATTCAAAATTGAAAAATCTCTTTTTTTGTTCATGTATGTTTTAGCTTCTGTTATCTCAAAATATTTTTCAGATGAGTAAATTCAAAGATGTAAAAAATTAATTTGTTAAATATGTTGTAGATAAAATGTGTGATCAAATCAGTGATGCTATATTAGACGCACATCTTGAACAAGATCCCAACGCAAAAGTTGCTTGTGGTAAGTAGTTGAAATATTTCCTTTCTATAAACAAAAACATTAAAAATAATAAACTATAAATCCTGAATATCAAATTAGTGTTAAAGCTCTTCATTTGTAATGGTAAGTTTCAGGTGTTCAAGGATTTGAACAAATCTACAGAATTATTAATCCTGTATTATATAATCGGTGAAATACAAAACTATTATTTTTCTTGCAGAAACTGTTACAAAAACAGGAATGATCCTTGTTTGTGGAGAAATCACATCAAAGGCTGTTGTAGATTACCAAAAAGTAGTCAGAGAAACCGTCAAACACATTGGTTATGATGACTCTTCAAAAGGTGAGTATTTCACAATTTAATTTTATGTCAATGTAGTTGCACACTATTGCTATTTATTCTTTAACACTTTCTTTTTGTTTTGCTTATATTACTTCTGCACAGTAATTTTGTCCTTCATTAATTTCTCTTGAATTACAGTATAATGTTTTTTTAATAGATGTGATTATTACAATATTTAATCCACATATAACTAATATTAATTTCCTTTTTGTCCTTATATAAATATATATTTGGATATTTGGAACATTGTTTCTTAAACATACTCATACTTCAATAATTTTCATCTGTGTTGCTCATTATTCCAAAGTTGATTATTTTGAACTATATACAAGATGTCCATCAAATACATTCCCAAAGTACTGTGCTAGATTCTTCATAACCTTTTGTATTGGTAGTTCTTTCGATCTTTGTTTTGTTATATTGGGTATTTCTTTCCTTTCTATCATTGAATGAGTACTATGATCACGATTGATATAATCAGTTATTTATGTGTTTGGAACTTTATGTTTCAAATGTATACCAAATTCATTATGATACTCCATGACCTTCTAGTTGATACGAATGTTTCATCAGGATATTCCTGTCCTTATACAAGTGTCATTACATATCCAACACTTGTCTTTGCTCTCTTTCTTAATTTCGAAATATTCTTTCTTTTATAGCATTTTTACATTTGTTATTCTATATTTATTAATTGTTGCACTTTTTGAAAAATTGATATTAGTACAAATCGTGTATTTTATTTTTTTAATTAATCCTAAGCCAGCTTATATGTTTGATTGGAGGTCATGTATTCGATTTTTGTAGCTATTGTATTGTAATAATCGTATTCTGAATTTTAGCATAAATGTTGCATTTACTTTAGCGAAAAGATTTCATCAGTATATTTTAAATCCTGTGTGTAAAGTAAATACATGTCAAAGCAATATATATATATATATATATATATATATATATATATATATATATATATATATATATATATATGAAATGAAAGATACTGATTTTATGTTTGAATATATATGTTGAATCCAAAGTAAAGAACTAGTAGATATACTAAAAAGTAATTAGGGAGATTAGTCGACCTTGGCAACTGTATGGCATTTATAAAGAAATTCTGTATCAAAATTTAAATCATATGCTAAACATTTTGTTGAATTTTTTAGAATGAAAATTTGTTTAAACTAGATACAAATCAACTGAACATGTTACACATTATGAATGTATAATTAAAACGATTATAGATTCATCATATTTAAAAGTGAAAATAGTTAACATGTTTGAAAAGTAGTGCATTGTGGAACTTTTTTTTTAATGAAAAATTTGAAATAAATAGAATTGATGACATATAACCTCCAAAAATTTGCAAAGAATTATTGAATGGAATAAAATGAACAAAAATTTTGGAAAATTAACCATATCCAATTCTGAAGAACAAAACGGTTCAGCTTAATAGTTTATCTGCTTCAAAGATTTCAAATTTGACATAGAATATAATTATTATATTCTTTAAATAAATTTACCTCCATTCAAACAAATTTCCAACCAATTGAATGTACACAGTTTATCATTAAGTATTTGGGGAACTACTGTTATTTGTAAAATGGTAATTAATCTGTTTAATGTTTCTCGGAAGTCGAAGCAATCCTATAGTATAAAGTCAATGGATTTAACCTCTGGTAAAAACATTTTCTACTGAGAGGGATTCCCGTAACTTGAATTAGCACAAGTGTATAATAATAAAACATTTCCTGTTCATTTAATTTTTCCCCTAAATGACCAATAATGAATGATACAGACAATGCATGCATATGTATTTGAGAAAAACTATTAATGCAGTTTATATATATTAAACTTGAGATATTGAATTAAAATATAGTGATGTCAATCAAACTTTTTGTTTGTAACTACTGTCTAGTCTTAACATCATTAGAGCAGTCCTCGTTCGGGTTTGAGACCCCAATTGAATACAACGCTAAAGGGCATCGCAAACACCATGTGGCGCCATCCTCACTTCCAACTGTGAACCACTGGTCAAGTAGAAATCTAGCGTAATCGCCGTTAAATAGATTCCGATAATAAATGAGGTGTGAAAAATGTATAAATATAGAAATCTTTTATTTTGATACATTTTAGAGTAGAAATCTTTTATTTTAATACATTTTAGAGTAGAGATTATTCTTCTTTTTCGTGATTTAAAAACAAAGTAACAGTAAAGTTTTTCGTAAAACAAGTGTCACCTACTCCTTGTTGGTATGAAACATAAACTCAGTATCTTTATCATTTTATTTTAATTCCAAACAAAATAAAAGTGGGTAACAAATAAATTTTCGATGTTCGAAGAGGGGGTTATATCATATTTTCAAAATTTTTGAATCGTATAGGCTTCGACTGGCGCACTTTGAACCTGTTAGTAGCAATAGAACAACAATCGCCAAATATAGCAGAAGGAGTACATGTAAATAGAGAAGAACAGGAGATTGGGGCAGGGGATCAGGTATATCTAAAATTTTGTTTACAAATAAGGATAAAATCAGCTTGAGTACCACTCAAGTTTTATATAAATGTATAAAACTATGGTGTTACAAGGGGATCTTAACGCTTTTTAATCACGCTTTGCTTCTGCTTTAATTTTACACTTTCTAAAGCTTTGCTTAGTTTTAATATTTTATAACACTAATATTTAAATTTATTGTATGGTTTACCGAAATATGTATAAGGAAATGGAATAGAATGTAGAATAACCTCAAATTTATATGTAAAAAATTAAAAGGTACCAATGAAAATCCACAAATTGATTTATTTTCATAAGTATTACCTTAGTGGATACTAATCAGTTGATATGTTTCAAACTATCGTTTCTTATTTTGTTTAAAAAGCTTATTAACAATAACTTTAGTCGCATATTCATATTAACGAAATGCATATTACATTATTTTTATAATAAAAACTTTTGAATTGCAGAATTTCATCTCGGTCTACACTTTATAACTGTTAATATGCAGTTCGTTGTTGTTTGGAGTTAGAATATAATAGTGTGACTAAAATTAAAATCAAGGATAAAATACTCATTTTAAAATACAAAATATCATATATACATAATAATCATTGATTCATTGATTGAAAATTGATGATCAAAGTGTACTAATTCTAATATATTTCCAAACTTATTAATTCTGAATTCGATAGTTTTAATGGAGAAATAACAGAATTTAAAACACTACAATTTATACGTGGATATTCAAAAGCTTTGAAATATATTAGGATTAGTACACTTTGGTGTTTAATTTTGTCACAATCCCACTAAGAAAATTGTCATGAACTAGTTCCCATTCACATAATAATGAGTGGGGTCATGAGTGTGCTTTGGTTTCATAAATTTACCATCATAATGTACCAAGTCGAATTATCGATATATGATTGAATTAAATATTGTCTGTTGACATTTTGACATAATTACCTACTGATAATTGACATATCTGTATAATTTAGTATTTTACAAAAATTTTTACAGCTTCAGGCACATATCTAATCATTTTTGAGCCAGCTTTTTATTTTCTATTTGCTACTTTTTCCAAAAAAAATTAGAATCACTTCTAGTGTAGCTTTTGGGCATGATTTCATGGCTCTAGTTGTACATAAACAAACCAGTCTTTGTACCCCAAATCACTGCCCCATATGTGATGATTGGTCTCACAGTTGCCGTGCACATCCACAGTAGAATATTTGGGTTACAACCCCAATTCCTCCCTGCGAATTATCTGCATACCATCGGGGTTTTTGTGATCTCTTTTTCATGTTTGTTTACTATCTAAATTTTTCCATTCGATTACTTACCCGTCTAACTTGATGGACTTAGGTTGAGTTGTTTCTTCCTAGTGAAGCAAATTAGTTTATGATCGACATCACATTTTTTGTGTAGTTAAAAATTTTCTAATTCCATTTTATACAATATTCGTAATTAAAAATTAAAAGTAAACAACACGCTGTGTCATATAATTATGTTATTTTCATCATCAACAAGAGACAAAACAAATTTAATTGAGACTGTTTATCGTAAACTTTCTTCTTTATCGAATATTCTTGATGAACTTTATACAATAAACATAAATGCAATTGTACATCGTAATTAGATGTATATAAACTTATGTTTTCCAAAATAAATCATAGTTTTCTTAAAAGATTTCAAATTGATTTCATCTACGTTTTCTTGGAAAAAAATACTATCCTTTGACAGGACTATTTCTAAAAGGATGTGAGGAACATCACCTAGTATTTCTACGTAAAATAATGACCTAAACTTTTGTATAAAATAAACTTGAAACAAAAAAATGCGAACGATTGGCCTTGCTATTTATTTCTGGTCGTCGCAAATTCCAGACGTACCGGAAATTGTAAACTTTTAAAAACGAATGGTAAATCCTTTGGAATCATCGGTATACGTGGGATTTAGACATCCTCTCCTTTGTATTTTCCTTTTATGATTGTTACCACGATGACGTTTTTTATCACCTTTTTCACAGTCTTGTTTTATTGCACAGTCGAGGTTGATTGTGGTGAAGTGGTAATCCAGGCAATTCCAGTGAATTTAAAAATTGATTAAGAGAAACTTGTCATCTGGAAACAGCTGTTATATTTCTGAATAATGGTCAAAAAGTGCTTAGAATCATTTTCAATCCCAGAAACTAAAGAATGTAAAACATCTGGAGGTGAAATCAATTATGGCAATTTTAGTTTGCCTCCAGCACAACATAATCCAGTAGATTCATCACTGTATTTTAACGCCTCACAATATTTACAAATTATTGTCATTTACCCAATGGCTACCGATTTGTCGGCACAATAATCTGTTGCCGGATCAAGAGCACTGCGTCTGCGAAATCGCTAAATTTCATTATGTCTTGCTCGCTGTTGTTACGTTTGATGTGCACGAACTAGTTGCGTTCTAATCCTATCTACTACATGTACACTCACTAAAGAAGGCAATTCTGATATAGCAGTACGACTATTTTCTTGATTTCTCTCTCTTTCTGGTCATCGGTGCGGTTAGCGCGTGAAGTAGCTCACAATCAACAAAGAAAATTCTCGCGCACGTAGCGATAATCGTCATTCACAGAGATAGAAGGATGCACTCTTTGTATGAGGTGTCGATTGACATATTAATTCGTTGTCAAATGTCAAATAGCATGGTTGCGCTCAGAAATTTAATTTCTGGCAAATTATCAAGGAAAAACAAAATTTTTTCATATTTATTCGCCTTGTAAACCCTCTCTATACTTCCACGTATAATTCAAGACCAAAATTAGCCAAATCGGTCCAGCCGTTTTCAAGTTTTACCGAGACTAACGAACAGCAATTCATATTTTTTTTATTCAAAATGCAAACATACAGTATTGATAAAACTTTATGAAATATACACTGGTAGATTGAAATTATTTATTTTTTCATGTCGAGTAAAATTTTTTACGATACTTAGGAATCATATAAAGCCCATGATGTTATAGTATTTGCTACTATTGACTTAAAATGATACGAAACTTTTTCTGAGGCTTGAACGGTAAACGTAGAACTACACAATAATGACACAGTGACAAACATATTTTAACAACTAGGGTTTGTAGGGTTTGATTACAAGACGTGCAACGTTTTGTTGGCATTGGATCAACAATCACCAAACATTGCTGCCGGAGTTCACATAAACAAAAACGAAGAAGAAATTGGAGCTGGCGACCAGGTGAATTTAAATAATTTTTTTTTGTAGAGATGTTAGAGCAGCCTATGGAGCAGGATATAATTAATTGTAGACAATCTTACTTTTTTTATATACCTAATGCTTTTATTTTGGCAGCTTAATGCTGATTATTTTTCGAATGCTTTTCGCTGGTACTGTTTTAATCAAAGATACTTCAAACACTTCATTTATCGTCGTCGAAAACTAGTAACTAGTTCCTCAATAAACACGGGTGTCTCGTTTATTTTACTGGTTTAATCTATATTAAGTTTTGGTTATATTCGAATTGAATTTCTTGATACAATTAACGTTTCATTTGCTTCTGTAATTGTTTCAAATTGCATGCATTTATACCCGAAATTTTGTTATAATAATTAATTTAAAACGAATTTCATCATAAACATCATTAATCTAGTAAAAATTGCATGATTTATGTTCATTGAGTCATCAATTATTGATTGTATATTTGCGAAATCGACTGTGTTTATACAAAGTCACGTCTATTTCTGATAAAGCAAATAAAATTTAAAATAATTGTAATTTCTAAATACTTGTTTATCTTGGTGACATTCAATTCAACAGCTAAAACTTTGCACCTGTCTAAAAATTTATCGGAAATATGACTAGTAACTTGTAGGTGTTACAGCTAAAACCCGTTTTCAGTTGATTCTAGTGTAAACTAGAGAAAACTAGTTTTTACAAAGCCCCAGTATAAACTGAAATAAAATTACATTTGTGCCAATCGGTACGTTCCCTTATGCCAGAGCTTTTGTGCATGGAGGAGCATTTGCTATATAATAAATATAATATATATATAATATAATAAATAAGATAATATTGAGGTGTGGAACAAAGCAGTAATAGACATGGGCATAAAACTAAACAAGAAAAAGCTAGAAGTAAAGGAATAGATACAGAAAAACTGTAACAGAACAAGAAAAAAGTAAAATTCAACCGACAGAGGTGAATTATTCTAGAAGTGTGGAAAGAGTGACACAAAAAGATAAAATAAGAAACATATTTATAAGAAAAAACCCAAATATACAACCTACATGGAAACTATATACCCTAAAAGAACTTGGAAAGCGAAAATTAAAAAACAAACACAAAAAGATTGTCAAATAAAAATATAATGTATATCTAACATTTGAAAACTGGAATTTCCAGAAAATATTCGAATAGAACAACTGCAATATTGAGTGTTTTCCTCGAAATGCTTCAAAAAAGTAAACAGATACTCTTCGCAGAGCTGCTTAAAAATGATTATTATATCATAAATTTTTCTTTTAATATTCTACTAAAATGAATTTTTGAAAAATAAAATTGTTTGTAACTAGTAAATTCTAGTATTTCTCAGTCATAACTAGTATTAGCTGGTCAAACATGTAAAAAAAACTAGTTTCATCGCCGAGGATACTAATCAAAACTAGTTTAAATGATAGAGGTTTGTGAAAATTAGTTTTCCCTAATCAAAACTAGAATTAATTGAAAACTGTTTTTATTCGTAATAATATATAAACACACTACATGTATTTATTTACTTTTTAAACAGGGTTTAATGTTTGGTTATGCCACGGATGAAACTGAAGAATGTATGCCACTTACAGTAGTTTTGGCGCACAAACTAAATCACAAAATTGCAGAATTGAGAAGATCTGGAGAATTCTCATGGGCAAGACCAGATACTAAAACTCAAGTAAGTTTTAACGCATCTATATGATCATATATTATTTTTCTATCGGGTAATGAAGCATGGTCGGCTGTTATGTAGCTGGGTCTACCTCTATTTTCATTTAGCAGACCTGTTTTTATACACTTTCATTACTAGCTCCCTTCCATCTCCTTATGTATGATGAAACTTTGTACTATATTTTGAACATTGATGATACTACCTGGTGTATTTGGTTTTTCTTGAAAATCAATTTTATTTTCCACAAACTGTTTCTTGCTTTTATGCATGGAATCAACCACCATATTAACATCAAATTGGACATTTTCCTTGTATATCAGTACAAAACCCAAGCCTTGAACTCCTAAATCATCAGTTCATTTTTCTAGTCAAGCAGCTATCGAATTCCCAAGTAATCAATTCAAGACTTATTTTAAAATGCCATAGAAAACTTAACGAACTAGACATGATCCATTTGATTTGATTTGTATATCAAGAAGACAAAAAAATCATTTTGAGGTTTTCATTAATTTTAGGTTACTGCTGAATATACTTTTGAACGCGGAGCTTGCATTCCACGAAGAATCCATACAGTAGTTGTTTCAATGCAGCACAGCGAAAAAATTACTTTGGAAGAATTACGTATAGCGATTAAGGAAAAAGTGATCAAAGAAGTAATACCAGCTAAATATTTGGACGAAAAAACAGTAATTCATATCAATCCATGTGGACTCTTCATCATTGGAGGACCACAGGTAACAAGATAATTTTTAAAAAAAATCTCTGTTAGGTTTGGAAAAATGATGTTACTTTTAGAGTATTTGCTATCTTGAGTAAATATGATGTCAAAACCTCACTGATTTAAATGTATATTTCATCTATTTTTCAAATTTTCATTATGGAAATTGTTTGAATAAATAAATTTTACTTCCAGGGAGATGCTGGTTTAACTGGAAGGAAGATAATTGTAGACACATACGGTGGATGGGGAGCACACGGAGGTGGTGCGTTTTCAGGAAAAGATTTTACTAAAGTTGATAGATCAGCCGCTTATGCCGCTAGATGGGTGGCTAAATCTTTAGTAAAAGCCGGACTCTGCAGAAGATGTTTGGTACAAGTATCTTACGCCATCGGTTTAGCTGAACCTCTTTCTATTACAGTATTCGACTATGGAACTTCCGAATTGACACAAAAACAGTTGTTAGACATAGTAAACAAGAACTTTGATTTGAGGCCTGGCAGAATTGTGAAGTAAGTATCGTGTGACTATTACATTATCTTCAAAGATTGAAGATGAACTCATATATTGCCTGGTCTTTCGAGCCTTGCATTCATATCAGAATATTTTTTTCTAATTTGTTTGCCTATGATGTTTTTTTTAGTATTTGCTACTCTTGAGTACACATGATGTAAACTACTAGCTGAGGCAACAAATTAAAACTAGTTTGTTATTAGATTTTTCAAAATACCAACATTTAGATCTTTATTTGTAGTTATTTACATTTTTTGTTACAGCATTTTTTTGTGAATTCCTCATAGTTTTCGAGTTATTCGAGTTTAAAATTTTTTTTAGTATCAAGTCTCAAAATTTCGAAAATCCGTGCCCGTAATTTTGCTAAAGAGTTGCTAGACTTATTCGGTATCCCAACACTTCCAAAATCTAGAAAATCAAAACCGCCCAATTTGATTTAAAGTTTTAGATAAAAATCTCCTAATTTGCCTGTACTATTATGACCATTTAGTTTTTTATTACCAACTGGTTAAAATAAAATTTGTAGTAGATGGTTACCTTATATATTTTTATTGACATTTGTGAATTGTAAACTATTTTTTACCATGTATGTATAACATATATATATGAATAATAATGTAACGAATCTTTTTTTAGGGAATTGAACTTGAGACAGCCAATTTATCAGAAAACTAGCACATACGGACACTTTGGACGAGAAGGTTTCAGCTGGGAAGTACCTAAATCATTAATTCTACAATAGTTACTTTAATTTTATTGTTAATACCCATTTAGTCCTTCCCTAGTAAGTAGATGTTTAAGAATAGGAGAAAAATTCTGTGATCGGCGCTCTGAACCTTGAGATGAACGCGACATTTTGCTTCCTTGAAAAGTAAAATCGTTTTCGGAGACGAAACGTCGCGTATTTGCAAGTAAGTTTGGTAAAAATTCGCCCCAAGTTTTCCGATACAACCCACAGTGGTACTAAATGTTAGTGTCGCTGCAATTTAGTGTGAGTCAAAACGTTCGATTTCAAGTTAGGTATTTTACTCGCACATTGTGTTGTGTTTAAGAGAATAAATAAAAATTTGGAAAAGAGCATTTCTATAAACACTCCGGGATGTATCAGGAACGAGGAGGGATAACAAAAAATCAGACAAACTGTTGAATTTGGCGTTTTATAACTAAAAGAGATAAAATATAATCTATAAGTTTTATTATTTAATATATATACGAATATATTATTTTGGTGGATTATTTAATTGTATTTTATTTTTTGAAAAAGAGAAAAACATTTCACATAATAATATGTATTTTTTAATATATTTGTTATATCCAGTGTAGGTCAATAAATCCATGTAATTTTTTATAGTGTATTAATATTTTTATTGACATAATATATAAAATAGGCTCTTTGTCCAAAATAAACAATAAAGTAGATATTACAACAAATGTAGTTTGCATTATTTTTTTCTATAACCAGTATATTTTCATTCCTTACATAAATACTCATAAATAATTGAAAATCCACCTATAACTTTTACCTGCAACTCTCCACATTATTTTTACTTCTTACGATTAGACCTTTTTATATGTGTTATCTTTATGAAAAATCAGATTAAAATGAAAGGTAAACATTTTGTTTCGACTTATTTATTTGTAAGATTTCTATTCGTTGGGTTAATTAATAAACACTGTCTCTTACGTTCCTATTTTATTTAAATATTATACACTACACTTACCTAACTTATAATAATCCATTTATCACTATCACTCAACTAACTTAATTTATTTAAATTCTTCAATTACTTTGCTAATTCGTTCTGCAGACACGCAGAACTTCAATTTATCGGGACTAATTTCTTTGGAGGTGTAAACCTGTGGAATCAGCTACCAAGGCACGTATTTCACGAACTTCAAAGATTCAACGAAATTCAAGATCAATTTCTACAGATATCCCTATACGGTAGGCACTACTCAAATGTAATGGGGTTTACCCTCTTGGAATTGCTTTCTACATAAAATTTTACACAAAAATATCTAATCCAAAGTTTTTTTTTCTGCCAAAAAAATATACAGAACCTATTGATTACTATCCGCATAGATGTTATGTTACATCATGACACACTTTACGTTATTTACTTTTTAAAGAGTTTGGTTAATTACCAAAAAAATCCAGTTGTAACTAGTTTTGAATTTGACAGACAACTATTTGACATTTAAAATGGATCCCAACAAAAAATTATCTTTACTGGACCCCAGATTAAAATCCAAACTGTATACTACTTGGTAAATACAATATATTCATAAACTGTTTTAGGATTATTTGATATTTTGATAAATTTTACTTTAATGTAAACCAGTTAAGCACTCCACTAAAAAATTACAAATTAATAATAAAAAATAACAACTTACAATTACAAGATAACCTTTTAAAGCTTTCGCTTTATTTTTTCTATCTTACCATTCCTTAATATTTATAACAACGCTCAAAACGCCTCTTATGAAACTTATGAATATTTCATCTGAATGAAAGGGAAGAATTGTTTTTTTATATTAATTATTTTAGGAATCAAAATGTTTTGAAATTCAAAGCGCATCAAAATATATTCACACATCCTAAGGTACATTATAATGAGAATAATTATCTTATAGAAGTGAGAAATGAATTATATGATTTAGGAAGAATAAAATTGAAGGTAAGTATCAAATAAATGTTGAGTCCTAACCACTTACAAAATGGCTGCAAAATCCAGCTCGTTTATCTACTCGGTAACATGGATAACGAAGAAGAGGATGACACTGCAGACCACGTCGTCTGTGAACGGGGGCTTCTGCCATGTTAGTTGTTCTTTTTCTTTTCAATTCAAATTTTCTCTTATAATGATATTCCTTATTTTGTCGTGTCTTGTTTAAGTTGTCTATTTTTTGTTAGAAATCTTATTTCTGTATTCTGTGTTAGGGTTTTTTTGTTTCTGCGTAAGTATACATGTTTCTGTTCCAAATGTCTATATGGGTATGGCTATTTTCTTCATTTGTTGTGGTATTTGATTTTTCGTTAGAAACTGTGTCTTAAATGCGTGACAATGTCTGGTCCTTCTAGCCGGATTTGGCTCAGTGTGAGGCTCGAGAACCAGAAAGTATATAAATGACAACAAAACTTCCAGAAATTTGAGCTTCGTTATATTCTTAGAGTTTATCTCTATTCACAACACATTTTCCATTGTATCCTATTTCTGGCAGGTTATAACTTTTCTGTTATATTTGTAGGAAAGACGAGAACGCCTTTTTAAAAAATTTTTAGAGGATTTTCGACAAGAAGAAAGTGAATTAAGAAGTGTAGATCTGGCATATATAAATACACAAATATAAATTTCAATAATGTTTATTTAAATTGCATCTACATATATTTCAACAGGAAATTAAAAGCACCATCCATTACTGATTTCTTTGCATTCAAAAATTGACGATAAAAATAACAAAGGACCTAGAAATCCATCATTTAGTAACACGAAAATTATAGAATCATCAACAAAGAATTTGAAAAGACATACCTTATAAAAATATCATTTTTATATGTTTGAATAAAGTAAAATATTCATAATTGTACTTCGCCAATTATATACAGTGAAAAAAAACTGTTATTTGATAACATTACAATAAAATGTGGAATATAAAAAAATAATCAAACTGTTATTTATGCATAATTTCATAAAAAACAGTTCCCTCAATGAATTTACCTACACTGCTTAATAATTTCACAGACTATTCTTACTACGCTACAGAAAATGTTTTATCAAAAAAAAATTTTTTCCAAAAATTATATCGATGTATAAGGGTATGGACAAATATACCACCTATAAAATTACAAAATAATATAACAATAAAATATATATACTAGTAGTACAGAGTGTCAATTAAATATTCTCTTGTATTAAAAGCTTCAACTTACAATTTCGTTCTATAATAATTAACAATCTAATAATGTTAAAAAAAATTAAACACCCCGCACTGCAGAACTCTTAAAGCAGATTGTCCCTGGTAAGAAACGACAGACGATATCAAAACGTTGATTAGACTAATTTTTGAAAATTTTTGTTGTGGATGACATTATTAATGTAGGAAAAGTTAGATCTTCAATTTACCGAAATATTTTAGAGATGAAAAGATTTTTTGTATATAATTAATATTGTAGGAAGACACCCGAAAGCTTATAAACAGAATTGTTGAGGTATTCTGTGTCAATTGACTAAATTAAGTTTAGACAATCAATGTATGTTCCAATGTAGAAAAGCCATTTTTCAAACAAATTAAACTTATGGCACTTTTCTATTAAATTAGCCCGGGATAACAAAAACAATTTTTACAAACTTGAACTCAGGAAAATCGATTCTTCATCAAAATGAACTTATATGATCCTATTTTTGTTCAAATTGAACGTATGGTACATCTTGTGCTAAATTATACCCAGAAAAACCAAAATTTAGCTGAGGAAAACCAATTTTTGATCGAAATAAACATAAATATTCTTGGTTTTGACCAAATTAAAGCCAGCACACAAACTCAGGAAACCAAATTTTTGAATAAAATAAATTTAGAAAGTCCCATTTTTGGTCAAATTAAACCCTTAGTATTTTTTTTACTTAATTACATCCAAAAAACAAATTTTGACAAAATTTAACTTAGGAAAACCATTTTTAATGAAAATAAACTAAAAAAATACTATTTTTGATTAAATTAAACTTTTAAATCAAATTTTGAATAAGTTCAATTATATTAAATAAGGAACTGTTAATTACTATCCAAATTAGTGAAAATTTTTCAAATATAAAACCACATTTTGAAAATTCGTGGAAATACTTGATTTTTTTTCGGTGACTGTTATATTGTTTTGGTTGCAACGTGTAATTATTTTCATTTTAGTTGTATATATTTTCAACGATTCTGATTTTTCTACTTTTACAGTTTCCAATTTTGTTCATGATATATTAAATTTTATAAGTACAAGACATTGAATCGAGTGTCTGAAGACATGTGAAGAATGGTTTTTTAGCCCCACAACGGCACTGCTATTTTTTGTCATAGATAGCAAACTTCGATTAAAAAAATATACTGTATATCTTTTAAATATACTTTATATTTTTTCTAGACCACACCATGAATTACAACTACAACAAGTTATATTAATTGGATTTTAAGTACTAAAAAACGTTTAAGTAAAAATTATTGCTCGTTTAAATGATTTTTCCCAAGTAGAAACCTACCAGGTCTTGATTGTTAATTTAAATCTTCTGTGTAACATAGTTTTATATAATCTACATATTAAAATTCAAATCAAACTTACGCTTATGGGGTTTAAGTACATATTGAAATTCTTAAAACTTTTATACAACGAACAATTTTTTTAGTAATATTAGTTCCTTAAACAATAAGTTCAGAAAAAATCAAATTAAGTAAATTTAGTGTTAGATACACTGCCCTAACGAAAACTTATTAAACAAAAAAATTGTGTTAAATTAACTAACAATAGAAAACAAGAAACTCAGAACATAAGACAAAATACGAAGGATCAGCATATGCAAAAATAGAGATCAGAGACACGGAATAAAAAAACTGTTGAAAGTTCCTGTACTTCTTGTACCCATTACGTCCATTTCTCTTAATTCACCGTTAGTTGTTAAAAAACATCAAAGCCCATAATTAGAAATCAACAACAACGAAAACGTTACTAAGAGAATTAACAGAGGGTATGCAAAGTCACCAAAGCAATGCAGTTGCATGAATTAACAAATTAACTTGTATGTGTTAATTAATTTGTTTTTATATCTGTATAATGTTATGATTAAATTTAATTTTCTGAACTTACCGTTATAAATCAAGACAGCTAAATATTGGTTAAAGGAAATTTAAAAAACAGTAAGTACCACTAAATAAGTTGCCAGTAGATACATCTATTTCAAAAAGTTGTTATTTCTATGATAAAATAATATAAAGAATAAAATTTGGCCTAAAAATATGGTATCAAAAAAAGTAGTAGCTAAAATAGCTAGTTAAAATTTTTGATGATGTTGAAGGACCAGAGAGTATAATTTTGAGTATTGCTGTATAGTAACAGTGTTTTCAATAGAAACACAAGGAATAGTGAAAAACTAAAAACAAAAAAAAACTGGTTGTAAAAAGAAAAATGAAAAAGTCGGTAAATTAAATGCCAGAAGTTCAGTCATAGCAATAGATGAAGAATAAGAAAATTTGCAGCTTAGTTTTTACAGTGTAGGTACTCTTATAATAAAATAAAGTTTTTTTGTAGAATTTGTAATGATCAAATAAAATAAATAAAAACTTTTCCAAATAAGATATATCCAGTGTCAGTTCTTCAATTTAAGATAAAAGATAAATGCCAATAGAGAATAACCATAAATAATATTTCTCCATTAACATTGAACTTAATTAAATAGAATACAATCATTTAAGTAGCGTTTTAAAAGTGGGCCCTAAATAAATAGGACCTTGAAAATTCGTTATGAATTTTTCGGCAAAAGCATGGTGTTTTCTTCATCCTTAGCCCCCACTATTTGAATATCGTCTACAGGACTTGCTTTAACGGAACCGTTTACGTCACGGGAACCAATACGGTGCGGAGGACTATTACTGCTGAAATGTGATGGTGTCTTTGGGCTGGTCTGACTCGATAAACTGTCCGGTTTTAATTCTTGAGATTTTCTCAAAGATTTCCGTTTTGGTGTTTGACTACCTGCGCTTATTATGTCGTCATCAGCCAATGAATGCATAAGCTAAAAAAATAACGTGTTAAATCGATACAATTACCATTTTTGAAATATTTATACATCACATAATTGAGGAAAGTAAACCAGGCACATAATGTGAGAATGGATCTATATCAAAAAAAGTACTTTTTGCCAACGACTTAGTAATAACGAAAGAGGACTACAGAAAAATATACACTTGGTACAGAAAAGAAGTTGAATGAAAATAAATATGATATCAAAAAAGTGACATATTTCAAATAGATTGTGGCAGTAATAGATATTAATGGAAACTAAGAACAGAAAAACATCAAGTCAAAGGTTTGTTACATCTCCTTTGCTTCAACAAGATTTTGTGTTACTACATTAACAAAAAATAAGTAATAACTTAATAAGGAAGTACGTTTAGTCACCCCAACTGTACTTCTTTTAACCCCTGAACACATCTATTTAGTTTTCATAAGATAAGTTTTGCCAACTTGATGTAAATATTAGAAAAACAAAAATTTATGGAACTTATACCTTATTCATTTGAAATATTACGTTCATCATAATCATTTCTCATCTGATAAAAAAATTCTGTTGCTGTCATCACAAGCTTCGAAAGTCAAAATAAAATCTTCGTCTAAACTGGGATTATGAAGGATCTAAAAAGGAAGAGATAACGGGATTTTTGGGTTGTAGAGGAAAGTTTTACCGTTGTTAAATAAATACCTTATCAACTTCTTCATCGAAATGTTGGTCCACGCCAGTATCGTCTTTTTTGGATCGTTCCATCAAAGTAGCTCTCTTTGCCGCCAGATAAAGGCTTCTCTTTATCTTCAAATAAAGCACCTCGGTGCTAGCACGAACTGTATAATCGGGAACGAAAGTGTGACGCAATAATGAATCGATGTTTAATGATTCCAAGCTACCCATTGCTGATGTTGTGACTGAAGGTGATTCTGTAAGATGAAAATTTATCAACTAAAATTGAAATTTAGCAATCTGTGTAGTTGATATTTAATCATATGGTTTTTAATTTTTCTTATACAATGTATAATAAAATATAACTTACCAATTCCAACGGTTTGAACCAAGGCTTGAGTTCCGAAATATGTGAATGGTCCTCCTTCGAATATAAGGTTTTCTTTGCCAACAGTTACCTCTACACGACCTTCAAGAATTAACACAAAGAAGTCAACCGATTTACCTTGGTTGTATATTACATTTGCCGGATCCGTACGCCATTCTTTATTCTTCTTTATATGTACGGCAATATCTTGTTTCAATAAACGGCGTAATATTGTCTCGGATATAACATTAGGGTGGAAGGATTCAACACCTAAAATAAAATTTGTATTAGGAATAAAAAATGCGGCATATTTATTTTATTTTACGTTATTGTTAAAGATGTAACTGTTATTTGTCAAGATTGTTGGATGATATTAATAGGAAATTATATTAAAGCTGATTCACCAGCAAAAAATCCGAAACTAAGAAAAAAATGTTACCATGTTACATATCAAACTTGTTAGATGAAAAATAATTGTTTTACGGACTAAGAACTTGCAATTGAAGTAGATTGTGTTTAAATGAACATTAGAGGGATAAGAAAATAAGCTTCGGATGCCTCCAAGGGAATTTAACTACATTTAGTTTTTGTTACTAACACAAAAATACCAACGATTAGATTAGAATATTTTTAATGGAACCCAGATATAGCTAATGGAATTTTCACTAAGAATCAAAATGAACCTTCAATACTGTTAACTAATAATTTATGATTAAGTAAAAGTTATAAATATGCGTTAATAAAATTTCTTCTTACTTGTGCTCAGATACTGGAAAGCAGCGAGAGTCAATTGAGGACTGATTCTTATTTTGTTAAGTTCGCCACGTTTTTCAGCGAATACAGTGAAGTCTTGTCTTCTTTCCGCATTTCTTTTTCTCTTTGAACGATTGTCGGCTGAAAAATAATGAGAGGTATAAAAATAAATTCATTTTAGATAAAATTAAATACAATTTACTATTATACCTACATAAGAAATTGAAAAACTAATTGTGACATACCAAATTCAGTTTAGGAAATTTTTGAATATCTAATATTACTTACTAAACACATCAGTCTCATCCATAATTTCCGCCTGGATCAATTCTTCGATTACATCTTCCAAAGTTATTAAACCAATAGTTTCATAGAAGGGATCACCTTCTCCTTCATTGTTCACTCTATGTACAAATGCCATGTGACCTTTGTTACCTAAAAATAAAATAAAAAATTCCTAGCTTTAGTGCTGCTGAATGATATTCATATTCAAATCACTGTTAACTACCACTGCACCAAGTCTCACAAACATCACTATCAGGTTCTTCAAGCAGGATATGAATCTATCGAAAACTCTAAGTTTGTAGTAAGTTATAGTAGATTTTGGCTTCATGAAAATTATACTTCTAGCAATTTATTTAAAACAGAATCTATCTCAAAGAGAGTTTTAGAATAGGTACAAGAAATTGAAATTAAAAAAAAATTAACAAGAATAACCAATTGCAATTGAAACTGTAGTTATGATTATAATACAAATGAAAGTTAAACAAGAACTTTATTTTAAAAATAGTTTATAATATGGTTAAAACTATCTGTATTTGTCACCTTTTAAATGAAGTAACCTCTAATTGGTACAAATATTTCAAATTTTCTATCTATCAGAACTGCTTTTAAGTTTATCTTCTAGTCCCAGTAAACTACAGTATCTGTGCTAGCTTTGAGGAGGTTAGATATTTGCTATTGAGGATACTTGCCCAAAGAATTATTCTGTAGGCAATGGTAAACAGGACTTCAATCCTCCTCCCCACAGATTCTGTATTATTTAATTTCTCCTAGACCAGTTCTCATACAGTTTCTTTTCACTTTTTTGGATATAGGGTTTTTTAAATCGATCCAACTATAATACTTTTTTTCCAATTCCCTTTCCAAATTTTTTTCTTTTAGATGCATTTTCCTTCACTACAGTAAGGCTCAAAACCAATAGAAGGAGTTCCAGTTCCTTTTGAGTGTATTAGCCTCATAACATCTGATTCCTATGTCACCAGGAATCCAGACTAGTGAGATTTTATTATTCATAAAGTTTTCTTTGGTATTCTCAGAATAGCTTCCAAACAATCACATGGGATCTCTATTTCACATATTTAATATTTATTTTCTAGTTCATCTCTACAAATCTTTCAATAGCAACAATGAACAATCACTATACCATTTGATGTTGTTTTCAAAGTTTAAGTGGTTCTTTACCTTCTACTTAGCATTGTGTGAAGTTCTATTCAATATTATTAATTATTTCGTCATAAAGTAAACAACACGAGTATATATTAGATAATCACGATTAAGTATATTTTGTTTGCTGCAGATATCAATATGGATCAAATAAGTAAACCTAAAGGTTAATACTATGAATAGAGGTTAAATAAGAAATATCAAAAGATTCCAATACATAAACCATACAATGGTTCGGAAAAGCAATGATAAATATTTTTTGGCAATTGTTAGAGTTGAAAAAATTACCTTACTTAAGAAATTTAAGATATCAGATCTTATCAAATGTCGAGGAAAAACTTTGGAATTAGAGTGAAAGGTTTTGAGGCATATTAAAACATGTAAATTGTTGTTTTACATGGAATATATTGTGGGAACAATCTAAACAGCGATTCAATTCAATGTTTTTCTCTATCGATTCTTCTTTATTTTATACTTTCTAATATACCTGTTTAACATATACTATGAACTCACCTTCTTTGAAAATTTTGAATATAACATCCAAGGTAACATCTTCGAAAACAAAATTGCAAGGGTTCTGATAGAATTGGCACAATGTTTTCAAAGGGGTGTTATCATCGGGATCGACAAACGCCAAATCTTTAATGTACAGCATCGTAACGATATTTTGACGCGACCCTTCATAAACGGGTATACGCGAAAATCCACTTTTCATTATTTCGGAAACTGTTTCAAAGTCCAATATAGCTTCGTAATCGAGCATAAAAACATCTTCTATTTTTGTCATAACCTCACTGACCGTTTTCTTACGTAATTCCAGAGCTCCGCTAATGATGTTTACTTCGTCTTTGTCCAAGTCATTTTCACCGGCTGTTTCCTGTAAAAAAATTATTATTATTGTGATTACATGAAATGAAACTTCTTTATAAAACTATAATAATGTAGAAAATTACAGATATTACAGACACAGCAACGTAAACATTATAAAAAAATATTTGAAATACAATTAGAATTGGAATAATTTAATATATTAATAATCACATAACAGAGCTATCTACCGTTAAAACAGGAAACGATATACTTAGAAAACGAATTTATTGTTTTCTTCGCTGTGAAGATCCCGAACTGTTCTGTCATCAGATTCATGGGCAGTTAGTTTAAAATGGTGCGTTCATGTTTTCATGTCATTTTTGTGATGTTTAGCAGCGATTAACCTCTAACTTTTTATATTTTTCTATGTTCTGATGAAAAATAAAACGTTACATAGGTCACAGAACATAAAAATGTCAAATTAAATGTTCATAAATCGTTCGTGGATAAATGGATGTTCAGAATAAACTGAAACGTTCTGACGGTATTCATAAAATATACGAAACGTATTCTTATCGCATATTCTATCTTCTTCTATTTTCGATTGGAAGAGAGGGAGACATAGATGAAAATTTGACAGTTTTGGTCTCAAATTAGGGCTTTTTTTAACTTCATTATAGCTTTTTTTAAACGCAATCTTCTGTAATATCATAGTTTAAATATTTATTCTTAGTATTAACTTCACACTGTGACATTTCAGATTTTTTTCAAATTTTTATGTTATACAAATTTAGGACGATAGAAAAATAGTTATTTACATAACAATCGATTTTGATTTATTGACGGTTGGATATATAATTTGATGAATTATGAAAAACAAAATATATATACGGGATGTATTATTTAAAAATCTATAAGAATTCGAAACTATCAACTATATTTATGAACACACTATATATGAAAAACGAATAATAATTAGTTTTATGATATATTTTAATGCCGAATATTGTGAAGAAATGAAATTCCGAGAGTTATTTACGTTTTGTTCCGCTTTATTTTAAACCTACGTGAATGCCTCAAGTACATTGTGCAAAAATTACGATAAAAAATCTTGTGGAAAGGACAACTTTGAGTGTTCCAATAGAAATATCTAGATTACATAATACATTTTTATTTCTGATCATCAATAACAGATAGGTGTGCGCATTCATATCAGACATCCAAGTTTCCACGTCGTAGTTAAGAGATTAAAAATAGACCGGATAAAATTATGTCGGAAAATTTAATAAATTGTATATAACAGACGAACACTGTTGTACGCGGATCATATTTGTTTCATTAAATTGTTTATTTTCGATCTACAAAAAACGGATGTTTCCATTAAACACCGGTTTTGATAGACGCGATTAAAAATAAAATCAATCAATCGATTAATTATTAAATGACAATAAAAGCGTCTCGACGCTTGATTAAGCGTTGTAACGGGATAAAATATAAAAATTAACTTTCAAGATACATTTTGTACGAACAACTTTTCAGCTTCACTTTTGTGCAAGCAAAAAAACTGGAGATTGAGATTTTCGCGTATACCAGTCAGTTTTTTTTTATTACGCGCTTGAAAACAGAGATTCCTCGAGAAAATGAACCGGTCATATTTGTAATAAATATTGCGTTTTATTGAAACGCATAAAAGTTTCTCAAAAAGTGTCATTGGAGGAAAAGGAAACAATTTTTTTTAAGTACTCTTCAGAAACTACCTGTGTGCCAAAAATCAATAAAATTTTGGCTACAGCGCCTGGACTACACGCCTTTATGAACACTTCGAGATTATTTTTCGTTTAATTACAAATTTTGGACTGTACTGTACAATGTTATAATGCTAGACACAGTAAATGGTAGTGACGTTTGCTCAGGGAATATTAATCCAAGGACAACTCATCCTTCGGCAATTTAGAAATTATGTTTGCGAACATTACGACTTAATGAAATAGGTGCGACCTTTCTATTCTCTTAAAAACGTGCTAAAAGTTCATTGAAACCTATTATTAGATACATAGTATCGATTTATGAAAAAAGAAGCTCGTAAAATCACAAAATACAGTCGTCACGACATTTCTAAGTTATCCAAAGTAATATAGAGGATGTCTCATATATAATGTCCGTTTCCAATGTTAATTTTGTTTATTAAATAATCAACTTAGTTAGAATTTTTGGAACCGTTGGTGATATTCGTACTGTTTAGCGTATTTTATGGTTTTAATCCAAAGTTCAGCAAGCTCATTCTATGGGTTTAGACGCTAACACTAAAAAAAGTGATACGCCTATGGAATACGAATGCTTCATCATTTTATTACTCTCTCATCCATAAGAATGGACTATAGTATTATTTAAAAGTTTTAATTTAATAATGACACTAATAAGGATAATAAAATAGTTTGATAAGGATAAAGTAATGTAGAGAAGCGGTAATTTTCTGATAACAAATCAGATTTTTATAATAACCGTAATTATATAAGACCAGTTTATTGGGTTATCATTTTATTATAATAATTATTCTCAACAACGTATTTACCATACTAGATGATAAAATAATTTTAGTCGTTGCCACATCTAGTGATAAATAATGCACATATTAGACTGGCCGTACACGCGACATTTTTTGTGGTCGCTCCCAACAACAAGTCTGCAATCGCCTCTCGATAACTAAGGGCCCTTTCACACCAAACGAATCCGAATCAATCAGGATCACTCCGAATCAACTTTTCCCGCCTTCAGACCGGACGAATCTGGTTCAATCAGGTTTTGATTCGAGGTCGCACTTGATTCAACCTGTCAGATTCCTCGTCCGGTCAGTCTTGAATCAACAACCATACTAGATGGACATGTAGTTATTTAATTTTGAAATTTAAAGAAAATAGTGCGATTTATGACGCCAATGATAAAAATCACAGCAACAGAAATCTCATATCTTCCGTGTGGAGGAAAATTGGCGGAAAGAGTGGAGATGACGAATCAGATTCAACTTGATTCGGAGTGATCCAGATTAATTCGGATTCGTTTGGTGTGAAAGGGGCCTAAGTTTCCCATAATATAAACGATGCTAACTGTATACAGAATTCTAAAGGTCGACATTTCTGGAATATTATTTGTTGGATGGTTTAAAAAAATTTAACGCTGGGGTTAAGTTAAGAGAACTTTGTTTTTTTTTGTATAATACTTGGCAAAGACCGATGACAATACAATAATTTCATAAATTCGTTTCTTTACCTTTACCAGGATTACCAGATTAACAGGGAATTTATTAACTCGATTTTTGAGCATTTCCAAACGTTAAATTCATTTGAAATTCTTTAAAATCATCAAAAGCTGGTGACATTACAATTATTTCATAAATTCGTATTACTATCCTTGTCGGGATCAACAGGATAGCATGCGAAGGAGTCTTTAAAACCGATGACATAATAATCCCTTAAATTCGTTTCTTTACCTTTACCAGGATTACCAGATTAACAAGGAATCTATTAACTCGATTTTTGAGCATTTCCAAACGTTGGATTCATTTGAAATTCTTCAAAATCATCAAAAGTTGGTGACATTACAATTATTTCATAAATTCGTATTACTATCCTTGCTAGGATCAACAGGATAGCATGCGAAGGAGTCTTTGAAACCGATGACATAATAATCCCTTAAATTCGTTTCTTTACCTTTACCAGGATTACCAGATTAACAAGGAATCTATTAACTCGATTTTTGAGCATTTCCAAACGTTGGATTCATTTGAAATTCTTCAAAATCATCAAAAGTTGGTGACATTACAATTATTTCATAAATTCGTATTACTATCCTTGCTAGGATCAACAGGATAGCATGCGAAGAAGTCTTTGAAACCGATGACATAATAATCCCTTAAATTCGTTTCTTTACCTTTACCAGGATTACCAGATTAACAAGGAATCTATTTTTGAGCATATCCAAACGTTAAATTCATTTGAAATTCTTCAAAATCATCAAAAGCTGGTGACATTTCAATTATTTCATAAATTCGTATTACTATCCTTGCTAGGATCAACAGGATAGCATGCGAAGGAGTCTTTGAAACCGATGACATAATAATCCCTTAAATTCGTTTCTTTACCTTTACCAGGATTACCAGATTAACAAGGAATCTATTAACTCGATTTTTGAGCATTTCCAAACGTTGGATTCATTTGAAATTCTTCAAAATCATCAAAAGTTGGTGACATTACAATTATTTCATAAATTCGTATTACTATCCTTGCTAGGATCAACAGGATAGCATGCGAAGAAGTCTTTGAAACCGATGACATAATAATCCCTTAAATTCGTTTCTTTACCTTTACCAGGATTACCAGATTAACAAGGAATCTATTTTTGAGCATATCCAAACGTTAAATTCATTTGAAATTCTTCAAAATCATCAAAAGCTGGTGACATTTCAATTATTTCATAAATTCGTATTACTATCCTTGCTAGGATCAACAGGATAGCATGCGAAGGAGTCTTTGAAACCGATGACATAATAATCCCTTAAATTCGTTTCTTTACCTTTACCAGGATTACCAGATTAACAAGGAATCTATTAACTCGATTTTTGAGCATTTCCAAACGTTAAATTCATTTGAAATTCTTCAAAATCATCAAAAGCTGGTGACATTTCAATTATTTCATAAATTCGTATTACTATCCTTGCTAGGATCAACAGGATAGCATGCGAAGGAGTCTTTGAAACCGATGACATAATAATCCCTTAAATTCGTTTCTTTACCTTTACCAGGATTACCAGATTAAACAAGGAATCTATTTTTGAGCATTTCCAAACGTTAAATTCATTTGAAATTCTTCAAAATCATCAAAAGCTGGTGACATTTCAATTATTTCATAAATTCGTATTACTATCCTTGTCGGGATCAACAGGATAGCATGCGAAGGAGTCTTTAAAACCGATGACATAATAATCCCTTAAATTCGTTTCTTTACCTTTACCAGGATTACCAGATTAACAAGGAATTTATTAACTCGATTTTTGAGCATTTCCAAACGTTAAATTCATTTGAAATTCTTCAAAATCATCAAAAGCTGGTGACATTTCAATTATTTCATAAATTCGTATTACTATCCTTGCTAGGATCA
This sequence comes from Diorhabda sublineata, assembly GCF_026230105.1. Taxonomy (NCBI): domain Eukaryota; kingdom Metazoa; phylum Arthropoda; class Insecta; order Coleoptera; family Chrysomelidae; genus Diorhabda; species Diorhabda sublineata. Next base: position 33,352,444 of record NC_079479.1, read on the forward strand.
ACAGGATAGCATGCGAAGGAGTCTTTGAAACCGATGACATAATAATCCCTTAAATTCGTTTCTTTACCTTTACCAGGATTACCAGATTAACAAGGAATCTATTAACTCGATTTTTGAGCATTTCCAAACGTTGGATTCATTTGAAATTCTTTAAAATCATCAAAAGCTGGTGACATTACAATTATTTCATAAATTCGTATTACTATCCTTGTCGGGATCAACAGGATAGCATGCGAAGGAGTCTTTAAAACCGATGACATAATAATCCCTTAAATTCGTTTCTTTACCTTTACCAGGATTACCAGATTAACAAGGAATCTATTAACTCGATTTTTGAGCATTTCCAAACGTTGGATTCATTTGAAATTCTTCAAAATCATCAAAAGCTGGTGACATTTCAATTATTTCATAAATTCGTATTACTATCCTTGCTAGGATCAACAGGATAGCATGCGAAGAAGTCTTTGAAACCGATGACATAATAATCCCTTAAATTCGTTTCTTTACCTTTACCAGGATTACCAGATTAACAAGGAATCTATTTTTGAGCATTTCCAAACGTTAAATTCATTTGAAATTCTTCAAAATCATCAAAAGCTGGTGACATTTCAATTATTTCATAAATTCGTATTACTATCCTTGCTAGGATCAACAGGATAGCATGCGAAGAAGTCTTTGAAACCGATGACATAATAATCCCTTAAATTCGTTTCTTTACCTTTACCAGGATTACCAGATTAACAAGGAATCTATTAACTCGATTTTTGAGCATTTCCAAACGTTGGATTCATTTGAAATTCTTCAAAATCATCAAAAGCTGGTGACATTTCAATTATTTCATAAATTCGTATTACTATCCTTGCTAGGATCAACAGGATAGCATGCGAAGGAGTCTTTGAAACCGATGACATAATAATCCCTTAAATTCGTTTCTTTACCTTTACCAGGATTACCAGATTAAACAAGGAATCTATTTTTGAGCATTTCCAAACGTTAAATTCATTTGAAATTCTTCAAAATCATCAAAAGCTGGTGACATTTCAATTATTTCATAAATTCGTATTACTATCCTTGTCGGGATCAACAGGATAGCATGCGAAGGAGTCTTTAAAACCGATGACATAATAATCCCTTAAATTCGTTTCTTTACCTTTACCAGGATTACCAGATTAACAAGGAATTTATTAACTCGATTTTTGAGCATTTCCAAACGTTAAATTCATTTGAAATTCTTCAAAATCATCAAAAGCTGGTGACATTTCAATTATTTCATAAATTCGTATTACTATCCTTGCTAGGATCAACAGGATAGCATGCGAAGGAGTCTTTGAAACCGATGACATAATAATCCCTTAAATTCGTTTCTTTACCTTTACCAGGATTACCAGATTAACAAGGAATCTATTAACTCGATTTTTGAGCATTTCCAAACGTTGGATTCATTTGAAATTCTTTAAAATCATCAAAAGCTGGTGACATTACAATTATTTCATAAATTCGTATTACTATCCTTGTCGGGATCAACAGGATAGCATGCGAAGGAGTCTTTAAAACCGATGACATAATAATCCCTTAAATTCGTTTCTTTACCTTTACCAGGATTACCAGATTAACAAGGAATCTATTAACTCGATTTTTGAGCATTTCCAAACGTTGGATTCATTTGAAATTCTTCAAAATCATCAAAAGCTGGTGACATTTCAATTATTTCATAAATTCGTATTACTATCCTTGCTAGGATCAACAGGATAGCATGCGAAGAAGTCTTTGAAACCGATGACATAATAATCCCTTAAATTCGTTTCTTTACCTTTACCAGGATTACCAGATTAACAAGGAATCTATTTTTGAGCATTTCCAAACGTTAAATTCATTTGAAATTCTTCAAAATCATCAAAAGCTGGTGACATTTCAATTATTTCATAAATTCGTATTACTATCCTTGCTAGGATCAACAGGATAGCATGCGAAGAAGTCTTTGAAACCGATGACATAATAATCCCTTAAATTCGTTTCTTTACCTTTACCAGGATTACCAGATTAACAAGGAATCTATTAACTCGATTTTTGAGCATTTCCAAACGTTGGATTCATTTGAAATTCTTCAAAATCATCAAAAGCTGGTGACATTTCAATTATTTCATAAATTCGTATTACTATCCTTGCTAGGATCAACAGGATAGCATGCGAAGGAGTCTTTGAAACCGATGACATAATAATCCCTTAAATTCGTTTCTTTACCTTTACCAGGATTACCAGATTAACAAGGAATCTATTAACTCGATTTTTGAGCATTTCCAAACGTTGGATTCATTTGAAATTCTTCAAAATCATCAAAAGTTGGTGACATTACAATTATTTCATAAATTCGTATTACTATCCTTGCTAGGATCAACAGGATAGCATGCGAAGAAGTCTTTGAAACCGATGACATAATAATCCCTTAAATTCGTTTCTTTACCTTTACCAGGATTACCAGATTAACAAGGAATCTATTTTTGAGCATATCCAAACGTTAAATTCATTTGAAATTCTTCAAAATCATCAAAAGCTGGTGACATTTCAATTATTTCATAAATTCGTATTACTATCCTTGCTAGGATCAACAGGATAGCATGCGAAGGAGTCTTTGAAACCGATGACATAATAATCCCTTAAATTCGTTTCTTTACCTTTACCAGGATTACCAGATTAACAAGGAATCTATTAACTCGATTTTTGAGCATTTCCAAACGTTAAATTCATTTGAAATTCTTCAAAATCATCAAAAGCTGGTGACATTTCAATTATTTCATAAATTCGTATTACTATCCTTGCTAGGATCAACAGGATAGCATGCGAAGGAGTCTTTGAAACCGATGACATAATAATCCCTTAAATTCGTTTCTTTACCTTTACCAGGATTACCAGATTAACAAGGAATCTATTTTTGAGCATTTCCAAACGTTAAATTCATTTGAAATTCTTCAAAATCATCAAAAGCTGGTGACATTTCAATTATTTCATAAATTCGTATTACTATCCTTGTCGGGATCAACAGGATAGCATGCGAAGGAGTCTTTAAAACCGATGACATAATAATCCCTTAAATTCGTTTCTTTACCTTTACCAGGATTACCAGATTAACAAGGAATTTATTAACTCGATTTTTGAGCATTTCCAAACGTTAAATTCATTTGAAATTCTTCAAAATCATCAAAAGCTGGTGACATTTCAATTATTTCATAAATTCGTATTACTATCCTTGCTAGGATCAACAGGATAGCATGCGAAGGAGTCTTTGAAACCGATGACATAATAATCCCTTAAATTCGTTTCTTTACCTTTACCAGGATTACCAGATTAACAAGGAATCTATTTTTGAGCATTTCCAAACGTTAAATTCATTTGAAATTCTTCAAAATCATCAAAAGCTGGTGACATTTCAATTATTTCATAAATTCGTATTACTATCCTTGTCGGGATCAACAGGATAGCATGCGAAGGAGTCTTTAAAACCGATGACATAATAATCCCTTAAATTCGTTTCTTTACCTTTACCAGGATTACCAGATTAACAAGGAATTTATTAACTCGATTTTTGAGCATTTCCAAACGTTAAATTCATTTGAAATTCTTCAAAATCATCAAAAGCTGGTGACATTTCAATTATTTCATAAATTCGTATTACTATCCTTGCTAGGATCAACAGGATAGCATGCGAAGGAGTCTTTGAAACCGATGACATAATAATCCCTTAAATTCGTTTCTTTACCTTTACCAGGATTACCAGATTAACAAGGAATCTATTAACTCGATTTTTGAGCATTTCCAAACGTTGGATTCATTTGAAATTCTTTAAAATCATCAAAAGCTGGTGACATTACAATTATTTCATAAATTCGTATTACTATCCTTGTCGGGATCAACAGGATAGCATGCGAAGGAGTCTTTAAAACCGATGACATAATAATCCCTTAAATTCGTTTCTTTACCTTTACCAGGATTACCAGATTAACAAGGAATCTATTAACTCGATTTTTGAGCATTTCCAAACGTTGGATTCATTTGAAATTCTTCAAAATCATCAAAAGCTGGTGACATTTCAATTATTTCATAAATTCGTATTACTATCCTTGCTAGGATCAACAGGATAGCATGCGAAGAAGTCTTTGAAACCGATGACATAATAATCCCTTAAATTCGTTTCTTTACCTTTACCAGGATTACCAGATTAACAAGGAATCTATTTTTGAGCATTTCCAAACGTTAAATTCATTTGAAATTCTTCAAAATCATCAAAAGCTGGTGACATTTCAATTATTTCATAAATTCGTATTACTATCCTTGCTAGGATCAACAGGATAGCATGCGAAGAAGTCTTTGAAACCGATGACATAATAATCCCTTAAATTCGTTTCTTTACCTTTACCAGGATTACCAGATTAACAAGGAATCTATTAACTCGATTTTTGAGCATTTCCAAACGTTGGATTCATTTGAAATTCTTCAAAATCATCAAAAGCTGGTGACATTTCAATTATTTCATAAATTCGTATTACTATCCTTGCTAGGATCAACAGGATAGCATGCGAAGGAGTCTTTGAAACCGATGACATAATAATCCCTTAAATTCGTTTCTTTACCTTTACCAGGATTACCAGATTAACAAGGAATCTATTAACTCGATTTTTGAGCATTTCCAAACGTTGGATTCATTTGAAATTCTTCAAAATCATCAAAAGTTGGTGACATTACAATTATTTCATAAATTCGTATTACTATCCTTGCTAGGATCAACAGGATAGCATGCGAAGAAGTCTTTGAAACCGATGACATAATAATCCCTTAAATTCGTTTCTTTACCTTTACCAGGATTACCAGATTAACAAGGAATCTATTTTTGAGCATATCCAAACGTTAAATTCATTTGAAATTCTTCAAAATCATCAAAAGCTGGTGACATTTCAATTATTTCATAAATTCGTATTACTATCCTTGCTAGGATCAACAGGATAGCATGCGAAGGAGTCTTTGAAACCGATGACATAATAATCCCTTAAATTCGTTTCTTTACCTTTACCAGGATTACCAGATTAACAAGGAATCTATTAACTCGATTTTTGAGCATTTCCAAACGTTAAATTCATTTGAAATTCTTCAAAATCATCAAAAGCTGGTGACATTTCAATTATTTCATAAATTCGTATTACTATCCTTGCTAGGATCAACAGGATAGCATGCGAAGGAGTCTTTGAAACCGATGACATAATAATCCCTTAAATTCGTTTCTTTACCTTTACCAGGATTACCAGATTAACAAGGAATCTATTTTTGAGCATTTCCAAACGTTAAATTCATTTGAAATTCTTCAAAATCATCAAAAGCTGGTGACATTTCAATTATTTCATAAATTCGTATTACTATCCTTGTCGGGATCAACAGGATAGCATGCGAAGGAGTCTTTAAAACCGATGACATAATAATCCCTTAAATTCGTTTCTTTACCTTTACCAGGATTACCAGATTAACAAGGAATTTATTAACTCGATTTTTGAGCATTTCCAAACGTTAAATTCATTTGAAATTCTTCAAAATCATCAAAAGCTGGTGACATTTCAATTATTTCATAAATTCGTATTACTATCCTTGCTAGGATCAACAGGATAGCATGCGAAGGAGTCTTTGAAACCGATGACATAATAATCCCTTAAATTCGTTTCTTTACCTTTACCAGGATTACCAGATTAACAAGGAATCTATTTTTGAGCATTTCCAAACGTTAAATTCATTTGAAATTCTTCAAAATCATCAAAAGCTGGTGACATTTCAATTATTTCATAAATTCGTATTACTATCCTTGTCGGGATCAACAGGATAGCATGCGAAGGAGTCTTTAAAACCGATGACATAATAATCCCTTAAATTCGTTTCTTTACCTTTACCAGGATTACCAGATTAACAAGGAATTTATTAACTCGATTTTTGAGCATTTCCAAACGTTAAATTCATTTGAAATTCTTCAAAATCATCAAAAGCTGGTGACATTTCAATTATTTCATAAATTCGTATTACTATCCTTGCTAGGATCAACAGGATAGCATGCGAAGGAGTCTTTGAAACCGATGACATAATAATCCCTTAAATTCGTTTCTTTACCTTTACCAGGATTACCAGATTAACAAGGAATCTATTAACTCGATTTTTGAGCATTTCCAAACGTTGGATTCATTTGAAATTCTTTAAAATCATCAAAAGCTGGTGACATTACAATTATTTCATAAATTCGTATTACTATCCTTGTCGGGATCAACAGGATAGCATGCGAAGGAGTCTTTAAAACCGATGACATAATAATCCCTTAAATTCGTTTCTTTACCTTTACCAGGATTACCAGATTAACAAGGAATCTATTAACTCGATTTTTGAGCATTTCCAAACGTTGGATTCATTTGAAATTCTTCAAAATCATCAAAAGTTGGTGACATTACAATTATTTCATAAATTCGTATTACTATCCTTGCTAGGATCAACAGGATAGCATGCGAAGAAGTCTTTGAAACCGATGACATAATAATCCCTTAAATTCGTTTCTTTACCTTTACCAGGATTACCAGATTAACAAGGAATCTATTAACTCGATTTTTGAGCATTTCCAAACGTTAAATTCATTTGAAATTCTTCAAAATCATCAAAAGCTGGTGACATTTCAATTATTTCATAAATTCGTATTACTATCCTTGCTAGGATCAACAGGATAGCATGCGAAGGAGTCTTTGAAACCGATGACATAATAATCCCTTAAATTCGTTTCTTTACCTTTACCAGGATTACCAGATTAACAAGGAATCTATTAACTCGATTTTTGAGCATTTCCAAACGTTGGATTCATTTGAAATTCTTTAAAATCATCAAAAGCTGGTGACATTACAATTATTTCATAAATTCGTATTACTATCCTTGTCGGGATCAACAGGATAGCATGCGAAGGAGTCTTTAAAACCGATGACATAATAATCCCTTAAATTCGTTTCTTTACCTTTACCAGGATTACCAGATTAACAAGGAATCTATTAACTCGATTTTTGAGCATTTCCAAACGTTGGATTCATTTGAAATTCTTTAAAATCATCAAAAGCTGGTGACATTACAATTATTTCATAAATTCGTATTACTATCCTTGTCGGGATCAACAGGATAGCATGCGAAGGAGTCTTTGAAACCGATGACATAATAATCCCTTAAATTCGTTTCTTTACCTTTACCAGGATTACCAGATTAACAAGGAATCTATTAACTCGATTTTTGAGCATTTCCAAACGTTGGATTCATTTGAAATTCTTTAAAATCATCAAAAGCTGGTGACATTACAATAATTTCATAAATGCGTACTACTATCCTTGCCAGGATGGATAATATAACATGGGACGGAATCTTTGATTTTTTTTAATTACTTTCAACAATGAGATAAATTAAAAATCTTGCATATGTGCGGAGGACTGATGACAATTTCGCGCCTATGTCCTTTTACATATTTTAAGAAGATAAGGTGATATTAAGTTAGTGAATTTTATTTCCTCCGAGATATTTTGGGTCATAACAGTCAAAAGAATAGATTTGCATAAAAAATGTATACAACGTTTTTTGTAGAGAATTTCAAAAGCTTCATTTTATTTTTCATACTTTTTTCTGTTAAATCAATATTCTCGGAGATATTAAGTAAAAATGTTACAACTTTGAAGGGCGCTGGGGTGGTGGTTTAAAGGAAGCTTTGCCGGTAAAAATTCTTTTTAGGGATTATCATATCTAATTAACGACAATCTTCGGAAAAAATTCTAACAAAATTGGTAAGTTCTTTGGTCTTTATATAATGTTTGACGGGTTGTTTCAAAAGTTCTTTGAAAAATATTTATTATAATATTACTACGAACTGAAATATTTTTCCAATTCATTCAAAACAAAAATCTCGCATTTTCTAAAAATACCGCAATCGGAAGTTAGTACCATCTTGTATCAAGTTTAAATATAAAACACGAGCGTGAGTTACCACTTTCATATAGAAGTAAAAAATAAAACTTGAACTAATATAAAAATTTGAATGATAATATTGTTTATGGATAATCCCAACCTTGGATTTCATCGTCTACATTTTATTGAATAATTTAATTGCAACGAGCGAATTATACGAAACATCTGGTCGTAAATGATAACCTAGCGAACGGGACGTTGCCACAACGGTTGATACGGATTATGCATATCTTTCCAAAATGTGCGATCTTCATAAATAATAATTAAAGCCGCGGCGAAATATTGTTAATTGTTAAAAACTACATTTGATACGCGACAAAAGTTATTTTCAGAATACGATGACACACAGTTATTACCTTGAAATTTACCACGATGATAATTGAAGTTTCTGTGAATCTATGTCAGCCGAAATACGTTTAGATCGAACATTTCTGCTCCATATACAGGGTTTTTCTGAAAAATATTCGGGATTTGTACGCATCATATTTTTTACGAAATATACCACCTAAAACACTTGGAACAAACGTACACAGAAGATAGTCGTTGGAGTATTTAGAGCTGGCACAATCTATTCTTACTTAAAGTACTGTCTGTAGAACGTATGGAAGAATTCCCACCACAAAACTGATATACAACTGTAAGAAATAAAATCTTGATGATTGGTTCAAAGTAGCAATCCCATTATTGGTTTGGACATGAAGATCAGCAAGTAAATTGTATTATTACAAGGATTGAACGATTGGATCCTACCCAAGATTCCGGGACACACCGGGAAATGAAACAGCTGATAAGCTCGCTAAAGCGGGAGCAGACACGCTCCTCATGGGACCCCATATCAGCCACAGAACAATAGAAAAAACACTGGAAATTACGTAGATAGAAGCTAAACCAATTATTGGGACAACCTACAAGCAAAGACACAACCTAAGTAGAAGATCTCTGGCAATTGAAAAAGGAGTGGGATTGATGGATCCGATGTAAACACTGGGTTCTCCAGTATCACACCAAGAAAGGGGGTAATAATAGATCCTTTGGGTCGCAGTGTACACGAGACCCAAATCCATACATACGGTACATCATATCCAAATGGTTCGGAGCAAATTGGGAGCAAAACTAATCAAATTTAGTATCAAATCGTAAAGATGCAAATGTTTTGATACCATTAGATAGATAATTTCTGAGCACATCTAACAAAAAAAATCGTAAAGCCTCAAAAAAACTTTTACATTTTAAAAGTCTTTATTAGAAAATTTTGCAAGTCCAAACCGTCTTTTTGTTTAAGGTTAACTGCACTAAGTGTTAATTTATTTTTACGAAATTTAATATCTGTTATTAAAAAAAAACACAGATCAAGTGTTTAGTCAATTTTTTTCTTCGATAAGTTTTTTGTGTCTACTGTAAAATTTGGTTCTATTTAGTTACGAGGTTTGTATGACAAAATTGTACAGATCACGAAGGAAAAACAAGTCAATATTCTATAAAACTGTAATTAGTGAATATCTAAATATTTTAGATAAAAATTACGACAACTTTTTGTAAAACTTCTAAATGTAATTCCCAAAGCCGCACAAATGTATGATAAGAAAAATATTAATCGAGACATCAATCTGTACGATAATAACACTTAAACATTGTAACGAGATTAATCTAATTAAACTGATCTTCGTCTTAATACAATCATAATTTTTTAATCGAATTGTATCATTGACGCAATTTAAAAGGTCAGCAATCAATTAGGCTAAATATTATTATTGAACTGATACAGCGAACTTTTTATTTTATGACTTGTCGACATACATTTTAATTTTATGGTTTTCATTCGAAAATTTCGTATGAATATAGTTTTTGCCCACCCCAAAATCTATTAAATTTAACAAATTTCCAGCGCCACAAGTTAACAAGTTAAAACTTGCAAGTACCGAATCATTTTTTAATTATTTTTTCGCTGTTTATAATTGTAGTTTAGTCCTAGTTAGCCCTGTGAGGCACAAGAACGTCCTGTGATTTATAATTTTTGGTCCAACACACTTTTTGTAAAGCAAATTCAGACTTGTAAGTTTTAGAATGGATAAAACCAAAAAACTATCAGTGGAAACAGAAACTTTGGCGATAGAAAACGTTCGAGGCGGCTTCGAAAAACCACAACCGCTGAAAATAAACGCAGTTTATCGATCAGTAAACGTGATCGACGACTGACGCGCCCAGAGATAGCAGCTCGGATCAATGATTCTACGGATCCGACTTTCAAGTACTTGTACAGTGAAAAGGAGATTGAGTTATGAGTTAAAGTATGAGGCTTTTGGTTCTAAGGGAAGAGTGTTTGAGCGCATTTCAAAAGAAGAACGGATGTTAGATTTATGCGTAATCCCGACTGTAAAACACGGCGGAGGCGCGGTGCTGGTTTAGTACAACTAGAAACCTGGTAAAAGGAAGGCTACAAAGAATATTAAAAGCTAATGTAGGACGTTTTGGCCAATACAGAAAATTAATCTTCCAGCATGAAAACGATCCCAAGCTGTACAAAGAGTATTTGAAAGAATCGGAGAGAAAGAATGTAATTGTTTGGTCCGACCTCAACCCGATTTAGTTAAGACAGGGATGTCAGAAAACAGTGTTCTTCTTGAAAAAGGAAAGGAACCAAATGGCAAAAGTGTACGCCGAAATAAAATCGTTGAATCAAAAATTTAAATATCTAACAATCTTTGTTTTTTTTTTTTTGTTATTTGTTGCGCAAACTATGTGACGGGTAAAATTTCAAGAAGTGAGCAGTTTGAGCCCAAAAAACAGAGGTGGTTCTTTGCGCATTGAACTGGACTTTAGAATAAATATATAGATTAATAATTATGATTATTATCAGAAATGTTGATGATGCAGCATTGTATAAATGCACATTGTATTATTTTGGTTTCCACTTTTTTGCGAACAAATATTTTCTAGATATGTCGTTGTTTGGATATATTTAACGAACTTTTTATTTTCAAAACCACGAAAACACGACCTATATTCATGGAAACTAGTTTGACGTAGAAATTCTAATTTTAATTTGGCTTCGTTCGTGAAGCGTTCAATTCGCAAGTCTAGACGACTCGGCTGTTCGAAAATGTATTAAAAATCAAATTCAAATACAGTTTTGATTTAGAATTACGACATTTTCCATACAACATCCAAATGTGTTACAACAAAAAAATATACTCAAAAATGGTCAAAGATTTCGCATTATTTATTTTAGTTGATCAAAATTTCAGTTTAGTTTCAAAACAAATATTGTATCAACAAGAATTTGATTAAATGTGGATGGGGAGTAGTTCAAGTACTGCGTAACGCAATTTTAACCTCCTAGAGGATATGACAGATCAATGGACAACAAGAACTGGTGGAAACTTGCACGATCCTTTGTCTAACCGATTAGGTACCACGAGCTTGCTTGATGTTTGAAAGATTGGGGAGGATGCCGATTAGAAAGTATCTGGAAAGACAGATTTTTGTGCTGGGATTGTTTGTTTCCCGGAAAACATTAACGAAAAGGGTTTCTAACTTGGAAGATTTCATTTTTCTAGTTTTCTGTAACACATCGTAGCGTTTTACTAGACCCTCCCTAGCTTAACATGAAGCAATAAAGCAATATATCAGTTAATGGATCAGGCAATTTTATTTTTTTTTTATTTATTTTAGTCATGTTGATAACCAAAGTATGAGAAGGTGCGATGTCCTGATGGAAAAGCTCTTTATTTATCATACAACTTTCAGTATATCAGATTTTGGTTTGTTATATATTCAATTCGAAATAAAAAACCAGATAGACTTGTTGTCATTCAAAAACAACACTCAACTAAATCTTTCAACGTAACTTTTATACTTAAACTTGAATTTTGACAGTGTCCATGGAACATTTCCCGTACTAAAATATTTTGCGTGTTTGAATATCGATTTGGAGTTATACTTAGAACATCTTGAACGAAACTATTTTGGCAGTAAATACACTCCAAGGTTATTAGGGAAATGTAAATAGAACAACCCACTTTCAAATTAATTTTAACGATCTCACTTCGAAAATCGGTACAGAATTGGATTCCAATATTCAGGATATTACCTTGAACGTTTAGATAAATTGGATTCAAAAAAATACATAACGTAAAGTGATTTCCGACGTTATGACGTACTAGCCACTAAAAAAACATCAAACTTCGTGTTTTTGGGGGCGCTAAGTATTTTTCATTGATGCGAAAAGTTTCTGAATTTTGTTTTTTTTTTTCGTTATTTTCGATTTTCAATAGAAAATGTTGCGTGAGGAAGTTTTGAGATGTTTGTTCCTTAATATTGGACATAAGAAAGCGGTGGGCAAGATGGGTGCCGCGTTTGCTCACAATGGAACAAAAACAGCGTCGTGGAGATGTTTCCATCGAGTGTTTGTCAATGTTTTATAACCATGGATGAAACGTGGGTCCATCACTTCACACCCGAAACAATCAAAACAATGGAATTAAAAGGGGGAAACGGCTCCGAAGAAGACAAAGACCGTTCCATCTGCAGACAAGGTCATGGCGTTGGTTTTTTGCCATGCGCGTGGGATAATTTTCATTGAATATGTTGAAAAAGGAAAAACTATCAACGGTTAGTATTGTGCGAACTTTTTAGCGAAGAAATTAAGCAAAAACGGCTGCATTTACCTAAGAAAGTGTTGGTTCATCAAGACAATGCACCAGCTCACACATCTGTTATTGCAATGGCCAAAATTAATGAATTTAAGTTTGTTAATAGTTAATTTGAGGAGCTCGACGATTTTTATCATAAAAAGGGTGGGAAAAATCGCTTGGAAAAATGTATGGAGCTAAAAGGAGATTAAATATATTCTTTTCCAAAATGTTTGCGTTTACTTTGTTGGGTTATGTACTTTTGAAGCCAATCGGTGGGTTCCCGTTTTCGGAACTCCAGCCAAATATCAGAAATTTGATAGTTGTAATTTAGGTAAAAGGGGGTCATTTTCCTATTTTCGTAATATTCTTTTCGAATTTTAGTTCATTCCAATCCGAACCAATAATAATACAGGAATGAGGTTCCAGATTTGATCTACGATTATTGAGTCACCAAATAACGAATAATTGCTTTTTATCACTTTTTTATATACAGGGTGTTTCTATAAGTAAATATAAGGAAAAAAGTTGGTATAACAAAACTTCAAAACGATTCGTAAGCGAGTTATGGATTTGTTTGGTCTATACATATTTTGACCTGAAAAATTGAATAAAATAAGTCTCATATCTGTAACTGTAATAGTTTTTACGTTAACTCGCGTAAATTACAAAAAACTCAACTCCAAAATACATTTTTTGGTAATTTTATACTTTCATGGTTCTAGAAAATCGAAAAATCATCCGATTTCGATGAATTTTTTTTAAATCTTCGTTTTTACGGCAAATTTATGTGAAAATATATAAGAAATATCTCACTTGAAGATTTTATATGGTTTTATAACTTGAAATGTAGTCATAAATGCACTTTTTGAGTTATAATCGTTCATAACTTTTGTGCCAAGCGTCAAACGAAGTTCATATGTTTTTTTTTATTTAATTCAGAAAAAATGTCTGATTTTCAAACAACCTACTACCCGCCCCACCCTTTAACAGTCAACCTTAGTAAGATACCATTTTTTTATGGAGAAAATTTTCAATTTTTCAAAATTAATTTTTAATCTTGTAAACTTGATTACAATAAGTGATTTTAAGAATGTTTTTGTTCATATAATTTCAATGATTACTTAATAAAAAACGATTATATGTGAGAAAAAGTCAATTTTAGAGAAATTTTTATTATTTTTAATTGTAAAAACATGATAAATCAACATTTTTGTACAATTTTTTTTTCAATTTGTTCGTTGTTTTGTGTAAATTATGAAAAAAAATATAACAACTTCATTTGATTATTTGGAAAAAAGTTATCAACAATTATACGTGAATGATCATTTAAAGCCGTGAAACCAATCTAAGTTCTAATTTTTTTTATTCCCATAATTATTTTCGTAAATCCGCCGTAAAAACGAAGATTTCACAAAAAAAAATCATCGAAATCGGACGATTTTTCGATTTTCTAGAACCACGGAAGTATAAAATTACCAAAAAATGTATTTTATTCAATTTTTCAGGGCAAAATATAGACCAAACGTAAATTTACTTTCATTTCGCGAGAGATTGGTATGTTATTTCGAAACACCCTGTATATAAAACGTGATAACATTCAATGGGTACCGCTTGAACACGCGGCCTATTTATTGTTATCGATTATTAATTGTTTTATATAATATATTTAATTGACTGATCTAATAGATTGATAAACTATTATCTATAGCGAAAACATTAAAAATTATCTAATTATATATTGATAACGCTTATGGAAAATCGAAGTTTTTATCGATCTAACTGAAATACCACTCGAAAAAAAAATTTCTATACAATTCAAATAACTATCTTATCATTATTGGATGCCAATAACTTTAAAAACAAATAGTAACCTCGTGATATTAAAGTGTTTTTTATCAGATTTATAATTACGTAATTGATACAATCAATTTATTAGAAGTAATTACGAACGCATGGAGAAAATAACGTGCAAAAAATTCTATATACTATATATTATGAGGTCCAAGAGCCCCAACCAAAAAAGTAGGTTCTGGGGTGTCCCCCTGAATGTAAATCCAAGTGGCCGTCACGTTTTATTAAATATCTCGCGAACCGCGCATCGTACGACAAAAATTGTAGAGATCGTTATTGTAGATAATAATATTTGCAATCTTTTTTATTTGAAACTTTTTTTTGTATAACGCATACATTTTTAATTATAACGCTCCAAACTTTTTTCAATATGGTTTTTGCTAAATAAATTTCATTGGAAACCTATGCGTCATACAAAAAAAAGTTTCAAATAAAAAAGATTGCAAATATTATTATCTACAATAACGATCTCTACAATTTTTGTCGTACGATGCGCGGTTCGCGAGATATTTAACAAAACGTGACGCCCACTTGGATTTACTTCAGGGAGTTCAGCCCCCTGAACATATTAAAAAAACCCGGCTCTTGGCCCATTACACTAAAGCCGAGTTTACACGTAACTAAAGCAAGTTACCAAGAGCGGTAACGAAAATTTAAGTCCGGTTTTTAAACGAGTGTCTACATTTCGTTTTAGTTGGCATTTAGTATTGTGGAATTAAACGTGGCTAAAAAAATACATGCAGCAACACGGCATTGTATATTGGACATATTTGGTGGATTATCAGAAACACTTGCAAAAGAAATGAAGAAAAATAAAAACAAACGTTGTTGGGTACGAAAATGGATGAGTCGAAGAGATGTAGATGGTGCATCGCCTTTCGCAAGATTCTTCTAGAAACTTTAGGTTTGTTCCAACCTGCTTGTCGGGACGGTACTTGGAACGGTTATCGGAAGCGTTCACAAACGATAGGTTGGAACGCAAAACAGAATCGTTAGTATAACGGATACCGCCCTTTTGGAACACGTAATCTCTTTTACACGCCCATTTTGATGGGTTGGAACAAACCTTTTAAAGTTGTCGCTTCACTCCAACCAGAACTAGACTAAACCAACCTGTCTACACTCGTTTATTAGGCGTTTTAGTTGCCGAAAAACATAGAAATTGTTTCTATTCAATTGACTGAAGTTAGCTACTTGATTTGGTAACTTGCTTCAGCTACTTGATACGTGTAAACTCAGCTTAAAGGCGAAGCGAATTTACAAGGGGATAGAAGCTAAAGGAAGTAACTAAAACCAGTTACCAAATTTAACAACTGGCATTGTGTAAACGTCTGATTTAGTACCAGTCACTAATTTAGCGAAAATTTTAATCAAGTAGATAGAAAAATTCGCGCTAAACACGTTTAGACAAGTCTTTTTAGTATAGTTGTAGCAGTTTGAGTGGCAATACCTCGCTGGGTCGAAAATACCACCCCGAAATTTGTTCAGGAGTATCGCTTGAAATAAAGTTTATGGACCACAAAAAGTGCTGTTTATAAAAACATAAATGGCATCGCATACTTCGGGAATAAACTTCCAAATTGTTGGTCAGGATACGTGAAATTGTCTTTGTAAAGTTCTAAATACGATAAAGTTCTTTCCTCATCTACTAGTAGGACATCCTTTATAAACTACTAGAAAATTTTATTGATGGCGCGGAATTATTTGAAAGTAGTACATTCCGCTACCTCGGAACTAATAAATTTTTAAATTTATGTATCACAAAACGTGAAAATTCGACAAACTTTATATGAAACTCTTTCAATTCCTTTAGTTATAATAACCCCAAGAAAACTTGTTACGAAAATTGATTTAATAACGTAACTACCCCAACATACGAGAATGGAAACAGAAAATAATCCGAGAGGTCTAAATCTGGCGAATAGGGTGCATTAGATAGCTATTGAAACTTAATTTTGGCCATTGTAATAACGGATGCGTGCGCTGGTCCATTGGTGAACAACACTTTCTTCTTAGCCATTTTTGCTTGATATCTTCGCTGAAAACTTCAGATAATAATCGCAGTTGATAGTTTTTTCTTTTTTAAGATAGTTAATGAAAAATATTCTACGCGTCATGATTTTGCCTGCAGTTGGAACGATCTTTGCTTTCTTTGGAGTCGGTTCTCCCAGTCCATTGGAACCATATTTAATCCATGGTTATGAAACGACGCCATTCGGTTTTATTTCTGTGAAACATTGCCAAACACTTGATTAAAAACATCTTCTCAACGCTGTTTTTGTTCCATTGTGAGCGGCACCCATCATAAAATATTTTTTTTAAGTAAGATATCGTTGAATAAAGTAAATATTCAGGAGATAATCAGTCAAAATAAATATTTATATTCATAAACATCGCAAATTACGATTATAAATTTCCAGATAAATGAAATAACCACTTTGGATTATATTGAAGTCAACGTAAATTATTTTCAGAATATGTTAACGACGATTGACTTACACTTTAGTCAAACAGAAACTGAACGTTCTAAGTTTCTGAAATTTTGGTGAGAATCTATTCAGGTTGGGATCGGAAACTTTTAAGACAACCCTCATAAAACAGCACCCTAAGTAGTAAATTATAATTATTGACTTCTGTCTATAGATATTGAAACCATATCATACGATGACAGGCGACGAATCACGAATCTATGCATCAGAAACTGAATTTAAACAACAATCGATTGTATGGGTCTTTCGGGACGAGGCTAATCCAGCAAAAGTTATTCGAAGAACCTCGAAGCAAATGGCCGCACGTTTTTTCGAAATAACTGGACGTAGAACGATCAATTCTGAATTGTACACACACGAGCATTTGTTTACCAGAAGTGTTCGAAACATTCAGGGAAACTAATCGCAGAGGACGGATCATTCACCACCACGACAATGAGAGCTCAATAGGAAGGGGAAAAAAGTTTCGACAATTGGTTCAAACGCATGCAAAATTATATTGATCTTAACGGAGAATATTTTGAAAAACAATGAAGACATATCCAATTACAAATATTTGTTTTGATTTGTCTTTCTCAAAACTTATGTAGCAACCCTCGTAATAATTGTTTGTATTTATATGTTCTGTTTGTAAAATATAACTCGTTATTTAACTATATAATGATACTTATATATAAATACAATGTAAGATAACATTAACATCCCAGAAAGCGATAATATATTCCTTTCCGATGCGTCATTACTAATTTTATCTTTCACGGTTAAAGACTTACACATTCATTATTCAATTTTCGAAATTTGTTTGTGTTTGTTATTTGCTTATCTTCGTATCATGTTTAAATGAATTTTTATTTAGAAAAAATTCGAAAACAAAACTGTCGAAATATAAAAGAAATCGAAACGTCAAATTTTCATCTGTCTTTGTCAAAATACAAAAGAAGTCGAAACGTCAAATTTTCATCTGTCTTTGTGAAAATATGAAAGAAGTCGAAACGTCATATTTTCATCTGTCTTTGTGAAAATATGAAAGAAATCGAAACGTCAAATTTTCATCTGTCTTTGTCAAAATGTGAAAGAAATCGAAACGTCAAATTTTCATCTGTCTTTGTCAAAATGTGAAAGAAATCGAAACGTCAAATTTTCATCTGTCTTTGTCAAAATGTGAAAGAAATCGAAACGTCAAATTTTCATCTGTCTTTGTCAAAATGTGAAAGAAATCGAAACGTCAAATTTTCATCTGTCTTTGTCAAAATATGAAAGAAATCGAAACGTCAAATTTTCATCTGTCTTTGTCAAAATGTGAAAGAAGTCGAAACGTCATATTTTCATCTGTCTATCTCAAAATATAAAAGAAATCGAAACGTCAAATTTTCATCTGTCTTTGTCAAAATGTGAAAGAAATCGAAACGTCAAATTTTCATCTGTCTATCTCAAAATATAAAAGAAATCGAAACGTCAAATTTTCATCTGTCTTTGTCAAAATACAAAAGAAGTCGAAACGTCAAATTTTCATCTGTCTTTGTGAAAATATGAAAGAAGTCGAAACGTCAAATTTTCATCTGTCTTTGTGAAAATATGAAAGAAGTCGAAACGTCATATTTTCATCTGTCTTTGTGAAAATATGAAAGAAATCGAAACGTCAAATTTTCATCTGTCTTTGTCAAAATGTGAAAGAAATCGAAACGTCAAATTTTCATCTGTCTTTGTCAAAATGTGAAAGAAATCGAAACGTCAAATTTTCATCTGTCTTTGTCAAAATATGAAAGAAATCGAAACGTCAAATTTTCATCTGTCTTTGTCAAAATGTGAAAGAAATCGAAACGTCAAATTTTCATCTGTCTTTGTGAAAATATGAAAGAAGTCGAAACGTCATATTTTCATCTGTCTTTGTGAAAATATGAAAGAAATCGAAACGTCAAATTTTCATCTGTCTTTGTCAAAATGTGAAAGAAATCGAAACGTCAAATTTTCATCTGTCTTTGTCAAAATGTGAAAGAAATCGAAACGTCAAATTTTCATCTGTCTTTGTCAAAATGTGAAAGAAATCGAAACGTCAAATTTTCATCTGTCTTTGTCAAAATGTGAAAGAAATCGAAACGTCAAATTTTCATCTGTCTTTGTCAAAATATGAAAGAAATCGAAACGTCAAATTTTCATCTGTCTTTGTCAAAATGTGAAAGAAGTCGAAACGTCATATTTTCATCTGTCTATCTCAAAATATAAAAGAAATCGAAACGTCAAATTTTCATCTGTCTTTGTCAAAATGTGAAAGAAATCGAAACGTCAAATTTTCATCTGTCTATCTCAAAATATAAAAGAAATCGAAACGTCAAATTTTCATCTGTCTTTGTCAAAATACAAAAGAAGTCGAAACGTCAAATTTTCATCTGTCTTTGTGAAAATATGAAAGAAGTCGAAACGTCATATTTTCATCTGTCTTTGTCAAAATATGAAAGAAATCGAAACGTCAAATTTTCATCTGTCTTTGTCAAAATGTGAAAGAAATCGAAACGTCAAATTTTCATCTGTCTGTCAAAATGTGAAAGAAATCGAAACGTCAAATTTTCATCTGTCTTTGTCAAAATGTGAAAGAAATCGAAACGTCAAATTTTCATTTGTCTATGAAAAAATAATGAAAGAAACTAATTTTAAATAAGAAGAGGCCTAAAATCAAGAACATTTAGAAGCATAAACAATCATTTTATTGACTTTAAAACAAAAATAATGACATGTTGGCAAAATTGAGAAAATTATTAATCCACACTTTTTTTTCCTGTCATAATGAATTTGAAGCTCGGCAACGCCGTAATCATTTTGATGAAATTTTATTTATACGTTACAAAAATCAATTGAAAAAAATAAAGAAAAAACAAATAGAATTTAACGATATATGATGACTTTTTAAAAAAAAATGTCCAAAAACAATTTGAAATATTGACATTTTGAAAGAATTTCCACCCTATTTCACACAATTTTATTTACTCGATATAATTAATGTGAAGTTTGACAACGCCATTCGACAATAATAATTTTCTTCAAATTTCATTTTCCAGTTATAAAAATGCCTCACAAAATAAATCAATTTAAGAAAAAGTTTATAGAAAACATGAAATTAACAATATACGATGTTGTCAAATTTAATCGATGTTTTAGAAAGAACTATTAACTCACACATTTTTCCCTTACATAATGAATTGAAAGTTTGGCAACGCCGTAATTATGTTGATGAAATTTTATTTAACCGTGACAAAAATCAATTGAAGAAAATAAAAGAGGGAAAAGCTGACTTTTTAAAAAAAAATAGTCCAAAAACAATTTGAAATATTGACATTTTTGAAGGATTCTGACCTTATTTCACTTCTAACACAAATTTTTATCCTCAAAATAATTAATGTTAATAAAGTTTGGCAACGTTTTTATTCATTTTCCAATTATACGCATTACAACAGTAAAGAATAACGTTGATTTGACGATATTCGATGTTGTCAAATGTAACTGTATTTCTGAGACAATTGGAAATAAATATTTTAGTTTAAATGAACTTTTTATACTTTGAATTTTTGTTGTTATGAAATGCATTTATTCGAAAATTTGTACATGCGAAAAAATTTTCTTTTAATATTTAAAAATTAATATTAATTATTATTTTTATGCCAATTATTTTCCTTAAAATTTTGAAAAACACTTTTTCAATTTGTATTTTTGTAATTTTAGATCTGAAAATGATTTTTTTCCTCGACATAATGAATATAAAGTTGACCAAAGCTGTTCGATAATTTCTTATAGATTCAACAATAAAAAACACTCAAAAATTACGTTAATTTGACGATATTCGATGTTGTCAAATATAACTGTATTTCTGAGATAATTGGAAATAAATATTTTAGTTTAAATGAACTTTTTATACTTTGAATTTTTGTTGTTATGAAATGCATTTATTCGAAAATTTGTATACGCGAAAAAATTTCCTTTTAATATTTAAAAATTAATATTAATTATTATTTTTATGCCAATTATTTTCCTTAAAATTTTGAAAAACACTTTTTCAATTTGTATTTTCGCAATTTTCGATCTGAAAATAATTTGTTTATAAAAAAATATTCCACACTTGATATTCTCACAATTAAAAAAACAAACAACACTTGAAATCATTATATAATCACGTTTTTTTCACTAATTTGTCTTATAGTTTACACGGACATTTAATTGGCTTAACGATCTGATATTTTTTATGATCACAAATAATAAATAAAAAAAAAATTTTTCCCATATACCAAAACGTAAAAAAAAATCAAAATAATCCAATTTTAACAACATCAAACGATATAAAACATCTTTGTACTGTTTAAATTTAAATATATTTTTAAAAATTGGTTATTCCAAACATGAAAATATGCATTTAATAAATAAATTTTAAATTTAAATTAAAACTTACCGTTACCAATTTCTTCAGTCTCTCCCTGGTGTACACGTTACCGATTTCGGCACCCAAAAGACAATCCAAAAATTTGGCTACTGGATAAGATAAGGGGAAAGTGAGTAACATCAAGGCTTTCGTCAAAATAATTGTTTTGGCTCCAATTTCCAAAGCGTGACGCGCACATATTGCCTGAGGGGTAATTTCGCCGACGAGCACGATTAATAAAGTCGAAAAAATAACAGCCACCAAACCGGAAGTCAAATCATCCAAAAGTACGGTAAATACTGAATTGACAGCAACGTTACCCAATAAAATGGAACACAACAGATAATTTCCGTGATTCCTTACTGGCTGAATTGCTTTCGCATATTTCCTTTCTTCTGGTGTACCTATAAACAAATTGAATTTTCTCCTAGTTTTAAATTTTTTATATGTGAGTTGTTTGAACTAATTTTCGAATTTTTTAGCTAAATTTTGAGTTTTTCTAGCCAATTTTTGAATCTTTCTAGTAAATTTACAAGTTGTTCCAGCTAATTTTTGGATGTTCAAGATTCTATATCATCTTATTTTTGAGTTTTTCTAGATGATTTTTGAGTTTTCTAACCAACTTTTCAGTTTATCCAGCTAATTTAAGAGTTTTTCTAGTTAATTGCTAATTTTTTCCAGCTAATTTTTGAGTTTTCGAACTAATTTTTGAGTTTGTCTATCTAACTGTCGAGTTAGTCAAGTTTTTTTGGTATCATTCAAGTTTTTCTAGCAGAATTTTTGAGTTTTCTAGTTTTTCTGGCTAACTTTTGGGTTGTCTAGGTGATTTTTGGGTTTTTCTAGCTAATTTCCCATTTTTTAAGATAATTTTTGTTATTTTTCTACCTAATATTTGAGTTTTTCCTGCAGATTTTTGAATTTTTCGAGTTAATTTTTGAGTTTTTCCAGCTAATTTTCAAGTTTTTCACGCCAACTTTTGGATTGTTCTAGTTGATTTTTGGGTTTTTCTAGAGAGCTTTTTTCTAGATAATTTTGAGTTTTCCAGCTACTTTTCGAATTTTTCTATCCAATTTTTGAGTATTTCTAGATAATTTCTGAGGTGTTCCAACTAATTTTTTGGGTTTTTTAAGCTAGCTTTTGAGTTTGTCTAGCTGATTTTCGTGCTTTCTAGCTAATTTTTCAGTTTTTGAGCAAACTTCCGAGATTTTCTACTATTTCTAGCCAATTTCTAGATTGTTCCAGCTAATTTTTGGGTTATTCTAGCTGATTTTTATTTTCCAGCTAGCTTTCAAGATTTTTTGCTAATTTTCAGATTTATAGGTAATTTTTGGATTTTTGTAGCTAGTGCTCAAAATTTTTTAGCTGATTTTTGAGTTTTCTAACAAATTTTTCAGTTTTTCAGCTATTTCCGGGTTTTCTGACCAATTGATAATTTTTCCAGCTAATTTTTGAGTTTTTGTATCTAAATGTTGAGTTTTTCAAGGTAACTTTTGAAATTTTCCGGCTAATTTTTAAATATTCGAGCTATTTTTGAGTTTTTCTAATTAATTTTCAGTTTAAAGCTGATTTTTTATTTTTTCCAGTTAATTTTTGACTTTTTTAGCTAATTTTTTAGTTTTTGAAAATAATTTTCGAGCTTTTCTTGCATAGAGACCAAAAATAAGAAACTAAAGGAAACAAAAAAGGACAAATCATAGGTAAATTCAATAAATCTCATAGGCTGAAATAGAAAGGGACAATCTGTAAAAAGAAATTGGAAAATGATGCAAATTATATAGATGAGAGTAAACACACGAAATAACAGAGAAAACAATAAAGAAATAAGATTATAAGAAGCCATAATTCAAGACTCGCTTAAAAAAAATCAAAGAGCTTCAAGAGCAGTCCAAACTCCCTTGAAACATATCGTCCTTTGATATATTTAACATCTTATAATAAATTGTTAAAATTAGGAATTTCAAATAGTTTTACACAAATAAAATTTATATATATATGAACATTGGTAATCAAAAAATAGTCAGAGAAGCTATAAATTAAAAAAAATATCCAGATTATTTTATCAAAAGTGGTTTACATCAAATGACAGGTTATATTATTTAAATGACACTCATATGATTGATGATTGAAATATTAAAATTGAGTTCTAAACGTATTAAAAAATAATTAAATTGAAAAGATATATATATTGATAATTATAAAACTATCCGTACTTACCGGTGTTAACTAATATTTTTAGATCAGTAATATCCAAAGACATCAATCCCAAATTCAATCCAGAGAAACAGGCAGAAAAGCACAGACATATGAAAATAAGAATCAACGTAGCCCAAAGTGGTATTCTCTTATCGTGAATTATAATTTGTTTCCAACTTTCCGTTCCTTGATGTTTGAACACTGTGTCTAGATCTGTAGCACCATCTTTGGCACAAATATAATAGGGTTCGTCGCCTATGGAAGGAGGAAGATTTACAATAATTTGAAAGCTGTCTGGGGAAAATGTTCCATTTTGAATCTGCAAATAATAGTTTGTTGTGCAACCAATTCATTCCGTAAATCAAGACCTGAATTCATTTGTGAATGTTTTTATTTTTAATACAGACAAATTTTTGAATTTTCAATGAAAGAAAACTGAAAAAGTTGTAACAACGATATGACAAACAAGTCAATTATAAAATCCATAAACAACTGTATATGACAAATTTAGCCGCAATTTTGAGTGAGAGCCCATCTGCAGAAAAAACACACATAGAAGTAGAAACTTGCTCTGGAAATCATTTTATAATAGAATTTTCAAATAGCTTATATCAAGAAACAGAACTCCTCCTGGGCCTTCTAAGTATAAGTTTGAAAATGTATCATCATTCAAATACCTGGGAACACTAGGGACCGAAAATAATGACAACTCGATAAAAAATACTATAGTATACACTAAGAGAACAAACTCAAGATGATACACTAATAAAAATAAATATTTTCTCAATACAATTTTAGTTTTATGAGTATTTATGAAAAAGACTGCTTGATTCAAATATCAAATCTCAAAATTTCAAATTTAAAATTAAATATTTTATAGTTCATTGTGCTTGGATTGCACATATACACATTTTATTACAGTGTAAATAAAAAAAAACTAGCCTCAGTGTAGTTTTTTGTACCTAAAGATTTTCCAGGAAATTGTAGCTTATCTTCAGTGTGAAGCTCCCTGGCCTAACCTATATCATCCCAACTCTTTCAAAAAATCCAACACTGGTTCTCTCATTCATTTACTATCAATCAATGTAAAATAAAAATTTTAGAATATAAAATTCACCTGAAATACATTTCCACCAACAGGTATATAACAATCTTCCTTATTAGCTGTGAAAGTTATAAGAGTTGATTCTGTAAAACCAACACCGAATATACGGAAAACGTGGTCATGATTTGATAATAATGAGGGTATGCCACCCTCCTCAAATTCTGGTTCTTTATAAGCGTGTTCTAAACGCAGACCCAGTACACGAAGGGTGTTATTGTTGTTACTTAATGCCCTTCTTTGAAGGGATAACCTGAAACAATAAGAAAACTTTATAAGGGTATAACGGCGTAGGGTTTTTGGGAATTCAGTATACATGAATGAATCAAATGTTAAGCAACTACAAATACGGTCGAATAAAACAAGAAATTCTACAAAAAAACTACCTTGACTCAAAAATATTTTCTCACAAAATCTAGTCTAGTAAAAGTAAACATAGATCTATCTCTATCACAAGTTAAGAAATCTAACACAAAGTTAAATGTATACGTGTTCTCTTCCCTTAATTGTTCTCTATTTTAGTGAAAATAAATATTTTTTAAAATCTTTTGCATCTTCAGAAAACTCTCCATAGTCCCACAGTTATTTTGAATATAAATATATGATTTACCCTCGTATACATATTGAGTCATTACTATTTATAAAGTAATATAAGTATTATGTATGGATTGGTTGAGACCAAAAACATTAAAATGTCGTTTGAATAAAAATTGACGAAATTTGGAACAAAACCTTGGGAAGTTCTAACATTTATTTTATATTTTAAATAGTCCCGTGCAGTGAAAACGAGAAAAGCCAACAGGCATTATTATTCAATAACATATATTAATAAGAAGAAAAAAACCAAGAAAAAGATGAGATAGAAGAAGATTATGCAATTACAGATTGGAAAAGAATTACAAAGAAAATACAAAAACAACTAAAATATAAGGTTGATTCTGCCCAAAAATATTCAAAATTACAGAGATAAATTTTTTGGTAACTTTAATCAAAATATATAAGATATCAAGAAAACATTCTTCCTATCCTTAATTCTTAAGAAAAATGTCAACTTTAATATATAAAAGTTAATAAATTGAAATCCAAATGACAGTATTAACAAATATAGTATTAAGGCCGATACATAAACTTGACTTTCCGTTTCATATTTGCAGTTTGACGTCTATGTTTGGCTGATCGGTCTGCCATTAGTTACCAGTGTTCCCAACTCCTAAAAATGTATTTCCCTAAAGCCTCTAAGCCCCTAAAATCCCCAAAATAAAATTTTTATTTTTGTTCTTATTCTTTAAAATCATACATATTGACATTGAATAATTTCAGTATTGTTGTGGATGGTTGAAGTGTTGTGTATGATCCACCATTCCGTTGAAGTGTGGATCGAACTTATACCTAAAAATATAATACCCCTAAAAACATCCCATCCCAAATTTTTTTCCCTCTAAATTTGGGGTGACTTTCAACATAAACGAATTTTATCTTTTCCCGTCGGCCGTTCATATCAATAGAAAAAAACAAATCATATCAGTTTCCGTTTGTCACGTTTATCCCAATCAAAAAATTCTTAGTTATTTTTCATAATATCGTCCGTAAATACCGAATTACAAACAAAAACAGAAAAATATCATTAAAACAAAAGGCGGTACACACATCAGAAAGAATAACAAAAGTTGTAGGTTAACGGCGGTTTATGAATAGGGTGTAGAATTTGCTACGAACGGCAAACGTCACCCACGAACGGCAATCGTAAACGGAAAGTAAAGTTTATGAATCGGCCTTTATAATACTTAATATCAAACAGCGTAACCCAAAGATTATATCTTACAAAAAGGAGGTATATTCATTAAGAAACAACATAGGAGAACCATACATGACAAAAAAATAAATTAAATCGTAACTACTTGGGTCTGAAGTTTAATAAAACCTGAAAAACTTAATATAACCTAAAATAATATTAATAAGATGCACAAAGAAAAGAATACCTAACGTAAAAGGTAAATAAGACAATAGTTCTTTGTAACTTAACACAATGCCTACCACACAGAAAGTTTACAATATTTTTTCCTATTTATTTTAAAATTCTAGTTTAGATCTAACAAAGGGGTGAAAATTACCAAATTTTTTTTAATCCTGTAAATTTTACATAATAAATGTAAGAGTTATGTTTATTATTTGTTGTTAAAGTTCCATTAGACGTTCAATGTTATATGAATCATAATTTATTAATTTCATTGTGACATCAAATTCTCATTTGCACTTCAAGAAATAACATTGATCATTCATACATATTTACATGTACTGGTATTTCTATCTGTAAAATACGTCACATCAATAACTTTACGATACATAAATATAACACATTAACAAAAAGATATGTTTACGTTCATATCGACAGATCACATAATTAGGGTAAATTACAAGTGATTATATTTTAATAAAGAAACTTACTTCAAATCTGTGTTATCAGAAGATACATCTACACTAATATTAGGTCCCTGATGGTACCATTGATAAAACTGGCTATTATACAGCGGAGGTAGTCCACTATTTTCTCTAACTTTTCGGGGTAAGCAGAGATAAATATTACCCTGCACATTTTTTGGCACTGTCAACTCATACTGTGCCGATTGAAATTCAAGAGATTGTATTTCACTAATATTATACGGAACTTTCAAGTCCTCACATTTAGTATTTCTTTCAGAAATATTTTTCGTTGCTTTGATTTGAATGCCATGGTAGATATTTCTTCCGCGCACTTGAAATATAATTTTTTTGTAGTCCTCATATTCAACTGGAGGTCGTGCAGTAATAGAGGTAAATTCTGGATCGTAGGAATCTTCTAGTGGTGAAGTTCGAGTAGGATTAACTATTGCGAATAAAAATATTATAGATAAAATCTTGTCAACAGCACGAGGCGAATGTTTCGCCATGTTACACGGAACTAAACTGACAAAAAGAAAAGTACGGTTACTTTATAACCTCCTCTTTCTCAACGTCATAGTCACATTACTCCATTGTTGTCAAGTTTATGTTAATTTTAAACTGTAACTAATTTATGCCCTATCTGTTTATTCATTCACATAAATTTAACACCTAGATACAATCCTATAAGTTAATTGGTTATTAATAAACTACAATAAAATTATTACTATTTTCAGAGTAAATATTTTTTGTATATACTTTGGTTCGTTAATTGTTTTCTTCCACTTTTTTTACCATTCCTCTAATGAACTGTGGTAGACATAGATACAGATCCAAAAAAGCAGTTGTTTCTTATATCGACAGTATATGTAAAAGTGACTTTATAGAATACCTCGCCTATGTCGAGAAACATTATTATTATACGATAAATACTTGATTAACTGTAAATCTGCTACAACTGACAACGTGGATTAATTCATGAGCTCTATTATCGACCG
Organism: Diorhabda sublineata; assembly: GCF_026230105.1. Taxonomy (NCBI): domain Eukaryota; kingdom Metazoa; phylum Arthropoda; class Insecta; order Coleoptera; family Chrysomelidae; genus Diorhabda; species Diorhabda sublineata. Next base: position 33,380,541 of record NC_079479.1, read on the forward strand.
TATAACTATTAGTATTTGTTGATTTTTGAGCGAGATAACCGCTTTTACAGGAACATAAAATAAATTATTATTTGATAAAAACGCATTTGTCCCAGTTAATCACACATTCTAGACAATAACAACATTAATGTCAAAAGAAAACAAGTTAAAAGGCTTTAAGCTGGCAGACTTTTTGAATAACTTGTTATTTGAAATTGCTTACTCAATCACTTCATTTGCGCAAGCTTAAATGTCATCGCCTTTGTTGTCATATCAGAACAGATTAACTTAGAACTGAGTTTTTTTACTTCATTTATGAAGGACGGATGTTTTATATTTGATTATCTTATTTGAAAAGAAATATATATGATCGTTAAGACTAATAAGTACTAAGAGTTAAGTTGTTTCACATTTCTACTTTGTACTCAGAAACAGAAAATTATTTTATAATTAGAATAAAGTAGCATATTTAATAAATGGTACGTCATATTAATATTCTTATCTAAGCTGTGTAGTAATTTTTTCTATGCAGATTTATTATTTGAAATTGAATATTAGTAAAAAATAACATAAAAATAGTATGACGGTTGAATACCTGAAATTACATTCATGAACCGTTATGACTAAGTCTTTTCATCGTATGGCAACATTGTTCAGGCGGTTAGTTGAATCGGTCGCCATTTTGATGTAGAGAACTGTTGTTTACTGTTCATGTACAAATATAGAATAATTCCTCCGGGAATGGAAATTATCGCTCAAAAATATTTGGAAATAGATTTATGTATACCTCATATTACTTAATTTATAAAATAATTTATAGGTAAGTTGAGAAGTTAATGTTTTTATAATGTTGGTGTCTTCGGCGCCAACGCGATGTTTGGCAAAACAAGCTGTCAGTGATTACAACATTTTTATAATTATTTTTCAGGTTTTTTGTTAATATAGGAATTAAGTAACTATCAAAATGTTTTACGCACATTTTGTGCTCGCTAAAAAGGGCCCGTTAGCCAGAATTTGGTTAGCGGCCCATTGGGATAAAAAACTTACCAAAGCCCATGTATTCGAAACCAACATTGAAAAATCTGTGGATGGAATTTTACAGCCAAAAGTAAAAATGGCTCTTAGAACATCGGGGCATCTTTTATTAGGAGTAGTGCGAATTTATTCTAGGAAAGCAAAATATCTTTTGGCAGACTGTAATGAGGCCTTTGTTAAAATCAAACTCGCCTTTAGGCCTGGAATGGTAGACTTACCTGAAGAACATAGGGAAGCTGCCGTTAATGCTATTACTTTACCTGAAGTTTTCCACGATTTTGATACTACCATGCCAGAATTGAAGTAAGTATGTCAATATATAGGTATTACATTATATTTTTATTATAACTACCATTACTAAGAGTTTGTGGCATATGAATTTGCCTTATTGGTAGCTAATTGAAACTATTTCAGTGATGTTGACATAGAAGCACAGTTTAGTCTCAATCAATCAAGAGCTGAAGAAATAACAATGCGTGAAGATTATGGAAGTATAACATTGGTTAATCATGATGATGGTTTCGGTGATATGGGTTTTGACACAGATGGTCCGGATCTAATGAGACATGCATCAGGTTTAACTCCATCAATAGATCAGGTTCGTATATTTTTTACTTAAATTATGTGAAACACTTACTTACATTTAATTCTATTATTTGCTTCCTGTTTAGCCAGTCTATTCCTGTTTTTTCTGGGTTTATTGTTTCAGTTTCTCATATCACTTGAACTGTTCTGTCCTCCTTCATTCCCACTTTGTGTCCATATCATAAATAAAGATACAATTGAAATTAAAACTAATTATTTTCAGAGTAATCTACTATTTAGTGAACCAGTGTTGGATCAAGTGGGATTAGAAAAAGAACCAGAACCAATTCCATCAACATCTGGTACTCAACCAGATACTCCCATGGAAATTGACACTGGTGTTAGAGATGATAGTTTTGGAGGTAACAGAAATCATTCAAAACTAGTTATAGTCTATTGAACATTATTTATTTTTAGCTGGTGGTTTGTTTGAAGGCGGTTTGTTTGATGATGCACCCATGGGAGAAGTTCCTGCCGTAGATGCCACTATACCTGAACCGACTTCTCAAGAAATACCTGAACCTCCAAGTGATGATGAATTGGATAATTTCGGTGGACCTCCATCTGCGGGCGCTCCAAGGTGAATAATGATTACGAAAAAACTCATGTTGATAGTACATTATCACCGTCTCCTCGTTTTTTAGCTCTAGATAATTGAGAAACAGTCAGATTTTGATAATTTTTCTTTATTTACTAAAAAAATTACAGGAATGAAAAATATATTAACTTCAATTCATATATAATTGTTTATAATTTATTGTGAACAGGTTATAAAAACAAAAAAGAGAATTTTTATTCGCCAAAATGTATATTCTATTAACATAATACACAGAGCTTGCTTCACGGTCTATGTCAGATGAATTCTATACATCAATTTTCATTGATTTTTTTCTGCAAAAATTTTAGAAAAATATATATCACATAGACTGTTTGTATTTTTGCTATAACGTCAGTTACAGGATTATAAAAAGTGATTTGCTTTAACACTATTGATACAATGTTTGATGAAAGTCCTCTTTGACTCTCCCATATTCTTTAGCAAACTTTAGCGATAAATACTTGTTGCATTTTTATTTAAAGTATTCCAAGTTTCTATCTAATTTTAGTTCTAATGGATCTCGTCCACCAACGCCGTTACAACTTCCTCCAACTGCCCCTACGCCTACTCCTTCTATTCATCCTGAAACCCAAGTTGAAGAACCTCCCCACGAAGAAGAACCAGTTTCTGCACCTAACAAAAAAGTTGTAACAAATGAAGAAGAAAGTTTTGCTCTGGCTCCAGTAGACGCGAGTCAGTTAAAAGGTAGGAGTCAATTTTATTTCTAAGAATTTATTACAATGTACAGTTGTATTAATAAAGGTATGGTATAACATATTAAGCTTCGCTATAACAGCATTTGTTAATTAATTAACAAAGCTTTTGCAGTAGAAATTGATGTAGTTGTTGATTAACCATCTATTAAGCAATATTTTTAAAACTGTACAGAACAATTGCAGTTTGAGTCAAATATTTCTCAAAAATAATAAAACTTCTATCAGTAACCAATTACAATTACATTTGTTAATTTGAACAGTCATACCATATGTTTTTATACAACTGTATAATGGATTATTGAATCTTGGTGGATCTTTATTTGTTTTATGTTTAAAAAATATATAAAAAAGTTGATCCATATTATTGGCAACATGGAAATTTTATACAGTATTGGAAAATATTCTGGGAGACAATAATATCTATGTAAAATTTTTAATCAACTCAATTACAATCTATCAGTGTAAATTTCAATACAATACTATGTTAAAGTATAATACATAACAAGAAATACATCATTTCACTCTTCAAGTTCCCTACTTTTTTTGTAAATCTATTGATGAACTAGAGCTTGTTCGTTACTCTACCTAGCTAACATTTTGACCTATTGATCTTTTGTGTGCCCCTGACTGTTCACCAGTCAGATAGCAACGACTTTGCAAAGTATCTTGAGGCTATGCGGCTTACCTCTTCTAGCTTGAATATAAATCTATTAGTAATAAAATCAATCAGTGTCAAAACAAGACCAGGAAGGTGTACATTGAATATAATGATATTATTTGTGCAAAGAAATGTTGCTTTAAAAATTGAAACAAATATTTGAATGAAATGTTTGTTTAGGGAACAGTGTAAAAAATTAGTTCATTGAGGTCATAAATAATGAGAAAAATAGGGTCCTTTCTTGTACTATTAAATAATTTTTTCAATTAGAGATCTAAATATTTTTAAAAATCCACCATTTTTCAATTCTAATAAACACTGAACCATAAATGAATTAATTTAAGGTTTCTGAGACAATAAGTTTGGTATAGATCTATAAAATTTAATGCAATCAAAAAAATACTTCGAATAAGTTGGAATTTCTAGAATTATTGGTGATATTGATATTGATCACTACATGACACGCATCTCCGAAATCAAATTATTGTTTTTGAAAACTTGTAGAATGAACTGAAGATGATAACTTGGTTTTTGAAACACACATCAAACAGTGAATCAATAATATGAAATTCTTTTTTAATTTATGTAAGTAACCCTTTCAAACTAAAATGTAAATGCATAATAATCAAGAATTTGAATAGTGTCATTGAAAGTATTGATTAGATCAAAAATATATCTCTAGAAACAGACTAGACTGTAACATTTATTTTGTATTTTTGAGGTGGTAATACCCATTTGGTTCAGTGTTTGTTAATTATTAAAATTATATAAAGAAAAGTTTATCAATTTTGAGTTGAAAATAACATTAACATTGCATGTATAGGTAGATTGTTTTACTTTAATTTTTTACTGTAGATTTATTAACTGATAACATTTATTCTGTTTTTTGTGTTAATATGTCTTTGTGCAAACAACATACCACTTTCAAAATTGAGAAATTTTTATTATTTTTTTTTGTTTTATTTTTACTCAAATAATTACAGATTTCCATTTTTCTAATAAATTTCCTGTAGAAAAATCTAAATCTGTAACTATTGGTATTTCATGTTATAATCTTGGTATTATAAGAAGTTAATTTCAAAAATTCATATTTTTGCACTGTATTTTGAAAATTATACAATCATTGAAAACAATTTGCGTAAATTGAAAAAATGTTTTTAAAATCTTAGATATAGGAGATTTTACATCTACAAACTATTATTTGCTCTTCATTTATTCTATATTTTGATTTAAAAAATATTATTTTATTTCTAATGGATCTCATATGATACCATTTTCCTTCTTTTTATACTTTTATGTTAATATTCATTATATTTAAATTTGTTGTTTCGAATTTAGTCATTTTTGAAACTTCTTTTTAATATAAGGTTTTTTTTGATTCATTTGTATTGATACTATTTATGTGTAAAACCCAGGCGGAACGTTGCAAATCTTTCAAAAACTTGAGCTATTATTCAAAAAATATTTTTACATTTCTTCAATTTCATTGATACATTCACTGACTTATAGTTTTTTATAAATCAACAATTTCATATCACCAAGATTGTACTTTTTATATTTTAAGTTTTTAAAGCTGTTTATGAGAATGTTGTTGATAAATTTAACATAAAAAACAGATGAATTCTACCTAGGTCTAACAAAGACCAGGAAGAAAAGGAAGCTTATCGTCGATGAAGTAAAGAATATTTCTGGAGAAGAAATGAAAAACCAGCTTAGTGATACTAGCGATATTGTGACAACATTGGATTTGGCCCCTCCAACTAAGAGACTTATGCACTGGAAAGAAACTGGTGGTGTAGAAAAATTATTTGCTTTACCGGCGAGACTTATTCCAGCCAGAATATTATTCAAGGTGAGCTGTGGTAGCCTTATCAAAATATAAATAAAAATTATATTCTGAAACAAATTTTATGGTTTTAGAATTATCAAAGGCATTTGTCTCTTCGAGCCATTGGAACAGAAGATTTTAGTGTATTGGGAGATGCCGATTCATTAGCATTAGACCAAGCTAGAGACCAAGAAGAATCCCTTCCTGTCGAACCCGTTACTCCAGCAAGAAGGGGTAGAAAACGGAAAATTGTTGAGGAACCTGTAAGTTTTTTCTCTTATACCACTCAATTTCTTTAAACTAAACTATATTTAAATTTTAGAGTCAAACACCAATGCACGTTCAAGAAGAAATGCAACCCCAACCATTACTTTCTGCCGAAGAATCAATGTCTGCTATGCTGCCACAAACACCATATCCTTTAGCACCTACCCCATTACCTCCTCAAATGACATACCCTACGGCACAAACTCCCATCCCTCCATCTCCTTATCCTATGGCACCAACTCCCGTTCCTCCTCACACACCTTATCCGACTTCAAATACTCCAATCCCTCCCCTAACTCCATACCCTATGGTACACACACCTGGTCCACCGTTGACCCCTTTTTCTTCAGCGCCTACCCCTATGCAGCCTCAAACGCCTTATATGTCTCAACCTATGACACCAATGATGTCTGGTCAAGATGTTGGACAAGAACTAATACAACCACAGACATCACAAGGTACTATAACTTCATTTAGCTTAGGTCAGTTGATGAAAATCTGTGACATTTTCACTTCTTGTGGAAATTTTTACATAAAATATTTCTTTTATTGAGGATATTATAAACAAAACTCTTATCGATGGTATAAATTTTAATTAACCCTATTTTGTAATAAGGTATGTTACCTGCGAATATGTTGGCACCTTCAACGCCGGGTTTATTGTATTCCCAAACACCCGGATATCCAGAACCTCCCACACCTTTGCAACATATCGAAGAAATGCCTCAGTTGGCTGCAGATCAGGTAAAAATGGGATTTTTAGATTTAATTTAAATAAATAAAGCAACAAAGGTGCCGTAAAACTAATTAGAATGGTTTCTTAAAGGTCCATTCAATATTACAAGAACAAGAAGCTTTGAATGCTGTGCCTGAAATAGCACCAGTATCTACTAGTGAAGATCTACTCAGAGAACATATGGCCACACCTTTAGCATCCCAGGATATTAGTGGTAGTTTACCTTTGGAACCCTTAGAGAATTTGCAAAGGGATCTTCCTGCTATGGAAAATATGGGTTATGATCAGGTGAGATTTAATTTGGTTATTCACAATGAAAAGTATAAAAAAACAGAACTCAGTTATTTTGATTGAAATTTTATATTCAAATAATATAAAAATATTTTTTCAAATACTCATAGAGTCAAATGGCAAACATGGGTTACGACGAACATGCGGCAGCTGGAAGTATGTCTGAAAGGGTACCATCACCATGGGCAGGAGATTATGATTACGATACTGGTCCTGTAAGTATTTTAATCAGTTTTTACCAGAAAAAATAAAGTCAGAATACAGGAAATTATGTAAATTAAACAATTCACTGAGTGTATTTCATTGAAGTAGTATTACTAAATTAAGTACCTGAAATTGTTATTTGAGCGAGTTTGGTTCACCTAAAACTGTTGTCATAAATAATAAATTCATTTATCAAACTTTCGTTTATATTCTTTGTTAAAATTGTAATTAAAAATTCAGGTTGGTTTATTTATACAAGACATATATCTTTGTAGCCTGAAGAACAACAAGTTGATGAAACGGATGAACAGTTTGCGGAAAGAGTATTGAATAAACGAGCATATCAAATGTTCCAAATTGTTAAACACAAGTTTAAACAGGCGGACAGAATGAATTTCGAGGAATTAAGTCACAGAAATAATAAAAAAATGGTAAGTAAATATGTTATATATATATACGAATATAATTTCATGGTAATATTATTATTTAGGCTGCGCAAAAGTTCTACAGTTTACTGGTCCTTAAAAAAGTCCACGTGTTGGAACTCGAACAGGAAGAGGCGTACGGCACAATTACTATTCTAAGGGGCCCGAAATTCGACAACCCCGCAGTGTAAAAAGAAAAGAATTCGCATTTTTCTAAATTATCGATGGTAATTCCTCGTAAATTATTTATTTAATATTGCATACATCTGCAATGAAAGTACAAAATATATAACATTAAGTCTGCCGTTTGGCCCAAAATTGTGACGAATATTTATTGGGTATTTCAATTTTTGTTAAATATATTTCTATCATTATTGATTCTTATAATTTGAATCGTATAATACATAGGTGGGGAACCTTTGCACCATTAGAGGTCACATTTAAATTAAGCAGTAATAAGAGAAGCCTTATAAGCTGATTTGCCTATGAAAGTGACTTTTGTGCAATCATACTTTTGTATTTATCCATTTATTGCATTATATGGAATCAATAAAATATAATATAACAATAATATAAAAAATAGCAAAATTACAATATAAAATTTTTTTTTAATATCTAAGTTGCTACTAATTATCCTCTAAATGTACATCTGTGATTTGCATTTTTGCACTTGTTTTAATTTTTTTCATGTGAGAAAATGTCTTACAACAGTAAGTATTTCCAAAGTAAATATGTTTCGTAGGTATATTCAACAGCATTTTTCCAGATTTCTAAGGGATCTTTTTTAGCATTAAAAAGGGAAGTCAAGTAACTCCATTTTTAGTTCCGCAAGGAGCCTCGAATAAATCTACTTAATATGGTTGAAATGCCAGTTTCATGGCAGGAGTGTGCTCGCCAAAATCAGAAAATCTATTTGTGTACTCTTTTATTAAAGAATCCAAGACACCTACATATTCATCGAATATTTTATTTTCACCGTTCTGCTAATTTAACATTTGAACAGTTTACTGCAGGTTGCTACAGATCGCCAACTATGGACAAGCGCTGAGGGACCAGGGTTTCGTTAATGCGTATTACCATTTTGTACTGGGTGCTGTTTTAACTTTTGAAACATACATACAATAATTAACATTAGAACTATATTTTATGAAGGCCGCAGGTTCCCCACCTCTATTATATTATATCACTAATAGTACATATTCTTTAGTGCTGATTAGTGGTGATTTCTTTTTTAAATATATTTGCCATACTTATTTTCCAAACTTTTGAAAATATGATATAGTACTTTCAATTTATCTACTTTATACATTTTTAGAAATATTCTTTATAATATATAATAAATAAAAATTGTATATACACTTTATTTTTTCAAATATAGGGAACAAGTGTCTACCAAAGTTCTGCATGTTTTATGTGAAACTAATGCGTTACACAAAATTTATTATATATATATGTACTTTTTATTAAAAAAATAATTATGTAACGTATTAGTTAGATTTTATGCTCACATAAGGTAGTTTTAATTTTTTTTTTTTTTCATTTTCTTTTTTACTAAAAAACATGAGCTGTATATTAAATATTGTTAACCGAAAGTATTCCAAAAGTGTGGTTTATAAATTATACATAGAGTGAGTCGTAATTTTTAAATGATTGGTAACGCCTTTGGTAACTTGTACTTGATATGTCCTTTGACGTCTGCAAAGGTGTTTTATTTGATGTACTTCGGTAATTGATAAACAATTCATGAAATGTGAACACAGAATTGTCTTTTTTACAATTTTGATAAATCTATCATCCATTTTATTGGCTCTTGGCCAGTAAGGTTAGTTTTCGACCCGTTGTCAGACTTCATCGTTGGAAACTCTTTAGGTTTCTATTGGATATACTTGAAGGATTCTATGATTCGTCCGTAGCTTTTTGTTTTAGGAATCGAATCTTATAAAAAAACAAAGAAATCAAAATCAGAGTTATTTCTGATGATTTTTGAGAAAAATAAAACAATTATAGTGATAGTAAATTGAAGAATTTGTAGTCTCATATTGACTAATCAATTTTTACTGATTTTCAATGTGAATGGAGTTTCAACCAATTTGAGTTTTTTTTATAATAAAGTTACGTAATGTTATGTTGAGTCATTGATGTTTACAAACCGCACTTGTTGGAAAAAAGAGGTGAAAAATATATGTAAATGTTTATTTTTGTACATAAATTTAAAACTGTCTATTAGACCTTTCTTCTGTCGATATCTAGTATTTTTTAATTAATAAATCGTTCGCTCTTTTGACACATTTGATTGTCGAGAAGTAATTCAATTTTTCAAATTTGTTACCTTTAAAAACTACTTATTGTTTCAATACCGACAAGAAACGAATATAAATTACCAATCTTGAGTTAATTGATTTAATCTACAAGATTGTTATTTATATTTAAAAAAATATTGAAATTAAATTCCGTTGATTATTCGGAAAAAGCCACGTAAATTGGCCGTATATCAAGCTGAGCGGGCCATTTTAGAATTCGCGTTCCAGATCTGGCTCATAATTTGTTACATGATGATTGATTTTGTTGATCCAGAGAGTACTACTTAGGGTAGCCAAGTGCAAGATATCGGTAATGGAGGTAGCTGGCTACTCCCCGGTCAGTTAACTACTTTATCCCATGTTGTTTTACTTTTTTATTTTTAACTGTTCTTGCTTCCCGATTAATTTCATGAGTTGCATAATCTCCAGATCTTGTCATATTTGACATTTGTTAACGTGAGGTGTGGATTTTCTGTAATGTCTTATTTTATCAAAACTAATTTAAAATCAATATTTTTTGTTACTAAATTCAATAATTTTAAATATGTAGATGTATAATTGTGCATGTACAAATTGAGGAACGGTTTTTTTTTTGATAACAACAAAAATTTGAATCACTTTGTATAATTGTGTCTGTTGTTTTAGATCAAGACTAACAGAAAAATATATGGAGTTCAATTGACCATATATATTTTTTTGTTAAACTTTTTACCACTTGATAATTTTTGTACATTTATTCTTTTTTCTTTTTCTCTAATTTAGATTACAAAAAGATTTAATATGGAGGTAATATTTAAATATTGTTACTACATTAATAAACTTTATAGCTATTCTGACTTGTCGAAAGTGTTTTTTTCGCAAGTCAAGTCTGTATTTTGAAACAGATGCTAGTTTGTCATTTTTTTAATTGAACTTGTTTGTAAAAAATAATAAAACATCGCAGCAATAACGTCTATAAATTTTACTACTTTCTCCCTATTTGTTGAAGACTTGAAATATATACAGGGATAACAAAAGTCATCACCTATAAGAAAAATCATACAAACTGTTACCGAAATTATTAATCAGAGAAGGAATTAACAAAAAAAAGATTTTTTTTTAATTACCAAACCTGAATCATGTCTCAGGACGAAATATCAAAAAAGTTGAGCTTTGAATTTCAGCGAATTTTTTCATCTTATTTTTTGCATTTTCTGAGAAAATTTACTATAGTGATGGTAATATTTTTTTACACCATCAAGAAGTGTAGAGATTCTAACGAATAAAAATTTTAATGACTTTTTAAAAAAAAAGCTGATATTTTGACGGGAGAAATTTCGTTCGAAAATTATATATATGGGACATAGAAAGCTAACTTTTCACTAAATTTCCTGAAAAAAAAATGTTTTTGTAAAAGATAAAAACAAAAAATTCGGTTTTATGAATTTGTCACATAAATTTTGCGGTTATCTGAAGAAAGTTTAAATTCGACTTTTTTCCATAGGACTTATAGCTTTGTCGGAAATCAAGATAAACCGTTTTTCACCCTTAAAAACTCACCCCCTTCCAATTCCCGACCTCAGATCGCTCGTAAATGATTCTTCCTTCTATTTTTATCATATTGTCATCCTTTTCCAATGTGTTTGATCCTACTATCATTTTTTGGGTTTCAAAAGTTATCGATTCTGGTCTATGATTAAATAAGAGACTTTTTTTGTCCTCGAATCTATAGTTCTAAGTTGAAATCACAAAGACGAAACCAGGAGAAAAGTTTAATACGTTTTTTTTCTATTCTAAGATAATAAAAAAAAACCATTTGGGCAACATTTTTCATTGATTTGATTAATGATTTGCCTGACTAGAATAATTTTTCATTTTGAACCAACTTGTATGTATGGGTGTCTCGAATACACTGAAACCCAAAGGATCTTTTGTGTCTTACAAATTTCATTTTTTCTCTCAAAACAGATCAGGAAAACTTACAAATCTCCAGATCAAAAATTATTTTATTAAAACAATTTTAATATTGTTTTCAATGATTGTAAACAACAGGAATTATCATTTTATGACTATTTAACAGTTAGTATCAGACTAAATAAAATAATTAATTAATTGAATAAACAATATAATCACAATTCTGTAATAATCACACACAATGAATTTTGATGACAGCATTTATGGCTTTCTAAATTAAAACGCCATATATGCCTTAAACCGAACAAATAAAAGCTTCAGCTTTATATTAGTGAAGATTATGGTACTATAAAAATTATGTTCAACCTCTTTAATCTTACTGTGGATTAATAATTTAATTTTATTGATGTTGGTGCTGATGAAATTAAATAATTTTATATTGTTATGTAATAATTATATTTGAACTATTGTAACAAAAAATCTGACACCAATTTATTGAAATCTTCTGCATATTTCAAATGGATGTTATGTTTACCATCTGGATATCTATGTAACCTAAAGCAAATAATTAGAAATTATTATATTCTATAAATGTTAATAATACTAAAAAGTAGTTATAGCTTTTGTTATTAATGACACTCGCCTATAGTGTACCATCATTTTCCTTTACCATGGAATCTATAGTTTCCCTATAACTTCTAAGATACAAGTATTAAACCAGTATTCCCAAAATTGTTCATGTAAACCCCTCGGGAACTCTACAAATTTCCATTTTTGGATCTGAACTTTACATTTTAACAAGTTTTGGAATGTGGTAGAAGTGAAGTAGTTGGGAATCCGCCGAATAATCGAGAATTTATTGTTTAAAAACTGGTAGGCGAGTGCATAGGATTTAAACAAAAATAAATTGTCACAACCAAAAGCATTACAACAAAGAGATCAAATTGTTTACATTACAATGTGATAAATAATTGTCTTATCAAAGTTATTTGTCGGATTATTGAATTGAAAATCGTGAAGTCATAAATAAAAACATCGAGTTGTCTGCTTGATGATCACGAAGTTATCGTTGCCGGCATCATAGCGTATACTGTTATAATACTATTTTTATTTATTAGTTATGTATAAATAAACTATTTTTCTATAAATAAGAATAAATTGAATAAAACTTTTAAATTAGATCATTTTAATCCAATTAATCATTTCATCTGTTTACAGGTTGAAAAAATTTCAAAATAATAACCATCCACGATTAAATGGAATTTACAAATAAAACAGTCTCTGTTATAATGTCTTTAGTTCCAACATAACAAGAAAACAAATTATTTTTTAATGCTCCCTAAAAGAACTTCTGATGCAACACTACCTTAAACTTGATTTTGAAAAACACGTGTAACTTACTTAGCATCTTTGATTTTCGATAAGAGATACCCAGGATGTTCAGGAGCAATCATAGGATCTTTGTCTCCATGAAGAATAAAAACTGGACACTTTATATCATTTAATAGATTACTACAAATATTTCCACCATTATCATATATTTCTCTCAGTGTATCGGAGAAAGCATTCCACATATCTTGTAATCCTTTTTCTGTATAAAGTTCTATGAGTGGAGCTTTCATTTTATCTGACCACTTACTTAAATCTCTTAGATCTAAAAGCACCAAAGGTCATACAGAATTAAAAATAAACAAAGCATAAAACACTGATAGTAAAATAAAGAAAAAAAACTTTGAATTCAGAAGATCTTGAAACACTTGAATCAGAAGACTATTGAAATTCTGGAAGAAAAAGATGATATGTTCCAAAAGGTTATTGAAGCTGAAGGTTTTTTCCAAAAAAAATATTGAGATTCCGGTACCACTAGAAGATTAATTGGAAATTGTTTAGAAAGTACTTTAGAAATAGCTCATATATGGAATTTAACACTAAAAAAACTGTTGATAAAATTATTTTTACTTGCATACTCATTACAGATAAAATTGTAAAAGTTATATTGTGAAATTTGCAAAAAATAGACAATCAAGTTTGAAAAAAGAGATACTTTAGGCTATTATCTGATAGGATAGCAACATTTTATAGTATAATGAATTTTTTTAATACAATATAATAATGTATGAAGTATTATTGCAATTTACAGATAATGCGTGTTTTTGTGGAAGATATCAAATATACTAACCATCACACACTTTAAAGTCTACCTGAGTAACATAACTATTAGATCCCCAAACAATTAGTTTTTCTATATTGTCTGGAAATCTCGCAGCCATTATCAAACCTGTTATACCACCATCACTCCATCCCAGAACTGAATACTTATCTATTCCTATTTTCTAAAAATTTATAAATTATACAAAAATTAAATATAAGATATGTAGCTTTTCATAAAAACAGTTTTCTTCAAATCATAATTTATGTGATTTTTTTACCTCAAATTTGGTTTCACTGTGTTTTGTTTTCAACTTTTTAAAACAACAAATAATTTATATAAAAAAGCGACTATTTTTTATAAAAATTATTAATTGCAGTTTATTCCAATTCAATAAGCAAAAAAATACGTTAATTCAAATACATGCAATAAAAAACACGTAATATACCTTCATAAATTTTTGAGCACAAATGGCATCATTCATATAAAATTCAGTATTAAAATGTCTATTAGGTGGTCGACTAAAACCATAACCAGGAGGATCCCATGCAACCACGGTAAATTTACTTTTATCCAAGTTATTAACTTGAGGCTTGAAATCAGTCCAAATTGTCCCCAAAACTCCAGGTAAACAGACAATATTTTTAGGACCATTACCAATTTTAACATAATTTATTAGTTGTCCATCAATGTCTATTTTTTCAGACTATAACATAATTATATCGAAATTCTAATTATCCAAAATTTGTTAAAAATTTTATCAATAAAATAACAACTCAAAGCCACATGATTCAAAATTGTATATTAGGATTATAATTAATAATTATTAAATCATACCTGTATGGCGCTAACGGTCGACATTTCCGCAAAATTTTTTATATAATTACCAGTAAATTTAAAGGAAGCTCTAAATAATCTGATCATATTCGTTTTTTTTTTCAATTTATCCTATGACCTAATCTAAAACTCTCACACTACGGAATTGACGATTTATATTTTGTCGTTCCGAATTCAATTATTTTTATAAATTTTTATCGGTATTCAGTTTTTTTTTATTCATTCATAACAATTGCTGAAAAAGCGGTCTGTTATAACCTTGATAACCTGACCTTCATAGCCGGATAACGCTTATCACCTAGACACAATCCACTATAGGAAATTAATTTTTAACCCCAAATAATCATTGTAATATTTAGATATTGGATATATTGTTTTCAACTATCAAATATATTTCAAAACCACTTTACTAGATACTGAAAATAATGTATGAGATGTTCTATCGTGTTATATTCATAAAGCGTCTTTTGCGAAGTACATGATAAATTCAAAATTAAAGTCTGTATTGAAATTTGAGGCATGGAAATCGATTTTTTAATCTCAGGATTTTTATTTTAAAATGAAGTTTTTGTCAGTCAAGTGTAGAAATTTAATTATACCGTAGAGTATATTTTCACATCGTGATCTGTGCCATGTACAAGACTAATTTTACTGTCATATGCGGAGATGCCAACCGGTTGAAATTTTTTCCCCCAAGCATATTTTAAAATCCCCTAAATTCACACTAAAATACCCAAGTTTTTTTGTGATATTCTATTGTTTAAAGTAATAACTTTAATAAATGAAAAGTCCAATTAAATATTTTTAATAAATTAACTCACTTGCGTATTTTAATTATAATGAAATAGTTTTAAATAAAAAAGTTATATTAAAATGTAACATAGGATTGATAGAAAAACTCGTGTATTGCCTTTACATAAGTACGTCAAATCTTTTAATAAATGAATATATGTATAACGAACGATAAAGGACGACCATCTACTTTTCATTAGAATTCCAAAATTTACATATTTTAAATTTTATTTTTCTGTAGGCTTTACTTTCTAGCTTGCTTAAGCGAAAAAATTCCGGTTAAAGAAGTTATTTATTTTCTCCCTAAAACTTTTTATCTCCGAAATAATCCCCTTATTTTAATTTTTCTCCTTAAATTTAGGAAAAAAATTCCCAAGCTGGCATCACTGGTCGGTCATATGTCATTATCATTTGATTCTTTTGCGGCGAAGCTGAGTTAAAAACTTATGTTATAAAAAATGTCGATTTTAGCTAGCCCTTTATCTGTAGCCGGTTCCAGAACAACTGGAAGTTCAGTTCGTACCCAAAATGGTAAGTTAAAGTATATTTTATAATAGATATTCTTGAACTTAACCTAAAAATTGGTGCACGAGGTAATTTATATTATTTAGAAGATACTATGTGCTTCAGAAAAGTATTTATTCAAATCATTCTTAAAATTTAGTAAAACTGTTAATTCAATTAATTTTTTTCTAGTTATGGCTGCATCTACAATCGCAAATATAGTTAAAAGCTCCCTCGGGCCTGTCGGCTTGGATAAAATGTTGGTAGATGACATTGGAGATGTTACAGTTACAAATGATGGAGCCACAATCTTACGTTTATTGGAAGTTGAACATCCCGCTGCAAGAGTTTTAGTTGAATTGGCTCAATTACAAGATGAAGAAGTTGGAGATGGTACAACTTCTGTTGTAATAATTGCAGCAGAATTGCTTAAAGTGGGTATTGTTTTACAAATTTTGATTAAAATATAAATTTTCATTTTTTCAGAATGCCGATGAATTAGTGAAACAAAAAATTCATCCAACATCGATTATAAGTGGTTACAGATTGGCATGTAAGGAAGCATGCAGATACATTCAAGATCATTTAACAATCCCCGTTGAAGAGTTGGGAAAAGAATGTATTGTTAATGTTGCTAAAACTTCAATGAGTTCAAAAATTATTGGAGCGTATCCTTTTAAAAAATGATTATTAATTATGTAGAATCTAGAGTTGTGGTTTTACAAGATGGAAAAAATAGTTTTTTACTTGTTTATAGTAGAATCCCAAATGTAATCAGGTAGCTAAAAGAAATTGTTGAATACAAGGCGTTCCTAAAGTATAAATTTTTAAACAAAACTCTATTGAACAATCACCATATTCAACTGATGTGTCTTTGACTGATTTTTTCTTTATAAAACCGAAATTACGACTTCAAAGCTTCTTTAAAGTGTTAATTTCATTCAGTAGGATGTGAAAAGAGAATTTGTGGAGGGTGAAGAAGTAGATTACTGAAAATTTCTTTAAAATTAAGGTATTTGGCAAGCGTGGAATTTTCTAAAAATAGATTTTTATTTTCTAATTCAAAAAATTATCTCCAAAAGGATTATTGATGGGAAAAACCTTTAAGTACTTGGATTATGGCAGATTAAAAGAATTTGCAAAAATATTCATGATTTTCAACTATCTCAATTTTGCATTTTTTTAAATTGGCTGGACTCAGCTCAGACAATTTTCAACCGATTGACATGAAATTCTGAAAATACAGATTTTTTCTTTATGTAGCATAGTTCATTGGTTATTTACTATTATTTAACGACTTTTTGAGCAAGTTTTAAACTTTTCACCTTAGAAGTGCGCCATTTGATCAAAAATCAATATATCGCAAACATTATACATACTTCCATAGCAGTTATTATAGATAATCAAAAAAATTCATTGGCTCATTATGATTAAAGTGGTCTAAAGCCTAAGTTATTATAGATAATCAAAAAAATTCATTGGCTCATTATGATTAAAGTGGTCTAAAGCCTAAGATGTATGTATTGGGGTGGATAAATTCTTTAACAATAAATTTCCTTAATGTATCTTAGTGATGCGGACTTTTTTGCACAAATTGTAGTAGATGCAGTGAATGCAGTTAAAGTGAGCGATGCTAGAGGTAATAATATGTATCCAATAAAAGCTGTCAATGTACTTAAGGCACACGGTAAAAGTGCAAGAGAAAGTTTTCTTGTTCCTGGTTATGCCTTAAATTGTACAGTAGCCAGTCAGGCAATGCCGAAAAAAATAGTAAATGCTAAGATTGCCTGCTTAGACTTCTCCTTACAGAAGGCCAAAATGAAGATGGGTGTACAAGTAAGTATAGGTGTTTGATATAATGGTCTAAATCTACTTAAATCAATGATGGATTTAATTATATTCCAGTGATGAGCAGGACAACAGTTAGAATGGGTAGGGAAGGGTTTGTCTAACCCGATCTGTCTTTTCCATTGCTTTGTTACTAAAAATGTACATTTTTTATCACAAGCTAAACCTACTGATGTATGCTAGGTTTTCACCTAGGACCGGAAGTATTCCCCCTTTCCTATGCAGTGTCATCAACAATCATAGAATCATGCCAGACATGAATAATATCAAACATTTTTGTCAATTATTGTCCTTTTTGAATCTCATTTTCCAACTCTTTTCAGTAGTAAAAATTTCTCCAAATATTGTTACTACTTATACTTATAGTAATAGATTAGTTGTGTTAATCACTAATACTGTTCCTTACGAAGGTTTTGATCACCGATCCCAATCAACTTGAAGCTATACGTACTAGAGAACTGGATATTACCAAAGAACGTATTCAGAAGATCCTTTCGACTGGTGTCAATGTTATATTAGTATCTGGTGGTATAGATGATTTATGTTTGAAATATTTCATTGAAAACGGAGCAATGGGAGTCAGACGAGTTAAAAAAGTTGATTTGAAAAGAATTGCCAAAGCTACTGGTGCAACTTTTGTTACATCACTTAGTAATATGGAAGGTGAAGAGAGTTTTGATTCTAGTATGGTAGGAGAAGCAGCGGAAGTTGTACAAGAAAGAATCTCAGATGACGAATTGATTATTATTAAAGGGTAACTGTTTATATTCTTTTCTAATTTATAACATACGAAGGGGATATGTTTTCAATGTAAAATGTTTATTTTTATATAATTCTAGTCCAAAAGCCCGAACTGCAGCTTCAATTATTCTTCGTGGTCCGAATGATTTTTATTGTGATGAAATGGAACGTTCAGTACATGATGCTTTATGCGTCGTGAAACGCGTGCTGGAATCTAAAAGTGTAGTAGTGGGTGGAGGTAGTGTAGAAGCAGCTCTATCAATATACCTGGAAAATTTCGCTACTACATTGAGTTCAAGAGAACAGTTAGCCATTGCTGAATTCGCTAGAAGTTTATTGGTTATTCCTAAAACTTTGGCTGTTAACGCGGCACAGGATGCTACCGATCTAGTCGCTAAATTGAGGGCCTACCAGAATTCCAGTCAAACAAAAAAAGATCATGCTCATTTGAAGTATGTTGGACTAGATCTTATTGAAGGTAACACTTTTTTATTAATCCTTTTTACTCTTAAATACACTCTTCAGTTGGTAATTTGGCTAAAACTCAATAAAAGAATGTGAGATTTCTTTTATTGGCCTAATTTTGTTCTTGTCCTAATAATTTTACTAGAAATAGTTTAATAATAGAAGTTTAATCAATTTGCAATGTGATATAAATCTTTATTATTGTTAAATAGTTTTCATAAAAAAATTAATTAGATGTGATTGATTTGATAAATAGTTTTGGTTTCAAATTCCGCCGTTTATTTTAGGTACTGTTAGAGATAACAGGAAAGCTGGTGTATTAGAACCTACAATGTCCAAAGTAAAATCATTAAAATTTGCAACGGAGGCTGCAATAACTATATTGAGAATCGATGACATGATCAAATTGGACTCTGAACAAAAAGGTGGAAAGAACTACCAACAAGCAATGGAAAGTGGAGAATTATACAACTGAATACATGTACTTTAAACGTATTACTAATTTAAATATTTTGAAAAGCTTATAATCAATCGTTCGCATTTTTTTTAATAAATCTTAACAACACTTAATTTAGTTTTATTTATAATTTTTTTTTTTCATTTTTCTAATATACTGAAGTAGCTGTAAAAAGTTGTCAAAACTTATTTTTATACATCTCAATCCTATCCATTAAATTGCTTACCCCCCTGAAATGTTTTTATTTGATGTAAAAAAATATTTACAAAACATGAGTTCTATAGCTCAACTCTAAGGGGTCGTTTTTATATTTTATTTTTCCATTTACTTAACATGGGTAAAATGTTTTGTGACGTTTTTGTACGTCGAATAGAAGCATTTGAGAGAGTAGAATTAGAAAAGCACCTCATTATCCATACCATTGTTTTGAAAATTTAAATCTTGATAAAATCACAACAACACAATTTCCAAATTCATTCTTTAGTTCTCAAAATTCCTTTATTTTGTTAATTCGTTTATTTTAGTTGTTAACACAACTCAAAATTAATAAATAAACAACCTTGAGAGCTATTTTAGCCCTGTTTGAAAATTTATCTTGTATTATGGTAGCAGTATGGATCACCCTTGAGTAGGCTAGTTGATTCTCATAATGAAAGTGCTGCTGTTCTTTTAATTAAAAGTATTAAGTGAAAAATCTTTCAGAAACTACAAACACGTTTTTTTAAAATGATTTAAACAAAAAAGCAAGATATTTCAAATTCCAGATGTAACTGTTTTACCAACAAGATTATTTTATTCCCGAAATTGGCAGGATTGATTCAAGCTATTTGACAACACACTAAATTTTGTCAGTTTTAATTTACAAATGATATTTTTAAATGCCATTTTATATTTATTCGTTTCTTATACCTTATACCCATTTTGCATGCCCTCAATACATCCCATCGAACCGTATCATTTAAAATTAGTAGAAGAATACGTTTATGCCCCGTTCAAACAATGCAACTACTCTCTAAAAAATCCAAAAATTGTAATCAACCCCTACAAAAAACAAATAGAGAATTTGGTGCAACCAAAACCTTTTGCATCGTTTTGTTTGAAGTGTGCAGCCTGCATATCCGTTGCAAATGAGGTATATTATTCAATATTCCAATAGTAGAATAAATGAGGTTTTAAAATAATGAATAAATTCGGAGATCAAGAAATTTTAACAGTACCCAAGAAAAACCCACATTGAAGGGTAGTCGCTGATTCCGACGTGACACTTGTTCCTCTCCTATAAAAATATGTCCCTTCTGAAATTTTTAAAATAAAAACACATGATTAGGAACAGTCATAATTTTACAAATAGTGTAGACTTAATTGATACTAAGTGATAAAAAAACTCCTACTTACATAAGAAAATATATAATCAAAAATAAGTGTACCAATAACTTTTGTAGATAAGGAAAACTTTAAAAACCGTTATATCAGATTTAAATGAAAACTTGGATTTTAACAAAGAAGTGACCAATAAAATTAACTTACTGTGTACTAGAGGTTTTAAAAAGTAAGTAAAACGATAAACGATTTAAAGCAACACAATCACATTTGTTTTTAGTTTCGATTTAAGAAAATGCAACGAAGACATTTTAATCACAAATAAAGTATTGTGCACAGAACATGTTAGAAGCAATATGGATGGCAGTTGGACTAGAAAGTAATAAAATTTGTATATTCTATAAAGAAAAGTTAAAATAACTAAAAGTATACACAATTTTTTCAAAGATGTTAAAAACGTATATTCTTCTTATGTGCATCATCTTGGACATATACAACAAACCGACCTTTTAGCAAGTGGAATATGCGACTATTTTAGGACTTTTCGTAAACTATAACCCGGATTTCGGTAGATCACTAACAGCTGATTGCAGATCCTAACCCAGAACGAGATTTAGATCACAGTTTTCGAACATTGCGTTCAATTGTCGGTAGAAATTTCTACAAAAACTTTTGATTTTCATTGCTTTTTTGTGTGTTGATTTTTCCATGATATTTATTAAGTTGTATAATAGATTCTATTCTATTGAGCAGTTATCAACGTTTCCCCACCTCATACAGATTTTTGGCACTGAAGTTTAATTCTAATAAGCTATTTTTATGCTGAAATGCCGCACAGTATGAAAACCGCATTAACCTATCAATGAAGCTACTCCCCAAAAAATAATAGTAGACTGCCATTTAAGGGAAATGAATAATTTTTACATTTCAAAAAACCATAGACAAATAAAACAACCTATCAGCTGATCGCATTTTCCTACGGTCTTCCATGGTAGAAAGGTATCATATGATTACGATCCGATTGATTCGATAAGTTTCCCAACAACAATGTACGTGATCTGGGTTAGTTTCCTAACATTCAGATCATGATCAGACTAACCCGATCATAGTTTCCGAAAAGTCCTTTTGAAATATAAATCAGTAGCCAGATCAGTAGTAATAACGCCAGAGGAAAAGGTTCTTTGGATTCTTTGTGGTTTGGATGACATTATTCACGATGGAGAAGGATTAATTGGGTTCGTCACTATTATAGGAAAGATTTGTCTGCAGGGCTGGAGTTGTGATGTGTACTGCAATAGGCTCATAGACAAAACAAAAAAGAAATAAATAAAATTTTTTTCAAAAAAACTATCCGTTACGATTTTGAGCTATCTTCTGATTCTGTTCCAAAAACACATCTTCAGATTATTTGAAATCATAATGCGAAATATGACAATTCGATCTAGTGCGTATGTGTTATGCACGGCACGAAATGCAAAATCGTGCAGCTTGTTAGCACGTTTTTTACTCTTAAATTACATTAGAAATTCACGCTTATGTTGTAATAGTGTGTATGAAATTCTTTTAGGTTGCGTGAAATGTGTCATCTATACACTTCATACTTGGATTTAAATAGCACTAGTTACGATTTTGTTGTAAATTCAGAAGAGCTCCCAAACAAACTATGTAGGTAGGTAATCAAGCTTGTCAGTTCGAACTAAGGGACCAAGTCGAATATAGTTTAACAAACGTCTAGATCATGACTCAATTGGTATATATGTTACATTGAGAATGATAAATTGTTGATTATATATACATAATCACCACTGAATTTGCTAAATATGAAAAACTCGTAATGGGGAATGTGATAAATATCAGGACTTATTGGCAGTGCAGTGATACAGATCTTAAACAGCATCATAATTGAAGTAAATTTCATGCCAGAAGCTAACCTAAACCACTGTTTGTTTTTTAGTATCCATAATATTAAGTAATTTGGAATTAAAACTTTCAAGCATATCAGCCATTATTCGATGTTTTATTTTTTACGTCTACATGCAACGAAATCTACTCCTGAAATCACGTGGTTGTCACGTGCTAAGTAGTTGCGCAAACTGAACGATTTTTCGTTTTTAGGGAATTTTATCACATTCTCCATTACAAGTTGGGTATTTTATAAACTAACCAGTAAACTCAATAATATGAAATAATTTATCATATTCAGTGGTGATTATGTATAATCACCAAATTTAATACTTTTACCGTAACATATACAACGCAATTAAATTATATCAGTGTATGATTGGTATCTTCATTATTTCGAGTACTAAAAATACGGATGCTGAGCTACTAAACTTGATCTATTTGATTATGGATTGATGTTTACCTTCTCAATTTTTAGAAGTTCTGGTATATTTAGGGATTGCATTAACGTTGGCGAAGAAACATACAAAAATCTTACAAGTGAAATTAATTTATGTGAGCAATGTAACTGTTTACAATAAAATATATTTTTTTATTATAGTCTACATGTCTAATGATTTAAAAAAGAGGATTTTTGACTAAAAGACTAGTTTTTAATCACTTTTTGAACGTTTTTTTTTTATAAATCTAATGGGACTAATATTTTGCTATTGTTTAAATAAAAGAAGTTACAAACGACATTGTTTATTATTTATTTAATAGCTGAATAACTTGAATACTTCAATAAACTGTCTTTTCACTGTGCATAAAACCGGTATTGATACATAATAACTTCACTGGGTACCTGGAGGTATCAACTTTAATAGTTGATAACTGTTATTACTACATCACTCAATAAGTCGTGTGACTGATACACAAATGACGCTGTCATGATCAAATCCATATGACGTTTGGAAAGTACCAACTTCCAAAAGACTATGTAAAGTTTCATGACATTTTGACAAGTCAGAAAAAAGTGACAGCCATTTAAGTGAACCTTATTTTGTTATTTGAGAGAAAATCAAAAACGAATACCACTTAAAGTTGTTGGATCGTTTGAATGCAAAAATAAAGGTAAAACGGCTTCCTATGTCGAAGATTCACAAGTCGATGGCAACGATAGTTAAATTGAACGAATTGCTTCCTCATCCACCGTATAGTCCGGATCTGGCCTCCAATGACTATTGATCTCAAAAAAATGCTTGCCAGTAAGAAATTCAGTTGAAATTGAAGCCTATTTTGATGCATTGACAATTTAGAGAACCCTTGGAATGATTGTATTGCTCTTGAAGACTATATTGATGGCTAAAATCGATTTTTAGCAAAAAATTGTGTTTTCCTTAGTTAGTCACACGACTAATTGAGTGATGCATTGAATAATTGATTATAAAAAAAATTGAATTCTGGGGATCCGAGCGGTCATAAAATTATTTTTTTGTAAGTTCATCTGCAAACCAAACAATAAAACAACAAAAAGTTCAATATTTATTTAAAGAATAAACTGACAATACTTTCAAAACATTCTTAATAGTAAATCATCCCAATTCAGATGGTTTAACTTCTTTCGTAGTTGCATTCTTCTGTGTTGTTTCTTGTAACAAGTTTTTACTAAACCATGAAGGTCTAGCTTTTTTCATTTCAACTATTCTTTTTCCTTTGAAAAATTCTTCTGGTTTTTCATCTTTTTCTCCATCATATAATACAACTACTTCTTTCTCTACTGGTTCCAATTGTAACTCATTTTGAATTTGTTCTTGCATTTCTTTCGTCTCATTTATAACTTTTCTGTAGCAAGTTGCTGGAAGCAAGGAAGCTCGAAAGGATCATTTACAAATAACGATTTAGAATACTCAACAGAAAAAGACATTAGAATTTGATTACAAAAATGGTAATTAAAAATATAAAGAAAACAAAATCTCAACAATATTTAATGCAATTCTGATCCATAGAAGCACAGTGGAAAGATACAGGAACCTTTTACTACCTCCAACTGCATTTGTGGGAAAATAACTATGAACAAGCCGTTATGAGAGTAATAAGAATGAGGTTTTACCTTACTTTTAGTACTATTGATTCAACTCTACAATTAACCATACATTAAATATAATAAGAAAAAACAATAATTATATAGTATATTGAAGAAAATAGAACCGTTTAGTTTGTGTGAGCACTATCAAACACCGCTAGAAAATAGAAAACATTTGGAAAATAGAAACTTTCACAAAATGCAGAGGTAACACTCTCAATGGACAAATACAGATCAAACTGAGTATAATACCTAAGTCTGAACATACGGAAAACTCAAATTTAGTAAAGAAAAAACTATTACACTAATTACCAGAAGTTAAGTGAAAATTTCAAATTATCAACCATATCAAGAATATGTAACTAAGTGATGCAAATAGAGCGGAACATCAGCAAAATTACATGTAGGAATGATATACAGTATTCGATTTAAAGCTCCTAGTCATACCATGACTTGATTAAATTAATCAGAAGAATTTTATAAAATCTAGGAGAGAACAGTATCTCACAATAAATTAGTGAACATAGTACTCGCTATGTATTGATAAATTAATGTGAAAGTTTGTTAATTAACATGAAAAAATAGATTTTCCAAATTTTGTAACGTGTATGCAACCAAATATACAATTAATGTTGTTTTGTGTAAAACTAAATATTTCAAATAGAACTAGCACTTACGACACAAGACCCCTGCCTGATGGTCATCCCCGCATACATTACATGTTCGTAAATCTTTTCTTGGAGTCAATAGTTTTAAAACATAATTTGGATCACCATACTTCCTTTTCCATCGTTTTTCAACACTTCTTCTATGTTTTGGGACAGCCCATAAATATCCGTTGCCCAATAAGTCTTTTAATGAAAAAGGAGTGGACTCGTTTTGAGCTGTTTTATTAATTTCAACTCCGGCAAGGCACAAGGCATCTGTCAAAAAATGAGGTTAGGTTAATTTCAGTATTCATTAAAAAATATTATATAATGTTATGTAATAATAACCTTACCTGGTGGAAATCCTCGTCCAAAAGTGAAAAGTAAAGTTTGTCTGAGGTTTTGCACTGCAGTATTTATTCGCAACAAAATTGAATTCATTTTAAAGGTTAATTTATGGAGATGGTAATGCTTGCTTAGAGTAGTGGAATTGCGGCGACGTTGTGTACTTCGGTGGAAAGGAGCTGGTGATCGTTAGGGGCAACGCCGTGTCTCTTCGTCGTGATTTGCGGTCTCAGAACAGTTTTGACAATGGCTTCTCTCGGATATAGTAGAATTTGTGCTCGTGTTCATGAAAAACTGTGTCAGTGGGGACATTCCCAAATAAACAAAAACTCAATTTGTGTTCGCTCAAAAATTGGATTTTGCACATTGACTAGGAACTTTTCAGAGGATACAAAAAAGGTTTGAATTTTCACGATTATTACTCAGTATAGGTATATTTAAATGAATTCCGTATATATTTATAATTAATTGATTTGTTATAAAAATCCTTCCATTCAAAAATCACGTTTGAATGAAAATGAAAGTGTTTTTTAAATTCACACAAAAATAACTTTTACTTTTTTACTCGAATATTCGAAAGTTTATTGATGATGAGTTTATTGTATTAATTTCTTGTCCCACATACGCTCTCCGTGTCCATAATATAATGAATTAACTACGAGACTGAGGCACCTGTTATAATCTTTATTTCGCTTTTACTTTCTTTGTGACAGTCAATTCTATATACATTAAAACAGATGTTGAATAATTTGGTATTTTTTTTCCTCCAGTAATAGAATTTAATCTACATTTTTTTTAGTAAATACTGAGTTATCAAATATGGTACTGTATAAGGGTACGACTATTCGGACATTTTAGATAAATAGTTTTTGAAATTATATACACAGAAATACATGTTGAATCGTTTTAGAATAGATAGAAATTCATATTTTATTTTTAAATTTTAAAATCATTATTAAGTTAGCTAGGAATACAATACAATTATTGCGTATAATAATGGCATTTTCAAGCTCTATTCAGTTTAGATCTATGGTTCTTGGGAATATTCGTAGAAATAGTTAATGATAATTCTGAACCCGGTTGACTAGTATATAATTCGATATCTAACTCATTAAAATAAGGTAGCCTTCGGTTTTTCATTTACTTTGAATTAACGTAAACAAACAGATAACAGAAAACATTCGTATAGGTTGTCGCTATAATTTAAACGATATCTTATTATATATTTACATTTTTTGTTTGGCCGTTAGATAATTTTTCATATTTATTAAAATCGAATAACCTCATGGCACTATTAGTAGATAGATAATTATGAAACTTAACCTAACTTATTTCAAAATTATTGTAATTTTACATTACTTCATCGCTTCTTGCATATTTTCTCTTAATTTGTTAGATATCTATAAAATTTATTTAATGCGAATAATTGGAGAAAAGAAAGCCTGTAATATTCTTGAAGAAAAATAGTATTTAATTGATTGTAGTTCATTAATTTCTTGGTCACTTATTTACGTATATTGTTGAGAATTTAATTCGTTCTAAATTAAGTCCTTGGAGCGAGAAAACGTTCAAATTTGAAAGTTATGAACGAAAAGAGATTGAATACAACATAATATTTAAATTAATAGTTATTTTATGAAAGTGATTATTATAAACAGTATAGGTAGTAGGTGCTCAATTCGAAATCGTACCTGATAAGACAACGCTAATATCTTTATGTTTAATGCAAATAGTTAATATAGAAAACAAAATGGAAGAAAAAATAATATGAAAATAATACTTGTTAATATATGATTATAATAAATATATTCATTTAATTCTTATTTTGGAAAATAAAAACAAGATAAACTAGTTTGAATGAATTTTCGATCGTGTTTAAGGTAATGAAAATTTCATATAACTCTTCATACGCAACTTGTATCTACTTTCCCAATATTCCATCTTTGTCTCGTCGAATAAATAATACGCTTTCTTTAGTTTCTTTTTTACCGATCGTACTTAACGCATTTTATATTAAAAAGTAAAACTGATTTAACGTATAATATGAGGTATGAACTTCGATGGCAATGACCTTCAGATCATCGGTTTCGATTGTTAGATTTACCTCAGTGAACATGCGCCAATTTCGTAGCAAAATACCGCTTTAAATACATATGTAATTAATCCAATGAATACGTAAAGTACGTTATGAATAATGAAACTTTCTAATGAAACTTTTTGTTGTAATTATATAAACATATATAGAATTAATTTAAATGCTAATAACATAATTATTTTGACTACTAATATCAATACAAAAAGACTTGGGTTTCGCGCGCAGTGTGTCAAAATTAATGAACGCCATTGGAACAATATGACATGAATTTTAACAACGTTGCCAGATTTTGAACGACGTATGAGTTTTGAGGAGGTGTAACAGTTGAAAAACTAATCAAATAAAAGCGAAACAAGTAGAGGTTATGTGAAAATTATAGAAGACGAAATAGTTAGCTTTGAAAAATTATTCGATGGAAAGGAAATGCGAATTTAACTGTATGTAGAATTACTGTGAGAAAAAATCTCCTTTTATTCGAAATTATTTCAATTTTGGGTGCGCTGATATCCACTTTCACTACATCTCGATTACATGATACCTTCGAGCGATGCTCGATGTTACCGATTTTCTTAAAACAAGTAAATGACTGCCAAGTTATCCTTAACGAGAATCGAACATAATTTAAAAGTTATTTCAACCCAAAATTGCTGCTTAAAAAGCTGTTTGTACAAGATAATTTCAATTTGTAAAGATTTCGTGAAATAATTCACTTAAAAAGTTTATTATTCAAGATCTCATACACTTGACAACACGAGCAATATGTCTTTTCGAATTATTGAATTTGTTATATCAAATACCGAAAATCTTATCTTTACAAAAATAGTTAAGAGACGCCCCACTACGAACTGAATAGTAAATAATTTGCCCAGATCTGCATTATAATATTTAATTTTGAGAATCATCGAATCATTTAAAAGTATAGATAAACAACGGTTTACAGTTTGTAGTTAGTTGTGAGCTGTGCAAGTATTCGGTATATTTAAGGTCAAATTGACCTTAAATAAAAGTTTTATGAACAATAAAGTCGATTTGCGAATTCGGTAAACGTCCTACTAAAGCCCTAGCATAGAGAGAGGCCAAACAATTGAAAAGACACGGCAATATCTATCAAAAGATGCTTTAAAACAGATTTCAATTGTTTTTAACCGATTTTGTAGTCGAGGAATGTTCAGAAGAGTTGCCATCCAGAAAAACTCGTACCAGTACCACACACAAATAGTGTAAGTGTGTTGGATAACGCCTAGTATCTAATTAAATCTAATTAATTATTATTCCAAAGGAGTTTCTACTTGAACAGGATTTATATTTCGAAGAGAATTATACAAAGAAGTAGCTCATAAATGTTTTATAAATAAAAATAATTTCCAAAGTATTTACTGTGTTTTATGGCAATAAAAAGAGGGAAAAATGATATTGACAACTTTTTCTGCCAAATATTTCTTAGATCTATGAGTAATTTTCATCAAAAAGTGTTATGTAATTTGGCAACTAATTCTTCTGTGTATTTAATTTTACTGAAATTATCTTCGCTAGTCATATTAAGTACAACTCTGTACAATTGTTAATGGTGGGTACCTTATCTATGTTTGTTAGCCGATTTTATGGTTTTACAAGGTGAGAAAATGTGTGATAACATTTTCGCTATTTGATGACCGGCATTATAGTTTTTTCGTTTCCAATTATAAAATTTTTAATCAGGACTTGTGCGACGAGCACCCAACAAAGTTTTTGATCTAATTACCTCAAGTTTAAATGTCGATTTATTGGTGTAAACATGGAAAATATACACCCCAGTTTTTTCAATAATTAAAACATACAAGTACGTATTTAAACGGAAGTTAAACTCGGAATAAAATCATAAGTTTGTGAAATAATAATCAATTATTTTAACATTTATTCCGAATGTTTTCAAATACTTATAGTTTTCTAACAATACTAATAAGATATTTCACAATAACGTCCTTGTTTAATAGACAATAGGGATTACAAAATGGCGTTAAGTTTTTCGCATGCAATATTCGAAGTTGAATTAGAACATAAAAAATGCAATATCCTCGTAATTATTCTATGCCAAGAGAAATCAAAAACCTTACACAGAATTCCTGGACTAAGTAGGTGAGGCCAGAACAATGATAGAAGTTTAAATAAATTTTTAATACACAAAATTGAGCTTTGTGTATCTATGAGGATGGTCCCAGAAGTACCTGGTCTGACCTGGCGGTAGTTGCTTGAAAAATACCATTGTAGTAGAAAGTACACAATATATGAAGCATATGTTCCGAGTTTGAAGACGCCACGGTATAAAAACTGAACTAGATTTGGGAGTTTAAACGAGACCGTACGACCTACTAAGACCAGCATAGCAGTGGTCGACCAAATAAGGTGAAGACTCCAGAAATGTTGATGAAAATCCACTAAGTGGTACTGGATGATCTTGGACTGAAAGTGCGCGAGCTAGTAGACATAATAGGCATTTCAAAAAGTGCTGTATATCACATATTAACTGAAAATTTAGACATGGGAAAGTTGTGTGCAAAATTGGTACCGCGTTTGCTCACAATGGAACCAAAAAAAAGCATCGTGATGAAGTTTCCATCGAGTATTTGGCAATGTTTGAAATAATAACCATCATGGATGAAACGTGGGTCCATCACTTCACACCCGAAACAAAAGAGGAATCAAAACAATGGACTGAAAAGTGAGAACCGGTTCCGAAGAAGGCAAAGACCGTTCCATCTGCAGGCAAGGTGATAGCGTCGGTTTTTTGGGATGCGCTTGGGATAATTTTCATTGAATATCTTGGAAAAGGAAAAACAATCAGCGGCGAATATTATCCGAACTTATTGCAACGTTTCAGCGAAGAAATCAAGCAAAAAACGACATTTCACGAAGAAAAAAGTGTTGTTTCACGTAGACAATGCACCAGCTCAACATCTGTTATTGCAATAGCTACAATGAATCAGTCCTACGAGGCTTGTTTTTGATCTGTTTGGAAAAAATTAGTTATTCCATTTTTAATTGTACTTTGATCTACTTTTTAACAACACGGTCGTATTTGTTTCGTCGTTGTCATGATTCTTAGGCGTTTCTTTAAATAAAACATTATTTGTTAGTCACTGGGTGCTAGATCGGAACTGTAGGGAGGATTATTAAGTTCTTTTTAATCAAATGCTTTAATCAATTCTTGATCAATGACGCCCTCACTTTTGTTAAAGTCCTACAAACTCTTCGATATTACACTAAAATATGATACAAATCGTTTTTCGTACTGAAAATGTCAATTTTACATATTCTGTCATAATTTCGTACGGAACAAGTCGAGAAATTTGAGGAAACTGGCGAAACTTGTTAACTTGAGATTTAAAATCGAAGAAATGCGTTATTTAGTTAGTTCTTTGTATAATTTCCCCGCCTCGTCGTATTTTTAACTTATCTAATTATTGAAAATGAGATTTTTCACCTTGGAACATAATTTTTGTCGTTATTGCACGTTTCTTTTATGAAATAACATTTTGGTGTCAAGTTGGGTGTCTTACTCAACACGGTCTAACAGATTCTGGTATTGCCAAATCTTGTTTGTTTTATTAGTTAGATTTAATTTTATTAACGAATATTATTATGGATAGAAAATAAACAGAAAAACAAATGTACAATACAGTAGAGGAAATATGATCGTGCGTATTTAAAGTTACTAAAGAAATTGCTCAATTGCACACATTTTCAAGTTGAATTTCAGTCAGTTTTTGTTATTAATGTTTATTTATGTAACTTATCCGACAAAATTTCAACCAATACGATGGACTGACCGGTGTGTGGGGCTGTACTTGCACAACCCACTAAAACCCTTTCTCTCTAATCTGAAACTCTCTGAGGTTCCCATCCTGGACTCGCGTTAGCATTCCACAAAATGCTCCTTCTCCGCTTTGCGTTTACTCTGTTTATTTGTTGTTCTGTAACATCTTTAGCTGGTGATTGGCGTGACAAAATTTTTTTTCAGATAGAACCCAGCTGCGGTGTAGCAGCTATCGTCATTCTCGGTCATAATACCTACAATTTTCTCGGGAGTGAATTTTCCGATCTCGTTTGAAGTATTTTTCCTTGTTTGAACAGGTGGAATCGGATGAAACCGCGTCCATACAGGTGTTGGGTAAGGTAATACTTCACCTCTCCGTGATTTCCCTCTATACAGCCATAGGATAAGAGGCACGCAGTCCATCAGCCTCAACCTTTACTGTCATTGGTCTATTGTCACAAATTATTTTTCCTTAGAGACTTTTTCGATGATTCCTTTGGCATTTGCGTATTCTTTTGTACATTCTCTTGCGTTCAAGTGCTGGAATGTCTACTGGGATGGCTCCCATACTCTAAGAGCGGCTCTGCGTTGAACTCTGGCTAATTTTTGCTATGGATCATTTATCTGCGTAGTTTTTTTACATATTTCTTCGTCGTATAAAAGTATTGAGTTTATGACTGACATCAACAACATATGTTCACCGAAACTTATTTTAACAGTCACTGGAATTGTCTTCAATCACTCCCGCTCCCACTCCCACTCCTACCAGTACCTTATATTTACTTTTGCGTTGTTTTATAACATGATTCAGTTGGTCTAGAAATAGTTAACGTCTTTGAGAAACATCGTCGACGTAGTTTCGATAGATGGAACTACCCACAATTTCTTTTAATAGTTTCCACTATATCAAATTATGACCGGAGCCGTTAGATGACGTGCGGCTGTGTCCCCGTTACATCAAGTTCGTTCTAAACAATTTTTTCAAACTTTGTATAAATCTATCTCAATTATTTCCATTCCAGTATTAGTAAATTATATTTTATAATAATATTCATTTGCTGTTGCAATTTTTTAAACAACGATAGTTATTCAGTTAGTTTCAGATGAGAATTATTAATATAAAATGCACTATTAATGACATTGGCATACTTTTTTTTATTATAGATATTTATAATAAAGTGAATGTTGATTTCTAAGCGGAGATGAACCTTGTTTCTAATAAGATTATGCAACAGTATTTTTTGTTTAGATTAATTTAAAATTAAGTGTTGAATCCAACAATGTGGAAAATAGAATAATGAAAATTATGAAACTTCCGGTATAAAATGAAATCACTATATTTTGTGATTTCGTCTCTGTATTTTTGAGATATACACAAAGTGAAGTTTCAATATACCGCCCCAATTATTGTTGGTATTTAATATGGCTAATCCTATGTAATTGTTATATTTTAATAATTTATATCCTGACCGAAATCCCATTACAATATTTGATATAGTTGATAGAAACGTTTAGCTACATTTATGCCGAAAAAAGAGGACGTAGGCTTGTGTTATGTTAAAAGAGGATTCAAACTGAAATCTAATTATTCCAATTATTCGTGGATGTCCACATGTGATGGTAGTATCGTGATTGCGGTTCTGGAAGGGGCAATCAAACACTTCATGATTCGTTATCATCCGCCTTGTTTCAATTTAAGTTATTGATTGATAATAAAAACATCTCTGTTATTAAAATGAAATAAAGCTGACACACTATTACTGCAAAAACAAAATAAACACTTGTAATGTCGAGGCTTCAAACTTTGTTTGCTTCAAAAATTGTCAAAGCCAAAATAATTGGAATATTGATATGAAATTTTGGAGAAGTGTTTTTGAAGGTTAGTTGTACGTCTACAAAAATCAAGACATTTGTAGGAATCACAGTATTGAAAATACAGGGATTTAAATTTATTCGAATATTAATCCAAAACTTATGCTTTCTTAAAAAATTACTCAGGTTAAAATAATTGGGATATTGAGCTGAAAATCTAAAGACGTGTTTTTGAAGGTTAGATATACTTGTTTAAAAAATCACTCAAGAAACAGAGTGTTGGAAAAGTTGCGGATTTATTTTGCAATATAGTCTCTTTTTGGTTTGATACCCCTAACCCTACTCTGACCTAGTCTTCCCGGTAAATGACTTTTTGTGTTTGGAAAAGAAGTCACGTAAGACTGAATCTGGATAATGAGGTGGATAGGGCACCAATTCAACCGTAACAAGGTGTGCCATTGGTCAGTTTCTTCTTCAATTCGGCGTCATTTCGGTCAGTGATTCTGAACGTTTCGTCCTCATCCATAAATTCTGGATTTTATAAAATGATCCACTGTTTCGACTTTTTCTTGGTGTCTGGTTTGGATCCACGTTTCGTAGTTTGTTCGGAAATGACGCCCTTACTTCATATTGCGATTCTACAATATCAAACACTGCTCTGAAATTGTCTCAGGGTTGTGATTGTTGTCCTTTTTGTGCAAAAAGTTCTCTTATCCTCAAAATTTGATGCAGGATATGACCCACGCGATCTTTTGGATTTCCTATTGTTTGAGCTATTTTTCTCTTAAATTCAATGGTATTTTAAGTTTTAAATAGCCAATTAGAACCCAATTTACTAATATCGTAACTTCATGGCATGTTTCGACTTTATTGCACCTCTTCAGTGTAAGTTACATACCTTCTTGTAAAAAAATTGTCGAATCGAAATAGAAAATGAAATAATCACAGCCAGTTTTAGTTCCTATCAATCTAATAATAACAAATACATGTGCAATAAATCTTTGGCTTTGGTACTTTGTAACCCACATTTGCAGCCGCTGCGGAATGTGAAAGTGCATTCACCAATATCAGCTCTCTAAGGAAGAACTGAACCTGATCGCGCGCACACAAGCGTAGGTTGATTTGAAATCGCGGGGAAAAATATTATCAATTTATTTCATTCTCGCATCACCGAGACGGTTAAATCAATGCGTTTCGTTGTTTTGTTAAACTGATTTGGTTAAAAGATAGACGTTCTTCGTAGTACATTGGCATAACCAGCTCCATAACTCCTCTTGTTCGATTTTCTGATATTCACCCAATTGTTCACGATATCTGAGCTCAGTCTGTTGATCCAATTTAGGATCTGTCCGACTGTTGAACGAATTCTTTAGGGACTATCCCAGGGTTACCGAAGAAGCAGATAAGCTTCTTTTTCTCTTTGAACTAGTTGCGTGCGAGCTTCTTCTACGACAACACGATGCGTCCAATGTTTCCAATGTTCGACGCTGTTATGATTGGATGCATCTAATAGTCGTAGTGTGAAATTGGAATCAATATTTGTGGTACAACTACACACACTTCTTGTCCTCTACGTGTGGATGAAAAAGCAACGTTGCCAATATCATCCAGTCCATTTCGTAAGAATTTATATCTGTTATATGCTGTTCATTACTTGTTGCCACGTTTTCATTTCTTTAGGTAAGTTTAGGTAAAGTTTGAAGTTGAATTTTGGCGCAAACGTCGGATGCACCGTGTGGTACCGGCTTTATGTGTCTTAACGATCTTTCAATTTAACTAGATAAATTAAATTGATTATTTATTTTTTGTTTTAAATTATGATAATTTAGATAGTTACGTTTCGCGTTGCGAGCCTCAATTAACTACTAGTTCATAGTATGCTCATTCGATTCAAATACCGCACCTGCATTAATTTTACTTCTATTTCTTCACCACTTTGCAGCAATCCGAGCCGATATTTCAAATTGCACCGCTTGGTAATCATAAATTTCGTAACATAACCTTGGTCTTATATATTTCAATCATAGATTTAGTATAATTACTGGAAAAAAAATTTTAAAAAGTGGGACATAAACCCCCAACGAAATGTCAAGCTACTTTAATATTTTTTTTTCATGAAAATATCATTTTCTCTATGATTTTCTTTTCTATGAATATCATTTTAAAATAACAAGTAAAAATTAACATTGATTAATATAAATACGCAAATTGTCAGTGTCAATATCATATTTTGATAAAGACTCAAAGAAAAGTAGAAACGTCAAATTTTATCTTCCAAAAATTATTAAAAAAAATAATTTTAAAACACAAAAGACCTAAAATCAAGAAAATTAGATGCATTAAAATTGACATTTGACCTACTTCAAAATATTTCGATAAAGATTGAACTGTCAATTTTCAAATGTCATTTTAAACTGATTTAAAGCGTTCTTAAATCACGATAAATTGGGCACTGTGTCAAACGAACGCACTTCTGAACTAACTGTGAATTCAACATATACTTCAAATAACGGACGATCTAAGAACACAGCTGATATTTGTCAAAATGACGGCCGTGGGGTAAATAACCGTGTGTACCCGTCAAATTTTATCTTGCAAAAATTATTGAAAAAAATAATTTTAAAATAGAAGAGACCTAAAATCAAGAACATTAGATGCATTAAAATTGACATTTGACCTACTTCAAAATATTTCGATAAAGATTGAACTGTCAATTTTCAAATGTCATTTTAAACTGATTTAAAGCGTTCTTAAATCACGATAAATTGGGCACTGTGTCAAACGAACGCACTTCTGAACTAACTCTGAATTCAACATATATTTTTAATAACAGACGATCTAAGAACACTGATATTTGTCAAAATGACGGCCGTGGGGTAAATAACCGTGTGTACCCGTCAAATTTTATCTTGCAAAAATTATTGAAAAAAATAATTTTAAAATAGAAGAGACCTAAAATCAAGAACATTAGATGCATTAAAATTGACATTTGACCTACTTCAAAATATTTCGATAAAGATTGAACTGTCAATTTTCAAATGTCATTTTAAACTGATTTAAAGCGTTCTTAAATCACGATAAATTGGGCACTGTGTCAAACGAACGCACTTCTGAACTAACTGTGAATTCAACATATACTTCAAATAACGGACGATCTAAGAACACAGCTGATATTTGTCAAAATGACGGCCGTGGGGTAAATAACCGTGTGTACCCGTCAAATTTTATCTTGCAAAAATTATTGAAAAAAATAATTTTAAAATAGAAGAGACCTAAAATCAAGAACATTAGATGCATTAAAATTGACATTTGACCTACTTCAAAATATTTCGATAAAGATTGAACTGTCAATTTTCAAATGTCATTTTAAACTGATTTAAAGCGTTCTTAAATCACGATAAATTGGGCACTGTGTCAAACGAACGCACTTCTGAACTAACTATGAATTCAACATATACTTCAAATAACGGACGATCTAAGAACACAGCTGATATTTGTCAAAATGACGGCCGTGGGGTAAATAACCGTGTGTACCCGTCAAATTTTATCTTGCAAAAATTATTGAAAAAAATAATTTTAAAATAGAAGAGACCTAAAATCAAGAACATTAGATGCATTAAAATTGACATTTGACCTACTTCAAAATATTTCGATAAAGATTGAACTGTCAATTTTCAAATGTCATTTTAAACTGATTTAAAGCGTTTTTAAATCACGATAAATTGGGCACTGTGTCAAACGAACGCACTTCTGAACTAACTGTGAATTCAACATATACTTCAAATAACGGACGATCTAAGAACACAGCTGATATTTGTCAAAATGACGGCCGTGGGGTAAATAACCGTGTGTACCCGTCAAATTTTATCTTGCAAAAATTATTGAAAAAAATAATTTTAAAATAGAAGAGACCTAAAATCAAGAACATTAGATGCATTAAAATTGACATTTGACCTACTTCAAAATATTTCGATAAAGATTGAACTGTCAATTTTCAAATGTCATTTTAAACTGATTTAAAGCGTTCTTAAATCACGATAAATTGGGCACTGTGTCAAACGAACGCACTTCTGAACTAACTATGAATTCAACATATACTTCAAATAACGGA
The DNA here is from genome assembly GCF_026230105.1 of Diorhabda sublineata. Classification (NCBI taxonomy): domain Eukaryota; kingdom Metazoa; phylum Arthropoda; class Insecta; order Coleoptera; family Chrysomelidae; genus Diorhabda; species Diorhabda sublineata. The sequence goes on from NC_079479.1 coordinate 33,417,939, forward strand.
CGATCTAAGAACACAGCTGATATTTGTCAAAATGACGGCCGTGGGGTAAATAACCGTGTGTACCCGTCAAATTTTATCCTGCAAAAATTATTGAAAAAAATAATTTTAAAATAGAAGAGACCTAAATTCAAGAACATTAGATGCATTAAAATTGACATTTGACCTACTTCAAAATATTTCGATAAAGATTGAACTGTCAATTTTCAAATGTCATTTTAAACTGATTTAAAGCGTTCTTAAATCACGATAAATTGGGCACTGTGTCAAACGAACGCACTTCTGAACTAACTGTGAATTCAACATATACTTCAAATAACGGACGATCTAAGAACACAGCTGATATTTGTCAAAATGACGGCCGTGGGGTAAATAACCGTGTGTACCCGTCAAATTTTATCTTGCAAAAATTATTGAAAAAAATAATTTTAAAATAGAAGAGACCTAAAATCAAGAACATTAGATGCATTAAAATTGACATTTGACCTACTTCAAAATATTTCGATAAAGATTGAACTGTCAATTTTCAAATGTCATTTTAAACTGATTTAAAGCGTTCTTAAATCACGATAAATTGGGCACTGTGTCAAACGAACGCACTTCTGAACTAACTGTGAATTCAACATATACTTCAAATAACGGACGATCTAAGAACACAGCTGATATTTGTCAAAATGACGGCCGTGGGGTAAATAACCGTGTGTACCCGTCAAATTTTATCTTGCAAAAATTATTGAAAAAAATAATTTTAAAATAGAAGAGACCTAAAATCAAGAACATTAGATGCATTAAAATTGACATTTGACCTACTTCAAAATATTTCGATAAAGATTGAACTGTCAATTTTCAAATGTCATTTTAAACTGATTTAAAGCGTTCTTAAATCACGATAAATTGGGCACTGTGTCAAACGAACGCACTTCTGAACTAACTATGAATTCAACATATACTTCAAATAACGGACGATCTAAGAACACAGCTGATATTTGTCAAAATGACGGCCGTGGGGTAAATAACCGTGTGTACCCGTCAAATTTTATCCTGCAAAAATTATTGAAAAAAATAATTTTAAAATAGAAGAGACCTAAATTCAAGAACATTAGATGCATTAAAATTGACATTTGACCTACTTCAAAATATTTCGATAAAGATTGAACTGTCAATTTTCAAATGTCATTTTAAACTGATTTAAAGCGTTCTTAAATCACGATAAATTGGGCACTGTGTCAAACGAACGCACTTCTGAACTAACTCTGAATTCAACATATATTTTTAATAACAGACGATCTAAGAACACTGATATTTGTCAAAATGACGGCCGTGGGGTAAATAACCGTGTGTACCCGTCAAATTTTATCTTGCAAAAATTATTGAAAAAAATAATTTTAAAATAGAAGAGACCTAAAATCAAGAACATTAGATGCATTAAAATTGACATTTGACCTACTTCAAAATATTTCGATAAAGATTGAACTGTCAATTTTCAAATGTCATTTTAAACTGATTTAAAGCGTTTTTAAATCACGATAAATTGGGCACTGTGTCAAACGAACGCACTTCTGAACTAACTGTGAATTCAACATATACTTCAAATAACGGACGATCTAAGAACACAGCTGATATTTGTCAAAATGACGGCCGTGGGGTAAATAACCGTGTGTACCCGTCAAATTTTATCTTGCAAAAATTATTGAAAAAAATAATTTTAAAATAGAAGAGACCTAAAATCAAGAACATTAGATGCATTAAAATTGACATTTGACCTACTTCAAAATATTTCGATAAAGATTGAACTGTCAATTTTCAAATGTCATTTTAAACTGATTTAAAGCGTTCTTAAATCACGATAAATTGGGCACTGTGTCAAACGAACGCACTTCTGAACTAACTATGAATTCAACATATACTTCAAATAACGGACGATCTAAGAACACAGCTGATATTTGTCAAAATGACGGCCGTGGGGTAAATAACCGTGTGTACCCGTCAAATTTTATCCTGCAAAAATTATTGAAAAAAATAATTTTAAAATAGAAGAGACCTAAATTCAAGAACATTAGATGCATTAAAATTGACATTTGACCTACTTCAAAATATTTCGATAAAGATTGAACTGTCAATTTTCAAATGTCATTTTAAACTGATTTAAAGCGTTCTTAAATCACGATAAATTGGGCACTGTGTCAAACGAACGCACTTCTGAACTAACTCTGAATTCAACATATATTTTTAATAACAGACGATCTAAGAACACTGATATTTGTCAAAATGACGGCCGTGGGGTAAATAACCGTGTGTACCCGTCAAATTTTATCTTGCAAAAATTATTGAAAAAAATAATTTTAAAATAGAAGAGACCTAAAATCAAGAACATTAGATGCATTAAAATTGACATTTGACCTACTTCAAAATATTTCGATAAAGATTGAACTGTCAATTTTCAAATGTCATTTTAAACTGATTTAAAGCGTTCTTAAATCACGATAAATTGGGCACTGTGTCAAACGAACGCACTTCTGAACTAACTGTGAATTCAACATATACTTCAAATAACAGACGATCTAAGAACACAGCTGATATTTGTCAAAATGACGGCCGTGGGGTAAATAACCGTGTGTACCCGTCAAATTTTATCTTGCAAAAATTATTGAAAAAAATAATTTTAAAATAGAAGAGACCTAAAATCAAGAACATTAGATGCATTAAAATTGACATTTGACCTACTTCAAAATATTTCGATAAAGATTGAACTGTCAATTTTCAAATGTCATTTTAAACTGATTTAAAGCGTTCTTAAATCACGATAAATTGGGCACTGTGTCAAACGAACGCACTTCTGAACTAACTGTGAATTCAACATATACTTCAAATAACGGACGATCTAAGAACACAGCTGATATTTGTCAAAATGACGGCCGTGGGGTAAATAACCGTGTGTACCCGTCAAATTTTATCTTGCAAAAATTATCGAAAAAAATAATTTTAAAATAGAAGAGACCTAAAATCAAGAACATTAGATGCATTAAAATTGACATTTGACCTACTTCAAAATATTTCGATAAAGATTGAACTGTCAATTTTCAAATGTCATTTTAAACTGATTTAAAGCGTTCTTAAATCACGATAAATTGGGCACTGTGTCAAACGAACGCACTTCTGAACTAACTCTGAATTCAACATATATTTTTAATAACAGACGATCTAAGAACACAGCTGATATTTGTCAAAATGACGGCCGTGGGGTAAATAACCGTGTGTACCCGTCAAATTTTATCTTGCAAAAATTATTGAAAAAAATAATTTTAAAATAGAAGAGACCTAAAATCAAGAACATTAGATGCATTAAAATTGACATTTGACCTACTTCAAAATATTTCGATAAAGATTGAACTGTCAATTTTCAAATGTCATTTTAAACTGATTTAAAGCGTTCTTAAATCACGATAAATTGGGCACTGTGTCAAACGAACGCACTTCTGAACTAACTGTGAATTCAACATATACTTCAAATAACGGACGATCTAAGAACACAGCTGATATTTGTCAAAATGACGGCCGTGGGGTAAATAACCGCGTGTACCCTTGTTTTTTAATCGGTAGTGAGAGATTTTCTTTTATTTATGGTGTTTATGGTGTCAAGAGAACTCCTTAGATATTTTTTAGATCTGTTTCAGTGAAATTAATACATGTAAAACTGAGTATTTTAGTCCGTTTGATTTCAAACTATTACAACACTGTGTTTATTTTGTGCTTAAATTACGGGAGTTAGTACTTAGCACAACACCCCATAGTAGAAAAAAACCTAACGAATGCACGTTTCCAGGGGGAAATTTCGCACTTCTTCTAGTAGTTACTTCTAAATAAAACTGGAAAAATTAACAAATCACTCAGAAATTTATGACAAAAGCATTTGTTTACCCCACGGTGGTCATTTTTAAAAGGTGAATTTTAACAATTCATTAGATCGCTCAATTTCATTTAAATGTCAAATTCAAATAATAATTCTGTTCATCATACCTTTTCTTCGAAAGGGAATAATTGAGCTTGAGGATTTGAAAATATGATGGGGCACACTTATTAGATTAGTGCGAAAATCTTAATTCGTTGGATTAGAATGAATAAAAATAGAGTACAAAAATTCCGTTAAATGCCATCCTGGTAAATATAGCGGAACGAATATTTTTAAGTGTATTTTTTTTACAGTCGCGAGTTCTAAAAAACGCCGTTGGAGCAGCAGCAACCTCTCACGTACCAGGATGTTGGCATCCTTGTATTCGACCAGAAATACCGACTACAACTCGAACGTTCGCCACGATACGTACGCAACAACCCGGGTCTTTACTCGAATACCAAGAAGACCCTTACAGTTTGCTGGAAGACGACCTTAAAGATGTTTATGTATATATAAGAAATGTAAGTAAAACTTGATAATTTATGTCACTGATCCCATGGAATCACTATGACGTCGAATTGTTGATTAACTTACGGCTGCTAGTCTTTTATTTCATATATCAAAACCACATTCTAGATCCTTCTAGAAGTTTCTAGTTTGCTGTGAACAAACAAAAAAACTTTCTTGCCTCTCTATTTAGCCTCGATAACATATTAGAACAGTACCGGCATCACGGTCTAAATCAAGTGGCAAGCTCGTAACGTTGTTTATATTTCGAAGAGCGCTAAAATTCTATTTTTTTTTCATAGTTACTTGTCACGCCTTATCGTCGCGAGAACACTGTATTTATAACCAGTTCTTCATGCGGTGCGGGTTCTAAATTGCTCTACTAGGGCTGTTCAAAGTTTATACCTATCCCAAAAGACGCTAATAATCTTCTTTAATGACAAGGTTTGCGATATTTTGATAGAACTTTTTCATAAACTGTAATTTTATCAATTGTATATGGACTTGACTCGATCAAGTTTCGTTTCCCAAAAATGTGACACTTACGTTGATCTACAAGAAATTTTGGTAACCACATTGCACAAATTTTGTAGTAGCCTAACTTCGAACTTTTTGTGAGTGTGGCAAACAAAGTGAAAAGTCTTTAAGGAGGTTTTTCTCGTTATCGTAAACGTCATTTCGGTTATTTCGAAACTGTATTCCGTTTTTCGTTTTTTCTTAACAAAAACCGTATCACGGGCAGGATTTTCAATTGCAACGCACATTTGATCAACACAAAACACGTCGACACAAAGCTCTTGATATTGCTGCCATTTCTGACCTGATGTTTTCCTCCAATTGGGTTAGGTTCGTTGGATTATTTTGATAAACCTTACTTTTAAGGTATCCCCATACAAAATAATCAAGCGGGCTAAGGTCGGGGCTGCTGGGAGGCCAGTTGATGTTACCCCTTCGCGAAATTACTTTATTAGGTTATAATTCATTCATAACTTCCATCGAGGTATGGCAAGTGGCCCCATCTTGCTGGAACCACGCTCTTGAGTTGAAACCTGCAAACTCCAGCAAATCTGGGACCAAAAAATTTCGCAATATATCGCAGTAACGATCACTATTCACATTGATTGCTCGACCTCGTTGATCTTCATGAAAATAAGGACCTTTAGCAGACATAGCGGACCAAACAATGACCTTTGGGCTGTGCAGATGTCGTTCATGCTTTCGCCTCGGATTCTCGACTGCCTAGTACCGACAATTATGCTTATTAACATGATCATTCAGGTGAAAATTTGCTTCGTCGCTGAACAGTATGTTTTCAAAGTTGTTAAATCGCTGCATCATTTCGATTAGCATAGTCCGTATCCTTCAATTCTTAAACCAATTAAATTTTACAGGCTTTTAAATGCAAATTTTCCTTTATAATCAAATGTAAGGACGATTTTTTGATGTTTAACGGTTTCGGATGGATAAAGATGGATTTCTCTACGAACCGACGCCCCAACTTCTTCAATTGTTTCTTCATCGCGAACTGAGTTTGGAATTTTAACTGTCGCACCTGTATTCTCGAACATCCTGATCCATTTACTAATGCTATAGTCACTTGGCGTGGCGTGGAGTGTACGATATTCCGCACGATACAGACGTTGAGCAGTCACTATTGAATAACCGTTACGATAATACGTTGGTACGCAAAATGCGCGATGCTTCCCCGAGTACTGTTCCATCTTGACTAAAACTCCACAAAATGGCGGACGCCACGAACCCCTCCCCGCTCCCTTTCGAATGTGGCGCGAAAGCAAATACCCGATATTCTTTTTGGACACCTTGTATAAGTGATCAAAGATTCTTTACTTTTTGAATAGCCTTCGTATATATTACATTATGTGTGCGCGTGTATAACCGCATTACGTATACGGGAGATTGAGAAATATTAACTGAAAATTGCGTCTTCCATTAGCAAATACTAATACTACAATAATTATAAATAAAAGAATTTTAGCTTATTTACGGATTTTTTTGTGTCATTGTCATGTGTGTGGAAAATGGGCGTTTAATGAGAGAAAATTAATGTTTGACAGCAAAACTTATTCCGTTTAATGATATGTTACAAAAAAAAGTCGATGGTGCGTTTAATTACAATTGTTTCTACATATTAAACCATGACTCGTACACCCAATGCTTATAAACCAATCGATTACGTACATCATTTTTCATTTATGTGTATAATATCAAATGACCTTTACTCTCACATAATTATTTTCATCGTATGTAAGTGTGAAAGAAAAACTACGTTCAATTGTTTCTAAATAAAAAAATAAACAAAAAATTTGGATGTAATTCCTTCAGGTATCGGAATTACTGGCAGCAATTCTGAAGGTTTCCTTTGGAATGGCTTCCATCTACTCTGGTGTGATCTTCCCATGTATACAGGGTGTTTCGACAAAAAATTCTCGAGGGCAGGGGCGGCTCACGCCCAATGGTTAACAATCCGTAACATCCAAATATAGCAGAGATCAATCGATTTTTTTAAAAAAAAGTTACTTTATGTTTAACTCGATATAATTTATGGTTTAGCGGATATGTAGACGTTTAGATCGTTGAAAACCGCTCGCTATAAAGAGATACACTGAAGAAAATTATCATAAATTGTAATTATTTATTGAAAATACTTACAGGAGGTATAAAAACACAATCAAACATTTCTAATCGATGTTTCAAGACCTCCTGTAAGTACTTTCAAAAAATAATTACAATTTATGATAATTTTCTTCAGTATATCTCTTTACGGCGAACGGTTTTCGACGATCTAAAAGTCTACATATCCGCTAAGCTATAAATTATAACGAGTTAAACATAGAGTATCTTCTTGTTGATAAATCGATTGAAAAATTCATTTCCGCTATCATTAGATTGTACAGGTTTCATTTCATATGTTCCAATATATAAAAAAGTTCTGATTTCGCAACTTTGAATGCATATAACTCCGAAACGATTTGTCGTATGAGAAAATTTTTTCATGCCACAGCATTCGAGTCATTTACTCATTTACCCGAATTTTTTGCATCAAGTCCCGAGACACCCCATCACCATATCTTGTCCTGGTATCAAATATTCCGCAAATTTTGAATTGACATATTCCATAAAATTACTGATGCCTGTTTTTTGTACTGTTTTCAAATGTAACATCCAAAATAATTGGTTGAATCTTCTTCTATTCTTCTAGTAAACACATTATTAAAAAAATATATTTTGGTATTTATACTAGTAGACCAATAACCCAGCATATTTTGCAAAACCATCGGTCCCATATTCAAAATTAAATTTGTTTCCAAAACAACTCATCCGTGATAAAAATTGTGACGGTTCTTCGATGTTGAAAACTCGTATCCCTGGTACTTTATTTCCCATTAAAAAATTGATTTTTTGTAAGGGAATGTCGCTTACTTTGAATCACCTTCAAGAAACAACGCTAAATTTATAGCATCTTCCACATCGGTTGTTTTCCAACTAACATCAATATTTTCGCCTTCGATTTTTTCTACATGAAGGGTTTCAACGTTATAATTCTAAGGAAAAGAAACTAAATAAAGCAATTATTATAATGTCAAGATTGTATATTGTCGCCGCTCCTGTTTAATATATACTCTAAGGCCATCTTTCGAGAGTCACTTGAAGATAGAGACATTGGGATCAAAGTCAATGGAGCCTGAGTCAACAACATACGTTACGCCGATGACACAGTACTGATTACAGATACAAATTAATCTAGAGTAACAAATAATGGAAAACCTATAGAACGGGTAGAAAAATTTAAATATCTAGGAACATGGCTCTATGAAGAATGGTCGACGGACGGTGAAATAAAATGCCGAATTGAACATGCTCGAAGTACATTCATAAAATTTAAAAATGTATTTACATGTACCGACTTTGATCTTGATCTTAGACTTGTGCGGTGCTACGTTTGGTCAGTGCTTCTTTGCGGGATGGAAGGTCGGACCCTTAAGGTGAAAAACATCAACAAATTAGAGACATTAGAAATGCGGGTATATCGTAAAATCCTGAAGATACCATGAACTACCAAAGTGAGGAATGAGGATATTCTCAGGCGTATCAATAAAGACCGTGAACTCTTTAACATCGCGAAGAAACGAAAGATTGCATATCTTGGCCATATAATGCGAGGCCATAAATATCAATTCCTTCAGCTGATAGTCGAAGGCAAGATTGAAGGTAAGAGAGGATTGGGACGGAAGAGGATGTCATGGTTGCGGAACGTGAGGCAGTGGACGGGTATACAAAATATTCAGACATTGATCCACACCGCTAGAGATAGAGAAGTCATGAAAAATGTGGTCGCCAACATCCATTAATGGATAAGCATTAAAAGAAGAAGATTATAATGTAAATCTATCATAAACACTAGATAAACACACTTTCAAATAAAACCCACTTATAATATCCATTCCTACATATGAATCTAGATACTAGATGCTAGAATAAGAAAGTGGAGGCCGAGTACGGGCTGTGGACTTTCGGAGACAAGAATTCTCGTGCCTCCAGATTTTATTTATAATATTTTAATATGGTTTAGAATGACAGGGACAGTGAAAAGAAGAAAGACTTTGGGACGCATTCTGTCGTCAGTAGTAGAGTGAAAATGGCCGCAAACAATATTTTTCTAATACGACGTTAAATATTAAACATAAATACAATACGTGTGATTTTATTTTATTATTATTTCAAATATACAATTAACATTGAAAACATTGCAAATTTTGGTGGTAGCGTTACGAAATTTGGCGATTGGATTTTTAAATTTGGCGGATCCGTCAAAATTTTGACAAATGAAATAGTTCTTCTTCTTCTTTTTTTGTAATGATTATAGATAATAGACCAACACCACAACCAAGTATACATTTTGGTATTACTAACTACACTAAAAGGATCAGATTTATACTTCCGTGTACTATATATAGTTTTAAGATCAAGTTGTTGAAATATGTAAAAGATAATGGTTGATATTCATTAATTCAGATTGTAAGAAGTAATTCTCAAAACATCCGGGTTCTTTTTTTATAAGGATTATCAAAATTTATCATTTGTTATCAATCACTTCCCTTCCCACAATCCGACGATTTGATTATAATAAAAAGTAAATTAGATGATCCCAAAAAACGAGGCTTGTCCATGAATATGGTTCCCAACGAATTTTCATAATGAAAAACATGTTTATTGGCATGGTGTTTGGAAAGCTTTTCTTATTTTCGACACGTGCGGTTATTCTATACAACTAATCGTAACAGTTGTTAATTTAACATCGATGTAGTTAACGTTGCAATAAAAATTAACATCGTTATTAAAAATCGGGTTCTGAACAATCTTCTTCATACCTTTAAGCTTTTCGTAGTTGTGGAATGCGTCCCTCTTAAGTATTTCTCCAATTAGGGATGTTAATCGCTGTGTGGTAGCTTCCACACGTTGCCGTTTGTTGTTATTTGTCAGAATTTTCGGTACGTACCTTGCACAAACCTTATAAGCGGTTTCTCGAAATGCCAGACGATGGTCGATAGATTTTTTTCCACAAACACCTCACACAATTGATGACAAATGATTTTTTGATTTTAAATTGGAAATTAACGTACCAATTTATCGGGATACGGGGTATATATGCGGATAATTATTTTCCAGGTACTTAGACGAAATACATTCCAAGATAATTTATACGAAATAGCCACATATTATTTCGATGGACATGGGAAAGCGATCAGGCCTATGGTGACTATATTAATGGCAAGGGCAATCAATTCACACATGTACAAAGAGAACAGGTTAGAAATTTATCTAATATTTTTATATATAATAATTTTCTATCGATTATTCGTAAATTATGAACAATTATGTGGATATACAGAAGATAACGAATATTTTATTGAATAATTAACAATTTTGGACGACTTAGCTAGGTTAGCGTTTTCTCTTTCACATGGTACATTATCGTCGTTGATTAAAGACGCTTTGTCACACTTTCACCTTTTTCGAATGTCGAATCATTTGTAATTTTCGCAACAATTAATATAATTGTGCAAATGTCCTTTTAAATTGTTTAAATACAAATAATTTTTGGGTTTTTTACGTCCATCCTATATCAATATGATTAATTAAATGTAAAAAACAATTGACTTTGATAAAGTATTCGAAATATATAAATATATTCGAATAACATAGATAACAGTAGATATTCTATGTTGTAAATTCAAATGAACCGCGAAAATATATTAGTTCCGCCACGTACCATCGAAGGCACTGGCATCGAAAATAAATCCGCCATATTGTTTTCACTGAATAACAACCTAAGTTTGCATTTCTTCTTAGGGTGTGTTCTGTGCCTCAAGCTTGACAGCTGACAGTCGTTAACCTGTCTGTAGTAGCATTAGTTTCTATAAACTTTTGACTATTTGTATGTCTCGTACACGCGATCGAATATGACCGTAATCGGATAAAATTCAAAAATGTATATGTTTTTTTTTGATCCAGTGGTCTTTTATCATCGCAAAGAGAAGTAGCGATGATATCAGAAATGATCCACACGGCTTCTCTTGTCCATGACGATGTAATAGATCAATCAGATTTCCGAAGAGGTAAACCGAGCGTAAACGTTAGATGGAATCACAAAAAAGTGAGTTAACACTTTTTTTTTAATTATTATTATTTATAAACATATAGTTCATCAATTTTTTTCTAATTACAGTATAATTATTGAGATTATTTTTTTTATATTGAAATAATATGTTACAACATATATTATTAAGTCTGTGAACATATTTCTAAATTCTTCCTTTATTACAACTCTATTTTTTTTTCGTATCATGTCAATCTATTTTTATAAAAAGTTGCATAGAGAAAAAATCCATGGAAAATTTTATATGAAACCCCAAAAACAAAAATTAATAAGTTGAAGATCTAAACTTTTTAGTGACGAATGTTTTGCACAAAATTTAGGAGTTTGAATTATCATAATTATACAATATCGAAATGGCTTTATAAACAAAAAATTGTTTATTTACTGGACATCAGTTAGACAAGCCCTTTTTATGTCAATTGCATTAAAAGGTCTTGTAAAAAAAGGTTGAGTTGGTTGTACACATTTCGCATTTTTTGAAAACAAAAATATTTCGAAACAAAAGCGTTTATCACAGGGTGCAGAAGGAATACCACGTCTGAATCTCTCAAAAAGAGGAAAACCAAGACTTTTTTTAGAGAAAGTGCAGAAAAACTTGCATAAAAAGCAAAAGACAGAGTTGGAGTGTCCTACACACCAAACTAATTAGCACAGATACAAATATGCTGTCATCGAGAAGCAAAAAAATTATGATCTGGTGTGCAATTTCGTCAAGTTGGATATCCAGACCTTATGAGTATCGAATAAGGGGGGAAACTGTAGATTCCGAAAGCCTGTCTCACTAAATAATTTGATTCCGTACGTGAACATCACGTTGAAGACGTTACAATCTTTTGACCGGAATTATCGTCTTGCCGTTATTCAAGTGCAGCTCAAAATTGGCTAAAATTCACCTCAGGTCTGTCCAATTGAAGATTTCCTGGCACTTTTATGTAGCAAAGTGTGTGGCAGAGAGTGACAAGCCAGAAATCCAACGTCTAGGGTATAGACCGAAAATATTTTATTATATTTTCTTTATATCAACGCAGCTGTGCTCCATCTTGTAAATGCCACGTTTTTTGCTTAAATTCTTAAATTTACGTCTTCTGAGAACTCTGACGAATAATTCTTATTGTACTATATCCGTGATTAATAACGGATCCAAACGTTTATCTCGACAGTTTATAATACAAAGAATACGAGGTTAGCTACTCGATTTTTGAAATATGGCAACGCTGGTGTTAATATGTCAAATCTGACGTCTAGGGTCGCGTTTTTTGCTTAAATTCTTAAATTTACGTCTTCCGAGAACTCTAACGAATAATACTTCTTCTTTTACCATATTCCTGGTTAACAATGGATTCAAACGTTTATCTCGAGAGTTTTTAATACAAATAATACGAGGTTAGCTACTCGATTTTTGAGATATGGCAACGCTGATGTTAATACGTCAAAACTGACGTCTAGGGTCACGTTTTTTGCTTAAATTCTTAAATTTACGTTTTTCGAGAACTCTAACGAATAATACTTCTTCTTTTACCATATTCCTGGTTAATAACGGATCCAAACGTTTATCTCGAGAGTTTTTAATACAAATAATACGAGGTTAGCTACTCGATTTTTGAGATATGGCAACGCTGATGTTAATACGTCAAAACTGACGTCTAGGGTCACGTTTTTTGCTTAAATTCTTAAATTTACGTTTTTCGAGAACTCTAACGAATAATACTTCTTCTTTTACCATATTCCTGGTTAACAATGGATTCAAACGTCTATCTCGAGAGTCTATACTGGCCAGAATACGAGGTTAGCTACTCGATTTTTGAGATATGGCAACGCTGATGTGAATATGTCAAATCTGACATTGCGATTATAAATCTTGACATTTTTAATGGTGAACGTACTCAGAACGTGGAGCTACGAGTGGTATTCGGATTAAACCAAAAGCAGTGCGCCGATCAACTTTTTTCGCTGGTTTTCCGAATTGACTCGTGGTCGTATTCACTACAGAACGAATTTCGTGATGGTCGTTCAAAATCGCATGATGTGACGTATCGAGAGATTGAGACATACTTGGGCATAAGGTCCACTCGTATATATTCAGTATTGCATGAAAATTCGTGGATCGATGTATATGAAGAAACTTAACAACAATCGACTGTATGGATCTTTCAAGACGAGCCAAATTCAATAAAATTTCCCCACAGTTCCATTAGAGCAACGTGGTTAGAGTTCAACTCTAAATGTTTGTTTGCTAGTAGTTTGCGAAAATTTGAGAAACCAAACGCAGAAAACGAAAATACGAGCTTTCACACATGAATTCAAACGAAAACGGTTTTTGATAGTCAAAACATCGAATTGATGGGCCATTCGACGTACAGTCTTTGTTTGGCACCCAATGATTTCTTTTTAATCCCGCATATCAAAAATAAATTACGAAATCAACGTTTTTCTACACCTGAAGAAGCAGTTGATGCGTTGAAATCACATTTTTTTAACTTGAGTCGTCTTGTTTAGTAGAAAAAGTACCATTCTAATTACCGCAATGACCTTAGTCCTTCTTATTTATTAGATTTAACGATCACCTGGAAGGATGAACGATTTTATTGAATTTTACTAAGGAAAATACAAGAAATAGCAGTTTATGTAGCTTGTAACTTAAGGTTTCAAACACTCGATACATTCGTAATGAGTAATGTCAATTTTTTTTTGGACATTTAGTATACAAAAGTATTTCAAAAGATTTCTTCGAGTCTTTCGAATGTGACAAATTAATTTTGAAAGATTCCGTATGCGTGAACCTTGCAAAAAACTTTCATTTGACGACATCACTATCAGTTGAATTTTAATGAAATCTCACTATAATTTGTACTCGGACTACGTGTGTCTGTCGTTGAAATTTTTTCACGTGCTCATCTATTTTCATCATATTTGACCAACTTAAAAGGATAGTAGTCGTGACGTAATAACGTTTAATTTCGGATCGACGGATTTAACTTTCGCGTGATTTTTGGATGTATACAATAAGCAAACTTTTGAAATACGAAAACGGTATAGAGAAAATCCTAATACTGGATATTTCGCTCATACAAATGCCAATTTTATTTTTAAATCGACAACCAAATTTACTTCAATATTTATAATATAAAACTGCGTAATACATCGTACAATTGGCGAACTTCACGTGTCGCCAGATGGCGTTGAATTTGGCTTCTATAGCAGTAAATAAAACAATATATTGTAAAGGTGTTTAGTTTTATTGTGTATTTAATACTATTTTATTTATTTTTATCATTTCCGTAACTTCCTAAACGTGTTTGTGTGGTTAGAACAATTGACTATTTTTAACATCATTGAATATAATGGAGTCCCCTCGTTTTTTGGCTCTAGAAAATTGAAAAATTATTCGATTTCGATGATTTTTTTTTTCAAAATCTTCGCTTTTACGGCAGATTTATGAAAGAAACATATGGGAAATAAATAACCTGGAGATTTCATATAGATTTATGACTTTAAATGTGATAATAAACGCATTTCTTCGCATTTAGTCGTTCATAACTTTTTTACAAAGCGTCAAACGCAGTTGATATATTTTTTTTGTTAATCTACACAACATTTTGGAAAAAAAATGAATGAAAAATGTTTGTTTATTCATTTTCAACTCAGTTAAAGATTTCATATGGTTTTCTGACTTTAAATGTCATCATAAACGCTCAGGAAAATCGAAAAATCATTCGATTTCGACGATTTTATTTCAAAAATCTTCGTTTTTACGGCGGATTTATGTGAATAAATATAGGACTTATCTCATTCGAAGATTTTATATGGTTTTATGACTTTAAATGTGATTATAAACGCATTTATTCGCATATAATCGTTCATAACTTTTTTACAAAGCATCAAACGCAGTTGATATATTTTTTTTGTTAATCTACACAAAAAAACCAACATTTTGGAAAAAAAATGAATGAAAAATGTTTGTTTATTCATTTTCAACTCACTTAAAGATTTCATATGGTTTTCTGACTTTAAATGTCATCATAAATGCTCTAGAAAATCGAAAAATCATCCGATTTCGACTATTTTATTTCAAAAATCTTCGTTTTTATGGCGGATTTATGTGAAAAAATATAGGACTTATCTCATTCGAAGATTTTATATGGTTTTATGACTTTAAATGTGATTGTAAACGCATTTATTCTCATATAATCGTTCATAAATCGAATAATCATCCGATTTTAACGATTTTATTTCAAAAATCTTCGTTTTTATGGCGGATTTATGTGAAAAAATATAGGACTTATGTCACCTGGAGATTTCATATAGATTTATGACTTTAAATGTAATCATAAATGCTCTAGAAAATCGAATAATCATCCGATTTCGACGATTTTATTTCAAAAATCTTCGTTTTTACGGCGGATTTATGTGAAAAAATATAGGACTTATGTCACCTGGAGATTTCATATAGATTTATGACTTTAAATGTGATTATAAACGCATTTCTTCGCATTTAGTCGTTCATAACTTTTTTACAAAGCATCAAAAGCAGTTGATATATTTTTTTTGTTAATCTACACAAAAAAACCAACATTTTGGAAAAAAAATGAATGAAAAATGTTTGTTTATTCATTTTCAACTCACTTAAAGATTTCATATGGTTTTCTGACTTTAAATGTCATCATAAATGCTCTAGAAAATCGAAAAATCATCCGATTTCGACTATTTTATTTCAAAAATCTTCGTTTTTATGGCGGATTTATGTGAAAAAATATAGGACTTATCTCATTCGAAGATTTTATATGGTTTTATGACTTTAAATGTGATTGTAAACGCATTTATTCTCATATAATCGTTCATAAATCGAATAATCATCCGATTTTAACGATTTTATTTCAAAAATCTTCGTTTTTATGGCGGATTTATGTGAAAAAATATAGGACTTATGTCACCTGGAGATTTCATATAGATTTATGACTTTAAATGTAATCATAAATGCTCTAGAAAATCGAATAATCATCCGATTTCGACGATTTTATTTCAAAAATCTTCGTTTTTACGGCGGATTTATGTGAAAAAATATAGGACTTATGTCACCTGGAGATTTCATATAGATTTATGACTTTAAATGTGATTATAAACGCATTTCTTCGCATTTAGTCGTTCATAACTTTTTTACAAAGCATCAAAAGCAGTTGATATATTTTTTTTGTTAATCT
Source organism: Diorhabda sublineata (assembly GCF_026230105.1). NCBI lineage: Eukaryota > Metazoa > Arthropoda > Insecta > Coleoptera > Chrysomelidae > Diorhabda > Diorhabda sublineata. Next base: position 33,434,212 of record NC_079479.1, read on the forward strand.
ACACAAAAAAACCAACATTTTGGAAAAAAAATGAATGAAAAATGTTTGTTTATTCATTTTCAACTCACTTAAAGATTTCATATGGTTTTCTGACTTTAAATGTCATCATAAATGCTCTAGAAAATCGAAAAATCATCCGATTTCGACTATTTTATTTCAAAAATCTTCGTTTTTATGGCGGATTTATGTGAAAAAATATAGGACTTATCTCATTCGAAGATTTTATATGGTTTTATGACTTTAAATGTGATTGTAAACGCATTTATTCTCATATAATCGTTCATAAATCGAATAATCATCCGATTTTAACGATTTTATTTCAAAAATCTTCGTTTTTACGGCGGATTTATGTGAAAAAATATAGGACTTATGTCACCTGGAGATTTCATATAGATTTATGACTTTAAATGTAATCATAATTGCTCTAGAAAATCGAATAATCATCCGATTTCGACGATTTTATTTCAAAAATCTTCGTTTTTACGGCGGATTTATGTGAAAAAATATAGGACTTATGTCACCTGGAGATTTTATATAGATTTATGACTTTAAATGTCATCATAAATGCTCTAGAAAATCGAAAAATCATCCGATTTCGACTATTTTATTTCAAAAATCTTCATTTTTACGGCGGATTTATGTGAAAAAATATAGGACTTATCTCACTCGAAGATTTTATATGGTTTTATGACTTTAAATGTGATTATAAACGCATTTATTCGCATATAATCATTCATAAATCGAATAATCATCCGATTTCGACGAATTTTTTTCAAAAATCTTCGTTTTTACGGCAAATTTATGTAAAAAGATCATAAATATCATAAATGCACTTCTTGAGATGGAATCGTTTATAACTTTTGTGCTAAGAATCGACGAAGTCCATATTTTTTTGTTAATCTACAAAAAAAAACGATTATTTTGAAAAATAAAAATTAAATAATAATGTTTACGTTTTGAAAATCAACTTTTATTGTTAATAATGGTACATAAAATTTATGTATTTAGTGAAATTATACTTATTTCTTTGGTATACACAAAAAATTAATATTTACAAAAAAAATTATGTACAACTGATGAATCTTGAATGTTAAGTAACTTAAAATAATACTTATGACTTCAAAATTTGATATTTTCATGTTTAATGGCAAAAAAATATAATTTATTTGTATTTCAAACAAAAAATGGATAAAATTTCCAATGAATGATCTCAAAATAACAAAATAAAGGAAATTATCTGTGTATTATATTAAAAAAAAAACATTTAAAGCCTTACAACTAATATAAGTATTTTTATTCCCATAATTTTTTTCGTAAATCGATTTTTCGATTTTCTAGAACCACGAAAGTATAAATTTACGGAAAAAATTATAGTACAGACGTCAGTTCTAACTTCCCTGGTTCACGAGATAAAAATTAATCTGAATGTGTAGTTAAAGATTAGAAATGCGTTTGTTCTTATGGATGCCTTCCCTGCCCAGCTACAATGGAATTTAAAAATTCGGTGAAGGCGCTTATTTTTTATGAATGACGGAATTCGTTTCATCTCAAGTTTTTATAGCAGGCGGTTTATTTACATTGTTTCTTTTGAATAATTTCTAGGAAGGTCTATTTATTTGTTTTGCCTATTTAATTTTCTAGAAGTTTCGAGAATTATATTTGGGATATATAAATAAGTTTAAATTCCTTTAATTTCTTATTTCTTAGAACTTTTGGTATATTAATGCTTCGAAATGTTCTTGATTTTAGGTTTCTTCTGTTTTAAAATTAGTTTTTTTCATAATTTTTAAAAATTTTAAAACAAAATAGACCTAAAATCAAGAACATTTAGATGCAATAAATAAGTTTATTGAGCGCAGTTGAGTTAATCTATACCAAATAGTCGTAGTGAACAGTAATCGAAAAATTTAAATAAATTATTTAAGTGATAGTGATAAGTGAATAGTTAAGTGTTTAAATAAATTAACAACGTAAAAGACATTCTACGAAAAACATTACATCATCTTACTATGTACATTAGAATTCCAAATAACACTAACTAGTTCGTATTCTGGTTTTATTGTTCACCTCTAGTGAAGTTTGAAAGAAAATCAACAGATGTCGTCGACTTATTGAATTAGTATGAGGTCACTTTTTAACGTTTTTAACGATTAAGTTCTAACTTAATCTAATAGAGTTTGAAACTTAAAACTGGAGGTATACTCCATCAGCGTTCCTTAGGATCTATTAAATAGATTTCACTAAAGTTTAATGTGCACACACAATATCTGCTTCTAAATTAAAAACACTAAACTCAAAGTGATTGATCTTCTTTCTAACCCGAGGAGTTGGATATCCTCTACATTGACGTGATGATGGAACCTTTATACATTATTTTTGACTCATTTTTCGACGTCCTGATGCAACAGTGTTCATTTCCAGTTCACTATTGCTAATTTACTAAGTGGCATCTAGTATGAAATTATTATTTTCGTTAATAATAAATTTGATAGCTCGAAGACAATTACATTAAAAAAATATGTGACTGAAGTGAAAACGTGTTAAAGATTATTGGTTTTGAGAACCACGGCGATTTTGCTGGTGTTTCTGAAAAGGCTGGTTCAGGGAAATCGACTGTGGGATGCGTGCCTTCAGCATTTTCTTATAGAAACCCATGTTGGGTGACGATGTAAATCATGTAAATATTTTACACAGGAAAGAGGATATGGTAAATTTAAATTTACAAACCAGTTTTTGGTTTCATAAAAACAAATCCATTATATACCGCAAATAAATGTATATTTGCTTTCTCTTAAACTATTATATTACATAAGATTTCTGTTTGTAAATTTTCGAAATTATACAACGTCTGCCGTTACCTTTTCTAGTAGTCATATCGGTCTTTGCTAATATGTTTAATAATATACCGGTTTTAAATGATTACGGATTATTTTCTATACCTTCTACATTAGTTAGAGAACACGTTTTGTTTAATACAAAAAATGCGGCGGCCTACAAAATATTATACAGGGATGGGATTTCTTTTTTTCGTACCACAAATTTTGATCGTTACCCAAAAAAAAGCAACTATTCTAACGAAAACTGACTTATATTAACTTTAAGGTTCGATGCTTTCAATATAGGGTAGGGCAGCCCTTTTGACTCCCGATCGATACTAGGCTTTTGGGAAAACTACTATTTTAAGTCTCCAAGAAAAATCTGCTAGTATTCTTTGACTCCGTTTCCCTTGATAGCGTTTCTTTAAGAAAATGTCCTGGTGGAACAAATTTACCGGAAAAAATCCACACGAGTGGATTTAGGAAAATCTATTATATCCCAAAGCTTCAAATGACATTATCAGTTCATTTATTAAGTCTTTGTAATGTTCCGATTTACGCTTTCCTAAAAAATTTTTCACAACGTTTACAAAATTCCGTTTTTCTTCAAAGCTCTTATCCTTTATTGACCTTCAAATGTGCCCTACTCAATTTTTTCCTCTCTGGGTTTGGGGAGTTTCTTTAGTATACGGGTTTTCCAATAAGAGGTGTTATTTTGAACAGCCCGCTATTGCGGTAAATGTCACTTTTGAAGCTGTCATTTTTTGACACTTGACAAGTAGAAACTACTTTATTAATGGAACGATACACGCTTCAACAATGCATTGAAATTATTAAAATTCACTATAATAATGGTGAAAGTTTGGCAGATACGGTTCGGAAAACTTAAACATTTTTGGGTCGACGTGAAGCACCTTCTCGGACCGCAATACAGAAATTGTTGGAAAAATTTGAGCTGTTGGGACAAGTTAGTGATGTGAAGAATAAAATCCGTGCACGTCGCTCAAGAACAACTGAGAATATTGCTACTGTAGCCCAAAGTGTTGAAGAAAACCCAGGGTTGTCCATTCCTCGTCATTCTTTGGAATTAGCCATTCCACAAACGTCATTATATCGTGTTTTGTAAAAAGACTTGGGTCTTAAGGCCTATAAAGTTCAGTTAAACTTCAACAACGTCGTGTCTTTGCTGATCGGGTCCTTGAAATGCATGAAAATGATCCAAAATTTCATCGAAAAATCATCTTAGCTGATGAGGCCTTGGTGGTTACGTCAATAAACAAAATTGTCGAATCTGGGGCTCGGAAAACCCAAGAGTTATTGTTGAAAATCCTCTCCATCCTCAACGCGTGACTGTTTCGTGCGGTTTATAGTCTGGCGGTGTCATTGGACCTTACTTTTTCGAAAATGAGGCTGGAGCAACAGTTACGGTGAATGGATTGCGCTATCGAAAGATGATTAATGATTTTTTATGGCCGGAATTGGATGGTATTGATTTGGACAACGTTTACTTTCAACAAGACGGCGCTACGTGCCACACAAGCAACGAAACCATCGATCTTTTACGGGAAAAATTTCCGGACCGTGTTATCTCTCGAAGAGGTGATCACAATTGACCACCGAGATCTTGTGATTTAACACCTTGCGACTTTTTCCTTTGGGGCCACGTGAAATATAAGGTCTACGCCAACAGTCCAGCATCGATTGAAGACCTCAAAGATGGAATTCGTGAGGCTATCGAGGACATAGGGCAGCCGCTTTGCAATTTTGTTACGGAAAATTTCATGAAAAGGATATGGTCCTGTAAGCGCAGTCGTGGCGGCCATTTGGCTGATGTTGTGTTCCATTATTAACGGCATACCTTCCTCTTTATAATGAAATAAACATCCGATCATTGGCATTTTTCTTTGAATATCAAAATAACACCTCTTATTGGAAAACCCCTTATATACAAATCCATTGCTACAAATATTTTTACCAGACCGATCCTGGAGTGAGTGATTTACGCTCCAGCCAATTGTTTTTAACCCTACTGTCCCATTTGGACACGAAACAACAAAATACCGCCTAACCAAGCTGTGATCCAAGCAAAAGTTAATTTAAAATTGGAAAGTTCAGATGATCCTAGAAGCAGCTGGCCCAACAAGGAAAACACAAAAATTTTGGAACAAAGTATATTTATTTTTCAACGTACTGTCCTTTTAGCTCCTTACACAGAAAATAATCTGATGGTGCTGAATCTGGCGATTAGGGTGCTTCCAGTTTTCTCTACTCTGAGTGGTTGCTACCCAGTTTGTCCGTATTCTTAATATCGCCAGTCCATCTCGTAGGGGGTCTTCCTGGATTTCGTCTGTCTGTTCTCATGAGTGCATGAGTTAGCAATTCATTAATTTTGCCTATTACAACAACAAATGTTGAGCTGGTGCATGGTCTTTATGAAACAACACTTTCTTCTTAGCCAAATGCGTCCGTTTTTACTTGATTTATTCGCTCAAACGTTGCATAATAATCGCCGTTGATAGTTTTTCTATAAAAACCGACGCTATGACTTTGCCTGCAGATGAAACAGCCTTTGCCCTCTTCAGAGCCGGTTCTCCCAATTCAATTAACTAATTCTTTTGTTTTGGGTGTAATCTGATAGACCCATGTTTCATCCACGGTTATGAAACGACACAAAAATTATCAAACACTCGATGGAATCATCTTCACGACTCAGTTTTTGTTCCATTGTGAACAAACGCGGCACGCATCTTGCCCACACCTTTTTCATGTCCAAATTTTCAGTTAATATGCGATGTACCATACTACTATGTCTGCTAGTTCGCGTTCTTCCAGTCGACGATCATTCAGTACCACTTAGTGGATTGTCTTCAACATCTTTGGAGTCGTCACCTCATTTGGTCGACCAATGCGGTGATGGTTCAGCCTCGTTTAAACTCTGCTACCCAATATTTTACTGGGGAGGAGTCTCACCCCGAGTTTTTGATGAACGAATTACAAGGTTGATTTTTTTATGTACTCATAGGAAGGCGGAATATGGACGGTTTGCGAACCGACATATTTGTAAAATATGCATATATATGTAAAATTTTGAATCTTGAATCGATACTGTTTGTGTGTTTCAATTCCCTTCACACATTACTAGTTTTATATAATTTTCTTCTCGATTGCGTATAGTAATAAATATATTTTAGTTATTGGGGAGTGGCAGTTTCTTCTGTTTTGTGAAGGTTATATTCATATTATCGAAAGAAGTCTATATTGACATACTTATTTCTATCTTTAAGATAATTTAATATTCATTGTTTGGTATTGACTTTTACATAAAATGACTCTATCCTTAAGCGTCCATAATATATATCGTTTTTTGTTTTTCCATAAAAATTTTTATCTCAAAAAAAAAACCGAAATACTTGCTTTTTATACAGCGACATGAAATAGAGGTTATGTTAGATACTTTACAATTTTTATCGCAAAGATAAACGCTAATAACAAATTGCCTGTGGATCGAAACTCTTTAAAAGAAAACCAACAAAAATATTCTGCATACAAGGTTGCAAATTATTAAAATTTGTTTTTTTATAACAAAAAATTAATATTCTTTAATGATAAAAACATTTATTCCGCGTGATTATGTTGTATGAAGACTTATTACATTCAAAACAGGTGTGCTCCATTAGATCTCGTTGTTTCCACTAAGTACATTCATATTTGTACTAATTTTTTTGGAAACAAACTTGGAAAACTTTAGAAAAACAGATTTGTGTTATAGTTTCGAAATCGTTGAAAGTTTTTCTACGCGCAAAGTATTTAGTGGAGGTCGTTAAGTCTTAATGCGGATCATCCGTCTATCCACCTCTGTTAACGACGATAACATCAAAAAAGTTGAGAAAAGGATGCTTGAAAATAGTTGTGTGGACATCCAGTAGAAAGCAGATCATCTCTTATGGACCCACTGAACATATTTTGGTTGAATAATTAGTAAAAACATCGTCGGTTTGAGGTCGCCAAAGAGATATTTAATAGCGTAGCAGAGGACCATACATTCGTCAATTGTATCATCATCATCATCAAATCCTCTTTTGACTGAGATAATAAATACTTGTATTAAGATACGGAAAAAAGTTTATTTTTGGGACAATCCAGGTCAAGTGGTATATGCCTAGTCCTAAAAATCACCCTCGATAGGTTGAATCCCCAATTCCCTAGAAACTTTAATTGTGATTCAAGTGACCGGAATTGGAGGGGTTGTATTAACCGATAACATGCTTGTTTAATTCGATATCTAATTTGTTCGAATAAAAAACAAAATTCCTTATATAGATGAACAATAAATAAACATGTGTATTAACAAATTGATTTTCCTACAATATTCATATCAATTAATTAGATTCAATTTGTTTCCAAATGATAATTACGTACGAATGTCATTCATTAGGATTTATAAACAATTATATTTATTTATAAATCAAGGTAATAATGACCTTGTCACAAATTAGATGCACCGTGAGATTTCATTTAATAATATTGGTGCATAATTATAAATGAAATGTTTGCATTTCAATTATTTATACTCGGAGTTGATTCAAATAGCGTAGGTTAATTTACCTTTTAATTTAATATCGAATGAGAATAACACATTTTAATGTTCTTGACTCATTTTAAATAATTAAATAATTTCTAGGTTACAATGGCGGGTGATTTCATTTTAGCAGTAGCGTCGATGTTGATAGCTAGGTTAAGAAACAATGACGTCACATCCGTTTTAAGTCAGGTAAGTTCCTTATAACGTTATGCAGCTATTGGGCAATTGGTTCTATCATTTGCTTCCTGTTTAATCCGTTGTTTTTTTTCCCAGGTTATTTCCTGTTTCTTTATTCCGTGTCTTTTTGGGTTTGCCTCTTCTTTTTTGTTACGGTTTCTTATATCAACTTAACTGTTTTGTTTCCCCTTCAATCTCATGATGTACCCAGACTATATCAATTGTTTTTGCTCAATTTTTTGCACTTAATTCGCGTCTAATTGTGTCGTTCCTTATTTTATCTAGCCTCTTCGCTACTCAATATTTTAATTTCGTACTTTATTTTTTACTGGTTCAATTTGTTGGTTAGAACCTAGGATTAGCAACCATAGATCAGCCATATCATCAACCATATCTATTTTATTTAATATTTTAGGTTGTAACAGATCTAGTCCAAGGTGAATTTATGCAGTTGGGATCCAAAGAAACAGAAAATGAAAGATTCGCACACTATTTACAAAAAACTTATCGGAAAACAGCATCATTAATTGCCAATTCTTTAAAAGCTGTGAGTATATTCTCCATATATACTTAAATACAAATTAAACTTGAATTAATTTTTATATTGGATATATTCTTCGGATAAAATCTATGCCAGTTACTGTTGGCACATTTTAACTGTTATTTAACTTAACTGTGATGTCCTATTTAACTTGATTGATGTTCATTTTAACTATGATTTAACTTAACTGTGATGTTTGATCCGGGATTTAATTTAACTTTGATGTTTTATTTGTGATTTAACTTTCGGTGATGTTTTATCTTTGATTTAACTTGATTGATGTTCATTTTAATTGTGATTTAACTTAACTGTGATGTTTTATCTGGGATTTAACTTAACTGTGATGTTTTATTTGTGATTTAACTTATCGGTGATGTTTTATCTTCGATTTAACTTGATTGATGTTCATTTTAACTGTGATTTAACTTAACTGTGATGTTTTATCTGGGATTTAAATTAACTGTGATGTTTTATTTGTGATTTAACTTATCGGTGATGTTTTATCTTCGATTCAACTTGATTGATGTTCATTTTAACTATGATTTAACTTAACTGTGATGTTTCATCCGGGATTTAAATTAACTGTGATGTTTTATTTGTGATTTAACTTATCGGTGATGTTTTATCTTCGATTTAACTTGATTGATGTTTATTTTAACTGTGATTTAACTTAACTGTGATGTTTTATCTGGGATTTAACTTAACTATGATGTTTTATTTGTGATTTAACTTATCGGTGATGTTTTATCTTCGATTCAACTTGATTGATGTTCATTTTAACTATGATTTAACTTAACTGTGATGTTTGATCCGGGATTTAATTTAACTTTGATGTTTTATTTGTGATTTAACTTTCGGTGATGTTTTATCTTCGATTTAACTTGATTGATGTTCATTTTAATTGTGATTTAACTTAACTGTGATGTTTGATCCGGGATTTAATTTAACTTTGATGTTTTATTTGTGATTTAACTTTCGGTGATGTTTTATCTTTGATTTAACTTGATTGATGTTCATTTTAATTGTGATTTAACTTAACTGTGATGTTTTATCTGGGATTTAACTTAACTGTGATGTTTTATTTGTGATTTAACTTATCGGTGATGTTTTATCTTCGATTTAACTTGATTGATGTTCATTTTAACTGTGATTTAACTTAACTGTGATGTTTTATCTGGGATTTAAATTAACTGTGATGTTTTATTTGTGATTTAACTTATCGGTGATGTTTTATCTTCGATTCAACTTGATTGATGTTCATTTTAACTATGATTTAACTTAACTGTGATGTTTCATCCGGGATTTAAATTAACTGTGATGTTTTATTTGTGATTTAACTTATCGGTGATGTTTTATCTTCGATTTAACTTGATTGATGTTTATTTTAACTGTGATTTAACTTAACTGTGATGTTTTATCTGGGATTTAACTTAACTATGATGTTTTATTTGTGATTTAACTTATCGGTGATGTTTTATCTTCGATTCAACTTGATTGATGTTCATTTTAACTATGATTTAACTTAACTGTGATGTTTGATCCGGGATTTAATTTAACTTTGATGTTTTATTTGTGATTTAACTTTCGGTGATGTTTTATCTTCGATTTAACTTGATTGATGTTCATTTTAATTGTGATTTAACTTAACTGTGATGTTTTATCTGGGATTTAACTTAACTGTGATGTTTTATTTGTGATTTAACTTATCGGTGATGTTTTATCTTCGATTTAACTTGATTGAAGTTCATTTTAACTGTGATTTAACTTAACTGTGATGTTTCATCCGGGATTTAATTTAACTGTGATGTTTTATTTGTGATTTACCTTATCGGTGATGTTTTATCTTCGATTTAACTTGATTGAAGTTCATTTTAACTATGATTTAACTTAACTGTGATGTTTGATCCGGGATTTAATTTAACTTTGATGTTTTATTTGTGATTTAACTTTCGGTGATGTTTTATCTTTGATTTAACTTGATTGATGTTCATTTTAACTATGATTTAACTTAACTGTGATGTTTGATCCGGGATTTAATTTAACTTTGATGTTTTATTTGTGATTTAACTTTCGGTGATGTTTTATCTTTGATTTAACTTGATTGATGTTCATTTTAATTGTGATTTAACTTAACTGTGATGTTTTATCTGGGATTTAACTTAACTGTGATGTTTTATTTGTGATTTAACTTATCGGTGATGTTTTATCTTCGATTTAACTTGATTGATGTTCATTTTAACTATGATTTAACTTAACTGTGATGTTTGATCCGGGATTTAATTTAACTTTGATGTTTTATTTGTGATTTAACTTTCGGTGATGTTTTATCTTTGATTTAACTTGATTGATGTTCATTTTAACTATGATTTAACTTAACTGTGATGTTTGATCCGGGATTTAATTTAACTTTGATGTTTTATTTGTGATTTAACTTATCGGTGATGTTTTATCTTCGATTTAACTTGATTGATGTTTATTTTAACTGTGATTTAACTTAACTGTGATGTTTTATCTTCGATTCAACTTAATTGAAGTTCATTTTAACTGTGATTTAACTTAACTGTGATGTTTCATCCGGGATTTAATTTAACTGTGATGTTTTATTTGTGATTTAACTTATCGGTGATGTTTTATCTTCGATTTAACTTAATTGATGTTTATTTTACCTGCGATTCAACTTAACTGTGATTTTTTAGCTGTCATTTAACTTATCTTATGTTTATTTTAACTGTGATCTAACCTAACTGTGATGTTTTATCTGGGATTTAACTTAATTGTGATTTAACTTATCGATGATGTTTTATCTATGATTTAAATTAATTAATGTTTATTTTTAATTTAATTGATGTTTATTTTAACTGTGATGGTTTATTTGTAATTATTATTATTATTATTATAATTATATTATAATTAAAAGTTTCCATAAACTTTTAAGAGAAACGTCGTCAATGAAATGTAACAAATTTGATGTTTATAGATAGTGGTTTTTGTAACTTAAAAAAATTATTTAATAATCTCGTTCATACGAACAACTCTGGTATCTACCCTTAGAAAAAACTTGGGAGATAAAATTACATTTAATACCTTTTGTTTGTGACCGAAGAGAGTTTATATACCTATACATGTATACGCTTAATTCCCAGGTTGCAATTTTGGCAGACGCCGATGAAAAACTAACAGACATTTCGTATCAATATGGAAGAAATCTAGGACTTGCTTTTCAATTAGTAGACGATCTTCTCGACTTTGTATCTTCTTCTGAAGCTATGGGTAAACCTACAGCTGCAGATTTGAAATTAGGTTTGGCAACTGCACCTGTATTGTTTGCTTGCGAAAAGGTAAATCAAACAAATATTCTAACATTTTGTAACATATAATATTTAAATAATTTTCGTGGGTTTCTTTGTCCTAAAATTTTACCTCTTAACTGATTCTTGTAGTATGAAAATATAATAAAATTTAGTTTAAATGGAATTTTTCAACACTAATTTTGGTAATTATCAAATATCCAACAATTATGAATCAATTTGAGGTAAATAAAGTTGAAAAATAAATATTTACTTCGTTTCTTTGGATATTAGAATACAGGGTGTCCCATATGTTCTTTAGATCGAAAAAACAATTATGTACACTATGAATTTTTATTAGAAGGATTATTTTTTTACGAATCACTTTATCCACAATTTCGTTCTTGACATTTTTCATCCATCTGATATTTCCAGTGGCGTACCAAGGTCTAGTGGCACCTGGAGCGGGATATTATCTTGTCACCCCCTCAGAAATGAATTTGAGCATATTTTCTAGTTCAAATTCCGCCCACAAAAATTTTTTTAAATTACGGACTTGTCACTGTTAAAACACGGTGTTGATAATTCATTCATGGATAAATTTCGAGCTGCTTGATTTAAATTTTCGAATAAACTAAATTTTGACTGGTTAATCAAAACTCGTTCTCTAGTAACCAACCTGATATCTGTCACTTGGTCTTTGTTAAACTTGAAACTTTCTTTTTCTAACTTTGCCTTAAGCAAATTCAGAAATCGATTTCTTCCTTTCTCAAAGGACATATGGAACACCTTGTACAGCAATTGTACAAAAACTATTTCTCATTAAAAACCATATAGAACGGAAAAACGATTAGGTATTAATAAAAATGTTTTGTCTAGTATCCCGAATTGAATCCTATGATAATGAGAAGGTTTCAAGAGCCTGGTGATGTAGAAAAAGCTTTCGAACTAGTTCACAAATCGAGAGGATTGGAACAAACACAATTTTTGGCACGTCAACATTGTCAAGAGTCAGTGAGACTTGCCAATCTCCTACAAGAAAGTCCCTTTCAAAAAGGTTTAATAGTGACTGCGGATTATGTTTTAAATCGTATGAAATAGCGTAAAAATATTTTAGTTCTAGATTAGGTAGATGATTGTAGTTATGAAATTATAATTAGATGGATTTGTGGGGTATTACTGAAACATTTTTCCATTCGGTTCAGTGACTATATCGAAATTGTTTGACCGAAAAAAAAAATATTGAAATTAAAACAAAAATTATAGGAAACCGAAATTCAATATTTCGAAAATGTATTCTGCCGTTCTTCAAACGAGAAAACAACTACTTTCCTGGCTAACGCCTCGACGAATATTTAATTCCATTAAAATTGAATCAAACTTGTTATCCCCTTCATAATCACACCTAAAATATCGTAATTTAAAAAAAAATATCAATATACTCTTAGATATTAATTATTATACTTATCGATAATTAAATTTGAATTCTCCCATATCGTTCTTTTGTATTATAAACCTTTTCTTTTTAAATTAACTTTATTTTAAATGTATCTATTGCTCAATTGATATTACTAATAAATCTATACACAATTTAACACGAAACAAATATATAAGTACATTCTAATTAACTTTAGATTTAGTTAAATTATATATTTTAATACTTTATATTTCAGAAAATGTAAATAAAAATGACAAGATTTCAAAAAATATAAATTTTCACTAAAATTTATGAAAAAACACTCATAATCCTTAACCTTTTTACTGTGAAATTCAAAGTATTCTTCATTTTTCGTTTTGTATTATCCAGCTTCATTCCGATTTATTACTAACATCTCTACCTCGTCCTAATTTATCCCTGACACTTCTATCTCATTATTCCTTCTGCCTTGTTCCAATTCATCATATTATTTATTCCTCATTCCAAATTGTCCTTAACACTTCTATATTATATTTATTAAACTCATTTTGAGTATCGGTTTAATATTTAATCCAAATAGAAAAATAAGTTTCAATTTGGAGTATTGTTAAGTTTTTTTTATTAGTATTGGTTTAATCAGTTTCATTCTTCTCATTAACTCATTAATCACTTTTTTATTTTCTCTTCTATTTCATTTAAATATAAATATTTGAAAGTGTATGTCTTCAAAAATGTCTTTTGAATTTACACACTTTATAAATTTGACCAGGTTATTAAAAGAATTTTAAAAAAATTAATTATATGGATGAAGAACTCTCTCACCGCTAGTTGTAGTGGCAAATAAGGAGGAAGAGGAGGAAATGGGACAATAAAACATATAGGGTGAGGCATCTTTCTGTACTGAAAGACTACCAATACTCAATATGACTAAGTGACAGCCGAAGAATATTTGAAATACCATAAAGGTTTCAAATTTTTTTTGTTTTTAAAGTTATTTATGAATGTTACCTGATGTACAGGGTATACCATGATTTTTTAAAAAAAAAATAAAAATGATAAAAAATTTGGTAGTTTTAGGTAATTTTTAGTTTTTCAGTTGAAAAAACTCACTTCCTATGAAATCTAAAATCCCTCAAAACATATAAAAAGGTCTAAAAACTGAAAAGTTGAAGAACATTTTTTACATGACTGGGCATTTTTTTGAAAAAAAAATTGTGTATATAAACAATTCAAATAACTCAAAACTGAAAACCTTTAGATGTATGATGTTCCAAATAAAGTTATATTGAAATTAATTATTACAAATTCCAAAAATGCATCAAAAACTTACGTTTCATTAAAAAAAAAACAAAGTTGGAAAACCATAGATAACTGAAAATACAATTTTTACAATATACATTTCGACTTATTTCATTGTGGTACACCCTGTATGAAAACATTGTTATATTTTTCAACGATAATTGGATGAAAAGACGTTGATTGTATTTTTTACATTACAAAGTATATTTATACAACTTGCACCATATATTTGTGTATAAATGTACAGACATAATATTATATATTGATAATAATAAAATAAATTTTATTGACTTAAATTATTGTTACCTTCCTTAAAGCTCCTGTACTAATTACAATAAAAATTTTTCGATTGTTACTTTGACTATACATTATATAGTAGGAACAATGTGGTCCTTTGTATATTTCTGCTATGATGCATTAAAATTAAATTGCAATTTCTACTATTAATTGTAGGTAAGAAACAAAAAAACTTCTTAAAGAATGTAATATTTCAATAAGTAGACAATTTGTAACAAATTTTCTGTAAAATTCATCTTTTTATGAATGAATACCCCTACAAGTTTATTTTTTCAATTACAAAGTGTTCTTAAATAGATGCACTCTTATGTAAAGTGTAATTGTATAGTAGCTTTGGATAACTTTGTTGTTGTTTACTTCACACTTATAATTGTGTATATATATTGGTAATTATCTTATTGTTTACAGATTAATTAAAAAAATATATTTTATAGCAATACTCAACATTTAATTTTTTCCTATCTCATCCTTAAGCCCTCATTTTACTTATTATGGTACTTTCGGATCAATTTGAAATACGAAATAATGGGGAAATGCTGAAAGTTTCGAAAATGTTATTTTTCGAATCCCTAAAATGTTTTGGGACTAAAAAGTGGATCATATTTGTATTATTGAATCTTAATTCTGGATATGATATCATCTCAACAAATAATGAAAAATTAGATATCACACATCCCTTCAAAAACGTTATTGAAAACAAAGAAACGAACATACAAATTTAAACTTTAGATATCAACATAGCTTACAAAAGATTAAGATTGAATGGAGTAGATGAAGAATGAGGGAAAATATGAAAACTGAAATGAACTCAATTCTCCAGTATTATATCAATGGTAGGAAGACTAATGAAATAAGTTATGGTGCGGTAATTTACAGATTTTGTCATGTATTTGATTATTTATCAATATTTGGTTGATAACAGTGTCCTGTTCTTGGAAGATCATATAGGATTTGTGTAATAATTTCAAGTACAAATCTAATATTTAATAATTAAGTTAAAAATACATAAAATGGTTTTTGAAGGAACTCAATCTGTCCAATTTCAGATTCAGGTACATTTTCTTTGTGTAACAGTTTAGGCAGTTCTTTGTTAAGTACCTAAAATAAAAAAAAATATTAACAATATTAACAACTATATTAAATGAATTTAGTTTGCAATGTGAAATAATAATTATTAAGTATAGAAAATTATTGAAGTAAAACATTGTTTTACAATGTTTATAAGCAAGTTAATTTTTCAACACTTCCGTTAATGTGAACATTCCCAAATCAAATCAAAACATTAAGTAAATGAATCACCTTGTTGAAGTGAACATTCCCAAAATTATCAATAACTTTAATTCAAGCATTAAAAGGAAACTTCATTGTGTTGAACATAATTTATGAAGACACTAAGTAGAAATGAAAACATTGTTTAACGTCAAATTTATCTTTTTTGATAAGAAAACAGATTGAGTCCTACTTCCATAATATTTATATCCCATAAGGATCAAGTTTAGGATTGTTACTACTTACAATATGTTTTAATAATTTATCGTTTATGCAAGAAAATTAAAAATTACCATTAAACTATAAAATTAAATTACTTGCTGAAAGACATTGAAATGGTACTTGTGGTTCATGCTAAAAATTTACAGTAAATTCTAAGCAAAATTGAACTCACCAACTTTTAACTTCTTAGTTTAATTCCTCAATTTTGTGAGGTTATGAGCATAGAATACGTCAAGTCTGTATTGGTTAGGTTATTGTTTTGTTTACATCTTTAATTTTAAAAATATTGTTATAATTAATTTACTGCATCAACCAAAAAATTAACAACAAGAAAGTTTAGTTTAATGTTAATTTTAATTTTGGCTGCACAAACCAAGCTTTAGAGAAAACGTGTCAACTAAATTAATAAACCGTTAATTTACACTTTATTAGATATAATGTACCTTCCATTACATGAATAAATAATGTTTACCTGTGTTCTATTAAGTAGTTCACGGCATTTGCAGTTTCTTTTCCTTCTGCGCCTTTGTCTTTTATGAAAACTTGATTTAATTGATGTGAAAAGTGTTGAAGGTGTTGTTAAATTTTGATTATCAACTTGTACATTCGTAGTTTTATTATCACTTATATTTACAAATGCTTCAAGAGCTACTCTAAAATACACGCTGATGTTAAAGAGAATAATAAAACACACCAACAAAAAAGTAGAAAATACTCTGATAGACTTTTCATCATTACTATACTAGCATTCACAGTAAAACTATCTTACAAGCGATACGATTAAGATATTTTCTTATTTATTGAAGGTAAATTGTACCTAAGCACACATTTTGAGTCGATATGCAGCCTGCGTAACATATGAAGGGTACATTTCACTAATACCCACGTCCCAGGAATGCAGAAGTTTCCATTTTCAGTAAAGTAAAAAATATAGTATCTTGGTGAAAACGTCTACTTTAGAATACATAATTATTTCCATAAAATTGAAGTGGAATTTAATTTAATATAGATTCAGATGAACTTATGGTTGCATTTTTACATACACACCAATAAAATCAAAAGAAACTTATTTCTTTTTCAAATCACTAATCAGTTTGCAATGAGTAATCAACTTGTACATGAATGGTGAATTCCAGTCGATTGACGACCGGTTTAAATAAAACTGAACTCAAATCACCCGCCTCTCAAAGGTCTCATTGGACGAAGCTTATGTTGTTTTCAATCTGATTTTTACAACACGTTTTTTTCACTTCAATAGGTTAATAATTCGTCCTAGTTAAATTACTGTCTTCATTTTATTTATTTTTCTTTGTTTCTTGGAACTATATTTGTTATTTGGCCTTGGTAATTGGTTTCGCAGGCTTGCACTACTCCAAACAAAGGAGTCCCGATAAATTGAGGTTAAAATTGAGGTTATAAGCGCATGAATGATCTACGTCTTCCTGTCGAGTAGGTCTCTGCTCTAATTGAGATTATGCTGAAGAACTCCGAGGCAGTGTTGCCACATTTTGAAAGCTGAATGTAAACATTGAACTAGAAAATGTACTAGATTGTACCAACTTCAAACAAATTTAATAAAATTATAAAAAGATGTATAAACATAAGTTTAAATTAATTTTTTTTTCCAAAAATGTTATAGACTGTGTCAATTATTATTTTAAGGATGAAAAATATATATAAAGTTTACCGATAAAATTAGCAATGCAGTACAAGAATCTCACGATCTAAATATAAATCAACTTCGCTCTGTTTTCTAATTATTGTTACAATCTAGTACAATTTCTAGTTTATTTTATTAAACGAAAATATAAAATAATTTTATATTTGCGAACGCAGGGAAAATGTATTAGAAAAAAGGAAAAATGTACTAGCGTATAAAATATACCTACTAAAATGTACTAAAATTGTACAATTCTACTAGCTCTGGCAACACTGCTCGGAGGAGCTTTTGCCGTGGTAGAATCGGTAAAACCAGGGCCGGATTAAGATTTATAAGGCCCGGGGCTAAAATAATGACGGGGCCCCCTTAAGGAATTCGAAAACCCGGAAAAGTTCACAAAATAATATCAATTCGTTTGATTTGTGATATCAACACATCAAAAAATACAGAATGATTTCCAAATGATGGGGCCCTCTTATAAACCTGAATGAACTATTATTTCTTTTTGAATCAGGTTTAGGTCACAATTGAGTCTGCTCTGTGTACAGAGACATGTCACTAATCAGTTTTAATGAGAACCGATTTAAACCCAATCATATTTTATGAACGAATTGATCATTACGATTCACAGTTCCACTTCTTGCTGCCTAATTCTCCATTCCTCGACTTCTAATAGGAGCCAGATGTTAAGATTTTACAGTTTTTGTCGCGAATAAATTGTTTCTTTTAGAAATTTTTCGCACCAAAAATCTAATCAAACTTTTTTGTTTATTTCCTGATAAGGAATTAGTGATATGAAGGCAAGAATCACGCATTAGGTGGATTGAAACAAGCTTCTGTACATTTGCTTACTAATAAAGCATTGATCAAACTCATTAATTTCATTGCGAACTTTTGAATTATCTCTCATTATATTTATTTGCTTTATAGTGCTTTAACACAACTGAACTAATTTTTTATAGTTAGAATTAAGTTGCTTACTTACGTATTAACTTTTTCACAGTAATTTTCCAATAAATAGCTTAAAGAACATTTATTTTTACAACATTCCTTAACAACCTGTCTCTTATTTCGACTTAATACTAAAACACCTGTAAATAAACGTAGACTAAAGTTCATTGTTGGGGGTATCTACCTACTATAGTATATATATATATATATATCGCTAAAAATGAAATTAAACACATTATCTCTGTAGTAAGATGTTAAAAACATGTCGAAGTTTGGTCATTTTGAAATTTGTATACTTTTTGACTCAGTTTTTTCCCACTATTTTCTATAATACTCAAAGCAGAAGTTAAAGAAGATCAAAGCAAACAGGTACTTGTTTTTGACTCACAGCAGGTGTCCTTTGTATCATATTTAACATCAAAGTACGTTATCCGTATATAATCTAACCATTGAGGACTGTAGTGCTTCCAGTGATATTTGAAGTTGTTTTATGTGACACGAAGCGATTGGTGGCAGTGATTCCGAGCAAATTTCTTTATGTGTATTGAAAAAAAGACTTTATCCGATACCATTCACCATATTACAATATATTCCGACACTTATGGTCTGCAGAACCGAAATACTAATTTGGCTATAATATTTTTTATACCAGCGATTGAGTTCATTGACCAGAAATTTTTGCTTCCTGGACCATCCATAAAAAAATTGATGATAATTTCAAAATTATGTTTCATCGTAACTGGTTTCAATTTATTTGGAAGTTGAATGGCATAAAAAAGGTGATGAAAAGTGGATGATATTCACAAAAGAGTTTGGAAAAATGTAGATTCAAAATTTATTCAGCGATTGCCCTTATTTTGTCTAGCTCAGAAGTTGTTTCATTAGAATACAGTTCAAAGTAGAGTTTTGCATCACTTTTTTTGGATTAAAAAAATGAAGTTCGAGTTTATAATATTTCTTAAAAGTTTGCAGTCTTCTGGAATAATGCAATCCACTTTTAAAGGTTGAGAATCGATGTTCCAGACCCGATGTCTTTTAAACAAGCAACTTCTTTATTGCTCTAATAATTTCAATAGCTTTTATATAGAAAAAAGTGAGTTGTTTTAGCTGGTCTTCTCAGGTAGAGTGCAGTAGACAATTAATTATAACTCTGATATGTATGTTTATACGAACGACATAGAGAAGAGGCTTCCAATTTAGAGTGACTTCCTTGCGAACCTCCAGGAGTTCTTCCCAAAAACTGAGGGAAAATATTAAACTAGAAGTTGTTGTTGTAGAAGACCTTCCATAAAAACGCGCAAATTCGAAAGTATACCCGCATTTGTACCATTAAATGGTCGATTGAACCAACAAAGGTATGTATACCCCATGTGCTGGTTTGGTCGATTTCCCGGACGGAGATATTAAATCTTTACGCTTACCTGTATGATGATGAGTCGGAAGTTCTAAACAAAATTGTGTTAATATGTTAACTAATTTTTTGCCGCAGTATATTTCTTTTTTAAATATATCGTGGTTAATTGTGGTCGTTTCGCGAAATATTGCAATGAAAAATCCACAAAACATTAATTTTGTATAGTACATGATGATCTGAAAAATATTTTTGAAAATAGTTAATGAATAGCTACTATTCTTCCATGTTATAGCAATAGTTTATACTTCAATTAGAAGAAATGAATTACAAATTTTTTATCATGAAATTAAAGGTAATGGAACAAAAACAGCATCTTGATGAAGTTTCCATCGAATTCTTGTTGGCAATGTTTGACAGAAATAACAACCATGGATGAAATGCGGGTCCGTCACTTCACACCCAAAACAAAAGGGGATTCAAAACAATGGACTGAAAAGGGAGAATCGGCTCCGAAGAAGATAAAGACTGTTCCATCTGCTGACAAGGTCATGGCGTTGGTTTTTTGGGATGCGCGTGGGATATTTTTCATTGAATATCTTGGAAAATTAAAAACTATCAACGGCGAGTATTATGCGAACTTTTTAGCGAAGAAACCAAGCAAAATGAGCCGTATTTGGTTAAGAAGAAAGTGTTGTTTCATCAAGACAATGCACCAGCTCACACATCCGTTATTGCAATGGCCACCCTATTCGCCAGATAAAGCCACCTCGGATTACTAAATGTACCTACATTTGTAAAAAATGGCCCGGTAATCAAAGATTTTCCAACAATGAAGAGGTGATGTCGGAAATTAATGCCTATTTTGAAGAATCGAAATGTTGGAAAAAATTTTGTTTTCTTTGTTGATCCAGGTACTTCTGGGATCATCCTCGTACAGGTATTATTTCAGAAATGTTTGAAAGCTTCTACACTAACTATAATACGAGGAGAAAATTACGAATAATTGGAAAGTGGGTATCGAACCGAATGTTGAAAAAGGTGACGAAGATGTAGTAGATAGTACTGTTAGTTCATGAAAGGATCTTAAAGAACTGATTAAGGACAATAATAGAAAGGGAATTAGATGAATTAAAAAGTGGCTTTTGCAAAAAAACATGTATTTACATTAAAAGAAAAATAATACACCAAAACGTGTGCCTTGGGTTTATAGATATTTAAAACAAATAACAAAAAGATTGCAACTAGTAGAAACTGGAAATAAACTGAAAAATAATAATTAATACTAGAAATCTGGAAAGATTAACTGATGACAATTCTGTAAAATTAAGACAGATAGAATAAAGAAATGTAATTAATCAAAATTAATCATTGGATATCAACACTACAAGGGTTTATGTGTGCATAAATATTTAATCAAATTCAAATAGGCCTGTCTTTTGAATATCAAGTGTAAAATTTGACAATTTTAGATTTATTACTAATAAAATCTACCATAAATAATATTTTTTTACCTTTGAGTTCGTTAACACTTTTGAAAACAATATTATTTGCAACAACTTGAATATTTCTAGACTGATTATAAGACTAAATGTATTTATATTTAGCATAGCACATTTATTTGAAAACTAACTATCAAATTACAAATACTGGTGGTATAACGTTTCATTTTAGTTTAGGAAGGGTTGTTTTGTTGTCAGGTGTAACTTGTACTTACCTGATATTTGATGCTATTGTTGTACAGAATTGGATATTTTGATAAATGTAAGTCAATAGAATTTTAAGAATGGTTTTGAAAAGACACAACCTTTGGTTGTAAAAGGGACAGAATGAGGTTTTTGGTTCCCCCTTTCAAAACGAAATTGTTTATTTACATTCGAAAATACTTCGAATTTATGATATCTTGTTGGCTTTCGATTAGAAATTGTAGTAAGGTCATTTATAAATAGAAATGATGAAATTTTACTAATGTTATAAAAAAATAATCAAAAATTTCACCCTACCGAGCAGCAGTTACATTGAAAAAGCATTGTTTCAGTATTAAATAAAAAATATCATTTATGATTATTTCTCTTTGATTCAACATCAATTTTCTATCATCTAAAAACGATTTTTCCTTTTGGTTCCACTTAAATATCCTTTTGTTCTAATTATTTTGGCTGCTCGTCTCCAAGGTGTAATTTAACTATTTAAAACTTTTTGTAAAGATTATTTTTTGAGAAAGTCTTTGCCCACTCTCACACATTAACAAACAAACAAACAGTTCTATGAAAGTTACTTTTCAAATTTCTTGTCTTCTATCTGAAAAAACGACGCTGCTTTTTGCAACTAACATCTGTGATTTGTCTCTCAAAATTTGTACTAAACACACTGTTTAAACTACCACTGTACCAACACTCTCAATTACACTGTCTGAAGCACGTTTCGATAACTAAATTATCGTCTTCAGAGACTTAAGGTGAACAGTTTACCTTCATTAACTCAATAGCATATTTATCCAGTATATTATCAAATACAAACCTGGCTAGAATTTTTTTCACAACTTCATTACAACACCGTAGTAAAAGTGTATACAAAAATTCGACTCGCTAGTAATTTTTCCGCAGATAAAACCTAAAATGACTGGACTAATGTAGGAGATGGAAGCGAATACTAAAAAAAAAAGATAAAACTAGAGATGTAGTCAAATTTATTGAACTTCTCTCATTAAATGTTTGATACCAGAACTACATCCACTTTTTAAAAGATCTAATTCGGCAGCAGATTGATTCGGAGTGCTACTTTCAATAGTCTCGTCAAATTTAGTATAGTCAATTTTATAACCATTCCTTTTGGTGCAAATAGATATCATTGAGGCAAATCTGTAACCCCATATGATCTCATCGGCTAAATAACTGGATCTAGCTTGCGTTTTTTGATCTGTACTTTCAATAGTACCTTCTAAACTGATGATTATTTCGAAATGTCGTTTGTGTAAATCGTTTTTGGATATATTATATAGCGGCGAAGAGGAATTGATCACGTGGACAACAGTCATTGGCCAAATGAACAGTAGATCGTTCTCGCAATCGTCTATATTAGTAGGCAGTTTCATCAAATAATTAGAAAAATATTCGCCTTCTTTAGAAACTTTTTGTTTAACCATCTGAACTTTCACTTTGGCTTCTATTATTCGACTTCTTTCTCTCATATCGCCGAGCCTTATCATAAGACACAATTTGTTATCTCGCATGGAAATAACGGCGCATTTAGAAAATTGTATTGTTTGAGTTCGATGTTTCGGTCTGGTAAGTTTCGCAAAGAAAACGCCTACAAGAAAAGCGTCTACAATTAGACCAACTACGTTTTGAATACACATCAATATTACGGCATCGATACATTTCTCCGTTGGTCTTTTTTCACCATAACCTGTAGTTTGTTGAGTTTCCACTGAAAATAAGAAGCAAGAGGTGAAATCGTGGATATCCGTCACGCAAGGTGTCCAATTCGAAGCAGCTTGGTGCATCGGGAGATGATTTTCCTCTAGATCTCCATGGTATATTGCTATCAACCACCAAATGATAGCAAATAGCGTCCAAGTTATTATAAAACCCAATGAAACTATTGCGAGTGTGTATCTCCATTTCATATCGATTAATGTTGTGAAAAAATCACGAAGAAATTTCTTTTTTTCTACATTTGATGGAAATATATTACATTCTCCAGTTTTGGATACAGCTCTTACGGAATAATTACTCCTGAAAATGATTTTGTTAACTAAAATAAAGTACATTCTAATTCAAAATATAATAATAGAAGAAATGGATGATAAAACCAGTTATAGAAACGTAGAAGACGAAGTTAGAGGACAAGTAACTAAAGCAAATAAGGTAGAGGGATGTCTTCAGAACGTAGTAGAAACAAAGGCACGATAATCAGACCTATAATGATCTATACGTCAGAAACAAGACCAGAAACATCAAAAACATAATAACTCTTGGAGACCACGAAAGCAATAATGTGATGTAGATAACATTAAAGAATGGGTATCACAGCAACATATAAGTCCTCATCCTCTTTCCATTATCCTCTAATGGATGAAGTGTCTGCATTCATTCAACAGTTGCTTCTGTGCTTCCAATCTTTTCGGCCTTATTTATTCTCATATTTATCAAGGGTTTTGTTTGATCTACCCATCTAGTTGGAAATCTGCCTCTTGGGCGATTGCCTTCTACTTTCCCTTCTAATCGTTCCATTGGTCTCAGGTACTGCAGATAGATGCGGTTTATTCTGGTTAGCAGCCTTGTAAGTGGACCAATTTCTTGTAATACGGATACGTTGGTCCGATGTTCTGTCCTTGATACTAGTCTAGTCTATAAACCCACAATGACAGACTATAGACTGGTATAAATAGCAAGAGATAAATCTCCAATTAAGACACGATGTAGAGGTCGACCATGAAAGAGGTGGAGTGGCATTCTAGAGCCAGGATAAAGAGAGATATTGATGAAGAAACAGGCGTTGGAGATATGGACGAAAGAAGACGTTCAGAAGACTAGAAAGAACACGTTGGGTGCTTAAAAATTAATCTTTTCAGTTAAAAATTTTTTGTTTCTTTATCGTTACTGTGATAATTCTTTGAAGTCTATTCTCATGGAACTAGAATTTGAATTATTGAAAAAATCACCCACACGGGGCCTAATCGGGATTTTGTGACAATAATTTTTCACTTTCAGGCTAGATTTTCCCCCAAGGTCATCGAATAATGATCTCTTATGGTTCTAGCTGCGTTTATAATATAATTCAATCTTTGAACTCTTTTCTCATGGAACCAGGAAATGATTTATCGAAAAAATCACCCTCACGGGCTCTAATCGGGATTTCGTGACAATAATTTTTTATTTTTAGCCTTGATTTTCCCCCAAGGTCATCGAATAATGTTCTCTTATGGCTCTAGCTGCGTTCAAAATATAATTCAATCTTTGAACTCTTTTCTCATGGAACCAGGAAATGATTTATCGAAAAAATCACCCTCACGGGCTCTAATCGGCATTTCGGGACAATAATTTTTTATTTTTAGCCTAGATTTTCCCCCAAGGTCATCGAATAATGTTCTCTTATAGCTCTAGCGGCGTTTAAAATATAATTCAATCTTTGAACTCTTTTCTCATGGAACTAGGAATTGATTTATCGAAAAAATCACCCTCACGGGCTCTAATCGGGATTTCGTGACAATAATTTTTTATTTTCAGCCTAGATTTTCCCCCAAGGTCATCGAATAATGATCTCTGATGGTTTTAGCTGCGTTTAAAATATAATTCAATCTTTGAACTCTTTTCTCATGGAACCAGGAAATGATTTATCGGAAAAATCACCCACACGGGCTTTAATGGGGATTTCGTGACAATAATTTTTTATTTTTAGCCTAGATTTTCCCCCAAGGTCATCGAATAATGATCTCTGATGGTTTTAGCTGCGTTTAAAATATAATTCAATCTTTGAACTCTTTTCTCATGGAACTAGGAATTGATTTATCGAAAAAATCACCCTCACGGGCTCTAATCGGGATTTCGTGACAATAATTTTTTCTTTTCAGCCGATATTTTCCCCCAAGGTCATCGAATAATGTTCTCTTATAGCTCTAGCTGCGTTTAAAATATAATTCAATCTTTGAACTCTTTTCTCATGGAACCAGGAAATGATTTATCGAAAAAATCACTTTCACGGGCTCTAATCGGGATTTCGTGACAATAATTTTTTATTTTCAGCCAAGATTTTCCCCCAAGATAATCGAATAATGATCTCTTATGGCTCTAGCTGCGTTTATAATATAATTCAATATTTGAACTCTTTTCTCATGGAACCAAGAAATGATTTATCGAAAAAATCACCCTCACGGGCTCTAATCGGGATTTCGTGACAATAATTTTTTATTTTCAGCCTAGATTTTCCCCCAAGGTCATCGAATAATGATCTCTGATGGTTTTAGCTGCGTTTATAATATAATTCAATCTTTGAACTCTTTTCTCATGGAACTAGGAATTGATTTATCGAAAAAATCACCCTCACGGGCTCTAATCGGGATTTCGTGACAATAATTTTTTATTTTTAGCTTTGATTTTCCCCCAAGGTCATCGAATAATGTTCTCTTATGGCTCTAGCTGCGTTTAAAATATAATTCAATCTTTGAACTCTTTTCTCATGGAACCAGGAAATGATTTATCGAAAAAATCACCCTCACGGGCTCTAATCGGCATTTCGGGACAATAATTTTTTATTTTCTGCCTAGATTTTCCCCCAAGGTCATCGAATAATGATCTCTTATGGTTCTAGCTGCATTTATAATATAATTCAATCTTTGAACTCTTTTCTCATGGAACTAGGAATTGATTTATTGAAAAAATCACCCACACGGGTTCTAATCGGGATTTCGTGACAATAATTTTTTATTTTCAGCCAAGATTTTCCCCCAAGGTCATCGAATAATGATCTCTTATGGCTCTAGCTGCGTTTATAATATAATTCAATCTTTGAACTCTTTTCTCATGGAACTAGGAATTGATTTATTGAAAAAATCACCCTCACGGGCTCTAATCGGGATTTCATGACAATAATTTTTTCTTTTCGGCCGATATTTTCCCCCAAGGTCATCGAATAATGTTCTCTTATGGCTCTAGCTGCGTTTAAAATATAATTCAATCTTTGAACTCTTTTCTCATGGAACCAGGAAATGATTTATCGAAAAAATCACTCTCACGGGCTCTAATCGGGATTTCGTGACAATAATTTTTTATTTTTAGCCTTGATTTTCCCCCAAGGTCGTCGAATAATGTTCTCTTATAGCTCTAGCTGCGTTTAAAATATAATTCAATCTTTGAACTCTTTTCTCATGGAACCAGGAAATGATTTATCGAAAAAATCACCCACACGGGTTCTAATCGGGATTTCGTGACAATAATTTTTTATTTTTAGCCTTGATTTTCCCCCAAGGTCATCGAATAATGTTCTCTTATAGCTCTAGCGGCGTTTAAAATATAATTCAATCTTTGAACTCTTTTCTCATGGAACCAAGAAATGATTTATCGAAAAAATCACCCTCACGGGCTCTAATCGGGATTTCGTGACAATAATTTTTTATTTTCAGCCTAGATTTTCCCCCAAGGTCATCGAATAATGATCTCTTATGGCTCTAGCTGCGTTAAAAATATAATTCAATCTTTGAACTCTTTTCTCATGGAACCAGGAAATGATTTATCGAAAAAATCACCCTCACGGGCTCTAATCGGGATTTCGGGACAATAATTTTTTATTTTCTGCCTAGATTTTCCCCCAAGGTCATCGAATAATGATCTCTTATGGTTCTAGCTGCATTTATTATATAATTCAATCTTTGAACTCTTTTCTCATGGAACCAGGAAATGATTTATCGAAAAAATCACTCTCAGGGGCTCTAATCGGGATTTCGTGACAATAATTTTTTATTTTTAGCCTTGATTTTTCCCCAAGGTCATCGAATAATGTTCTCTTATAGCTCTAGCTGCGTTTAAAATATAATTCAATCTTTGAACTCTTTTCTCATGGAACCAGGAAATGATTTATCGAAAAAATCACCCTCACGGGCTCTAATCGGGATTTCGTGACAATAATTTTTCATTTTCAGCCTAGATTTTCCCCCAAGGTCATCGAATAATGATCTCTTATGGCTCTAGCTGCGTTTAAAATATAATTCAATCTTTGAACTCTTTTCTCATGGAACCAGGAAATGATTTATCGAAAAAATCACCCTCACGGGCTCTAATCGGGATTTCGTGACAATAATTTTTTATTTTTAGCCTTGATTTTCCCCCAAGGTCATCGAATAATGTTCTCTTATGGCTCTAGCTGCGTTTATAATATAATTCAATCTTTGAACTCTTTTCTCATGGAACTAGGAATTGATTTATTGAAAAAATCACCCTCACGGGCTCTAATCGGGATTTCATGACAATAATTTTTTCTTTTCGGCCGATATTTTCCCCCAAGGTCATCGAATAATGTTCTCTTATAGCTCTAGCTGCGTTTAAAATATAATTCAATCTTTGAACTCTTTTCTCATGGAACCAGGAATTGATTTATCGAAAAAATCACCCACACGGGTTCTAATCGGGATTTCGTGACAATAATTTTTTATTTTTAGCCTTGATTTTCCCCCAAGGTCATCGAATAATGTTCTCTTATGGCTCTAGCTGCGTTCAAAATATAATTCAATCTTTGAACTCTTTTCTCATGGTACCAGGAAATGATTTATCGAAAAAATCACTCTCACGGGCTCTAATCGGGATTTCGTGACAATAATTTTTTATTTTTAGCTTTGATTTTCCCCCAAGGTCATCGAATAATGTTCTCTTATGGCTCTAGCTGCGTTTAAAATATAATTCAATCTTTGAACTCTTTTCTCATGGAACCAGGAAATGATTTATCGAAAAAATCACCCTCACGGGCTCTAATCGGCATTTCGGGACAATAATTTTTTATTTTCTGCCTAGATTTTCCCCCAAGGTCATCGAATAATGATCTCTTATGGTTCTAGCTGCATTTATAATATAATTCAATCTTTGAACTCTTTTCTCATGGAACTAGGAATTGATTTATTGAAAAAATCACCCACACGGGTTCTAATCGGGATTTCGTGACAATAATTTTTTATTTTCAGCCAAGATTTTCCCCCAAGGTCATCGAATAATGATCTCTTATGGCTCTAGCTGCGTTTATAATATAATTCAATCTTTGAACTCTTTTCTCATGGAACTAGGAATTGATTTATTGAAAAAATCACCCTCACGGGCTCTAATCGGGATTTCATGACAATAATTTTTTCTTTTCGGCCGATATTTTCCCCCAAGGTCATCGAATAATGTTCTCTTATGGCTCTAGCTGCGTTTAAAATATAATTCAATCTTTGAACTCTTTTCTCATGGAACCAGGAAATGATTTATCGAAAAAATCAGTCTCACGGGCTCTAATCGGGATTTCGTGACAATAATTTTTTATTTTTAGCCTTGATTTTCCCCCAAGGTCATCGAATAATGTTCTCTTATAGCTCTAGAGGCGTTTAAAATATAATTCAATCTTTGAACTCTTTTCTCATGGAACCAGGAAATGATTTATCGAAAAAATCACCCTCACGGGCTCTAATCGGGATTTCGTGACAATAATTTTTTATTTTCAGCCTAGATTTTCCCCCAAGGTCATCGAATAATGATCTCTTATGGCTCTAGCTGCGTTTATAATATAATTCAATATTTGAACTCTTTTCTCATGGAACCAAGAAATGATTTATCGAAAAAATCACCCTCACGGGCTCTAATCGGGATTTCGTGACAATAATTTTTTATTTTCAGCCTAGATTTTCCCCCAAGGTCATCGAATAATGATCTCTTATGGCTCTAGCTGCGTTTAAAATATAATTCAATCTTTGAACTCTTTTCTCATGGAACTAGGAATTGATTTATCGAAAAAATCACCCTCACGGGCTCTAATCGGGATTTCGGGACAATAATTTTTTATTTTCAGCCTAAATTTTCCCCCAAGTTCATCGAATAATGATCTCTTATGGTTCTAGCTGCGTTTAAAATATAATTCAATATTTGAACTCTTTTCTCATGGAACCAGGAAATGATTTATCGAAAAAATCACCCTCACGGGCTCTAATCGGCATTTCGTGACAATAATTTTTCATTTTCAGCCAAGATTTTCCCCCAAGGTCATCGAACAATGATCTCTTATGGCTCTAGTTGCGTTTATTTTGTGTGGTATATCCAACTTGAACCTAATAACGTCCATCAGATGTATACTCTAGTTATTTACACACAAATTTCTATTCCAGATGTCATTGCAGCATAAACATGTGGTACTACATCTTGTAGTGTGTCAATAAGTTTGATATAAACCTTTTTCTTTGAGAATCCCGAAAAGAAAAATCAAAAACATCACGTAGGAATCTAATAATAATAGTAATAATCTCTTTTCTATTAATAAAATTCACTGTAAAGCCCTGTATGCTTCACTATCGAATAGAATCATTCTGTGAATGAATTTGTGGCTACTTTTAAGTCTTGATATACCTGCGAGATCTAGAGGTGAGATCAAGGAAGTTAAATTTGCTAGATGCCACAAGAACAGTGTCCACAAGAAGGTGTCGCCAAAAACTTCTGGGAATACGTTAGTCAAATTTTTTGCAAATGTATCGTTTATTCTTGATGTATATGAAGGAGCCTCTTTGGAAGGAGAATGTACAAAATTGGAAAACGTATTGTAAACATTTTAAGTTTAATAATAATTTACTGAAATATCTTTTTGGGTTCTTGAACTAACATACGCTGTATAATTTCTTCATATTGATAATTTACTAACAATAGAAAACATTATCCCAGATTAAATAATACAGTCTCAGTAAGATGGAGAAACGGAATGATAAGGAATAAAGGACAGCATAGAAAAGCTGTCTGACATCGATTTTGAAGACTCTATCTCGACTCAAACGATGCCTCTATCAAAACATAACCGATTCAAGTGTACGAGGTAAAGGAGGTGTTTCCAGAGACATCAAAACAGTGATATATCTATAGTATTATAATCTGGAACATTACTAAATGACTATTACAAAAATTGTTCTGTGCAATATTTATTTTCAAGTATATCAGATGTAGAATTAAACTTGGCAACATGACGTATCGTTGAATTTTTATCATAAACTGTACCTTTTATTATCATCGTTGTTCTCTACTAATAAATACTGTTTTCTTGGTCTTTGTTTTACGGTTTTCATTGGTATTTGAACTTCTGAATCGAATTTTCTTTTTTTGTTTTCATTACCACGTTCAATTATTATAGTATCCGGATTCATTTATCTGAAAAATAGTTATATGAATATATAATACAACTACAAACGTTTTATAACAGGTAGACCTTAAGAAACAATCTCTGTTGGGAGATTGAAGTATATTTCGAATAATTACAACTGAGAAGTGTAAATTTTATTAATGAAATCGTGTTAATATAATAAAAATGTTGCCAAATAACCTAACCTTAAAAATCAATCTCTATTTGAACATTAAGGTTTATTTACAACTGAAAATTCTATAGAATCTAATTTTGGTTACATTCTGTTACCATATATTTTTAAAAAAATAGAAATAAATTATTACGTTAATTTAGAACATATTTTAAATAAATATAACTGCGAGAAGTGTAAATTTTATGAATGAGAACGTTGCCAAATCTAATAAAATTTCTTAAACATTATTCATTACTTTGGAACAGGAAATTATGAGAAAAATATATGGAGCGATGAAGAATTGAGATATTTTGAGAATTAGAAGAAATTTGAAGTTCAGTAAACGTGATAAACGTTATAAAAAACTATATGAATACAGTAGTTTGGATATTTGGAGCGAATTAATGAAGAATCGAATGTTTTATTCAGATTATAGCGAATAGGAAATGTGGAGGACCTCCTTGGATGAATATTAGGTTTTTATATTCTTGTTTGCATTTACTGAAATCAGTTTATAGCCAATTTATTTCGAAAAATAGATTTTTTATTATTACTCAAACTAATAATTGACTTTATACTAGAAAAAATATTATACTTACTATTGTTATCAAGTTATTTAAAATATTTTGATAGTATCGAACATTTTTAACGCACTTCCAACAACAAAACTAAATATTTCAGTTTTTCTGCAGCATCTTAAGTTGATTTAAGTCAAGTCAAATGTTGATTGTAACAATTTTGCATTCTTTTATTATCTCGTTAACTCAAATTTACTGTGAAGAAAGGAATGATCCTAATTTGAGGTCGGTGTTTATTATATAAATTTCGGTGTGGGTTGTCACTAACATAACATTAATTCTTTGATAGTAAAATTGAATTTTTAAATTATGGTTAAAGAAAAAATTTGAAATATACTTGTCGACATTACATACAAATAAATTATTGATGTTGAGTCCACGTACACTACTTTTGAAATCAATCAATTGTACTCTGGGAATATTGAATGCAAAATATAGTTTTGGAAGTAAAGTTTTCTATTTTAAAACATCTGTTAAGCCTTGTAGAAGAATGTATTTTGGTGTTTCCTAAAATAAAGATCATAAAACCTGGTAAAATCGATAATACAAACCCAACAAGTTTAGATAGTAGGTAGTTAGTTCTCTCTGATCCTTAACATTGTAAGGACATACCTCCGAAACTGTACTAGAAAAAAATAATCTTCCAATTGATAAAGTATGTAGTTTTTTTACATAAATACACCGTTACCTAATCCATAATCCTAACAGATACCTCAAAAACATATGATTCATTTGTTCGGGTGTAGAAAAACGTTGACATCTCGCAATTTATTTTTGATCTGAGGAAATAAGAAGAAATCATTGGGTGCCAAACAAGGTTTGTATAGCGGATGACCCATTAATTCGATTTTTTGACTGTTTAAAATCGTTTTTGTTTGAATTGATGTGTGAAATATCGATTTGTCGCGGTGGAGAATGATTCGTTATCTGCGTTTGATTCCATCGATTTTTTCAAACACTTTTGTCAAACAAATGCTGGTATACCATTCAGAAATGACCGTTCTACTCTAATGGAATGTTGAATTATTTCCAAAAAACGTGTAACCATTTGCTTCGAACTTTTGCTGGATTCGGCTCAACTTGGAAGACCCATTCAGTCGATTATTAGTCTAGTTTCGGGTTAATATGCATAGATACACGATTTTTTGCCTGTCACGATATTATAGACGTCGTTTGAAGTACGGCGATCCAATGTATTCAGCATTTTTTGGCACCAATCGACGCGAGTTTTTGTTTAAGCAATTGTCAAATTATGTGATATCCAAAGAGAACAAATCAGCCAAATTTTCATGCAACATTGAATATATGCGAGTGGAACTGATACCCAAGTAATCTCAGTTTACGCACAGCATCGATGTGGGTGGCTCGAGATGGTGCTTCATCACCAAAAGTCGAAGCGAGTTGATCGACGCACTGCTGTTGGTTTAATCCAAGTCGTAAAAAACCATCGTACGAAAATAATTTAATTCCATTTTTTGATTAAAATGAATGTTTCAAATATCTGTTAACAACTGGAATAGCATTCGTATTAATGACTTTTGTATTTTTGAATGCTCAAGATTCGATATATACCGACATTAGCTTGAAACCTGAGACACTGGTCGAGGCAAAGCTTATATCTGAAGAAAAAAGAAATATAATAGAACTGCGACACGAAGAGCGAAGTGAAAATACAGTTTTGGAACAGCAAGATCTCTATACTAACACAATTAGTATTAAAATAATCAATAAGAAAGAGCGAATCAGCTAATGCCCTCCAGGAAGTAATGCCAAACGACGGTTTCCACGTAGGAATACAGGTACAAAAGAAATATGAATGGAGTTTTTACCTGGTACTGGTTGGCGGTGCAACTCCCTTCAACTTCAAGAAGAAAAGCTTCCAAAAAATTGGATAATTTTGTATCGAATTTATACTACATTAAAGTAACTTTTCTTTATTTATATTTTTTATTATATTTTATATTTATTATTAATTCAAACTCTTGAAAATAACATTAGGAAGGTATAACTTCCCAAAGCTTTTGCAAAGTATAACCTTCTTTAATAGTTTCAACAGCAAGTCCTAGTTCAGAATTAAAAACCGGCATCCTATCCTTCGTATGTCCTTCGTCTGCTAAATAGTTAGAAATCGAATTGGATATTTCATTTTTATTTTCGTCAAAAGGTTCAAATTCATCGACAATATTATTAAATTTGTGCTCGACTTGACCGGATGACCAGTTGTATTCGACACCAAAAATAGGTTTTGTAGTATAGACGGTATGGAAAGACGAAAGCTCTTTAAATAGTGTCCTGAGTTTTTCTTCTGGTTCTACTTTGAAGCCCAATACGTATAAACCGCTTATTTCGGAACTGGTGATGACAAGAGCCGTTCCGAATTTCGAGTCTCTAATCGAAATCTAAAACAAAACTAAATGGCGTTTCAAAATGTAATACCTTATCTTTCATTAAGAAATTTTAACCCATATGTTTGAATCAAAGATCTAGGTGTTACCCTGTGGAAACTTTGGTTTGGTACCAAGAAACTTTAGACAGTTTACTGAAGTTGAAACCTTATCTGAACTTTTTAATTTGGAACGCAAGCTTGTGTGTATTTTCCCTACTATTTAATAGGGGTTGTGGGGTGGTGTATACATATAAATATTTCCGAAAAACATAATTTAAAAGGTATTTTAGTTGAATTAGAAAAAAAATTGATAACCATTAGTAATTCGTTGGTCATGCAGATGCAGATATTTGAAAGATGCTCTAAATAAGGAAGTTACCAAAGAAGAAGGAAAATGGAAAATAAGGAAGAATTAGGGGTATAAAAACCTTGTTAGAACAATAAAACTACGTAAGTCCAAGTGCCAAAATGATGCTAATTTCTACAAAAAAGTGATAAACTTTACCGTATCTATTTGTAGGAATGGTAATGATATATTAAATCCTTCGTTGATATCGGCGAACCATACAAATCTAACATTCGTTACTATAAAGGTGCCAAGACTCCCTTGATCGCTAGATAAGTTCCATACACCATGAACAGTTGATATAACTTGCTCTAGTGGAAGTATTTTTAATTGCTTATTGTATACAACCGCCCCTCGTAGTTTTAATTCTCTGTATAATTTTGATGAATTGTAAGCTCTAAAACATTGAAAACAGCAAAATGGTCGGCAAATTTGTTAGCCGAAAAGCCAAATATGAACATCGAAAAATTTAGATTTTTTCCCATCGTAATTTACGATTGAGATTTGGTTTAAATGAGATTCTTTTCGCACAAGGCGTTTCCTGGTGATTTTTTCTTTCAAAATAACAACAAACCCTTTCCCAGATATAGATACTGTTCGTTGTACGGTTCAGGACGATTGAAATAGGAAAACTTTGTAAAACAAGAAAGTGTACGCATTTGGTATTCTAAATCGAATCTGTAAGACCGGAAATTTAATTGAAAGTATGATCCTGCAGGACATATGCGGCGATTAAAGGATGGTTCCATCTGAAATTCTGAAAATTTAAATCTCATTGACCATTTCAAAGCTCTTAATCAGAACATTCTCTTGGGAAACTTATCGCGATTCAACTGATGTAATGTTTTGTTTGCATGACGAAGTTTGTTTAGGAACGTACTTACTTATGTACACCCATGACTGAAGTAAAATGTCTGGTATTTCCAGGTACTAAATTGGTAAATATAAATTCGTATCTAGTGCCTTTAGATGCCGTCAAAATTTGTAGTGCTTGAGTCGTACCGCGCAGTCTCTGGAAGTTGAAATTGAAATTAATGGATTCTAGTAAAAAATCATTATTTTTTCAAAAGAGTAGCTTTAACATAATGGTCAACAATCTCCAATAACTATTCCGTATCTCTAATGGCTTCAAAATATGGAAAAATAGAAAATAATAGAGATAAACTTACGGAATTTACTATTTTGTTACTTGTACTTAAAACTGCACCAAATCCGATAGCTAAAAAACAAGTTTTATATTCAAAATTACTGCGATAAATGTTACGTATAAACTTACACAAATTTATACGCGGGCTTGTCGACGAATACCAAAGAATTCTAATATTAGTAATTATGAATTTTCCTCTGTATCCACTGTTACCTTTAGTATCTTCTATATTATCTAATTTGTCTATTACTTTTTCACCATTTATAAGCTTCATTCTTCTATAAAACAAATTTGAACTCAGACAAAAAGCAAAACATTATTTCCATATTTCGATATTTTTAAATAAAATTCATCTACTACCCACTTCGAATCCTGATGGAGTTTTGTATGAGGATGGTTCCAGGAGTACCTAGAGTTTAAACGAGGCAGTAAAACCTGCAAATACCAGCATCGCAGTGGTCTACCAAAATTATTGTGTTTTCTTTGTTGTACCAGGTACTTCTGGGACCATCCTCGTATATACAATGCATAGAAAATGTGTTATTGATCCTGAGGAAACTGAAAATAACGAAAATATAAGAAAATTTTCGAGATAGCCTAGGTAGGGCCGTAGTCAGCCTTTCAAATCGGAGCCGATCATCCCCTTTCTCCAAGTAAGACTTTCATACCACCGAATGGAGGCGTTTCTGTCGAACCAAATTCGGTCAAACATTTCTTGATTCTATTTCTATTTCATCAGAATCAAAAGTTTGACCTTTATTATTTTATTTTATATGAGAGACACAAAAATATACTTACGAATACGGTATATCAAATCGCACTTCTTTATCTTCCCACGTCAATGCCATTTTTTTGAAAACAATTGTATTAAATACAGAATTCTAAAAGATTGAATGAGAATCTACAACAATATATTACATGTTTTATTGATTTAAGAAAGTTGCCTCGGTAACTTGATGATTGTATACAAAGCAAGCACATGGGAATGTTTTGGCCGTACATTTCATCATTATAATATAGTTTATTTCAAATTATTTCTAGTCCAATCAATTTTTAAAACAATTCAACACATAAAAGAGAATATATAATGATAGTTATCTCTCTAGCGTTGAAAGTTTTCTACGCAAAATAAAGCAGAACCTACTCAATTATTGATTATGTGACAATGTTAGACATGAAGACTAATTGTTCAATGTTATAGCGTCCGATGCTTTCTGAGGATAAGAAATGATCAATGTACGTTAAGTTAAGAAGAAGAGGTCACCTTCTTGGTGGACACAGCAGCGATATTGAGCAACTTACCACTGAGACTTTGAATTTCATTTAAATTTAATCCACTGCCGTGGAATTTCAAATTTTGTGTTTCCTTTCCATAAATTAAAACAAAAAATGTTAACAAAACAATGTTTATTATATTACATACTAAATACACTGTTAAATACATAAAATTTACAATAAAAATGACAAGAAAATGAAACAAATATTTCAACAGTTCATTAAAATATAGTAGCCATAACTGTATATGTAACTAATGTATATTTTGTACATACAACAATTTAAAAGTATTCTTATGAATAAATTAATTTGAAATATATATTGTAAATGTTTCTTTGAACAGCCCGATATTCAAACAACTTGGGTTGAGGTTAGGTTGTGTTATAGACTGTTCCATGTTTTGGAATATACCAAAAGTACTTTTGAATACTCAACCAACATTAGTATTCGATCTACAGATTGTCCCAAGTTATGATCGAAGCAATGTAATATTCTTCGATGAAAAGCATGCGCAGATGAAGTACAGTTGATTGTTTCATGCAAGATCTTGACATTATCGGTTTTGTGCCGTTTTTATTGCATGCAAGTTGCTTTTGGCTTAACAGATCAGCTGACTTTCGTACAGCTTCGTTATTTTCATTGTTAAGTTAAACAAAATATTAATAAAAATTTGAGGTTAGAAATTTGTTTACTTTTACTGTTTACAGAGACTTGCTCGCAATTTCTTGCTCGATTGCATTACGTCAAGCGGCCTTAACGAAAATCCATTCTGGACTCTTTAAACTCGTACAAGGAACAACTGTGCTAAGAATTTTTCAATTATGAGGTATTCCACCTCATAATGCAGCAGATATTGTTCTCAATTGGAATCCTCTTCTAGGCGATAGATTTTTATAAAATTTCTGAACTATGTTATAAATCAACACGTGTCGCAAATGTCATATGTCATACTTTATCTATACTGCGCATGCTTAAGAATGCGCAGAACCGAGCTAAAACCTCGAAGGATAGAAAAATCGTTGTCATTCTGTATTCCTTACTCGGAACAACTACTTATAGAAACTGTCTATAGTATCAAATAACTTATTTTGTGTTCTGTGGCAGCTGTCAAAATCATCCGATATAGTAGTGGCAGTACTGACAGTAGATACGGTGTTGACCTATTGTATGAATCCATTAAGTTTGGTTACAAATGTACGGTGTGAATTATCAATGGTCATTTCATTGGATTCCACTTAAAAATGCATTTTAAGGACTACGTCAATTAATTTTTCCCTTCTCGCCATATCTGTCACCACTGGACTATTTTTTTAAGGTTATGTTGAAGACTTGATTTAGCAGACACAATCTTTGAAATTTACATGATTGTTTCAAAGGTTTTTTTGATGAAAATCATAGTTTAATATTCATATTTGTATTGGTATTAATCGGTTCCAAATAGAACACGTAATTTTCAATAGCAGCATACTGGGGAAAATGTAATAAATGTTTCATACGTCATTAGGGACTTATTTTAATACCATCCAATGTTCTTATTATCTGAATATTTAAAAAACTACTGAATAAATACTAAATATGTTTTGAATTTCAAAGCTTTCAAATTGTGAACCTGTTTGAGCACGTGTTATATAATTTGAAGATGGCAATCCTATATTATTCTAACCTTAAAATAAATGACTAAATATTTGACTGGAAAATAAATAAATAATTTCTCAAATTGTCGTTCAAAAACGTCCCACATATGGCGGTTGAAGCTCGGGTCTTAGAGAAATTCCTGGATTACGTCCATTGAAATGATTCAATGACAATACTTTGCTTATCAAACTAAGATCTTCATGGGATTTTCCTCTCAAAGCACCAGAGTTGTAAAGTAAATTTTTCAATTGATCGTTTGATCTTAGGAATCGATTATTTTGCAACTGAGTCGGTTGAGGTGGTTGTAAGAATTGTGGTCTGGTTAAAGCAGATTCTTGATTGGGCCTAAAGAATCTGTTACCATCAACTGAATTATCGAAATTTATCTGTTGGGAAGGTGTAAATGAAAACGAATTTGTATTTTTGCTAAAATCGTTGACGCCAAAGTTACCGAAACCAGTATTTTGTCTAAAGAACCTGTTACCGTTTTGATTATTCTGATTAAAGTTGGGAAATTGTTGATTGAAGCTCGACGTTTGAGGAGAGAAATTATTTAAGGTAGGGAAAGGTGTCCTGAAATCTTGTGGCGCCTTAACC
Source organism: Diorhabda sublineata (assembly GCF_026230105.1). Taxonomy (NCBI): domain Eukaryota; kingdom Metazoa; phylum Arthropoda; class Insecta; order Coleoptera; family Chrysomelidae; genus Diorhabda; species Diorhabda sublineata. The sequence goes on from NC_079479.1 coordinate 33,473,059, forward strand.
GGAAGAAATTGACCGTTCAGTGGTAGTTTTCCTACTTGAACGATAGGGTCCAATGATAAACTAGGTTGTAATGCTACACTTTGAGATTTAAACACTTGATTAGGTGAAGATAGAAGAGGAGGTTGTTGAACTAGATTCAACAGAGGTGTCGGGGTGGTCAATAAAGGCGTAGAAATCGGAATAAACGGTTGGATATTACTTCTAGTACGAAGTTCTTCTTGTTGTCTTAAGAAAAACTGTTGTTGTTGTTTTAAATTCAAATTCAATCTGTATATTTCGTCTTCTAAAGCTTTCTGCTTTTGCTGTAGTTGAAATTTTTCTTGTTGTCTTCCCAATTCCTCTAATTTATGTAGTTGAGCTAGTTTCGCTTGTTCCTGTTGTTTGATGAATTGAATTCGTTGTTCGTTCTGTATTATCATTTCTTCTGGTGATTTGTTGAATACAGAGGATCGATATATAGATTCAACTTTTTTCGGTAAACCTAATTCGTCCTGGTGAACGGTGAATGCCGCTACTAAAGGAGCCGAGAAGAATTGTACATTTTCTACCTTAGCTTCGTTTTCTTCAGTAGAAACTATTGGAGCTAATGAAGTTGTTTCCACTTTGTTGATTTTAGTTGATGGTTTTTCGTTGAATGTTATTGAATTTTGATTAGTAAATCTTTCGCTCTTTTTAGCTTGATTTACTTTACCAAATTGTTGATCTCCAAAATTACTAGAAGCACTCGTTAAAATACTTTCGTCGTCTTCTTCTTTCTTTTCTATAGTCGTTATGGTTTCTTGTCGGAGTGCTTGGCTTTTTTGAAGAAGTACTTTATATGATTCTGATGTAGAGCTCGTTATAACGTTTTCTGTTGTAGAAGATGGAGACGTTTGAGATGCTGCTGATGTTTCTCCATTGGAAATTATTGAAAGTGATAAAGCTGAAGCCTTTTCTACCACATTTTCATTCGAATCGTTTTGTACACTATTTTCGTTTCGATCTTTCTCTTCGTTCTCCAATTCTGTTAAAGCTTTGAGCAGTGCTTGCCTCAAATTAGAGTCTGAATCAACATTTCTGTTTTCATTCTCTTTTGATAATGCACAGTAAATAGTGAGACAAACTGTTATCACATGTATCTGAAATATAAAAAATATTATTCAATAAAAGCTTTTCCTTCTTTTAGCACTAATAGATTAAGAATTAAAATGATTATTACGAAGCAAATACTACAGATACAAAAATCAAACCGACGAATAATTTGATGACGTTATTTATCATAAACCGTAATTAAATGTTTATTTGCGACAATTTTTGTTAATTAATGTACAGAAAAAGACAATGAAATCAGTTTCCATTACTACTAATTGTCCTCAAGATCGAAAGAAGTAGACTTTGAGTATCTTGGCCAATAGGGCGAAGACTTGAGATCAGGTGATCGATGTCACGCCACGGGAAGAGCTCTCATTGGTCGGCCATTTTGTCCATCACTATTAGTGGTATTGGGTGTGTTTATTGTTTTTCTGCTGGGTAACTACATTTTTTTGGTACACACGTTGTTATTAATTTGTTGTTAAAATGTCTAAAATAATATTGAAGCTGCACGGCATGCAAAGTTTCAAAAGTTTTTCGGTAAAAATAAAGCTTTTTTGATTAACATTACGTGGCTTTTTTGCAAGGCTAATGCATTGTTATGCTTTTAGCCATCATGAAGCTGAAAGGGTGGATGCAAATGCTGCAAATAAAGGGTATGAAAAGGATCATGCCATTGGTGATGGTTCTGAATCTGTAGGGATGTGTGTGATCTATTTATCAGACTCCAGAACACTCTGATGATGCTATGGACGTTACGAAACAGGGTTGTTTTGATTTTTCTATTATAATACTGTAATATTAAGTTGAATTTGGTTTTATTTAAGAAATTTAAATAGGGTTGTTTTGTATGGTATGTTTCTCTGGAGTCACAAAACTTTTTTCATTGCCGACAATTATGTTGTTAGTTTTCATGAGGATTCTGTTTCTTTTTATGACCAATTTCTAATTGAATTTGAGCTATTTTTTGTGTAATCACAGTAATTTCCAATTGCGATGGTCACGAATTGATTCTGACCAAGATTTCATTAAAAATCTTTATGTTTCATTTCATACGTGACCCAAGAGAAACAATTTGTCAAAAAAAAACTTTTTTGTACACGTTTTCCATGTAATTTTTCTGTTGGATTCATTTTACAGCGTATCCTAATAAGACCCCAAATAATCGGACGTATTTTTTCGGAAAAATTACTGCTAAAAGTGATTAGAAAATCTTGCAAACTGTTTTTTTACGAAAAATTTCATTACAGACAATCAATAGTCGATCCACCCAAACAATAACTTTTTGTTACTACAAAAAATTGTATTTTTTTTATAATAAACTGTCATTCTATTGGCAAAAAATGTTGATTGCATTAGCATGAAACTGTGGAATCCGGAACTTAGTATAGTATAAACGTGAAACACAAATGCACTAAACTACTACTGAACTATGAGTATAAATAAAGCGAAAAGACAATATGGCGACGTAATAACTTTCTCTGAATCATAAAACTTTCGTCTTGAGAACATTACTGATGATCGTTGTTTATATTTGTGCATATGTTTCGATTTGCTTCATCCCATCTGTCGAAACGAGTTTCTTCCGAGTTTACACTTTCTTTGATAATGAATGAATGCGTAATAATGTAAATTAAACGAGGTGGTAACAAGTACGGGACGTTATTATTGTCATTTTATCTAAACTTGTAAGAAATTGTTTGCTCGGTTGAATTAACTTTGAGTGCTACATTCAATAGAAACTCTAACCTCTAAAAATATTAAATTTGGACATTTTGTGGTTTTCTATACCTGTCAACCAGTCAATAAAAGTATTTACACTATTAATTATGAAGTTTTTTTATATATATTTCAATTTTTATGCACGTCATGAAATTGGTCTTCAAAGATATCCAATTTGAAAACAGGCCAGTGACGTTTTGATTGAAATTCGTTTTCGATATATCGGCAGGCTTTTCATCTTCGACGGTTCACTAAATTTATACAAAGTTGTAACAACTTCAAGCCGAAAATCAGCAAAGGTCAAACATTTTTCCTACAAGCCATTAACTTTATAAATTCTTCTTCGGAAAGGCCTTGCGTTTGTTATACTCAAGCATTTGAACCTACCACCTTGTAGAAAGAAACTGTATTTGATAGCATCCCTGATCAATAAAGTGGAAGATCATTTGTTATGTCTTATCATCCCCCATCTGTGCTTTTGGCTTGGTTGTATGCTAGATTTGCTAAGTATTTATCTTTCTAGGCTATAGTTGACATCAGTTAACTCAACAGAACAGTATATTTGAAATATTGAATCCGGTTTCGGCGTATTGTACTGACTTAGTTCACCGTTTTGTTACAAGTATTGGTAAGTTTTTAAAGTAAGTGTCATAACATTTGAGGAAGCACCAAGAAATGGTTTGTTGGGCAGTACCACATTTTCTGAGATAGTTTCAGGTTATATGCAAATCCAAATACACACACGCACGCGCGTGAGAAGGTCCGTTCCTCTAAGCATCCACCCCCGGATAAATCCTCGGATGGATGCGAAAAAGAACATTCCACCACCCCCTGTCAATTCGACAGGTTTTTATCCTCGTTCGCGTCGCAGTTTTTCTTCTTCTACCCTGAGTTCTATAGGAGATTCTGGAGGTTTTATCTGTTGGCTAAAAGTATATATACTCTTGCCTTCTTGCGTTTCCTTCTTCGACAAGAAAAGATCTAATCCTAGTGGTCCTTCGCCTTCTTAACAGCTGATCCTGATGTACAACTCAGCGTTTGCTAGTAAAGAAATCTAAATATCTTCAATAAACTATTTTCGTGGTAAGAAATCGGAGCTAGAAACAAACGTATCAAAAGTTAAAATCCCGAAAAAACCTGTTTGCAGAAAATTCTCTTTTTGTGTTGAGATTTCTCCTGGAATCTATATGAGGCATTAAATTTTGTTAAGTATTGCATTAAAATACGTAATCGAAATTAATTTTGTTGATCTCTCTAATTTACAAAAGAAATATTTTAGAAAATTCCTTATTTTTACCGCCAAATCCCGTACTAAAGGAAAATATTTAAATAATATAAGTGCCGGACATAAACAACCATGTCGGATTTAATTATTAAAATGCGACTTTTTCTTCAAAGTGAAATTTTAGGATGCACCTGCTGCACCCATAAAATTATATAAACAAATTCGACATTCAAACGTTACCGACTGAAATAATTTTAAATGTTTTAAGTATTGAATTATATTGTTTTCAGTTTTCGGAATCGAAATGTCGCATTTTCTAAATGTCGGCATTCTCAAAGAAAGTCCATTTATGGAATAATAACTCTCAAGTATGACTGAATATAATTTTAGAAAGCGACTGTAAAAAAAGTATAGTTGATTACTTGAACATATAAGGCTATTTTTCACGAGTCGTTCTATTCTATTCGTTACGTATTAATGACGTATTCCAACTTGACAGCAACAATACCAATTCATTTTTTATAATCTTGAACAAATCTATGATATTTCATTACATTATTTAAGTCATTGTATTCATATTGCAATATGTCTTGTTGGTGTTGGACAATATGAAATAATTGCGTGACACTTTCTTTAAAGATCATAGACAATTAGATTTTATCATGCACCTATTAATATCTATGTAGTTCTGATTGAAGATCTATGATCGTAAGCAGACAGTTGACAGTTGGCTCTTCAGTTGTTTATCTAGATATTCAAATAATAATTTATTTCGTATTACAAAGTTTTATTAGATAATAAAGAGTTATTTTCATTTGTTTTCTTTAAGAATTAAATTAGGACCGTATCACTAATTAAATCTTCTTATTATCGGCTTCTTAATGAAAGGAAACAGTAGCTGTCCAAATTACGCTAATTAAAAAAACATTATACGTATATTTTAGCTTACTTACGCAATTGTAAAGGATGCTGAATAATTATAAAATCTCAATGATCAACTCCATATCATACAGGGTGTGTTAGATGAATAGGTTGGAAATAAAACCTCATAAACTAGAGTCAACTCGACTTAATTCGGTTCTAATGAGTATATGAATGTTATCTGCTTAAAATTTTTAACTTGAAAATGAAAATAAAGAAATTTATAAATAAAATTAAAAAAAATTTGACTATTTTGCATGTACAGTTACTGTTTGAAAATAATTGTGGGTTCCAGACGACGAGAAACAGCAAAAACCAACGATAAAGTCCAAAAAAATCATTAAATGGTTGTGGATGACTGTTTTATTAATGTTTTAGAGATTTCAGCTGCACTTTTCTCATTAAATTGTTGATAAGAACATATAACAGTATTAATATTAGATAAGGACGAGAGTAATTCTGCAAACACGAGTATTGAACATTTTCAAATGTTTTATGGAGAGTTTAAACCAAATTTTTTCGTTGAATTATGATACAAGATGGAACTTGGATCAACTACTACAATTTTGAAGCGAAAGAACAGTCTAATAGTGAATCGAAAAGCTTTAAAACAGTTTTCCGATGATGGGATAATTATGAATCAAGGAAAACTATTTAGCATCAATATTCGAAGAATTTGAACATGAAAATTATGAAATTTGAAACAAATATGTTTGTACATCAATATTTTCATCGAAAATAAATGGTAGTAGATCAATTTTTTAATTTATATACATTTGTAAAGAGATAGTTAACAATGAATATTCAAATGATGTAACTAGACATTTTACGTTTCATTAAATAATTTGAACATTCGAATTACATGCATTGTCTGAAAATATGCAAACTAGTTAACATATTTATGAAACGTACTTAAATAAAAAGATAATTAATTATATAAATAATTATGAAAAAAAAATGGATTAGGCAAGTTTTATTAGACTACATTCACAATCCTTGATCTGATAATTTTTGTTTTTTTTTGATAGTTTTTCCCATGTCCTCTCCACGTAATTCCTATTATTATCTTTTTGTAATATGGTAATAAGACATATATTTTTTGAAATACCTATACACATAACCAATTAATCGGTCGTTATAATGAAAGATCAATAAATCATTATAATAAATGAGAGTGAAAAGAAATCTTATGATTGTTTTTGAAAACACGTTCGCTGAAGTAATTAATTGCAATTTCACTCAATTTATCGTGTGGAAATTGAGCAATTGATTTTGAATAAATATATGACTTTTTTTCTCACGACTATCTCTCAATATAACGTTTTATAAATAAAAGAAACTAACACATTATTGTAGAAAATTACTTTTAATCTTAGATAAATTTCATTATCAATTTTCTAAAATATAAAGGTATGAATAAACCTCATTCCAAGATTATGTCTACACATATTTAACTTATATTCTTCATTTCAAGGTCATTCTGAGGATATAAATATAACTTGTCTTCATTTAGATATGTTCTGATCTCATTCCATATATTTCTATTTTAACCTTTGTCGTCTTATTTATGCTATACACGCGCAAAAGTATGACAAACGTTTCTCCAGTGCCATCTGGTGACAAATTAATTATATCGTGTACAATCTTTTGTTTCGAACAGTTGTTCGCGCCGAATCAATGCAACGCCACCTACCTTACTGATTTAAGAATGTGAATTTTCCAGGCTTGAATTCATACATAACAACTCATTCAGTCGATCCAGCCGTTTAGTTGCGGATTAGGTAAATAACCTAGATACTGACTGCATCGCCATCTGCCGGGCTGATTTGTAAATCTAAATCAATCAGGCCCCCACTTGTTTAGCCCCAGCTGTTTAGTAGGAGTATAGATAAATAATCTGGATACCGACTGTAGCGGATTTGTGAATCTAAACCATTCAGGGCGCCACCCAAACGCATACAAAAAAATTCATTCAAATCGGTCCAGCCGTTTTGTAGGAGCTCAATGACATACACACGTACAGTAGAAGTTGAGGTAATTTCACTTTTTGATGGTATCCAGAGGAGGTTTATAGCTTTCTCCTAAGTTTGTAATCAATATACAAAAAAAAAGTAGAATCATGTTTATTCTGTTTTATAATGGTAATTTCAAGCTCTTGTTTCGACGTTTCAAGATATTTTATGTTTGTCTTGTGTTTTATATTCTGTTTTCTGATAAATCGTCCCGATCTTAGGTGTTTAGTTAGGTTAGGTTAGATTAGGTTAGGTTTGGAACGCCAGCGACAAGGACGTGTGGCTTCACAAACTACTACCAGATATTACGCCGTGGTATGAGAGATCCTGTGGTGAAATTGGATACTATTTGACCCAAACAATGACAGCCCATGGCTCCTTCCAAAGTTATGTTAGGAGAGTAGGTAAAGCTGAAAATGACCTCTGCTTATACTGTAGCTCGGAGATAGATAATGCAGAGCACACAATTTTCAGATGTCCTGCGTGGCCGGATATTAGAAACTTGTCTGAAATAACAGTAAGAGCTGAGTTACGACCAGAAAATATAGTGCAGATCATGATGGAAGCAGATTTTAAATGGGAGTATGGTGGAAAAAATTCTAAAAAGAAAGGAACAGGACAGTAGACAAAGAGGTCCAAACACACAGCAACATTAGAAGATAATAGATAGACCCGAACTCCTCATCCCTGCATGCAGCAGGGGACGTAGGGAGCAAAACAGAAAAGAAGGAACCACAAGAAAGACAGCTCATCACTATGAAGAAATATTTGTTAATGGTGCCATAATGACTAATGAGCGGAGTTAAGATGAAAGCGACTAACAGAGGACATACAACCCGTCCGAGCCCCACCGCGACGCAGGAACCCGCAGTGGAGGTGAAAGTTTCCCAGCAAAACTATTTGCTGTGGAAGTGCGATAAGTCGTTATTTAAAAACAAAAAAAAAGGTTAGTTTAGGTTAGGTTAGGTTTAGTAGAAATTCAGTTTTAATACACACATTTTCTAAAAAAAGACTCAAAATCAACACGATTTATGAAGTAAAACATATAAAAAGGTCTAATGTGTAAAATGTATTAGATATCGTAGAATCCTGGATACCATGGACTGCCAAAGTGAGGAATGAGGATATTCTCAGGCGTATCAATAAAGACCGTGAACTCTTTAACATCGTGAAGAAACGAAATATTGCATATCTTGGCCACATAATGCGAGGCCATAAATATCAATTCCTTCAGCTGATAGTCGAGGGCAAGATGGAAGGTAAGAGAGGATTGGGAAGGAAGAGGATGTCATAGTTACGGATCGTGAGGCAGTGGACGGGTATACAAGATATTCAGACATTGATCCATACCGCTAGAGATAGAGAAGCCATGAAAAATGTGGTCGCGAACATCCATTAACTACGAATTGAAAAAAATTAAACACTTGAAAATAATAATTCTATTATGTTCAAGTAGCAAGTAAAACGGTTCTTTGGGACTTTCAAAAGAATTCTAGAATAGATGAAAGGTGAAAAATAGTAGGAGAAACTCTCTCCAACTAAAAATTAATATTTTTTATTCATAATTTGTTCATTAAATATTTCTATGATTTTCGTCACAACTATATTAACATATTATAAGAACATCCTCAATAAATCTTAAATTTTCAACAGATATAGTTGTTTTAAGAGCTGGTTTTATATAATTTTAATAAGATGATTTTCAATATCTTATGCAATAATTATATCATTGAAAAATGTGAAAGTTTTTTTATGTACCAATATCATTAAAAAATTGAATGAAAAAATTGAATGGAAATCATGGAAAGAGAATCATCGTTCACTATTTACAAAATGTTTCCTAGACGTATGTAACACGAAGGCAGTATAACCAAGCTGAAGTTCTAAAAGCCCATCAGAAGTCTCAGTCATCTTATAATGCTGACTACAGGTCCGAGATCTAAGCTGAATCAAAGCGATTTGAGAATTAGAAGCCTACTGCTCCAGCAAGGTCACCACAAAATTTCTGGCTGTGGAATATTCGATGAAACAAGAGCAACGACAAAAAAGATGTGGAAGAAACATTCGTAATGTGATATAACAGATCATAAAGCGATGGATCCACAAGCTAATAAGGTTGAAGGGCTGAAGGGAAGCACATAACGATCTTATCAAGATAAAATTGTATTTCCGTAGTTTTCTAAAACAGAATAGACCAATATATGTCTTTCTGGTAGGAAGAGGATTAGAGATAACACACTCTTAATATATGAGATGATTTAACCCTGAGATAATCATCGAAAAATAAATGAGAACAAGCAGACCTAGAGCTGTGTAAGCACTTTTATGCTGGTCATACTCAATCTTCTTCTTAGAGCATGGCAAAACTCTCTATATCTTGAGCTAGTCTTTAAATAACTGTCCTGCTTCTCTTATTCCAGTCCATTTTCTGATATTCTTCTACCAAGAGGCTTGTTTCCGGCTATCACGCATTATGTGTCCCAAATAAGCTATTTCCGGCATTTGTTTTCTTAGCGTGCCGCATCTACTCCCTTTGACGTTGACGATCAGCATGGCAAAGCTCTCTATATCTTGAGCTAGTCTTTAAATAACTGTCCTGCTTCTCTCATTCCATATTCTTCAACCAAGAGGCTTGTTTCCTTCCAATTCCTCTACGACCTTCAACTTCACCTATCATAATCAACTGGAGGATATTAAGCCGGCTACAACGCATTATATGTCCCAAATAAACTATTTTCCAGCATTTAATGTTATCCACTAACCGCATTTGTTTGCATAGAGGTCCACGGTATCCATACTCAATAATACCATGAAATCAACGTGGAATAGGTAGGAAGTGATTAAATGCAACTTTATAAAGAACCTATGAGGATAAGAAGAGACAGGAAGACAGGAAATGTCCGTAGCCTGTCAATAAGTGATACTTAAACATGAGATCCTTCCAATGGAAGGAATAAGTTGTTTTATTGTTGTGGTATCCCGTCGTGGCGAGGTTCAGGTATAACACATATTACGAGGACCTAAATCTACTAGATTTTATGATATTAAGAAGAATGCAGTACATAATTGGAAGGAAGTAATAGTGGAGGAAAATAATAAAATTTTCTAAAAAACTGATGACTGTCATTTGGATATAAATCTCGCTTTAAACTGCGATTTGATCTCGTCATCGTTAGGTGAAACGGAAATCGGCAGTTTTTTATGTATCGATAATGTAGCAGTCTAATTTCGCTTGTTGTTTGTTAGACTAGGTATGCCACAACATGCGATATTTGAAATAAAAGTTGCCAGAAATTGATGTAGGTAGAAATATTTATAAAACTAAATTAAAGAGAATAATTTTGAGTGAAATGAAACTTGTATTCTTTAGTCAAGATGAGTAAAAAAGCGAATGATCGTGGGAAACATTATTCGATTGTCATCTAAACGAAATTAATCGTGCTAGAAAGCATTTATGGGTAAGTACGTGTAGGTCATATCTACGAACTAATCTAAATTCTTCTTACATTTAATTAAACACGATCATCATTTTGATTTTCATAATACAAGTAGGGAAAGAGTATCTTGTTTATTTGATAAACGATTCTTGTTGTGGATTACAAAATTTCATAGTTCTCTGGTGGAAAAAAATGCTGCTGCTAGCTTAAAGAGACATTTCCTCGATGGAAAATTGTACTTCAGTTATTCATAAAAGTGAAATATACCAAATGCAACATTATTAATTTGATAGACAGAGATTGTTTAGATCAGATCTTTCAGGTCGCAGAAAATCTATTTATCTATACATCTGTGTCTCATAGTCGTTGTGAAAACATTTTTATTCATTCATTTTCATGTCTTTTTATAAATCATGTCTTTTTATAAATTATGATATGCTTTGAAGAATAACTAACTATTAACAGATGAATTTGTAGCTGGTGGCTTTTTTGAACCTTGTATGGGTATACGATATGAATCGTTTTCTAATTTTGCTAAAGATTTGCTAAACAAGAAACGAAAACGCCCAAAGGTTGAATGTCAAATGTTAGCTTTCTCCTCACAATAACTATCGATTACTAAAGTAGTGACACTATATGATAATGATACGACGAACATTTAAAATTTCACGTTTTTTTCTCAAACGGTCACCAATGGGCAATTCCTAAAAAATTCTACAAAATATCAAATTAAAACGGAATTAAATCATTTCCAATTTGCTAAGACAATATAAATTTATATAGTAGTTGTATATTGATGAAAGAGTCTGGGAGACTCTTTAGGTTATTTTTGGGGTGGGATAAGGCCATTTTAATTCGTGATATATTTCAAAAATAGCCCTAATATATGAACGATTCTTATTCAGGGCTGGGATTGTGGTTGTTTTTTAGGCAGAGGTTTCGAAAGTAAGGAGAATAGACAAAATAAATTGTCTATGCGTACGCAACGCGCGATATCCCTCGCACGACGTGACGTCACGTTGGAATCAAAATGTGGAGTCTAATGTATGCTGTATACCTGTTTTATTTTTAAAATATTTGATGCAAATATATATCTATACATATATATGTATTATTTATATTGTTATTGAATATAAATATTCAAAACCAGACTGAAACTTCTGTTAACTTAAATCTGTTCGACGTTTACTAAATCGGCCGATAAATTATATTCGAAAATATAAACTTTCAGTGAAGTGAAGTGAGAAAATTATTGTGTTTCGTAATTATATATCGAGCGAACTAGAAGAAAATAGATTTATGTGAATGTTTTCTCGTTTGTTAACATAATATAATTGTATCTATAATCAAGATGTTTCAAAAACATGGCTGACTTGTGAAATTATTTAAAAATAATAGAATTATATCAAACTTTAGTCCACTACACGATATACTGGGAACCGAATACGCCCAAAAACAACAAATATTTGTATCAATTAGATGATCTACGGTGTACGAGGATCGTTCCAAAAGTACCTGGTCTGACCTAGAGATGGGGGTAGTTGCTTGAAAAATATCACTCTAATAGAAAGTACATTATCTATTCAGCATATGTATCAAGAAGTATTTACTAAACAGCCATCAATGGTGAACAAAAATTGGTCATCGCCCAAATGAGGTAACGACGCCAGAAATGTTGAAGAAAATCCTCAAAATGGTACTGGATGATCGTCGATTGAAAGTGCGTGAGTTAGCAGACATAGTAGGCATTTAAAAATGCGCTAATTAACTGGAAATTTGGCGCGTTTGCTTATAATGGAACAAAAACAGCATCGTCATGAACTTGGATGAAACGTGGGTCCATCACTTAACACCCGAAACAAAATAACAATCAAAATGATGAACTGAAATTGGAGAACCAGCTCCAGAGGAAGTAAAGAACGTTCTATCTTCAAGCAAGGTCAGGATGTAGGGAAAGCGTGGGATAATTTGGATTGACTATCTTGAAAAAGCAAAAACTATCAACGGCGAATATTATGCTTATTGCAAAGTTTGAGCGAAAAAATCAAGTAAAAACGGCAGCTTTTCCAAAATTTTCGCGTTTTCTTTGTTGGGTCAAGTATTTCTGAGACCATGGTTGTAAAGGCCGTGAATTGGTCTTGGTAACAATTTGACCTATCAATCTATTGTTTACCCTAAACTACAAAGTGCAAAACTTACCTCCGAATTTCGATTTTCTTCGTTTTTCATTCAACTTAGTAAGTTAATTAACAATTTTTTTATTATTACTTTCGTTATTGTTGAATATTATCAATAAAATTTCTACTAATAAAATTTTTATAACATCAAACGAATAAGATTTAGTTATTTCAGTTATTAGTAATTTAAAAAGACGAAAATACAGTAAATTGATTGAATTCAAGTCTATAGAAACCAAGAAGTTATAAAATGTAGAAAGAAAGTTATAATTAAGTGATTTTAATAAATCGGCGCAAGACTGAAATCTACCTAGTGGTGCAATAATATACAAAACTGAAAAATTACTATAATTATCTTATTTTTTTTTACATATTACAACAGCACGTTCAAAGGTGATACGTACCTGCTTATATACCTTCGGCAATTTATTTGATTGATAGTTGAAGTCAAACATTGTTAATAGATAGCAATTTCATCGTCAACCCACGAAAAATAAATCATTCATACTTCTACCTATTGTTAAAGTAACTAACTAGACATTTGATTTATGCCACAAAATAGTTTCGGTAAAAATTATTCTTTGGGGTCAAGATGTATTCAAAAACGTGAGAAAAACCATGTGTTTCAATTTAGGAAGCTACGATTGATATTTTTCTTTCATTTATCCTTTTTCATCGTCGATTTGTAGAAAGCAATCGACAGAGAAAAACATTCCAAAGAGAATGAGAATACGATAATAGTTTGAAATTTCAAATCTATACTACGATATGAAAGTAAAGATTTAGAAAAAAATTTTAGTCAAATTTATTGATAAAATCTTAAAAAAGGACAAAGAAGTCTAGGTGACGAATAATTTACACAGAAATAAATAAACTAACGGCAAAAAAGCAACTGAAGATTAAATAATGTAAAACTATGATAAAGTTGTCGTTAAAAAGATGTTTTGAATTATAAACAACAACGAAAACATAATAAAAGATTAAAAGTAAAAGAAATAAAGGTAGAAACGTACAGATGCTCGTGATTATTGAAAAATATAAATGACTAATTTAATTAAAGAAAATTTGTAATGAAATAGAGGTAAAATAAAAAATATTTTCCTTACCCAACGCATCTCGTTTCAAGTAAACTCCAAGAGTAAGATGGTACACAAAGAGAAAAGCACCCACAAGCACCGTTCGCAGGAGACTGAAGATACAAACAATTTAACTTTTGATTTCACCGGTTGAGATCATGTTTGTTGGGGAATATACATTCTTGAAGAATCTTCTTCGGTGGTGACCTTAATTTCTGAATAAATTCACGTCGCAGGTGATATATTAGTAACTACTTAAATTTAACTAATATCCCAAACGCGCTTGTAAGTTTATTATTTGTACTGAGACATAACATTCTCTATAAAATGTCTTATAGAAGTTTGAAACGTGGTTTAGTATAAAAATAATTAGCAAGTACTTAAATTTGTTGTATTGATGGTAAAAGTTGATTTATTTGAATTGATGCATTAGTTGAAAGATGAGTTTTATAAATTCCAAATTGTTTTAATATCATTTTTTTACTTTTAACTCGAATATCATACAATTGTATAACTGACCCATTCTTGAAATAAAAAAATAGATAAAAGCAGGGGCAGGGTATTCTACACGCTCTTTCCATGACTTACGATAAGTCATATAACCTTACGGTCCAAGAAATTGACGCATTTCACTGGAGAAATTCGATGTATTTAGTTCAGCGCATGTGTAATACCGAGTAAATAGCTTTTTAACATAACAATAATAATATACTATAATAGAGTGTGTCATTTTGTAAGTTATTTTTAACTTGCCAAAAACCAAGAAGTTTTGTAAAGATTCATACTATATAAAAGCGTAATAAATCTGCTGCTTAACGAGCACCTCCAATGCTAATTATTAAAAGAACTCAATATAAATTCTGTAACAGATAATAAAAGATGGAATCTTTGTCGACATTGTTGTCATCAGGACCTTCGTTGATAAAATTATGTTTTTATCTTTGTCTATGGATAACGTCGCACTTAAGAAGGAGATATTCCACGGTTTCCTTTGGTTCGGGAGTTTCTCTTCAGATGGTAGTTCATTGGACAATGTACAACGAGAATACCATTTACTCCCTTTAACTCATATTTGCTTCAAGAAAGAGCCTTTGGGAATCAGTTGATGGAATACGAAAGAAATATCTTCGACTGTTGATGGATAGCTTCGCACTCACAGAGGAGGTGTTCCACAGATTCCTTTGGTTCGGGAGTTTCTCTTCAGATGGTAGTTCATTTGACAATGTACAACGAGAATACCATTTACTCCCTTTAACTCATATTTGCTTCAAGAAAGAGCCTTTGGGAATCAGTTGATGGAATAAGAAAGAAATATCTTCGACTGTTGATGGATAGCTTCGCACTCACAGAGGAGGTGTTCCACAGATTCCTTTGGTTCGGGAGTTTCTCTTCAGATGGTAGTTTATTGGACAATGTACAACGAGAATACCAGTTACTCTCTTTAACTCATATTTGCTTCAAGAAAGAGCCTTTGGGATTCAGTTGATGGAATAAGAAAGAAATATCTTCGACTGTTGATGGATAGCTTCGCACTCACAGAGGAGGTGTTCCACAGATTCCTTTGGTTCGGGAGTTTCTCTTCAGATGGTAGTTCATTGGACAATGTACAACGAGAATACCATTTACTCCCTTTAACTCATATTTGCTTCAAGAAAGAGCCTTTGGGAATCAGTTGATGGAATAAGAAAGAAATATCTTCGACTGTTGATGGATAGCTTCGCACTCACAGAGGAGGTGTTCCACAGATTCCTTTGGTTCGGGAGTTTCTCTTCAGATGGTAGTTCATTGGACAATGTACAACGAGAATACCAGTTACTCTCTTTAACTCATATTTGCTTCAAGAAAGAGCCTTTGGGATTCAGTTGATGGAATAAGAAAGAAATATCTTCGACTGTTGATGGATAGCTTCGCACTCACAGAGGAGGTGTTCCACAGATTCCTTTGGTTCGGGAGTTTCTC
Organism: Diorhabda sublineata; assembly: GCF_026230105.1. Lineage (NCBI taxonomy): Eukaryota > Metazoa > Arthropoda > Insecta > Coleoptera > Chrysomelidae > Diorhabda > Diorhabda sublineata. The sequence goes on from NC_079479.1 coordinate 33,488,659, forward strand.
TTCAGATGGTAGTTCATTGGACAATGTACAACGAGAATACCATTTACTCCCTTTAACTCATATTTGCTTCAAGAAAGAGCCTTTGGGAATCAGTTGATGGAATAAGAAAGAAATATCTTCGATTGTTGATGGATAGCTTCGCACTCACAGAGGAGGTGTTCCACAGATTCCTTTGGTTCGGGAGTTTCTCTTCAGATGGTAGTTCATTGGACAATGTACAACGAGAATACCATTTACTCCCTTTAACTCATATTTGCTTCAAGAAAGAGCCTTTGGGAATCAGTTGATGGAATACGAAAGAAATATCTTCGATTGTTGATGGATAGCTTCGCACTCACAGGGGAGGTGTTCCACAGATTCCTTTGGTTCGGGAGTTTCTCTTCAGATGGTAGTTCATTGGACAATGTACAACGAGAATACCATTTACTCTCTTTAACTCATATTTGCTTCAAGAAAGAGCCTTTGGGAATCAGTTGATGGAATAAGAAAGAAATATCTTCGACTGTTGATGGATAGCTTCGCACTTACAGAGGAGGTGTTCCCCGGTTTCCTTTGGTTCGGGAGTTTCTCTTCAAATGCTAGTCCATTGGACAATGTGCAACGAGAATACCAGTTACTCTCTTTAACTTATAGTTGCTTCAAGAAAGAGCCTTTGGGATTCAGTTGATGGAATAAGAAAGAAATATCTTCGACTGTTGATGGATAGCTTCGCACTCACAGAGGAGGTGTTCCACAGATTCCTTTGGTTCGGGAGTTTCTCTTCAGATGGTAGTTCATTGGACAATGTACAACGAGAATACCAGTTACTCTCTTTAACTCATATTTGCTTCAAGAAAGAGCCTTTGGGATTCAGTTGATGGAATAAGAAAGAAATATCTTCGACTGTTGATGGATAGCTTCGCACTCACAGAGGAGGTGTTCCACAGATTCCTTTGGTTCGGGAGTTTCTCTTCAGATGGTAGTTCATTGGACAATGTACAACGAGAATACCATTTACTCCCTTTAACTCATATTTGCTTCAAGAAAGAGCCTTTGGGAATCAGTTGATGGAATACGAAAGAAATATCTTCGATTGTTGATGGATAGCTTCGCACTCACAGGGGAGGTGTTCCACAGACTCCTTTGGTTCGGGAGTTTCTCTTCAGATGGTAGTTCATTGGACAATGTACAACGAGAATACCATTTACTCCCTTTAACTCATATTTGCTTCAAGAAAGAGCCTTTGGGAATCAGTTGATGGAATACGAAAGAAATATATTCGATTGTTGATGGATAGCTTCGCACTCACAGGGGAGGTGTTCCCCGGTTTCCTTTGGTTCGGGAGTTTCTCTTCAAATGCTAGTCCATTGGACAATGTGCAACGAGAATACCAGTTACTCTCTTTAACTTATATTTGCTTCAAGAAAGAGCCTTTGGGATTCAGTTGATGGAATAAGAAAGAAATATCTTCGACTGTTGATGGATAGCTTCGCACTCACAGAGGAGGTGTTCCACAGATTCCTTTGGTTCGGGAGTTTCTCTTCAGATGGTAGTTCATTGGACAATGTACAACGAGAATACCATTTACTCCCTTTAACTCATATTTGCTTCAAGAAAGAGCCTTTGGGAATCAGTTGACGGAATAAGAAAGACATATCTTCGATTGTTGATGGATAGCTTCGCACTCACAGAGGAGGTGTTCCACAGATTCCTTTGGTTCGGGAGTTTCTCTTCAGATGGTAGTTCATTGGACAATGTACAACGAGAATACCATTTACTCCCTTTAACTCATATTTGCTTCAAGAAAGAGCCTTTGGGAATCAGTTGACGGAATAAGAAAGAAATATCTTCGATTGTTGATGGATAGCTTCGCACTCACAGAGGAGGTGTTCCACAGATTCCTTTGGTTCGGGAGTTTCTCTTCAGATGGTAGTTCATTGGACAATGTACAACGAGAATACCATTTACTCCCTTTAACTCATATTTGCTTCAAGAAAGAGCCTTTGGGAATCAGTTGACGGAATAAGAAAGAAATATCTTCGATTGTTGATGGATAGCTTCGCACTCACAGAGGAGGTGTTCCACAGATTCCTTTGGTTCGGGAGTTTCTCTTCAGATGGTAGTTCATTGGACAATGTACAACGAGAATACCATTTACTCCCTTTAACTCATATTTGCTTCAAGAAAGAGCCTTTGGGAATCAGTTGACGGAATAAGAAAGAAATATCTTCGACTGTTGATGGATAGCTTCGCACTCACAGAGGAGGTGTTCCACAGATTCCTTTGGTTCGGGAGTTTCTCTTCAGATGGTAGTTCATTGGACAATGTACAACGAGAATACCATTTACTCCCTTTAACTCATATTTGCTTCAAGAAAGAGCCTTTGGGAATCAGTTGACGGAATAAGAAAGAAATATCTTCGATTGTTGATGGATAGCTTCGCACTCACAGAGGAGGTGTTCCACAGATTCCTTTGGTTCGGGAGTTTCTCTTCAGATGGTAGTTCATTGGACAATGTACAACGAGAATACCATTTACTCCCTTTAACTCATATTTGCTTCAAGAAAGAGCCTTTGGGAATCAGTTGACGGAATAAGAAAGAAATATCTTCGATTGTTGATGGATAGCTTCGCACTCACAGAGGAGGTGTTCCACAGATTCCTTTGGTTCGGGAGTTTCTCTTCAGATGGTAGTTCATTGGACAATGTACAACGAGAATACCATTTACTCTCTTTAACTCATATTTGCTTCAAGAAAGAGCCTTTGGGAATCAGTTGATGGAATAAGAAAGAAATATCTTCGACTGTTGATGGATAGCTTCGCACTCACAGAGGAGGTGTTCCACAGATTCCTTTGGTTCGGGAGTTTCTCTTCAGATGGTAGTTCATTGGACAATGTACAACGAGAATACCATTTACTCCCTTTAACTCATATTTGCTTCAAGAAAGAGCCTTTGGGAATCAGTTGACGGAATAAGAAAGAAATATCTTCGATTGTTGATGGATAGCTTCGCACTCACAGAGGAGGTGTTCCACAGATTCCTTTGGTTCGGGAGTTTCTCTTCAGATGGTAGTTCATTGGACAATGTACAACGAGAATACCATTTACTCCCTTTAACTCATATTTGCTTCAAGAAAGAGCCTTTGGGAATCAGTTGACGGAATAAGAAAGAAATATCTTCGATTGTTGATGGATAGCTTCGCACTCACAGAGGAGGTGTTCCACAGATTCCTTTGGTTCGGGAGTTTCTCTTCAGATGGTAGTTCATTGGACAATGTACAACGAGAATACCATTTACTCTCTTTAACTCATATTTGCTTCAAGAAAGAGCCTTTGGGAATCAGTTGATGGAATAAGAAAGAAATATCTTCGACTGTTGATGGATAGCTTCGCACTCACAGAGGAGGTGTTCCCCGGTTTCCTTTGGTTCGGGAGTTTCTCTTCAAATGCTAGTCCATTGGACAATGTGCAACGAGAATACCAGTTACTCTCTTTAACTTATATTTGCTTCAAGAAAGAGCCTTTGGGATTCAGTTGATGGAATAAGAAAGAAATATCTTCGATTGTTGATGGATAGCTTCGCACTCACAGAGGAGGTGTTCCACAGATTCCTTTGGTTCGGGAGTTTCTCTTCAGATGGTAGTTCATTTGACAATATGCAACGAGAATATCAGTTACTCTCCTTAACTCATATTTGCTTCAAGAAAGAACCTTTGGGAATCAGTTGATGGAATAAGAAAGAAATATTTTCGATAGTTTCAGACCTGGGGTCTCTATACATGTTTCTGATGTCTTCTCGTTTTCCCATTTTTTATAACTGGTGATCCTATGAAAGGAGTTTAGCTTCTTCATTGCCGTTCACTCTGGTGTGTCAAGGAATTCACATTAGAGTAACTTAATTAATTGCTCCCAGTGAGTTCAAAGATTTGGCGCAGTCCTGTACTAACTTTGATTCAATTTTAACTATTCAAGTACTCGAAGGGCTGCTCTGCTATCTGATAAATATCTTTGCATCGCCGTAGTTGCGTTCTGATCCAATTGGTCCTTGTGCCATATATTCCCGTCCCAACTTTTCCGTTTTCCATTTTCGAGCCATCAATACTAGTGAGTATCTGGGAAAATGCATTTGTCCATTGTTGTTTATATTGGAATACATGGGATCCGTGATCATATCTATGGGCACCTTACATTCCTTTAGAATGCTGATTCACTATTTACTTTTTTCTGTTTCAAAACATCAAATATCATTTCTTTAATTTGCAATTTTTTAGATAATATAGTCATATTGTTAGCTATTGTCTCGACAGGATTAGATATTTGACATTCATTTATCATTGTTATTAATCTTGTGAAAACCACAAAGATATGTAACACTAGATATTCGAGAAATAATGTCATATGTCACATTGTACCTAACCCAAGCCAGACAGCATAAAAAACAATAAATTTCGATACCGCTCAAGGCTATGAAAGTGAAAGAAATCGAAATTTCAGTGACGACATCGGAGATGCGAAATTGATATATAGACAAAAGATTTCCACTTGAATATTTTAAGAATAACAGTTTACTTGGAAATTCAAAACTTTTTATAAAACCATAAAAGTACAAAATTGAAAATTAAAAGAAGAATATAATAAATATTCAGTGATAAATAATAATCAAATTGGTGGATAAAATTTATTCATTTCTCTCGCAGAAACAAGTTCAAAAATCGTGATGCAAGGTGCAAGAAAATCGGATTTTTACCTAAAGAAAGATATTGCAAAATAATGGATGAAGGAGTTTGTGGAGTTTTGATTCCTTTCCCTTTTCTTACAAGACGCCAAAAATCCTTTTAGATACAATCATTTAGTGTGTGATAAAAATTTGAAGTCTATCGATGGGTTCCCGTTTTCAGAAGTCCATACACTATTTTTCGCTTCCAGACAGACACATTTGAGGATTAAACCCCATAAGGAAGAGTTCTCCTTACCTCTACCTTCCATAATTAAAAATAACGAGTCAACCAAAAAGGTTAAATTCACCACAAACATTTACTAGTATTGTAGCTCGCATGTAATTAAAATGGGCCTTAAGGGCGCTTGACATGGACAAAAAAGATTGACACAACGAATTAATAAATAATTTCTCTTACGTTGTTAATTTATTCAAACACTATATACACTTAACTAACTCATAACAATTCACTTATCACTATCACTAAAATAATTTATTGAAATTCTTCGATTAGTTTACAAATTAGTTTTGTCCATTACGATTATTTATTATATACTGAACTGAACGAATTCGCTTATATGTACAAACGAAATTCTTAAGTATTCTAGAAAAAATAAAGAAACAAAACAAAATTATTTGAAAGAAATCATTCAAATAAATCGCTTTTCCGCGATTCCGCGATTTATTGTCCTTCGCCGAATTTTAGAATTTCACTACATCTAGGCAGGACCGGCTCTACGGCAGAAACACGTTCGTAAAACTTCGATTATGCTGAAAGATATTTTGAGGACAACGTATCCTGGAATATGAAGTTTCAAGGACGTTTAAAAAATTATCAACCAACCAATTTAGTTTCAGTTATTGAAGAATGGAGTTATAGAATGATTTTTGATACTTTTAATGAGATAATGGCAGTGTAACTAGACTGAAAATTCTAATTTTCGTAATAAATGAGTTCAAATATTCAAACATTGTATTAATTGTGTACATATTGGTATGAATTTACTTGTCTAATGTCTTTATTTGTATAATAAACAGCATTGCTATAATAAAAATCTGTTTAGTAAGTTTTATCAAATTATTTACATTATCAAGTAAACAAATAACCAAATTAAAATGTATTGTTAAGGATGTGTATGTTTTGGTTTCGAAAAAAACATTATAATTCAGTTTATTAAGTGGATTAAATAAAATTATATGAAGTGAAATTTATCGAAGTACCTGATCTGACCTAGAGATGGCTGTGGTTGAAAAATACCACCGTATTCGAAGGTACATAATTTATACATAATAAATTTCAAGTTTGAAGATGCCACGTTGTCTAGTATTTGTTTGGTAGCAGGCAAAGACCGTTCCATCTGCAAGCAAGGTCATGGCGTCGGTTTTTTGAGATTCGCGTGGCATAATTTTCGTTGAATATCTTGGGAAAGCAAAAACTATCAACGGCGAGTATTATGCGAACTTATTCCAAAGTTTGAGCGAAGACATCAGGCAAAAACGGATAAGAAGAATGTGTTGTTTAATCAAGACCAGCTCGCACATTTAATTAGGCATTTTATGTAAAAAAATGACGCACAGCTATTGACAATAATATGTTTTTATTTCTATTAACTAGACAGTTTGGGCATTAAAAATTACGGTAAAAAAACTTCATTATTATCTGCTTTTATAACCTCCAAATTTTGTTTAACTTTCTTTTCCGAAGATGGACATTCTGTTTACTGAACTAAAATGATATTTTTACTACAGTAGAACTCCAATTATCCGAATTAATGGGGACCGGGACCCATTCGGATAATCAAATATTCGGATAATCGGAGTTTTGATATTGCACTATTTTTTTATTGAATTAAATGAAAGAAACATGATATTTTCACATGTTTTAAATATAAATAAAATGTACTTATGTACAAGTTTAGAAATAAAAATCATTGTTTTTCAAACATCTCCGTCAATGTAAGGTGTTTTGCGTTCTTCATCCGTTTTAGGGCAGCCAGGTCACGCATTCGCTTGACGGTGAGCAGTTGCAAGTGGTCACACTCGGGCTGACGCTCCATCCACTTCAAAGCAGTCTCGAGGCCGGCAAATGCTTCACTAGCTGATGGTCCAGCGTCTACTTCAACATCAGCAGAAAGTTCTTCTTCCACTTCCACTTCAACATCTTCTCTCACACTTTCAACAATTTCATCATCATTGAGAATTTGAAAACCGGGGTCAGAGGTGTCACTTACTTCTGTACAACCAGGAATTTTTACAATCATTTTTCTTATTTCCTCTAGTGGCAACGCATCTGCATCATCTTCATCCTCTCCATTTTCTTGTTTCTCATTTTCTTCAGATTCTTTTTTTTGTTCTTCTCAGACGGTAGGCCTTTCAGTTTATTCCACGCACGTCTTAGCGTCACTTAGACTTTTTTTGGACAAATTTTTTTCTGAAAGTGATTCGGATAATCGGCGATTCGGATAGTCGGAGTTCGGATAATTGGAGTTCTACTGTATATTCAAAATATTTTACTTATTTTTTTTATTTATGAATACCTCACGAAATTTGCATTAAATTAGTTTGTATAATGTTTAATGCGATATTTACAACTGTCTCTTATTTCTAGATAAGATAAGCAGTACTGTCATTACCTTCATTCTGTTTGATTATTAGGTCGTTTAGTAGAGTCCTGGTTGTTAGGTAAGTCTTAATTTTCCACAACTTTTCACTTACTAGTCCTTTTCTTATGTTTTTTGTTAAGAATCGTCTCAATTTAAGGTCTCTTTCGACAGAAAATCAGTTTAAAAGAACAGGTACAAATTGACGTTTCGACTTTTTCGGTCTTTATCAAAATTTATTTTTATTTGGCGCAAATTTCAAATATTTCACACAGAAACCTTTTCAGCTGGAGACACTTTTCACATTCTAATATTTGTACTAACCAAAAAAGGTTGGTCATGAACTAAATCACAAACATACGGATTATTCTAATTAACTAAATTTGATTGGAAAAATATCTGGAAGGTTTTTTTCGCAATGACTTTTATCTGTTTCACTTTTATTACAAATTTCAACCAATGTTAAATCTGGTGGAAAAGGCAGTTATTTTAGCAAACATAAGAGACGTTCGTTGGATTGTTTTTGAGTGGGATGAAGCATTATTCTTGTAGAGTGAGAAATACTAAAGATTTAGCCCTAATATAAAAAAAAATTACGTCTGCGGGGCAGGAATTGTGGTGGATTTCTGAGGGTATTGTAGCGTGGACTGAAGTCGGCCATTTGGTTGATAATCGGGTTCACCAGGTTACAGGAAAACCGCAGAAAATCAGCAACATCGGCGAGGTGGGATATAGAAGAGGGTTTCACCTAATAGCGATGGAGAATTTTCAAAATGGCAAGGTAATTATTAGGGAAAACCTCGGGGGCTATCGCTGGTAGCTGAAGGATTGAAAAAGCATCGGCTGTTACTTGGGATGTATCAACACTCGTATAAGAATGAAATACTCGCAAGGCAAGAATGTTTGGAGGTTGAGGAATATGCAGTTGAGCGAATTTATAACACGATCCGTCCTTGACTGAATAATTTCCAAATCGCTCACTAAAGTGCTATTTTACAACTTGGGGTTAAACTAGATTGAAGTTTAAACCATGGATTAAACTCTATTTTAAACATTTTTTATCTGTTGAAATAGAGAATACAAAAAAAAACGGTTTATATCACTTTTCAATTTTAATTGTTTAAGAAAGGTTTATAAACAAAAAATATTGGTAATTTCGTCATCATTACCATCATCGTGTCGATCAAATATGAAGTATAATCAATCATTTCAGCAAAATCAAAGCACTTTCCTCGAATTAATATTGTAAAAACGTGGAAAATGTGGGAAAGCTAGGTTAGAATTCATATTTTCATATTAAACACAAGTTTAAAAACGAAGTGTATTTGTAAACGCCACCTACAAAACGAGAAAAAAATCAATATCTGTGGCTTAAACTGACGTTTGAGGTTTAAACTGACGTTTGAAGTTTAAACTGACGTTTGAGGTTTAAACTGACGTTTGAAGTTTAAACTGACGTTTGAGGTTTAAACTGACGTTTGAAGTTTAAACTGACGTTTGAGGTTCAAACTTCACTTGTGAAATTGCGCCTCAAGCGGCTGTGGTAAGAAACTGACAAGCAGGGATGGATTCACACTTAACCGTTTCAAATGAAATTCAAAAGACCGAATTGAGATAATTAGAAATAAATTACCATTGTGGTGAATGACGTTGGAATGACAATTCAAGGGAGAAACGATAAATAATAGTAAGAGTAAATTTAGAAGAAACAATAAGTATTCTTCACTTAAAGATAACCAACCTGGAAATAACAATTTAAATACTTGCTGCTGTAATAATAAATCTTTTACTTTACCTATTTTTATTCGAAGGATTGTTATAATACACATCCACGCAACAAAAGTAGAAAATTTTACTAGTTTAATACCTTAGTAAGAAATCAAAATGTCGTCAAAGTACAGAAGCGTTCAGTACCAAAATTCAAGTAGAAATAGACAAAGTAAAACTAATTAAATTTAATTGTCAAACTTTTTTTTTTGGTTTTATTTATTTTTTGTACGATTTTCGTTTACAGTTTATAGATGGATATGAAAATGTGGCGTTTAATCACGTTATTCATAATTTTCTTTACTGGAAATGACGTTTACGGTAGTATCTATGAAAACTATCGATTGCCAAATACTTCCATCCCTTCAAGATATCAAATTATGCTTTCAATACCTACCGAAGTATTAACTAGAGAAAGTAACACGTTTACTGGTGCAGTAATTATAAGGTTCCAAGTGACTAAACCAACAGATGTTGTGCATCTTCATTCTGCTGTTAATATTTCCTCCATGTCTTTGAAATACAATGAAAATGTCACGGTAGCTATTAATAATGTTTCTACTAATTATACTACCGATATATTAACAGTAAAATTAACGGAAAACATAACGGTTGGAATAGATTATGATTTAGAGATAGAGTACTTTGGAACAGTGGAAACAGTCAATTTACATGGATTGTACGTGGGTCAATATACGGTAAACGGTACAGTAGAATACTTACTCGCTACACAATTCGAAGCGACAAATGCCAGAAGAGTATTTCCGTGTTTTGACGAACCTCAGTATAAAGCTACTTTTGCGTTGTCTATTTCGTATCCAATGGGTTTCGTAGCTTTTTCGAATACGCCAGGGTTTGTGGATAATTTTGATGAAGAGTAAGTAAAAAAAGGTTAAATGTTAACTTTTATATTTCACCCCTGTTGCCATTGCCAACCCTAATTTATAAGTCTCAAATGAAACTTGTTATAGATCAACTCATTATTTAGATACCGATGTATCCGTTTTGGTAATTGGTCAGTATACAAAAAACTAAATAGGAATGAAGTAACTCGCTTTTTTCAATGTATGAGTTGAAGACACCGCATAAGAAGATGGTGTAGATTTTGTAAAAAAAGCAAAAATTTAAGTATTCGGGCATGAGGCTTTCTGGAAACTGGACATGAAATGCCACATCGAAGAAACCCGAAAGGCTTCGATCATAATCTACGATTATAATTCATCAAATACTATGTATTCGGAGCTTCTCTATAGTATGGAATAATGGAAATCGAACAAGGATAGAATTTAATTTATTAGAGGCTTTCCAAATGTGGATATACCGCAGAATCCTTGGAGTATCCTGGACCGCTAGACTAGCAAATGAAGAGACACAAAGACTTGATAAACAAACAACGAGAATCCGAAATACGAACTATTAATTTCTGCAACTATTAATCGAGGGCAAGATCGAAGGTTGAGGGTGATCGACAGAAGGAAAATGTCTGAAGAAGTTACTTCTTCTTCTTCCTACTTCATATTACTTGACTTAGACTCGATACTTGAGTATTTGTTTTTCCATATAGTGTCGTTCAGACATCCGGCTGCTTTTATTGTTTGCTGCCTTACCTCTAAATCAATATCACCATATCCGGAATTCCATTTCTTGCTGGATTATTTTGTCGTCTACGACCAGCTTGCATCTGAGAAATATTTTTGATATTGTCAGGCTTTTTGTTTTGGAGGCAGAAACAATCGTGTTTAGAGATTTTGGCGTGCAATTGAAGCGATATAACAGCCTTTGGAGGTCGTCTTCGTTTTTTTTTCAATCTGCGTACTTGCTTTATTATTTCATCCATAATTATGTTGAAAAGGAGTGGACTCAGTGAGTCTCTATGACTTTGATTAAGGTATGAGTTACTCATCTGTAGTACAACATCTTCTAACTGAACCCGGTCAAATACTTTTTGCAGATCTATGAAGAAGATACGTTCTAAACAATTAATAAATAAAAATGTTTTATTAAAAAATCCCTAAAGACAAATTATATAATAACGACGGGGGTATGAAGATATTAGTACTGATAAATATATTTGCACACGTGTTAAGAAATTCTCAGTAAAATTTCAGCTACTAAAACCTTTGGTAGGGTAAAACAGGCAAATGTGCCCCACTATTCGAAAAATCGAAATAAAAATCATGAATGATTATTAATTGCTTGCGAATCATCATTATTCTGAATACTTCCCATTGATGCATCAGAAATTCTGAAGAAATATTCAGGCACAGCATTGGGATCACAAGGGCAAATCCCTGTCGCTTTAAATCCTGAAACGCCAATTGCTGGTATAGCAGACTTGAACCAGGCATCACCAATCATTTTTGAAATGTGGTATCGATTAAAAGGTCGGCCTTTGTTGTTGATAAACCAAGTGGAAACTTCTTTAGACAAGTAACTTTTGAATGGCTTAAAAAAACTTCTATCCAATGGTTAAAGAGCCTGAGTAGTATGACTTGGTAGACAGAGGATAATCACATCGTTTTCAGATGCCAATTGTAACATTTCATATGAATTGGAATGCGAAGAATGCCCATCTAAAATCAGAAGAACCTTGCCATCTTGCTTTCGTGGTATAAAATGCTCTTTCATCCACTTCAAAAATAGTTCAGCGTTGATGTAAGATGATTTCTGATTCATGTATACATTTGAGCCAGGTGGTAGAACCTCACAAAATTCCGGTTTTTTGTATTTACCCTTCAGTATCAAAATAGGCGGAAGGAAAGTACCTTCCGCATTGCAGCACGCAATCAAAGATATATTTTCACCTTTTTCGGTACTGGTTACAGTATTTACACATTTCGCACCCTTGCTAGCAATTACGCGTCCAGTTTTATTGTTAACTTGTATTCCGCTTTCGTCCATGTTGTAGATTCTTTCTGGTTTACTAATCAAATCGTTATCAGTCAATACCTTCAACAACATTTCAAAATATTTATCGACATCCTGTCTATTCATACCACTAGCTCTTGCCAATGACAGGCCTTCTGCTTTACGTTTACTCAGGTCTGGATGACGCTTCATAAATCCTTGAAACCAATCCCAGCCTGCTGACTTCTTCTCATTATTGAATCGATGTGGCAATCGAAGATTTTCAGCAAAGTCGTAAGCTATAGACTGCAGTCTCGATGGCTCCAAGGGAAATCCGATGGATTCAAGCTTTTTAATGTGAGCTACAAGTTTTAGTTCGTTCTCATATCCCAATTCAGAAGGTCTTCCAATTCTCTGCTTAGACCTCCAACCCTTGAGGATGTGTCTTCGCAATGTGCGCGAAGGTATTTCATATAAACGACTCGCTTCATTTACTCCCATTTTCTTATTTATTACATCCTCCACCGCCTTCTGCATATTTTTTCCGTCCATTTTCTTGGATCAACAGCTTTAACCTTTCCCATTTCCTAAAAAAATATTAAAAAGTAATCAAAATAAGAATTCAGGAATTATCTCCAAATGGGGCACATTAGCCGAAAAAAATCGGGGCGCATTAGACGATGTACAGTGTAATGTGCCCCACTTAAATAATTCTGAAATTTGTTACGAAAAACGGAACGTAATTATAGGCAAATAAAAGTTAAATGAGGTTAGTTTTCGATAAAAACTTTATAAACACGAAATAATATGGAGCAAATACTTTTAATCAACGTGAAAATAGATATAAAACAAATTCATGTAGTCATACAAACCTTTTAATCACTTTTTCTCACTAAAACTAAATAAAAACCAGCACAGTGTTGTTTACATCGCGGCCATACTTGGAACACTGACAAGCTAGGATCAAATAAGCGCCAAATTTAAAATGCTTCACTGAGTTTCGCGAGTGGGGCACGTTTGCCTGGTTTACCCTATGCAGAATTTACTCAGAAATAAAAATTGTATCGAACTTATAGAGGATCCTTTGCTATAATTGAAAAATTTGGGGTGCAATAGGGGGACGAAAGCTCCGCTTCTTCCATAGGCACCTCGATAGTTTTCCGGAAAATTCAGGAAGCAAAGTGCAGGGAAAGCAGACAGCTCTATCGGGATTTCTAGGATACGAATATCGAAAAGAGCATTAAAAACTCAATGATTACATTTTTTAGTAGATATTAGATTTTTTTTGGTAAACTAATGTATCCATATTCAATTTACTTTTGATATTTTAGAAATCAAATAGCCACAAGAACCTTTTCAGAAACGTTACGCATGTCAACCTATTTGTTAGCATTTACAATAACTAAATTCACGTGCACTTCACGTATAGTTGGTAGTACTTTTTTCGAAGTTTGTTCGAGAAACTCTACGATTAAAGATCGAGAGCTCGCATTGGAATACGGGATTAAAATCGTAGAAACTTTAGATAAATGGACCAATTACTATCATAATGTAACTAATATTAAAAAACTGGGGCAAGTTGCTTTACCAGAATTTGAAGCGGGTGCTATGGAAAACTGGGGGATGATAACGTACAGGTAAGAATAATAATTTTGTACTGTTCAGATTTGTTGTTCAATACGCTTTTAAAGATAATGCTATATTTAGCATCAGTACAAATTGCGTGAATTTGAACGTCCTTTATTATTAGAAATATGTCATATAAAATCATTTCGGACGATAATTATAATACCAGGAATAAAGAATTTAATGTGGTATATAAAACATTAGCCTAGAAATTCTACGAAGATGACACAATAAATGAAACAACGACATTAGAAGACGAGGAATCCACAGCTTAATCAGGAGCGTGAAGAACTGGGCAGAAAGAAAGTATGGTTACTTAAACTATTATCTGACAAAACATGGATAGGACAAGGACGTATACAACTTCTACTGGTGTGCAAACTTCGGAAGATCTCGCACAACTTATCCCTAAGACAATAATCGAAAAATCATCGAATATAGGGAGATATGGGACGCCTTTATGCTTAAAGACAAGGAAGTGATCAAAGAATGGGAAGAAGACAATTCCCAAGAGAAGATGTCGACATAAAATAAAACAAAAGTTGAATAGAACCAGAAAGAAACTTATAACAATACCGATGTAATACTAAATCAGAGTATTGGGTGAATCCCAATAAATAAATGATAAAGAGAGAGCTCAAAGCCAACACGCTCTGACTCGAAGTTGTTGCGATTGGCTACAGCAAAAGTGCAGTCTCGCGGCGGCGCCTGTAGCCTATAAAATGAAGTTATTGTTAAACTACGTATTTTCCGGACAAGAATAGGCAGAATAGGCAAGAGAGAAGCCTATAACAAAGCAAGGGAAAGGCAATCTCGAAGAAATAATGAATCAGGGGTACTGGGTGGATCTCAATGAATAAATGAGCTTGGGGTAGGTCTGGTGTAGATGTATGTACACCTCTCAGTTCGTACATCAACATTTTCTCCTTCATAGTCACAAGTATATTACTAATTCTAATCTAGAGTTAATAAAAATAATCATTCTTCGTGGTTGATAAATAATATCAGATATCTGGCTGATTAATTTTCTGTTCGGTCAATATTCTCCGAAATAAAAAGTAAAATTCCTATTTTTTGACAAACATTGTATACGGTTCATCAAATTTGATGTATGGTCGTTTTACACCGTGAAAAATATTCCCCATAAAACGAAGATTAACACAATTTTCCTTATTTGGGCACATTTGATAACAATGTTAGATTATCAGAAATAGATATACAGTTTATCGAAAAACTTCTCTAATTATAATTTGATTCTGACCCACTATTTTTAATATTGCAGAGAATTAACCCTATTGTGGAACGAAAATTTGAGTGGTGATATATATAAACAACAAATTCTATCAATAATATCTCATGAATTTTCTCACATGTGGTTTGGGAATTTAGTAACAACAAAATGGTGGGATAGCGTGTTTTTAAACGAGGGTTTTGCTAGATATTTTCAATATTTCATATTACATCAGGTGAGTCTATTATTTCAACGAACATACAATATTTTATCTAAAAAAATAAACGATACTTTGAGCTCAATAATCTTATATATTAAAAAAATTGATTATTTCCATTCCGAGTCCGTTCAGGCGTTCTACCCAACCGATTTGCTTGATTTTTTTTTTATGAAAGGTATTGACGCACAGATCAGCCATCAACCATCGGATTCCATCTAATTTTCACCATTCTCAAGTTATACTCAAATGCGATTTCCCCCTGTACATTACTTATGGGAGTTTTTCACATACACACGTTCTATCCTCAATATCTCAGGTTCTATTCAAGATAGAGACTTCGTTTCGGTTTAAGAACACTCGCTGAAACACCTTCTTTCTTTTGAGCTTTTGACCATTTAAATCGGTTGAGTTGGAGAGGAGCTAGGCGCGGACATTCAATGTGGAGTTATGGATTTTTGTAGGTTTTTGGCAATTTTTCTACATTCAAAGATCTATATCTCAGGAGGTTCTAGTATAGCTACAGAGGTCGTTTTGGTTCAAGAACACTCGCTGAAACACCTTCTTTCTTTTGAGTTTTTGAACACTTAAATCGGTTGAGTTGGAGAGAAGCTAGGGGCGGACATTCAATGTGGAATTATGGATTTTTGTAGGTTTTTGGCAATTTTTCTACATTCAAAGATCTATATCTCAGGTTCTAATATAGCTACAAAGTTCGTTTTGGTTTAAGAACACTCGCTGAAACAGCCTCTTTCTTTTGAGCATTTGACCATTTGAATCGGTTGAGTTGGAGAGGAGCAAGGCGCGGACATTCAATGTGGAGTTATGGATTTGTAGGTTTTTGGCAATTTTTGTATATTCCAAGATCTATATCTCAGGTTCTAATATAGCTACAGAGTTCGTTTTGTTTAAGAACACTCGCTGAAACACCTTCTTTCTTTTGAGTTTTTGAACACTTAAATCGGTTAAGATGGAGAGGAGCTAGGCGCGGACATTCAATGTGGACTTATGGATTTTTGTAGGTTTTTGGCAATTTTTCTACATTCAAAGATCTATATCTCAGGTTCTAATATAGCTACAGAGTTTGTTTTGGTTTAAGAACACTCGCCTAAACAGCCTCTTTCTTTTGAGCTTTTGACCATTTAAATCGGTTGAGTTGGAGAGGAGCCAGGAGCGGACATAATAAAAAAACTTAGTAAATTCGAAAATCGGCTTATTTATTGACTTTAAGGCGGAACAGAGTTTGCCGGGTCAGCTAGTTTAAAATTGATAAACCACTATGACAATTGCGTCGAATATTTTAACGTGGAATTTCAACGTTCAACATTGAATTAGAGCGTCAAATGAAGTAATGTGGTATAATAAAAATATACTCAAATTATTATTAAGCTTTTATCAGTATTTTCCGGAAAAACCTTGTACATATATAATATAGGTCTAAGTACTGGTTTAAAACTGCAAAATCTCGAATCTCGAATGCAATTAAAATCTCGAAAACACGAGCAATTTGCCTCAGAAAATAATCTGCAATACTGTTTGTATCAAATCAGCTGTAACAACAAACCCAACAGCGTTTGATGCATAATCCCCTTTCTAGTAGAAAATACACTTGACAACGCTGTAACTTATACACAGATCAAAATGGAGGCTCCATGGCGTCCGTTGGCATTTGGATGCGCACTCGTCTAAATCGAGCGGGAAAATTAAAACGAATTTTCGTTCATCCACTACAAAGTTAATTAAATGTGTTGAAATAAATGTTACCACGAGTATCCACTGGCATGTTAATGATTTGAATAATACAGAATATCCTTTAATAAGAATGTTTTATAGATCGATGGTATGGGAACTTACGAAATGGATAAACAATTTATTATTGACCAACAATACAGCGCATTACTAGAAGATGGGACGTCTAATAATAATTCTTTGATCCATGAAGCATGGACACCTGAACAAATAAGCAACAAATTCGATATAATATCTTATAATAAAGGTAAGCGTTGTGTTTTAACATCTTTAGTAGTAAATTGTCCTTTATAACCCTAGGTTTTTGCCTAGACTGCTTTTATTTATAATCTCTCTTTGATTTGAATTTCTTCAAACTTTTTTTATTAACTACAACTTCAACAAACCTTTGAGTCTTTTGCTGAAGTATTTGTTGTTATAGGCGCATGTATAATACGGATGATTGAGAATCTTGTTGGCACAAACATTTTTCAGTCGGCTCTTCGTCAGTATATAAAAAATAAGTAAGTATTTTTATAAATACATTGTAATATCGTTCTGCTAGGTCTGGCTATTAAATAACGAGACTGCGCGCCTAGAGGGCGCCCTAGACGGGTAGGTTTGAGCATTGGGTGTCTAGATATGTCGTCGTCCATGCACGTCCCAAAACACGTTTCCGTCACTATTATAGTATTTGTGCAGTAGCGGTTTGAAACGAACAGGAGCAACGTATTAATCTCAAATTTCTCGTTAAATTGAAAAAAAACTCCGACTGAGTGCTATAAATTGTTGCAAAACGCCTATGAGGACAATTCTCTATCTCGTGCGCGTGTTTTTGAGTGGTGTAAGCGCTTTAGTGAGACAGTTGACAGTCAAACTGTCAACCAGACTTACCATTTGTCAGTTTTGGCAACACTGCGAGAACGAGTTCGTTCGAACTGCCAGATTTTGCATTAGGACAATGCACCTGCCCATAACGCGCTATCTGGGAAGCAATATTTGCCCAGTATGCGCACTCCAGTGTTCAAACACCCACCGTACTCACCACATTTGGCACCGTGCGACATTTTTTGTTTCTCAAGATAAAATCTGATTTGAAAGAGACCCAATTTAAGATGATGGAAGCGGTAAAGCCAAAAAAGGCAGAGCTCCTAAAGGCACTCAACATAGAAGACTTCCAGCACTGCTTCGATCCAAGAAAAAAACGTATGGAAAGGTGTGTGGCGAGGGGAGGGGAGTATATTGAAGGGGAGCATTCGAATGTAGAATAATTTTTATAATGAAACCCTTTTTCGTAAACAGTCTCGTTATTTAATAGCCAGACTTCGTACAACGATTTTATTTGGTTATAACTGTATGTCAGATACGGTTATTGGCCAACTGTAGAGCTCATAAATAACACTGGTAAACACTATTTTTGTCACACGAACTTTGTGATGATTTTTATTTGTTTTGATGTACTCCCATCGAGAAAAAAATTATTATTTTGTTTCAGTCACTTCCAGTTGTCTTGGGAAAGTTTTATATAATTTTCTGACCTAATTTACGTGTTTTTCTTTGGATAACTCAATTTAGACGAATGTTAATAGGGACCTACCAGAATATTTTCTCTAAGTGTTAGTAATTTTTGTACTTTTTTAAAAAATCTATGTCTTTATGTAACAAAAAAACCTGAAGTGTCAATTTTTCCATTGATATTCTATAGTTCGGTGGCTGTAGTGTAATTTTTCGTTGACTATAATGTGTGATAAAAAAAATACGCATCAAGTTTATGTTGATAACAACTGTTTACAAGAGATGGTTAACGATAAGGAACAATTACAATGTCTTTAAACTTCAAACAGTCTCAACCTGTACATTCTGGAAATTTTACAAAATGTTGTCAGAAAATAGAGTCCTTAAAACTTGACATATCAGCTCTCATCCCCTCTACCAAGCAGATCTAGCACTATTCGATTTCTGACTCTCCCGAATCATAAAAAAATGTACTAAATAGAGAAAGTTTTGACACCATTTCCGATATTGAGAAGAATGCGATAGATAAAACATTGTTTTCAATAAAATCATTAACAATATCATTGATTTTTTATTAGCGAAATAATTTTAATTTCAGTGTTTTTGAATCCACAACTCCTGACGATTTGTGGGAAGCTTTTACTCAAGTTATACCGAATGGAACTCTACGAGAATCAATTCCATTTACTGAATTTATAAAAAATTGGATCGAAGAAAGCGGATATCCGATTGTCATAGTCCAAACAAACGGTAGTAATGTCATTCTTACTCAGGTAACGTTCTATTTTTTATAATTTTTTGATATATAAAACATTGTTTGTAAGTAGGTTTGTTCTCATAGAAAAAATGCAAATTGTTACCCTGTATCAATATTTATATTTCTGATAAGTTTTTAATCTAAAGCCCGTACTACACGATGCTTCCAACGTTTGCACCAGCATTCGCGTTCCAGCGTACGGCTGGACATTGGAAGGAAGACTGGATGCGGTGCTGCAACTACAAGATGCGTCAACATTCGCCTTCCAACGTTGGCTGAACATTTGGAATACTGGAACTACACCTAAACTAGATTCCTTCAAAATAAACTGGATGTTACTAGCAACATTGTTTTTTCATACAAAACGTACAAGGAGAAGAAGTGTGTGTAGTTGTACCACAAGTTTTGGTTCGTTCATTCAGTTCAATGTTAGGTACTCTTTTGAATCGAGTCAAAAAATCGATTTTCAATGGCCAACGTTGGAAGCATTGGACGCATCGTGTAGTACCGGCTTAATTGTATGAACAAACAGGTATGAAACCTAAACTCAAGTTTTATTTCTTTTAAACGATTTGTCAAATGCAACTCCTTGTTTTGTTTCTATTTTTTTAACAGAAACTATTGATTGCTGAACAGGAATTCTTGAATGCATACATTCCTTTCAATTTATTCATTATTTTTATAAAAAAAGATTGGATTTTCGTCAATCTTTATCAGGACGTCCTTCAGACAGTACAATCCAGCATTTAAGACCCATTAGATGAAATAAATTCACCAAATTCAAAATTTTTTAAAACTGATTATGCTAAATAAATTATTCGTATTGTAAACAGTTAGAAAATATTGGACAAAAACTTGGTACAGTTCTAAAACCTGAACAGTGTACAGTTGACATACAAATGGTATGACTGATTGTTTAGAAACTTTTTTATAAACATGGAGAAATGGATTGTGCAAAATTCTAACTAAATTTTGTGACTATTTACAACAAAATTAACAATCCTTAATATAATAATGTTTAAATTAACATATATACTAACCACAACCGAAGCTTGGGTCCCCAATGAATGGCCAAGGGTGGGTTAACCAGGATTGACCCAACCTTGGTCCAAGCCTGGGTTGTCAACGAATGACCAAGGCTGGAATATCCAAGCTTGGCCCCTTTGTCAACTCTGAGGTTTCCTGAATGGGATACTGAGGATACAAAAAATAATAATTCAGTAGAAGAAGTAGATATTTATATTATCAAATTTATTCCAGAAAAGATTTTCGTATGAAAACTTTGATGATAAGCAATGGTATGTACCCATCACTTATAAATTGTCTGGAAGTCAAACGTTTGAAACAGCTTGGTTGAAACCAAACAGATCCTTGCAGTTGAGTAATGTTTTATCTGATAACGGTTGGATTGTTATAAATCATAATTCACAAGGTTAGTAATCCATTTATAAATTGATGCAATCACTGGTTAAGTAAAATGTTTTATATTCTTATTTTACATAATTGTACAAAATACTGGAAGGCGTAAATATTTATTTGACTTTACATTATCATCCGATTCTAGTTACATAATACCGTCAATCAATTTTTGAGGTTTACAATGAAATTTCGGATATTTGTAGATGGATTTTCCAGAAAAAAAATCATTTGTGCGACTATGATCCCAAACTACTGAATTAATATTTTTTATACATCTGTAATTTGCCCTCGCACCATTTTCCTATCTTTATAGGTTGAAACTTACTCCATTTAGTTTATTTTTATATAGAAAAATCTTCATAAACTTGAATTACACCAAACTTCGATAAACTCATTTAGATCACGCTTTAAAAATACCTAATGAAAATAAAGGATGGTTAAATAAAAACTTTAATACACACACCAAAAAAATTAGAAGACACTTGACAAATATTTGGGAAAAAATGGAAAACACTTCTTTCTTGTGGAGTATCTGTTTCGAGAACAAAAATACAAAAGCATAGTGTTTTTTCCTATATTCAAAAATAGTAACTTAATGAAGATTAAACAAGAAAACTAGGTGGACAAGGAAACCCCGTTGATCTGCGAAGTGACTTTACCCACAAGGTTTTTTAATTTTAATTAAACGAATTAAACAAAAACATCAACTTGTAGTAAATCTTCATTACATACCTAAATAAACTAAAGTTCACCACTACTTTAAATCACTTGTTGTTTATTTGGTAGAGAAAACAGCTGTTTGGAATGATATACCGCCAAAAACTCAGTGGTGCCAACGGTACATCTGGGAAGGTTGATTCAAGTACATCGGGCACAAATTTTTAACTACTGAATATTTCTTTTAGGTTACTACAGAGTTCATTACGACAGAATCATGCTAGAGCGATTAACGACGGCACTAAAATCTGATATCAATCAATTCTCAGATTTAGATAGAGCACAAATAGTAGATGATATCCTCAATTTGGCCAGTTCAACCAAAATGGAATATTCCGAAGTATTC
Organism: Diorhabda sublineata; assembly: GCF_026230105.1. Taxonomy (NCBI): domain Eukaryota; kingdom Metazoa; phylum Arthropoda; class Insecta; order Coleoptera; family Chrysomelidae; genus Diorhabda; species Diorhabda sublineata. The sequence continues at coordinate 33,510,125 of NC_079479.1, forward strand.
AAAATATTACAGTACGTGAAAAACGAAACATCTTACTATCCATTGTATGCGGCAATAAAAGGTTTGGATGGAGTAAAAAATATTTTTGGAAATGATTCCATATTGGGGAAAAAGATGAATAATATGGTGCTTGAATTGACCGAAAATATAATTAATTCGGTATCTTTTACGAATTGGACGACAATAAACCAAATCAGTGTTCTCAAATTCAACATGTTGTGGACAACAGTTTGTTCAAGTGGACAAGAAAAATGTATATTAGAAACTACGAAACTGTTTCAACAATTTAAACGTAATGAAATTAAGTAAGAGATTTATTATTTAACTGATAAAATTAAAGTTTCCATCGAAAATATATTTTACAGGATTCACCCGAATCAAAGATATCTCGTATATTGCAATGCTATTAGATACAGTTCAAACATACAAGAAGATTGGAATTTCTTATGGAACAGACTACACGAAATCGATCAACCCCATGAAATTAGGGACATATTAAACAGTTTAGGATGCACCAGTAACAATAAGTACCTTGAAACGTGAGTAAATATAATACAAACAACTCGCCGCTGTTTATAAAAAACATACTCAAGCCGCCGCATTCGCCAATCTTTAGACTTCCATTATAACCGGACAGGACCGGCTTCACGGTCCATGTCGGGGACGAGTTCGTAACAATATCAACAAAATTTTAATATTCAATCAAAATTTTTTTATTTTGACGTACAAATTGTACAACTGATGTTATAGAGATGCCAAATTCGCAGATACTACTAAATTTGGTAATGGGAAAGTATGAAACTTTTATTATTAAGTATCAAATCATATAGAAATAATAGAGAATACTTACTTTAAAACTTGAAAACACTTTGATTGAAATATAAACTCATAAATTGAACATTATCCGTTGGATGCATAGGCGCTTCTACCTCACGTAGCGCTCGGGTGCAAGAATATGTACAAACAGCATTTCAATTTACCACAAACTGTCTATGTAGCAAACAAACACCTTGTAAGTACTTTCCTATTTTAAAAAGTAAAGCTCAAAAATTGGTCTGTAAGCAACTAGGTGGGTACAGTTGTTCTAGCATCAAGCTTCCCATGTCTGACTAATCGATTATCGATAAATCCACAGATCAGCTATATTTAGATGGATCACGACAATGTTATTTGCTCTAACCGAATTGACTTTCTTCATAAAATACTGGTAAATTTAATTTCATTCGTGACGCGTAATTTGAATTATCTGAATTAGTTCATACTGCTGCTAATGATATTTTCAAGATAAATATCACAAAAGATGGAATTTTTAGAACTATTATGAAAAAAAATGAATTTGGAAATTTATTAATTGTAATTTTGTTACAAGAAAAATATTATTTAGTTATTTCAACAGCACTTTTTTCGTTACTCAAGTAAAATGTAGACAAAAAGGCTTTTGAAAGTAATATGATAATCCTTAAATTATAATAATAATCTAAACTTAACATGTGTATTTATTCGAAAGGTAAAAATAAAACTTGAAGAAAATATATAAATATTTTTAACCAAAATATTACTTACAAAAAAAGCTAAGTAAAATGTTATATACAAAGTAATTAGACCCAATTTTAATAAATTCCATCACTTGATAATACGTCCCTTGCAGTTAATTTACTATTGTTTACAGCCGGCAGCCAACTATTGAAACATTTTAAGTCCTTATAAGGATTTGGGAACAAATGCATCACATTAATAGATTTTTAAAGTTATACACAACATTTATCTAAAATTATTTTTAATAATTAACCACTACTAACATACCTAATCAAAAGCACAAAACAATAATAATGAGTTATTAAGAGAAACTGCACACTGTCTACCAACATTAAATTATCCAATTCGCTAACTTGATATATAGTTATGTTAGCAGATCCATCTAGGGCTCTGAACTTGAATTATAAAAAATGATGCAACCTTGAGCCATCTGCGTGAAACGTCTATAAATAGATGGTTTGTGGATTAATCTAGATTTTATTTTGTTATTCTGTATCAAATTTTGTATTATTTCAGATTCTTAACTCAATCCATTAATTCATCTTCAGTAATTAGACTTCAAGATATCACTACGGTCTGGTCTACAGTTTGTAAAAATAATCCGAATGGTGTAGATATAGCTTTCGATTATTTTACTAAAAACTATGAGCAGATATTGAATTAGTAAGTTGTTATCATAAAAAATTTCTAATGAATATTTATTGCCATTTATTTTCAGTTATACAAAAGGAATGTCACTTTTCCGTGGAATAGTATCAATGTGTACAAATCAAAATCAACTAGCAAAGGTTGGTATAGTTAATAATGTAAATTACTATTAAATAATTGCTTAAACTTGTCGCGTTTAGAGAAGACAACAAGTAAATTAATTTTTTATACAGTTATGAATATAACAATTCAGAAATAAAATAATTTTTATATGGTGAACTGCAGTTTGGGAAGAAAATTATTCAGCTGGTCCTTCAGTCTTCTAGTGGTTATAATTTTTGAATGAATATGAGAAGTATGTGAACATTTTCAGGTACAAAAATTCTATAATCAGCAACCAAACAGCTCATCACTAAGTTCGTCTATCAAGTCGGGCTTACAGACGATAGAAAAAAAATTAAAATTCAAGTCCACTGTTGAAAAAGACCTAATGAAGTATTTTGGATTACCAAACTCAGCTTCCAGTACATCTGCTCTGTGTATTTCTTTGTTACTAAGCATTGTCATCTTTATGTAAACATGTTCATATTTATCATAATATTGTAAATAAAGAATGTTCAAATATATTTTGTTTGATTTGGAATGTAGCAAACGGTCCCAACCCTTAAATCTATTAATTTTATTTGTAACCTTTATTCTAAAGGTATATCAATAGTGAATTGAGCAGTCTTACATACCTAAACAATATGTATAACTTATAAATGAGATAAGAAACCAAGTATTTTTATCAGTGTAGCAATTTAAACTTGTTTTATCAGTGTGTACTAGTTTAGTATATGTCGCGATTTGAAAACAAAATGTGTAGTTTTCCTGAGTTTTTTATAAATCGATCATCATGAACTTTCATTTAGATGAGAACATGAATGGAATCAAGAGTTAGAATTAAAATTAAACTGAGTTTTCCGAAATTACGATCTGGTTAAAGCCAATCATGAACTGATTATTCGGAAAGTAATCTGGATCACATTCAATGTCGTTCAGAAGCTGATCAAAGGAATCGCGTCGATAATCATTAGGATCCTTTGCATCCTAGTATAAACTATGATCCGGAATTAGGTAAGGTAGATCCTCAATCATCCTAGTCCGAATGTCTTGTTACGTTTTCGGTGGAAATTTTAAATTTAAAACTAAATCTACGGGTTACTTTTCGAACATTCAGATCATGATTGGGTTCATTTTCATAAAAACCTATTAAAATAAAAAAAATAAAAGTTTTTATAGGCGGAGTTTTAAATTTAATATTTACAACGAAAACGGAATGTGATATATAGAAACTCTGATAGTAATCTATGATAGTTTGTGTTAGGCTCCGCAATCGGCTGATAGGTGATCTACCTGATTCAAGATTATAGCATCTGAACAGTTCTCATGACTGTTTAATTAACTGAATAGAGAACTGTCAAGTATGACATGCGTCATTTGCCAATTATTACTAATAATTCGAATCTAGTCTAATCAAAATTAGCTATTTGTTATTAGTTAAAAATGAGCGACGTAAGTAGTGATGAAAATGAAACAAATCACATTTTATATCGAGATAGGCCGGAATGGAAAGATATAACTCCTCTAAAACAAGATGATGCTGAAGAACCTGTAGTAGCAATTGATTATACTGAAGCTTGTAAGTTAACCTACAAAGTTTAAAGAAATAATTTTTCTTGTTAAATTGAATATGAACTCAATACTTTTAGTTATGGATTGCTATGATTATTTCCGAGCAATTGTACAGAAAAAAGAAATATCTGAACGTGCGCTGGAATTAACACAAACTGCTGCAAGTTTAAATCCTGCAAATTATACTGTATGGCAATATAGGTAGATGGCCGAATTTATTTATTTATTTATAAAAAGTTATAATCACAAGATATTTTATTGGTTTTAGACGTGATATTCTCAAAGGATTGAAAAAAGATTTGTATGAAGAATTAAATTACATTGAAAAAGTTATTTTAAGGCAGTCGAAGAACTATCAAGTTTGGCATCATAGGAAAATTCTTGTAGAACTTCTACAAGATCCATCAAAGGAGAAAGCATTTACAGAAACTGTATTACTAAAAGATGCCAAGAACTACCACGCTTGGCAACACAGACAATGGGTTATAAAAACATTTAAGTAAATAATCCATATTCGAATTATTGTCAGAATATTGACAGTTTTTAATGGAAAATATATTTTTTTAGACTTTTTGATGGGGAATTAGACTATGTCGATGAACTTATATCTACAGATGTTAGAAACAATTCAGCCTGGAATCAAAGATATTTTGTTATAAACAATACCACAGGATTTACTGAAGAAATTCTAGATAAAGAAATAGACTACACTTTGTTTCACATTAAAAATGTTACGGAAAATGAAAGTGCATGGAATTATTTAAGGGGGTAATTTATTTTTAAAATATAAGCTTAGATTCTCGAAGAAAACATTAATTTTCTTGAACTATTGAAGAATTGAGTATATTTTAGTAATATTGACATTCACTAAATAGATATTTGATACTTCATATCTCACCTTATCAACAAGTGTTTTTGTAGTGGTGTTGTGGCAAAGTGTACTGACTTTAATATATCTCCTAGGTATCGAAACCATTCTACCACCTAGTGGTCTACAATGGCAGAATAATGAGTTCAATTAATTTCTTTCCTTTTATTAATTCGATTCTTCTATGGTTTTGTTATTTTTTAATTGTCCAATTATCTGATATTGTTCTCTATAACACTGTTTTTAACTTACAGGCTGTTACTGCATAACAAAGGAGGACTAAGTACAAATAAAAAAGTTACTGAATTTTGTAACACTCTATATGAATCAGGAAATAGATCTCCGTTTCTATTGGCTATAATTGTGGATATGTGCTTTGAATGTATAACTGAAGGTGCTGGTGATTCAAAGTATACATTAGAATTAGCCAAACAATTGTGTGAAGATTTAATTAACAAATATGACACTATAAGAGCAAATTACTGGCAACATATGTTAGAAATGCTTCAGAACAGTGGTAAATCTAATGACGGTGCGAGCACCAGTGGCAATTGAAGAACTAAAACTGATAGTTGTAAATCTGAAACTTTATTAATAATTATAAACATTTCCAGTACAAGTTAGTATATACATATTTTATCAGTTTTTAAAGTTTCAGGTATACTTATTCAATTAGAATGATTTTGTTTGCAAAAATTTGATGGCTTGTATTATTAGAAATGTGATGTTTCAATTTAAACTGTAATCACTGGATATTCTACAAAAATTGGTACAGTGGGATGAAATCCAGGTCTGTTGGTAAAACTACCAATTTTTTATGTACTTTTAGAACAAATATTGATTTTGTTTGTCGTCGCAACATTTTCTGAAAACTCATTACATCCTCATAATATATATTTTTTTAAATTGAAATAATAACAAATTGTAGTTGAAGTTAAAAGTACTATCGAGTCAATATTTGAGATTATCTCATTTTTTTATGTCCAACTTCCAATTTTTTATAGTTTCTTTAATGCTTTCAACTGAATATTAATGTCATACTTCAAATTAAAGTTTATTGTGAATTCAGGCCTTACTGTATCAGCAGATACTGATTTTCTTACATCAAAATGAGCCCTGGTATTGATTATTACACAAGCTGATGTCCAACCAAGTAATCTTAATTATGATCAATGAAGAAAGAAGTAACAGATTGTTTTAATCTCGCTGACCCTCTTTCAACAAACAAGTTTTGACTTAAGTGCCAGCATCGATTGTACCAATATTTTCAACAACCATACTTTAAACATCTAATTTTATATATTTACATTTATGTGTTTTAAAGCATATTTTGAACAATTGGTGTTTGTGAATTAAATGTAAGTATTGGAAATTAAATGTGAGAAAGTAAACTTAATCAGTTGAGGAATGTTTTTTTTTCATTTTTATTTGGTTAATGTTCCATAATACCCTGTTATAGTGCAAGAACATAGAATTGATACTGGGAGTTTAAATAAATTACACACATGGTTTATCCATTTATATTACAAAAAAAAAGTAATTGGACTACATATTATTTTAATATAATCCTATATACAATAATGAAAAGGTATATTCTATACAAATGCGTAATGTATACATGATAAAATATTTGTTTTTTCAAACATCAACTCAAAAAGTAAAATTTTTACATAATCACAAAAAAAAGCATAAAAATATGTGGATGTATAATTGAAGCAAAAAATATATGAAATACGACCTTTCATATAAAAGATTATAAATAAAAAATCCTCCCAAGCTACTATGACGACTCGCCTAAAAAATATAAGATCTATAAAATATCCTGTAAATATCAAGTTCACTATATTAGATTACCTTATAACAGGACGAAAATAATGTTTCCTCAAATTAACCTTTTTTTTCTTCCTCATCTTCCTCCTCCCAATCATCCATTAATTTATTAACGTTATCTACAGCACTCTGAATAGTTTCCTGATTAGAAACCTAACAAAATTTAACCATAAAAAGTATATTGAAACAAAAAAAAACAAAAATTCACGTTTGATATGGTTGGGAATCTTATAGGCTAACCAACAGATTGAAGCAGAAAATATCAAGGTGTCTTAGTACTACAATTATACTGTCTACACAGTGTGTTCAGTATGAATATCACCAACGGTTCTAGAAATTTCATCTAGTTACTATGTTGTTGGAGAAAAAGTTTCTAAAACAGTGGTTTGTATCAAATGGTAGTATGGTAGTGACTTCAAACTGTGGCATATATATATATATATATATATATATATATATATATATATATATATATATATATATATATTATATACATATATGTATATATGTATATAATATATATATGTATATAATATATATATATATATATATTATATACATATATTATATATATATATATATATATATATATATATATATATATATATATATATATATATATATATATATATGTAAAGAAAACATTTCAACCATGACGATTATGTATTAAAGCCACAAATCAAGTAGTGTAATTTAATATGAAAAGTTAATTCTAAATCTGCGCCTCTAGTGATAAATTTAAACCTCGTAACAATCATTGAAACAACTGTTAAGCTAAACAAGGAAATCTTTATAAATAACTGGATTAAGCAACATCATTTTTTGTATTTTACATTAGACTTGTCAAAAGATTATATTAGAAGGTTGTTAAATTTCAAATTTCATGGAATTGTAGGACTAACTGACAAATATTTACTTGTACATCCTGCGATTCTGAAGATTCGCATTCGGCAACTTTTTCGCTTTGTTGAGAATCTGTATCATCTTCCCAATCATCTAGAATTGTTTTATTAATATCTGTGGATGTCTTTCTGTGGACTGGTTTGGGAGAAGAAGGTATTGTACATTCTTCATCAGTTTTAGTTTTTGTGTCATCAATTTGGGATTGTTCTGCAATCGTTCCATTTTCTTGTGTGGTCTGTGAGATTTCTTCTGTATTTTGAGTTTCTTTCTCTGATTCTTCCATTTCAATTTCAGTATGTTCAGTGTCTTCAACTTCGACTGTTGACGTATTATCTTGTACATCTAGTCCATTTTCTTCAGGATTTCTTACACTTTCCTCTTGGTCACCTCCAGGTTCTAAAACTAATATTTGTAACATTTTAAAATTAAAATATAAGTAAATAAATATATAAACTACCGAGATCTTCATTTGTAGATTCCTGTACTTCTTTGTCTGCAGCTTGTATTTTTTGAGGAGATTCTATATTATCATCTTGGTGGACAATTTCAATATGTTCGAGCTTCTCTATTTGTCCATCCACTTCCATAGGTTCGCCTTGATCATGCGACTCCACTTCTGACTGCTCTTTTTCCTCGTCGGATTTTAAAGGTTCATCTGAAACTAATGCAGATTTTTTGTTTACGTCTTGCATTATAAAATATTTGATATAATTGTATACTAAATTCACAAAAAGTAAACATACTAGATGTATCATTGAAAATTTCTTCATTGTTGTCATCACTAAGAGACTTTTCAGGAGGAACATCGACCTCTTCATCATTAGTGTTTTCTTCATAACCGTTATCTTGTTCTTCGCTTTCCTGAGGTGTTTCAATTGTTTGTGGGGTGTCGGAAATTGTTTCATTTTCAGGAAGTATAGTTTGTTCATGTTCCTAAAAGGAAAAAATATTTTACATCAATAATTAATAATCAATTCCTTTCAGTTTGTCTAAAATTGAGAAGTATTTAGCAAAAAACTGCCTGTATTGAAAAAAGTTTCCTATTATGTTAGTCCCAGATTTTAATTAATTGAATCAATCGATGCAGTAAATGAACCTGCTTCCATTTTTACCTGTACATTATGAACTTACCATACTTTCTTCGTGATATTCAGTTTCTGCTGTTTTATGTTCCACATCACTGACTTCCATAGATTCTTCAGTACTCACCTCTAGAGTACTATCTACTTGGTCTTGGTCTCCAGTATTTTTTTCTTCACAAACTTCTTGATGTTGTTCTTGTGCTTCTTCGATTGACTCTTGACAGGGTATTTCTGTAAAAGAGAAAAATATCAAATGAAAAAAAATAGAACCTAATATAAATAAACAGTATTATCATATTAAGTAACACAATTTTGAATATTATACCTGTTTCCACTATTGTGGATTCTTCTTCTGTTGCAGGTTTATCTGTTGTCGGTAACTGTTCAATTTCAGTAACAGAAATAGTATCGATATTTTGCACGTTACTTTGTGGTGGATTAGATATTTCACACCGAGTATTTGATTTTCTCTCTTCCTCATAGTAAGGTTCTTGCTTAAGTTCTGTATGATTATCAATTTCTCTATAACCAAACATTCAATTTAGAGTGATTAAAGCACGTCATTTTTCCACCTACCTCTGTATCATTTCAATAGACTCGATTGGTGTATCTATAGAATTCGTTACAATCATTTGACTCGATGTTGTTGAGGCAATGGCAGAAGAATTCCTAAGCTCCAACATACCTGTTTGTGAATTCACCAATAAGTTACCCTGAAAAAAATTTTTACCAATACAAAAAAGTTGATACTAAAAGGAAATAGGTATAGATCTAGATTTAAATTATATGCTTCCCTAGTTTAATAAATTTCAAATATATCAAGTGTTGTACAAAAGTACTACCTGAGATGTAATAAACTGTCCTTCCTGTCCGTCTACAGGGTGGCTGTACAATACAACTATATTAGAATTATCTGGATTCTCTCCTTCTTGTCCATCAGGATAATCATGATCAGTCAACACCATAACCAATTCATCAGTTGAAGTAATATCCCCAGTACTACTCTGAATCATACCTGGAATTGAAAGTTATTACATTATAATTTACCAGGATATCATAAGGATGAAATAAAATTTCCTCTCGAACTAAAATCAAATTAAATATTGTAATCTCACTTTGTTGGATAACGGTATTATCCTGTGTGGTGATAACCTGTCCAGAGAAAGGTTGTCCATGTGCTAAATCTGGAATGATAAATTCAGCTTGTTCGTTTTGACTATCCTGTTGCAATATGTACTGTTGATTTTCATCTAAAACCACAATGTCCACTAAATTCAATCCAGTACCTATACCAGACACCACGTTATTTAAAGCTTCTGCTTCAGAACTAGTTTCAATTGGTACCAACTGAGTTTGTTGACCATCATGTGCGTTTTGTTGATTGTGGGAAACTTTGACGTTCGATATTATTTTCACCTACAAAATATATTTTAAAAATCTATTAAATACAAAACAAGCAAATATCATATTACAGAAGAAAAAGGAACAAAACTAACCAGAACAATTTATTATAAACATACAGGGTGAGTCGATTATCTTAAAATGTTTCTAGTAAGTGGATTGAGGCTTTGAAAAAATTCTTTTACTAAAAACATTATTACGATATTTACAACTATACAAATATAAATATATAATTTTAGGACTTCCTGAATAGCTGCAAATAAATAATAACTATATCAAGTTAATTATAATTGTACCTTGTCTTTCTGTATCATATTTTCATTGATATTTTCACGAATAATATATTCCCCAGTTTCATCATCATCATCTTCATCGTCTTCTAAATCTTCAAGATTTTCTACTTCATCTAGACAAACTATACCATCTCTTTTGGCTTCGGTTATGTGACATTTCCGAACGTGTGTAAAAAGAGCAATACCAGATTGGAGTTTTTTCATGCAATACTGACAATCGTAACAAACTTTGCCGGGTTTACTATAATGTCCTGTCATTCTGACGTGCGTGGCTAGGTATTGGGCCGATAAAAACGCCAATTGACAATCTTGACATTGCATTTCATTTTCGTCGTGGAGTTCTTTGTGTTTGAGAAGTTTAGCAGGTGAAATGGCTAAAATTCACAAATTAAAAACAAAGTTTGTCAAAATATATACAACAGCTCATTTGATTCCTAATGATGTCTAGTTTTAAATATAAATAGTGGAGTGTCTTACCTATATAAGCGCATTTGTTACATTTAGGGAAGTTATATGAAGAGGGTGGTTTTAAAGTATGTTTTGTATACAAATGATACACCATCAAATTATGAGTTCGACATCTACGTCCGCAATATTTACATAATTGGGCATCGAAGACTTCATCATGAACATCAGTCATATGTTTGCGATAGAGATAATAAAGTACAAACTCATGGACTCCACCATTAACACCAAGGCATTTTTTACATACCCAAGGACCCTCATCTTCATCTTCGACTGGTTTTAGTTTGGGTTTTTTTGCTGGTTGTTTTTGATATTGATGTTTCTGTATCTTTACTTCCATATGTGCCTTGAAAAAAAAATTCAACCACTATGAAATTGGCTGGCTCAGGTCAAAAGTGACCAAAAATATATAGTAAATAAGGGGTTTTAAGGGCAAATCAAACATTAGGTGCATTTATAGTTTTCAAAAAATTAAAAAAAAACTTGGGTAATCCGTATTTAAATAAAAATAATTTTGTGCTTTTGTTTCAATTAAGTGCAACAGATTCATCTCAAAAAGTATTCCATATTAAACATTTAACCATCAAAAATTCCTTGAATGACTTTTATTTCGTGAATATTGCTTTTCAAACCTATTATAATGGTTATATGGTTCAATTGAACAACAAAGTTTTTCTTTCTTCCACTGTTTCTTGCATTCAATTTGGTAAACACATTGGAATTAAATTAAACAACTATAATAAGTTGAAAGACTTTTGATTTACGGACTCAAGACTGGAAATTTTTTTGTTTGCCAAAACAAACATAGAAAAACAAATAGCAAAAACAACATAAACAAGATGAAAACAATAAGTGTGAATTAAGGATACTGGATATCATGAAATAAGTAAGAACAAATGAGAAACTCTGAAGAGTGAATAAGGATTAAATGGCTGAGGGGGTAAACTTACTGGTGGTGATAATTTTGCAGGCTCAACAACAGCAGTTATCTTCTTATTATCACTAGTTTCTTTATTTCCCGGCATAATTTTCAATTTTATGTTTTTATTTTTCTTCACAAGATCAGGATACTTTTTCAATATTTCTGTAACTATTTTAGTGTGGTCTATATCAGTCGTAGATACAGTTTCTACACTTATTGTAGTTTCTTTATTTTCTTTATTGTTAGTTTTAATTTTTTTTGCTGCAAATTTTAAAGGAGAATTTGGTTCATTTTTTCTTTTTTGTCCAACATCATTAAATTCTCCAACTAAAAAAAAAAAAAATTATTAAATAACACTCTTAAAAATAAAGATAAGCAAAAATAGAATGTCTCACCTTCTTCGAACATGGCATTTCGAATTTTCTGTTCTTTAGCAAATTCTTCCATTTCTTTTAAATTAACTTCATTGCTTGTGGGTTTTGTAACCATCTTTTTGGGAAGCTCAACATTATTTCTAAGATCATCGAACGATGGTTTAATCTAAAAAGATCAAAATCAATTGAAGAAATATGAAATAAATGAAAAATCTCACTTTTTCCTCCTCTTCTTTGGTTAGTAAAGGCTTGCTAGTATATGAAATATCCTCAAAAGTAGTATCTAATAAACCCATATTCGGCAAATCGTCATCAGGCCACTCAAATCTTGTAGGTTTGGGAGTATTATCTGCTAATGGATCAGATACAACATTAGACCATTTCTGATCAAATTGTAACTGAGAAGTAGGGTGTGTTGTAGGAACAGGAGATCCAATTTGTTGAACTGGTTTTCGTTTCCACATCTTCCTACTTGATGAACATGAAGGAGTAGGAAGTTCCAATAATCTAGGTGATTTTATTGGTTGCTGCTTCCTAATTTGAGGAGGATCAGATTTTGGCCTCACAGATTTTTGTGGAATTTTTTGTGCCTCAAGTAGTTTAGTTAAAATGTGTATATTCATTATCTCCGCTGCTTTGAATAGTTTTTCATAGAGAGATACATGAAATTCCAACATACCTAGAATGTTTTTAAACACAGTAGAGATAAGACCATATTAATAGTTGTTTGGCATTTGTTAATCAGAAATCCAGATAATCAAATCATTTAAAGAAAAAGGGTTTTGTATATACTTAATATTGCATAATACATCAATTATTCAATCCAATACAAATAAATAATCTTAGTATTAGCAAAAAAAATTATCAAGAGAGATTTGAAGGTATCCTGACTAATAGTCCTGATAATCACTAATCTGAATAACTCAAACTCTATATCTACATTATTTTGATATCTTTTAAACTGAAAAGTTTATGGTAGGAATGAATACAAATGAGAAACAAAGGAAGTTTGGTAAAAAAGCAATGAAAAGGTTAAAAGGAGTCAACTTTCAAGACTATTTTGATATTTAAAAGCATCTAGATTATAAAATTTGATGTTGTTAATTCATTCTCAAATAATTACTTACCTGTATACATAAAATTTACTATCGGAACTATAACATCAGATTGAAGATCATGGGGCATTATTATAGTGTTATCTTCCATTGCAGGACAAGTTTCCTCTAGAAATCTAAAATATTCCGTACAGGCATTCATAACCAATCTGTGAACTTTCAATTGGACATTTCCATTAAACTGCAAAGTTAAATCGCAGTAATCTGTTTTGGCGAAAAACACTTGAAGACGCTGAAGGAAAAAGGTTCCCCAGTTGTCTACTCTAACCTGTTTATTTCCCTGCTCAACCATATTAGCTTAAATATTAACCTAAAATTTATTTAAAACTTCAACTGATTTTGAATTTATTCTTTTAAAAACAAGAGTAAAATGGCATACATTGGTCGGCGTCTCTTGTCATAGGTGACCCTATGAAACAAATGTGTATTGTAAATGTGAATACCACATTGTTTATAGAAGCAACTGCGATAAGTTACAAAATTTTGGTACTTCGAATTATAGATTTGAAATTAACTGACCTTTTCCTATCTCTAAAATATTAGCTCCATCTTATCACAAGCTTCCAAACATTTATAACTAAAAATATCCATTGCATCTGTTGTCGATGTCTCTTTCCAGGTGGTGCTTTATAACCCGCTAAATTCAATTTTTTTCATTTAAAATAATTATTTTTATGCTTGTACCCAAAAGTAATTATTTTCGAATATCGCACATTGTACTAATGTATATTCAAAAATTAATTTAATTTCTTTTCCAATTAAATTCACTTTTTTAACTTTAAAAATTTTATGTGAATTTGCTAGTTAATTCCAAGACGGCCATATTGTGACCGAAAAGAAACGACATAATGGAAGTGCGGGAAGTGCTCCGTCGCATATTTAGTCAAAAATCAATGATTGGTGAAGTTTATAAAATAGAGATGGCGTTTATAAAATTAAAATAGTAAATTTATAACAATTCCAATAAAAAAATGATATTCAATAATTGTAGGCGATAATAAAGTTAAATACTGATACTTATGTTATATGAATGTATCTTTCATGAATCGTTTACTTTTAAAAAGAAATCAAATTGTACTTATGTATCAAAATAACTTTTTTATTTCATAGCTCATATTATTATTTGACATTACACTTTTAAGCTGTGTTTTTATGTCTAGCTAAAGCTACCAATGTTTAACGACACAGTAAAAATTGCAGATCTACCACAATCTTTGAGCTCGTACAAATAAGTACTGCTAATTAAATCAACTGCGATTCTTGTAAGTCATTTTTTATTTTCTATTTAATTCCTTTTTCTATAGTTTGTATTGTAACACACCGCAGGATTTTAATTGTTTTATTTCAGAAATTTTACAGAAATCAAAGTTTATATCTTTCTTAAACCTTGAATGATTTTCTAAAGTTCCTCCTGTCATGCTTTTTTACATCCAATCAGATTCTCGTTTTGATTTTATCGAAGTCTCTTTAAACACAGTTACAGCAGTGTAGAACCCTAAGTGCACTCCAAAAACACGGTGTAATAATATAGACAAAGGCAGGGGATGGGAGAATAGCCTCGTTATAGTAATATATGAATGATGAAAATGTGGAAATATAATGATTTTATGTATCAAGCATGCATAGTTATTTAATCAAAATAAATATTCCAATATGATCGGTCAAAATCAACAGAAACATTTGTAATTTATATTGATCTTGGATATGAAATTTGTATACATTATTTTAAAATCTAATACCATTATAATTTTAAAATGCACATAAGATTTGAATGTCAAGTATACTATTAATATTAATCATTAGCCCTTTATTTTTTCTTTATAAAACGCCTATGGCTCATTTTACCTTGATATGATAGGGTATAATAAATTAGAGATGGCAGCACTGTAGATTTCATTTTACCTCATTTCTATCAAGTTATTGTCATTTCTGTCATTTCAAAGAATTTCCAGTTCCTTCTATAAGAAGAAATGTTTTTATTGACTAACGTTTTCCTTATTTACTTGACGAGTTGTTATTGTCACGTGCCAGTGTTTGTGCGAATTGAAGGACATATATAACTGACGTTATATTCGACGTCAGTACACGAGCCTCCTCAGCTTTTATTATTCGCGAATTAAATATCACAGTGTCGAGGTGAAATTTGTGAATTATCAAGATTTTTATAGCTGAAAGTGATAAACTAAACAGAATAAACTCGTTTAATTTTTAAGTATTGATAATATTTCAAAGTGTTACGTCAGCTTTCAAAAGCTGTTTAATTGAGGATTTTATTTGCTACTGATCTGTAATTTGCAATAGGAATTTGCGAAAAATAATATTCTATAAAGATTGTCGAGTCATGATAAGCAACTAAAAAGCATGGTGGACTAAATTTGTATGTAGTCTGATAGTGTGTTCCCGATTTCGACTATTTATAAATTAGTTATTTGTTGTGCGAACAAATAGTAAAATATTTATATTGTCGAAATAAAAATAAGGTAAGTCATCTTCGTTTTGCAACTTTTGAAGGTTGTGTACGACATTCAACGCGTGGATAATGTTTTTGTTTACATTCTATGTAGTGTCCGTCACTAGTGAGATGAAACCATTTATGTAATAGGAGTTATTGATTTTCAAGACTATTATTAATTTTGTTGATTGTACGTGAATCTAAATCTTTTGGAAAATATTAATAACATAAAAAAATCAAAACTAAATAAAAACATAAACAAAGGAATGTGTAGAATGTATGAATACAGATCAGTGGCGTATGCTGCATCAATTTATTACATCGACAATAAAAAGCTAGCATAGTTATTAATTACTAATGTATGTTCATTGTTCTTCTTTTACCTAATGAAGAAAATATTTTTTCAGTTTGTTGAATAAAAATGCAATTAATGTGGAAAACCTAATAGAAATTCCATTAATATGTTGTTAAGATTATGTACAACTTAATTTTCAAAATATTCACATACACTACTAGTTACAACCATTAGACATCTACAAAAAGGTATTTTTAAAAGTATGAATGAAATAAACATTCTATAATACCTAAATTATTAACTGTCCCTACAATAACCTCTAGATTGAATTCTATTACTGCTTTTGGTACAACTAAATGATTATAAAAACTAGGATTGGAATTTGACTCACAAATTCTTCAATGATATAGTAAATACATTGACTTTGTATCTTTTATAGCCTTTTAATCTCAAGTTTGGTTTTACCAGATCCATGAAGGCCTCTAGTCTCTTGATATTCCATTTATATTTATTACTATTATTTTTATATTTGATAGAATGAAACTAATGTTCATAAAATTAATGTTTAGGATATTCAAATGCAGTCGATGAAATATACTGGAATGATTTTAAAATGTTGTAATTACTTACTTCTCTTCTTATTATAATTCAATTTTAAAGCATTAAACTTTCTTTGCATTCCTTTTTATGGGATCTTTATTCTGTTTTGTTATCTACAAGGTTTTTATAATGATATATAATATCTTTAGTTACATTTAATCCTTCAGTGCAACTTTATCTGCTTTTTTCTTTTTCGAGCTTGTTATTTAATCTCTTTATTCTCTCTTCTCCAACCATACTACCTCTAGTATTGTATTTTTGCTATTTTTAACTTCAAAAAATGTTGCTTCAGTTTTAGGATGTAATCAATTATACAAACAATTTACTGAAAAATACATGTAGATTACTTGTTGTCTTCAACCTTCTTTATATATTAAGATGAGTTTTGTAAAACAAACTAATACAGTAGTTGCAATATAAATGAATTATCCAAATACATAACAAGTAAATTTTTTTGTTTATGGTTTAAATTTTGTTTTGATTGATGTTTCAACTGTGAAAGTTAAATTGAAAGATAATTATTAATTTTTAGCTTTTACTTTGCGATGAGTGATTTCAGCAAGGATTTTTTCATTGATCCCGGTATAACCATAAAGCAAGAACCACAGTTCAATGATAATACAACTATAAATATGTCGGCTAGTGTTCCTATACCGTCAAGAAGAGATATTAATGACTACAGAGATTTTAATCCCGATTTTGAAAACTCACAATCACCTTTATATTCTGATGTGGGATTAAATACTCAATTACAAACTCCTGGCGTATATGACGGTAGTGCTTGGTCTTTGAGTAGATTAATTAGCAATGATGAGATGCTTAAATCAGAAGCTTTTATACATATGGATGAAGATGATATCTTCCAAGTGGATAAGGCTGATTTAATCCAAGGACCTACTTTAGCAGAGTTGAATGCCAACGACGAAAATTTTTTAGGTAAAAATGGTAATTTATTTTTATTTTATTAATAAGTCATCTGTTCATTATACATTTAATACATATTGTAGTACCACAACACTCATTTCATTCAAATCGTTATTCTAAGTGAATATTTTAAATTTGAAAAAAAAACATTTGTAAATAAACTAATTTCTATTTTTTTTTTCATTTTATTGATGAGTTTTTTGCATGGTTTTCTATAGCTGCTGGTAAGAATAGAATTAGAACTAATTAAGAATTTTTAGGTGATCTAAACTTTGATGATTTATTGCTTCCTGAAGAAAACACTTATATTATATTGGAGAAAGGTAATTCACAGAATATGACTCACCATATTAACAATAATCCTATTACATCTTACCTTCCTCAAGGTATACCTTACCACAGAGACTTGGATTTACCATCTAGTGTACCTACAAGTAAGTATGGCCAGTAAAATATGATTATTATATTTGGAAGGTATAGTTTAGTCAAAAATGAATATTTTTTTGTAAATTACAGTTAATTTAACACTTTTTATTATTTATCAAAATTTTCTGCTCTATTTCTTTTGTTTTTCATTTTTCTGTTGAGTCAGCGATAAAAATCTGGTGAATTCTCAAGGGTTAAAGAGAAATTGAAAAAGAAAGTATTGTAGACTTTTATTTTTTAAACTTGTTTCTATTGGACTTTGAATTTTCTATAACTTAATATGGAAGATCCTGCAGGTTTTCAGGAATATCAGGAATGACTGTTGTGTATTTGATAGGAAATGGGAATGAATATGAATGTCATGAAGATTGATCGATAGTTTAAATTTGTACTTATCTATATAATTTACAGGGTGGTTTAGTCGAAACTGCTCTAGTACTTAATTTAATTGTATGCATCGCTTATTTTCTAGGTAATTTTGATAATTACAAGTACAAAACGCCGGTTTCAGCATTGTCTCCAGAGAGTCAGAACAGTTCGAACTCATCACTTGTTCACTCCTTATCATCGCCATCGAACGTATCAAATTTTCCGAAAAAGCACAGCACGCTTCAAGAGCTTCTAGTCAGCAAAGATCCCTACGGTTCACCTGAACATTCTATATTGGGACAGTCTTTTCCAGAAAGACGTACATTAGTTCCTGTACATAATAGATTAGGTAGGACGACAAATTCAAGGTAAGCAACAAAATTTGTTTAGTTCTATTATTATTTATCAAAAAAAAAATTGTCTCAATTATGTTTAGAAATATTTTTAATACCGTGATTTCAGATTATCTTCTTCAGCACCAACTCATTTAGGACTCGAACAAATATGGCAACGACGCGAACCTAGGAAGCACTTGTTATCAACCAGTTCTTTAGTTGAAGCAGGTTCGACGTCTTCGTTGTCGACAGGTGGTCTACTAAGCCCAGATCCGCCAGATTTATCTCAAGATGAAGAATCTGATGAAGACAGCGACGCCCATTATGAGGATTTTTCATCAGAAAATGGTAATATTCCATTAATACCACAACATCTCCACCAAAAAAGAAATTAACAATTTTTGTTTATGCTAGATTCAGATGAGGATGAAGATAGGCAACTCAAACATTCGAATAAAAGAGAAAGATACTTCTGGCAGTATAATGTTCAAGCTAAAGGACCAAAAGGACAAAGATTGGTGATGAAAAGCAAAATGGAAGATCCTCATCGACTCCATGAAGTTACCGATCCTGTCTTTAGTCCTGATTGCTCTGTTAGAGGTATCAAACATAGCGGAAAGGCTCGAAAAGGTTCGTTGCATTTGATTTCCCTTATTTTCATGTTAAAATTTTATGACAGACAGATAAAGGAAAAAGAAATCTGTTTCTATAATTACTCTTCTACCTTAATAATGATGCCTTGAAATATTTGGAAAAACCTGTTGGCAAAAAAGAGCTTGTCAAAGGTATTTAAAGTTGAGAGGATTCCAAATAAGAATTAAAAAATCGTTTCTATGAATCTATTAATACATTTTCACTTCTATTTATTGTTTAAAATCTCCTAAAAACCTAACCTATTTATTTTTTAGCTTTTTTATTGATTTAATTATTTGATATTTTAATAATAATTTTGTTAATACATACAAAACAATTACCTAAATTAATTCATGTTAAATTTTCAACATAATAATTTCCAAATATAAATATTTGTTCACTTTTTTCCGCCATCTTTAGCTATTTTCTTCTTTTTATTTAAAACTGCATACACTTTCTCAAATTTCACCTTCTTTTTGGCTTTTTTTACCTAGTTTATGCTCAAATTTCATCTCATTTTTTTCCATTTTTTCTACTTTATTTCTTGGTGATTTTTCATATTTGTATTCATACTTTTCACATCCTCTTTTCAATTCTTGTTTTATTCTCAAATATTTCTTTGGATTGTTTATATACAAACTTTTTCTCTTCATAACTATCTTTATCAATTTTCTTTGACTTCCTCTTTCTAATACAGTGCTTTGTCTGGCATTAATTTTTAATGTTTTAAATTTACTTCAATATTCAAATCCTACCTCAAATTGTTTTCTAATCGGTATAATTTTTTTTTTTAATTTCAAGAATATCTTCCTCTATTTTTTTATATAAAAATTTTATTAGGTGATGGTAACGACTTGACACCTAATGCAAGGAAATTGTATGTTATTGGGAGGGAGCTTGAAAAACTTGGTAAAATAATTAACGATATGACACCAGTTAGTGAGTTACCTTTCAACGTAAGACCTACATCTCGAAAAGAGAAAAATAAGTTAGCATCCAGAGCTTGTAGACTAAAGAAAAAGGCACAGCACGAAGCTAACAAGATCAAATTAAATGGCTTGGAATATGAACACAGTAAGTAAAATTATTTTTAATTTTGAAAAACTACAGTTCATTAAAAATATTTTTTTATATAAACAGTCCTAATTTCCAATAAACTTTCAGTGAATTGTCATTGAAAAACCAGAATGGAGTTCAAAAGTTTCTGGAAATCTATAAAGAAAAATAATATTTTAATATTGATTCACATCTTTATTCAACTAAGGGTGTTATCTATATATACCAGATATTTCAAAATGTTTAATTCGGAATTATTTTGTAGAACGCCTCATTAATAGCATCAGTCAAGCCAAACTTATTTTGTCAGCGAAATTAGCAGAAAACACTCAAGAACGACAAGAAGAACTCACAGCTAACGTGGAAAAATATTTAAGAAATATAGCTAGTAAGTACACTGAAAAAAAATATATATATAAAAATACACTACCCAACAAAATCAACTGATATTTTTTTCATTTACCGAATACCATCAAGTAATGGTATGGGGTGGCATTAATTTGGAGGTCCTCATTGACATGGTGATAATTAAAATATTTTAATTAAATACACACAAGTATTATTTTCACATATCATAACTACCTTTCACTCCCTTTCATAAAGGATATTTGCTCATCTAATATTACCTTGAAGAGTTCAAAATCTCAGCAACAGTATGATCAGGTAACAGCTTTGAACTAAACGAGACTTTTTGGGATGTAATCAGTAGTTGCCTCACAATTTGCATGAGTTGATTTCGAGCACTAAAACCAATGATTACTATGTCTACATTATTCACAAACATTTTATACAGCACATTGAATAACATGACTACAGTTTCTTAGAGATCAGTTGGACTGGGAAGACCACCAGTAGCCGCATTATTTGTCTCAGTACATGGAAAAGAAAACGAAAGTTTTGTGAAATCTGTATATGACAAATGGTAGTGGGTCACTAATAGAATGAAGAGGGCTACCAAAAGATTTCATCTTGATGATCAAAAGTACATTTTTGACATATTAGGATCACATAATGTCCCCTTCACTCCCATTTACTCTCCAAGCATATCATACTTGACCACATATCACAATTTGTTGTTAGATTCATTAATATATGGAAAATGTTTGTCTCAAATGAAATCGGAAAGGAGATTTGACTCTGTTAACCTTAGGATATAAATATGGCTATTAAAATAGGTTCATTCATTGTTATTTAGATTATTTTTTAAAATCTTTTTTATAAAATCTATTTTTTTCTATAATATTGATAAAAAATTGTTATATAATACTGTATTTTAATTTTTGAAAATTGAAATATTGTCAAGATATGAAAATGAATAACTATTAGTCCTTTAGTTTCTGAAAATTTGTACTTTACACTTTTTGTTTCAGAGGTAAAGATAGCAGGTCATACAACAGAATACGTCAACAAAGTGTTGGATAAATTTAAAGGCAATGCACAACCTATAACGTTTACAGAAGATTTGTAGATGTAAAAAAAATGTATACGAATGAACCAAATCTCATTGTGCATTTTCTGTGGTAACTACTTTGTGGTACATACAAATACAGAGTGTTTGGAAAATCCCTTGTTGAACCCAAACTACTAGTACTAGATGCCGTTTTATGTTTATTTAATAAGTTTATTTACCACACATTTTTTAAAACAAGTTTCAAACGAATAAACTGGTCGTTACCAATAATAACAACTAATTATATTCAAGCGCTTTTGGTTGTTGTTGGTCATTATATCATAAA
Source organism: Diorhabda sublineata (assembly GCF_026230105.1). NCBI lineage: Eukaryota > Metazoa > Arthropoda > Insecta > Coleoptera > Chrysomelidae > Diorhabda > Diorhabda sublineata. Next base: position 33,532,062 of record NC_079479.1, read on the forward strand.
TTAGTCATTCGATGTCACTATTTTGGACGGCAATTGAGTTAAACTTGTGGTTATTGAAAAAGTGATGTTAAGCTCGATATTTAATAGTAATAAACAAGCGTTCCAGTGAAATAAATAAATGAAGGATTAATAATCATAATCATAATAATATCATCATCATAATAATAATAATAAATCGTCTTTATTGGTTCTATATGTTTACACAATACAATTAACAAAGTATACAATATAGAGACTTATATGTTATTATATTACAAAAACCCAAAAAACATAAGGTTAGTTACATATTTGCTTATTAAACAAAATCGCTGTGTACTTAGATTTAAATGAATTCATACCATACAATTTAAGATCCAATTAAACTTTGACGACTAAACAAGTGAACCATTTTGAAAAGGCGCTTATTTATGCTGAGACATAGTTAACAGTTTTTCTCTGAAATAAACAGGACCTGGGAGTGTGAATCTAGTTAGAGAATTTTACATTTACAGTTAATCGATTATTCAACCTCTTGTCTGATCAAAGTTCTTCTTTTTTTTTAAATAAAGGTATTAAAATTCAGATTTACATACCTTGATTCATTTAACGGAATAATGTTAAATGAATAAGATAAATATTTCAAATTATGTTATTCAAACATAAAAACAATTTTGATTTTCTTGAAAATGGGCGAATAAAACAGTATGTCCCATCGAAGTAAAACCACTGTTATTGTGTGTCATAACTGGAATTGTAACAAATCAGAAAGAAGGAAACAAAATTTACAACTACTTATGTAAAAGGACTTCCTGTTATGTGGACAGGAAAGAAAATGAATGCGTCAAAAAATCGGGGGAAAGTGTCCCGGGTTTCAATGACTGTGTTTTTATTTTAGATTGAAACTATCTAATATTGGTAAATACAGCCTTTATTACCGATATCCATACATTTTTTTGGGAATTGAGGTTAAGTGTTAGTGAGAAGTGATATATTTGTTATGACACGATGAGTAAATGACGATTGTAAGCACTGAGTTTTTTCAGAAAAAAATAACTAAATGTGATAATTTTCACTTTCAATCATATGAATTATGTTTTAATTTCATCTGGCAGTCCTAAACAAATGAAAAGAAATGTTTCTTAGCACGATCGTCAAATTAAAAGTAAGCGACAATGTGGTAAATATAAAAAATCATATAATCTTTGATGCGAAATTGAAAAAACAGGGGCTTAGTGATATTTAGGGAAATAAAATCTTGATAGGGACTAGGTTATGTAGTCACCATTTAGCAGGAGATTTTCTAGACATACTTTATATGTATATCTGTTATGCAAGATTTTAAATGTTTTTAGTTGTACTCATATTTTATTGTTAGTAACGGTACTTACAGCGTTTGAATTATACTTTGAATTTGTATAAAGCAGATCGTTTTTTTTGTAACATTTTTTATTGTTTGAATCTTTCTCAAACAACTAATGTATTTATTAATATAAATTTCTTGAAATGTTCACTTTTCTTTAGTTCTTATATACATTTTTGACTTTAAGTTTGTTTCAATGTAAATTTTTTTTACCTAACATGATCATTTATGAATGTCCTGTCCAACATTATTCAATGTTTTCAAATAAAAAAACATCAAATCTAAATTATTTATACTAACATTGAAATCCATGAAATAAAATTAGAAATTGTTAATAGGTTTATCACCCCTATGGTGGTAAAACCACTTTTCACTCTCTGGAAGGTGTTGGAAGGAGCATCCGAACGAATCCCGGAGGAACTATTTGCAATAGGCTCACACAGCGCCTCGTCTATGCGGATGATGTTGACATCATAGCACATGAGAACCTCAAGGACCTCAAACCACGTTCCAATTCAGAGAACATCGCTTCCCTATGTGCCACCAATTCAAATATCTTGGAATCTTGATAACTGAAGATGATGCGTGACAACAAGAGTTGCTGCGGGAAACAGATGGTTCTGGGCAGTCCAAGAGCGACTTTCACGGAGATCAAAGCTCACAGTTTACAATACCAGTAGTCACACATGGGTGAGAGACATGGACTATGACGGCAACAAATAAGATCCTGTGAAAGATTTTTGGTCCTGTTTGCGAGAACGGTGCGTGGACGATCTGGAGAAATACTGAGCTGAGATAGATGCTTGGCGAGCCAGATTTGGTGGCGACTAAGAGGAAGACCGCGCTTTCGCTGGTTGGAGGACGTTGAGGCGGATCTGATCTAGTTAGGGGTTCGACCTTGGAGACACCATGCTCAAGGACAGAAAGGATTGATAGTGGATTGTTGAAATGTACCTGGTTCTAAAAGGAGCGTAGCACTGGTTAAAGAAGAATATGGTTGTAAAACGAAGGATTGAGTTTTAGTTTTTTTCAGATCTTTCTATATTTTGGCTGCTGCTAACACAGTAAAACCAAAAAAAAATATTTTTATTGTTATAAATTTTCTATTATTATGTTGATTAGTTATTTATATTTAAATAATTGTTTATTTATAGATTTATCATTGAATGAGTAATTCATATTACTTTTCGTTTTCTAATATTTCGAAAGCTGTAAGTACTAACGGTTACTGTTTATTCGGAAACCTGATTGTTTTATTAATTTTGAGACATGCCTATTTTTGTAAATCGTTAAAATGTATAAATTATTTTTAAATACTTATAATATATGTTTAAGTACATATTGAGTTTAATTTTTTTTGTACTTGACTAGATGCTACACCCTTAGCTTTGATGTGATTCCCTTCCATTTTTTGCTTTTGTTTACCAGTCCTGAATTACTCTCTCTTTTAGGTCTCATTTTTTCCCTTGTCTTCTTCATTCTTGTTCTATGTCAATCATTTTATTGTTGCTTTACAATCTGGCATTCTCTGTAACCGACCTTCACAACAATATTCTTTTGGATTTTATTATTTTGCTTAGTTCTGTTTCTCCAAATTAATTCTGTATTCTATTATTTTTTCTCAGCTATAATTCTACCTCCTTTTTACCCCCCAGTATTCTTCCTTTCCTATATAACTTCTCTTTACTTTGTTAAGAATCCACTGTTTAACTGAACTGTTTTCTGAATTTGTAGATTTTTTGGGAAAGATGTTAACGTTTTCACTGCTTCCATCTGTTTATTCCCCTTCATCATCCTTGCTTCTACATTTCCTCCCTCGTCACCGATTTCCTTGTAAACTACCCCTAGATACATATAACTTTGAACTTGTTCTTCAGTTGTATTGAAAAACATCTTATTGCTATTTTCCTATTGTTATTATCATTAACTTCAACTTAGATTCACTATATGTTTCTATGATTATTATACCTTTCTATTATCTTCTGTATTTCTTCTTTTTGGTAATTTGCAAATGTTTTAATAGAGTAAAATTAAGACCAATTTTCATGGTATAATTATAAATAACAAAAATAGAAATTAGGAGGTTTTTTTTTAAATATTTTTACATAAATTTCTTGTTTGTTGATATTTTTTGAAATGTACCATTTTTAATTTGTGAATTATAGTTAAATATGTTGAAGAAACATTTTATTATCAGCTAAATTTACAAATAGACAACAAAATTTTTCACTCCACATAATTTAACAATCACTGGCACTGCTATATACCCTTGGATCTTTTTTTGATAAAATATGTTCCAAAACTGATGATGATTTTATTGGTCGATAGAAATTTAAGCCTTTAGTTCTGGTTTTCGAACCAATCATTGGATTCTCCTTTAACCTTTCAGTTGAATCTCTTTTGAAGAATTGACCATTTGTTTGATTATTGTGAAATTTGGAGGACAATTTATATTTTAAACTATAACCAGGGGTGAAGCAATCCTTTTCTTTTTTATGTTTTAGCATAAGTTCTAATATTGTCGTTCGTTTTGATTGAGCAGCTTCTTTATTATCCGATATTAATTGTTCATTAATTTTTACTGTAGGTTGTGCGCAACTCAAGACAACCTGATATTTCATATTGGATTTTGAATGTTTAACTTTATTGTATAAAGTTAAAAAATTGTTTATTACAACTGGGCTTTGCAAATTTGATGATTCTTTTACTGATTTATTTTTTTTAATGTTGATCAACTTAGGTGTGGATTGTAGTTTAGGATTTAGTGGAAGGTTTTGTTGTAAAATCTGCGGGTTGTTCCACTTTCGTGCTACATTTTTATAATGGGATTCTTTATTCAAATTTTGCATCTTTGCAATTATTTTCTGTTTTGCCCACGTTAGGTTATTTGAGGATAAATCTTGTTCTATATTGTTATTAACTTCAGCAATTGCCATTTCGTATGCTAATCTACAAGCGGTTTTGTTAAAATTTGATTTGGAATATATTTTCTCACTTTGTGGTGCAATTTTTTGTTCATCTTTCAACTGCCTTTCAGTATTTTGATTAATATAATTCGTAGAATTAGCTATTTTTACATTTGTAGATGGTTTATGAATATTTTTTAAAGTAAAATCGTTATTATTGTTCGATTCCGTTTTATTTTTATCAAAGTTTGAGACTTTGGCTTGCCTCAACTCTTCACTATTGTCTTCTACTAACTTTTTTTTGGTTGAGTAAAGTTTTGGCTTAATGTATGTCTCTAGATTTGTACACGACTTGAAAAAATTTTTAATATCATCTTTTGTATGGCATTTGTTTGATCTTTTTTTTATATTGGACGTTTTCCCATATTTATAATTTTCTCCTATATCTTTTTCTGACTCCAATTCTTCTTTTATTAAGGGCAGTTCCTTCCTAATTGATGGACTTGAATTTCTATTTATATCTATGTTTGTAATAGATTTATAAAAAAATTTATCATCTTTTGAATTTGCGAAATTCTTTCTCGATTCTTTAAAGTGTCTTATATTTTCACTATTTTTTGCTAACTTTAGTTCTTTTTTCCTCAAAAAAACTCCCGGTCTTATAGATGTACTTGAATTTCTATTTATCTCTAGATTTGTAGTTGATTTATACAGCTTTTTATTATCACGTTTTGAATAGACAAAAGTTTGATATTCATTTGATCCCAATTTATTTATTTTATTGTTTGAGACTTTGGTCTGTCTCAAATTTTCACTATTATTTTCCAATTTTAGTTCTTTTTTATTTATTCGAACTTCCGGTTTAATGGACGTACTTGAATTTCTAGTTGTATCAAGATCTGTAGATGATTTATAATCTTCTAATTTTACAGAATTATTATATTTGTTTGCTTTCATTTTATAAATTCGAAAGTTTGAGAGTTTACCATCTTTTTCTGGCTCCAAATCTTCTTTTTTTAAACGAAGTTCTGGCCTAGAGGATATACTTGAAATTCTATTCATCTCTAGATTTCCAGTTAATTTCAGGATTTTATTATCATCTTTTGATTCAGCTGAATTGTTATATTTGTTTGTTTCCATTTTATTCATTTTAAAGTTTGAGAGTCCGGTATATTTTAAATTGTCTTTTTCTGTTTCGAATTCTTCTTTTTTTGAGTGAAATTCAAGCTTAACGGGTATACGTGTAATTCTATTCATCTCTACGTTTGTAGTTGATTTATGAATTTGTTTATTATCATTTTTCGAATAGGTAGAATTTTTATATTGATTTGTTTGCGTTCTATTGATGTCAAAGCTTGTTAGTTTGGTATATTTTATATTTTCTCTAGTATCTTTCTCTGGCTTCAATTCTTCTTTTTGTGAGCGACGTTCTGACTTAATAAATATACTTAAATTTCTATCCATTTCTACATTTGTAGATGATTTATGAATGTTCTTATTATCATCTTTCGATCGAGCAAAATATTTATCTTTGTTTGTTGTTTTTTCACTAATTCCAAAGTTTGTATATTTTAAATTTTCTCTGGTATATTTTCCTGGTTCCAATCCTTTTTTTGCAAGATATTCAGGACTAATTGATGTATACGATTTTGTATTTTTCTCTAGGTCAACAGTTGATTTAATATTTCTTTTATAATCATCTTTTGGATAGATAGCATTATTATATTTTGATTCTATTTTATTTACTTTAAAGTTTGAGATTTTGTCACAATCCAACTTTTCTCTTGTACCTTTTTCTGATTCCAATTCTTCATTTTTTGATTCAAGGTCTGGTCTAATAGATGTTCTTGAAGTTCTATTTATTCCAAGATTTGTAGATGCTTTTAAATCATTTTTAATATCATCTTTCAAATGAACAAAATTCTGATATTTTTTAGATCTCATTTTATTTATTTTCAAGTCTGAGGGTTTGGCATATTTCAAATTTTCGCCTGTATCTTTTCCTGATTCTCTTTTAATTGATGTAATTGAATGCTTATTCACGTCCAGATTTGTAGATGATTTAAAAATTTGCTTAATATGGTCTTTTCCACGAACAGAATTGTAATATTTGTTTAGATCCATTTTATTAGTTTCAAAATTGGAAATTTTGGAATGTTTGAAATTTCCTGTATTTAATTCTTTTTTTATTGGTGTTTCTGGCCTAATAGATGTAGTTGAAGTTTTGTTTTTCTTTAAATTTATAGATGGTTCATAAATCCTTGCAATATTGGAATGGGAAAAATTTTCATATTTGTTTGATTCCGTTTTATTTTGTATTAATTTTGAGGTTTTAGTTCGTTGCAAATGTTCAATAGGCACTAAATTTAATTCTTTTCTCTTTGACCGAAGTTTATGTTTCATGTGTGTACTTGAACTCTTATTTATATCTAAATTTGTAGATGATTTCGAAAATTTTTTAATACAATTTTTTGAACTGGTTAAATTCTGGTATTTGTTTGATTCCAAGTTTGAGAGTTTGACATACTTAAAATTTTTTCTAGTATCTTGTTCTAATCCTTTTTTTATTAATCGAAATTCCGGTTTGATAGATGTTTTTGAAGTTCCATCTATCTTAAAATTAATGGATGGTTTATAATTTTCTTTAACATCATACTTTGAACGTAAAAATTGATATTTATTTAATTCTGTCTTATTTATTTTGTAGTTTGATATTTTGGCATATTTTAAATTTTCACCTACGTCTTTTACTGGTTTTAGTCCACTTTTTGTTGAGCGAATGCTAGACTTTGAACTATTTTTAAATTCTGTTTTGCTATTATTTAAGTGTATACTATTTTCATTCATATTTTGTCCTCTATATTTCACTCGTTTCTTAATATCTCCTGATATGTTATGAGAATCTACAATTTTTACTTTACTTAAAACTGTATATGCAATTTGACTAGAATTCGGTTCTTTTCGTGTCTCGTTGCTAGACATAACTTTTGCCAAAGATATTGTAGAATATGGACTTTTAGTATATTTTTCTACATTAAATTCTTTCTTGTTAAGTTTTCCTGTTTCAGTATTTATACACGAATTTGATACTTGAGGTTTATCTAAGTAATCTACAGAATCTAGATTATCAATCTCCTTTGATACAGTTAGATACGTTCGGAGATTCTCCCATGAAGAGTTTCTTTGATAATTTTCCAAATTTTCTGAAAGTACCTTGTGAATGGTACGCAGATTTTTTGTTTTCTGTAAATATCGTTTTTTCCTCAATTGAACAGCATTAGAAAAAGAAGTATTTCTCGATACAACATGAATTTTTTTGGTGGGATTTCGTAAATTACCTTGGGAGCAAATGGAATCGATTTTTTGAATAGCTGTAACTAAAGATTTACCAAAGGACTTCATATTCAAGATACTAAACTTCCATTTTGTCCTTAATATCTATCTTCATTACCAAATAAATCTGGTTTATCCTTACTTAGAATGGATTCTTATTTGTAAGAATAAATACAATCACAAATAATTTTGATCTTCAACATATCATTTTGACAACGGTTCTTTATTAATTTGACATGCAGTTTACAGACAGTACATAATCATCCAACATTATAAGCAAAAATGATTTTCTACTGTTTTACTGGTAGATATGATGTTTTGTAAGCCTCTTTGAACTTTTTGTATCAAGAGGATTAATTTTGTTAAAAAAACAAATCATATCAAGCACTTACACAAAGATCATGTTTATCATACATGTTTACATTATTGCAATTAATAAATCAATAAAATTGTGTCTAAATTTTTGAATGAAAATTTTTAACACAGTTGTTGAAAAACTGAAATAAATTATAAAATAAATACTAAAAAATAACACATTTACTTTTATTTACCTACAAGGAATGTGCAAAAAATTTTTTGTATCAAAACTAATATTGTTGGAACGAAATACTGGTTCATATTGTGCATACCAATAATCAATATCAAAGTTCGGAAAAAATATTTTTATTTCTCTCTTAGCAGAATCTTCAGAATCTGATCCATGGCTAGCATTTCTTGTATCTGATAATCCAAACTGTCCCCTAATACTTTTAGGGGCTTCAAATTGTGCTTTGAAAACTTTGGTAGGACCCATAAGTTCTCGCCAATCTTTAACAGCGTTTTCTTTTGCCAATATCATGATATCACTAGGACCACTCGTCATAAAACTAACTAATCTGTTATAAAAAAATTTATATTTATGTTCACTATAAAAAATTTCAGCTTCTTTTAGAGATATTGTTTTCCTAAGAAATTTGATAATCTTGAAATTTGACGATATCAAAAGTTCCCTTATTTGAGATGTCGCAACTGGATTTTTTATAATGTGTGGTTTGATTATGGCTAATGTCAATTGTAATTTACAAGAAACAGTCATTTCCACATTTGGTATTCAAAATCGTATTAATCGTTATAACAGTTGCTGTGATTATATATGAGATTAATTATTAAAAAAACAACGTAAACATCAATTTAACCTCACTTCTTGAAGTTATTACCATAGAATATGTGCTTTGTTTACATTGATGTCATACTTCTGTTCTTCGTTTTGCTTTTTAGTAGCCTGTTATCTGTATACATATTTATCCCGTAAATACATAATATATGGATAAATAAAAATCAATATAATTAATATGTCTTTTACTTGGATATACGTTCTACAAATTTTGATAATGTTAACAGCAGCATTATTCAAAATATAGCATAGAGTAGAATAGTACTTTAGTATATCACTCTCTCTCTCTCTCTCTCTCTCTCTCCACTTTATTCTAATTGGATCTTTAAGATTAACTTCATACATAAAACACCAATCAGAAGCGAGTAAAGAGAGGTAGAGAATGGTATATATTTAATACTTCTATATGGATAGTTTCTATAAGTGGAAGTTGTTCCGAGTAAGAAAGACATATTGATAACGGTTTCTCTATCCTTCGAGGCTCCAGCTCGGTTCTGCGCATTCTCAAGCAAGCGCAACCTTTACGAGGTATTACATATATGGGTATACCGATGCTTTTTGTCTCTCTTCCACTAGTATGATTCTTCTTACATGTCATGTTCTCTATATTTAATATTAACTCTATGTTCATTATGCACCTGACAGGATGAAGTTTATGGCTTGAATTTCTTCTAATACTGACATTTAGTGCAGAGTACACTATATTTTGAAGTACTGAAAGTGACAGCTGCAATAGGTAAGTATACGATGGTAACAGAAATTAAACTATAAAGCAATAGCAATCCTCTAAAGAGGATTAATAGCTTCTTATAGAAGGTTTAACAAAAATTATGCCTCCCATTATGTTCTTATACATGACAGATGGGTAGGACAGCAGTTTTGACATTGAAATTACCCTTTTGATCATATTATTTCTTGGCGTCGGTCTATTGGTGTAAACGGCCGCACAAATAAAAATCTAATCAAGCTAGATATGAGATTTGGGTGTCCAAATAATTAAACTACCACGTCCTATCGACCGATCAAGGTTTATATGAACCACAACATTATTTTCACGTCATCTAATCACTTCCGAATTTTTTGTATCAAATCTTGGAACACCCTGTATTAATAACTGCTAACTGCATGTTCCATGTGGTTTTTATATTATTTATTGAAGTTGTAGACTAACGAACTTTAGTGCTGAGGGTTCTTTAAATATAAAGAAAAATAATTTCTCACTTACATTTTCTTTTTATGACAAGACGTAAAACTTTTTTTTTTGTTTTCAAATTAAAAAGGCACTACCATTAACACCATTCTTCTTCAGAAGCGTTTAGACTTCGGTCGAAAACAATTATCGGCCCCACAGATTCCGAGAGAATATTATATGACCCCAGGTAGGAATAACTACGTTTCTTTAATTTATTGTTTTTCATTTAATTCAAGGTCTACTCATTTATTTAACAAATAAGACAGTCATAAATTTCACAAAAATAAATGCTCCGCAGTCTGGGTAAAATGCATCGATTAATTACTATTTTTGCACAATCTACAGGACTAGTCGATTATAATTTGTTTGTTAATATCAATAGTGGGAGAGATACAATGTTTGAAATCGAAAATATAAATTGAGCATTGAGTCAACAAGCCTTAGAAGCTTCACCTTATAATATACGGAGAAGTATAATGGACATTATGGAGCATGATGGACACAGACATTCCATTTAAACTGGTAATCTGTGACCATCAATCATAAATCAATAAATATCTCCGCAAAATAATGATGATTCGAAGGTAGTGCAAGGAGCTGAATTGGGTATTTTTGAACCAGAATGCAAGCTCGATATAAAATTAGGAAAAGAACTAATTATGTTTCAAGGAGTTGCTAGCAGTAAACGTATTTGCCAAGGAGTTCTAGATAGAAACCTTACCAGAAAGCACTTTCGTACATAGTCAAGCGGCTTTAAATTATTTAATGTGTGAAGGCACTATGAAAGCATTAATACCAATACAACAATACCAGGCAATACTCTTTTGGACCATAGTCCTGCTGCGGTGTCATAAGTCACATGTACATCGAACTGAACTGATGACTACTGGATCAGATGGAATCTTCCTACAAAAACACTTTTGAGACAATTCAAAAGATTCATAACAGTTAAGAAGTCCGAGGAACTTCTTGAGATGTCTGATAACAACATTAAACTCGCGATTAGTTCCAAAATTTATCGCTAAACACATATACGAACACAGTTTGTTTGGGAACTGATCCTTTACCTACGCTAACAATAACGCCATTTTGTAGGATAAAGCGAATAGTTTTAGTAATAAATGCTACAACATTAATATCATTATCTTTTTATTTCCAAATTAAAAGAACAGAATTGTATTTTATGATGTCACTTGGTGTATTGATATATTCCCTTTTCAAATGACGCAGGCTCCTTTTCTTCTTTTAAATTCATCTCTTTTCTGTCGAAGAATCAATTCTATAATCGTAATTGCTGAAACAAAATGTAATAGTAGATTACAGGTGACGAATATTTAGCAATCGTTATAATAGTCGGTTATTTTCGTTTCCATTGCTTGAACTAACAGTTTTAAAAACTAATTTTAAACAAATTTAGACAACTGTTTTACTGGAGGAACGCTCTAGGCCCAAGACAATCCAAAAGATTCATAACCATAGCGGCTAAGTTATAGAAACTGCTAGTGATGTCCAGAAACGAAATAAAACTGGTGATCGGTCACTGCTCTGTCGAATATAATTTTAAGACATTTTAACATTAAACGCTTAGCTTCCTCAAGGGAGTAGTGCTAATACCTCGAAGAAAATATCTTCTAGGTATCAATGAGCTAGTTGAGACGAATGAAAGGAAATCTGAAAGACCAAGACAAGACAAAATACCAAACGATTTGCTTAAATACGGAAGTCAACGTCTAATACAACACAACATTTAACAGATGTCTTCCTAATACCTAGTTCAGTCGATTTTTTTTGACCACATATAGTAAATAGAGTAAAAATATTCTTGCACGCGTCAGTGACCATTATGAACAAGCTGTAGACAAAGTTTCAGCTTGCTGCTTCAATCCATTATATTAAAGTACAGCTCAAACGGCCACTCAGTTGTTTTGAGAAATATCTCAAATTTGACGCTTATGCCACAAGGTATAATAAGCTCAGCATCCTTTGCAGTTGAATAACAGGATGCAGATGGAGTAGATCATACCATACGTAGTTTTTTTTTATAGAACAGATAACAAAAATATAACAGAACAGTGTTTTATTTATTTGGGAAGAGTCTTTGAAGCAGTTAAGATAACCTTACCAAAAATAAAGAAAATATGAGCGAAGAAAATTAGATTTAAGTAAAATTGGAGGGACAAACAATGAAATTAAGACGCTCTACTGCACCATCAAATATTACAAAAGATAGAAAACTGGATATTGGGTACAGGATGGTAGTTTATCAGTTTACTTTATCTCACCTTTAGGTTTTTGTTTAACCTCTACCTGATTAGGATCTGCTTTTCCAGTTTCATACAGCTTGAATTCTTCAGGTTTTACTTTTTTAATTTTAATTCTTTTCCGTGGAGGTGATTTAGTTCTATGTTTCAAATATTTCGACGCTGATGGCTTTTGATCATTACTAAGAGAATATTCTACAAGAATCTGTTTTTGCTTCTTCACGTATTCTTTCAAGTACTTCTGGTATTTTTCAGAAGAATAATAATTGCAAAGAGAAGACGATAATTTTTGGTAATACAATTTGTTCAATAGTTCTGGATGTATCGTATGCCTATTTCTTGTTTGATTCACTATTGGCAAGGAAATAGATGTTGGTAGTAACGTGTTGAAGGTATATAAGGGTTGGACGATGTGTAAAGGTATTTGGAATGATTTGGTTCTTGATAGTGAGCACATTACCTTTAACTTGGAATTTTTTATGTACCTGCGTCGAAATGTCAAAGATCTTGGGATGACAAAAGCCAACTACATTCAAATACAACCAGTTTACGTTCATTTCATACCATGATGTTACACTTTAAGTTGTAGTAAAAATTAAACAGAAGTACTACTACTTTGGAAGGTCGTTTATAGATGCATATTTTTCCTCTACATAGATAATAAATTCGACAGACGCGGGTTTCGTTACAAAGAATGTTTGATAAAATGACAAATTATTCTAATTAATTTTAAAGTAGTACATATTCTATAACAATATCGATTTTGGATATGAAACTAGGCCACTATTACTGTTGGCTGTTCTTTTTCACAAACAAGACCACCGACTACCTACTCTATAAGTTGGTTAATCTATGTTTCGAATAGTGAACCGTAACTGATGACAGATTGGTGAAGAAGTTTGTTTTTATTTAAATACAAGAATACGTTGAATGTAAAATATCAAATCATATCATTATTACAAATGCTAGTATTTTTTTATATAAACGATTCGCATGATTTCCATTTATATTAAAATCTATATCGCTGTTAAATATAGGAAAAGGTTCCTTACGTGTAATGTAATTGTGGTTGCATAACCAACATTTCTAAGGTGTTTTTTACACAATTTGAAATCTGCTCATCCCTTGAAGTGACTGAATTCATTTATTACTACAGTGTGGTCATTTCATACATATTATCTGTATGATTAAAATATTCAGTTGTATTCGTAAATTTGAAAGTAAATAGTTAAAATAATGTTATTAATAACAAAATAATGACTTGTATTTTTCTTATTTAAATTAAAAATATGGAAATTGCAACAAAGAAATAGAAATTCAATTAACAGACAATAAACTCCATTTCGAGAACAAAGTCTCTCAAACGTGATATCATTATTGTTCATAAATAATAATAAAATGATGAAAATATAAATACGTCGACAGGACCCCATAATTAATTATTTCTAAAATACATATTATGATAAATGTAGACAAAACCCATAATGGTTCCTGGAGGCTTGAATATTAATGCGTTTTCATAAGTGTTGTTCATTATAACAAAGGCGCCGCTATGCCAAAAATTGCCGGTAAATAATAAAATCCATAAGGTATTGGAATGAATCGTGGGGCACCCATGCCCATGATTTACATTTTCGGCACCGCGGGTCGTCTTCAAAACGCAACCTTTGCGAGCCTCTATTCACTTATTTGTTTATTTTTATTCTTTCAAAATTATGATCACTGCTATGTGTTAAAAACTGTATTAATTTTTTTCTTTAATAATTTATAGAATTTATAAATATGTATAATAGTCCTTCAACAATATTCGAAATTTTATTGATATACAGAGTGTTCCGGGACATAATAATAAATAATTCGGGAGTGAGAATAATGGTGTGACATAAAAACTTTTTTCTCGTACATAATTTTTTTTAACAGAAGCAAACTCTTTGTTTAACTCGATAAAATTTATCGTTTAGGAGATTTGTAGATCGTTCTACATGCTATAAAGAGACATTATGAAGAAAATTATCATAAATTGTGATTTTTCATTGAAAATACTTTGAATTGTACAAGTTGTCCCCTACGGATTGTTAACCATTGGGCATGAGCCGCCCCTGGTCTCCCGATAGTAGCCAAGGAATTATTTATTTCGTCAATCACACTACATCAACATACGTAATCATCCATTGAAAATTGTCACATCATTTACTTACTCTCGAATTTTTTCCATCAACATTCTGTATAAACTTGCCAGTATAACATTGTAAGAAACTTCTTACTATTTTATGTTAGTATGCAAAATTAGAAATGGTACAAAAACAAGAATGTTTTTCTAAAACGTTGTTTTACATTTCACCATTCTTGTATCTTACCGCCCTTATGCCCAATTCCCACCCTTTTTGAGTAGCTGCTGCACCCAAATACCATCCTATACACATTTTATGGTAAATTATGATAAAGAGATTTATATATATATTTTACCACATTGGTTAGATCAAAAGATACAGAATCTTAATCGAAAAATGAACTGTTGAGAGGTATATAAGTTATAATAAAGTTTTTTGGAACAATACAACTTTATTTGAAAATATATTTCTATAAATACAAAAAGTTTAGATCTTGATGGGTTTCAACATATGCAAATTAAATAAAAAAATCGCTTTCATTTCTTTTACCCTGTTTGTATAGAACACTGTTTAAAATAAAGTATTCGAAAATTGAGGAAAATGATCTAAAAAAAAATGACAAATTGCTTAAAAAAACATTGTTGTTGTGATTTCAAGTAAAGTACATAAGAATACAATACTAATGAGCTCATTTTTAATAATAAGCATAAGTAATTTTTGTTTGTTTTAATTTAAATACAAAAATATGTGGAATATAAAATATTAAATCACCTCATTATCATAATTGCCAGTATTTGTTTAACATAAACGATTCGAATGTCTTCCACATAAATTGAAATCTATATCGTAGCTAAATATAGAAAAAGATTCCCTACATTTAATGTAATTGTGGTTGCATAACCAACATTTTCACACAATTTGAAATCTGCCATCCATTGAAGTAACTAGATTTATTTATTAATATAATGTGGTAATTTTATACATGTTACTTTTATATAAGTAATTATTCATTGAAGCTTTATGTATGATACACTTTGGCTAAGCTATTTACTAGTTTGGCAACGTGGTTAATGTCTGCTCTATTAAAAACACATTTGAGTACGGATTTATTACATAGTTACTATATAACATCATTATATATTTTTTGGCGCCTTCATTTGTATTACTAATTAAAATGTACGATATATGATACCTAATTATTACTCAGTTGTCTAAACAATTTATCGACTATATCAGTAAGTAAATATTATTCGAGTAAGTTTATAAATAAACTTAGGTATTTTCTTAAACAAATCCTTGTCTTTTCCCAATTTTTTTATACTCAATTCAGTTTTTTTCCTAAAATTCATGCTCAATAAAATTATAAAACCATCAACTCATAGCCGATATCTAAACTACCTACTCTACAGACTTATAAGTCTGTGTTTCAAACAGTGAACTTGACTGAACGTAACTGATGACAGACTGATGACAGAATTATGAGTAGAAACTATGTAGGGTAGAGGTGGAGAAAAGTACTTATCTGAAAAGAGCAAATTATTATTCAAATCCTCACTAAAACGATATGATTTAGCAGATATATATATTTTATGTACAATTTTCAAATGAATTTGTATATTAATGGTTTCTTTGAGATAGTTATGAAATAAGAATTTAATTTACTATCCTACTCTTATAATCAGTTACGATCAGTCAAGTTCACTGTTTGAAACACAGACTTATAAGTCTATAGAGTAGGTAGTTGAGATATCGACTATGAGCTGATGATGAGAAGTTACTAGAATAATATTAACTGGCGCCACCTTACTTAGCTTCCTTTTAACGGACACTTTTTGACATATTGAAATGGTTCTCAGTATGGAAATAGATTTTACTCTACTATTAACGAGTTAATAGATAAAATGTAATAATTTTGATCACAATTTTTCTAATAATTCTTCTGAACTACCAGATTACTTCAAACTTTTGCAAGTATTGAGCGAGGTTTTGTCAACGGTAGATTTTATAGTCTTTATTAAAGCATTAAAACAAACGGTGATTAAACAGTATTTTTGTAAATGACACCGAAATCCGAAATTCATTTAAAATGAAAAAATTGCTACAAAGAAACAAAAATTCAAATGACGGTCAATAAAACAATAAAATTTCTTCTGTTCGTTTTGGTTTTTATAAAAATCTTGACACGTTCCATATTTAAAATTCACTTAATAATTCAATTATATCTCATAATAATTTCTATTCACAAAGTTAGACCATCTGCTTCTAATCTCACTGTCGTAAATGTTTCTCTGTTTCAAAAATGATCAGCAGGTTCTTAAAAAACTGGATGTATTAATATTTTATTTTTATGGCGGTCAAAAGATTAATTAGCCGACAATAAAATACCTCAAGTATTATAAAAAAATATAAATCATTCTGGACCGTATAAATATAAATATTTATTTATATACAGCAGCAGCAACGGTAAAATTAGAATATTACATTATGTCTTTAACCACAAATGAAGGTGTATATTATATTTTATGACAAATTATCAGCATATGCTACATATTCCTTATGCATTTCGTCCTTGGTCACTAAAATCTATAACTCTTTTACAACAACAATTATTATTGGAATACATAGTCTCTCTAATGTCCAATGCTAGTCTTTCAATAAGTTATAAGCAAATTTAATCTTCCAAAAATCGTCTAGATGAATAAATGCTTGGTGATCTACGAGGCCACAATCTAATCCAATAGTCAAGGAATTCTATATATATATATATATATATATATTGAAGCTCTTCACAAAACTTAATTATAGCATCTTTTTTGTAAAAATCAAATCCCATTGATCATAAATCAGTAGCAGAAAATTTCTACAACATCCAAGTGGAAGAAGATCAAATATATCTATATATGTTATATAATTCCTGAATATTCACAGTGGTCCCACAGGAAATAGTTTGAAGTATTGTCGGAAAGTCTCAGATAACGAAATCTTTCGATCAAAAAGTTATTTGGAATACAGTTAGAAGACTAGACTACCTTCAACACCTCGAGAGAATGGAAATAAAAACCACCAGCGACTGCAGGTTCTGTAGAGAAGATGGTGTTGAAGCAAAAACTTGTGTCAGCAGTTGACCGATATGGGAATAACCTTCATGAAGCCGTGTCTGATAATATCATCAATCTTCTGGGACTTACTAAGAGCTGTAACATTTCTGTCCAGCCTAGTCACTAAATAGAACAAGGAAGAACTTAGAAATTGGTCAATACCAAAAGGAATTGTGGCACTGGTCATATTAAAATGTTTATTTTTGTCTTACAGCCCTGTAGATATTTTGATTGGGTAAGAAACACGGAGTAGAGGTCGACCACCAAGAGAAAGAGAAAATTTCGTAAGAAGCTAGGACAGAATTTGATAGGATAAGGAAAATTTTTATAGAAGGAGGGTCTGTTGGAGTGGGCAATGATATGGGAATTGCTTCTATGCAGGGTTGAAGATTGATAAACAAGAATGAATTCTGTTGAGAATGAAGTTCAATTAATCATTGCACTGCACCGCAATGACGCGTAAACATTTTTGAATTCTTATTCCGTAATATTGAAGGATTTTTTTCAGCATTTGAAATGAAAATTGTATTATAAAATCTTCAAAAAATCAACCATAAACTTTCCGTTTGTCTCTAGAACCTTGTTAAAAAATATGAAATAAAAATGTTTGGACCCCGACTGCGGCTTAAAGGCCTAACAAATTTCGGCAGAATACAAATCGTGTTTCATCTTTCTACCGTACCTATTGGAATGCGTGAAAGCACAGGTACAGTCACCTGCAAAATTGATTTCTATGTGTTTGTTTAAGATTTAATTAGAACAGACTACAAAGGAACTTAAAAATCTTACCTGATTTTCCAAGGTATACATAAATATCTTTCTTCTAATTTCAACCGTCAAATTAGAGATTCAGTTAGTATATTATATGATATTTAATTATGTTGGTGGAGTTATAAACAAAATTTATGTTACTATAAATACTCAGAAAAATTGTTTGGGGTCCTTAACAAAAAGATACAATAGTTTTAATTCAACTGTTCCTGGTAATCGGCGAGTCCCAAAAACGCACTAATATTATAAATTATGACAAAAAATTTATATTTTGAAAATGTTGGTATCGGATACACGTGAATAAAAGGTTTGGTTCATTATCTACGGTGGTGCTATTTGCGAAAGTTAACATAGTTCATGAGTAAATCATGACCAATTCTTAATTTCTTCAATATCTGTTTGATTAAAGCGTATTATTACGATGAAAGAAAATTTATTGGTATGTAGATTTTCTTCACAACATTCTTCCTCAGTTTTTCTTTATGAAGATAATAGGAAAAAACAATCAAAGCAGCAGCTCGTCAAGAAGCTACACCAGAAAGTATTTGACCTGCACTTACAAGAAAATTTGCATATCAATTGCCGTAAACGTGTTTCCAATTATTTTTAAGTCCTTTTTAAGTACCTATCCTAAGAAATCTATACTACAGAATTAATAAAAGAGAGATATTTATATCAGTGGAATAATATACAGATTGGTTTATAAGATTTCCTGATTCGAAATGTGTAATACTAACCCTGGTTAAAAATTTCCAAATTTCCATATTCTAGTTCTCGAACTAGAACTGTTTTTGACTCTAATACTGAAGAAACAAAAAGATTTACGCAAATTTCGTCAATTAAATGAGTAGATATAAAAGGAAAGTTGGTTGCAATTTCTTAACATTCTAACAGTAACGATGTTTTCTTGATTGTATGAATTTTTATTCACCTTTTATTAATAACAACAATTATTGACTTGTGGTCGTAATCAATATATGTGAAATTTCCTTGGAGCCCACCAAGGAATGCATTTTATATCTCGTCTCGTCGAAAGCCCGACTGCCATTTTATAGTAATTTAATAACTTGTTGCTTGATTAAAACTGATTAAAAGCTATTAAGCGATATCAGTATGTAAAACTTTAAGTAAATACTGATTAATTTATGGTCATTCTGGAGCATATATAATTAATCTTTTGCCTTTTTTTGCGAAATATTGCGTAGAGATAATAAATATATATTGCCCGTCAGCTAAATGTATATTATCGTCTTTGTTTTCTATTTTACTTACTTAACGGAATGAATATGTTGAGATATATTGATTATACAGGGTGTTAACTTAAAAGACAAGTCACTTCGTCATTAACAAGTGCTTGGATTTTTCATACTAGATCTATTATTTTTTCAAAAAAATTTCAACACGATACGTTAGTTGTGTTACCAGATTTTTGTTTAGTTTGATGACATACCGTTAGTACATCAACTATTAAACAAAATATTCCAATTTGTCATTATTTCTCATTGTTTTGTCGCAGAAAAATGCATTTAAAAATATGGCGAATGCGCAAGTACTAGAATCCTCGATGGGTTTGTCTTTTTGTGAATAAAAATATAACTTAAACTTAGAATATATCGTTAACAGAACATTATTTAGACCATTATTCCCCAAACTTTTTTGTTTAATAGACCAATTACAAAATTTGCCGGATCCGGTGGACCCCCTCAGCTAAATTACTACCAACTTTCAATTCTATGGTTACTTCGGCATTGTGGCTGAATTAAAACGACGAATTAACAGTGGGAAGACTAGAATTGATTGCTTGATAGTGCTAATTATTTGATAATCAAATTAACTAAACATATTTCCAATTAAATTTTAATTGATTGTGCTGTGAGTGGATATCAAATAAGCAAATCTGGCTAATCGAATATAGGATTTTAATGAGATACTTGATGGATTAACAGCAAATTATCAATATAACAGAAACATTTGCGATAAATGTCACTTTCAGTTCCTCATTAGTGCTCGAGTAGCACCTCTTGGGATTCCATCAAAAGAATTTATGATCCATGGTGGTATTCCCATCGACTGATTATCCTCAAATCTGATTTTGAAATCATCATGCACGGCAATCGAATGTTGAACTTATGTCTGAATGTCTTCATCAAGGAATTCCACCAGCGACAAGTTTGAAAACTGTGAAAATTCGCGTCTACCAATAAAAAATACACTCTTTGTTCATCAAATTTTTTGAGCAAATCTGTCAAATACGCAAAAATTCAAAAAAAAATTGATAAACATCTTTCGACAACCAGCGTCTACGGTATGCAATAGTTTTCATCGTGTATTCAATGCATTGCTTCTTGTTTTGTCAACTGTATTAATCACAAATTGAAGCGATTTGTTAAATCTATCACTCAAATTTTTGTTTACTAGATGTTGTCGGTGGATAACACAGTGAATCGCATTTACCTCTGGTATAATTCTTCTGAGATGACTAACAAATGATTAAGCTTTTTCCTCGACATTCGTATTTATATTGTTGACGAATAAAACAAGGAAAGCAGCAGATTATCCACGTACGACGATACTTGGAAAAAGAGGATGGTGGTTGAGTCAGTCCACTTCTACACGAATCTACAACAAGCATCAAGACTTTCTTAAACTACTTCAGGAACAAAATGACGATAACAAAACAGTTAATGACGTGATAGATGGGATTAATAATATTGTGTATCTTAAAAATTAGTAACTGGCCAAAGATGGAAGAACTTTTACAAAGGGGTTGAATGAGAATTAATGAATTTATATTGTGGTAACGAAGGAGGCTTCTTTGGTATGTTAGTCAGCAGTTTCAAAGCCGATATATGATAGGAACCAAATGAGTTACATTATTGTATGTAGAGCATGACAAGGAGTATGTTTAACGTGTATAATTTGAGCTAGTGGGTTTAGATATGGAAGAATTGATGGAGAAGAGGAAGTCAGTTCTTACAGCGACGTATTCACGTGAAGAAGAAAACTAAACACCTCTTCAGTTTATATACACGATGAAAAGAAAAACCGAGTAGTACTTGTGGTGAAAATTTTGATCAAATGAATTTCCCAGCTTTCCAGAAATGTCTCTTTAATAAGCGCAATCAAGAGATTCGTTTTTATTAGCTTGGGGGTTTGAAATTATTACAAGAAGGGTTAAGTGAGGGTGGTTGTGAGTTATATGATAGAAAAAAGGAAAATCAGCTACCGAAGTATTCATAGAATTTACGCTATACAAAAGGGGTGGACGCCAAGAGTAAGAATAAGGAAAAGGGGTGGTTTATTGACAGTTTTATGAACTAATTTAATTTGGTTTAGATAATGGCTAAGTGCTGTTAGTAGCTATAAGTATTTTGAAAATAATGGGTGCGAAATATTTGAACGTTTAAGGCAGGCACATATTGTGTGTTACCAAATATGGTTCTATGTTTTTTCTTTAATTTCTCCGTTGCTATTAAGAAATCCTCGGTGCAATTTATGAAATTTTTTTCGATCGTATATGCGGTACTTTGCATATCTGTCATTGAATTTTTAACCATAGGTAATAAATATAATTTAATGTTGTTGCAAGAGGAGATCCCTGGCGCTGAGCGAGTACGCCGTATTTGGCAAGACAAGTCTGCCAGCGTCAAAGATGAGCACATGTTGTATCTTTCACCATCCCACGCTAATGCCTCGAAGTCAAAAGAGACTGCTAATATGGCGTATTAATTCGGGTAATAGTATAGACCTATCAAAAAGATTTTTAGAAATATTACAAATACCGTAAACGGAGAAAATTCGAGGAAATTGGAAAAGGATTGAATATTAAATAAAGAAACAATAGTAATTATAGAAATTTGAGGCGTTTAACTTAATTTCAAAAATTATTCTTTTATAATCCACTCAAATGGACGTATGAAACCGAATTCGAGTTACCGCAATCTCGAGCGGAGATATTAATCAAAAATCGCTGATTTTGCACTTATTTCACTATTTTGCGAGAAAACTATGCGTCCCAGCGATAAACTTAACCGAGACGAGTTGTAGATAATCAAATTTACTCCAACTTTACCATTAGACATTTTGTAGTACGTTGTATAGTTAAGCCGCTAGAGAGCGCGCAGATTTCAAAACTCAGAAATGGCAAAGTTGTAGTACACAAAATTATCGAAAAATTTTCTAATATCTAATTTGAGTGGAATATTATTTAGCTTTTGCTTGATCGTGATTCTTTTCTATCTTTTCAGATAAGATTATTGTAGCTGAAAAATTGCGTGGGATTCTGTCTCCAAATCTGTTTCCATTTTTTTCCATCCTATCTCTTTTTTTATCTCCTGTTCCTGCCACATTTATTTTTTCTATCCAATTACTTCTTCTTTCTATTAATCTTTCCAATTCTAATGACGTGGCCAGACTTTCTTAGTTTTTGACCAAAGGCTACCTACAAATCATAATTTCATTTGAATAAAACCTTGTCTCTAAAAAGATTGTTTCATATTTTTGTTTCTATATTTGGTGCAAATCAAGAGTTTTGGGTATTTGGACGGGGTCACTTCCGAAAATTGGTTTTCGAAAACTCTACCGAAGTTTGAAGAGAGTTTTCGTATTAGATAATTCTTTGTATCACACGAGGAAACTTGAGAAAAGTCCAATAATGGCAACAAGGAAAGCAGGTATTCAAGAATGGCTTTCTTAATGAAACGAAACAAATTATTAGAGACCATTAAAATAAATACAATTCAAATATTATCCATGAAATGGCGAAAAAAGTATTTTACGAACCATTGTGAACTCAAAAAATATTTTTCATGAAGAAAGTATATTCTACATGTCCAGGAAAAGGTTGAAACCATATTTTTAAATTTTTAAACGAATATTTTGGCCATTCACTTTATATCTATTCCAAACTTCAACGTTTGTATTTCATATTTTTATAATAATAATTGTGTATACTTATTTATTATATGATTAATCTTCTGTATGGAACCGCAAATTATTTCTTAATTGCGGAGTGCGGTCCTGTTACATTCTCGGTTTTGGCGTATTTAACCCTGATGACGTGTACTAGGCGTGATTATGTTTTAGTTAACTATTTTTCTTCGACGAATAAACACACAATCAAACGCTTTTCCACCGTTTCAATTTTGAAGAAAATTTTTTTCTGTCATTTATTTGTATGATAATATCACGAACTGGTCTAACAGTGTGCACAGTCTGTGGGGTGTAATTATTCGGTTTTGGATGAGATGTCAAATGATCGAGTCGTATAATACGAATGCAATTATTTTGGCAGGATTAATTAGGATTAATTACGTATCATGTAAATTAAGCCGATTCAACAATATGATTGCTTCACCTTTACATCAACCGAGCTCGTTATGGATTGTTAATAGGTTTAAAGCCGTATTTTTTCAGTTAAGAACAAGTTTTATTGAATAAGAGATGAATTAAGAAAACATAGCTGTTGAAACATTCATTTAAAAAAAATTTTTTTTATTATTTCGATACGACACGAAAAGTGACTTAATATCTAATCTAATTAAAACTAATTAAGGCTTTTTGTAATTAGAACAAATATCTAATCTATCTTTAACGCCATCTATTATCATTTATATAAACTAAAAAACATTCAAACCAGCCGAAGAACTTGGAGACATTGAATTAAAATTCTTAGAAACACATACTCATATACTGTTATTTATTATTACGTCAGTATATTATAAAATATTGAATTTTGATCTTATCTTTTAATCGTGCTTTGCTCGAAGAAGAAGATGATGTAGAGACCTTTATTTTCGATACTTGTGCTAAGTTAGGTCCTACAGGGAGGTCTGCGTTTTTAAATTACACTCTTTTAAATTGCTTATATCAGTTAACTCAACATAAAAACGAGTGTTTTCAAAATCTAATTGTCGTAATATTATTTTCTGTTTTCATACTTTGTTGGTTTTGTTTTACAATGCTCGATAGATCTGATGAATAAATTGGATTCCTAGATCTTGTCTGAAGGAATTTCAAAAAAATATTCCTAAAAAGAAATATTCTAGTTAAAAATGAGTCCAAGAAAGATCAAAATTTAGTCCTATTGAGTTAGTTAGGTTACGGTTTAAGTTATAGAGTTCAAACTTAATTAGTAGGCATGTGTATAAATAAAAATTCTAACTTATAATTCAACATTTTTCATCTTGTGGATGTATTATAGTGCACAAACTTTTGCTCCAGTTATCCCCATATACGAAGATAAAAATAGGAAGGTTTCAATGATCTTTACCTGTATTTACCAAAGTACACGGTGCACTATTTATTCAGTCAAACATCTTTTTTGTTTTGAATGTTTGCTTATGCACTTATAGAAGTTCACTGTACTTGGCTGCTTAAATAGGAGAGGTTGATATTTCGTAGTTGGGCTCACTCTTATAAAAAGTTTGTTACAACCAAATTCTTACAACTTTGATTTAAATTAAACAAGAGGTTTAATTTACAACAAAATATTGATGTAAATTGAAGTGTTGTTTAAAATAATAACACCCCGTTAGACGTGACGCTACATCACTAGAGGTAAAACAATAACTAGTTACGTCGCTTTGAAGTTAACCCTTATTTGAGGACCTGGGTACCCTTGGAATTTTCAAATTTCAATTTCAAAGGTATGTTTTGCTCTCTGTAGGTAGCTATAATTTCCTGAAAGCTCATAACTATTTATTAGTTGTATATTTTTGAATGTTTTGACCTAATCGATTATTTCCAATGTTTTGTGTAAACTAAAACATATTTTGTATTGTATAACAATGAAAGAAGTATTCATAAACTGTTTTAATTCCATAAAAATTATCGCATATATCCAAGAAGGTGTTGCATGTTCATTTTCTACAGCATTAAGCTTTTCAGAATCTAGTCATAGATATTGTACATCCAGAAGAAGTCGAAAATCTTAGCTCAATTGTCAATTGTCAATTGTCAATTGTCAATTGTCAATTTTTTATCGTTGTTCTATGCTTTTACCACACAGTTGCAGACTCAAAAGCTTTCTACGTCTATGACTCGAGACAAATTGTGGGTTCCATGTCAAATAATTTGTAAAAAAATTAATAAAACGTCACCGATTCATTCTGCGTTTCGATCCTCACAGAACTGTAAGCTTGATTAAAATAATATTCACATAATATGTTTTAGAAATAAAAAAGGTTATAGCGACGCTTTATACTAATGAAGAAGGAAGCTGTTGGTATATTATTCTAGCCGTTTTATTTACAAATTGTTTCATAAACGTTACAGTACTGAAATCTTTGTTTTAATTCACTTTTGTCTTCAATTCCATCTTTTCCAGAGCTCTTTTATGTAGAGAGCTGAACCAATACAAAATGTTACACGTAGGGAATGAAAAAATGGCACTAGATATACTATAAAAGAAGAAGAGTTGGATCTAGACAGTGTAGTGGATGTTTCCTCGAGATTTCATTAATGTGAATATTTTTGAAAACGATATGATCCCCAATCAAGTTACATCTTGTTATAATTCAATATTGAGGGTATATGAGTTCGTTAATAAGTTTATTTGTTGGTAAAAATAGGTTAAATCAAAACAAGATGTGACCTCTACCTATCAATGTCAAAGGACGTCACGACAGTTCTTTGTCTTTGACTCCCTTATTTCTAGTCTTAAATCATTTATACCACTTGGGAAAGAATCTTTATAGTTACTACATTATCACCATGACAGATTAATATAAAGCGTTAAGCATTTTTTGAATTCAAGTCGATAGTAAATAGTTTTTCACTATTTTCCAGCAAGAAAAGCTTCTCTTACCTGAACAATTTTACGCTTATTGTACACAGAGCAATACGAAGTAAAAAGTGAAAGGTAGCTTTGAAAGTTATTAATTTTGTTTCTAGACCATTTCAGTTAGAATTGATGGTAACAACTCACTCAATTTTGTAAAAAATGAAAATAGGATTCTTCGTTTTACTAACGCAGATATGAGATAACTAGAAACGTCTTACTCTGAACTAATCACTTTCCATTTCTATATATACGCTTAATTCCATCGCTGTTTCTTCAAAAACATCATCTTAGTTTGATTAATATTTGTTTTTTTCAATTTTGTGATTGGAAATAAAAAAAATTGCTGGACACATTTTGCCGCCGCTTGAAATCTGCCATCCGAGGCTACAATCTACTCAAATTTCTGGTAAATCCACCAGTGGATTAAGTGAAAAATAAGTTTTTCTTCCATCTCCAAAGACGATTGTCGATGTAGAGAATAGTATACCTGCTAACACCACATTCAGTTGAATAAATCATTCTGCTTCGTTATTGATGCCATCCTAGAACGGATTAGCACCTTCTCAAGTACTGAGCGAACATTGTTGTTTGGTAGAAACTAAATTTACATCCAATATTAACCACCGGAGAATATTTAAATTGCCAACAAAAACTGATAGCAATTTCAAAACTCAGACTTCATTATTCCGTGGAAAATCGAATAAATCATAAACATACGATATAAATTAATTGTTAAATTTGAAATGTTCCTCAGAAATATGTATTTTCACGTGAAAATTATTGTGCTTATTTCAATTGGATAAAATTATCATGGTTACAGTGAGTTTTTTTGATCACAATATTGGAATTCAATTCAATTCAATTGGATAGAGATTGAAGTGATTTCTGATTCACTCAC
Organism: Diorhabda sublineata; assembly: GCF_026230105.1. Classification (NCBI taxonomy): domain Eukaryota; kingdom Metazoa; phylum Arthropoda; class Insecta; order Coleoptera; family Chrysomelidae; genus Diorhabda; species Diorhabda sublineata. The sequence continues at coordinate 33,558,907 of NC_079479.1, forward strand.
AAACAGACGACGAAGCAAATTGAAGAAAGGAATGAAAATAATAATCAGCCGATTACTCACGTTTCTTTAGGTTTGTTCCAAGCCATCGAAAAACCGTTCTTGGTACGGTGACGATTCTGCGCAATAGAGATTACGAATTCCAACAGATATAGTTTGTGAACCTTTTCTAGGACTGTATTTTCGATACTTGAGGTTTGTTCCAACCTGCTAGTCGGGACGGTACTTAAAACGGTTATTGGAAGCGTTTATAGATATTTTCTGCGCAACCTCCGGCTATGCACGGTTCATGTAGCAGTACTTGCTACAAACCAACCAAGATTCAGCAGAAAAGATCATTTACACGCTTCCAATAACCAATAACCGTGCCAAGAAATAAAATATTTGGATACTTGGATCTCCCTCATTCAACTGATACATAATTAATACGTTATTTAAAGCTCAACCGACAAATATTTTTATGATTCTTCATTATCTAACGATATCAACTATCACCTGAAGAATATATCAATTAATCCAAAACATTCATTAGTTCGTCAGTGTTTTGTGGGTGGCGGACAATTGTCGAGATGCGTCTACAATCGATTGTTTGATAGCTAGTTGATATTCAGTCCGATTGTAGATATCTCGACGGGGTTCCGAGTTACTTGTCAGTAACTCAACACATTTATTACCTCTTCAGTGTCTATTTACCGTTATAACTAGTTACACGCGGAGAATCAATTGCTTTTACGTAATTGATCTGGACTACGGCAACACAGTTGAAATAGATGCGGACCGCTGCTGCGTTGTACATGATGATTAAAAACATAATATATCGGATATTGAATATGGAATAAATAAGTTTGCAGTAGCAGGGAACTGAAGACCGACAAATAAGAGACGTCGAAGATTGTTTTGTGTTTTTCATTAATTGTTCTATTTGTCGCCATGAGCTTCGAATATTTGTTATTTTTCCGAATCTTAGGTCACAAACAAGTAGTTATTGAAGATATTATATAAGAGGTGATCCTATTTCACGCGTGAATCGCGATTAAAGATGCTCGTGAAGTTTTTCAACTCCACATTTGCAGTTTCCACAGCCGTGTCCACAGTCAGATGAAAAATGACGTTAGGTGAAACTAAGGCTTCTAGCAAATCACGGAACGGCGTTGACATAATATTGTGGATGTCTACCAACAATTTGTAAACTTCATTGTTCCACCTATTCAGTCCTACAGAAACGTTTTCATTCTATTCACGTACAGAGTTGTTTTGATTCTAAAATGGACGTGTAAAAATGTCAAATGTCAAATGTCAACCTTCAGATAGCCAAATCGAGTTTTCATTTAAGCGCCATCTCTTGAATCATTAACAGTACTAAATGTTAATCGAAACAACAGTTTTATTTCTGCTTTCGGCGACATATTTCAAATTCAAATCATCACCAAAAATAGAAAAATAGCTTACCAGGAAAATGGAAGGATGGAAGGCACTTTTTACAAACCCCAAACATTTGTCATCTCGTTTTATATACTAAGGAATGAAACTTTTTGGAGTTATTTCTAAATTTCCCTTTAAACCGATCATGCATATCTTTCTACTTCTTCAAATTCTTAGTGGGAATTACACTGTCCGACGCGCGTTTCGATAACCAAGTTATCGTCTTCAGAGACTGAAAGTAAATTGTTTACCATTAGTGTCTGAAGACGATAACTTGGTTATCGAAACGCGCGTCAGACATTGTAATTGTGAATGTTGGTGTAGAAACAGATAGAGGATATAAGATGAATTGAAATGAAAAATGGAGCTGGATCTTCTAGTCCTAAAGTCTTTATTTCTTAAACCTTTCATATATGTTTATGTTTCTAAATAGTCTTGAGATGTAAAAACTAAGGAAAACTTATTTATTTTCTGTTGAAACAGATTTCTATTTCGATTTTATTTTTATTCATATTTTGATGACGATTGAAGTAGTCGGAACGTCAAATTTTTACGCCTTTCAAAAATTATAAAAAAAACTAATTTTAAAACAGAAAAAACTTAAAGTCAAGACGATAAGTATTGATATATTGGTTACGAATTTTCAATTTTCTTATTCTTTAATTAGTAGGTATTATTTCTAAATGGTAATATCAACCCATAAAGATACCATTGGAAATTTATAGGTTTAAATAAAATAGCTACAATAAAAAGCAAATAATTGATTAAAGTAGCAATAAAACGAGTTATCTGTTAAAACCAGTTGACGAAGAATTTTTAATAAATCTTTTTACAGCTATAAAAATCTCAGTATCAAAAAAAAAACTGAGCATTTATAGCAAATACTACATGAGAGGCATGTGTGTAATCTACTCTGAATATATCTCATTTTTATTTTTTAGTACTTAATACGACCATCGTTTTCCATAGCCTTGAACATTTTAAAATAATTTCTTGTAAAAAAAAATAAAGTTTCAAGGTTAAACTATTCAGAAATATTTACACATACATAATTCTATGTTCCCAAAGCTTTTCATTTTCTAATTTATTTCTTTTTGAAGTATTCCGATATAAAAATAAAAATCATCTTAATTTCTCATTCCAAATATCATCCCCAAATATAAATCTCTTCAAGTAATAACAATCCACAAACGTAAGCTAAACAAATACTCAAATTGGAAGATCTTTTCTCAATCATTCCGTTCTAAAGTGTTCACAACCTCAATGGAATACATTCTGTCTCTTTATTATTAAGACAGTGAATCGTGTTTGTGTGAGATAGATGTATAAAGTGAAAAACTTTAAGGACGCTTGACATGATGCGATACAACGTGCGATGCACCGCAAGATGCAATATTTCTTGATTAAGCGCAGATAAAGTTCAGCTGATTGTTTTATACAAGAAAAACCTCGCAAATGCAACATTATCGACTTGGTGCCATTTCTATTGCGTGCAAGCTGCAGTTCTAGGGAGAAATCTAGTTATTTTTGGCTTAACAACCAATCTGTCCATCAGGCTTCAGAACCAAGGCGGCAGCAGATATAATATGATCCACTGGCAACTTTTTTCTTGTTTAATCAGCTTTATTATAGTTCTTTTTAACTAGTTATAAAATATTAAATAAAATTTAAGGTTAGGAATTTGTTGCGTAGCCTTGCGTAATGTCAAGCAACGTGCAATATTCATCTAGGCAATATTTTAACCTTGCACGTTGTCTTGCACCATGTCAAGCGGCTTTTATTGTAATTTTTCTGATGATGACTCAAAAACTGACAAAGTTAATGCAATAAAAACTATTTACATGACGTTTTTTGAGGTAATTTCCTGGTACCAATAATACAATAAAAGATTTTCTAATTTTTTGAGTTATGACACTATTTGAGGTATGAAAATTTCTCAGTTTTAGTGTTGTATGTTACGTCAAATGCTTCTGTTGCTTCCTTGTATGGTTTTTATGATATATTTGATATACTTGAAAGGTATTTCTATTATTTTTGTTTTCCTAACTATGAAAATTTGATTAGCGGTGACCTCTATGTATGTAACCGGGGTTTCATCATTCGATAGTATATCTATCGTGGTATCATATTATCAAAGACGTTTCTTTAATATGATTTAGCATGGAAGTAGCTTTATAGATACGATATAACGTTAAATGTTTTGAAATTTTCCAGACATTAACGAAATCAACTTTCTAATTCTAATCTAAAGTTATAGTGCGGCGTATAGATATTACTAAATAAAAAAAATATATATATATATATATATCTCGAGCTGTTCCGTAACGTCAACCCAACATCCACAAATATTATTGATTAGTAGTGGTACTGACCTTCTTGGATTGAAAATTTCTCGAATATTAACTGCATTTCTTCAGTCGACGTACCAAGAATTTCACGTAGGCGGACTAGGACTAAACACTTACTTATCTGTCTACTCTTTAATTATCTGAAAGCCCTATCAAGTTTAATATTTCTCAGAGTTGGGAACTTACTGTCCACGTTGCCAAATACCGATTCAACAATTTATAAACAGACTAAATACAATAATTGCTTTTATTATTCACAAATTAAAGAAGTATTTTTAATGATGGCCTCATTTATCGGTTGGCGATAAAATTATTTCAGTTTTGTAGTATTAAATAAACAAAGAATCGTTTTAAAACAATTATATATTTTCCATTTTGCTCAATGACCTTTTGCCATCTTCCTCTCACCTTCATTATTCCACGCTCATCAAATTTCTGGTCCTTATCAGCAAAAAACTGGACCAGGTGCGATTGAAGGTCATCGTCATTTGTGTGGCATCACTTCCCAAGCAAGCTCTGAAGGCTAAAATAGCGTGACTGTCAGTTTGTGTCTAATACTTACTAAGTAGTCCAATCTTGGTTTACAATTAAAAAAAATGTTAAAGAAGCTTAGAAAATTTGTCTATGGTTACAATGTAATAAATTGAGAATAAAAAACGCTCGACAAAGAAAGATTAGAATAGACAATTGAGTTTTTTTTATTATTTCATTTGATTTCATTCACAGTTTTTCTGTATTTTACACTACTTGCAGTTTGGCGTCGCGACTTTACATGTATTGAATTTTTTTCAGTGTATTTATTATTGAAATAAATGAAACTTCTTGTTGTTGGCCAATAAAACATGATAAATTTGTCTGTCGATTTAAATCGGCTTTAATGGACCAAACCATTTATCATCTAATTCCAAAATAGGAAGAGATCTGTTTTTGAGTAATTTTTTATTAGTTGGTTAGTATTAACAAACAAATATTTTTTTATAAGTACTTAATTTCATTGTCGTGTTCTGTTATCCGATTGAGTTTTTAAGATTGAAATTTAGACCACCTGTATAATAATAATAATGAATTGTTTAGCTATTAAAATTTGGAAAACTACTTTCTGTATCGGATCAGTATTTTATAATAAACATTCTTTTATTTCCATACGTCAGTAAAATAAACTAAAATTCCCTTTTAAATTGATGGAAAATTGATTCTGAATTATCAAAAATGCACAAAATTTCATTCATTTTCATTAATCTTCACTCATTCAACAACTGAATGTTTTTGTACTAGTTAACTCCACTTTTGAATTTAAATTGAATTAATTAATATTTTCAAAACATTCCCACATTGGAAATAGTGGGAAAATGGAAAAATCTACAGTTTATAATGGCTGCTTCTTTTACCTAACCCGACACTTTTTAACTTTTCAGTATTTAGAGCCAAATTCGAAAATTATACGCCTGGAACTATATAGAGAATATATACAGGGTGTCTTATAATTTAGTAAGAAATGTTTCTTTAAATATTGAGCGGGATTGGATGATGCCTTTCATCAAAATAGAAGAAAAACGTTTCGGTCAAAATGAACCATCTGATGATATAATAGAAGAAAAATTCGAAATTTCGTCCTTTAACTCGTAAATTATACTGAAAGCAAATAACTTTTTGACATTTATTTACAGCGTAGTATTAAGTATTGCAGAAATCGAGACATAATCATGACTGGTTATATTAAAATTCGCACGCAAAGCCTTCTGTTCGCCATCAGATAAATTTTGAATTAATGGAGAAGAGTGAGTTATTGAACATTCTACAGAGTCGTCTCAACACAACCAGCATCTCTTAAATTACACAATTATTTTATCACATGAAGTTTTTAATTGTAAAATCGACAAATTGTTTCGTCAAATCTTTTTAGAAATATCAACTAGATACGATCGTATAATTCAGATTACATTTTAAAAACTTGACTAGATTTAGAATGAAAATAGAACTGGGGCTGCAGCAAACATTCTTCAAACATTTCAATTCAAAAATGTTAAGTTGAGTCTACTAGTACGTTACTAACCAAGCAATTCATAAAGAACTATTCCAAAAGATACAAAAATCAATCCAATGACCACAACTAACAATGAATTAACAAATAATCTATTCAAACGATCACTAGCAAAGAGAAAATCAAAGAAAATATGTCCAGAAGAATTTTACTTTACATTTTAGTTACTGCTAGACAATTTTGAGACTCACGTACTGTAAACGTGTCTTCTAGGGCTTTAATGGAATCAGAAGGATTATATTACAAACTAGAATCAATCGAAAAACAGTTGCAAATGAAAAGAATTACGGTGGTTATGTAAATGATATAAAATTAATTTGAAAATATGCGAATTTTGCTTTATGAGGATCGTAGGAGGAATATTGTACATAGCTCGATCGAAAATCGCGTAAATTCCGCAAATATTACCACTCATGTCTCTATTTTTTCATTCATCGTTTCCGATATTCTAATAAGGTAAATTGCAGGTGTATAATATTGAGGAAATTCGAAGCCTTTAAATCAAATAGTCGATTCATGATTAGATTGATTTCTCACTCGAAATGACGTAATAAGAGATGGCCTTGATTAAATTCAGTGACGCGTTGAGTGGATTTCGTTGAAAACAAAATTGTACTGAAGAAATTTCGAACCACTGGCTCAACTTCGGTCCTGTAAATTTATTTAAATAATTTGTACACAAGGTGAGATTTAAACATTATTCACAGTCAGTTAACATTTGACGTGTATCTAGACAAAGACAAATGCAATCTCACATCATACTACCATACAATTTATTGAGCTTGTCAGTGTACGAGGGTTGCTACTTAAGTTTTGAAATATGGCAACACCGATGTGAATATGTCAAATCTGACATTGACATACACAAATAAGGTGTCAAACTTTTTGTCTTTTTCATTCCTACCAACATAAATTGATATTTTCAGGTATAATAAAACGACACGTACACAATATTTGTTATAATCAAAGTACCATAAAATAAACTATTCTTTATCCGCTAAATTGTATGCAAACTTTAAAGGGTTACATAAATAAACAAATTGTTCTATAGATAATGTCAAATATATTCACTGTGCTCAAACTTGTACGTCAATATTGTCCCAGGAGAATCGTTCTCACACCAATTAAATAATGATGGTACTCCAATCGACGACATTCCTTGTAAAGAGTCGGCACTCTTTCAGAGGCGTCCAAAAAATCAAATTTCATCGATTGTTTATACTATTTATTATTAATTATGTATGCGTTTTTCTATAAGAACGTCCAAACTCTAAACTGTACATTGTGAATGAAAAAATAATTTTACAACCCATATACATGAACAATTTTTTGATTTCGGAAATACTCTTGAGACACAGAAAAAAATTAACAAAATATTACGGGGGATAAAGTGGAAGAAGCCATATACAACATCCAATAAAACTCGAGTTTCGTTGCTGAATCGTCCTCTATCTATCTACACTCAAAAGGCGTTTAAATCAAAGTAAATTAAATAAAATTTGTAGTGATATTATTCTTCATATTCGATCTTTCTTATATTTTTTTGCTTTATATATAGTACTTCTGTTTTAAACAAAGTTTGTATTATAGTTTTCGTGTAAATTCGTATTTTTTATTTATTTGGGGTACCGATCGAATAGAATAGAACATATTTCCGTTTGGTAAGCTCCTTTTTATTCAAATCTGTTCTACCTACTCGATTCTTTTTTAGTAATCTCCATCTGTGCTCTTGTTTCCTTCCTCATTTTATTTTTTCCGCAGTTCTATAGCTGTCAGGTTGGAGTTCAACCACACAAAGGACTCAAGAGGTATATATGTCCACGATGTGGTTTTTATAGTAACTTCTAACTACAAAATTTGGAAACTAATGAGTGTTTAATATGCGGGATGATTAAAAATTATAAAAAGTTTTAAATGATTGATGGAAACCAAAAGGACAGATTTATCAAAAAAATGAACAATAATTTTTATAGCAAACAATACTAAGAAAAGTAATAAAATGAAAACTTATAATAGAAAAGTTAAATAAGAAACGGCTGAATTTGAAAATACGAAGAGATAATAGTATTGAAAAAATAAAGAAACTGGCATAAACTTTCGAGAAAAGATGGCAAAACACAGAAAATAGTAGAGGAAATGTATTGAAACATCTATAAGCACCATATTTATAAAAAAAATCGAAAACTAATATGGAAAGAAAACTCTCTGACCAAGAAAGTTCGGTTTAACAATTTTGAGTCTGTAAAAGTGAAGACAAAAACTAACAGATGTTGCCCAAACCGAGTCTTTGAGATATATTATGAAAAATTATCATTTCAATGAAGTTGAGAAGGTTGTTTTAATACTAAGTGTATAATTTATGCAAAACCAGTTCATTTTGATTGAACGTATTTATATTCGTAATGATGATCGTACCCTAAATCCGTACGACTGTTGACGTCCGTGGTTGTTGTTCAAGAAATGTCCATGTCCTGTCGGTTGTTCGGCTCCTCCTGGCTTTCTCTGTTCATGATTAGATATGGTAATGCGCTTGTCCGAGGCGTATGATAACTCGACAAGCCGCATATTGCTGCTTCTTTGTGTTTAACAAACCGCGATTTAAAACAAGGTAATTTACGACACAACGCGATTCAAAAAAAACATTAATGCACTTTTAAAATTTTTTGAACATTGTAAACTTATCAAATCGCTGGATAAGGGCGTTTAAATAAACAAGAGTTATTAAAAACCAAGTACATACACACAAGTTTTATTCATCAAATTCATTTTTTCCAAACAGATGATAATAAAATTAGTGGAAACATTTTTATAAATAATTCAGAAACGAAATAATCGTTTGTAATTATATATTTTTAACGAGGATGATCTTGTCGAATGGTGTTAAATAAAATATGTCGTGTAGAAGGATAACGACACTTTAATAAATCCTATAAAATGTTGATGAAAGATTTTATTTATGTACAACTTGTATGCAAATTTAAAGGAGTTTAGCGTATCAGATAAAGCATTACGTGATTTATTTATATGATCCCTGGGCAAAATGGTAATCGAACCCATGGCAATAAGAAATAAAAACTTTCACAGTTTTTTACTAAACTGGAATTTAAACTCTTTAGGTTGTTGAATTTTATCTATTCTTACTTGCAGGATTATAAAGAGTTTACCAGCCAATGAGAGGTGTTTAGAGCGTAGAATACATCTAACAAATTTACTTTTTCAATAATAAAAAAATAGATTCTTATCCTTCGCTACCCATGTTGTAGGACGTAGTACTTACAGTTTCGGTTTTTTCGAAACTTTGCAATCCATTCTCTTTAGCTCATCGACAAGGTAAGCACAGGCTGATAGAAATGTGGAAACCGTTCCAACACTCCCAATGGAATCTCTCACTTCCGAAATGTCACTGTATTTTGTGATACACACGTTCAAGTAATCACTGGAAACATGCGTGTGTTACAGGTTGTTGCCGAGAAATTAAGGCTTGCACACTGTACGATTCGAGTTTTTATAAATGGACTTGATACAGCTCACTTGAAGTTACTATAACTTGGAAGCTACTACGACTAATGAAGATGACTAATAAGAAACAATAAGAAAAATCTGGCGCGCTTAAGCTGCTCGCAAGATCCTCGACTATACTCGGTCCGAAGATCTTGCTGAATTTACTCAAAGTGATTTTATCACAGACCATGTAACTATAGTCTGGATATTTTTTGGTTTATGTCGAATTTATGGAAAGACTGGTCATTAATTTGAGCTCTACAAATATGAGAAACTCTATAAGCTTTTTTATTGATATCGAAAGTTTTGTTATAATCTAGCAGTACTCGGTTCTATGAACATCTTCAACTATTTTTAAGTTTTGAGATTCAGTTATCAAATTTCAATTCAATTTATGACATATCTATAAATTTTTCTCCGTTATCCTGTGTCCCGATAGGGGAGGCTATAGCCCGCTTATCCCTCTTAGTTCCCATTTATCCGGCACTGCCTAATGGTACCACCAATCGGCGAAGGCTAAGTAAACATTATACATGTGAGTTACTTAATACATTTTAGAACTGTTAGACTTGAAAAGACTCATAAATTTAGTAATTAGCATATCATAAACCCCAATACCCAACTCAATAATTTATGTATAATTGTGGATAAGAACAAATAGAAATGGTACTACTTCCTACGTGTCCTGTTGATTGAAACAACCCACTTGTACGTTGTAACTAGGTTCCTGTAATAGAAAAAGTGAAATACAGGACTTTTTGTTCGAACGTGACATATATTTACACGAAAATTAAAATGTTATTGATTGTTAGAAACTGCGATAAATTAGAATTTTTTAAATTAATACGTTTACGAAGAAATTGCAAAGCAAGCAGCTCAAAAAGTACTTCGGCACCGTATTATTTGTGTTTTTAATCTAATTAAGTTGTACATGCTGAAAATAATAGATCGAAGTTAAAAATGTAACCAAGGAAAACTGGAGAAACTGTATTAAATATGTGAAAAAAATTGCGAGATGTATGTACACAAATAATAGTTAAAAAAACTTATTAGTGTATTTGTAAGGTAGTAGTCGTAGTAAAATCGAACTAGATTAATTCAATTCACAAATACGACTGTCCCATCATATTAAAATTACAAACAAATGATACAAAAATTAATACCAAATATACTATATTTTCAAATCGAGTGGATTTTATGTAGACATGCAAAATGCCTTCCCAGTAAGGCTGGATTCACACTATAAGGTCGATTACGGTTCGTTTGCGGTCCGATCTTGGTCTGGTGAACTATTATTAGATGAAAAACAATGCGTACATTCACTATATCCGTAAAAGTCGAATCCAATTCCAATAGCGATCAGAAATTTTTGTCTGAGCGAGATCGAACTTGTCACACTACGTCACACCAATCATCTGTAAGGTTCTATAATTTCAGAATATGTCAGTGAATTTGTTTTGATCGAAAAAATAATACCTGAACAACAAGGACGTTCAATAATAACAAATCTACTTTGGTCAAATGGACAAAATCTTTAGACAAGAAAATCCCGACGGACATCATTTACCTAGATTTTGCGAAAGCGTTCGACCGAGTGCCGAAACGAAGATTAGTGTATAAATTAGCATACGAGGTGATCTACTGGAGTGGATTGACTCATTCTTAACAAATAGAAAGCTGTGTGAAAGTGGGACATAGTTTTTCAGCTGAGAAACCCGTATTAAGCGGTGTTCCGCAGGGATCGGTACCAGATCCTCTCTTATTTATAATATACGCAAGTAACCTCCAATTTCATGTTCAATGCAACAGAGTTTTCTATGCTGACGATTCGAAAATATTCGCTGATTCATCTCTTCATATAAATCTTCAAGAGGACTTGGATTCGATCTCTAAGTGGTGCTTAGACTGGATGTTGCCTCTTAATACAGATAAATGTGATAATTCTTATAACGATCTCGGTGTTATAAGTATTGCCAACCAAGTAAAAAGTAAGCTGTACCTCCTCCTCAAGCCTTTTGGAGGGATATCATTACATAATTCAACTCGTTTATATAAAACTTATATCCCATTATGGAGTATTGTGGAACTGTGTGGTGTTCGGAACTAGTGCGGGATAAAGATCTTCCCAAAATGGTTCAGCGTCGATCAACCAGATTATTCCTCGGGCGTACAAGACCTAGTTATACAGTAAGACTAAATATAATGAATTTACCGACCTTTGAACAACGTCGTATTCGTGGGGATATGATAATCAACTATCGCATTTTAAATTTCAATTATGGTAACTTAAGAAACATATTTAATGTGGACACTGATAATCGGCTTCGAGGAAACAGATGGAAATTGAAAAAATGTCTCTTCTATTTTAAAATTAGTGTTTTTAAATAATTTTTGAGAGATTGATGAAAAATTATTAAGAAAAACTAATTTTAAATCAGGAAGAACCACTAATGATATCAAATACTTTATACATCAAACTTCGATTATTGACGGTTCAAAACTAAATCGTGAGTCAAATTGTCGAATGTGAATGTGAATTCACAAGACCGCGAGATCGGATCGCGAACAACACAAAATAGTGTGGATCCAGCTTAAATAGTCAAAAATTTACGACTTTTGGATCTAATCGAGTTTGATATAGATTGCGAAAAAAATTAGTAAACATCTGAATTAGTTATATTTATATTAGATTAGTTTATAATTAAAGGAAGATGTTTTGATTTATAAAAAGTATTTAAAGAGCATGTACGACAAATCCACTTTTACCTAACAGTATAAAATCGTCATTGTTGGCTAGTTGGTTCTAAACAATTCTCGAAGGAATTTACATTTTTTTCCGGTTACTACATAAAATCAATTGTAGACTTAACAATACCAAAGTGTTTTTAATTTAAGCGGTATTGTTAATGTCGTCGCCGTACGTGTCATTCCTTACGGCATGGTGTTAACTTTCTTTGAAATCACTGCATTGGCATAAAATAACTGACTCCTTCGAAAAAAATCAACAGTGTAATTAGGGTTTTATTTTACACCATCTCTCTTCTACTGTTGATTCAGGATCCGTATACGTTGCGCAATTCCGTTTTGTTTGCTGTAGGTCAAGCTCTCAAACAAGACTAGCAGTTAATATTTAATATAATAATTGTAGGTCTGTAACAAGCGTATAACTCTATAAAGTTGTCCGTAAATTGAATAAAGCATGAAGAAGAAACGTAAAATAAATCAATTGAGGCAATTAAAATTAAAATTAAAACGAAAAAATAAAACAGAAAGTCAAAAAAGGCTTTTACACCTATTTCAATCTGGAGAATCACAGTCATGATAAATATTGGGTGCCATCATATCAGAAATTTCACCAGTTATGTGGATACCAATCACATAAGCGATTGTTACCAATACCAAGTGTCTTCTGTAACCAAACAATCCTTCATTTGAAAGAATTTCCTTTCTACAGCTTATGATGTTGAAGAGTTCAAGCAGTTCCGAAAATGAAGAAATCGAAACAGTTCTTGTAAGTTCTCAAGCACTGTATTTGATTAACCAATCGGAGCTTAATGTTTTCATAAGTGAATAGTAATGACATTGAAGTCTTGATGTTAAAACTGGGTTATGAACGTTTGTCAGAGGAATAGAGACTCTTCATTGATTCCTCAAAGTAAGGCTAAAGGCTGTGCTACTACATGATGGAAATAAATTTCCATCACTACTTTTAGTTTACATTTGAAAGATATTATGAAGCTAGTGTTAGGAAATATAGAGAACAGCAAAACCAATAGTTAATCTGTGCAGAATTGAAAGTTGTTGCTTTGGTTTTAGGACTAAAAACTTGGCTAAAAACAAAAATTTCCTTCTTTGAGTAACGCTAAAATAAAGGAAGTTATTTGTTGGATTCGCAGTCAAAAAACATTAATTAAAGAACCGGCAATCATCACCACCTTAAATGAGAAAGAAAGAGAAGTTTGGATGGTGTTTGTCAAAGTTTTTGGATGACTACAGATTTCCCCAATATTCCCATCAAGAAAATGTTCGAAGAATATTATAAATCGGTATGTAATATGACCTTGAAAAAACACTTTTTACATTCCCACCTAAATTTTTTTCCGAAAAATATGGGCACTTCTAGTGACATACATGGAAGGCGCTTTCATCAAGATATTCCTACAATTGGAAAGCACTACCAAAGAAAATGGGAACCAGCAATGCTTGCAGACTATTTTGGACAAAAATACTTTTTCAAAACGATAATTTTACTTCACAAAAAAATGTGACGTGACTAAAGAATTTCGGATCAAATAATCTTCTCCACAAGTTATCCACATTATTTTAACTAATTTTTAGCTACGAATTGTTAATTAAAAGTTTTATATAAAGTTGACACACATTTTGTCGTACTATTTTTAATAAAGATATGAAGAAAATGGGAAATAAAACAAAGCTTCAGACAATAAAATACACGAAAACACGAAAGCTAAAAACGCAACCTCTGATGGTATACATCGAATTTATATTTCTTTTTTATTTACGACACAAAATCCCCACGGGAAGCTTAAATTTTTAAACGCCCGAATATAAATATCAAATATGAAGAGGTTCACATTTAAAAATTAATAACAAAGTTTATATCTAGTTGTCAGTTATAAGTAATCAATAAATATGCGTAAGTGGGTCAATATCTAGGGTACCAATGAGATACGAAGACTTAAAAAGACCAGTCGAATAGTAACATTAATTTCAAAATAGTTAAAAATATGATGATGTATATGAGGATTGGAAAAAATGTCGTTTCAACGCATTTTGATATTTGATTATTATTTCTGAGCTTATTCTGAATACACTGTTTACATTTACACTGTCTGATGCGCGTTTCGATAACCAAGCTATCGTCTTCAGAGACTGAAAGTAAATTGTTTACCTTCAGCTCCAGAAATTCCAACTTAATTCTGAGCTCATTGATTACATCGAATCAATAACGATAATTGGTGTCTTTTAAATAATAAATATAAGACATTTTTGGCAATTTGGGGTTGAATGGTGAGTCAAATACTAAGGATTGTATAGTTTCTAAGTTTTGTAAGGGTGGTAACGCAATGCGTTGAATCAATACATAATATGGTTGTTATAATTTGGAAATCTGAAGTCATATTTAGTATAAAATCTGCAAAAACTAAAAAAAGATAGGGACCTGTTGACATTACAGTAAAACTACGAGAAAAAACAAGCTTAAACGTGTTTCTTAATATCATCCATATTCAAATACGAAACAAATGCGGAAATTATTTAGACGAGACGCAGTTTGGTTTTAGAAATGTCTTTGATATCAGAGAAGCTATATTTGATTTGAATATTCTCCTCCAAAAGTGTCCTGACCAACGTAAGCATGTTTTCGCGTACTTTATTGATTGTGAAAAGGTCTACGACAGAATTCAACGCGGAAAGCTTTTTAATTTTATTCAGAGATACTGGTGTTGATGGAAAAGATCTACGTATAATTAAGAGAAGGTTTTTGCTTCATATATGATAATCCAAAACTCAAAAGGCAAGGGATCTCTCCAAATGGATAACCAACAAGGTGCATCTGTGTGATTAGTGGTATATACGGGATTGTTCATTTTGAAGTATCATCATCAAGCTTTCCAACCCTATGTGGATTATGGCTATCGCTTTTGGCGCTTTAAATCCTTATTTTGAGGTAGATTACTCCTCGTTCTCTAATTTTTATTTTCTTCATAGTTTGTCGTTTGTTTTGGCTGTTTTTGTTATTATTTTCCATTCTTTTCGGTTCCGGCATTTTGCTCTTTTCGTTCCTCCTCTATTTCGTTTCTCCAAGTTTTTTCTCGGCTTCTCCTTGTCCACAATGGGATCCATTGCGTTATTCTTCTGATCATTTCAATTGGTTTTCTTCTCGGCTCAGTTGAGCCTTTGTGTTTTTATGTGTCTCACTATATTCTCTTTCCCCAGTTCTCTCTCTATTTCTTCGTTTTTCTTCGCTCTTCTTTGGACCTGTTATAGTTCCCATTATCTTTCTTTCGTTCTTCTTCTTCTCTGTTATTTATTATCGTTGTTTCCATCGCATACGTGATTACTAGTCTTATCAGGGTTTTCTCCATCTTTATTTTGTTTTGTTTGGTTATGTTTTTGTTTTTTAGTAGGTTTTTGTTTCTTTCATAGATTTGATAGCCCTTTTGTATCCTATCCGTTATCCTCTCTCTGGTTGTTTGTCCCAACGTTATTAGGTACTAGATAGTTAAAGGTCGATACTGTTCCGAAATTGTATTTGCTAGTTTTCAGTTGGTTTGCTCTCTGTTCCTCCTATTTTCATGTATTTTGTTTTTTCTGCATTTATTTCCAGTCCGTAAATTCTGAAGTATAATAAAGGAAATCAAATTATTGATCTGTTTCTGTGGAATCAGAGTATACTTTGATAAGTTGGTGTCTATGTTATGAATAAAGAATATTTCAATGTGACGTATTTCTGTTCGCTTATTGTTTGTTTATTTTGACGATATACAAAGCGAATTACCGATCTATGAGTCGAAAAAGGTTCAAAATTGGTGTTTGAAAGTAGTAAAATTTAACTTATTCGCGCGTGTCAAATCACTAGGAGCAGCGTAGTTCCACTATGTGCGACTAGGAGATTAAAAACTGCTCACTCCACTGTCCTGACGAAGTGTGTCTGTTTCGATCTAAAACGTTTCGCCTGGGTTCGTGTAAGTGAGTAATAGGAGAGGTTGTTTTGTATTATTATTTTTCTAGTAATTAAAATAGCTTGTAGTGTGTTTTTATTGGCAGCAGTATATTTTTAATTGCGCTTTAAACTAACAAAATGACTCATTATTCATGAAAATTCATTAACGCGCACACCCTACCGCCCAACAAATTTCGAAAAAATCATTAAGGGTTTCCGAGAAAAAAAATTCTCATTTCAATTATTTTTTACGAGGTGCATTGGAAGGCGCCACGGCTCTTGACACTGGTAAGTTGTTAAAATCACTGTTTCACGCCTTATCTCGTCATCACTACCGATAAATCGTTTTGCCTTTTCCAAAGAAGAGTTTTATGTTTTCTATACGAAACTGTTAGGGATACTTAATGACTCCTGTAACGGAAGCCTATTTTGTAGTAGGTAGTTTAGATTTAAAATGTCTCTGATTCGTTTTGATACATTGATTGTAATCGAATACACCCGACTAGCTACCATCAAAAATTTCCAGTTCCCAAATAAACATATTTATAACAAATAGTAGAAGAGACCCATTATTGCCATGGAAGTCAAGAGGCGCCTACGAAAATATATTTCTTCAATAAAATAATAAAACTATAATCTATTTAGATTTGTTTGGAGACGATATACCCTTTGATTCAATCGAAAAGATATAAATAATCATCAGTTCTAGTTTCTCAGTTTAAACTATGTAAGTATAAAATAAAAAAATTAACTATCGAGTTCTAAAAAACTGTGTAGACTTTGGAAAATGATGGACCAAAGACTAATAATAGTCAGACATCATATTCGTAACTCAGAAACTCTGGTAACGTTCTTTCATATTGTAACATGCCATTTGGTATCTGTAACTTCGGTTTCGTTGCATAAACTTGAACAAAATGTTTGAAAAAATCGTAATAAGATGAATGGCATGCCACAATATCTTGCCCACCATATTTTTTTATTGTTGCGGAAGGTTTTATACAAATTATTTTCGAAAAATTTTTGCATCAAAGAGACGAAAACAGCTGCCTTTTGCCTTTAGTTCTAACTCATCCAAAAAATTTCTAATTGAGTGCATTAAAAATACCGGATATAATCCTTTCAATATTGAGGTGAGGAAATTTGTGCCCGCGACTTTATCTAGAGCGAACTGTTTTATATAACATGATAGGAAAATAGTTTTTTCACGAATTCCTAATGAATTCTGGACAAAACAATGCGCACAGCTTTCTAATGTCTAAACTTTCAGTAAATATGCGATGTACCGCACTTTTTGAATTGCCTACTATGTCTGGTAGCTATTATTCAGTACCAATGTGTGGATTTTCTTCGTCATTTCTGAAATCGTCACTTCTTTGGTTGACAACTGCGATGCTGGTCATCGTAGGTTCGTTCAAACTCTGCTACCCATTATTTTACGGTTTTAAAGACCAGTCTAATCCAGATTAGAATCAAAGTCAGTATTTACATTGGATGGGCTAACGCCTTTCCAATAAAAGTATCAAATCACGATGACCAATTTGTTTCATGTTTACAAATCTACTGGAAACCTTCACTATTGATGGCTGTCAAACAAATACATAACAACGTGGCGTTAAATATTTTTCAAGCAACTGCCGCAATCTCTACGTCAGGTCAGGTATTTCTAGGACCATTCTGTATCTTCCGGTTGTACAATCTGCAAAAACTTATGCATACTAACCACTAAAATGATTATTTTTAAGCACTGATATTATATCTGACGAATTTCATGTCTAATTTGTTATATTGTAGTAACCGAAACAATATTTAGTTAATACGTAGTTTTTTACGTACCATTATAAAATTTAAATGTATTTGTATGTAATTATTACTAGCTTTTACCAGCGGCTTCGCTTGCATCGAATCCATTAAATAATTATCAGAAATCATTATAATAGAAAATAACGAACTCTGTAGCTATATTAGAACCTGAGATATAGATCTTGGAATGTGGAATGTAGAAAAATTGCCAAAAACCTACAAATCCATAACTCCACATTGAATGTCCACATCTAGCTCCTCTCCAACTCAACCGATTTAAGTGTTCAACAACTCAAAAGAAAGAGGGTGTTTCAGCGAGTGTTCTTAAACCAAAACAAACTTTGTAGCTATATTAGAACCTGAGATATAGATCTTTAACTATAGAAAAATTGCCAAAAACCTACAAAAATCCGTAACTCCACATTGAATGTCCGCGCCTAGCTCCTCTCCAACTCAACCGATTCAAGTGTTCAAAAACTCAAAAGAAAGAGGGTGTTTCAGCGAGTGTTCTTAAACCAAAACGACTTCTGTAGCTATATTAGAACCTGAGATATAGATCTTTGAATGTAGAAAAATTGCCAAAAACCAACAAAAATCCATAACTCCACATAGAATGTGCGCGCCTACCTTCTCTCCAACTCAACCGATTTAAGTGTTCAAAGACTCAAAAGAAAGAAGGTGTTTCAGCGAGTGTTCTTAAATCAAAACGACCTCTGTAGCTATATTAGAACCTGAGATATAGATCTTTAACTATAGAAAAATTGCCAAAAACCTACAAAAATCCGTAACTCCACATTGAATGTCCGCGCCTAGCTCCTCTCCAACCAAACCGATTTGAGTGTTTAAAAACTCAAAAGAAAGAGGGTGTTTCAGCGAGTGTTCTTAAATCAAAACAACTTCTGTAGCTATATTAGAACCTGAGATATAGATCTTTAACTATAGAAAAATTGCCAAAAACCTACAAAAATCCCCGTAACTCCACATTGAATGTCCGCGCCTAGCTCCTCTCCAACTCAACCGATTTAAGTGTTCAACAACTCAAAAGAAAGAAGGTGTTTCAGTGAGTGTTCATAAATCAAAACGACCTCTGTAGCTATATTAGAACCTGAGATATAGATCTTTGAATATAGAAAAATTGCCAAAAACCAACAAAAATCCATAACTCCACATAGAATGTGCGCGCCTACCTTCTCTCCAACTCAACCGATTTAAGTGTTCAAAAACTCAAAAGAAAGAGGGTGTTTCAGCGAGTGTTCATAATTCAAAACGACCTCTGTAGCTATATTAGAACCTGAGATATAGATCTTTGAATATAGAAAAATTGCCAAAAACCTACAAAAATCCATAACTCCACATTGAATATCCGCGCCTAGCTCCTCTCCAACTCAACCGATTCAAGTGTTCAAAAACTCAAAAGAAAGAGGGTGTTTCAGCGAGTGTTCTTAAACCAAAACAAACTTCTGTAGCTATATTAGAACCTGAGATATAGATCTTTAACTATAGAAAAATTGCCAAAAACCTACAAAAATCCGTAACTCCACATTGAATGTCCGCGCCTAGCTCCTCTCCAACCAAACCGATTTGAGTGTTCAAAAACTCAAAAGAAAGAAGGTGTTTTAGCGAGTGTTTTTAAACTAAAACGAAGTCTTTATCTTGAATATTGAGGATAGAACGTGTGTATGTGAAAAACTCCCATAAGTAATGTACGGGGGGAAATCGCATTTGAGTATAACTTGAGAATGGTGAAAATTAGATGAAATCCGATGGTTGATGGCTGATCTGTGCATCAATACCTTTCATTGAAAAAAAAAAATTAAGCAAATCGGTTGGGTAGAACACCTGAACGGACTCGGAATGGAAATCATCAATTTTTTCAATATATAAGATATCCGATGAAATTTCAACGATTCTTATTTCAAATTAAGTGTAATTCTAGATGAAATTTTATATTACAACAAAAAGGAGGTTAGCCAATGAATGCAAAACTTGGTAGAAGAGATCCAAAGTAATTTGGATAACTGTATTTGAAAAATAAATATGAAAAGCAAATTTTTAAAGAATATGTGGAAGATTTCTATTAGATTCTAATATAATTTTTCAAAAAATAAAGTGTTGAGCGAAAAAAAAAATGTTTCTGTTGATGAAATAACGTATAGAACATATCAAAAGATAAATTATGTGTCGGTATAATAAAGAAAGAATATTATCATTAATAATAATGGTGGCGAAAGTGATACACTGATGAATCGGATTTTTTTATAAATCTTGTTACGACATAAAATTATTATAAGTTGCATGCATCATTAAAATATTTCACAATCAAAATTAATGAGAACATCAAAAAAGTACAAGATTTTGATTGGATACTTATAGACTATCATAATTTATTATCATAATGTTAGGATTGCATATTTACTCATCCGTATACTCATCTGAGTACCATGAAAACTCTCAATATACTCCTTGTATTATTTTTCTGTAACGCCTGTTGATATTGAATTTTTAATTCAAATAAACCCTTAAAACCCTTAAAATAATATATTTTTGGGGTGAAATAGATGCTAAGCTATAGTTTTAAACTAGCCTATTGTTCTCTCTTGTTTTAAGATTCTTCCATTATTCCAGTTTTTATTGAGGAGTGGATGAAATCTTTTTGTTGAAAGAGGTGTATCTGCCTGTATTAATTCTGCTTGAATACCTTCATCGCCTCCAGCTTTTCCTTTTCTCAGGCAATTTATTGCAAGAGTTTTTTCTTGAATCGCAATTACTTCCTCCATGATATTTAGTGTTTTTCGTTTATTTTGTTTAATACAACAAACTATCTGGGATACAAGAGAAATACAAGAGAATGTACTGGTGGATGAAGAGAAAATTCGTCAATCTATAATAAATTACTTGCTTATTTTATATTTAGTAAAGAAATTATAAAATAACAGTTTTCTTTATTTCGAAAATTTAAAACAAACTAATTTTATGAAATATCAGTCAACAAGTTTTGTTGGGGTCGCATTTTATAGAGACACAGATTGACCCTTTTCATTGATTATCCCTTAAAACAAAACAAATCTTAACATACAGTTATATTCGGTTTTACTTTTTTTAAATAATATATATCTCGGTTTTTACCTTATTATAGAGATATTCCTTGTACTGCGCTACTGCTTTGCAACATTAAACTGCCTCTGTTACTATTAATTTATGTTATCAGTGAAAACATCAAGAGCTAGCTCGAAAATAAAGTAAAGCAATTTAGTTAACAAGCTGGCAAAATCTACCTTTGTGTAGTGTCGCCGCATAATTTGGCTTCTTCTCTTATTCTTTTCCATGTTGGTTGTTACGGGACGAGAAGGGTAGCTTTTAAACATAATTAATAGCCACTTAAATTCGAACTTTATTCCGGCGCCTTTAAGCTTTCTCAAATCTACGGAACGCACTCAAAAAGTCTTTGGGCAAAACCGAGTTTAGAAAAGTCCATGGTTAGTTCGATTGGAAATTTTAATATAACGAGACAAATACTCAATATAAGACCCAAGGGATGCTGGATACCATCAGAAATGACAAATTCTGGATCAGTTTAAAAATAAAGATATAAAGATGAGAGACGATGAATAAGGGTTAAAGACATTCCAAAGAGAAAGATATTCCTGTCTGAGAAAGATAAGCTTAAGTCAAAATTTAACTGTACTTACAATGTAATATCAAATAATGGATTATCCCCACGGAAAACGGCGCCCGGAAAATTATTATAATGCTCAAAGGTTGTTATGAATATAAAAGTATCAGAAGATAATGATAATATAAAATATTCCAAAATATGTGTTCTGTTAATCAAGTAAAAACCAAAGAAATCGAAATTTTTATTTGTGTCCTTTTTCCCGAATAAGGAAATTTTATTGCATAGGAACGGATAAGAATTCTAGAGCAGCATGTTTTGGGGTCTGGAATAGGCTATTTACAAATTATTTCAAAGACAACAAAATAGTTTTAATAATAATCTGAACTGATGAATTACAATGAACACCATAAATATTCATCTAATGTTAATAATTTTTTCCAGAAATATTCAATTTGCGATAGATCTGGGAAACTTGGTGGTCAAGAAGACTTATGAAATTTTCTTCGCGCTAGAGATTCTGAACATGTTCTATCATAAGATTCATGCGCAGTTTGAAATTATGCGTTCGCGATTTCTAATTCCGAACGAGTTCTGAATACATCGAATGTATCCTCGGACCTTGCGTACTACGGACTAACCTCTAAGCTGTGATTTATACGTAGTTGATTTTGTAATTACAAATATTAAGAATAAATATTTTTCCAGTTAATTTTCAGTAAGATGAATATTATATACATTTGCTTCAAATTATAATTTTAGAAAGAACAAAGCAAATTGTCGAAAAAATCACAGAATGTTTAGGTCCCGAAGCATAGAAATTTAAACACCATGTCTTCCACTGAAAATGAACAGTAAACTTTATTCGTAGACTTCAGAGAACTGTGGAGAAAGTAACTGTTAGAGATATTTAATGGACACTTATTAAAAGTTTGAGATAAGTCTTGTTTTTCACCACAGGGGCATGTTAATTTTATGCAAGAAACCCAATGTAGCGCAATAGTTAGAGCGTATTTTTAAGATAATACTTATTTTTTTTTCTGGATAGTTAGCCCTACGGAAAACCAGGGGTTTCTTCTGACGAGTTGAGTCTTCTAAATGCTGAGTGCCCTTATTATATTGCTTTTAATGAGTTGTACCATATCTGAATGGGAAGATGGAATGTTTGATGATCCTTCCAAGGTTTGAGATATCGTTTGCCCAGTCTTCTTCTTCCTGTTACTTCTAATCAGCCTCTTAAGAAGTAGATTTCTAATTTTCGTGATAGTTAGCCCCGCGGAAAACCAGGGGTTTCTTCTCGGAGAGTTGATGAATTTCCTTCTGACGAGTTGAGTCTTCTAAATGCTGAGTGCCCTTATTATATTGCTTTTAATGAGTTGTACCATATCTGAATGGGAAGATGGAATGTTTGATGATCCTTCCAAGGTTTGAGATATCGTTTGCCCAGTCTTCTTCTTCCTGTTACTTCTAATCAGCCTCTTAAGAAGTAGATTTCTAATTTTCGTGATAGTTAGCCCCGCGGAAAACCAGGGGTTTCTTCTCGGAGAGTTGATGAATTTCCTTCTGACGAGTTGAGTCTTCTAAATGCTGAGTGCCCTTATTATATTGCTTTTAATGAGTTGTACTATATCTGAATGGGAAGATGGAATGTTTGATGATCCTTCCAAGGTTTGAGATATCGTTTGCCCAGTCTTCTTCTTCCTGTTACTTCTAATCAGCCTCTTAAGAAGTAGATTTCTAATTTTCGTGATAGTTAGCCCCGCGGAAAACCAGGGGTTTCTTCTCGGAGAGTTGATGAATTTCCTTCTGACGAGTTGAGTCTTCTAAATGCTGAGTGCCCTTATTATATTGCTTTTAATGAGTTGTACTATATCTGAATGGGAAGATGGAATGTTTGATGATCCTTCCAAGGTTTGAGATATCGTTTGCCCAGTCTTCTTCTTCCTGTTACTTCTAATCAGCCTCTTAAGAAGTAGATTTCTAATTTTCGTGATAGTTAGCCCCGCGGAAAACCAGGGGTTTCTTCTCGGAGAGTTGATGAATTTCCTTCTGACGAGTTGAGTATTCTAAATGTTGAGTGCCCTTATTATATTGCTTTTAATGAGGTGTACCATATCTGAATGGGAAGAAGGAATGTTTGATGATCCTTCCAAGGTTTGAGATATCGTTTGCCCAGTCTTCTTCTTCATGTTACTTCTAATCAGCCTCTTAAGAAGTAGATTTCTAATTTTCGTGATAGTTAGCCCCGCGGAAAACCAGGGGTTTCTTCTCGGAGAGTTGATGAATTTCCTTCTGACGAGTTGAGTATTCTAAATGTTGAGTGCCCTTATTATATTGCTTTTAATGAGGTGTACCATATCTGAATGGGAAGATGGAATGTTTGATGATCCTTCCAAGGTTTGAGATATCGTTTGCCCAGTCTTCTTCTTCATGTTACTTCTAATCAGCCTCTTAAGAAGTAGATTTCTAATTTTCGTGATAGTTAGCCCCGCGGAAAACCAGGGGTTTCTTCTCGGAGAGTTGATGAATTTCCTTCTGACGAGTTGAGTATTCTAAATGTTGAGTGCCCTTATTATATTGCTTTTAATGAATTGTACCATATCTGAATGGGAAGAAGGAATGTTTGATGATCCTTCCAAGGTTTGAGATATCGTTTGCCCAGTCTTCTTCTTCATGTTACTTCTAATCAGCCTCTTAAGAAGTAGATTTCTAATTTTCGTGATAGTTAGCCCCGCGGAAAACCAGGGGTTTCTTCTCGGAGAGTTGATGAATTTCCTTCTGACGAGTTGAGTATTCTAAATGTTGAGTGCCCTTATTATATTGCTTTTAATGAGGTGTACCATATCTGAATGGGAAGATGGAATGTTTGATGATCCTTCCAAGGTTTGAGATATCGTTTGCCCAGTCTTCTTCTTCCTGTTACTTCTAATCAGCCTCTTAAGAAGTAGATTTCTAATTTTCGTGATAGTTAGCCCCGCGGAAAACCAGGGGTTTCTTCTCGGAGAGTTGATGAATTTCCTTCTGACGAGTTGAGTCTTCTAAATGCTGAGTGCCCTTATTATATTGCTTTTAATGAGTTGTACTATATCTGAATGGGAAGATGGAATGTTTGATGATCCTTCCAAGGTTTGAGATATCGTTTGCCCAGTCTTCTTCTTCCTGTTACTTCTAATCAGCCTCTTAAGAAGTAGATTTCTAATTTTCGTGATAGTTAGCCCCGCGGAAAACCAGGGGTTTCTTCTCGGAGAGTTGATGAATTTCCTTCTGACGAGTTGAGTCTTCTAAATGCTGAGTGCCCTTATTATATTGCTTTTAATGAGGTGTACCGTATCTGAATGGGAAGATGGAATGTTTGATGATCCTTCCAAGGTTTGAGATATCGTTTGCTCTGTCTTCTTCTTCCTGTTACTTCTAATCTAATTTTCGTGTTTGGAGGTTGGCCTGGAGGTCTCCACTTAATTGGTTTTTAATTCTTCGCCTATTCAGCCCATCGAACTTCATTCTATCGACGTGATTTCTTCAATATGGTCGACTAGAATCGTACTATGTCGAATGACTCCACTTCCTATTGAACCTAATACATTTCATGTAAACTACGCTACGACGAATCTTATATTAAGTAATATATTTTTTTCTATGAAAAGCGATTTTATTTGAGAGCAATCGTTATGGTGTAGTTTTATTTTTAAATTTGAATGAAAGTTACAATGATGTGACAACATTGTATCCTAATGTGCCTAATGCATTCTTAAGTTATTGGTTATTTCGATATACGGCTTTTCAACAACCTGTCGGATAGATTACAAAAGGCCAATGATCGGCTTTTTATACATTGTCACTGCACAGGTAATCAAAAATGTAGATTGTTTTCAATAATTATAATTTCTAATAACCAATAAGATAACATGTCGGTTGTTCGGAATATTTGATACTCAAATAATCTAATTGTAATGTAATCAATATATTATTGGAATATTTATATTATATATAAAGCTGGTATAAGTGGGTCAAGGACTTTCTTATGATTTTTATGTAACTTGACTGTTCGTTTTTTTTATTTATATACATTTCCTTTTTATTTATATTTTAATAGATAACTTTTCTTGATTTATAGTCTAATTTGAATAAAAAACGTTATATAAAAATATGCTTCTGATGATTTGACACAAGTTGTACAAGGCAGATCCAACATGAAGATACCAAAGCACAGGATAACAGAATGGCAAGATTATGAGAATATTTCTCATTGATAAACATAAAAATAACAACTCAGTGGTTTACAGAATCCTTACAAAGAGTTTATAGACAGACAAGGATGTCTGTGTTTGAATTTTTTTAATCCAGAACATCTAATGTCAAAAATAACTATTGCGAAATTTGAAATGGAACGCTAAGGTTTTTGGTAATGATTACCAGTTATGTCTACACCATTGGGGGTAATAGAACCCATAACAATGTAGTCGAGAAATTCTAGAACCTCATCTGACTCTTTACCACAATTTCCAGGAAGATATTCCTTGGTCATTATAGTAAGACATTCCCGGAAATACTTTCATTGAATCACGTAATCACTAGAAGTTTATTAAGGAGCGTTTCTTTCTTCAATAGTCTCTATCCATTTTACATCGTATATCCATCCGTATCTCCCATCTTAGAGTTGGTTATCCTTTACGTCTTTAGCTACTAGGTTTCTTTTCCATTACTCGTTGTGGCAACCTATCATTGCAATCAGTGCTCAGTTCACAAGTTTCCTTGTTATTGAGCATTCTACTTGTATTATTGAGTAAGTTCTTTTTGAATTTGTTAACCCATACACCAAAATAATAAATTCTAATGTGCCAATTATGAGTTTGAAGTTCCAGTAGGATTCGGCAACATCTTATCTCAAAAACAAAAATATTCAACACAATGAATCAATTTTACAGACATCTAGCGATTGATAAGATACATTTCATTAAAAATTGCTAGTAAGAAGCTTGTGAAAATATGAAAATATACAGGATGGTTCATTAAATAAGCTCGTCTTAATCGAATTATCCGGTATAAGGTTTTTGTTTCGATTTCAAGTTTTATTAAATTCGATTCCATGCAACTTAACTGTAGTTCTCTGGAAATTATATCCCATTAATTTTTCAGACGAGCAAACTTAACAATGCAGAGTCATTATCATAACTTGGCAACATAGCTAATGAAATTCAATACTTGTTCATTCCAAATAACTGGGCAGTTTAAAGTGAATTAATGCCATAACTACTAACAGTATTTTTCATTGAAGTGGCTCTCTTGTAGAAAAACGTTATCGTTGTTTTGATATAATAGTTTGGTAGTGACTACTCGCGTTTTCGGTAGTTTCCTTTAGAAATGATTGAAGATATGTCCAAACTTTTTTAACTCTATTTTGAAATACTTCAAATCGTGGAATCAATTTGAAATTTTGGACACTTATTAAAGACCGATGATAGTAATAATATCGTAATGTTTTGTCAGGATTACTAACCAACATCAGATAAAAGCATATTTATAAATAACACTGGAAGTTTTTATTGGTATTGGAATTAAATTTCCATCTCTACCACGACGGAATACTTCAAGTAGTATCAAAGTATTGAATTTTTACCTGGTGTGTAAACATCGGCAATGCAAAGATCTGTTCTTAATTTACAATGTAGGTGGTGAGTTTGCTCTTCAATATGGACTAAAGAACTTCAAAATAGATTTGCGAAAAGGCGGATGCGGACATATTCAAGAAGAAAGGCATATTTCTATTGATTAAATTGGTAAAGAAGTCTTATTATTGATAAAATTATCATGAAATGGATGTAATTTGTTGAATAAACCACATCTTACTAAAAAGACTGATTTTTACTTGGAGTATGAATATGATTTACCTGTGCATAGAAATCGCAATGTCCTTTAAACCAAGTTCCTCAAAATCCGTTGCATTCTTCTTGACAAAATTCTGAAAAGAGCTTTTTCTATGTAACTTATCACAACTTGAAGATTTTTCACAATTTTCTCCACAGTTTGTATCCTTCAAATCTGCATCCAGTAATTTTTTTCTTTGGTCTCCATCTCCTTCTTGTACCGTCTTACCTTCTCTCAATACCTCATTTTGCAAATCAATTTCCTTGTATACTTTCAGTATGCTCCAACCATCTTATTTTTTGGATTTTCATTTATCTTGTTATTGATAACACGAAACATAAAAACTGTATAATAACTTATTCAGTGTGTTCCGAAACACCCTGTATAGAAACAAAAAAAAAATTGTTGTCGTTGGGTTATGTTCTCGAATCAAGAACCTTTGCAAGACGACAAATCTGTCTGATTTGGTGGAGATCTTCTAAAAACACTAATATTCTAAAGGTTTTTTATCAAATTGTCAAAGGTTAAAATGGAAATTAAAAGACAGTCTAGAATCTCTAATGTAATTGAACAGAAAATTGTTTATTTACTTGACATAGTTGGCATTTTCTAAAATCATAGTATTTTATGCAGAAACATTCAATGCAAAAAATCAAATATGGGTAGGTTTAGAAATTCCTTTTGACATCTGACATTAACAATGTCATTAAGCTGTTCGTTCTGTATTCATTTACATACCGAAAGTTGCGTTTTGAGTGTTCCATGTAGTGAAAGTGACAGTTCCGTAGTGCAAAACACTTTCGGGACGCTCTAGAGTAGACAACTTTAACTTCAATGTTGACAGTTGACAGTTTTACTTCGATGATTTTGCATAACCTTAAATTTTAAATTTTCTGAAATTATTTGTTTTATCCGAAGTTTTGTCCAAATTAATGAATAACAATGAATGATGATGAAAAAGAAAATATCAACGATGAAGAGTTACTCGAATCCATCAACATCTAGTCTTCATTTTGTACTAAAACTATTGGGGCATTCGTCAGTGGCGTTTTGGTATAGAAATTTTCTCAATTTCATCGCGCTAAATCTTATTTAGAAGGTAAAATGTAATATTAATTAGAATGTTGGTTTCGTAGACAATACTACGACCAAAAAATGGGACTACTATCAAATAAATGGGAGCATCGAACGCGAATTTTCGTTGTCAAACGTAGGTGTTATTCAACCCTGTTATTCTCCAGCAGGTTATAAACTAGTCAGTCTAGGAAACTTTTTATCTGTATACCGACAAACAATAGATATATTCCGTCCCACATAAAGTTTTGAACTGTAAATGCGGATAACTAACGTCTCAGTTAAAAAGTTCTTTCGAAACTTTGAAAAGTACAGGGCTGTCTATATATCTCGAACGTACATTTTTAAATGTTCATTTATATTGATGTCACCAAAATTTAAAAAGAAATGTTCTTACAGAGTAGATATTTTTGTCTATAATAATATATTAAAAAAAAGTGTCTGTAATTTATTCGTAAAGTACGTTTATACTTCTAATTACTATTAAAATGAGGAGCAAAGTGTAATTGGTTAGGTTAGGTTAGGTATTAAAACAAATAGGAAAGCAAAAATTGTGATAGAACAAGAATTTAACTAAGACGACAGATAAATAACCGAGGCCGTGAGATAATGCCCAACAGCTCTATTACAAGAAGTAAGTCTGTTGGGAAAAACATCACTCAGAGAAGGAATTAATAAGGCAAAATCGTCAAATAAAATTTATCAAATCTGGGATATGCCTCAGTGCGGAGCGCCGAGAAGGAAATCTACCGCAATACTAAGTTCCAGCTGCAGCTGCAATTGGGATCAAATTGAATACGGAACTGGAATAGGAGTGTACAGCATTAGAACCAAACACTCTGAAGCCATAGAATGGGAGATAGGAGATCATCATCCTGTCCGATAGCCAAGCAGCAATTAGAGCTCTAAGCCTAGACAAGTTACGAGCTCTGCAATTTCCCTTCCACTGGAGTGGAGGAGAAGAAAATAGCTGAAAGACTCCCTATAGTAGGGGCAGATAAACCCTCCACAGGGCCTGAATCCATTTGTGGTATCAATTACAGAACCATAGAGGAAGCATTGGAAAAGAATGTAGACACTTTCGGAAAGCTATAACCATAGAAGAGAACTGTCGAGGCGCTGTCGCTTTAATGGGTACTTGAGTCGCTAGATTTAACAGAGATTGCAGGACGAAACTTCTATCTACATTCTCTTGGAGCTAGAGACACTACGTAGCTTCACACCACTACACCTTGAAGCGTATGAATTCGAAGACGAAGATTTTTATCATTAAAAATCTTCAGTATCATCGGAAGAAAATGTGGCATGTTAGGGTACCAAATATATATATTCAAGTGGAAACAATAGGAATGGAGAGACGATGCTTCATAGAAAATTTGATAATTTACGAAAGTATGACTCTGTATGTGGGAGAAGTATGAAACAAGAAGGCATCGCGTCGCCGTCGTTGAGATCCGACGTCGTCGTCGACGACGTCGTTATTGTAACGGGTCAGTCAGTGTGCCGACGCTTATCGACCGACTCGCTTCTTGTTCCGGTCGAAAAAAATTCGACCACGCGGCTCCGACCAAATGAGGCCTCCATAGACACATGAACCAAAATAAAAGGTAAATTTAACCGTTAATATGCGATTGCGAAAATAATTATTGATGTTATTATATTTTTCCAAAAGTTTTTGTCAAATTTCAAACTTGCAGTTTTTGATTTTACTTTTTGAACTTTTTTCACAAAGTTCCTTCCTACATACATACTTAATCGAACAGTAGAAATTTTATTTAGTTTCGTCCGCTCCTAAATGAATGAATCTATTTAACTCGCACCTGTTACAACTAATGCGTTTCTGCTCTTTCACAACCGATGAATTATCTTTTATCGTTTAAGATCGAAATAGCAGAACACATACTTTATGTCAACTTACGCCAATGCTTTTTAATATTCAATTATAAAATACTTGTAGATCACTTCACTTGTTTATTATCTGTGAAGTTTTAGTCCAGTTCGGGATCAAAGTCAACCAGTTTAATTTTTGGTAATAGAAGATATTGCAGAATTAGAATTAGAGGAAGTGAAAAATTCTTTCAAAATAATAGGGAAAGTGTATGAGGGTGGTTTCTAGACAAAAAGGAAATACCAACAAAAGACTAATTTAAAACAAATTCAAAACAAAATTGGTGGAAGAAGGTCAATTGAGAGGGTTTGGCCATGTTACCCTTAATAAGGAGAATGTATGAAGCACGAGTTTACAGAGACAAAAGAAAAGAATACCAAGGAGGATCTCGATATAAGGAAAATCGAGGAATAAGATGGTGGGAATTTAAAAAAAAGACTCAAGATAGAGAAAATGGAAACTGTTGTGGAAAAAGGAGCCGACGTAATGATTCGTAAGGCTTCAGAATTAAGTAAATATATGTGGGTAGTAAGCTAGTTAACAAAGTTTTCAAATAGTGAAAAATAAAGAGAAACACAATGGATCTAATTTAACCTAACCTATAATCAGAATAATATCGAGATATTATTCTGTTTCTTGATCTTTATGACAAAACTAAATCATAAATGAACAAAAATTGATTTATAAAACCTAAAGAAACTAATTTTTAAAACCATACCAAGTACCGGAAGAAATAATTGTTTTAATCATACTTGGAAATATATAATTTCGGATACATTATCACCATTATTGTTTTATCCTTAATTTCTCTTCGTTGCTTTTCACACAAATCGCTATTTTATTTCAATTTATTCACTCCATCTGGCCTATTTACTTTGTTTATTGATAGCGACGCAGCAACTTCAGCTTCTAGTAGGTAGCAAGAAGCAGATCTATCAATCTGCATTTGTATTGTGTCGAAGGCAATACGTTTCGATTAATTGTTAACAGAGATAGTCGATTGCTCTTACGCGTATATATCAATACTTATTGTCAATTTGCATTCCAATGCTATGTATAGTTAAAATACGGTACCAATTCAAAACACATACGCAACAATTTTCAATATTTTCATTGTTATCAGAAGTAGATACTTGTTAAAGAAAGTACTCGACGATTTGGTAAAAAATTGAACAAATCGTTAAGATATTTCGAAAAATTGTTTCTGTACAGGGTATGATACAAATATTTTCAGTATTTCCGCAATCAATTCTTCTAGTATTGATATTAGTATGTTAAGAACAGCTTTCTAAAATAATTGTTCCATTTCAGAAATCTAAACACAATATACTATATTTTTAATAGTATTTATTACATGTGTTTCATCTTCTAAATATTTCCACACTATATTTTAAATCGAAATTAACCATCAGGAAGAAATACGAAACTCTTTAAACGTATAATGTGCTTTGAAAATATGTTCAGGAGATCTCTTGTTATTAAAAATAAATAATAACCATATTCCATGAAAATGTTTCACCCCTTAACTCTACCATCAACAAACAATAGTCTGACGGGGCCAAATCAGGGTTATATGGTGGGTTTTCTATCTCTATGAATCCACATTCGTGTACAGTAGTCTTGGAAAGCGAAGCAGCGGGGACTGGAGCTTTGCCATGAAGCAAGCGCAAACCTCTACTGATTTTGATGCGTCATATTTCGATTATTGTTTGAGATAATTCCCATAGTTGTAGAATTTATCAAATAAGATTAAAATTAAGGAAAAGTAACTAAATCACAATCTAGGGTGCGTCACCATCGGAATAACTATTTGTTCATTACATGCCTTCAAACGTAGGATCAAATCTGGATCCGAAGAGTCATATCTTCTGGTTTGGTAATAAGTACTAGTTACTAAGTGCTGAAGCCGGACAATAGAAGAGCCTAATAACAGAATTCATGGATTTTTGCCATGGAAACTACACCTTTGAATTGCATTTATACTTGTTTTGAACAAGCAAGCATTTTTCTTTGAAATTTTCATCGAATCGACTGAATAAATTGCCATACTATTCACCATTGATGGTTTGTAGCTTTTTCAATCTAAATAATGTAATGAAATAGATCACGCAACAACGTTATGATCATATAGGTGGATAAATCCACGTTGATCTTGTTTACCGTGGATGTACCCCATGAAACTCACTATTTTCTTGTGATGTTTGGTATTTGGCCTACAGTGATGAATCAACATTTGATCCATGGTTACGACAAATGCAAAAACTCGTCGAAACATACCCGCAAAATCTCTATTATAATTTTAAAATTGAAACCACTAAGATGCCTACAACTTCTACAATTTATTTATTTATTTACTAACTTATCGACTCAATTTATGAACCGCTTTTTAACGTTTACAAATACAAATTTTGTAAAAAATTCGTTACGTACTAATGATATGCAAAAATAGGTTCCGCTAACGATTACCAGTAAAAAAAAAATGTAAATAAAAAAGTTGTATCAACTAGGAACGTAACTGATGAGGTGTGAGCGCCTCTTGACACCCTCGCTTCACGATATGTTGTTATATGATAAATGATATTTCTCACAATAATCCTTCACTCACTTTTAACCTTTTAAAAGCATTGATAATTAAATTCTGCCATTCATTTCAAAAAATTTAATTTCTTGGTCGGTTTGAAGTAAAAAGAACCGAGAATAAAATTAGGGTTGATCCAGATCTTTCACGTCAGTATCTCTTAGCAATATGTATGTTTTTTTATTCGAATTTTCACTATACACGGGAATATATCGTCTTTTTGATTATTTGAATATACCTACACGGTAAAATTAACTTTGTCGTGGACAGTTCCACACGAGTGAAAAACGTATCATAATTCGTTATGTAAAAAAGTAGAAACTAAAGGCAAACAAATAAAAAGGGAAAATGCATTAATGCACCCTTGTATAATGATTTCGCTACTTATATACCTACATCTCGTCTAAACTTCTATCGAACCATAACGTTGTAGATGGTTAGGTTGTGGAAGTGCTTTTTTTCCAACACGGAAATCGGAGGTTCGAATCCTCTCTCGGACGAAAGGAGTCCAAAGGATAATTACAAATAAACAAACCCATATACAGGTGAAGATGTAAGCGTGTTAAAAAAGAACGTTATTGAAGAATCATCGATGATCATAGCTTGGAAATCTTTCGCCAACGAAATTGAACTTTCCAAATTGATCTTTTTCTAATTTCCATTTTCTTCACGAACTAGTCGTTTTGCCATCAACGAGTCTTCTGGTATGATTTACTAGGCCAAGCAACGGGGCAGCCTGTATATAGGGTTTCGTGACACAAATCTTAACAGGTAGCGAGTGGTGCCAATCGATAGAGTAAGTTGCCCCCATCAAAACAGTATACTTTTAAACTCGAGAAAATCGCGCGTTTGTTTGTTATTAACAAAAAACTGTAAATTTTCTGACTTTTTTTGGTTTGTTATTTATAAATCCGAAAGATTTGTAGGAATCGTTATGGTTGTAATACGAAAGTTGTAGAGAATTGGATAACGAAGAAAATGAGCTGTCGCGCGACTTCGTAGCTTGATTAGAAGCTGAGAAAACCCGGAAAAACTGGAAAATTCTCTCTTTTTTTTAAAAATTCATATCTCCATCAATTTTTGACGTGGAGAGCCGAAACTTCGCAGAATGATAGAAGAACATATGCGCTTTATGCATGCAAAACCCTGTAACTGTACGATTATTAGTTTTGCCGTAACGGTTGTTTAAACAAATTAACGCGAAATTTTCCCGAGTCTCCTAGTGACACACGGATCGTTTAAATTCAATTTTGAAAACGGATTTCGAAAGAATGCGACCTCAGCTACACAATGTATATTCTGATTTTTCTAAAAAAAAAAAAAGAAAAACTGTTTCAAATCCGACGTCAAAGATGACCGTTTTTCTTCGCGCGCCGCGAAATAGTCGAAGAGTGGGGGGAGCAGAGGCGGAGGAGAGCAGCGCATATATAGTAATAGCTGCGCGCTGCTTGTAGCATGCCGCCTCATTCGTTTTTAATCTTTAGAATTTCTTTGCTATTATTTCATAAATCTCACTGATTTTTTTTACGATTGTTAAATAAAATATAGGACGTTCGGATTTTTGATAAATTTTTTCGTAAAATATAATTCCTT
Organism: Diorhabda sublineata; assembly: GCF_026230105.1. Classification (NCBI taxonomy): domain Eukaryota; kingdom Metazoa; phylum Arthropoda; class Insecta; order Coleoptera; family Chrysomelidae; genus Diorhabda; species Diorhabda sublineata. The sequence goes on from NC_079479.1 coordinate 33,593,315, forward strand.
ACGGTATGAAACACGTCATTGTATTTGAATTATTTCTCATTTCGGAGCATCCAATGATCATCTTCCGCGTCTCTTTTTCGGGTCTTCTCTCTCTGTCTCTCTTTGTCTCTGTCTGTCTTTCTCTCTCTCTCTCTCTCTCTCTTTCTCTCTCGCTTACACTCGCATCTTTTATTTCCCCTAAACCGTCATAGCTTGGTTCCCATACAACAAAAGTGTCCGCCTCTGCTCCCCCCACTCTTCGACTATTTCGCGGCGCGCGAAGAAAAACGGTCATCTTTGACGTCGGATTTGAAACAGTTTTTCTTTTTTTTTTTTCGAAAAATCAGAATATACATTGTGTAGCTGAAGTCGCATTCTTTCGAAATCCGTTTTCAAAATTGAATTTAAACGATCCGTGTGTCACTAGGAGACTCGGGAAAATTTCGCGTTAATTTGTTTAAACAACCGTTACGGCAAAACTAATAATCGTACAGTTACAGGGTTTTGCATGCATAAAGCGCATATGTTCTTCTATCATTCTGCGAAGTTTCGGCTCTCCACGTCAAAAATTGACGGAGATATGAATTTTTAAAAAAAAGAGAGAATTTTCCAGTTTTTCCGGGTTTTCTCAGCTTCTAATCAAGCTACGAAGTCGCGCGACAGCTCATTTTCTTCGTTATCCAATTCTCTACAACTTTCGTATTACAACCATAACGATTCCTACAAATCTTTCGGATTTATAAATAACAAACCAAAAAAAGTCAGAAAATTTACAGTTTTTTGTTAATAACAAACAAACGCGCGATTTTCTCGAGTTTAAAAGTATACTTACTCTATCGATTGGCACCACTCGCTACCTGTTAAGATTTGTGTCACGAAAAAATCCCCGTTGCTTGGCCTATACGTACTGTCTGAACCTTTTATCGATAGTCGACCTTTCGAGTGTCGTTTTTTTCCCGACTAGTAATCGCTATTCGTGTTTTCCATCAATCAGCTTTTCGCTCCGGTTCCTGGACTAAAATATGAAAGGTAAAATTGAAGTGTAAAATATGTTGTTAACTTGAAGAGTCTGTTTTGTATCATGTTTTGGCCTAGCCCGTATTTAAATTAAACAATGCTTATTCGTAGCCGTACAGGAGACAACAAACAAAAAATAAACAAAATAAAAGTGACTAGTGATTAATATTTTCGTCAAATCCTACCCACTACCATACTGGCAGCGCACCTTATTGTTTCCAACATAACAAAAACAAATGAATCACCGTACGTATGTAAATTCGGAGCCGGCGGTCCGATCTGATCGAAACGATTTGATATGATGTGAATTGATAGCTCCATCGAAGAGCTATTGACAGCTGTTCCTAATTACGATCGCTATATATAAACAACTGCCTGCCACTTATTGGAATGACTGAAACGTGTTTCAGAACGTCAACACAGACCTCCTGAAATCGATTCCTGTTAATGCCGCTAGTAGGGTTACTCACCTCTGGGATTTTTTGTAAATACGACAGAAATGGAATAGTTGCTACACATATTAGATCAATCTCAATTCAACAGAAATTCTTGAATAGATAATGAAGTAAACGGCTATAAAAATTTTAGAAAAATATTATTTGGAGTTTAATTATTCATATTATTATAAATCGTATCCAATTTTTATTTTTATTGGTATAAAATCTCTTTTATGATAAACATACAATTAATAGCTATTACATAACCTATATCTACTGACAAATGATAACAGTAAACTTGTCAATCGAATAGTATTGACATTTCCATAGAATAGTATAATCAGGCAATTTGTCGCGACACAACTTGAAAATGCCATCATCAATAAAATACTCGATGATAAAATTATAATTGAATAATGTGAGAAAACTTGGGGGGCAGTAAAAACTAGAACAATGTTATCTAATAAAATTTCAACTTCATCCATTTGAGTACAAAGTGAGGTTATGTGATTATTTTATATTTGTTTTCTGATTTGATCTTTAAATCCGAATTATCGGACTTGTTAGGGCAGTTGTCTATCTTTTCAACACGTTTGTTTGTATTCCATGTGGATCAGTGGTTTTATTGAAGTCAAAGTACTTGAGAGGTTTTGCCACATCTTGGTGGAACATAGTCAATGATGGAATTTTTGACTTGGTTATTGGGTTATTGAAAAATTAGTTTTTAACTCTTATTATACTTTGGTTTGAAAGCATTTATGTTCAGTTTGAATTTTTATAGGTTAGGTAAGATTAAGGTTGTTACGGATGACGTTGACATTTTCAACGATTTGTTGTTTCTAAAAATATAATCAGCGATTTTCATAGTTGACTGTTGACACTTTGGCAGATTTATAATCCCTAGTTCGTGACATAAATCTTCTCAACTTTTTTTATATAGTGAGTTTCAGTGGATGATTTATTCGTTCAACGAATTATTAATTAATCCTTCAATTTCACGAGCTGATCTATCTTGAAATTACACGAAGCACGACATGAAAAATTATTCTCAAGTTGGTACTAATACTTATGAAGCTGATTGACAGAAATCTGCCCATATTTTAGCCGACCTTTTTGATTACGGTTGTTAAATTACGCCTATACCATTTAACTTGATTGATATTGTATTAATACTTGATATAATTTTCATATAAACTCATAAAGTCGTGATTATACGATGTTTTAAATACTTTAATTATAGCATAGTGCGATGGGTTGGTCGGCGAACAAATTATTTTTTGAATATAAAGAGGGAAAAGCCGACTGTCGCTTCGTTCTGCTTGTGAATCATTCGTTAAACAGGATAATTTTTAAATATATCCTCCAAGTTTAGATATTAAAGACATAAGAAAACAAACCGTGAGTACTAATACGTATATAAAAGAACCTGGTAGGTACCGAAGAAGAAAAATTTAGGAGGTCTATTTACTTTCTTTTTGGCCTACCTCTGTTCATAGTATTTCCTTCTTTAATTTCTCTTGTAAGTCTATTTGCTTTTATTATGAAAATAGAGCTGCTCTTCTCCATTTTTCTTATTATTGATGCTTGTTACTCTATTCTTTCATTTCTTGTTTTCAATCTCAAAGTTGAAGATTTTAAAAACGAAATGTATACAGATATTTGTAAAGAGAATTGAATTTCTAAAATGAAGCATTATTTAGTTTACTTTTGACCTATCCGAATGTTTTTGTGAATAGAAAACGGATCTTTAATGAATTTTCCAACTACGTAGTGGCTACTAATCGTACAATACTGTTAAAATTTGTAGTTAGTGATAGTAAAAATTGACGTTGCATTTCAAAAATTTTATTAATGAAAAAACCAAGTCAATACTTTATATATTCAAATTTGCCAAGTGGTATTCGTTTTCTATAACCTCGAGGACACAGTGCTACTAATTGCTGACACTCATAAGTTACTTACTGAGAACGATACAAAACAAACAAGGAAATTCATCTAGTTTGGTTCTGATCCATGACAATTCCAAATGCTGAAATTTTTTAATGAAAAGCTTTGATTTAGTTGCCGTTCTTTTATAGCAGGTCTTTCATAGTAAGTGCTCGTAAAATACACTTCTTAGCGAGGTTTTGTCCTACCTTCGATCTACTAGTCACTTCAACTATTAAAATACGACGGCCATATTCGATACACTAGAGACTAAAAGTCATCTTATCCCACAACACATTTCAGCGGTTATGAAACATGTTTAACTTTCAACAAGTCGTTACCAATTTAAACAATAAAAGAAGTACCAACAGTTAATTAAATATTTACCTAAGATTGGTGTATGTGATATGAGTCGAAACTACGAATACTTACTGTTGAAATATCTCAACTTATACATTATTTAGTTTCACACAAATAAAAACAAAATGATATTAGTTACATTAACTGAAATAATCACTATCACTTAATGCTTGAAATTACAACAGATTACACAGATCTGTATAAAAGAAGAGAACTTCCATTATTCTCCGTGACGTATAGGTTTTTTACAAATTAAAAACACATTAATGAGAAAACAAACATACACATAATATTTATTAGAACTCATCAACAATTATATTTTTCATTTAACTTTTTAATACAACTTAATGTTTATTCTTTTCTTTGATGTTTCTCCCAACTTGTTTTTGGTTTTTCACTTAAGCTTCCATCCTAGTGAAAATTTTGACTTTGTGCTTCATTGTAGACACCCAAGTTTTTAGGAAAATATTCAATATGGGATTGCTAGAAGTGAAATTTCCATCTTATCTTGCACCCTGTCTGAAGAATATTTCCTGAATCGATTTCTTCCATCATCAAAGTCATGTCGAGGCCAGTGGAAACCCCTTCTTTTGACTTTGCTTCAGACAATTTCGGAACGTTGGAACACATATATCTAAAACAATCCCCATAATTTTGGAATAATTCCAAAAACTGCTTAATTAGCACCCATTTAACATGAAGATTCGGTATTTAAAACTTTTCTGGTGGAAACATAAAAACAAATTCATGAGGATTGATACGTGACTAGTATCTGGTCAATTATAAACATAACATTACTTGGGTCGTTTCGATTGTAATATTTTTCCTTCTGCAAACTCGTCGCGTCTATAAAAATCTTCATCTGACAATTCTCGAAGCACCGTTACTTTTTATGGATTCAATATGGGATTGCTTGGAAGTGAAATTTCGATATCATCTTGCACCCTGTCTGAAGAATATTTCCTGAATCGATTTCTTCCATCATCAATGTCATGTCGAGGCCGGTGGAAACCCCTTCTTTTAGCCTTGCTTCAGACAATTTCGGAACGTTGGAATACATATATCTAAAACAATCCCCATAATTTTGGAATAATTCCAAAAACTGCTTAATTAGCACCCATTTAACATGAAGATTCGGTATTTAAAACTTTTCTGGTGGAAACATAAAAACAAATTCATGAGGATTGATACGTGACTAGTATCTGTTCAATTATAAACATAACATTACTTGGGTCGTTTCGATTGTAACATTTTTCCTTCTGCAAAATCGTCGCGTCTTTAAAAATCTTCATCTGACAATTCTCGAAGCACCGTTACTTTTTATGGATTCAATATGGGATTGCTTGGAAGTGAAATTTCGATATCATCTTGTACCCTGTCTGAAGAATATTTCCTGAATCGATTTCTTCCATCATCAATGTCATGTCGAGGCCGGTGGAAACCCCTTCTTTTAGCCTTGCTTCAGACAATTTCGGAACGTTGGAACACATATATCTAAAACAATCCCCATAATTTTGGAATAATTCCAAAAACTGCTTAATTAGCACCCATTTAACATGAAGATTCGGTATTTAAAACTTTTCTGGTGGAAACATAAAAACAAATTCATGAGGATTGATACGTGACTAGTATCTGGTCAATTATAAACATAACATTACTTGGATCGTTTCGATTGTAACATTTTTCCTTCTGCAAACTCGTCGCGTCTTTAAAAATCTTCATCTGACAATTCTCGAAGCACCGTTACTTTTTATGGATTCAATATGGGATTGCTTGGAAGTGAAATTTCGATATCATCTTGTACCCTGTCTGAAGAATATTTCCTGAATCGATTTCTTCCATCATCAATGTCATGTCGAGGCCGGTGGAAACCCCTTCTTTTAATTTTGCTTCAGACAATTTCGGAACGTTGGAACACATATATCTAAAACAATCCCCATAATTTTGGAATAATTCCAAAAACTGCTTAATTAGCACCCATTTAACATGAAGATTCGGTATTTAAAACTTTTCTGGTGGAAACATAAAAACAAATTCATGAGGATTGATACGTGACTAGTATCTGGTCAATTATAAACATAACATTACTTGGGTCGTTTCGATTGTAACATTTTTCCTTCTGCAAACTCGTCGCGTCTTTAAAAATCTTCATCTGACAATTCTCGAAGCACCGTTACTTTTTATGGATTCAATATGGGATTGCTTGGAAGTGAAATTTCGATATCATCTTGTACCCTGTCTGAAGAATATTTCCTGAATCGATTTCTTCCATCATCAATGTCATGTCGAGGCCAGTGGAAACCCCTTCTTTTAACTTTGCTTCAGACAATTTCGGAACGTTGGAACACATATATCTAAAACAATCCCCATAATTTTGAAATAATTCCAAAAACTGCTTAATTAGCACCCATTTAACATGAAGATTCGGTATTTAAAACTTTTCTGGTGGAAACATAAAAACAAATTCATGAGGATTGATACGTTACTAGTATCTGGTCAATTATAAACATAATATTACTTGGGTCGTTTCGATTGTAATATTTTTCCTTCTGCAAACTCTTTGCGTCTTTAAAAATCTTTATCTGACAATTCTCGAAGCAACGTTACTTTTTATGGATGGAATTCCCTGGATATATGTCTAGTCTAGTACAAATATCTAAAGATCAGTTTTTCTGCACCCTGATATGGATAAATCTTGTAGGTCTTGTTGAGGAATTTCGGTTAGGATATAGATTATTAATATCCGAATGTCATTAAAACAACAATTGTTTTTCAGATAAACGATCCATTGTGACTTTTAACAATAATAATTTATTGAAACGTCGAATTTGTTATTGTAGAAGTCATAGCCACTTAAAAATAATGATTATTGCTTAAGGATTTCGAGAAGCGAAAAATATACGGAGTGATCCATTTGAAATAATAAAGCCGTATCATAAGACTTTGGAGGACAAAAATTTATAAAAATCGTACAAGCCGTTTCCGAAATAATTGAGGGGATCCATACATAAAACTCACTCTGTATACGTTCCAAGTAATCACAAGATTTAAGTGTTCTAAAAGTTGTGAAAGTGTTGCTTTACTTTCCAATATACATATCGCTTCTCATTGCTTATTTAACTGATTTTGATGCATCCCGGTACGCACGTCTACCTACCATTATTATGAATGAATATGCAATCTGCTTGATTCAACAAAAAAACTTCGATGTCCTCACAAAAGCAAATAAATATTTTTATCGTCCAATAAGTGCGTGTATAAATAAATTTGTCTTTTCAAACAACGCCACTAACATTTTTTCTGAGAATGGCCTGTAGCAGTAAGCTTCTAATACGAAAGCGTAGACAAACACTTTTAGCGGTTTAGAAGCCAAGTCTAGTGGTCAACCGGTGTTAGTTGTGTACTCAACCACCATTATGTTTGCCTTCAGCATTCCTTATCATCCGGCACCACTCGTTATACCGGGTGGTACGTTACGTGTGAATAAAAAAAATTGTCACCTTAAAAAACCAGCTTTCGGGCGAAATAAAATCATGAGAGTCGTGGGAGAGAGAGAGTTTAGAAGTAATAAATGAAATAAGTTTCAAGAAAACTCGAAATTTAGTATCAGAATAACTAAATTATGACATATAGTCCAAAAATTGATATCGACGATGTAATAAGCAATTAATGATAAGAATAAAAAGTTATTTCACATATTTGTCTATGAAATTACCAAAAGGAAATGGCAAACACCCTGGAGAGAAGGAAATTTATCTGTTAATGCATCAAATAGACATCGATTTTTGGAAAATTCAAATCCTGTTTTAAGAAAGCAAATAAAAAATACTAACTAGTTGCCGTCAGTCCTATAGGAGTAGCTGTGTGGTTTAAGCCTGGCACTCCTGTGGAAAACAGAATTTTTAAATAAAACACAATATTTATTGTTAGCATTTTTTATTTTCCCCAAAGTTTTCTTTACGATATCATATTTTAATTTCTTCACAGGATTGTAAATCAATGAAGAGAATTATATGTTTATTTATTTATTATTAAAACAAAAATAAATTCAAAGTTACTTAATTGAGTCGCTCAAGGCAATATTTCATTCATTTCGAATTATAGCAATAGACGTTTTGATTTCCCAGTAATAGAGAGTCTCCCCATAATTTATATCGAATTCCTGTTAATTTACCTTGTAACAAATAATTTGGAAATAAGCGAAAAATATTACAGAATGTGACATTAAAACTTTCCAACGATGATATCAAGAAATCGTTTCGAAGTAATGGACTAGAAGGTTTTTTATGCAAACGGAATTTAAAATTCTCAAATTTCGTAATTGTATTTTTTTTTATTCACAATTTCGTCTTCGACATAAGCGGCTTTGAGTTTTTTCTATGTAAAGATATTGGTAAAATTTTTAGACTTAAGCATTCACTATGAGGTTCTTTGTAATTGTGATGCTGTTTATATAGGACAAACATCTCAATATTTGGAAAATAGATTAAAGACTCATCAAATCTACAATTAACTGTGAAAATTTAAAAGGTTTTCAAGCATACACAAGAAACAGGAAATTTTTAGAAATGTTTCACACACGTATAAACCTATTTTATGATAAAAAGATCTGAAACATTTGAGCAAAACTTATGAATTTTATGTGAATAATTTGATTTTTTTCTTTTTTGTTATGTGACATCTGATGATAAATTTCGATAAATACCCCCAATAAATTTAAATTTTACATATAATTTATATACTCATTTTATTAATATAGTTTAATTTATATTTTTAATGCACTATTCGAATTAGTCGCGCATTCGCCAATTTTTTAATATGCCGCATTGTCCTATTTTACAGAGACGGCTTTAAGGGGTAAATTTGTAAAAAATTGCATAGTAGAACTAGATTTCAACAAAATTGTTGGTTTTTGCTTCATTTGGGGTGAAAATAACAGAATCAAATTGATATTTCATGGAAATGTGGATGGATATTTGCAAATTTTGAACATTCAAAATGGCGAACACGTGATTTGAATCGGTATTCAGTTAAAAATGATTTTTTGCAACTCCAAATAGGTATTTTGATAAATAATAAAGAGAGTGTGATGAAGGGTGAAAAATTAAATGTATTGTACTATAAAACATTATTTAAATAAAAAAAATGAATAAATTTTTCGTATATTTTATTGTTTATTCCAACATATTTTCCTCTGAATTAATAAATTTTATTATAAATGTTACATAATCATTTAAAAAATTATTTCCAACGTTTAATTATGCTTTTTCGTCAATTTGAGTACAAGGAGTAATTTAGGGAAAGTGGAAAGAATAATATTGGTAAGGTTTATCATGGCTAATAATAAATATCTAAATAATTGAAACTATTATAGCTTATAAAAACATTTCATGTATCATTAAAATGATTAAAGTTTCATAAAATTCATTTTTCCACTGACACTGCATTAAGGGAGTGTTTTTTAAGGGTTGTAATTTCACAGTGATTGAAAAATTGTATCATAAAGATTAAACAAACTGATTTTCCATTTCGACTCAAGGAGTGGCTGCTAAAAGGTCTTAAAAATTAATTAAATCTATAAATCATGCATATAAATGTTGGAAAATGTTTATTTCATCTAATTAATGACGATTACCTATGCTAGAATGAATTTTCCCCATTTTTAACATAAGGGGTGGATTTTTCTAACTTTACTTTTTAAATTTAGGTGAAAAATTTCGTGTAAATCGATGGAGGTTTTTTCGAAATCCGAGCTTATAGGTAATTTTTACCTTTATTCAGGGTACTAATACGAGGAGTGGGTATTAAATGTATTTATTTATTATCGTCTTCAATATATACCCCTCATCCATCCCTAAAACGTTTCATACTAATCTTCCATTGTTCGAAACAGTACAGGAAATATTTTTCTGTAAATACCTTTAGGACGAACGCTACTTTTTCTTTCACCGCTTCAATAGATTCAAATCTTGTTCTTTTCAATGCAGATTTAGATCTTAAGAAAGAGGTAGAAATCACACGGTGCAATATCTGGCGAATAAGATGAGTGGTTTAACATAGTGATGTTGTATTGTAGAAATCACACATACTTATCGCACGAATATTTAGCACACTGTCAGAACGAACAAGATTTCCGACGTTTTCGATATTTCCATCTACTTTTGACGCGAAAGGGTGACTGGAACACCTTATACGCCATCTTGGAAACGTTTAAATCACCCCAAAACTCGTAGACGCGAAAAAAATTTCCAAACACTTGACAAAAACCGAAATTGTAGGTTTTAGTTGCATTTTTTCCAAGTTACATGTGAAATTTCAAAACAACCTCTATGCAACCGAAGGCAACGGCTACGTTGGTTTGTCTATAGACATGGTAGACGTCGTATTCGAAAGAGTAGGCTTCAGGCTGACAACTGACACTGGCTAACCTTTAGCGCATGCTTACTTTTTCTACAACAGTGCTAGTTTCGTTATTTAATAGCCACACCTCGTATAATTATTTTCAAATTAACTGGCAATTCTTTAGTAATAGTTTCAAAACATATAGAAGAGCTGGTATATTCTAAAAACCGTATGAAATTGTTTAAAATAGTTAGTTGATAAAAATTCAATCTTGAATAGCAGCCGAACTTGATAAGAAACTTCCTTTTAAGCAACTTTATCTGAGAAAAAAGGACGTAAACACTGACTACCTTGTATGTTTGATTTATACATTACAGAAATTCCTCAGTTCATCAATGATGAGTTGAAGTATGCTGTATGCTTCGTTCGTTTGTTGATTGTTATCAGATATACTTACAAAAAAAATTACGGCAACGTTAAAGTGAATACTGTCATTAATTTTGTTTATTTTCACCGGCCTACAATTTATTCCAATCACTGACAAACTTATTTACTTTAACCTGATAATTTTTTTTATGACCTTTAAGTATTTATTCTGGTTTTCTAGTCAAATACAACAGCAGAATCTAATTTGTTGGTACAAGGTGCAGAAAGCGGCAATTGATAAAATTCATGATTGCATCTTGCCTTGTTTTCCATCACAGGATCGATATCTCGTGACGTAAAATATTTTTTTACTTTAAGCAATTGTCTGTAACATGTTGGGACCATTAACTACAACGATACGTCTCTACTGAACCCCAAAATATATTTTTCGCTTCTCTTAATCGGTTATAAATTCATATTCAAACTTTACAACATCAAAACTAAATATTTTGGTATTTAAGAATGCATGTTTGGGAAGCTTAGAGCCTTCTATCGATTTACCGTCTTAGCTTAAAACCTCTTCTTTCAGCTCTTCGTCGATTGTGAAATCGTACCACTTTGCACAAAACTTGGAATGTTCTGAATGCAGGCCTTTTTGACATCACGGATCACCAAAACTACCATTGGATCCATGACTTATTCTTGACATGGTCAAAATTGAAGTTAGAATATCTTTTAGTAGTCTGCAGTCTCGAAGATGATGCTTCTCAACAATCAACTACTCTGCTTAAACAACTCGCCCAGTAACGTTGAAAGGATTGAGTGAAGATGTCTGTTCTAATTTTCTAAGAGCCTTTGGAAGTTTTAAGTGAGGTACGATGTCCATCAGAAGTTCTTGATTACACATTTTCTTAACTATGAACTCTTCAATTAAGCTGGTTTTTGGAGATCATCGTCGTAGTCTATAACCAACACCACATCGTTTGCATTGGAATAAAATCTTGATTTAGATATTTATTTTCTATTTCTCATAAGTTTGGTAAGTTTTTTGGTTGATATAAACATGGATGACGATGTTAAACAGAAGCTCTAGAATGTTTGAATCTGGTTTTTCTGAATATTTTATTTCCAATTGTTCTTTCTTTGCAAGATGGTTGTATTCACCTCAGATAATTAATTACTGTCTTTATATTCACAAATTTTTGAATATCAAACATTTCATCGAATATTTTAATAATTTGATATTTGTGAAAATTTATTCATGAATAAGATTAAACGATTCCTATGAATAAAATGTAAATAAATAAATTATATGAAAATATTTGACATTCGAGTTTCATTGGCGCCATGTTCTATATTTGATATATGAATTTAAAATATTTGTACAGTAAAATTTGTTTTAGCATGAGAGAATGTGAATGTCCGAGTGAAAAATGAATTTATTTCAATATTTGATTTACAACACGGATCCATGTTTTTGTTAAATGTGTTAACTAATTCAGATAGGAATTTCCACAAGGATATATTCAACATTCCCATTGACGTTGTAATGGTTTAATGGAAATTACAAATATCAGCTTATATTCGATATATTCCTTAGAAAATAAAATTGAAAAGCTTTGATTAATTAATTAATTCGTATACTGATACTTGAAAAATATCAAAACTCCTACTGTATCTGTTGAAAATATAATAAATTAAATTCTATTATTGTTAATTTTCGCATATGAAACTTCTCAAGGATATATCAGGCGCCAAGAAGTTTCAAATACTGATATGCGAAAAAAGATACGGATCTTATTCGCATATATGTGTTAACTGATAGTTATAAAAAGAAATAATAATAATAAGATTGTTAAATTTATTGAACTTATTAGTCGAATATAACTAATAATAGAGTTGTAAAAACCCTGCACGTCCAACTTATTCGCTAATAAAGCTAATAACAGATTATAAGATTAGATTTTTGGAGTAAATAAGCTTTATTAATCGAACTGAATTCGCGGAATACATTCTATTCTTGCGCCAATTAACTGGAAAGACCCAAGAAAACTACGCCAGAACATCCAGCACTGAAAGGAGCTAAAGGAAAAACGATACAAGAATGAATCAGTAAAAAACCGAGAAGAGTGCCAAAAAAAATGGATAAAAGGAGAATTAAGGCTTAAACTCTAATACTCTGAAGCTCCTATATAAATATTTAAAATTGTATAAGGCAGATGATGATCTTGCAATAACAGTATCGATGTTTCCTGTACGAAAGTCCGATTACGATTGTATTATGAAAACCAGTGTCTCGCCAAAAGTCCAAGTGAGTTGATCAATTTTTAACCAAGATGAATATTTCAAGTATCTGTAAACAACTCAAATAGCACTCGTATGACAGCATTAAAAATGTCAAACTTCATGGATGTCAATGTCAGATTTGACATATTCACATCAGTGTTGCCATATCTCAAAGCTTAAGTAGCAACTCTCGTAGTTCTAAATAAGATGTCTTACTCTGGCTTTGTATACTGTGTGGATTTGTCAAATAGAATAGATTCGTTAATAAATAAATGAGAACTTGTTTGGAAAAACCTCAAACACCTCGTGGATCAAATTTTACTAAATCACATAGTGAAACCAGTTTTTGTTATGTTTTGTTTCTTTGACAATATCCTCTGGAATTTCAATTTCTTTTGTAAGTACAACTGTCCTACTAGCACAAGGTCCCTCCACTAGCTTTAGAATCTAAATTTCCTGGTGTTTTGCCTGGGTTTTATGAATATTCATAGCTAGATATTGTGGTGTACGTCTTCATATAGCTAAAAGAATTCGTCTGTAGATTTTTTTTAGAGAATCTAACATTCATCTAACATTATTGAAACGAAATTTATGAGACCGAATCAATTGATAATCCTAGACATGTATGTGAGTTATTTTCACTAGTGACTTGTTCCAAATTCATTTAGACTTATTTGTTACTTTTATTTATTAACAGGTTGGTGTTATGAATTAGTCGAAAAGTTCACAATCGTATGAGAATTAATTCAGTTTCTAAGAATAATTTCAGTATAAATATTTATCATCCAATTTTTTTTGGTCTTACATATTTGAAGGGTGGATTTTCCGTATCACCAGTTTTATTTATGATTCCACGTTCTCTGGGCGTTAATAACGAAAACCACTTGTTTAAAGAACATCTTATATGTGGGAAAGAGAGAAAAATCAAAAAGCATAAGACAAGTCAGATATTCAAAAGTCTTCATAGGTGAGATAAACCCCTCAAGATAGGAAAATACTGCAGCTAAATATACAGTTAAGGCAGCTTGCCATGGTGCAAGGCAATGTGTAAGAATCTTCATGCAACTTATTCCAAAGTCTAAATGTTGCATAGATGAATGTTGCACGTTGCTTGGAAATATGCAAGTGTCTTGTGACTTAGAATTTTGTGACTACTTAAAAATAAAAATAACAAATCTAAGTAAACAAGAAAAACGTCGTCGGTAGATTTCTTGTATTAGTTAGTTGGTTTGTCTGATGGACAGGTTGGTTGTTACGCCAAACGTAACTAGATTTTTCCATAGAATTACAGCTCAAATGCAATATAAATGTCACTAAACGAAACCAATAAAGTTGCATGAATCGATTAGCTTAATTTCATCTGCGTCTTCCATTGCATCGCATGTTTAAGATGTTTCTTAGTGACGCCTGGAGGATTAGCCAATGCTGGAAAGTCTTCATCGGGTATAAAGAGTGCAGTTGAGGTTTTTACCATGTAATCAAGACCAATAAGGTCTTTATATTCTTAGTAATATCAATATAAAATATTTACCATGCTAGTCAGTGAAAGGATATCTCATTATCTTCAGTAACATAATAACCAAAGTGATTCTTTTAAGACATAAAAACATAGTTACTTATGAGATCAATCACTGCACCTATGAATTAAATCAGAAGCATTAACATTGACATTGACATTGACATTGACACTGACACTGACAAAAGAACTCCTGCACATACGTCGTCTTCTCATCATCGCCTCTGAAACTGATGGATATAATCCACTAAGAGCCTCCATTCTGTTTTTGATTTGTGTTAATTCTTAATTTGAGATATTTTTCGAAACAAATTGGCTGAGTGGTTTGTTAGAGCTCTACTATAATACAATGGATCTAAGTCAAAATTTTGTGTGAAGCTTGTTGAGACTTGTCACTATATTAGGCCAAGAACCCATGGATTTATTTTGCACTTTTTGAAAGAGTCTTCATGTGATTGATGAAATGATTAGAGAAACTATCATTTTTTTCACGATATTTGTTATTATATCTATGTTTTAATTTTTTTCTAGATCTCATATAGATGGTCTGGGCCTCAGATTTTGCAAACTTTTTAGAAGGTAAGAAGTTTTTAGAGATACTGTTTAATTGTTGATTCCAAAAGTTGAGTGCTTCTAGAAGAAAAACAGTATTTTCAGATGAAAATAACAAATTTTACGAATCATAAAAGTCTACATGTGTTCAATGTGAGAACTGTTGATCGTTGAGGCAAGATCCAAGTTTCCTCAAGCTTTGGTCGACCTTTCGATTAAATTTACTCCTCAAATACAAATCCTCTATTCGAGATTGTGAACTCTAAGTGTAGCTATACACAGAGGATCCTTTTTGGAATTGGAATGGAAATTAAAGCCCTGTCATCTACGACTACCGTCCTATTGGTTACAGAGATTCATTTCCTGTAATTTTCAAGTCAGAAACATCATTTCTCAGTCATATTTGATTTAGTATATCTTTGAGGAATCGTAAACTAAGTTATACTATCATTATAAATCTATATATTTCATATTAGTATTATTATATTATACTAGGAATATCCGTCGCGGCTTCGCCCGCGGTTTATTGAACCTCGCGTAATATAGGGATAATTCAATGAGAAATGTATTATACGAATCGATTTCTGCCACTTTGGTCATAGTAAAACAGACTCTAATAAGGAATTGCATTCTTTTAAATTGAAAAGGGTAGTCTGAAGGTACAAGGGGTACGCGTGGTATAAAGACTGATTCCCCTCTGGTATATCCGGTTATAATTGTAGCCTCGACTACGTTTTTCTGAAGAGAGTTCACACGTAGTCTCGTACTGTGGCACAGTTTAGGAGGATTGAGATTTCGTAACAACATTATCGACGTTCCAACCTTTAGAATAAATCTACGTGTTAAGAAACCTGGAGGATCGAGCGTGTTTAGGAACTCTGATGGGTATTGCACAGCAGTATCAACTTGTAACACAGAATCTGTAGATCGAAACTCCATGCGTTCTCCATCAAATGAATTTAACCCTTTTTAAAGAAATCAAAAAGAAATTTCCAAAAACGGATAAATTAGTTTTTATATATTCACACGGAACCCATATCTAAAAAAGAATCGCTTTGATATCTCATTTCGTCATGAAGAATTGCTATATATACGGTTCCGTAATAAAAATTTTTGTTCAACTCTTTGAACCCTTTCCAAATCGAATTTCGAAAATCGCAGAAATTGGTTTTTAGGTATTTGTACGGAGAATGTTTTAGTGCAAAAACGAAGTCGATATCTCAATAAGCGGCCGAGAAAAACGAAAAAATCGAATTTGCAGACATACCCTCAAAATTTCATGTCTCTATCTTCAATAGCCTTGGCTGGGCGTTGATGAGGGAATGAATCAGTCAGTCAGGACATCCTCCTTTATAGATATAGAGACTACTTTTAACTTAATACTAAAGTAAGATGTCGACTGAGCAAGATATTAAAACATTATTTACATATCGCAAGTAATGTCGAAGAATTTGTCGAATTATCTATGATTTTGAGGACTTTTCGGAAACTTTGATCGGGTTGAACCGATCATAATCTGAAAACTGATCACGTTCGGATCGTAGTTATACATGATAGGACCCGCAAAACAAAGCAAACAAGAAGGTCGCATTGAATGTAAATTTCGGCAACATAATGCAAGTATATTTGATAGATAGGAAAAAACTCTTTGTGATGTTGATGTTCCATAAGTATTTACAACAATATCTGCGTATTATTTACATATCAACATAATTATTTTTTATATTTTCGTGTACGTATCCTCTTTGACAAACAAACTTATAACGAAACGAGCTGCAATTAAAATGTATGCTTCATTTCCCATTACTGCTTAAGGTTAAGTATCATTTTAAAACGAAGTAAATATAATGGCAAGGTTAAGAGGGTAATATGCTCGTAAATCAGTCGTAATTATGAATATATTCGTCTGGTGATTTAACCTGACTTAATTTAAAATAATCTTCAGATTTTTTATAGCAATAATCATAAAGTTAAAAAAAGTCGCACATTTTCCAAGTACCCATAAGGATACAATAATTTGATAAATTTTTCCATTTATCTTAATCAGGATAATCAGGATTAACGATTTACTCATTAAAGACCAATGACAATATAGTAATTTTGTAAAGTTACACCATTATCTTAACCAGGATTACAAAATTAGAGTTAAATACTTTTTATCGAAGCAGAACGTCATGATCTAAAATGATTTTTGTTCGAAATATATTATGAGTGCTACCTATTTAATGGGATCCGTCTCTGGTCGAATGTATTGCATTCATTAGGGAGTGTTTTGCCAAAGGCGGCCATTACATTTCGCATGGTGGACGACTTGATAACGTGTTAATAATTCCAACTTGACATTATTACTACTATTAAGTACGTTTCATAGTACTCAGACTTCTTTACCTTGGTGAAGAATCACTTTACATTTGTCTCACCGCCACTCCTGTTTACAACTTCTCATTTGCACTTTGAGCATTGTCAATTGTCTAAGATATTCCGCAAAAAGGATACACGCAACGTTTTTAATACGTCGTAAACAATTTCGTTGGTAAAAAAACAATTTTTGAGTTGACAAAGAAAATGATAACAAATGTCCTGGTAAAACATTCCGTATTTTTCTTTTTCATTTGGTAGATATTGTTGGAGTTATATCATCAACAGAAGACTTGGTTTTATTCGAATGCTACTTGTCATATAGCTGAGACGTAATAGTTATCGGAAGGTTCAGAAATATTTTATGGAAAAAAATATATTATACTTCGAAATCTTCAAATTAGATACTACATTGAAGTCTATGGCATGCCGCGATATTTCAAGGTGGGTAGTATGACTTCCTCGGTAATATTCTGACTTCAACCAATACACAGCGTGAAGTATGGCTTTCTCATTACATCCTCATAAACAAAATAACAACTATAAAGTGAAAATAACACCGATAAAGATATTTAAGATGATACCCTTCACCCGTAAAGTTATGGCAATCATAATCATACCCTTAGGATGCTCGAATCCATACAAAAAAGAGTAATTCGACTCATAGGCGACAAAGAGCTCACCAGATATCTATACTAATAGGAAAATGTTCTTTTAGAACTAACCAACATGATCCCACCTAGAGCAGTACTTGCGAGACCTACTCGACAGACAGATATGACTTCAATTTATTGGGAATCCTTTCTTTGGAGAAATGGAAGCCTTTCCCGAACACGACAAACTACAGAAGCTCAAGATCAATATCTACGCGGCAGGCACCACTCGATTGACTTAGAGTGTAATGGGGCTTACGAAAACTTAAACTAAGGACCTTTACAACGACTAATCCCTTTAGTTTTTATCCTTATACGAGTAGAGTGCGTGTGTGGAGATTATCTGGGAGTTTGAAATGTCTTGACGCTGTACAGCAGGTGTACAGGATTCGATCTTTGGGATTCGATGGAACGAAGTAAGGAGCATTATACACGAGTCAACAGATTTTTTATTGTCCAAAAGGAGATCGAAAACATCAGCTTCAGCAAATCTAACAGAAACTAGGGTGTGGTTACTGCAAAAACAGGTTATATCTTAGTAAGTTTGTCAAAATGATTAATTTAACTGTTTCTTTTTCATTTTCTGAAAATAAATTTGTAAATTTATATATGCAATATCAAAAAACTACGATGCATTTCCATCGTATTTTCTATATTATTCATATTAAAATCATTTTCAAAATTTGATTCCGGTCCTGATATAAACATGTAGTATGGATTGGTCGTTCTGCATCAAGAAAAGGAGGAGTTTATTAATTGATTGGATTCACGTGATTTAAATTCAATGTGCATTGTTATTACTTTTGATATATTTTATGACGCAGAATTGACCTTCGATACATTTGAACAGCAAAAATAATTTGTTTACAATAATTATTGTAGTCTGGAAATTTGTTTCTCGGTTAGTTTCAATTGGATAATAGTTATCAACTGTATGAGTGTTTTATACAGAATTTTTTCCACACAAGAATGTTTATTATTAATTAATTAAATCAAGAGGATAAACTTATAGAAATTTTTCAATAATTAGATTTTGAAAGAGGTTGTAGTTGGACATACTTAGCTGTGGTATACGTGTCTGATTATTCCTTACCAGAAAGTCATTCTAAATCTCATTATGGCACTCTGAAACTTATGACAACTACAAGCTTAGTTGCAATAATAATCTCATCAACCGAACTAAGTTTCTAGTTTATAAATAAGCTCTAAATTCTGCGAATACGCTGAAAATGCATGTTGGAGCGAAAATTATTTATATAATCGTGAAGGTCGCTTGAAATGATGCAATACAACGTGCAAGGCAATGCAAGACGCAATATTTCTTGATCAAAAGCACGCGCAGATGAAGTTCAGCCGATTGTTTCATGCAAGATCTTGACATTATCGGTTTTGTGCCGTTTTTATTGTACGCAAGTTGTAATCAAATTACTTTTGGCTAAAGCTGACTTGGGTAAAACTTAGCTTCATTGTTAAACTATGTACAAAGTATTAGTAAAAATTTGAGGTTAGGAATTTGTTTACTTTTACTGTTTACAGAGATTTGCATGCAATTTCTTGCACTTCATATTGCCTTAAATGTCGCAAAACTCTTACCAATGCATCATGGTTGCCACTAATCTAAATACCAAAAGTAGAAATAAACTATTTCCTCACCTCAAACTTAATTCAATATTTTGTGGGCAGTTTAAAATTGGAAATAACAGATCTAGTTGAAGTAAGCAAGAAAAAAATGACCAGTGCATCACTGGTAATAATTAGATCTGTCTCTGCTTTTGGAGTCTGTCTAGATTAGCTAGAGAATTAGACGAGAAAACCTAGAAAAATTAGTTGAGTATGGATGAAGAAACATTTGGAAAACTCCCGATGAAAATAAAATGTAATATTGGTAGATTATAAACTCATTTGCACATGTTTTTGATCCAGAAATATTGCGTTTTGTATTGCATTGCACGTTGCATTGCATCATTTCAAACGGCCATAAGGAATATCAATCAAGAAATCGT
The DNA here is from genome assembly GCF_026230105.1 of Diorhabda sublineata. Lineage (NCBI taxonomy): Eukaryota > Metazoa > Arthropoda > Insecta > Coleoptera > Chrysomelidae > Diorhabda > Diorhabda sublineata. The sequence goes on from NC_079479.1 coordinate 33,613,110, forward strand.
CAATTATCTCCAATTTCTTAATAATATTATTTATTAATTTACTACTTAATGAGGTCTTATTTTATACGGTTCATTATAAAGATGATTGTATAAAAAAACTTCAATCTCATATAGATTTAATATTTGGTGCCCATTTTTGTTGAATATTTCATTTTTCTTCATTTATTCTTCAATAAAATATATTATCAGTGTTTGGTAATAATTTTTACAACTGATGATCTTGAAGACTACTTGATATGGTCACAAAAAGTATTAAAAAATTATCATTCTTCGGTTTAGATACGTTTTATTTTGATATTTCGAAACATAGTTACGAATTGTGCTATAATTTTATTGTTCTCTCATATTTTGACATTCTTGCTAAGGTTTGTTAAATAATAATTCAATTCACATTTTCCCTAATCCCGAAATGTGTTATTGTACCTCAATTTTCTGTATAAATCCCTACATCAACTATGAGCTTAAATGGTCCAAATTTATCTTTCATTGTATCCCATGTCAACGAAAAATAATGGATTGATACAGAATTTCCTATATAATACATAAGAGTACAATTGGTAAAAGGTAATTTTTGGCTTTATATATATATTTATTTCACAATTTCTATAAAAGTCACTCGTGCCTTGCCCTTTGTAATGTTAATGTGGCCTCGACCCGCTTAGGGCCACCTTTTCTGGACCCTAGCCAATTATAGATTTACCATGCTTTGCTTTCTATCGAACATTTGCACCTTTATGTCCTTATTTTCTATTTTTAGAACTACTGCAAACAGAAATTTCAACAATTTGGTGAATTTTGTTTTTCAATTATTTTTCAATATTTCCTAGTAAATCTGTACATCAATTAATTTATCAGTTGATCAAAGAAGTAATTCGACGGATAAATCATATTGAAATTCTATTTTGTATAAGTCAATGAATACAACAATTTTGACTGTCAAATATTCAGCATTTTTTAGAAAATTACACTTTAAAAGAAAACATTAACTGTTACAAACCAAAATTTATAAAAATCTTGCAATCCACAACGTGCTGGGATTCATACTTTTTGCACCAAGACATCTTTTTGTAAAGCTCGTATTCGAATTGTTTTCGTTCTTACCAATTCAGACTCAGACTAAAAATTGGTGAAACTAAGGAACTATCAGTTGACACCGAATTAAAAAGGACTACAACGTGAAAAAATATGCATCCACCAGGAGTTTCGGCGATCATGGCGTTCTCGAAATACCACAACCTGAAGATAAACGTATTGTGTAAACGTGATCGACGACTCACAGGTCCAGAGTTAGTAGCTCAGATCAATGAAGCTAGGGATCTGCTTTGAGTACTTCTACAGTAAAAACAGACAAAATAAAATTAAGAGGTTGCTAGATTGTTACAAAAATTTGACACATCAAGAGTGGATAAGACTTTTATGGAACGATGAATCAAAAGGGGGGAATCAAATTGAGGTTTTTGAGACTAAGAGTGATTGTGGGCATGTCAAAGGGAGAACGGATATTAGATCCATGGGTGATGATTTGGAGTAAGCGATTTTGAAGAAAAAATGCTATAAAACATTTAAACAAATGTAGTATGTTCGGCAGAAATTTCATCTTCCAGCATGAGAACGATCCCAAGCATCCCTAGAAACTGCGAAATAGTTATTTGTATGCCAAGGACTGAAAGTGCTACAAAGTAATATTTCAGTCGCGGCGTACACAACATTTTTTAGACGACGCTTCGGATAAAACAAATAATTTCAGAAAATTAAAAATTTAAGGTTATGCAAAATCATCGAAGTGAAACTGTCAACTGTCAACATTGAAGTGGCTAGAGTCACTCCAGAGCGCCCCGAAAGTGTTTCACAGTACGGAACTGTCACTTTCACTACATGGAACACTCAAAACGCAACTTTCGGTATGTAAATGAATACAGAACGAACAATTTCCAGATGGCGTCGTCTAAAAAGAGTATTTGGGAGAATTTAAAAAGAAGAATGTACTGAAAATAATGATTTAGCTCGACCTGAACCCGATTAAGTTGTTGTGGGAAAAATTGGAAGGGGAAGTCATAAAGCAGTGTCCTACGTCCACTTCACATCTCTGGAATATCCTGAAAAACGAATGGAACCAAATAGACGATTATTTGTCGCCAGAGAATGTCGAAATTGTGTACCGAAATAATAAAAGCCAAATAGGGTTACATCGATTAATGAAAAATTTTCAATAAGTGAGAATTCTGTATACTTATATATTGGAATGGTTTCTAACAATGATGAAGACTAACCTAATAGAATATGATATGTTCTTTTTATAGAATTTTGAAGTTAAATATCAAATATAACCTCAAAATCATAAAAATATCATAATGGTTTTGTTTTATCGTAAAAAACAATCAGTGTTTTTACAGAATTTGTTATACAAATTATGTGAATTTTGAAAAACCTTGAATCAAAGGCCTCGTAATTTGTTTTAAAATCGTAAAAATTTATAGATAGTTGTATATATCTGTGGTTTCGATAAATACATTTGATAATTATAATAAATAGTTACGTTTATAAGGGGGAAACGATATGGACACAAAACGAAAAACTAAAAAAGGAATCGCCACCCTTTTTTTGAAATATTTGCTCTTGAGACTTTTTCGTTTTCTCGAGAAGTGTTAAGGGGTTGAAAGGACGAAGGTATAATTTGTATCAAATTACAGGAACAATTATAAGTATGTATATGTCACATTAAATTACATTATTAGCGATATATAATTAAGTTGATTATAAAAAAATATAGTATGTAATCCTTCATATTTAAATAAAACAATTAAAATTAATGATTATATTAATAAATATAATAGAGTGGGATTTAACAAATATGGTATAATTTACATATAAATATCTTTAATATAAAGTTAGAATTCAAAGGGAAAAATAGTCTTTTATAAAGTTAGCCGTAGAAATAATATACATTCGACTATATAAGTTTGATTTTTATACAAAATTTGTGACCGTTTAACTTCAGTCTCTGAAGATGAATTTGGTATCGAAACGCGCATAAGATAATGTAATTGTGAGAGTAAACAACTCGGTATGAACATGGAATTCATCAAAATTTCAACTCAATCAATCAAAGAACTGTTTTAATAGTACTAAAAATATAGATATGCTTGTTTATTTATTTTAATATATATTTATTTCTATATTAAAATACGAAAGTTCCATTGGGGAGATACTAAGGTATTTCGAATACTGAAAGGTTACCAAAAATATTTACGTGTTAAAAATCCATTAATAGAATGAATATTCTTCAAAGATAATAGAGCTGCTTAAAAAACTATTACTTTATCAATATTATTGAGACTTGACGTTAAATGAATGCGCATTCTTCAAAAATTTATCGTTATTGTTAAATCTATCATCATTTTACTTATCAAGAGCTGCTGATATCAATAAATTGAAAATTCTATTTGTAAAAACCGCCATTTTTAACTAACGTACCATGATTTTACAAAGCCGTGGCAACTAAAACACATTATTAAATTCGTTGATAGACCCATCTCATTTTTTAATGAAATAAATAACAGAAAATTAGCATCCTTTCTTCGAAAACGTTAAAAACTCTTCACTTTTAAATTCCCGTCCATAAATCTGATGGTTACCTTTACCTTAGCTATGTGTCAAGTGGCAGCATATCACGGACCACCTTGAAGAAGATGTTACTAGACAGTAAAACGGCAACCCATCGACTGACAGCTGTCGATCTAACTTTGAATATAATTTTTCAATTTTCTATATGTTGGAACATAATTATTGTTTGGAACGAACATTGTGTCCATTTATTGTTAATAGTTATTTGGAAAAATATACAGTGTGATAATACACTTTTTGTAATCGGAAATAGAAAATTAATCAGAGAAAAATAATAATAAACAAAGAGGTTGTTGATTGATTCCATAGTTAGGTTCATTTCCTACAATATGGAAACTTAGTTAACTATCTAACCGCCCTTCTATTTTTTCCTTTTCCTATCTTCTTTTTTAACAATTTCTAATCGAGAATCTAGTTTTTTACTTTTGTATTGAGTATTTCTGGAATTATTATCTTTCTCATTCATTGGTCAAATCGCTTTGGGTATCGTGCAATCACATCTGCTTAATCATATATCCTGATTTTTGATTCTGATACTTGTGTCAAAAGCATTTTTTAACAATAGTAGCATTGGGTTTGCTATGCGGCGTGCAGATCCCACATTCTAGACTTTTTAAAAGGAGTGGGATCGATGGATCGGCTCTAAATACTGGGTTCTCCAGTATCGCAACAAGAAAGGGGGACGCAATAGATCCCCAAATCCATACATACATAGTAAAATGTTCAATATTATGTTGACAGCGAATTATTGATAATTACAACTAATAAACCTGGATGTGGAAAATAATTTACAAGAAATATTGTATCGGAATTGTTTTATTGAACTTGTATTCTCAAAATTTGTTAGTATCATTATAATTTTATTAACCTATTCCCGGTAGTGATATTTATATATTGTTCTTGTCATAAATTTGTCTGATGTTTTATAACTTTATGGATTGGAATTAGATTTCTAAATTTAGTTGATTTCTAGAGGATTAGAGAGATTAAAAAATTGAGCACAAGGACAATGGATAGATAGATATTCATTTTAGATTCTTTTTAAAAAGGGAAAATGTCCTTTTGAGTACGTATTTTTCTTTGCGAAAATTAAGGAATAAGTTGAAATATACAGTGAGTGAGTATTTTGTAACGTAAACAAACATTTTTATTTGTTCAATTTTCAGTTATTTATCAAAATTTTACACTATAATTACACGAAAGTTATGAAATTCCATCTAAAATTGATATAAACATAAGTAATTAGAGTTTTTTCCAATAAATACCTATATAAAAATTGTATATAATGAAAAACTTTTTGGATGCGAGTTTTCTTCCGATATCAAGCCAAAATAAGGTGTAAAATTCCAAATCAAATGAATTACACGGTACTAGAGTCACAAAAAAGTAAGTTTCCACCAAATTTCTTGAAAAAAAATGTAAAATATAAAAATAAAAACCAAAAACTTGGTCGTTTCAATTTTTCACGAAAATTTTGTTATGTATGTTTATAATAAAAAAGTTGTAGATCTTTTCGTCACCTACAGCGCTGCTATTTATGTTTTTATATCTATAGGAGTTGTAGTTTGGCAGAAAATCGAGATTTACCCTCAAAAACTCACCCCCTTACCCTTCTCGACTTGAGATTGCCCGTAAATTATTTTTCCTTTTATTTTATCATATTTTTCCAATAATATTCATCTTACTATCACTTCTTTCCACGTTTTATCATTTTTAAAGGTTTCTAAAGTGGTCTAATTTTTTTCGCTACACACAGAATCCCTAAAATTACTTCCAAACACATCACTGCGTTCTCAGCATACTCAGAGGCATTGAGGATCTAATTACTTCGCTTATTTCTATATTTGAAGATATTCCTAAGCGATACATTGTGATTCTAAGACAATTATTGATTTTTTGAGAAACTATCACAACATATTGATGGATTAAATCCCGTCTCCAAGGGCATTGGTTCAAATTGAGTTTATAACACATCAACATTCTTCCGATCTGTCAATTCTCTCTAAATACTTTAGATTGTTTCTCTAATTTTGTTCAACAGAATATTTCTCTCGCATGATTATAATATAAAATTAATTCTATAAATTCCAAATTTTCCAAAATATCTAAATTCGACTCAAGGAGCATTGATTGTATCAGTTTATCGCAATCATATCGTGATGCAAATTTTTTTAAAATAGATTTTTTTAATATTTATCAACTGGTATTACATTTTATTTAATTGCGTTTGCTATAAACAAAATTTTTCGATTATTTCATACATTATCAAACTACTAAAGCACGCAATCGACATATACCTGTGGTTATAAATATTTTCGAAATTAAAATTTACTAATCGAATTCAATATCTTTACATTTCGTTCTGGTATATTAATTTTGATGTACGTGAGTTAAATGTAGATTGATGAAAAGTTATATTTTCTAGAAGACACATTTTCCATTAATAGTAAAAGTTTCGGCATGGTTTTGGGGAAAACACATAGTCGGGCTTCTTTTTTTGAACTCCAACCGGCGAAGAATATATTATTTATGTTCAAAGTGAACACCACTTACAAACACACTTTTGTAATTTAGAAGCCAACAGTCAGTCAACGCCCCCTATCTTTTAGACAGGTTTGCGTAGCAGTTTACGCTGCTTCCCCTTCCGGAGTACTCTGGGAGATTCTGGAAGGTCTTATCTTAGTTAGCCAGATGGCTAAACGCTCTTGTCTTCCTGGTTGTCTGGACGTCTCAATATGTGTGTTTTCGCTAGCTCAGGTAAACCCTTTCCAGCCTTCTTTAGCAAGAAAAAATGTAATCCGAGTGGTCAATCTATATCTCTGTAGCTGTCTAGTTATTCCTTAACTACTAATAGAGTTGCTGTAAGGAATAGAGACAAATGGACAGTTCCTTGCGCAGTTGCAGGAGAAGGTTTATTGGTGGGAAAATTTAGTATAAAACAGTCAAGTTAATAGTCATTAGTTTACCTTCAGTCTCTGAAGACGATAACTTGGTTATCGAAACGCGCGTCAGACAGTGTAATTGTTAGTGTAGTGGTAATGTCAACAGTGTGTTTATACAATTCATACTTCGATAGGAAGGCGTATGTACCATTGATAAAACGACAGTCAAAACTTAATACTTGAATAGTATATTTTCAGTTCTAGTTCCACTAGATTCGCGGTTTCTCTAAATATACAGTATAAAGAGACTTGAATTATTTGGGAGATAAAAATCTGGTCCTGCATCACTAATCAGAACTGACCTTTATGTCTTCTGCGTGTGAATAAATGCTAGCAATAGAAGTCACAGACGAATACAATGGAAAAATTAATAATATTAACCCAACGTTCAGCAAGTTCTGTGGTAAAACTGTTTTTCGGTTTGAAATAATATTTTATCTGTTCTAAAATATCTGATGATATAATTTTAAGGTTTGTCCAGACGAATCTGGCGGCACGGCACGTTAAGTAATAATTAATTTATCTAGATTATTACACATATATATCAATCAAAGGATAATTTTTTTAGGCTTTGTTTAGTTTCCGGGAAACTTTGAATTCAATTGTATGATAACGATGTATGAACATTTCTTGATAAAGAATTATTTCTAGATAGTATTTGTCTAAATATAAAATATTTAAATTTTTCTTTATGATTTTTTATTGATCTAGACGTAGTTAAATTTGCCGTGATTATTTAGGTAATCCAAATTATATAAATGAATCTTGATATACATTTATTTATTCTTCATATCATCAAATATTTTTTCCATCAAGAAACCATGTTGATGCATACGAGGTCTGTCTATTAAATGGTGAGAGTGGTTACGAAAAAAACTTGGAAGTCTCATTTGGTGAGGGCTTTTAGGAGGTCTGCCGTTTTTTGCTTTATGGCTTCTATAGATTCAAAGCAGATCTTTTTCTAGCCTTTCAAGGAAATTCGAGCAGACCCGTTGACGCAAGAGCTTTTGGTCAGGAGTCAGATTTTTCGGCACCAAATTTGCGCAGAATTTTGTCGTGTGTAACTCCTTCTGTAAAATTTTAGTAACTGTTTTTTTTTTATCTGTGTTTACAGCTTCGACAATTATCCTGATGCTCATTCGACAATCTGCGTGCAAAATTTGGTTGATTTTGGTCGCTGTTTCCGGAGTTGAAACAGTCAAAGGGCGATCTGGGTGTTGGTCATCTTCAGTACTCTCTCGGCGCTCACTAAAGCACTTACACCACTCAAAATCACGCGTACGAGATAGATAATTGTCCCCATAGGCTTCTCGAAACAATTTATAGCATTCAGTTGGTGTTTTTTTTTTTCAATATAATGAGAAATTTGAGATGGATACGTTGCTCCTGTTTTTCGACGCGAGAGAAAAACACGTTCGTTTCAAACCGCTACTGCACAAATACTATAATAATGAAGGAAACGTGTTTTGGGACGTGCATAGACAAGATATCCAGATACCAAACGCACTATTCGTTTTTTACCCCATCCGTCTAGGGCGCCCTCTAGGCGCGCAGTGTCGTTATTTAATAGCCAGACCTCGTATTCGTATTCATTACATTTTCTTCGTCCGTACTTACTTAACCTCAAATTTTTCCAAATTTTCAATTATCTTCATCCTTCTTTGGTAGATTTCTGTTAGAATTCTACTTTCAAAATTAATTTTTCCCTAATTTTGAGAGGCAGTTCTATTTTTAATTGCATAAGTGGCAATGTTTCTAATTCTTATTTGTTGAATACACTTTTTTTTTTAAATCTAGTAAGTGAAAAATATGTATTATTGTGAAATGGGTCAGTTTTTGAATAATTTAAAATCTCGATTTTATGGTAGAGCATTTCGGAATACCCTGTAGATTACGAGAATGTTACGAAAGTGTATAATACCTTTGGGGTTTTGAGTAAATGGCTACGGTAGCGTTCTAATATCAGCGCCTTTCCCCAGAAGATAAAAAAGATAAAATACCTTCCAGATTGATCAGTTCCAGATAATCAGCAACCAAATTCAAAAATAAAAACTCAATTAGATTATCCGATAAAACTTTAATTTATAAGCTTTGTGTGAAAGATTCCGAAACGTAGGCATGCGCTGTTACCGCAAGCACACAGGTAAGGGTAGGTGTGTAAGTATGTATGTATGAGCGACTAGAGTGGGGAACGATCCGTTTGGTTCCACGGCCGCCAGCATTGTGTTATCACCGTTTATGCTGGAACGTGTACGCTACATCGTACTTTTTGTACGCTCTATCAGATCATCAACTGTTTCTCTCGAGCTTTTCCAAGTGACCGAGTTGATCGGACGCTGCTTTTAAATGTTGAAGTTGCGTCTTTTGGTGAGTTTTTCGTTTTGTAAAAAAGCGCGCTCAGGCGTCGCCATTCGACGGTTAGTTTAAAAGTGCGAAGCGCAATTTACCGGACGTGTTTTTCTGTGTGCTTTTCTTTTGTTGGCGACTTTTTAGGATGTGCTTGGGTGATGCTGCCACTGGCACCACTCGCCCTTGATCTACTGGATGCAACCTTATGTGTAAGTGAGTAATTTTTTATAATTCAAAATTAACCTTAAATAAACTAACTAGTTATTTTTTTCGGTTTGATATATTTTTAAAAAATGAAAATTATTAAAAAAAAATATTTATTCGCTCATATGTTTTCTTTTATTTTTAATTATTTATTGCAAGTTTATAAATTCACAATAGACATACACCAGAAAAATTTTTTTCCATTAAGTTACTTATTCCATTTCATTAAATTAATGACTTAAATAATTATTCATTGAAGCTGAAATTAAAATTTGTTATAAAAATTATAGTACTTGTTTTGTATTTCAATAATAAATCGATATACATTAAATTTACATGCAGATATTAGTAAATACGTAACTTTAAAAAAAATTAAAACGAATTTTTAATAAATAAATTTATGAATTTCTAATTTCTTAGACATTTTGATTTATTAATACATCGAAATGTTCTTGATTTTAGATCTCTTCTGTTTTAAAATTAGTTTTTTCGACGTTACGACTTTTCAAATTTTATCTTTCTTCCAAAAATTATTAAAAAAAAAAACTAATTTTAAAACAGAAGAGACCCAAAATCAAGAATATTCAGATGCATTAATAAATTTATCATTGATATATAATCATATATAACTACAAATAATTTAATCGATTACTGATACATATTTGAGATGTAAAGACTAAGGAAAAATTCATTTTTCTTATTAGAACAAAATTCTATTTTGATTTTATTCTTATTCATGATGATGGCGATCTATGATCTCAAGAGACTTAAAACGAAACGTCAATATTTATTTATCTTTTGAAAATTATTAAAAAAACTAATTTTGAGACCTAAAATCAAGAACATTTCGAAACGTTATTATATATAACCATAATTAGAATTTTCTTGCTTCATTTTCCTTCGACTAAATGAAAACGAAATAAAGAATACCGTTCTGGAAACATTTGGAAAACTGAAATTATCGTTTTTTCAATTTTTACAAGTTATAATATTTCTTTCAAGATCATATTTCATAGTTTTCTATATAAATGTCAAGAAAATTGATTTTGTAATGTAAGAAAATAAAAACGACTATTTGATATCTTATTTTCTACGAGTAAGTGTCGAGAAAGTGAATGAAAACAAATATAAAAAAAAATATGAATAACCTAATTTTCACTGTTTGTACTTTTTAGTATCATTTTTTTCAAGAGTATATAAATGATTTTGAAAATAGAAATAGTGTTTTAGACATATAAAATTCAATAAAAAGTGTATTTAGAAAGCGACGACATACTTTTTCCAAACGTCGTAAACAACAACGCTGACATCAGTTTCCAAAGAACTGAATTTATCCACCTCCTTAACAGTCTATTATGTCTTTTTTGAATCGCATCTACAATATGCCCTTCCCTTCTGTGCTAAGTGTGATGCGACTCAATTTGAGTCAATCTTCAAACTACAAAAGAGAGCTGTTAGATATTTACTCGAACTAAACAGCAGGGACTTCTTTAAAAGATTAAAAATTCTGACTCTTCCTTCCTTATTCATCTTCCCTAAGTTGTAAGCACGCTCCTCAACTACTCCACGTTCAGAATCAGTTAAGGGCTCAATATTTTACAATGCAAAAAAATGCACAATCCTTTGCCAATTGAAATGAAATCTATATCATCGCACCGAAATAATTTGAGGGTATATTTAGTGGAAAGTGCCTTCTATTTAATTCCGGACATGCTGTATGCTGGTTTAAATTTTGCTATGGACTTATTTACTAATTATTACCTACTACTATTACCAATAATTTTGTTACTCATTATGGTTTTATTCTGTGTATTGAAATTTCATTTTATTCGAATCTTCAGTTATTTTTATGTTTGTTTTTTAGTTTTTACAAGTTTTAGTCTACAAATTGTAACAATTTTTTGACAATAAAGCGTTTCTCTTTTTTTCTTGTGAGTTTTTTAGTGAGGCAATTCTACCAATTGTCATTGAAGATGAACATTAAATCAATGCCCTCAATTAATAAAAAAAACACGATTTGCACATTGCTTGTTCATTATAAAAATGTTTTTCTCACTGAATATTCATTAACTAATTTACTCTAATTTTATAATAGAAGCAAGCGGCAAGAAATTTTAAATTCCACGTTTTCGACCGTGTTTACCTCTTAACCGTTACTTTCTGGCGGTAAATTTAAATAAGCTTCATACTTGTGGTAATACAAGTTAAAAAATATTTAATTCAATTGAATAAACGACAGATATAAGTTTAGAAAACACACTTTCAGTATCAACCTTATCTATTGTTAGGGATAAATTGAATTTCAACTATAACTGTATAATTTAAATCTTTAGATAAAAAAAAATCTTTATTACCGCTTTAAATCATTTTCTTAACGACGATATCGGAACAATTTATTTATACACGTTGTCCAGGAATTTGATGCTAAAATAAAAACGTGTATCATTTACAAAATCGAAGCGATGAACATTTTTTTTAACATTTTGAATCAACAAGTTGTTCTATTTATTGATTATGTTAGTTTAATGCATTGAGAATGATATTTTCGAGATTTTGGGTAAACTAGTTAACTTAAGGGTACCTTTAATACCCGTTAAGTATGGGATGATTGAGATTAGTTGATTGGAAGTATGCTAAATTTCAAATTATTCATATTCATAGAATCAAAGTAGAACTACAAGGGCCGCCGAATAATAATGAAATGTTTGGTCGCATTGAGACATCAAAACATCAAACATTTAGAGATAATGTTGCACAATTTGCTTTAATAGCTTCTTTCCATTAAGGAAATTGTCCTGATGGAATCTCTCACTTTGTTAGTCACAACCAGCACCCAAATTTGCCAGATGGAAATTTCTAGACATTCTTTTCCTGTTCATTTAGTTTTTCTTCAAATTTTGTTATCAGGCCGCGCTGGTAACAGAATACCATCAGGGTTCACTTAAGGATGAATTTTAACTTTTTCATAGCCTGGATTGAGCCTATGAATAATTGCGGCTCTTTAGAAGTTGACAATTAATAACTAACTTCAAATATCTTACCGTGACGACTCAGAACATGTTCTAGAATACATTTTGTTAGCATTAGGCAGTTCGGCACTTACTAAAATGGATCTAATTGCCGAAGACGCTAGTTTAAATACTAGATAGTACGTTTGGATTTGGTTCTTATGCCTTCTGTTTGCGTCGAACAAAAATAACAAGCAATTAAATGATCCGTTGATTCAGTCCATTAGATGTCATATATCTGGAAGTTAATTCTCCACAAACAATTCTCCAAACTGTTAAGGTTGTTAGACCACTGTTGTGGCAAGTTAACTAAGTGATGTATAAAATGTAAGTGAGTTGGATGCAAAAGTAATTCGGTCGTTTAAATGCCAAAAATATGTAGATATTACAATAAAACTGGATGTGATTTAAACAAATTTATTATATATTTTTAATGATAGGACATGAAGATGAATAAAAATTACCACAAAGTGACGGAAACAGTGGTATTTACAAGCTAGATTCTACTACTGGTTTGGTAATATGTAATCCAAAATATGAAATCTTTTTCATGGCTTTTTATAAATTTGAATCAAGCAACTATATTTTACTAGTTACCTTAGCTTTTCGTAGAATCTGAACAAGAAAATTTGTGTCGTATATTTAATTTGCTGTTAACCTCGTGGTGACACTCACAGTTTTTCTACGATTAATTTGCAGAACAGTTTATTGACTATTTGAAATATTGCAATAAATGCATATGTTACTATTGTCAGCGTCAACAATAAATATATATTTCTATAATTATTATAAACATTTGATTTGTAAACTGAAATCTATCACGTAGGCACTCGATTTTTGTCTCAATTTTAAACGTCAAGGTTAAATATGAAATGTGACATTCAATTCCCCATATTGTAGTCAGCTCTGATCCTGTTATGAAGGATATCTTCATGAAGCTGTTATATTTAATTCAGTTCCATTATCCTAGCTCGTGGTCCTTCATCTTCTGCGATAGTACTACAGGATGCCGCGAGGCTTGACCTTACTACCCAATTTGTTAACGTCTGCTTCCTTTTTCCAATTGCATAACTTTAGAAGACTAATTGCGTCTTCTTTCTGCCACCATTTCCGAGGGCTTCTAATCGGCCTACGACCTTCAAAATTAGAATCTAGTTCTCGACATGTTTTGTCCATACTATCGTACTATCTGTACTTTGATAAATTTTGAGTTCTTTCGTTTCGTAATAAAATAATGAAAGTATTTGACATATCAATTCCAATAAAGTTTGATTTAGATGAGGTTTGCTAAATTTTCAAGTTTTGGATTAGTATGAATCACCAACCGCAAAACAATAAAACCTTTTCAGTATCTTGATGTTTTAGAATCATTGGAAAGAAGGATACACTCAAGCTCAACGTCTTTAAAGCTTTCCACTTGATTTGCTAGCACTGGGTGTGACTTTAGACCTGGTCAAAAACGAAGAACGAACTTCTGATCGGTTTTAACCTTCATACAAGGAGGAATACGTTAATTACCAATACGAAATGCATTTTTAATTCGTTATAGTTTTTATATAAGCTCAAATTATTTATTGTTTAACTATGGAACGTTACGAAATGGTTTGGAGAAGGATTAATTTCAAGGCTCGTCTGGCATTTGTTCTAGTAGATAGAAAGTGGAATATAGCTCAAAAACACTTAATAGGCATCTTGTAGGTATTGAGAATTCTCATTGCGACACATTTCTTGTAGAAAAACGGTCAGTCTCTGAAGACGATAACTTGGTTATCGAAACGCGCGTCATATAGTGTAAATGTGAGTGTTGGTGTAGTGGTGGAGTAAACAGTGTGTTCAGTAATTCTAATTCAGTTTAAAAAAACTTGGTAACATTCTCAAATAACAATTCTAGTTTATAAATAAGAGATTTCGTATTTCACAGTTTCGGTAGCAAATTTAAACATCGAAAAAGATTTCGAAATAGTTTCTTATATAAATATTAATTGATTTCTCATCATTAATGACATGTTTATCATAATCGTATCATTTTAATTACTTTGTACGATTTCCTCTTTAAAATACGATTCGTAAATAATTGAAACAAACCAGATTCTACAAGAACAAGTCTATTAATGCCAGTATTTAGATTCTCCAAAGATATATCAATAAAATATGTCTGCAAAATAATTTTTCAGTTAATACGATCATTAAAAGTCTTATGTGCTTTTAAAGCATCCATTGATTTTCAATTAAGGGATATAATCTACGGTTTTTACTAAAAACTAGTATTCTGATAGAAAATTACGAAAATACCGAGGTACTCAAGATAGTTAATTTGGATTTGTATTGGTTCTATTTAAGAATTCAAAATAATGTCAAGGTGTTGTTTAAAAGTGACAAATGTCAATTGTGTAATGTATATATTATGAAATATATATCAGTTTATAATTATTACAATTTAAAAATGTTGATAGTTGGATGGAATTTTATTTTTTCTCGAAATTATAAACATTTTGAATCATTTGTTTCCTGTTATTTCGAGCAATACATTTTTATATCATCACGTAACAATAAGATTAAAGTTTCTCAATAATATGAATCCAATTTGGAACATATTTTTCGAAAAAACAATAATTTTTTCCACAAAAAGATTAGGATAAGATAGATTTTCATACTTTTTCGCATCAACATCATCAAATATTTCTTTAGAAATAAGTTTTGTGGAGACATTTCTATACATAAATTTCATCTTCTAAATTGACTAATATCGTTTAATTTTTAGTTTTATCCGTTAATTTTCCTCACAAAACGATCAGAATAAGATAGATTTTTATACTTTTTCGCATCATCATCATCAAATATTTCTTTAGAAATAAGTTTTGTGGAGACATTTCTATACATAAACTTCATCTTCTGAATTGACTAATATCGTTTAATTTTTAGTTTTATTCGTGAACGAAACTTTATATTTGAAACTTTATATTATGAATCAAGGATCTCCCTCTTCTAATTTTATGCAAGGCCAGCTTCAAAATACCATTTGCTCCACGATGTATACTGCAATTAACAGATCATTCCGCCCTAGAAAAGAGGGTCGAAGCTTTCCTACCTACTGATTGTTTGCTACTATTCAACTCGGGAATTCCTACTAGTATGCAAATTATTTTTAAGGAATATCTAACCCTCACCCTTTTATTTGGAGGAAACAAAACAGTGACGGCGTCTAAAGCTATTTTTAAAAAATAAAAATGAGATCAAATTATCAATAAAAGTACTCAAAGTACTAAACTCTGTACCCCAGAATAGAATATATATTCCCACGCAGAGCTCTTCACTATCTAACAGACACAATAGAACTGGACAATAGTGGTAAAGTATAACTGTTCGAGGTACCGTACTAATCCCTACTACCATCATCTACTAACGCGCATTGACGAGCGTGGCTATTTCACATTCATTCCTGTATTTGTAAAAGAAAATCATTAGTACAGACAGACCCACATCTATTGGTTACTATCATCAATTTATTATTGGTCTTCGTGATTTTATCCAATTGAATAACTTTGTAGTGAGATCGTTCATGTTTTGCTTATAAAGACAAATGTCAGAACACATCAATATATAGTATTCTTTCATGAAAGTTTCTGTATAATCTGGAGGATGGCTGAAATATGGTTGTTGTTTTTATTATTTATTTCACGCGCGTCTTTTCAAAAGTTACGTAACAAAAAAAGTTTTTAGAGATAACAAACTAAACGGAACAATAGGTGAGATTAAATAGAGTACTTGGTATATAAAACGAACTTTATCTTAGTGGCAACAGTTGTTGATTACGGAAACAGAATTTACTACGCAAAATATGGAGAATATCATATTTTGTAGAAATATACGTGAACCACTTGATGAACTGGAACTTCAGACTGACTGTACAAATAGGATTAAGCAACAACTGATATGTAAATTCCATTAGTACTTGTTTTTAAGTGACAGAAAGATCAAATTTTTAGATTAATACATCAACAATAATATATAATTGAGAGGAAACCACGTGAAAAAAATTATATATAGCAACAATCAGATAGTTACTTGGAATATCTATGATGAGAATTTACGTTCAATTCGAGTTTTAAAGAAAGGAAAAATATTTTTATCTATAAATTATTATCGTCTCATTTTTAACGGAATAGAGAAATTACTGATAGAGGCAACATAGGAAGCTCAATTACTAATATTTTGTCACTATTATGTTCGCTATCTATTTTTGGAAAATGTTATTGATTATTTCTGTCAAACACCTGAAATCTATCACATAAATTTGACGGTTTGACGATACGTTTTTCTCTTATTTCTTGTATCATAAAAATGCCATGAAAATATAATTGTAAATGTTATTAATATTAACGTAAACAAGGTATTATTTTGGTTATTGTCCAATAAAGAAACTTTCTTAATTGGTAAATCAATACAGCTTTAGTAATATTATGTTGAAAGTATCTTAAGATATACAAACGTGGATGGATTTATATTTATCAAATTACCAAACTTGAAGATGTAAACTACAGAAACTATAGTCCGACTGAAAAAGTCGTAGAACATATTTTTGGCTTTTAATTGTACTTTCTAATCAGTATTACTTCGTGGAACGCTGTTTACAATGCATTACTATGCATTTTAAGAAAAGTGCAATAAATTTTGCTTTATTATCGGTACAAATGATTGATAATTTTTGGGAAATAATACGGCATGATAGATATTCAATAAGGTCCATATTGATATTAACGAAACATCATTTTATTTATAAGAATAATTGTTCTTTTACTAGCTGATTCGATTGGATTTATTTGTGTCGTTCGGTTCAAAATAAACTGAGAACTTCATCTTTGGAACAATTTCTAACTGGAGATATTTTCAAATTATTCCTTATTATTATGAATTCTTCAAAGGTTTTGTCACATTACGTAATTAATCTCAGTGATTAAATTATTTTGTGAAAATCTCCTAATGTGCAATTTCATGAAGTATCCAAAATTCAATCAGTTATAATGGCCTTCATGAGATTAATATGATATCAAGAGGTTTAGAAAACAGAAAAAGTTTTTTAGGTGATAAATGTGAACATCATCTTCGAAGAATGAAACTTTATAGTCTTTTGTGTAAAAAGCAGGTAATTGGTCAATAATCCTGTGCATTTAAGGACATTAATAAATGAGGTTTCGACAGATAGTTGAAAGCATTATCAGATGAAAACTTGAGGTGAATTTTTAATATCAGTTTTAATTAGATAATAAAAAACACTACCACAAAAAAGGGATTTCAAGATAAGGAAATTAAGTGAATATAACTAAATGTTATACAATTCTTTTTTGAGTTTCATTCTTCATTATTTATATCTGAAAGTTGTACAAGAATTCGTATTTGATTTCCATATTAATTTATTAGTTGATAATTTGATCGTAAAAATTAATTTCGTATAACTGTATTAACGCCAATAATTTTTGAAGGTTTGAAAATATCAAAGATATAAATTTGTTTGTTTTTTCATTTAGCAATTCAATTATGAGAAATTTTGGTTACGTAAATTGAAGTCGAACCAAAAGGTCATCGACAGTTATAAAATAATACTTGTCAATATGGCAAATACAACAACTAATACTGCCTTCCAAACAAGTTTTTATTGTTAATAGTCTACTATATGAGTAGAAAATAAGAAATTTACAAATATTTGTTCATTATGAATAGATTGATTCATAAGGAACCTTCACGAGGATCCTCCCAGAAGTACCTGGCCTGACCTAGAGATGACGGTTGTTAGGAAATCATCAATAGCGAACGTTTTCAGTAAATTTGTAAATATGGAAAAACTTGGTCATCGTTATTTGGTACAATACTTTAATTTAAAAGGCCTTAACCCAACCAATATAAATACTCACCTTGATTCTACTCTGGGTCAGACTGGTCCTGTACGACCTGCAAAGACCAGCATCGTAGTGGTCAACCAAAATGAGGTGAAAACTCCAAAAATGTTGAAGAAAATCCACAAATTGGTACTGAATGATCGTCGATTGAAAGTACGTGAACCAGCAGATCTAGTAGGCATTTCAAAAAGTGCGATACATCGCTTATTTACTGATGAGTGTCGCGTTTGCTCGCAATGGAACAAAAACAGCGTCGAGAAGATGTTTTCTTCTATTGTTTGCTAATGTTTCACAGAAATAAAACCGTTCCATAACCATTGATGAAACGTGGATCCATCACTTCACACCCGAAGCAAAAGAACAATCAAGACAATGGATTGAAAAGGGAGAATCGGCTCCAAAGAAGGCAAAGACTGTTCCGTCTGCAGGCAAAGTCATGGCGTCGGTTTCTGCGCTTGGGGTGATTTCAAATCAACGTCGAATATTATGAGAACTTATTGCAACGTTTGAGCTAAGAAACCAAGGACCCATTTGGCTAATAAAAAAGTGTTATTTCATCAAGCATCAGCTCAATGACCAAAATCGTTTTTGCGACTTCGCACTTGTATTTGAAACACTTAATTGCTACCTTATGAAGAGAATGAAGTCAAATGATTAGCTAAAATATACTATTTAGCCATTCCGCGTAATCAGTTACCATTTATCAGGTTGTATTATATTCATAGATCACGTAATCAACACTTTCTTCAAAGAATGTATTATACATGGATTATTATTTGTTGATTTTGATCCACAATACTTGAAATTCCTTATTCTGATATTGAACAGTTAATAGAGAAGTGATTAATTTAATGCACTGGAGAAATTTTTAGGAAAAAATTCAGTAAACGATCATTGAAAAAATCGTTTTTGCTTTGACAAAGCAACTTTTTGTATGGAAGAATTTAGGAAATCCATTTTCCTCGCTAGTTTCTTTTATAATTCGCTAGAACAATTATTAAAATTTGCTAAAAAAATTTAAAACGTTTCGAAATATATTTGAGGTTATGTAACAGAGACAACCTATTATTCATAACCTCAAAACCTAAGAAAACATAACCTCGCCAGTATTTTGAAAGTATTATTCATTTAATAAGATTTTTGAAGCGCCAGAAGTTGTTTATTTCGAAGAATGTACGAAATACATTCTTGGTTTTATTTATTTATTGAATATATTTTTAGGTTATGGACATGAAAGAAAGTTTAAAATGCTGTAGTATTGTGAAAACATCACAGTATCTATTTTTTTCAATTTTATTATCATTATAAAGATCCAGTTTGTAAGATTTGATTGTTGAATGTACAACTCTCTATTTTCAATGTATTTTCACTTGTTTTTTTTTTGATTTACTTCAAATTTAAGATAATCACCCACAAATTGTATAAAATTCAAATTATTATTGATTACTTCTAGTAACGTTCAAAGTTTCAACCGAATTTTTTCTGCAATACGCAACTGGTAATTTTAATACTGTAAAAATCAATTAAGAAATTCCACAGCAACTTATTTCAGTCATTTTTATTTATATAATGAATTTGTTTGTGCATAACCAGAAAATTGTCTATGAATTTTGTATGTTTAATGCAAATCGACAAAACAGTGGAATTTCCATGTTTTCATAATTAAATTCCTAAATATTCAACAACGGATGTATTCGTCGTGCTTTTTCTCTAAATCTTATTCTAAAACCTCCTTTTTCATAAATATATTTTGTTATTTTGAATGTTTTTTTTTTCTAATTTTCATTCCTCTTTAGATCTAACTGTAAGTTTCAAAATTAATCATCTACAATCATATTTAAACATTGCTTTCAATGATGATTTTTTCTACTTTTCTCTAAATCTAATGGTGAAGTATCATTCTAAGTCTTTTTTCACACTAGAACTTGTAAATCATGTATTAAAAAAAAGACAGAAAAAATAGTTATATGAAAAAGTTGGTGCTAGAATGGTTGGTATAATTTATTCAGTTACTTCGGTGTTTTGGCTTTTTTTGGTTGATTGGTACTGTCGTAGTAACAATCTAGTTCGTAAAACGAATATTAGTTAAGATTTAAGATCACAAAACGGCACATTTAATATTTGTATAAACAAATTTTATCGTTATCATGATTCAATTTTGATTTTTCTCTTAGTAATTGACAAAAGTTTGAAAAAAAAAACTGAAACGGGAACGTTATGTAACAAAATTATTTGTTTTTTCATAAAAGTTTTATTATACAACATAAGCGTTTCGATAACCAAGCTATCGTCTTCAGTTTGCCATACATTTTGAGTTATATTATATGTAAATGATCCACTATTATTTATACTCATATTTACTTTGATATATTCCGACTATTATAATTAAATTAATCACTTTAGTTTAATAGAGTTAAAAATTGTGAATTTATTTACAAATATGTGATCTTTATCTACCAAAAGAACGCCTATGGACTTGCATGCGAATGGAGGTTGGCGAACGCGTGCTAAGCTCGAATTTACATAAATCGCGATGTGATTGAAAAGGGTTGCCGTTTCTTTGGTTATCAATTTGTCTATTCTTAAAAGTTTTATATCGTTATCATTAAGTATTGTGTTATTACATTTGTATTTAAATTAATTGTTCGAATAACGTATCATATTCATTAAACTAAATATACGAGGTATATCCGTTTAGTTGTGTAAAACGGATACAGAAAAAATATTTATTGTACAAAAATCTAGAACTACTAAAATGATTTATGATTTTCTACATAGCTTTAGATACTTCTCTTTTTTGGTCTTTACACGGAACTTCCCGGCTCTTTGATCTAGTAAAACAAGCACTCTATCGAAGGCTTTCTTTATGTTGAGGAATAGTTATTTGTATACCGAGGAAAGTGAAAGTGGACGAGTCTGAAAATTGCGAGACGAGTCCAGTCGCGGCGTACACAACATTTTTTAGACGACTCATAAGATCCAAAACTTTTTCAATTACACTGAGGAAAAAAAATAAATAATAGAAAATTATAAACATTTTATTTATTGAGCAATATAATGTACTAAATGATTTTTGCAATGTCAATATTAATTTATTAATTATTTGCAAAAAGTAATGTTGATTGTACCTACAGGACAATTATTAATATTTATTGGATTGGATGCAGATGACAAATATGTTTGTGTCTTCTATAGAATTTATTGATTGATTCGTATTTGTGGTGGAAGAAAGTATTATGATAGCAATTTTAATCTTGTTTGTTATTGAGTCATCCATATAAACTTTAAGGTTATACAAAATCATCGAAGTGAAACTGTCAACTGTCAACATTGAAGTTGTCTACTTCAGAACGTTCCGAAAGTGTTTTGCAGTACGGAACTGTCACTTTTACTACATGGAACACTCAAAACGCAATTTTCGTAAATGAATACAGAACGACAACTTTCAGATTGCGTCGTTTGAAAAATTAATTTTTTCTGATTAAAACCTCGAGTGTGTTGTACTAGTTTCAAAATTCACTTTTTGGTGCTGTGATTCTTCAGTATCACTCTCTCTGCGATTTTAGTATGGCCCTTACCAAACTTATTGATCTGTAGTTTTGAGGAAAAATTCGATCTTTTCTGGGTTTTCTCATCATGATTCCGATGGAAAGTGCTTCGTTCTTAGCATGCCTTTTATAATGTTCAGTCCTCGTCTAGGTTTAGGCAAACAACAAGATAAGGTGCACGGAAAATTGAAAGGCAGGAGCTCTAAAAATACCATGGAAAGTCAGTTTTTCCTGAATGAACATCTTCACTTAAGAATTGAGAAAATATGAACAAATATATTTTCTTCTATCATGTCTGAAAAATCTATATCTTCGTCGAGATATCCATAGATTGTAAACTGACTTCCATTTTGATTATCTTTCCTCTATAAAACTTTCGATATATTTCAAATGCCGGGTCTTTGCGGGTCTAATTCGTTTATCTTTTCGACAGGATTTTTGTCCTTTGATTTTTTCCAATATCAAATATTTCAGATCTTCGCTTATGTTTCAAATCTGCCGTATTTGGCTGTTAGGATCGTCGTGGTACTTTATTATATCGCTTCTTGTAGGGCTTCTTAGAAGGAACGAATTTGTTCTTCTGACGTTGTTTTACTGTTAATTCTGGTAATCCGTCCTACCAGCTACTCGCTACTCGTTTCTTGGAGCCCAAAGATATCGAAATTTTCCTTCAACATCACTCCCATGGTATTTTGATTTGTTTTCAGTCCTCCTGTATTACATTGTTGATATACCTCGTATTTTTCAAGATAGTTGTAATGTATAGGAAATAGCCTTTTGTGGCGCCTTCTGTGTGTCAAAGTAGAAAATAGTTGTTGTACATAACATAATGTAATACATTGTATTTCATTGAATAGTTTGATTTATATGATTTTGAATTTTACTTTTTCGTTATTTATAACACTCGTTGGCGTTTTCAAATAATTTTAAGTGATAATTATGAATAATAAATTATTATATAGCTTTCAAAATAATTAAAAATAAAGAGAATTAATAGAATTTATACGAAACTATAAGTACGTAATTATTTTTTATAACGTGGAAAATACTGTGTTCCGGATAGGTTAAATGACTTAAAAGATAAAAAATTCTCGGTGGAAATTTGTAAGAATCCAGCCCTGTTTGGTTGAAGATTAATTTTCAATTTTGTATAAATTAAGTCTACAGAATTATTCAAAAAAAGTTTTTCTCTACATTGTGCCTAGTGCCTAGTAAATATGACAAAAATTTGTTAAAATAAAATGTTAATAATCAACATTTAGATCCTTATACCAAACTATCTAACAAAGAAAAACTTCTAATCCCCTAAAATGAACTATTAAACACCATTTTTTAAGATTTAAACTGGCCCTCGACGAAGGTTTTGTTTCATTAAAGTAGATTTTTTTTAAGGCAGTTATATCTTTTTTTTATTGTCTACTTTACAAAGAAAAGTAAACACAGAGTTATGCTTTGTAAAAAATCGGATAGCGCCCTCAAGTAAGTCTTTCAACATATATTTTTTCGTGAACCACGCTCGTCTTTACTGGAAGCTAGCCGGAACCTAAAGTTACCTCTATACAACAAAAGAAAAAAATTATAACAACAGCCTAGAGGAAAAAGTTTACACGATTTTGTGTAAATGAACTTTAGAGTCCTAATACTGCAAAGCACAAATGCGTTTGATCAAGAGCTTTCTTACAATAGGAAGCGTTTCATTAAAAAAGAAAGATACGAAAGCTTGTGATAAAACTGGTGCAGGAACTTCAGTAAATTCAATAGACGCAGATCCTGAAATGTCTAGTTCTATTTTAGTTAAGGGGAGCTAAATTTAGAAAACAGAAAGTTTTATAAAATGATATTTTTCTTTGGTGTAAGTACTTGTACCACAAAAGGTTTTCCGCCTCCCCAAAACTGTCAATATTGCAAGGTGCATGCTTATTGATTATTGATTGGATAAATAATCGGTAAATAATTCAAATTCAAATACTAATTGGAATCGAGAATTTGTCCCCTTTAACAAACATCGTGATACGTTTCCTGGGGCACATTGTAGATGAAGTTGTACACGAAATAAAGTTTCCGAGGAGCCGGGGACGCTAGGATTTCACGCATTGATTCACAACCAACGAAGAGCTGAAAGAAGTTGGTAGACCACATGCAAAATTGAATTGATCAAAGCAGCGATTATGACGAAAAGTAGAGGGGAGTGTAGGCTTTACAAACATGTATTATTCAATGCCTATAAACATTTTTTCCATTATGGAGAAGCCTCGTAAACAATATTTCCATTTATCCAATATATTATCAATGTACTTCTGATACGACGAATTTTATTTTAAACGGTTATTTGCAAAAATAAAATAATTGTCTCAAGTACTGATTTATTTATCAAAAGTAGCCGACAAGTGCGTTGATACGAAGTTCAAGTTGCCAAAGAAAATAGTTTTAGTGCAGATGAAGATATGAAAAAAATTTCGTTTAAAATTTAATGTGCGACAATGCAGGTTTTTCACCTTCTGTACCATCGATTTCCAATGATAATTATATTACACAATCAATTCTTCGACAAATAAACCGTTCAAAATATCCTGAAAATATTTGAAATTCATTTGCATAATAAATACTATAAACGTTAATGTAAAATAAAACCTACACTTTTATTCATATTTTTATTGTGTTTTGTTCGTAATTTGAAATACCAGCTATATCGAATAATAAATAATAAATATATGTAGTGTTTGATCAAAAACGTTAAACTGAAATTCATTTAGAGATTCACTTATTTGATTTGTTTCCTTTTTTTTATACCACACGTCCTTCAACAAAGATATTTGTTTGGAGATAAAATCACAGACATAATCAAAAATTAGTTTTAATCTTGTTTGCGTGATCATATCGTGTGCTATAGATTAATAATTCCATAGTAGGTTAAAGGATACATATTTCTTATTGTAAAATTATTTATATGATTATTTCGATTTATACTTAATCCTGAAGCCCTTCTACAGTAAGTTTCAAAAACGGTAACCCACTGATTGGTCTCAATTTATCACCAGATACTTTATCACATACTAGATGATTTTACCTAAAAGGATTTTTGGGATCTCGCAAGGAAAGGGGATGAGAAAAAAATATGATAAACTCAAATAAATTTATTTTATTTAATTTTACTTTACAATTACTTTACAATTAAAAATAGTAAACTAAAGTTAACATAATCGATTTTGCTACATTCAAGTGTACCTACGTCAAAAATCAAATATTCTTTTATTATAGTAGGGGTGAGAGAAAGAGAGAAGTGGAAGAGGGGTTGAAAAGATAGATATCATCAATTTCAATATCAATCCATTTATATATATTTATCGTGGGTTAAAAACTATAAAAAAATTATTAAAAAATGTTTTTCACCCCTTTCCCTTGCGAGACGATACAAATCCTTTCACGTACATTTATTTGATATATATTTGTGTGAATGTACGAAATTGCAGGTGGTTTTGAACGTTTTCGAAACTCCAGCCAATTTTTTATTTTTGTGAGTTAAAACACAGATAAAAAATTGACGTTTCGACCACTTTCAGTGTTTATCAAAATATATTAGTAGTTGACACGCCAAATTTTTAAACAGAAAAGATCTAAAATCAAGACGATTTACAAACAGAAACAAATTGAATTTTGATATCCAAGTTAATAATTTCATGACGACAGAAATCGAGTCAAAATATACATATAGAAACTTTATTCATTAAAATAGTCAAAAACATGTGTTCAAGAAATAAAATAAAAACTTAACCTCTTATATATTTTATTAATCTGTGATCCAAAGTCTATTATTTTATCTATAACTTTTGGACTACTAATTTATAAATTAATGCATTGAGCATCATGCAAATTAAAATAAAACTGCTCCCATTTTATTGTTCAACACATGCTAAAGTGAAATTTTTTCTATTGAATTGTTATATTAACGTAGGAGTCGAATATTCTGTAGTATAATTACAATTCCATGTAGGAGTGTATAATTTCAATAATCTTTATTAGTTTATGGTTTTATTGGTACACCTTGTAGTATATATTCTTCGAATTTACTGATTCGACATGATTTTTATACATACAAATTCCTAATAGTACATATTTTATTAATAAATAATCTGTAAATGCAAATAATCACATTTCAAATTTGAATTATCGAATTTATTTGAGAATAGACCAGGACTAATAATATTTTTTTCTACAAAATGTATCTGTCTTTAATATGTACAGATATGTTGATGGTTGCATCTCGATGTTGTAAGTCTAAGAATGCGGGTTTACTTAGTTAGCTCCATCTTCCGCACTCTTATACAAAGGAAACAAATAGAAATGTTTGAATCCTTGTATTTCACACGTGTGCAAAGTTCAAATTGATAAGAATGCGCCAACTCGGGACGGCGATATTTCAGGTAAACGAAAAGGTAATCCGAGTACATAAAAAAACTATTGACAGATTGAGAGTATTACCTGGAAATTGCAATAATATGTAATGTAATGTAATAATCCACTTCATAAAGCTGGAAAATCTAAAAATTAAAACTTAGATTTATAAATTCTTTAGGTTAAATTAGGTTAACTAACCTAAATTCACAATTTTATGAAAAATTCAGTCTAAAAACTGGCCGAGGATAATGTCCAAAGTACTTCTTGTTATATGTTTAGAATGTAAAACATTTTTTGCTGAAATACACTATAAGTTTAAATTTTATTTTTGTTTTTTTCATAATTAAAACCCCGATATTACGTCACAAGTTGTCTAATCTTTTTGTATTTTCTAACGATTTTTCTCAAATTTCCATCGATAACTTATACAAAAAAGTGTCTCAATGAATTAATTAGTACAAAGAATTATTTTTTCTATGTTACAAATTATGTCTATAAGTTTTTTGAATTAAGTTTGTTTCTATATAATTTAATTTTCCGAAGGAAAAATATTTTATATTGAATTGACGTTTCCATGAAAGCTAATAGACAAAAACTGAATTAATATGATTTAGGTATGTCAGAAATAGAAAAAAAAAAAAGAAGCGCACACCATTGAACTCCCGCAACTAATTTGTTGTATTTCAAGATTTATTTCTGATTTCAGTATGTTTCATTTGCATAAGAATTCATATTTACGTAATAAAACATGGGTTAGTTCTCTCGAAAGAAAAAATTAAAGAATTACGTCAAAATCAGAACTTATACACGGTTTATACAAATTTATGATTAATTTCGAACGTAGCTAGATAATTTATATTTTTTTAAATATAATTTTTTACAAACGTCAGTAATTAACTTGAGTAATAAAGTGACATCATGTCTAATAATTTTTGTTTTCACTTCACTGTTAAGCTTGGTATTAAAACTTGTGGAGAAATGATAAAATTCGAAATTTCAACTTTATTTTCAACCGAAGGAAATTAGCAGTTGATTATTAACAATATTTTGTCTTAAAATAGGTATCAGTTTCAGCAATTGCTTCTTCATTTGAGCTAATTGAACCATCAGAGCTTGCAAAGTAAAGTTTATTCATCTGAGATAGTTTATACAGAGAACTGATTGTTTATTGTGAGGCGAATAGAAAATTTAGAGCTTGGAGGATTGCTGTAAAGACGTTAGCACAACACGATTAATGCTAAATTGATTGAAAATTGCTGTTTTATTCGCTTTAAGATCTCATTTAGTAATTTTATCACCTTGTATAATACGGAGGCGCCAGGGAAACAGACGTTCGAATCAAGAACTCAAATTTATTTCAACGTGTTCATTTAAATATTTAATTAGCAAACTGTGTAGGAGAATATATTTTGATTATCTTTTGAATAAAATGGTTTTCATAATTTGTCAACTGGCGTATTTCGATAGAAAAGAATAGTGATATATTGGTATTTAAAAAAACAAGATTTTTGAGCTATCAATTTATACATTTTTTTGAAGGTCGTTTATATAATGGACATGTTATAGTATCATATTAGCAAATAAAATGATTTAACCGCGGCTTTTACAATATCTTATATTTCGTACCGTAGAAATAGTTTCGAATCATCCACAATGAAATCATAAATCATTTTTTAATCAATTAAATAAAGTCAAACAAATTTCGCTATGGATTATTCTGATGTACATCATTTCAAGTTATAAGACAAATATCGACATTCGCGTGCTACAAGTGCACTGATTCAATGTGCACACGGACTAATATAAACTTGCTCTAGGTGGAAGTGGTGATTGTGGAAGAAAATTGACCAATCAGATCTAGTATTCTGATGTGTTTGTTTTTCGAAATAATTGTTCGTTTTTCTCAAATAAAAAGGATTATTTGAATAATGATAGAAGTTAATTTAATTGTGCACGTGAACATGTGCATATATTGAGGAATTCTCGCCGCACAAAACGTGAAAAGATTAATTTTCGCCATTTAACAAGATGTGAATAAAAAATTGATAATTCACTCTATTGACCTGATTCTATATTTACAAAAATCATTGAATCAAAGTTGGAATTGCTACCTCTTGCAACCATTCACCAGATTTAGCCACCTCAGACTTGAAATAATGACCTGGAAGCATGTTTGGATGCTTGTGGGTCGTGACTTAGATTTTCCCTTGGATTTATGATCATTACATGTAGTAGGAAAATATAGTATGAAATTGAATATGAACTTAATCAGTTTAAAGCATTTTTCTTGTCATATTTTGCTAGAAATCATACCCGTGGATAAAGAGGATTTCCACTTGGTCATATTTTCGAAACGATGGTCAAATTTTCACGTAAATCTAAGAAAATTTTGGAAATTATTCGATTTTTCCAAAAGAATGACTAAAAATTACTAACAACTTTAAAACTTCGGTATATTGACACCTTTGACGTGGAGTATTTGATGCAAATTGAAATATTTCTACTAGTTTTCTCTCGATCGTAAAAAAAATCTGATGAATCGACCTTATCCCGTCTAAAAATAAATAATAATTATAAGTGACAATTATCAGATAGAGTGTGTTGAAAACATGATCTATAGACAGCTTTAATCTTTTTAATTGTATGAAGACATAACGTTATTGAAGACCTGTACGCGATCCACGAGTGATATTTACTTTCTAGTTTTTTATCATCTTCCAGATTTTTGGTTGGCATCGCTTCAAACGTTACGTTATCGTATCTATCTGAAACATAAATATAATAACAATAATAGATTAATTCACTAGGCTTGTCAATTTAATCTATTGGTCATTCCCACAAGAAGATGTACCTTTTATCGAGGTATTTGATAAAACGCCTTATTCGGAATATTTTCACTATTAATTAAGATAAGTTTGGTAGCTTTGTAATAGTTGAAATATTCTGGTATCTTAATGATAAGATCGAATGAAATTTTGTGTCTTTATACACTGAAGATAAAAAGGGGGACATTTCAATGTTACTTGTAAGCGGTGTAATTTAGAAGTGAGATTAAGAAGAAAGGAACAGTTCCAATTGATATGATCACAACCGTTATATCGACTTCGATGTGTGACAACTATTCCACTCAAAAGATATATGATCTCAAGTTACAAGAATTCAATGTTACTAACGTATCAATTGAAGATTCCAATCAACTATATTTTCCACAAAACCTGTTATAGTGATGTGGTCCTTCTATAAACCATATTCCATTTAAGATCAATGAATTACCTCGATGGTATTTATAAACAATTATTGATGCTTTCTGGTTAGATCATCTGTTAGCAAAACTAGTAAACTATTAAAACCAACGTTCAGACATTGAAAGCGCTTTTTAATTTTTGAGAACCATTGAAAAGAATCTAGAATCGTGCATAGTCGTGCGCGTTAGTCGTAGATATTTTGTAACTTTTTTGGCCAAAGTTTTGGCTCCGCTGTGCAAGAAAACAGGCTTGAAATTACGTTCATATTTCCAATCAAATCAAATATGGTTTAAATTAGACGAAATTGTCTCAATAAAGTTTCACCGAATGGATTTTAAGTCACTTTTTTGTATTTTATATGCGAATTCATCAGTTTTTAATAAAATTAACTTGATTTAACAAATTTCATACAGGAATACGTCATAGACATGTTTGGAAATTCTCCATACAGCCCAGATTTAGCTCTTATCATTTCTCCTTATGTTTAAAATATTTTCTTGGTGGTGAATACTTCAACGATGATGACGATATGAAAGAAAAGTGGTTTCCACATTGTTGTAGTTGTAGATTTTCACAAAATATATGTTTTTATACGTTTTTTATATAACCAAGTGGAATTTTATTTGTTGATAAATCTTGTAAATCATTTATATGAACTCATTATTAATGTGGTTTCAAAAATAAAATAACTTACAAACCTATGGTTAGTGAAGTGAAATGTTACCATCACATACTTTAATTTTTAAGGTTCATATCTCGGAAATTCTGTTGTAGAAAAGATCCTTCTTAATTTCATACGAGCGTTAACCTTCTGAATTTTGTCGCATATCTATGAAATTATTCGAAAATCTTTGACGAAAAATGTATTTTCTCATTGTACCAATGATAAACTGAAACCTCTAGTATTTTCTATAGAACGCAATAATTTTTCTCACTTTGTTTATAATATATAATTATTTAAACAATAACCAATTATTCGTGAATGTCATACACATATTTTCAGATAGATTGTAAAAAATTTATAACAATAGTGTATTTACACTGATTAATTATACCAAAATACTAAGAATATTTGAAATATTTCAATGATTTCTAATTATGTTGTTCTACTATTCAATATTAAAGCCAACGTTATCAATTTGACCTTTATAATTATTATTTTCCTAGTTTAATACACTACGACACATAATCTCTAATTCCAAGAAAAAACTAATAGTTGTTAGTCATTATTATGTTATTCAAAGTATTTTAAATAATTTAACATCTCAGTACCAATTTTCATTTGCTACTAAGTAAAATTTTCGAACCAAAAATACCAAAATTACGATTTATTAATTTTCATAGATTTCTTCGTTTCGAAAAGATTCACATTTTGACTTCAACATCGCATCAACCAACTTTATCTTTAATTGTTATTACTTGGCTATCTTCCGATTTCAAAAATTTTAATTACGATCCTTTCTAATCGTTTTGCAATGGAATGCGACGTTATCAGATCATTTTGCGACGCTTCCGTTGCAGCATTATTTACGATACTGAATGTCCGCTCCAGGGTAACGCTGGAGCTCACACTTTTTGCGATCCGTTTCAAACAATGGTTGAATGAATGGAGACATTTTGCGATAGAATGCGACGCCATCAAAACAAATTACGACATACTGAAAGTGCATCAAATCATTTGGCAAAAGTATGTTCCAAAACAGTTTGAGACGCACTGGAAGTGCGTCAAATCAATTGGTAGAAATGTATGTGCTCCAAGGTCAAACTTTTTGCGATTCGTTTCAAACAATGGTTGAATGAATGGAGACATTTTGCGATAGAATGCGACGCCATCAAAACAAATTACGACATACTGAAAGTGCATCAAATCATTTGGCAAAAGTATGTTCCAAAACAGTTTGAGACGCACTGGAAGTGCGTCAAATCAATTGGTAGAAATGTATGTGCTCCAAGGTCAAACTTTTGGCGATCCGTTTCAAACAATGGTTGAATGAATGGAGACATTTTGCGATAGAATGCGACGCCATCAAAACAAATTACGACATACTGAAAGTGCATCAAATCATTTGACAAAAGTATGTTCCAAAACAGTTTGAGACACACTGGAAGTGCGTCAAATCAATTGGTAGAAATGTATGTGCTCCAAGGTCAAACTTTTGGCGATCCGTTTCAAACAATGGTTGAATGAATGGAGACATTTTGCGATAGATAGTGACACAATCAAAAGAGTTAGCCCCTCACGGTAAATACGTCAAAACATTCGTAAATTAATAATTCTATCAATAGAATAACAATTTTTGAAAAAACTTAATCTTTATAAAGGTTAAATTCGTTCTAAAAATTTGAATTATGCCTCAGATGGAATCGAAACTTTTTCTGGAGTATTTACTGAGGGTTTCTCCATGATTTGATGGTGTCCCTTTCTATATCAAAATGTTTCCTTCCATTTAACCTTTGTTTGAAACTGATCGCAAAAAGTATGCGGTCCATCGTTACCTCAAAGCTCACTTTTGACTAATGATTTGACGCATTTCTCTTGCGTCGCAAACTGTTTTTTTGGGGGACAAACTTCTTGGGTTTCTTCTATTCTAAAGATGATATCGTAGAAACATGGTTTTGAAAGTCTTCATCAGCTTCTTGGGGCGATGGAAATCGCTGGCACGTATCTTCTGTTTGACAGTGGAGAACAATATCCATCATTAACATGGAATTATTCATTCATTATAAACACGATGAATGTTTTCCGGTATTCGATACTATTGAAACTATTGGAAATTTTCAAGGCGTCTTCTTGGATACTTATTATTGCAAACTTCCTATATAGGGCAGTTATTCAATATTTGTAACTTCTTACATAGTTTTTTAACAAATGAAATTTCTCAGACACCTATTTAATGATAGATTTTGGTTTTTGTTCATTTCTGTATTTTTTTTATATTTCATAAATCTACGCATTAAAATCTGAACAAATATTTTCAGTTTTTGTATAATTTAACATAAATGATCTCATAAATTAATCACAATAATTTGTTTCGGTTTAGTCGGATTTGAAAAACGTTTAACCAAGACGAGTTTATCACTTTTATTTAAAATCCTTATGTTTATAAACATTTGTTTAATTAAACACACCTTCGCTAAGATAATTATGTATTATTATGAAATTTTCCTAATAAGCATTAAATGATGATAAAGTTTTATTTACAAAAAGATTATAGTTTTGTGCAGCATCAAAAGTTACAAAATATTGTAGACATTAAGACGTTTTTGATAAAAATTACGACGTATTATTTTGCAATACACCAATAGTGAAAACAATCTCAAGAAAGGTAAAATAAAAATACCTTTCTACTCGTTATATTCCCAAAAACGTCTAGTAAAGTGATTCACTTCTTCAAAATGTATTGTACATATTCTATATTCCTATCTACGAGGGTGGTTCCGGAAGTATCGGACCCAACGAAAGAAACTATAAACTTTTCCCAGCGATGTTCAAAAGTTAAATACATTTCTTATAATAAGAACCGTCAAGCTCCTCAAAATAGCCAATAACTGTCGACATCATCTCTTCATTGTTGGAAAATCTTTGACAACCGAGCCATTTATTCAATTCTTTAATTTTGGCCATTGTAATGATGGATGTGTGAGCTTGATGAAACAACACTTTTTTCTTAACCAAATGCGATTGTTTTTGCTTGATTTTTCGCTCAAACGTTGCAGTAAGTTCGTATTAAACACGCCGTTGGTAGTTTTGCCTTTTTCTCTCAAATAGCAAACACTATGATCTTGCCTGCAGATGGAAGACTAAAAAACGTGGAATCTTCAAACTTTAAATATACTTTCTAATATAGTAGCATTTTTCAAGCAACTACCACCAAGGTACCTCTGGTACTATCCTCGTATCTCTAGTTTTAATTTCATTTTTAACGGGCCTAGTTTAAAATTATCGTTACCCTCATAATAATATAAAGTTTAGATAAATATTTTCCCGCGAATGTCAACAAAAATTTATTGCTTCTAAATTTCTTTCGGGTTTTTTTATTCTGGTATAATAAAATTATGGAAAAAACCATTTTGTGGGCTTTAATAACCCGATCTAGTTAATTTTCAGTATTTTATTTCACGAACCGTTTCCATCCACTGTTCTCTTCCGAGCTTTATCTTTGGTAGTTCTAATAATCATCCTTATATCATAACTCCTTCTTGTTGACGACATACCACGACTTATTTTATTCACTTTATCCACTTATGATCCAAATTAGTCCAACCATAAGTCATGTTGAGGTATTTTTTACTCCACCAAAGGCTACCTTAGTTTCAGTCGACTATCTAAACTTTATCTATCTATTTATCATTGCTTTCTTCAATTTCTTCAAGCATAACTTTAACATCAGTCAAAAGGATCTTCTGAATACGTTCTTTGGTAATATCCAGTTCTCTAATACGTATAGCTTCAAGTTGATTGAGATCGGTGATTAAAACTTGTACATCCAACTTCATTTTGGCCTGTAAGTCTAAGCTAGTTAAATTATTGAAGCTTTACCAACATTAACAGTAAATTATTTTACCAATTCTTATTATTCATTTACAATAGTGTATTATTAGATTTATACTTTTTGGTTTAACAATAAACTAATGATACGCTTGACGATCTCGAAAGGGTAAACAGCTTTACATATCTGGGATCAAAGATTAAAATGTTGCAGCACCATCTTTCTAACTTGTTATATATGTTTCTTCCTAGATTTTTCACTGTGATGTTAACAGCATGATTTTCACGAAGATATTTCAGTTTTTATGTTGCTCATCGATTCATCATTAATACAATTTGTGCAGAAAACTAATACAATATTTAAAAATTTCCTTTTCGAAGACGTAGGTTGAGAGTGTGTTTTTTTGTTATATTTTCAACATTTTTGTGTATACTTTGACTAAATTATCTGCATATTTTGGGTTTTTAACAACTATAATTGTGAATGTTTTGTCAACTTTGTCAATTCACCTTTAAGGGTAATTACTTTTGCAACTGATTTATTGATCTATTGATCATAGGAAAAGTACGAAAACGAATAAATACTTATAACGTTAAAAAGTATATGTTACTATTTAAACAGTAGTCATTATTTTGATAATAATTGAGGTTATTAGGACAATGCTAAGCAAACAAAAGATATTAAGTCGAGATGTGCGTGAATAATATGTAATAATCCTGGAA
Organism: Diorhabda sublineata; assembly: GCF_026230105.1. NCBI lineage: Eukaryota > Metazoa > Arthropoda > Insecta > Coleoptera > Chrysomelidae > Diorhabda > Diorhabda sublineata. Next base: position 33,647,531 of record NC_079479.1, read on the forward strand.
TCACCAACAAACTCAGCAGTGCAGTCGATTTTACCGATGTACTCAGCAGGTTTACTTACATAATAAGCAGGAAATTTGATTTCGTAGAATGTAAAACAGTAGGGTTTGTTAAAAACATCGGCATTTAGTTACTGTATAACTGACCAACGATATACCTTTATTGTTATTAATTGTTCGCTGTTATATGTTAACTTAAAACGTTTAATTCGCGTCCTATTGCTTAAGTAGTTAAAACTCAGTCAATTTATGTACAATGAGTTTGCGTTTATTGGTATCTAATAACATTATCAATTTTTAAATTTCTCTACGACATTAATAACGAAAAATTATCAGCAGGTGGTTTTGTGGTTATTTTATTGAATCACTAAAACAAAATATCCGAGAATAAGAAAATCTTTTTAATAAAATAATGTCATTAGAGACAATTTTGAGTAAAACATGAATCGAATCAGTCCTGCATAATACGGGGAGTGTATTATAAGTAATGTTTCGATTTCTACGAGAAGTTAACCCTTTCAATAATAATAATAATTTCTTATTATTACTAAACTAATTTAAATGCTTACAAATGCGTTGGGATCTGGGGTTTAGATACTGTACACAAATCGGTTCGTAAACAAGTCCGAACCTGTTAGTGGTAATTATCACAAGTGGAGAGTTTGGCCGAATTATGAAGATTGAGTGTACTTCGAAATCATTCTAGATTTTCGAACTATAAATCTCGAGATATATAGTAAACATCTGATACCAATGTATGAGGTTTTATCGGAGAAATATCCAGGTTTAATCAACGGGTTTTCTTACAAACAGTCAATGCTCAAGTTATGCGGGATAAGAGCGTAGAACTTGGTGATATTGAACTCCTACCACATCCAATATTTAGACCTGACTTTGTACCGTTAGATTACTATGAATTTAAGAGAGCTAATACAAATGCAGTGCGATTATGATTATTTATGAAACAATATTCATTAACAAATATTGTAGTTTAGCAGTAATGTATAATATTCAAAAATTATGTCCAGTAAACATGTGTAAATGATTGATTCTTAGGAAAATTGATAGTACGATCTTTCTAGTATAATACTTGGATGCAAAATGAAACGCCATTTGCTTATTTAAATTCCTTGATCTGATACTGTCACCGCTATTTTTTTTTACTGTAAATTATGTCATGATTCATACTATGATCGAGAAAAAATTCTTCGTTTGCGGTAGATATGTAATATGCACCTCAAATTGACCTTCTATGAAGAAATATAATACCCAACGGACTTCGACAAGTTCACAAATTAAATCAACACCTACAATATCATAAGGAAATAAACATATAACCCAAGATATTTTACTGTAAGATTTATAGTAGTGATTCAATCAAAATAAACGGTCATAATTTCAACACGAGACAAAGCTGAAATGGTACCAGTTGGGAAATTAAGAGATTTGTTACTATTATTATTAAGAGAACTCATTAATTCGTAAATATACACCTGGCAACAATGATTTGTTCAAGATGGGCGTTACAAAGCATCGTATTAATTTACTTAAAATTATAGTCCGAACACACACACTGCAATTGTAAATTGAAAAAAAAAACTATCAATTAATCACTCACATAATATATATTACATTTGAAATTCTAATTAAGGATTAACTATTTTATGCAAATGGATGAAGTTGGCGATGACATGTGTCACTTGAATTGAGTACCTACTTCATCAAAATTGCAACACCTCACAAGACTTCGTTACTTCTGTGTCTATACTAGTAGCGATAAGATCACGTCTAGTACGATGAAAGATGATATTATGACAAAACATCTCGCACTGGACGTTTATTCTCATTACAACAATATTTTTCACTTTTCAAAATGTAATAATCAAACATTAACTAGTAGGATACAGTTTATAGCATATTTATAATATTTATTCATCAAAAATGTCGATTTTCAATGTTGTATTTGTTTATTAAATAATCATAAATAACGTAAGCCTCCATATTCAAAATATAACCCATCGTAATTTTTCCACTCAAAAATTTTGCCATGGATATCAATAAATATTGATCAGTTGGTGCAAGAGCAAGGATTAAATGCTATATATCTTCAATATAATCAAAACCTTCAATCTTGTCTTGTTGTAGAGAACCCGCTTTCAGATCACCACAACTGTCTTTTCTCAATGGGAAATAAATTATCTGAATCAATTTAAAAAAGTCTGTTTCTTCTTCTTCTTCTTCATATTTTTCGTAATTTTCGCAGTATATGTTTCAGTATTGTCTTGTTTTAGACAACCCGCTTTCAGTTAACCAAACCTGGATATTTCTCTGATAAAACCTTATCACCACAACTGTATTTTCTCAATGGAAAATAAGTTATCTGAATCAATTTAAAAAAGTCTGTTTCTTCTTCTTCTTCTTCATATTTTTCGTAATTTTCGCAGTATATGTTTCAGTATTGTATTGTTTTAGACAACCCGCTTTCAGTTAACCAAACCTGGATATTTCTCTGATAAAACCTTATCACCACAACTGTATTTTCTCAATGGAAAATAAGTTATCTGAATCTATTTAAAAAAGTCTGTTTCTTCTTCTTCTTCTTCATATTTTTCGTAATTTTCGCAGTATATGTTTCAGTATTGTCTTGTTTTAGACAACCCGCTTTCAGTTAACCAAACCTGGTTATTTCTCTGATAAAACCTTATCACCACAACTGTCTTTTCTCAATGGAAAATTAGTTATCTTAATCAATTTAAAAATCTCTGTTTCTTCTTCTTCTTCTTCATATTCTTTGTAATTTTCGCAGTATATGTTTCAGTATTGTCTTGTTTTAGACAACCCGCTTTCAGTTAACCAAACCTGGTTATTTCTCTGATAAAACCTTATCACCACAACTGTCTTCTCTCAATGGAAAATTATTTATCTTAATCAATTTAAAAATCTCTGTTTCTTCTTCTTCTTCTTCATATTCTTTGTAATTTTCGCAGTATATGTTTCAGTATTGTCTTGTTTTAGACAACCCGCTTTCAGTTAACCAAACCTGGATATTTCTCTGATAAAACCTTATCACCACAACTGTATTTTCTCAATGGAAAATAAGTTATCTGAATCTATTTAAAAAAGTCTGTTTCTTCTTCTTCTTCTTCATATTTTTCGTAATTTTCGCAGTATATGTTTCAGTATTGTCTTGTTTTAGACAACCCGCTTTCAGTTAACCAAACCTGGTTATTTCTCTGATAAAACCTTATCACCACAACTGTCTTTTCTCAATGGAAAATTATTTATCTTAATCAATTTAAAAATGTCTGTTTCTTCTTCTTCTTCTTCATATTCTTTGTAATTTTCGCAGTATATGTTTCAGTATTGTCTTGTTTTAGACAACCCGCTTTCAGTTAACCAAACCTGGTTATTTCTCTGATAAAACCTTATCACCACAACTGTCTTTTCTCAATGGAAAATTAGTTATCTTAATCAATTTAAAAATCTCTGTTTCTTCTTCTTCTTCTTCATATTCTTTGTAATTTTCGCAGTATATGTTTCAGTATTGTCTTGTTTTAGACAACCCGCTTTCAGTTAACCAAACCTGGTTATTTCTCTGATAAAACCTTATCACCACAACTGTCTTCTCTCAATGGAAAATTATTTATCTTAATCAATTTAAAAATCTCTGTTTCTTCTTCTTCTTCTTCATATTCTTTGTAATTTTCGCAGTATATGTTTCAGTATTGTCTTGTTTTAGACAACCCGCTTTCAGTTAACCAAACCTGGATATTTCTCTGATAAAACCTTATCACCACAACTGTATTTTCTCAATGGAAAATAAGTTATCTGAATCTATTTAAAAAAGTCTGTTTCTTCTTCTTCTTCTTCATATTTTTCGTAATTTTCGCAGTATATGTTTCAGTATTGTCTTGTTTTAGACAACCCGCTTTCAGTTAACCAAACCTGGTTATTTCTCTGATAAAACCTTATCACCACAACTGTCTTTTCTCAATGGAAAATTATTTATCTTAATCAATTTAAAAATGTCTGTTTCTTCTTCTTCTTCTTCATATTCTTTGTAATTTTCGCAGTATATGTTTCAGTATTGTCTTGTTTTAGACAACCCGCTTTCAGTTAACCAAACCTGGTTATTTCTCTGATAAAACCTTATCACCACAACTGTCTTTTCTCAATGGAAAATTAGTTATCTTAATCAATTTAAAAATCTCTGTTTCTTCTTCTTCTTCTTCATATTCTTTGTAATTTTCGCAGTATATGTTTCAGTATTGTCTTGTTTTAGACAACCCGCTTTCAGTTAACCAAACCTGGTTATTTCTCTGATAAAACCTTATCACCACAACTGTATTTTCTCAATGGAATATAAGTTATCTGAATCAATTTAAAAAAGTCTGTTTCTTCTTCTTCTTCTTCATATTTTTCGTAATTTTCGCAGTATATGTTTCAGTATTGTCTTGTTTTAGAGAACCCGCTTTCAGTTAACCAAACCTGGATATTTCTCTGATAAAACCTTATCACCACAACTGTATTTTCTCAATGGAAAATAAGTTATCTGAATCAATTTAAAAAAGTCTGTTTCTTCTTCTTCTTCTTCATATTTTTCGTAATTTTCGCAGTATATGTTTCAGTATTGTCTTGTTTTAGACAACCCGCTTTCAGTTAACCAAACCTGGTTATTTCTCTGATAAAACCTTATCACCACAACTGTCTTTTCTCAATGGAAAATTATTTATCTTAATCAATTTAAAAATGTCTGTTTCTTCTTCTTCTTCTTCATATTCTTTGTAATTTTCGCAGTATATGTTTCAGTATTGTCTTGTTTTAGACAACCCGCTTTCAGTTAACCAAACCTGGTTACTTCTCTGATAAAACCTTATCACCACAACTGTATTTTCTCAATGGAAAATAAGTTATCTGAATCTATTTAAAAAAGTCTGTTTCTTCTTCTTCTTCTTCATATTTTTCGTAATTTTCGCAGTATATGTTTCAGTATTGTCTTGTTTTAGACAACCCGCTTTCAGTTAACCAAACCTGGTTATTTCTCTGATAAAACCTTATCACCACAACTGTCTTCTCTCAATGGAAAATTATTTATCTTAATCAATTTAAAAATGTCTGTTTGTTCTTCTTCTTCTTCATATTCTTTGTAATTTTCGCAGTATATGTTTCAGTATTGTCTTGTTTTAGACAACCCGCTTTCAGTTAACCAAACCTGGATATTTCTCTGATAAAACCTTATCACCACAACTGTATTTTCTCAATGGAAAATAAGTTATCTGAATCAATTTAAAAAAGTCTGTTTCTTCTTCTTCTTCTTCATATTTTTCGTAATTTTCGCAGTATATGTTTCAGTATTGTCTTGTTTTAGACAACCCGCTTTCAGTTAACCAAACCTGGTTATTTCTCTGATAAAACCTTATCACCACAACTGTCTTTTCTCAATGGAAAATTATTCATCTTAATTAATTTAAAAATGTCTGTTTCTTCTTCTTCTTCTTCATATTCTTTGTAATTTTCGCAGTATATGTTTCAGTATTGTCTTGTTTTAGACAACCCGCTTTCAGTTAACCAAACCTGGTTATTTCTCTGATAAAACCTTATCACCACAACTGTCTTTTCTCAATGGAAAATTAGTTATCTTAATCAATTTAAAAATCTCTGTTTCTTCTTCTTCTTCTTCATATTCTTTGTAATTTTCGCAGTATATGTTTCAGTATTGTCTTGTTTTAGACAACCCGCTTTCAGTTAACCAAACCTGGTTATTTCTCTGATAAAACCTTATCACCACAACTGTCTTCTCTCAATGGAAAATTATTTATCTTAATCAATTTAAAAATGTCTGTTTGTTCTTCTTCTTCTTCATATTCTTTGTAATTTTCGCAGTATATGTTTCAGTATTGTCTTGTTTTAGACAACCCGCTTTCAGTTAACCAAACCTGGATATTTCTCTGATAAAACCTTATCACCACAACTGTATTTTCTCAATGGAAAATAAGTTATCTGAATCTATTTAAAAAAGTCTGTTTCTTCTTCTTCTTCTTCATATTTTTCGTAATTTTCGCAGTATATGTTTCAGTATTGTCTTGTTTTAGACAACCCGCTTTCAGTTAACCAAACCTGGTTATTTCTCTGATAAAACCTTATCACCACAACTGTCTTTTCTCAATGGAAAATTATTTATCTTAATCAATTTAAAAATGTCTGTTTCTTCTTCTTCTTCTTCATATTCTTTGTAATTTTCGCAGTATATGTTTCAGTATTGTCTTGTTTTAGACAACCCGCTTTCAGTTAACCAAACCTGGTTATTTCTCTGATAAAACCTTATCACCACAACTGTATTTTCTCAATGGAATATAAGTTATCTGAATCAATTTAAAAAAGTCTGTTTCTTCTTCTTCTTCTTCATATTTTTCGTAATTTTCGCAGTATATGTTTCAGTATTGTCTTGTTTTAGAGAACCCGCTTTCAGTTAACCAAACCTGGATATTTCTCTGATAAAACCTTATCACCACAACTGTATTTTCTCAATGGAAAATAAGTTATCTGAATCAATTTAAAAAAGTCTGTTTCTTCTTCTTCTTCTTCATATTTTTCGTAATTTTCGCAGTATATGTTTCAGTATTGTCTTGTTTTAGACAACCCGCTTTCAGTTAACCAAACCTGGTTATTTCTCTGATAAAACCTTATCACCACAACTGTCTTTTCTCAATGGAAAATTATTCATCTTAATTAATTTAAAAATGTCTGTTTCTTCTTCTTCTTCTTCATATTCTTTGTAATTTTCGCAGTATATGTTTCAGTATTGTCTTGTTTTAGACAACCCGCTTTCAGTTAACCAAACCTGGTTATTTCTCTGATAAAACCTTATCACCACAACTGTCTTTTCTCAATGGAAAATTAGTTATCTTAATCAATTTAAAAATCTCTGTTTCTTCTTCTTCTTCTTCATATTCTTTGTAATTTTCGCAGTATATGTTTCAGTATTGTCTTGTTTTAGACAACCCGCTTTCAGTTAACCAAACCTGGTTATTTCTCTGATAAAACCTTATCACCACAACTGTATTTTCTCAATGGAATATAAGTTATCTGAATCAATTTAAAAAAGTCTGTTTCTTCTTCTTCTTCTTCATATTTTTCGTAATTTTCGCAGTATATGTTTCAGTATTGTCTTGTTTTAGAGAACCCGCTTTCAGTTAACCAAACCTGGATATTTCTCTGATAAAACCTTATCACCACAACTGTATTTTCTCAATGGAAAATAAGTTATCTGAATCAATTTAAAAAAGTCTGTTTCTTCTTCTTCTTCTTCATATTTTTCGTAATTTTCGCAGTATATGTTTCAGTATTGTCTTGTTTTAGACAACCCGCTTTCAGTTAACCAAACCTGGTTATTTCTCTGATAAAACCTTATCACCACAACTGTCTTTTCTCAATGGAAAATTATTTATCTTAATCAATTTAAAAATGTCTGTTTCTTCTTCTTCTTCTTCATATTCTTTGTAATTTTCGCAGTATATGTTTCAGTATTGTCTTGTTTTAGACAACCCGCTTTCAGTTAACCAAACCTGGTTATTTCTCTGATAAAACCTTATCACCACAACTGTATTTTCTCAATGGAAAATAAGTTATCTGAATCAATTTAAAAAAGTCTGTTTCTTCTTCTTCTTCTTCTTCATATTTTTCGTAATTTTCGCAGTATATGTTTCAGTATTGTCTTGTTTTAGACAACCCGCTTTCAGTTAACCAAACCTGGTTATTTCTCTGATAAAACCTTATCACCACAACTGTCTTTTCTCAATGGAAAATTATTTATCTTAATCAATTTAAAAATGTCTGTTTCTTCTTCTTCTTCTTCATATTCTTTGTAATTTTCGCAGTATATGTTTCAGTATTGTCTTGTTTTAGACAACCCGCTTTCAGTTAACCAAACCTGGTTATTTCTCTGATAAAACCTTATCACCACAACTGTATTTTCTCAATGGAAAATAAGTTATCTGAATCTATTTAAAAAAGTCTGTTTCTTCTTCTTCTTCTTCATATTTTTCGTAATTTTCGCAGTATATGTTTCAGTATTGTCTTGTTTTAGAGAACCCGCTTTTAGTTAACCAAACCTGGATATTCCTCTGTTTACACCTTATCACCACAACTGTCTTTTCTCAATGGAAAATAAATTATCTGAATCAATTTAAAAAGGTATGTTTCTTCTTCTTCTTCTTCATATTTTTCGTAGTATATGTTTCAGCATTGTCTTGTTTTAGAGAACCCGCTTTCAGTTTGTACACCATGCACATCGAGAATAACCATCGATAAACGATTGAGGTTATGTTGAAAGAAATTCGTGTAATCCTAGATTCAATTTTTTAATACGTGAACTGCTGGCAAAGTGCAATGCTTTGAAGAAGATTAGGAAATATAAAGTATGCTTACCAGAGACAGTAAAAAACTAAAAAAGACAAGGAGCTACAAGAAAAGTTGGGAAATGTCTACGGTTTACTAAAATTAGAAAATCATCAGATTCTAGTTCATGTATTTAGCCCCAAGGTAAAAATTTGGAGATTTCAATGGAATATCAGTTATCCTTATCAACATCAAAAATCCTGGAGAATTTGCGGAATGATATGTGAAGAAAAAGACCTGAAAAATGGAACAAAATTTTTCCTTCTTCATCGCCTCATTCATAGAATTAACAGCATGCGAATTCAGGCTCTTTAGGGAATGAAAAATTTGAGAACAACTAAACGGATTGATGTTATTTCTAAAGAAACCCTCTAGAAAGAGCGCTGAGCAATGGTCCAATTGTTTTCTTCATCTAAATCATTTGATCATTTGGAATGAGACCAGAAATTTCTCTACAGAAAGTAAATGAAATGACGATGATTATATTGTATTGTATTTATTTACACCCTATACATAACTTCACTTATAAATATCACTTAAATAATTTCTGCAATCTAATTCGTTCTTTTCACTACAACTATGTACATATGTAACTATCCCAAAAGAATTCTTTAGATTAAGAAAAAAAACGCAACGAATAAATAGACCCTCATGGAAATTATTAAAAAAAATGTAAATAAACCGCTTGCTATAAAAATTATTTAAATTCAAACATCAAACGAATATCGCCATATGCGTATTCACCAAATTTTAAAATTCTAGTTTATGGATGTAGGGATTACAAGAAAAGTTAAGATTTGTCTATAAAGAATTAGGGATGATAAGATAGGAAAGGGTTGAGAAAAACGAGGATATTCAAGAAAAACTGCAAATTAGCTAGAAGAAATTAAAAGTGCGGTAGGAGAAAGGAAAAAAATGAGCAGGAAAGATAGAATGAATTATAATAAATATGGAATGTTTTATATTAATATTTTGGGATTCATATCCGTTCTTACGTTTTTTTATTGGAATAAGTGAAAGTGCCTTATTTAACTTACATACAAAGAGATACAAAGGTCAGTATACAAAGAAATATCTATGGAATTGAAATATTAATAGATGAAATAAATACGGAAATACAAGAGAAAGTAATCTAAAAAATATCTTTTTTTATCAAGCATAATACTATAATATCTCGTAAATAGTGAAAATAAACAACTGTAAAACCAAATAAGGCGGCAACTAATGTTTTCATAAATATTTTATTCGTAAATACCTAAGATAACTTTAGACACAAATCTTTCATACATACACTTGTACATTTTCGATTTTGAATAATTTAAATCGTAGACGATACTAGAATTTTAAAGGTTAAATTCTTACATATTATCAATATGTATGTTTATCACCAATATGTTCGGAAAGACTGAAAGGTACGTAAACTTGATATTTTAATAGACAAACCGCAGTCAACTGGTAAAATGTGTTGCTTGCCTTTAATATGCAACATCAAATTTGCACAGCGATTTGCGTATTTCAATCATTATAACACACGCGAATCAAACAAATAACATTTTTCCACACCCGTTATAATATTCACGTATTTTTTCATTCATTTGCATTCATAAAGAATGTAATTTCTGAATATGTCAAAAAGCGTGTCATTTTTTAACGCAATTATAAAGATGTTGTTGAATCGTCGTCTGCAGCGACTATGAATCTTCTCCCTGAGAACTCCAAGAAGTGGTAATGTGGAAATCTTTAACACTTTGATGGACTTATTCAAAACTGAAAAGCTCCCTAATGGTAAACAACGACGAAGACATCAGTAAATACTCAAAACTCATTGTATATTTGAAAAATAAATCAATTGGCTATAGACCCAAATAATATAAAACATTTGCCCGTGAAGAAATTAATAAGTTTCCTTATTAGGATTTTCCAAAATACAAAAAATCAAATTATTTTCTTCCAGAAATCAACTGCGATTTCCTGATTCCAATAAACTTTGAATAACGGCTTTCCTATGCTTGTGTGAATTTTTTTGAGCATATGTCTAAACAATAATTAATTTTTCAAATTTTCTCAAAATTCCGCCATTTCACGAGGTAGTTCTATCACCAAATGGTTATTTCCATTTCATATTTCCTACCAAGTTTCCACAATTCAAACTTCTAGTAGGGATTTCGGTGCTGGAATCTTGATTTTATCATTTCTTTCTTAGAATTCATTGTTGTGTTTTGTGTCATCATCTTTTCTTCTTTAAATTAATTTTGTTATAAGATTTTGTTCTGAGAATAACTCATCATCAATCGAAAGCAAAAAAAGCTCAAAATTCATCACTAATATTCGTTTTTTTTTGTATATATACCTCAATATCTATCCTCAATGTTTAGGTATTGAAGACGTCAATAATTTCAATTAGTATAAAAGTGAGTTTATGAAAGTAATAAAAATTCATTCCACGCTTATACAATTTTGCAGCAAAGACTACAAACTTCTAACTATAGAATCCGTCATAATATGAGCAATTACTATTTGTGATTTACGATCAATAGTTTTAACAGTAAATTTATGGCTAACAATAAAAAAATCCATACTGAACATTCCTAAAGGTACAATTCAAATATGTCTGTTAATTATAGGCTAAAAAGTCGGAAATTCGTTATAGAATCTAGAAATCGAAGTAAAATTTATGTAAAACAATATTTTTTGAACTCTATATGATTGTTCAACATTTCTCCACTTTTTGATAATGAGATTTATCGAAAAAATAGTCACTCGTGACATGATGTGGAGATTTTGGTGGATTAGTGAACAATTCGTATACTTGAGTCTATTTTAATCGTGAAAGAGTAATAAAATAATGAAGCATTTGTAATCCATAGGTGTGTGATTGTATGTATCAGATCGTTGAAATATACTTGGTGTTTTTTCGTATGAATATATTGGGTGTACACATTTATTTTCACCTTAATAACAATCTTCCTATAACTTTCAAACAGCAGAAGGTGAAAAATTGCAATGTTTTCTAAACTGTTTCATTATACTTGCAGTAATTATAAGGGAGAAGATATATCATTTGTTAGAACCGTTTTTTGAAAACATCAGCATTAATGTTCGCATGGTAGTAGAGTAGATTCAAAAGCTTTAACAAAACTATTTGAACAGCCGATGTGTACTATCATAAGTCTTTGCCACTTTTCTGTTGGCGGTTTTGAACAGTAGACAATCTTCGAGTTCATCTTCATCTTTATCTTCATCTTGCCAAAATTTCTTTGGCTTAAGTCCCTTATTGATCCATGTGTCATTTTGATTAAAATAAACTTTCTTGAATGCTTTTTCCAGCGAAAATATTTGTCTTTTAAAAGTTTCCATAGTGTGATTCGAATTCAGGGTAATACTTATCAACTCGAACTGTAATAAAAACTTGTCTAATATCGGAAATTATTTTCTAAAGAACGCACGCAACTGCCCTTTTGGAACGCTTAATTTCTAATCGTCACCGTACCAAGGACGGTGCTTTGATGGATTCTAAATTCTACGAACGAATCTAATTTTCAAATATTTTGATAAAGACAGAAATACGTGGAAACAAAAGTATAAATTAACCATAACAAAAATGATTTAATGTTGATGAGATACTGAAATGAATTGAAGTTTTACTTGGAATGTGACTCTTTCAGATACAAAATTGAAACGTTTCAAGTGTATACAGTTGTAGTTTCACACTTTATTTATTATTTCGTTTAACCATAAAGAACGAAAATAGTACCTAACGTAGGTATTCATCCTCGAGCCGTAATTGTTAAGTAACCATCACCAGGTACGATTCAGGTAACCGGATACAGTGTCAAAGTCGGATGACTTTATTATATATATTTCTTTCGGCAAATAATCTAAGTAACACCTAAAATAGCCTTTTCTTAAAAATCACACCAATAAATTGTTGTCGGAAGACAGTTTCACTTTACCGGACACCCATAACGTCGATGTAGGTATATTCCTAGACCTTTTTGCATCATTGTTCGAGATAAAATCTCGAAATTCAACTGTGAAGTGGAACAGTTTTTTTTTAAAGCACGCCAATAAATGAGTATAAATATTTAATTCATTCTATTGATTCCTCTTAAACTGCGAGCAATTGTTTTAACCGTAGATGTTAAAAAGATACAATGAAGGACTTTGAAGAATCTGGAAACAATAAACAACGTGATTTACGTTGATTCTTAGTATTTAAAACCTTGTTTGTTAACGAGGAACGTTTACTCTTGAACTCATGCGTACTCAGTTCAATTTATTCAATTTAAGATAATATAAAATACGACAATTGTTTATTGTATTTATCATTGTTGGTCGCTGGAAGAAATTACTTCGACCTGCAAGTTTTGACACGGTTAATATTGAATTATGAATACTCGGAATACATGGACGATCTTCGAAACAAAACCTCTCCTAGTATATTGCTACTATTAAAGCTACGAAAAATCTATAAATTATTTTTTATTGCCTATACTGCGACAGCAACGTTTAATCCAAACCACGTTTACCTTTTACTTGTGGAATAGGTGCCGATAGCGGGAACGAATATTATTATAAAATCCCAGATTACATGGATAATTTTTGTAGTACATGCGTGAAATACAGAATAACGTGTAGATCTTTGAATTTTATACCGCCTTAATTACAATTACGTTCTCGAAATATCTAATTTATATGGAAAATTATTATATAGCTCTTTTTTTATTGATATTATTGAACAAAAAAACGCACTGCAAAGTGAATATAAACGTGGCGGAATGATCAATCGAGAAACTAATCATTTAACAGTCTTTTTAGTACGTTTCGTAAAATATAAATTCTCATAAATAATGAGAAAAACAACTTAGACTATAAGTACCAACGGGTCATCAAAGAGCTTTATATCGGAACCAGAACAAGAATTAAACCTAAGGTAGGACTATCTGAAGAAGTTCAAATTAATACCGGTGTTCAGCAGGGAGACAGTCTTAGCCCTATTCAACATCATAATAGATCAAATTATCGAGGATGTCAATGCAGGATCACCGCTCCCTAAAGGTATTGCCGTAGCAGGAAATGAAGACGACGTACAACGTCTACTATATAAGATGAAAATTTGATATGATCAACAAGACACAATCAATGGTAATATCAAAAAATCCTTTTAGATGCAAATTGGCAGTCGATAGCGGAATAATACAGCAGGTATCAAGATTCAATTACCCGGGAGTGAATATATCTAGTGAAAGAAGTAGGCACTAACACAAGCGATGAAAGCATCAAAAGTCAGCGGCTGTCTGAGAGATATAGTGTGGAGAAATAAAGCGATGTACTCAGAGAGATGAAAATACTGCGAACCATCAAGGACCGAATAAGGAGTGATGACATAAGAGAAGAATTGGGCGTACAGATATGTGGTGAGATGGGTCAGGGCACGAAAAACATTCTGGAGGGATCACGTAGAAAGAATGCCGAAAGACAGATGGACAGAGTGGGCTAAAACTCGAGAGAAACGCAGACCTGTAGGCAGACCACCTCTTTGGATATCAGCTTCTCAGGAAGATCCAAGAAGAGGGCCAAACGTACAGGATTGAACAGGACCTGGTCCTATTGAAAGAGGATTAAGAAGAAGACACAGATAAAGTCTTAATACCTATTCGAAATATAGTTTATTGTATTTAGTAAGGTTAATCGAGATCTTGGCAAAACTATTCTTTGGGCTTAGATGCAAAAAATTATCGTATTCCATTTTCTTTTCTCCCATACAAGAATTTCTCCATGGATCTCAATAAATCTTGGATGTAGTAAAACTTCGATACTAAACCTTTTTTATGCTAGTTTCTGCTAATCAATATTATATAAAATATTGAGCAAACATTGATAGAAAAAATTATTTTTTCTTAAAATGAGTGCATTGAAGTACGTCATTAATGATTATTTGGTTAAGTTATGTCCCTAATTTAGTGCAGTATTTATTGTAGATATATCTAAAGTGGAGTTGTGTTTGATTAAAATGTATATTATTTAAAGTACTTTGTTGTCAGGTATTTTGGTTTGTTGTTCAGGTTCCATATTTGCATTTTTGTCTACCTGTACTTCTAGATATATATTGTCTGTGTATTGGACAATAAGGTCATTGTCATTAGTACTTTCTTGTGGTCGATCATAATTGAAAAATTCTGTATTTTGTTCATTGTGTGAGGCTACAACTTCTAGAATTGCTGCCAAAATGGATTCGTCTTCTTAGTGTGGAGTGTAATCCTTGATAGAGCGTCAGTTTTTGAATTTAAACTATTTGAATTTGGTATTTTTTTCTTTTAGTAAAAAAGCCATTTTAGTTATTTATGGTCAGTTATAAACATCCGTCTCCACAAGTACGAACGAGAATATTTTGTGGCCCAGACAATGGCCAAAAATTCTTTTTAGATAACCGAATAATTTTGTTCAGTATCAGTATATATTTTGAATTTACCAAAAAAAAAGCCTTTTAACAAGCATGTCAAGATAAATAAAGGGATTGAAGATACACCTAACCTAACCTAACCTAACCTAACCTAACCTAACCTAACCTAACCTAACCTAACCTAATCTAACCAATAACGTGTTAAAAGTACACGAACTCCATATTAATCATTATAAAAACATACTACATCATTATTTCTCATGAATCAAATCCTGATCAAAGTTTTTGTTTTAATTGGATTGGATGAATATATACAGGAAAAAATTCAGGAGGTGATTGCTTATATGAAATTAAGTTGGTTCTTTCCTATAACAAAATTCCCTCAGCCCACCCCTTTCCGAGATATCACCCTTGAAAGGTGGTGATTAAAATTTAGTTTTAATTATTTTTCTAAAATTTCATCAATGCTGGAAATTTTTTTGCACTCATTTTATATGATTAATTACAATTTTTAACATATTTATATCATTTGAAATATAATACCGATATGAATATTGATAAATATAAAATTTAAACTGACAAAAAGAAAATTATTGACGTAAATAGTCGGAATTTATTCAATCAACAGCTATGTCAACGTTTCGATGTTAAATTAGGTACATTGGGATTTAGATTGTATCAGATTTAATTGAGTAAATAGAATTTTTCAATACAAAGTTGCATTATCACGAAGAATACAGAGGTCGACGTAAATCAGACAACGCTCTCGAAAAATCGGCATGAGTGCGGGAACGCTCATAAGTGTGGTAACGCTATCTGTTTATAGATTGATTCTTTGAAATAATTATATTTCCAAAATAAATATTTGTTTCATATTAGCGATATAATAAACCTCTAAATTTTCAATTTCACACTTTCTAGTCACGCCAATAGGGCCTGCGGGTTTTTACCTTGTCAGCATTTTTTACGGCTGGAGGGGGGTAAGGGCTAAGATCAAATAGACAATAAAATATTAATGGTCACCTGTCACCTCAGTGGGAGACTTTCTTACCTACTAGTGGATTTCACAGTTTTTTCTATTATAAATACTAAAAGAGATACTTTTAAATACTGAATGCAGTCTTCCTTTTCATACAGGGTGGTTATGAAACTCTGAAGCTAGGAAACAGGAAAATCGCTGAGAGTCAGATCTTGTGAATAGCGTGGTTAATCAAACAATTCATGAAAGCACTTTCTGTCTCTTCCAATACGGTCGAGATTTTCAAGTTTCTTCCTTTACCTTACCAAGCAAATATGTATAATACTTTTTCACCTTTTTGATGTCTATTGAACATATTCCTTTTATGTCTGTAGCATAATAGTGGATCCAGATTTCACCTACAGTTACGAATCGTCTTAAAAAATTCAACTATTTTAATTAAACCATGTCAATACACCTGAGAAATGTTTATACGAAAACGCTTTTGGTCCATAATGAGCAGAATATCCGCACACGACTGTAAAACCAAAATTATCCAAGCGTAAATATATTTTTCTCAAATTATATTAAAAAGTGTTGTCATCTTCAGGTTTAGATCATTTATGAAAATACATTATTTGGAAATTTATTTTCTTCAAACACGCCGGCAGGCTAAATTCAATAAGAGATAAATCAGAACTATATATTGGTATAACTTAATGTTGCCTTAACGCACAAACTTTTGAGCAAAAAGTGATTACAGAAGAACATTTGGATTGAGACGATAAATCGAAAGAGATTGTCGTTTTTAAACAAAACACTTTGATTAGAAATGCGGTCGTTTTGTTTAATTCAGCATCAAAATGTGACAACAAATCATTATAATGTCGTTTCACTTTATCCTAAAAGATACCAAAAATGTGCGTGCGTACTTTATATCAGCATTAAGTAATCGTGATAACGTTAAATTAAGACACGAAATGTTGTCCCCGTATTTATTCAAGTTTAAAGCTTGAATCTTGGCTCTAAACTAAATCATATCACACCAATTATTGAGATTAATAGTTAGAAGATTCCTTATAAGGAGACAAGTACTGAATTTCCATTAGAATAGTTGAACAATTAATATGTCTTGTCAATGTCTTCGTAATTTAGTTTATCAGCCGCTGCTCATTCACGTCACCTCAATTTTGTTTAAAATAATATTCGACGAGATAAAGCCATTTTAGTAACGGATTGCGATGTTTGTATGATCAAGAAAGTGCGTGTCGAAATGATGATAATCAGCGCCTCTGCATGTTTGTGCAACTTCATTAATTGTCATTTATTCCGTTATGGTGTTAAATGAAGAACGGCGCTTTGGCATGTAAACACGCACACTTTCTTACGATCTTTTAATTTTTCCTCTCGTGAATTGGGTAAAAAAGGACATGGTGAATTCACCTTTGCACCTACATTATTATTAGTAACAGAACGATCAATAAATCACAGTCTTAGTTAACAGGCAACAAGTTTCTCAGACAAATTCCGTTCTATGCATCAATATAGTTTCTTTGGTACATCACAATATGTTGGAGAAAACAGAATTCATAGTTTCAAAATGTCATGTTCAATGGAATCAAAAGTATAGAATATTTTTAATAAGAAAAAATTTGTTGATTATATAGCAGACGAATCTTTTGATAAACTGATATCTTTTGAGCAATTTTCGGCTATGAAACACTTGATAGAGTTATAATTTAAAAGCGATTAAAACTGCAAATTGCAGCACGTTTAGACAAAAATTGCATCTCGAAATTAAAATACGGTCTTCAACGCCACACACGTTGTCTCTTCATTGGCGCTAACTTGTTTTTAATGCAGTTTGGTATTCATTGGCGTAACAAATATAATTTCTTTACGATAAATTGTATAATCTTATCTTAATCACTAACACCCAGTTAATCTTATCCCATAATAATTTAAATCCAGATGCGTAGTTGTAATTTGTATCGTTCCAAATCAAACAGTTCTTTCTGGATGATTTAAATTTATAGTTTTATGTTATTGGTTATTTCAACACACGTTAACTAATATTCTATTCCATTTAAATTCAATAAGACTTCTTTGGGTATGATGTAGGTGTCAATTGTGAAATTAACAATGCTGGTGACATCCAAATCATAAATTTTTTTGTAGAAACCATCTCACAAACCATATAAAGCATTGTATATATTTACTCAATAAACTCTACAATTTAATTTTCATTTCCAAGTATTTTTCACCTATTCTTGGTGGTCTAAAGGTTAGTTTTAATTTATGTCTCCGGACCATAAACAAATTTTTTCAGGTACCGTGTATGAATGGGAGAAAATGAAGACATTAACGTTTTTGTAGACGTTGAATTGAGCGGTTGAACCAACAAATGAACGATCCCAGTACCACCCGCTAATTATTGAAATAACATTTCGTTTCATTATGAGTTTTCATGTTCACGGTTAAAAGTATCATTTTTTTTTAAGTGGATATCTACCTAAAATTGAATTTACAATTGAATGTGTCAAATGGAAGTATGATGAACACACAATTGAACAATCGCTTTTAATTCTATTCAATTTAAAGATTAAATTAACTAAATTTTCATCATTATATGCAAAATCTACAAAACAGAGAACAGAAAAGAAAATAGAGGAAAAAGGATATGTTTGGAAAAACATTACAAGAGAAAATTATGAAATAAGTGAAAATGTTGACCCAAAAACCCATAAAAGCACTCGAAAACAATGCAATTACAACAGAAATGATGTTTAAAATATAGAAAATCAGAATACAGATATTTGTAGAGATATATGAAGCAAATTACAATCAAATATCCTGTAGAAAACCAACAATTTGAGGCACAACGTTAGTAACAAGTCTTCAAATACGTACGGACTGAAGCTATAAAGAAATATGAAGACTCCCGAGTAATAACACTGGATATATCGAAGTCTTTTGACAGGATCTCGCATGCCAATGTTATATATAAATTAACATCGTACGGTTTGTCGGTTATAATTAACGTTGATGATGCTGTTCTAGACGTAAAAAATGAGGAGCTTTTACATGTGTTTAACTGCACAGCTGCGTCAAAACCAAAGTATATGACCACATCCAAAACTCCGATAAAAGCTAGTCGTGGACGACCAGATAATTCACCAAGTAAAGACATTGAAATACCTGGGAATCGAGATTTCAGGATTTGGAGACGTAGAGAACGAAATAAGAGAGAAAACAAATGAAGCCTTAAGCCAAATCGAGAATATACAAGGCCACGGTAAGACCCATTATGACATGCAACGCAGAGACTCGGCCAGAAACGGCGAAAACCAAGAGAATTATGGAAACAGCAGAGATGAAATTGCTGCGTAGAATAGCCAGAAGACTGTGGAAAATGGATGACGTTAACGAATGGGTTCTATTAAGAAAGAAAGAAAACATAAATCGTATGAATAACAACAGACTGGTCAAGATAGCGAGTGATAAATCTCCATTGGGCTGAAGAAATACCAGGTGGAGCGACAACCTTGAAGTCGGATAGGAGGCAAGGATGTTGAAGATAAAACAGGCGACTAATATACGGAAGAAAAGGAGAAGCAGGTTTGTCGTCCTCACTTATCGACTGATTCAAAGACCTCGGTATCCATGGACACACCTTAGAAAGGTTTGAAGTCAATGCTGGTGCTGCACAGGTGTGCACAATGTCACTTACTTCCTTTCTTCTGCACATCAACGATCTACTCGACAACACTACCATCAATACCGATATTGAAAACATTCTAAAGTGGAGTGGAATCCAGCTGATTGAGTGTAATGCAGCAAAGACTCAGGATGCCGTTTTTACAAACAAGGCTAGCACCGCAGATCAGGATTGTTGGGTGCTGAGTGTTGTTCACCAAAAAACCAAATAGTTGTATACGAATGAAGCCCAGATTTGTCTATATTTAGAGTATTGCTCGCATATTTGCAGCACGACACCCAAGAATACCCTGAGGATGCTCGACTTAATATAGAAGACAGCAATTCGACTTATAGGCGATTCGGAGTTGACCAAAAACTTAGAGAATAGAAGAAAGGTCGTTAAACTGACCTTGTTTTACCGATACTATCCCGATGAATTCTTTTCCAAGCGTCCAAAATAATCCAACCTAGAGCTGTATTTGCGAGACCTACAATTTTACATTATTCTTAATAATTTGTTTGTTAAATTTACCAAGTAAATAAAACTTTTATGTTTCACTTAATACTAATAATATCTTGCATCGTACAAAAGATAATTCAATTAGATGTACTGCATGGTATTTATCATTATCTTTAAAGTTTAGTTTGATAATTGTAGTAACGATACTTTTGGATACTTTTTATTAGTTTGAATGTAATTTATAATTCTACGAGAGCAATTTCCTATCTGCTCAGGTATTGCGAAGTATAACGAATCCTATCAACAATTCATCATAAAATCTTTTTCTTCTTTACAGATAAACGGATTATGTTTATCGTTTGATAACAGCATGAGAAGCAATATTATGTGAAACTATGCGCGCCGTTCTACTTTTTTGAGAGTTATATCAAAAGTGATAAGAAAGGTGAATGACAGTTAAGACAGTTCAACGCATATTATTGACTATACAAAAAATAAAGATTGGTGCAGTTGAAATGCAATTTTGTGAAGTACAATGTTGGATATTGTTCGTGTTTCGCTGTGAGTCAGTTATGTAAATATGATCTCATAATCGGGTATATTTATTTGGAATTCTTCATCAAAATATATGGAAAAACGTTTTCGTATATAAAGCTGATTCTTTTATATCATATTAAATATATAGAAGAACGTGAAATATGGGGAAATTTCTGAGAAAATCATCTCAAATTACCACGAATTTCTATGCATGAAAATCAGCTTCAAAATGCTTACTTAAAAAATTTCTCCACTGTTTACAAAACGAGTTGTAAACAGTGATTTTTGTTGAATAAAATATTCGATCTGTTTTTCTTTTATAATCTTTATTCCATTCTTGCTTGTTCGAAATCTCTAAACAGCATTATATTATCCATCCGTTTAATTGTATATATTCCATCTATAGATTTACCTGTAGATTCTAAACGAAGCTACTTGAGAGAACGCGAGTGTGAGAGTGTGGATTGTGAGCTCGTGACCTCTCGCTACGTTTCGTATCGGTTTTCAGGTATGAGTCAAAAGACGCGACGTAGTGAGGTTCATTTGTCTATTGTATGTCACATAAGTGCTTGCACTTTTAATCTAAGGGACTAAGGATGTGTGCATTCAAAAAATCTCTACAATTAAGATAAATGTGAAGTGATATGGAATGAGAAAACAATTAAACACAGACATATCAACTTTACATATACTTTTTTTGGTGGAATTCAATCCACCACCTTCTCCGTTTTGACATAAAGTCACATATATTATGTAGTGAACGTAAGAGGTAACAGGATAAATCGAGAGTGTGGATAGCTAGCACTACTGTCGCCTTCACTCGCTAAAAATCGTCTTTGTATTATAGATGATATTATTTTGAAAGGTGATGGTGCAAGTTCAGGACTAAATTCTGGATATGGTAGGAGTTAAATAACGTTAATTTCTTAATTTCATCGATCTTCGAGCTGTTCACTATATACCTATCGCAAGCACAACAATATTCCTTTCGGATCGACCCTCTTTGCGACGGGTTCTGGTAATTCTCCACTAGTTTTCCATATTTGTTGATTAGGTAGATCCATGTTATAACTTGACATTGCGCTGACTCTAAGTGAATCCGTGTAGCACTTTTCGACAACTTTCATAGATCTTACCGAATGATTTTCAATGACCACGTTTGGTATCTTTGGAAATATCTATCTCTAAGTTGATGTATAGAAATTTTTATACATGAAAATCGACTTTACTCGTGAAACAACTTCTGTATTTCATTTTTCCCGGGTGTTTTCTCATCCTCACCCTTTCTAATAATTTCTACTACTAGTTCTTTCTTTATAATAACTTCCACATTTTCGTTATTTCCTATGCTAACTCCTCCTCCTCATTTTTTTCGTTATTCGCGACTTTTTTAATAACTAAATGAAAATTTTACTAATTCGCTTCATATTTTACAAATAAAACTAATTTTTCTTATTAGTTTTTAATGTTTATTTTCGAGAATCTAATTGAACGATTATCTTAGAAAACTGAGAATTTTTCTATAAATGAACAAACTTATGTTAATCAAAGTCTAGCAGAAATTAAATACCCACTTGTAATTTGTACTTTTTATCATTTTTAGTAAATCAAATATTTGTCGCCAACGAACAAAAATAGTATACCTTTCAAGAATTTATCATTCATTTAATTGGTATTACACTTTAACTTATGTAACGAAAGCAAATATTAAAAGTAAATAAGAATTGTTGCAATTATTTTTCCGTCTGTCGTTTATTGAATAAAGGACGCAATTCATTGATAAATCCAAAGTAAATAACAAAAAATTTATTAATAAAATAATATACAATGCAAATTTTACCTCGTACTAAATTGAATGTAAATGACTTATTATTTAAAAGTAACTCTCGACTGATACTTGAGAAAAAATCAAGGATAATAATCAACCTTAAACAAAGAAAATCAAAACAATTTATCACAACTAAGGTAACAAACTTATTGCAAGTATCCCAAATTCAGATATCATCTTTCTGTCTAGAATAGAATAATATTTAAAAGAGATCTAACTGTATAGAAAATGTTTGGCCGATGTAAAAGGAAAAGTTGCAATCGAAAATCATTTTTTACCTAATATTTCACGATTTGGAGCATTTTTATAATAATTTTCGGCTATTGCTTTCTCAATGTCACAAATACTGTCAACGTAATTTATTTTTAACAAATTTTTCATTATTTCGAAGCGTCAGAAAATCCATAGTTCTAAATCTGGTAAGAAAAGTTAATGAAAATAGGGAGAAAGCTTTTTAAATAAAAAATTTTGATTAAGAAGAAAGACATTAACTCATTTTTCAGGTTCCTTTCTCAACATATCCATATCCAAGAACTTTTCAAACGCCCATTCCCGCTCAAAACGATCATACGACTTGTAAACACTCTTCCAAGTTACTTTAGACCGAGTTTAACATTTCGTAACCCACAATAGTACTTATTTTAGCCTATTATATACTATTTAGACAAATAATAGAAGCATAGATGTGGCAGCAAAAGAAATCGCAACGTTAAGAATATACAGAACAGCATTCATGGAATTGAAACCATGTGCAGGAGAAGGACGAAGAAGTTCTTGGTGAAAAACAT
Organism: Diorhabda sublineata; assembly: GCF_026230105.1. NCBI lineage: Eukaryota > Metazoa > Arthropoda > Insecta > Coleoptera > Chrysomelidae > Diorhabda > Diorhabda sublineata. The sequence goes on from NC_079479.1 coordinate 33,670,598, forward strand.
CTTGAGAAAGATACTGGAACCAGTAGGAAATCGATGGAGGATACCTAAAAAGGATAATGACTCTAGATATTAAGAGGTTATACACTGATCCTGATGTTTAAATGATTTGGACATATATGAAGAAGCCCTGATATGGAAGGTAATAAAATGGAAACCAGCCAAGAGGTTGACCCAAAGTGTGCTGGGAATAACAAGAAACGCAGGTTATTGCAACACAGAAAAGACTAAAAAAAAAAAGAAATTTGCTTTGAATTATAGTAACTTAATAAACAATCAAGTTAACTGGACCAGTATTAGATTCGTGATAATAAACCAATTCAGTTGCTTATTTTTGGTCAATTATATGTAATGCCAATATGAAAAAGATCTTATATGGAATGAATACAAAAAAATATCTATATTCTTCTGAAACTTCGTTCTGATAGTTAAAACAACAAAGTTTATTAGATTGAAACAAGTTTTCTGCAATTAATAAGACTAAAGTTATTCAAAACATTAGATTATAATGCCAAATGCTGTAATTCAAAGAAAACAATTAGATATTCAATTTAAATCAATCAAATATGAATGGGGCTACACATAAATTCGATTCCACATTTTCATTGCGTTGAGGATTTTTTCTTATTTTCTATAACATTAAGTGTTTCTTTGACACCTAAAAATATTCGAAGTTATCAAATTCTTCGATCAATTAGAATGTAAGAGGAGTCATTACGCTGCATATCCAACAATTTTGATTGGGTTATAAGTTACCAAATTAAAATAAAAGTCAGTAGGAACACTTATTAAACGGCAAGTGACAACATTAGAGTTTATATGTTTATGGTATATATGTTCTTAGTAGTCGATTTGAATAATGAAGAAGGAAGCGGTAGGACGACTAGAAAACTAACGACAATGGGTGCGTTTCTAATTAATTAAGATTGTCATTAAGGAAAAATTGGGTGTCAAACGGGTTATCCACACAACAAGTTCTATGTTATCCCAAGTATTTGAGAAATTGTGATAATTTCAGCTTGTATGCTATTTATAATACCAGATAACCCGTCGTAGGTATAGTTTTTAACAAAAGAATGATAAATTAGTTTTGATAATTCAAGATATTACTTTGGAAAATATGACAATAGTTGTGGATTCACCAGGGCGGGTTATTTCAAGGAGCGGCAATTTTTTTATTTTATTGTTCACATCAAGAAGACGACTGATATGAAAGTAATTTAATAAAAATAGAAATGCAGTACACCAAAACTTTTCTTGCTTCAAAAAAACTATTTTACATACATATTAATTGAGGAAACCTAAACGCGTTAGCTCCGTAAGTCAATCTAAAAGCACGTACTTACCTCAACGGATTCACACCCCTGTGCGACTCTTAGTATATACAAAAAGACATAATCTGTTCAAAATTTCATCAGTAAGTAGCTCCCGTGTCATTAGTTTTTTCGTATATAACTATTTATATATTTATGAGTGGTGAATATAAGTTTAAGTAGGATGTACGTGAAAGTTGAACCGTGTTTATTCGCTGGATCGTCAACGAGCCCTCCGACATCAATCGAACTACCGTAAAATCCCGAAAATAGCCCCTTCCTCGAATATAACCACCCCCTTTTCTCAGCGAAATTGAAATCATTCTGGTATCTCGAATATACAGCCCCGTACAATTTTTGTTCTAAAATAAGAGGAAATTATTTACTATAATTTTTGAGTTGTTTTAATTTTCTTTATATCAATTATCTTCTGTACTCAATTTTTTTTAAAAATTACGATTATAACCCCCCTACATGAAATGCATCTGTTTTGATTTGTAAAAAAGGATTTTACTATATTTACAGCCCTGATTTTTTTAGACACTTTCAGTTACTTAACTGTAAATATAACCAAGAAATAACTATAGAATATTAAGGCCTTGTGACATGTGTTGTGCTTATATTTGTCCATACTTTTCACAAATAACTTTTTTTATGCAACTTCGGATCAACAGGAACAGTTGGGGACACACAATTTCCATTTTAGATTTCACAGTATCTCCTTAAGAAATATTGAATGAAACTAACCAAAAATCGGTATATTTTTGTTGAATTTTCAAATATTTCACGTGAATCAAATTCAAATTATGAAATTTTATGGCTTTATTTTAAGCAATAAGCCCCATTACTACATAAACATACTCATATCGTGTTAGATGGCGCCAGACAGCATTCTGTTTTCAAATCACAGCAATTAATGCTTTCAACGGTTTTTTATTATTAGACGAATAAATTTTAGAATGGAGGACACACACACAACCAATCCGATACGGTATTTAAAGTAGTGGAATTTAATTAAAATTTTTTCAGGTAATTTGATAATGGAAAGTTATGTCGGAGAAACTAGTTGAAATTTCCATTTTTAAACATGTTTTTGTTCAAGTTTGGTAATTAATTTATGTATTGACGTTGTTAAAACTCATTCTAACAATTTATAAGCGAAAATAATATGAAAATATTCAATTATATGATTCAATAAGAAATAGTTCGATATATACAGATTCAATTATCAAAATCATCAAACCTCGTTTCAAATACAGTTGTTTGAACTGTTATTTCAATTTGATTATTCCATATACAATTATTTAAAGACGTCATTTCATCTAAAATACTTTAAACACAGTTGCTTAAAGTGATTTTCTACTTTCTTATAGCAGATTTTTAAATTTATTTGTAACCATATCTCGGTCTCTTAAAGCTACTGAATTTTCTATCATTTATTTGAAAATTGAATGTTTTTTATTCAATTAATCTCCTAAATAATATAGTTTTTGTTATTACCAGAATAAGTTCGTAAACTGTGACATTTCCACTGAAAACTTTGTGGATCCCGACCCGGTACTAAGTCAAAAAATTCAGCGTATGAAATGAATGCATGAAACTACTGAAGAAAGAAGGAATTAATTGGTTGCCGTTTACTAACACTTAAAAAAATTTACCCCACCAGTCTAATAAAACTTTACTTTGACATATTTCCAGATTTTTACGTCGGATGACTTATTAATTCGATGTTATGATTGCACAAACGTTTTTGTTTGAGAGCTGGAATTGTCGTTGAAAAATGATTCGTCTTCTGCTAATGGTGTCCTTGATTTTTTTGAACACTTCTGGCAAACAAATGCTGGTATAGAATTCAAAATTGGCCGTTCCACGTTGCTCTAATGGTACGTTGGGGAAAGTTATTTCGAAAAAACAGGCGACCATTTGCTTCGGAGTGTTTCGGGCGTGAAAAACTTTTGTTGGATTTGTCTCGTCTTGAAAGACCCGTACAATCAATTGTTGTTTAGGTTCAGGCTCATATGCATGGATCTACGATTCTTAGCAAATCTTAGAGACGTCTTTTGAAGAACCACGATTAAATTTTTAATCTTTTAATCTTTTTTTGACCAATTGTCAAATTATGCGGTATCCATGGATGCTTTCTGGCACAACAGCCGATTTTTGAAGACCTGTAGTGACGATTGAATTCGGAAAACCATCGGAGCCCGGTGACTCGGGATGGTGCTTCATCAGCGAGTTGATTGGCACACTGTTGTTGGTTTAATCCAAGTCGATAGTCATCGTTCTATTATCAGATATATTTACAAAGACACCACGCAAAAAAATTTTTTCTTCTGGAAACGGCTACAAGCTGATCGTGTATCGTACTGCGGTCGAAAGAGCTTGGGTTAGGTTTTCTTCTTTCCAAGGCATGTTCTTGAGGTGAAAAAGGTTTAGAAGAAATATTATAACAAGAGGACAAAAGGAATGTTCAATATTTCATTTACTAGATATTATATAATATTATTGTGTTTATCATTCTTTAATATATCTTATGAGACAAAAACACGTTGAAGCCAAATCTATTTTGAGTAATTCGTGAACGTGATAAAACGATGAGTAAGTCCAACTAAGTTATTTATTGATACTCGGAATTTTATTCAGATTTTTAAGAATGAAATTGTGGTTACAGTGAAATGAGTCACAACTGTCTTCGTTCATAACATTCCAGAACAATTTATATTCGAAAAATATCATGCATGAATAATTTCAGTAAAATTTGTCATATTGTTGGTATTACGAGGGTAAATTTTCTATTCCCGATAAGATATTGAAATCTTTTCCATAAAATCCATGCACCAGACCAAATTTAACATTTTATATAGAGAACTGGATTTATTTGTGGTTATCTGTACTTGACTTCACAAGATTAGATTGAGTTAAATTCGAGTTACTCTAGATTTGGTTTAAATTGAATACAAAGTTATTAATAGTCCGATATGGTTGGTATCTCTAATGACTACAAAGAAAAGGAAGGTGGGTTATTTCGTTCCCATTGATAGTTTATCGAAAACTTTTCATTTTAAGAGCAAAATGTGAAAATTTGTTAGATTTATGCACATGATTTGTACGCTGATAATATGAGAACAGGGATTACGAAGCTTAAAACCACCCCTATCTGAGCGATATATAATTTGGGAATGAAATGTTTGGATTATGAACAAAAGAAGGTTCAAGAGTTGGAATTTTGAAAATTTTCGATGTTTCTGCTCCCAATTTGAAGCCATTATCACGGGAAGAGTGGAGATAAAATAGTTATTCGTTTATTGATAAGATTTGATCCGATTCCAAGCAACAAATCATCCCTCTATTTGAGTGATTCCAAATCCTCGATACGTCTACTTCTTGGAATTTTACCAAGGAAATGGGAAGCTAAAACAAATAAAAAACTATCGAGAACACCGTTGATAGATTATAATACAAACTATTTCGTTCTATTTCTAATATAAAATAATTTCAATACCCAAAACATTACACGATTGGTGTTTACATGTAGAGGTTTCACCATGACCATCAATATATTTTATTGTAGTTATTTTATGTATATGAAAATGTTATGTTTCATCGTTTGCACACCTTATCACGATAACATTTAAATCTAAAACTATTAATGTGAAAACAATAAGTACTCGAAAAAAATTGGAACTTGTCCAACACCGTCTACAGAATAAACAAAAATTAATACTTATATCATAATCCCCGTCTATCAAAGATTAGTTCGGTTTAAAGTGATAACAATGATAGTGTTTTTAACAAATATTAATTTGATTGATTCCTCAACAATCATAATATTTTTAACATCAAAAACTACGTATTTCTACTTTTCACAGCCTGCCAAATTTTATATATTTAAACGTTGTTTCATCTTCGTTAGTAACGTCATAATCGACAAAAAAATATTTCCAGGATTATCATAGTTTTTCAAACTGATAGATAGTTAAATCTAATTTACCATTTAACAATGATTGACTAAAATTACAATCCTCTAATATACTTTATTCCATAGGTTTTGAAACCGCGGTTTTTATCATCAAAAACTAGTCACAATTGAAAACATCAACGAATTACTTGAATATACTCAAATAGATATTGAATTTTTCCGTTTTCCTATATACTTTCAACTTCTAATCATCCGATGAAATAGATTGAAATGAAATGATGAAATAGATAGATATCATATTGTTGCTTAGAAAATTTTTCGTCTCAGTAGAATGGATTCAATTAATTTTAAGTCATTTGATTAAAGACCACCAAACAGATCCCATAAACTGATTTTTCTTTATCACGTTACCATATTGATTAATTTCGATTTCCACGTTTCAAATATTCATTCTTTCAAAATATCATGTTATACTGACGAGAATATTAATGAAAAAACATGCAAAAAACCGTTTACAGTAAATAAATTGTACGCAAAGCATTTATGGATTTTTGCATTGATATAAAGTATCAATTAGATGGAAATCGGACAGCGGAAGATTAGGCGATAATTTTAAGGATTGGGCAGTGAACATGAGAAGAAAATATGGTACAGGGTTGAGGAAAACTACTGTGAAAACCATGTAGAACTTAACAAGTAATCTGTGGAAAAATATTATAATGGAATGAAAGTTATTATCGACCTATTCAAAAGTGTCCGCTGTATTCAGCAAGACTTGCCAAGGTAGTTCAAGAATTTGTACTGAAAGAAAATTTCTAATAGAAAACAACGACAGCAAAGTTTTTTCTGTCAGATTATTTAAAAAATTGATGTCAAAAAGGGGTCCAAATATTAAAATGAACAGATTATTCCTAAGAATAAATCGTCACTGGAAATTCGAAACTTGTGCCGGAGTGATTGGCTTGAATACCAAGGAAAAAATTACTAATCACGTCAATAGATCGACCGCGGTTTGTCGATTGACCAAAAGTGGTGTTATAGAAACTGACACGTCAGGATATTCACTTAACTTTTCCAATCATTATTTTGTTAATTGCACCTTTAAATAAATTGTTTTTTTCTATAATTAGCAAATTTTCCATCCGAATAACTTTGTTGAGCTTGTAGTTTATAGGCAACAGGTTTCGGTCTGTTTTCTGGCAATAAGCTTTCGAAATCTGTTATAAAATTTTTCCGAATAATTATCAATGTCTTTAGGTTATTTCTACTGAAAATATTAATCATTATATACCATGGAGTTTCAAATTTTCAACGGTTCATGTTAAGTGAGCTGTCGAAAATGTTTTCCAAAATATTCTCGGCTTTATTTTTTATTGTTTTTTATATAAAGTTCTGGGGGAGTGAATCCAATGTATTTTTTTCTATTTTTTAAAAAATAATGTTGGAAATTGATATATGGTTTGTGTTTCTTACTCAATTTTGATTAAAAAAGGTGATTTCAACCCAAATAGTTAAATCAATTAACCATTTCGACGCGAAAATGAATATTTTATAGACAAACATATTTTTGAACCTTGAAATAAATTCTTTTACATCCTTAGATACCTTTTTTTCCACTAAATATTGACTGGCAAAAATTTTGTTATTTGTTGCTGTCAATTCGAATATTTTCGTCGTTACTATTAAATTTAAATTTAGTCTAAAGTAAACAACAATTTTAACATTTTTTATATTAAATTCTTAAGCGCATTATCACGAACTCAAAACTATGAATGAAATATAATCTTCTCAGAGACCCACCCCAATGTTTACACCTCAATGTTTCATTATAAAAATGATTTAGTGTATCAAGAAATGTCCTATTAGTCCTATTTAACTATTATAGTTTATTATATCCGTACTGACACTTCAATATCCATTAAATAAACAAAGTAAGTATAATCCTTTTATCGTCCGACAGTAATGGTCGTGTGAATGACGTACCAAAAGGTTCTTCACATAATGATGATTTACCTTATCCTTTTATACGCTTAAGGATCAAAGTTTCTAACTGACAATAATAAGATTATTGAAAAAACGTCAGAGCTTTGATACAATTCCAGTTATCTGTCAAATGTTTCTGTATGGACGTGAATATAGAAAGGGTTTGAAGGGTTTTTCCCAGAAATTTATTCTTCATAATTATATAAATTGAATTGAATTTGACAAAAATATTTATAATGAAAGAAATTTGTGAAGAAATACTTCTAAATGAACAAATAACTAATCAAGAAATTTGTCTAGCTGGGCATTTAGAATATTTTAGATACTTCAACAAAGGAATAAATATTTTTGAAACTGTCTCATTGCAGTCAAATTTGGTTGGACAGGATCAAAATCTGTTCGTTTCACGAGATTCTTGTCAAAGTTATAATAAGGAATATCGAAAATATACACAAACTAGATTCTGATTGTATCAAGATACCGAAAAAAAGAAAAAATGATATACCAAGTGGTTAAGATCAAGCCTCTTCTTTATCTTCGTCTCTAGAACTCTTTATATCATTTCGAGCGTTGGAATATTGAGATTTTAGTTTTCATTTTCCTTTAATCCACTCTTAATCGTTTTCTGCTTCATTCATCTGCTGTATTGTTTTCTCTTGTCTTCTCACTTCCTGTGTTACTTGTTGCAGCCAAGTTTTTCTGGGTCTGTCTTTCCTTCGTTTCTTATATCGTTGTTTCTGTTACTTTCCTTATTAATCTTGTGATGTTCTTGTTTTTCTGCGTCCGTTTCAGTTTAAATATATTTTATTTCGTTTCCTTTCGAGCTTCTCCAAGACAACTTCTTATTATGTACCTTTTTGTTTCACTTCCTCATTTAACTTTTGTTTTCATTGTCTATTATCTTCATCCATGTGTCTACTATTTCTTTCATTCACTTAAATCTATCTGCTACAATTAATATATCGTCTGCATATACTAATCCGTCTATTTTTACCTTTTCTAGGTTTCTGTAACCAATTATTGTCTCCAAGAGGACTAAGTTTATCTCCTCTATCCTTTTCTTGAACTTTCCCTCAGTTGTCATTTATTCCTTTTGTTATTTCTGCTATTTTTCCAAAGATATCTATTCCTCATACTATTCCATACCGTTCTTCCATCTATTGAGTCGATTGCAGTTTTCAAATCGATGATTTTAATATATTTTATTACTCAAAAATATGTTATGAAAGTTTTTTATTATTACTAACCGTTGCTGGTCGCCAATTTATATCAGACTAATTTTCTGAAGTTAGCACAACGAACTAAATAAAGGTATTCAAATGATTGTTATTTTCTTGAAATTAATATCCCATAAATGATGACTTATTTCCATTTTTTTCATTGTTGCTACGATGTATAAATGAAGTTCTAATTATCATCAATAAAAGATGTGATACAAATCTCAATAGCCGTTTATTTCTGTTGTCACTCAGCTGGCGGTAAGCCATCACAGTGGTTCATCACCCATCAACTTAAAGTAGATGACGAAGTGTTTGAAATTGATCAACCTTTACCAGGATTGGTTCAGCCCTCTAAGAACAGTTTTAGCTCATATTCATACATGCGATTTCATACTGAAAATAGTTTTTTTAATACTGTAATTTGATGATAGAAACATTCATTTTAAAGACATATTTTCCACGTTATAATTTATTTCTGTTAGTTGATGGTGACCAAACAACATTTTCTATGTGGATATACCTGCTGATTTATTCATTTAATGGTTTTTTTTTTGTATATTTCCTCAATCGAATAATAGATTTATCCGGTCCTGCTCTCTCTCAAATCTTGATTACATACGGGTTTAACAGCATTTAGACCTGTCACACGCTCATTAGTCAAATTTACGAGGTTAATCAAATACCTCCTTAGATGTACTGTTTAAATTCGGTGAATGAAATGATGAGTCTTAACAAAAATGTTGATAGACCAATTTTTTTGTTGGGTTCATCCACGTTTGTATAATTGACGGCGATTTGTTTTGAATAATATGATTCAAGACAGATTTGGTTACCAGTCGTATTAAAATTTTTGCAATTATTAATATAATATTAATCTATATGTACTGTATGTATCTTTTGAATTACGGGTCCTTGTATATATTTTTCTATAGAAACTGTTGATATTAATAATAATAATAATGAAATTTTCATAGCAAACTTTTTATTTTATACAAAGAAAATTCAGTTTGAAGTACAAGCTAGCCATTTTCAACGTTTTTATTTCCATATTTTTTCTTTTCTTCACTAACAAAATTTTTTTTGACACATGAACGTACAAGTATCGAAAAACACAACATCAAGTTGTGACATTGTGAATATTAACTACATTTAGAAGTACGAGGTCTGGCTATTAAATAACGAGACTGGTTGCGAAAAAGGGTTTTATTCTAAAAATTATTCTGCATAATTCGACATAACTTGCGATTAAAAATTGGCTCGTCTATCATTTTGCTCCGGATCAAAAATGACGAAAATGATGCACCCTATATGGAATAGTACAGATTAGTAAATGATATTTACAGCACAGCATGAGGTTTCGAAAATGTTCTCGTGTGTGCATACAGAAACTACAGATCAATTTAATGAATCATAAACTCATAATTTGGTAATAAAAAGAAATGGTATAAATACACAAAAATGTACTGGAATGACATAAAATTTTCTTGGGTATCTACTACATAACCTTAAATTATATATATGATAAAGAAAATATTGACTCGGGATTTCGTATAAATAAATTCAGTCTAAACAGTCTAAAGTAGATTTTTTATGTAGTATAGAAATTTCTAGGAGTTTTCTCATAAATCTTCTTGAAATATATTATTTCATCCCGGTCGGATTCACAAAGTTTTTCATATTTTACGTCTCTCGACTCGTACCATTTTTTGAGCTTAATTTAGTAAAAATTTGTTAAATGTTTCCATTAATCTTTATTAAGAAATTTGAAAAATTGGAAGGTATTAATTAATTTTATGTTATTTGGGTTGTTCATCCCTAAATAAAGCCATTTCGAAAAACCACCGACCTCACATTATGTGCTAAAACACAACATTTAATTGCGGTAGCCTAAATTATGGTTATTAACGTTGGGAATAAATGGCAAATATAATTATAGGGTAAAAGTTTAAAAGACTGCATGGGTGGTTTTGGATTTCATCGTTAAAAATTGCGCTTTTAATAATTTCGAACACACTTATAATAAAGAAATTTATCTCTTGCGAAATACAATAAATACTGGTTTAATATACTACGTGTTGTATACGGGGATCATCAAAAATCAATATAAATCAGTTTCCAAATGGAATTATAAACATAAAAAGTAACGAGAAACAAAAACATCGACTCTGAAAGGACAACAAGACGTGGTTCTCCATAGGTTCATTCAGCGTATCTGTTTTATAAAGTGATAACAAAAAAAATGAAATTTGAGGCTCTAAAACATTAAATTGCATGTTTTTCAAATGAGCTATGTGAAGAATGCTTTCAATACGATTGCAAACTTCGAAAGATTCGTATGGAATGTTGTAAAAGTATATATTGAAACGTTTGGATCTGAAAGAATATATTTCACAACTAATTTCTCACTATAGGGCGTCCATTGAAATTTGTGAATCCTATTTCGTCACCAATTACAATAAATCTTGTGATTAAGACGTGGGATATGATTTTGCGATTGATTATTTAGCTTATCCGAGTTGCGGTGCTTTTAAAGCGGCTCCTTAGATATTTTAGTAGCAAAATTACAATTTAGAAACCACACTCTCGAAAATTATCGCAAAATTATTATTTTCTGTCTTTTTTTTCATTCCTTCAGTATTTAGTTTTGTGTATTTGCGATTTGAATTAATCGTTTAAGAAATATTCCATCTATGATTATTTCGGATGGTTTGTAATTTCCGTTTAAATAAGGAAGTGATGTTAAGAAGTAGGAACCGACTTATTGATTTGGAAACAATGTATTATTAATAATTTTGAAATGTTCACACTATCCCCAACCCATACAAATATTGATTTTCAACTATAATGTAGTCAGTATTGATTTTAACGAAATTTGAATAACAAATTTACGTTATTAACAACGCCGTTTGGTATGCTTGTAATATTTCAAGTTAAACAAATAGATCTGCTATGATTTTTAGCATATAATAAATATTGGTGTTACTTTGAACAATATTAAATAAAAAAAATTAAATTGAACATATATAAATTGCAGTAAACCCGATTTTCTAATCTTTTCTCACATCTCAATCTAAAAAAAATGCGTTTTGGATCATTCTTCTCTCTATATTTGAAACTCGAATCGTACAAGCAGCTTGACATTACCATTACCTTCACTTAATATGCCCCATCGTTCCATTAGAGGGCTAGAAAAGTTGTGTTGATGATCTCTCCACGCTACTTTCGAGCCCTTGTCCTCTGTCCAGTACTTAAACGGACCAAAACAAACAAATTTACGATAAGAAACAATATCAAGGAACGACTATCTGGATTAGCAATACTCCTAATGGAAGCTGAAGCCGAATATTGGTTTTGTGAAATAATTAATCAATAAAACAACATAATATAACGTTTTTCGTATTTATTTACACTCTTTATACTCGTGGGGTGAATTAATAAACATTGACTCTTAGTTCTTAATTTATTTATTTATAAAAATTTATAAATATCTCTTAAATAATTTCTGCGATTACTTTTGCAAATTGAATCTTTTCACTACGACTATCTTATATATTGAAAAAATTGATGATTTCCATTCCGAGTCCGTTCAGGCGTTCTACCCAACCGATTTGCTTAATTTTTTTTTCAATGAAAGGTATTGATGCACAGATCAGTCATCAACCATCGGATTTCATCCAATTTTCACCATTCTCAAGTTATTCTCAAATGCGATTTCCCCCTGTACATTACTTATGGGAGTTTTTCACATACACACGTTCTATCCTCAATATCTCAGGTTCTATTCAAGATAGAGACTCCGTTTTGGTTTAAGAACACCCGCTGAAACAGCCTCTTTCTTTTGAGTTTTTGAACACTTAAATCGGTTGAGTTGGGGAGGAGCTAGGCGCGGATATTCAATGTGGAGTTATGGATTTTTGTGGGTTTTTGGCAATTTTTCTACATTCAAAGATCTATATCTCAGGTTCTAATATAGCTACAGACTTCGTTTTTGTTTAAGAACACTCGCCGAAATACCTTCTTTCTTTTGAGTTTTTGAACTCTTAAATCGGTTGAGTTGGAGAGGAGCTGGGCGCGGACATTCAATGTGGAGTTATGGATTTTTGTAGGTTTTTGGCAATTTTTCTACATTCAAAGATCTATATCTCAGGTTCTAATATAGCTACAGACTTCGTTTTGGTTTAAGAACACTCTCTGAAAAACCTTCTTTCTTTTGAGTTTTTGAACACTTAAATCGGTTGAGTTGGAGAGGAGCTAGGCGCGGACTTTGGATTTTTGTAGGTTTTCGGCAATTTTTCTACATTCAAAGATCTATATCTCAGGTTCTAATATAGCTACAGACTTCGTTTTGATTTAAGAACACTCTCTGAAAAACCTTATTTCTTTTGAGTTTTTGAACACTTAAATCGGTTGAGTTGGAGAGGAGCTAGGCGCGGATATTCAATGTGGAGTTATGGATTTTTGTGGGTTTTTGGCAATTTTGCTACATTCAAAGATCTATATCTCAGGTTCTAATATAGCTACAGACTTCGTTTTGGTTTAAGAACACTCTCTGAAAAACCTTCTTTCTTTTGAGTTTTTGAACACTTAAATCGGTTGAGTTGGAGAGGAGCTAGGCGCGGACTTTGGATTTTTGTAGGTTTTCGGCAATTTTTCTACATTCAAAGATCTATATCTCAGGTTCTAATATAGCTACAGACTTCGTTTTGATTTAAGAACACTCTCTGAAAAACCTTATTTCTTTTGAGTTTTTGAACACTTAAATCGGTTGAGTTGGAGAGGAGCTAGGCGCGGATATTCAATGTGGAGTTATGGATTTTTGTGGGTTTTTGGCAATTTTTCTACATTCAAAGATCTATATCTCAGGTTCTAATATAGCTACAGAGTTCGTTCTTTTCTATTATAATGATTTCTGATACTTATTTAATGGATTCGATGCGAGCGAAGCCGCTGGTAAAAACTAGTTTATTTAAAACTTAACGTGTACACACATAATTTATACACCTACACCTATACACATAATTTATATACCTAAATAAAGATCTAGAACAAAAAGAATCAAAAGGAATAACCTTTATAATAAAATTCTATATTCTATTCTATAATAAAAAGTTCATAAAAGACGCGTCTGCCATTTATAAAAAACAGATGAAAGGCACATCGCGAATATGCCTAATTTTAAAATTTCTTTGAAGCTGAACAGTGCCGGACAGGTTCGTAATAATAATAAAACCTTTTTTTTTCGAATTCATATGCTTTTCAATATTTTCCTACCGGACAAACAATTTTTTCATTAACATATGTCTTTCGAAAACCTTCGCGCACCAGCAAGGTCCTTTTACTTTTGTTCCCTTGATCCACTTAATAAATATAACGTACCAAAGCACGGTAGTCGTTGGTAACGAAAGATTCGATTAGGATTAGATCAGCAAGATCTAGATTAGTAGGTCTATATCAGTAAATGGATCAGTAATATAATATGGTGTTCCAATTAACACCACCGTCTTCACTTTCTAACTAAAATAAAAAGAAAAATAAAAACTTGCAGTTTTCTCAAGAAACCCTGATTTTTCAATAGCAATGTCCTGATAAACATTAAGGTTTTGACAAATTTTGTAACCTTCAGCTCAAAACTTGTTCTCTTTGTGTATAATAGAACCAGCAATTTCTTCAATTGTTCTGTTTGGTTAGCTGCGAATAAATCTGAGAAAAAAAACGATGAAGAAGTTAATTGAAGAGTAAATAACCATGGATCATTAATTTGATCGCTAGAGGTCTTATTAATTCATGGAATTTCCAATTATTATGAATGATGTCGCTGGACATCAATCCCAAACATTCTCATACTAGATAACAACCGATTTGCTAGTAGTACTTTTGAAAATGTATAAGTACATTTACAATATTGCGTGTAGTATTAAGTAGGAGAAAAAATTAATTATGTGATCTTGGTTTCTTAATTAATGATGTCTCTAACTCACCCACGTATCATTGCTATTCGGTACAATTCATATCTTGTATAAATAGATTATCATTCGTGCGAAAAATATGGTATTTCCGTTATTTTTTTTTCTGCTGAAATATTTTAATTTGGAACAATTTAAATTATAAATTGACTACAAAAAAATGTGAGTACCATTGTCGCCTAACCGCACTTGAAGTGACGGCAAGTTGTTTTTGTCGCGTACACTATAGACAAATTATCTACCATCTGAATGTTGAAATATCGTATGATTCAAATACTTCTGGAAACGTGACGCTCTCGCCTGAAATATGCGAAAGAGACGCCTCAACGATACCGGCGGCGTCAGGTCTATACAATTTTTTTCAGCGGTCCATGGATGACTTCGAATATCATTGGCGTCTGTACGTACTTTGCGTGTCGTTTTTCGGAGTACTTATTTATTTCAAAATGTCTTTAATCGGTCATAGTTTTGCAAAAGCTCGTAGCGATCGACATGCGGTTTTAGACAAAATCGAAAAGGTGTTTGATAATTTTTCAGTGCTGTGGAATATTTGGAATGACAACTAGTTCCCATCATTGGTGAGTTCTTTTTTCTAAATAATCAATTGACAAGTCGGAGGACGTTTCTTCTGGTCATTATGCAACAAAATAAAAATTCCAAAAATTAGCCACAAACAAATATATTAAAATAAAATATATTTTTCAATTTTATCTTTATTCTTTTCGATTGGCCACGTTACGTTAATTAATTTTGTAACTGTAGTGATCATGACGTTGCTGTAGATCTATCTAGAACAATTGGAACCCATTATTGCATCCCTTGCGATTTCCACCGCTGCACAGTTTCGTTTGCAGTATCAATTTAAGAAGCTCATTAAGCTCTGGTGCCTATAAAGTTTGAATTTACTATTAGACTTGATGATAGACATGAAAATTGTCAAAGGAAACTGTATTTAGTAAGAGGATATCACCTTTTAGAGACGGAAGACTGAAGACAATAACTTGGTCGCGACAAATAGGGTGATTGTGAGTTTTAGTGTAAACACCATGTCCAGTATGAATATCATCAACTTAACTGTTCTATTAAATGCACAAAATCTTCTATTACGAATACAGTGCCTCTAGTAAACCAATCAGCACAGCCGTAGCTTTCTTTTCCATCAAGTAAATCTCCAACTAAAATATTTTACAGTATCTTTTGGTATTTTCATTTTCTCTTGCATTTTTATTCTAATTTTGGTGTAAAAGTAAGTTGTAGTATGTTTTTGAGCAGTTATCTCACAGTTTAGCACACAAAGTGTCTCAGAACTTTTTAGAAATTGGAATAATATCTGCGTTATCATGAATTTATTGCCCATTTCCACATCTCGGGTATCATTTTCAAGCATTTATTATAAAAAAAAAACAAACATACAGTATCAGTCATAAAACAAAATATGTATTTAATAAAGTGATGAAATAAGAAGTAATCATTGTAATTTTTCGGTACCTATTCGTGATGAGTATAAATTTAAACAGCGGTTATTTGGAAACAGTTTCGTAATATTGTATAAGAATGTTAAATATGAAATATAAAATTTTTGTTACAAGCTTCTTATCAAAAATCCTTCCCACATCACTTAGACGTTAAAATAAATTGTTAACACTCATCGCTTGCGTATATTTGTTGACTATATAAGTTTTTATTAGCATAAAAGTACCATTACAAGTTTTACTGCTGTGTTATTTTTTCATTTTGAATCGATTTTTCCATGCGACATGAGAAGTTCAATGTTTAAACTTGTTTGTTCTTAAATATGTCATAATTTGATTTATTTCATATACTATATAACCATTTGTACCATTGTTCGACGTAAAAATAAACAATTCAAATCCACTTGTCTAACTGTCTGGCGTTGGGAATTGTTGTGAACACACTATACATCAATAGTTTTTCCCATCCTATAGTTTGCGTCATAGACAACAAATAAAAATAAGAATTAAGAAAATACAGTGTATAATTGTTATATATTTAAATTTTTTATTCATAGATGTAACATCGTTCTACTTTTATTATTCAGTCGTTTTTTAGGGAAACTACTTTCGGTTCATTCTTCCTACTGAATTACATTCTATTCAAGGAATACTTGGGATCGTTATCATGATGGAAAATAAATAAAACGCTAGCCAAGACTCACTACATTTTTTTTTACTCTTTTTCGAAATGTAAGCGTTTTTACCTAGTTTCCAGTTGCACTGCCTCCAAACCATCCTCCAATGATTGACAAGCCTTCTCCGTGTTTTCTTAGATCCATTAACCTCAAAGTTTTACTCATCACTCTTTCCCACTCTTCATGCGTCCAATTGTTATGTTCCCTAGTCTATTTTTTCATTTTGAAGTCTTGAAATCTAGGTTTCTATCACCAAAGCTCCTGGTGGATGCATATTTTTTCACGTTGTAGTCCAAGAAAGCTTTTCACTCGCCAACTGTACGTCGCGTTTTCATGATCTTTCAAAAACTTCTTAGTGGCGTGAAAATTCTGGCTTATGACATTGTTAGGTGTTGTCTTTTTTTAGCTAGTTCTACTTGTAATCATCTTTGGATAGGAGATGTTCTGTAAGCTCCAGTTATCTGTTTCTGTACCTGTTTTATAATGGAGGACCCATAGTCGATCCTAGATCTTCTGACATGCCTGTAGATTAAGAGTAAAGTCTCTTGGTTAGATCAGTTGAATAACTCAAATTATTTAACGTTTTTCTTTGTCCTTATCTTATCAAGTTTCTACTGTAATTAGAAAACATTATGAGAAAATTTGAGTTGATTGAACGGTCTCAAACTAATCAAAAACATATCGATGTCATTAAATGATCTCCTTGTATATAATTAGTTGTAATACCAGGTCATTACAACATTTAATCTAATGATATATAATATGTATAATATTAAAAATGTACAACAGAAAGCACGAATAGTTGAAGTATGTTGTATACATTATAAAAACATCAGATACCATTTTAAATATTAATAGTCATACATTTATTTTATTGAACTACTGATAAACGCTATAATTTATCTCTGAATGGCTGTTAAAGCAATTATAAACAAATATATTCAATGTTCGAGAAAAAAAATGATTTTAGTTTTCAAATATTTAAATTAGTATCAAATGTGTAAATTAGCACCATCTCCAATTAGTTTTATCTGAAACCTTCTAGTTTTATCTTACACCAATAGAAGTTAATTTGAGATGTGTGGTTAAAAATTGTTTTGATATTCGATATTTAGGAAATAGACACCGACAAACGTAGTTTATAGACCAGAACGATATTTCTTAATCAAAATATGTTTATAGGAAACGTTGTACGTAGTTATGATAGCATATAACAGAGACTCTAAAAGTTGAATCAATTTTAAAACATAGTTCTTCTAAATTCAAATTACAAGTATCAATATTATCACAGTATGCATCATGGTGCTGGAAAAGAGTGTAAGACCTAAAGACACTTACATTGAAGAGCCAATATTTGTGAATAATTTGTCACCACTGTAATTTTTGATTTGACTTTGTATAGGAATCAAACCAAATCCTTCCTGTGAATTGTGAAACGCTACAAGATGGATCTTTTTACCTATGACTATCATTTTAATTTTTTGAAACAATATAAACCCAAAGGCAACTCTGTGATGAAGCTAAATCTAATACTTTTTTATTGGGATTCTGACGAAATTATATGACTAAGATTTTTCAAACGTGAACACGGTTGCTTAATATACTTCCATGTCTCACGTTCACAATATCGTTTCTGGTGCTTTTCTTTGTAACCTCGCTTATGTTGAAATTAATATTTGACGTAATCCTCCATACTAATGACTCTAAAATGCGAATTTTTGTGCTGTTTCATGACCATGGATGAAACGTGGGTCCATTACTTCACACCCGAAACAAAACCATGGACTGAAACGGGAGAACCGGCCCCAGAGATCGTTCCATCTGCAGGAAAGGCCATGGGGTCGGTTTTTTGGGATGCGCGTGGGATAATTTTCTTGAAAAAAGAAAAACTATCAACGAATCATGCCAAAACGGCCGCATTTGGTTAAGAAGAAAGTGTTGTTGTATCAAAACAATGTACCAGCTCTCACATCCGTTATTGCAATGGCCAAAATTAATTTTGAATTGCTACCTCATGCACCCTATTTGCCAGATTTAGCCTCATCGGATTATTTTTTGGTACCAGACTTGTAATAATGGCTAAATGGATAGAGATATTATTTTCCCAAATTCTTTTGCTTTCTTTGTTGGACCAGAAACTTGAGGAACCATCCTTATATACTGATTCTCTCTCCTCCATTTAGTCCATTGGAACCAAACATCTACCAAGTCTCTCTCATCTGTTTTTTTCTTAATATTACAACAACACTTGGGAAAACAGTCCATCTTGTAAATGATTACAAATTTCATATCAACGACCTATGATATAACAATCCATATTCTCCATGAATTTTTCAAAAAGGAAAGAAGCTACAAAGAGTCATATGTACCGATTCCAGAAAATATTTCACCACGTACCAACGATTTTATCTGAAAGGAAAAAACAATCAACTGCCCAATAATTATTTTTTATGTTCATTGTCGTATCAACTTCAAAGGTTATTAGCGACATGTCAGTTGTTCACAATTTATGATATAATTGAGTGTCTTTTAGATATTGACTAAGTTTATGGTATTACAATTATTGTTAAGTAGAGAAATTATGGAAAGTTGCTAGTTTTTGTACTTTTGACAGTTCTACAATAAATTTTTCACGTTTATATTAACATTACAAGTTTCGCATATTGGTGAGTTTTCTCGGTTAAATAAATACGATTTTTAAAACTGTTCTTTCATGGTTGGACGGATGGTTTTATAGATTTCAATATCGACTGCTATCTAATTCACTTAATTTGCCACTAGCACTGAAATTTTTGTTTTGATTGTCCCTTTAAAGTCGTTTGTTATCACTTCCCGTACAATTATTGGTTCGTTGTTATCTGTTGCTTCTTTAACACATTTGTCTGCTTTTTCGTTTCCTTGGATGCTTGTATGTGATGGGACCCAAATGATTGATACGTTTGCCTTAGATTGGTGGATAAGGTGTAATTGGGTTTTAATAAGGATACCTACCTATAGGGCGTTTGGAAAAAAGTTGTTGAATGGCTTGTATTGAGATCTGTAATAATGGCTGTTCTATTGTATTGATCTGCTCTAGCGATATGTTTTGGAGGCGTCGGTGTACAAAAAATGATATTCTTTGAAGCTTTCTTCCGTTTCTTCCGATTGTGTTGTTAGAGAACGGTTTGAACCGCCCAATAATGAGGATTACAATTTTAGAGTCTCTCACGGCTAATAGTTTTTACCACAAAATACATTTATGTGTTTTTATAGTTTTAAATCATTTTAATTTGTACATTTTTGTTTTTGTGCAATTGACCATTGTTGTCGAGGCACAGTTATAACACCCAATGACTGGTCTATATAAATTTCATAATACTGCTCTACTTAACAAACTCGCATGTGTTTAAATGATAGATATATTACATTTCAATTACTAACATGTGTTTTTATTTGTTGCAGGATATTAAAACAACCAGGAAAGGCAATTTTTTATTTATTAACTATCATGGTAAGTAGAATATTAATTAATTTATTTATTTATTAAATTGTAGTAAGTCCAATTATCATGTTTTTTGGTTAATTATTAAATTCCGTCGACCTGTCTGTCACTTGTCATATTTTTGAAGGAATTTCGTAATGTTCCAATGTACTTTGAAATGTCTAAAATGGAAAATTCATCAATATTAATTGATAATTATTGGACACGTACCTGTTAATACAAATTTTTGAAACAATGTCTCGAATCTAAGGTACAGATAAAAGGTTTTATTGGAATGACCATTGGAATGTTCTCAGTTTGGTAATTAAGTCACATTTTCAATCCTTTGATGTATATATTTGATTAAATATCCAAAATTATCGACAGTTTTATGCTGGATAACATTATTTGAGAAATTTCTATAAAATAAGTGAAATTAGTCATCGGCATCGAGAAATTCCTCGACCTTGACCTCGATTATATGTTCAAAATTCCAAAATGTTCCAAAGTCTAATGTATATTCGGTTATATATTCCAATAGGAATAGTAACCGCTCATTCAAGAACTCTTTGACTCATTTATTGTGGTGAGTCAATCCACGTTCTAACCATTTTCTTGTTTAAAGTAAAGTTCATTGTATGTTTTGCTCTTTCCCGCTATTTCTCTCCACTTTTTCCTGTCCTAGGTTTTGTAACCTTAAATTCCCGACAGGAAACTCCTCCTCAGGAAGTGGTAGTCGGCCTCAGTTAAAATATATAAAAACTGGTACTCACAAGGGGTGAACAATTAATATTAGATTGAACGCCATCAGCTTTTTAACAAATGACGTTAAAGATTAATAAATAAAGCGGAAAAACTGGAAACAAAAATTAAACACGGACACGATTATCCAAATTAATATTTATTGTTAGGAATAATGAAAAAAAGTTTAAGCTCAGCAACAAATAAATTTATTGAAAAAATAATAAATTATCATTTTCTGCGTATCCAAAAGAGCACAACGAACAAAGGCAGTTATAAAAAGAACTCAGACTTGTCTATATTAAACTGGATTTGCAGATGTTAGAGTTGAGGTAGAGTTTGTGGTCTGGTGGTTATTGTGGAAACTCCAAACCTGACAGCTGTAGAGCTGCAGGGAAAAATATAACGGGAGCACAGATGGAAATTACTAAAAAAGGAACGAGTAGGTAGAGCAGATTTGAATAAAAAGGAGCTTATCAAACTAATTCATATGTATAAAGATAACTGAAATTTTTGTGAACACGATAAAAAAAAGGTTAAAATTTACTTTTGTTTGAAGTGTAGATGTAGAGGAAAGATCAGTTTCGAGGTTTTATTGAATTTCTCTGATTCGAAAGTTAGAATAAATAAATCCGAAGTGACTGTCACATAATATGTGAACAAAAGAATATTCAAAATGTTTGGAGAAAAACGTAACAAGCCAAAAGGCATGTTACAGATTTTCCCATTGGATTTTTGGTTTTCCTTTTGGCCGGTTCCTAACGGTTTCCATTATGTTATTTTTCTAACTTCACTATTATTTTTTATCCGTGTTATGTTTCCTAGCCATCGTATGCGCTGCGATTCTATATAACTGGTGATAGTCTCATCAATTAAGATTTCAGCGCTCTTATTATCATTTTTATTTCGAAGGTGTTTAGTTTTTTTTCATCGGCTTTGGTTACATTCATCGTTTCCCTTTCATAGGATACTGTCGGCCTTAGTACTGCCATTTTTCTTTCTTTCCAATTCCATATACTCAGTCTTACTTCATTCAGTAATCTAACCTAACCTAACCACTATTTGAAAAAGCACTAATTGAAATTTTTGAATAGTCAAGGTATGTTTTGACAATTACTTTCTACAAGATTCCTTCTCAGTTTTGATCTTGTTCAGATTGATGCATGGAGATTGTCAGACCTTTTATTTGAGATATTGACTTTATAGAAATAAATCTTATAGGGTGAGATCTGGTTTCACATTTTTCGATTGATAGTTTTCGAAAAACTATCACTGTTATCTAACAAAAATTATTACTGATTAATACTAGGTCTAGAGCATCGAAAACTATGATTTATTGAATCCATAGAGGAAAAAATGTTATTACCATAAATTAAACTACAGAAAAACAGTAATAAAAATACCGTGAATGAATTTTTATAGCAGCAATTATTCACACTGCAACTATTTCAACTATGTCTCATATTCTTATAAGTCAAGACGAAAAATGATAACTTAAACTCGTTCCGACATGTTTAAATGTTATATGTGGGTAGAAGATATTCATTTTCTGTTACAAAGTCCATTATTGACGACTTTTTTTGTCCACATGTTGTATGTAGTCGCCAATTTTAGTCCCTACTACTCATTTGCTATTTCTCTTTAGTCCATTGATAATTTTCATTCATTTTTAACTTGTTCGTAGTTTTTGGGTTTAAATCTAATTCAGATGTTGAAGTTTTTACACCTTTTTTTCTATAAAAATTAGTTGAAATTAGGTTTGAATGCAACAGCTATGTAGTAATCTTTCTTTATTGAAGTTTATGTATGAATTTTTCAGTTGGAATGCAGAATTTGCACCGTTTCGTGCAATTTGCAAGAAATTGCGTGCAATTTTGAACCTAATCCTTAACTAACACTTGATTATATTATACAAAACAGACTTTTCCAGACAATTTTCTAAATTTTTCGTTTCGCAAGAACCATCCTCGTAATTCAAGGAATATATAAAAAGAAATACCGAAATCGATTCTGCTTTTTCTATATATTTACGTTTAGCGATTTATTTTTATATTGTAGATAAGGAAACTAATATTTCTATGAGAAAAACTCAAATTTTTTGGTCTATAATTTGCGATTTCTACAAAAGGTTTTCATATGTAAAAATTCCAACGCCTCAATCATTCTTTTTTTGATTATTGATGAAACAAGACAACTAAAGCAGTAAAAAATCAACCTATAGCCAGCACTTGTCGATTTTCGGACTCCTTTGGACCTTATATATATATCATACAACACCACCATTAGGTAATATCTACAAAATAATGAAAAATGAATTTATCTAATTAACCCGAAACATGAAAAATCAGTGGTGAGACAGTGGACAGTTACCAGAACAAAAAGAGGTCGATTAAAGCAAAGTCTGGTTGTGTCTGGTGGAATTTTGAAGGTTTAATATACTTCGAAATCTTTTCAGATAATCGAGTTATTAATGAGGTTTTATCCGAGAAATATACAGATTTACTTAATCTAAGAAAGAGCTTAGAACTTCCAATGTCAGATTACTATTTGTTTAGATCCATGGCGGGACTCTTGTGTGGCAAAAAATTTGAATCAAAAGATGTTGAAAATGCAGTGCGATAATTTTCTATGTCTAAATTCAAATAACAGTTTTACCAATATATTAAAGTAAACGTTGGGCATTATTTATGATACACCCTTTATAAAAGGATCACCCTGTGTGAAAAAACAATAAATTATTTATGAAGTTTTCATAGAACATAACTGCATCGTTGTCTAGAAGTAATATTAGTAAATAAAAACCAAATTTTTATTGCATCGTCTACACTTTATGTTAGCAAACATAAAATTTGTCGTTTCTCTTTATCTTTATTGTGTTACCAATTTCTGTATGATTTAATGATAATAACCGCCGTAGTCTTTTTAGATACATAACGTCGGCGCCATTCTTCTGTCCCACCACCCACCAACAACATTTCAGACTCTCTCTCACCTTTTTCAGTTTCTCCCAAAGACCGCAACACCCAATTAACCATACATTTTCACCTGTAAGCCACGGCGGAGTACATTTTCTCCCGTTTGCCATTCGCTGTTTCCACTATCGTAATTATAATTGTTTTACTTATAAGGTCACTTGTCGGTTATTCTAAACATGGCGCCCAATAAACAAAAGATATAATCGCCGATCTCGTTACGACGACCAACTTCTAAAGATTTGTAACTTTTGCGCGACTTTTTAATTGACGTTGCGTTTACGATCTTAAAAAATGTCCAAATGTATGTTAACCGAAATAAATAACCTCAAAGAACAAGTCTGATAGAACGTAGGTGGATGGCCCCGAAAAAACGTTTTCTTCCAGCATTGAAAATCTTGTTAGTAAGAACTATGAGAGGAAAATTCTGCTTTTCGTGTGATTTCTATCGTTTTCTTTATTTGTTTCTCTTACACAGCCACTACATTCTTTTAAAAGTAGATAGAAGACTTTAGATGAGCTGGAAACTGATCTAACGTTTTATTCTAAAATTTTAGATCTTTATTACCCAGGAAAAGATAAAAAATGATGCATTTTAGACGAGGAAGCGATGCTGAAGCTGCCAGGAGGTATAAGGCGACGTGGTCATCGATTTGGATTCAAACATTGCTTGTGAGGAATGGACCAGTTAATTGTTCTGTCTATTTTCACTGAAGAAGCTTTTTCTTTGCGCGAATCAGAGTTTTTAAATTCCTACATAATGCCACAGTCATTACCATTTATAGAAAATTCAATAATTACTTTGAGTTCATTTGAAGTAACTCAATTAACATAAGTAGCTCAAAGTTAGAAGATAATTGGTCTATTAAAATATAAGTCATTTAGGTCTTAATGTGAGTACCGTAATCAGGTCAAGGAAGTAAGGCAGGACCATGCGCCCCAAAAGATTGAGTCTGAAGGAACGAAAATAAGATGCGGTATTGATTATTTTTTCTCTTATATATGTGATCTGGACTTTTGGGAACCAGTTGTCTTCACAGATGAAAAAACAAGTGAGGGACGTATTCGCGTTTACAGATAACCAAATTCAATATTTGAAGAGATGTATGGTCTTGGAAAAGTATCAATGAGCCTGGCGTTTTGTTGGAGGATTGGTACAAGGTTCAACTCTGAAGCTGTCCACCCTGCCCCCATAATTCAACTATGGTTTCGAGAAAACAATATTGAGACTTTACCGTGGCCGGTGAATGATTAGTCTTGATATAAATCCCATCCAAAATTTATGGGGTAGTAAATTCAAGTTTTTTGGCAATTTTTTTTTGTTTAAAGTTTGTAAATATTTGGATATACATAGTTTTTTTAATGATTTTCATGATGACTTGTCATAACCAAGACCTTAACGTCTAACGAATTGGAACTCCACCATATTGGATACAATCGAAGCAGCTTTCTATTTCCAATTTTTTTGACTTCTAAACTACATTCTTATTTTTTATTGGAAAGCTATATCCTGATTAAATAACAAATGAATGCGTATTTTTGTATTAATTCATATCTTTTTAATGACTTTCGTTTTCTGTTGTTTCAGTTTTTGATTGTAAGGGAATCCCATGAAGTCAATAGGTGTTTTCAGAATTGTTTCGGACCCGTTATAAGAATTAAAATCTACAATCAACTATCACAAGGGTACCTCCACGTCAATGGCAGCAATGTCGTAGCAACTTCAGATGAAGAAGACGGTAAGTTTTTTATCCAGATATTTTAAAAATTTTTTTCTGGCCAATAGTCAGTCATTAGTATAGGGAATTTACGATTTTCATGGTGAAAAATTTGGTGAAACACATTTAAATTACTATGAAAACAACAGAAACTGTAAACAAAAAGTAATTCTGATATAAAACGAAAAAACTGTTTAAATTTATACCGAAATGATATTGAATCATCAGCCAGTTCCAATATTCAATAATAGTAGAAATAACGAAGTTGAGGAAGCTTTATTCTCAATTCTGGTTAAAAAATAGTTAACTATTGATTCACACGATTGAATATCTTTAGATAAAATTCTGATGCTCATTTTTTGATCTTTTCAACTATGTAATATTTGAAAAACTGTATTGTATTGACGCGTTTTTTGTTTCAGGTATCATATACAAAATTTCAGCTGGTAGGAATTTCTATCTGTACGATATGAAAGCGGAAAAATTCATTTGTTGGAAAAAAGCACAAATTAAAAAAAGACATAGGGCACATACGTCTCTAATAGCTAAGGTGAGTAAAACCTTGACCCGATTTAAAAATTATTAGAGGTTGCTAACATGCTAAAAATATTTTTGGTGATTTGGTCTGTCAAAATCATCTTAAATTGATGCCGAAATGTAATAATTCTTTAAGAATTGATAATACATTGAACATTTAACCACTCCTGTCATTTTGACAGGTCCTCATCCTTGTTCGCATCACAGATTCTGGGAAGTCTTACCTTTTTGTTAAGAGTTAGCCTGTTGGTTATAAACTTTTATCTTCTTGGCCTTGGTGGGTCTTAATGTGTGTATGTTTTCGCTGTCTCGGGTAAACCCTTTTCAATCTTCTTCGGCAAAAAAAGATCTAATCCTAGTAGTCCAATCCTTGATATATAACTCGATATTTGCTTGTAAAGTACGGAGTTACTGAGTCGGGAGGTGTCCTCTTGTGGGTTGACTCAGAAAACCTGGGATCTTGTGAAAGAAATTTTGTGTTTTTGTCGTTAGAATTGAACTTCTTGTATTATTTTTCGAAGTTTCATTTGGAAAAGCAAATGAAGATTCATAATTCCTACATCCTGACGTTATTTCTTTATTGTTCCAGAAACATAGCAGTAAGAGTTGCCAATTCCGGGACATGGTTGCAAAGGAGATGGGCGGCTACGTGAATTTGGTAGCGGCTTTCAATACCACTTTAAAAATGAAATTTAACCGCAAAGGTAAATTCGCTTCCCATGATTGCGCACCCAAAACTCATACTAAGTGTCCCCAACAATCTATATTCTTAATACAAGTGTACGAAGACATACGCTCCGAAGACGGGTGTAAGTGTCCAGAAGCCAGGCATCATTTCTGTAAGGCAAGATTTTCTAAAATGAAAGTGTTCGGAAATATTTGCAATCAAAGTAACGAAACATTTGATTTGTAGAAAATTGAGAAGTTGGTTTTTTTTTAACACAAAAGTCATAGCAGAAAGATAAGTTATAAATTCAGGATTATTAAGAATTTTTTTTTATATTTACATAGTAATATATCAATCAGCTTATTAGGTAAAATCTAATTAACCGCTCAGATTTTGATCTAATACATTTATTAAATGTCAACAGCAAGTGAAGTTAAAAAGTTTTTCTTATATATTGTTTTGCTTAGCCATTCCAAAAAGATTAAATCTTAACTAGTTACCAAAAAATTATTTGATCAGTAAATAAATGAAAGTTTGACTAACAATCATAAATTGCTATGTCGAAATTGGAATGTTAAGCTGAAAAATAACAAAAACAGTGATAAATCATTGAAAATTACAACAAAATAGTCCTTGAATTTATGAGAGTATTTGTTGGAAGTACGGAAATAGGATAATTAAACAAATAAAATAAAAATACCGTATACCTTCGTTATTATCTGGCTCGAAAGACCTAAAGATTGCATACTAAATCCTAATATTCAACTCCACATTCATTTTGGTTGACCAAAAATCTATTGTGTAAGTTTGTTAATTCTAAATATAATCATAAAATTGATTTTTTGACATAATTACATTTTGTAATAACAAACTGTTTAATTTCCAATGTTCTGCTGACATAAATTCGAATTGTTGCCCTTCAACAATAATTTTTCATAATTTTTTTTATGAATGTTTACGTCTCTTTTAGTACTCTAGTTAATGAATTTAATAATCTATATTTTCGTTGTACAAATATTGACTCTATTTTGTAATTATTAAACTTTACAAACACTAGTAGTCTAACTTTCAAATTAAAATATAAAAAACTCGAGAAACCATGATAAAGAAGATGAAATTTCATCAAATAACTTTCTCAAAATGTTGTTGGAAATTATGATGAAATAATGGTAGGACATTCTATTATAGTTATTAGCTAAGATGTTTCTCTAATAGATGGAGGTAGTGAGCAGAAAAACAATCAAAGTTCTAAATATAGAAAGTAAACTTCGCCAAAGAAAAAACAATCACGTCGCTATAAATTCAAATCAATGCAATGATAGAGAAAGTGTTGCTTAGTCGAGCTCATTTCGGTCCAAATTTTTCGACTCAGTCCTCAACTCCCTTTTCAGTCGTTGAAGTTTAGATGGTATCAAATCTGTGTTCTGTAAATATTGTCCTATACATGCTCAATAAGGTTTAAGCCCGTGCTGCGTGTAGCCACTTCATTACACCACGTTATTATGTATTAACACAAAGTTATCGCCTATAAAGGGACAAGCTGCCCTTCTCTTGTAAATCTTAATCCAACTGCCCGATGATCTCTGGTCATTTAAGATGCAGTGTGAGCTACCTTGGCTCTAAGTTCCATCATTTCACATTTCGAGCTTCATCTGATACTTGTTGATGCTGTGTAGCTAACCCTTTCCGGGATATAGTTGACTGATTAATTTCCAGTATATTGAAAAACTTTAATCCCTTGTTAAACTTAAATTTTTGTTTCCACACTCTTCCATAGTCAATATTAATTTGAAAAAATAACCAATAAAACAGAAACTGTGTACTTTCGATCCGTGCCGAGATAAACTGATAGAAAGCAAAATCCTAATCAAAATACAACTATTTCGAAAGAAAATTTATTTAAAAAATATATTTTACGGATGGTATACGTGTGGAAGTTCGTTTGGTATCCAAAGAAATTTATTTTCAGAAGATGATTTGAAGAATGTATCGCTTGTTTAATTCATTCGTAATATCAACAACCGATACTGCTTATTATCGCTTGTAACCCTTCAAAAACCCCAATTAATCCCAATCTACTTTCTCTCCGTAGGTATGTTTAATTCATGAGATGAACCCAGTTACGTATAATTTGGAAATAAAGACACATGTGTATTTATTAAAATAGTTCCGAGTCTCATCTTTATATGACTTTCTTCTTAAACATTCATAATTGATTGGGGGCATTGAAGCAACTCAATTTTTCTTTTATTCCGTCTTTAATCAAGACGTAATCGTTGTTTGATGTTAATATAGGAAATGGAGTTTGGAAATGGGAAGCTTGAGAAGTATTAATATGAGACAGAGTGAAAGTTTTATAGCGAGTTTAATCAAACAGGAAGCTTTGATATATTATTTAAAGCAGTAATTTTGAGGGAAAAAATATTGTTGTAGTGGTTATTAGAAAAACTAAAGTATATTAAAGAATAATTATCAATGAAGGTTAAAAAAATACAGTACATTTTTTACACATTTACAGGTATTTTAGTGAGATGTGTCTTCTCTAAAAAGATGATTACGTCGAGCTTTTCTAGTGAATCAGTATTATCATTATCTAATACCTTCTACAACAAACAATGTCCAATTGACCAGTGGCGGATCCAAAGGGAGGCTGTCGGACTGAACCCCCTTCAAAAATATCTGAAATGTTTTTTGTAAGATTTTTTGCAAATATAATGAATCTGAAGCTTTTAGAATATATTCATTTTCAAGAATAACGTAATTCCACTTCAATTTTAATACTTTTTATAATGTCTTAGTTAGATTTACTTTATCTGCACACAATCAACATGGAGTATTTTTATTTTTGTGCCCGCTCCGTTTATCTAGTTACAGCCCTCTCCAAGATCCGCCAGTGAATCTAATCAATTTATTATCATTCTGCTTTGACTAATCTAGAAAATTCTATATTATATTATACTGTATGTATATGTACAAATGTTAAAAATCTTTTATATATTAATTTATTTTGCTATAATTTAATTTTTGTATTATTTTGTGAATTATTGTCATTTAGGTTATGAATGTCGAATGTACAGTATTTTTTATTTCGACCCCTATGGGGTTTACCCTTAACAATACCTAACTTTTGTATATTATTATTTATTTTTATGAATACCATAATTTTGCACATTTAGTTGTTCAAACGATCCATGTTTTAATGGTTTTCTAATAAGAAAGTAAGAATTGCAGAATACCAAATAAAAACTGAGGCCCCGAATTTTAGAAACATTTCGATAATTGAAATAAATGTCTATCCGCTGTTATATGTTAGCCTCGTAATTGTTATATAAGATCTGTAGGCATTGTCTTTAATTTATACATTCCAACTTGTATGCATTTACAATAAAAGTATAAGAAAATATTCAAGTATCGTTTTTTTTTACTTCCAATAATTATAAACAAGTAAAAAGTCATTGCACTCTTACCGAAAGAGACTTGAGTGCATTTTTTACAGTTAGAAATCAGTGAATATTAACAAAAATCCCAATTTATGAAAAATTTGACATTTCGACTTGTTGCGGTCATTATCACAATGTTAACATGGACAACCTGCAAAATTATATTTTTACCTGTATTTAAAATTACATTTAAGTTAATTTAATTCTTTCCTACTATTGCCCAAAATATCTTTCGTTTTGGCACAGCTATACAGGAATTAAATGCAGAAATCCCAAGCTCTAGCAATTTTTTACGAAAAAAAATCACTCGAAAAGTATACAGTATACAATATTTCGGTAATTATTTAGTTTAAGTTGCATACGCCCGATTTCCTTGAAATTCTAGTATATTATACGGTTTTTTAATCTGAAAAAGAATATATATATATATATATATATATATATATATATATATATATATATATATATATATATATATATATATAAAACATTCCTTCACATAGTTTTTAAGGTTTGAACATTGGAAAATGTACACACATATCTTGAATAGTTGATATTTTCCGAATACTTGATGTTGGAGTGGATTAGGGGCGGAAGGGGGCTGTGTTGAATATTTAAACTATCTTTTAACCTAACCTAACCTAACCTAACCTAACCTAACCTAACCTAACCTTACCTAACCTGACCTCACCTAACCTAACTTAACCTAACCTAATCTATCTAAATTTGCAACCTCGAAAAAGTATTAAATTAATAAGCATAATTTTCTGCACAATACACTAAAATTTCAAGGAAATCGGGCGTATGTAACATAAATTAAATAATCACCAATATTTCATTTCTTTATAATATCAAATACTAATTCCAGGAAAAAAAAATCTTCAAAATAACTTCAAAATGTAGCCGTGAGGCGGCTCTAATTTATTCATGAATGCGTGAGCTTAATAATCGTACATGACTCTTGCAAAAATATTTTTTCATATTTCTGTGACGAGCAGGGGACATCCACCTTATATCAGAACGAGTTTGAGGTCTTGGGGTCCAGATGTTGACGTCGGACAGCTCTATAGTTTATTCATAAATAAATAGATGTCTCTAGTTATAATCAGTGATGTGATATGTTATGATTGAATCAGATTTCACGATATTGGAGCTAACAAAAAAATTCGTTTATTTTCCAAAAGTTCATTTTGAATTATACAAATAAACATACTGATTCTGAATTTCTCGTTTAAACGTTAGTTTTTTGTAAATTATAGCCGCAATTTTTTATTTTCAATTTCTTTATTAGAACTTGACGCAAGAACTTTTGTTATTTGACGACGTAGTAAGTATTTATAAGAATAATAAGTGGGATAAATATGAAATTGAAAGGGTAGTTGTCGAATTAACCAAGACTCAAGCGAAACGCATTCTTGAAAAATAAATTCATCTAAATATCCTAAACAAGGAGCAATCACCAGAGCCCGTCGCAAAGAGAGGTCGATTCGACTTCTTTTAGTAGAGGGGCTTGAGGACGTTTGGTGGATTTGTTTATTTAGACATGCTGAAACCTTGGATACGAGGATTGTGAACGAATCTTTAATTCAGTGATTGTCAACATGAAAGACGTTTTTTTGCAATTCGACATGACGAGCATTGGAGGAAATTAATGAGTTGAGGTGGAATTTCTAGTATTTTACCATTGGCGAAAATTAGAATGTTTTCCAAAGTGTCATCTTGAGATATTTTACTGAAAAACTTTTTGCTTTCTTTAGGTCTAACATTGAAAATTTGCACATGTTATGGAAAATGTTGCTGATAATATTATGAATTGAAATTTTCATTCCCCCTTTGAATTTATTAGTTGATTAGAAGATACTTTTTCAATTACATACTTCGTTAGTAAAAAAGTAAGCTTGTATAATAAAAAAATCTCACTATAGGGGTCAACTTATTTTAGATGGTTGAGCTATCGTGCCGGGTGAGGATATAGAGAAAAATTCGGACGGAGCCAACAAGAGATTTGTGTGCAGGGGCGTTGTCCCGAAAAACAAAACACCTTAGGATAGCTTTACGTGTCTTTTCTCTTTAATTTTTTCCCGTAGAGTGGTCAGTAATGTGGAATAGTAATCTCCAGTTATTTTTCTACCCTTATCCAAAAAATCAATCATGATTACTCCATGGCAATTCCAAAAAACTGAAGCAAGAACTTTTCCAGCAGATTTTTGGACACGAAACTTCTTAGGTCTTGGAGAACCAGAGTGTCGCTATCCCATCGATTGTTGCTTTGTTTCTGGATCGTAGAAATATACTCAAGTCTCATCCGTAGTAACCATTCAGTTTAAAAAGTCTACATCGTTTTCAAATCGAGATCAAATCAGATCGAACGCGATGCTCCTACCCTTGCACGCTTTTGGTCAGCATTCAAACATTTGAGAATCCATTTTGCAGAAATTTTTCTCATATCCAAATTGACGTGAACTATATTATGAACGCGTTCGTATGAAATATTAAGTGCTTCAGATATCCGTTTTAACCCAAATCGATGACCTGATAAAATCATGTCATGAACTGCATCGATATTTTCTGAGACTGACACAGAAACTGAACTTCCCGATCGGTCATCATCTACAATGGAAAATTCACCTCTTTTGAAGCTAACAATACAATTTTTCACCGTCGTATACGAAGGACATTGATCACCAAGGATATTCAGCATATCTTCGTAAATCTGCTTACCTCTTAACCATTTTAAATACAGGTACTTGATGATGACTCAATTTTTCGATTTTCACAATTCCACGGTGCACATTTTTTTTATTTAATTTATTAAGTAACTCTG
Source organism: Diorhabda sublineata (assembly GCF_026230105.1). Lineage (NCBI taxonomy): Eukaryota > Metazoa > Arthropoda > Insecta > Coleoptera > Chrysomelidae > Diorhabda > Diorhabda sublineata. The sequence goes on from NC_079479.1 coordinate 33,703,501, forward strand.
GTTTACTTTTTTGACGTCAAACTTTACACTTTACACTTCTAATAATTTATTGTTCGTTGCTATGGTAACGCAATATTTTGTTTAAGCATGGAACTGGTCTAGGCTACCTAGATATCAATACATCCTCGAAATGGACAGCAGATGCAAATATATGGGGTGTTATTGGAGAAATATCAAATTTTAATTAACCGAAAGCGCGTTTATTACAACAAGATTCACTGCGGAATAAGATCGAAGAACTCTCTATATTTTAATATTGACGCTCTACTTTAGTCAATTGAATTTTGAATTGAATTGAATTTTCATTGGAACTATGATGTTCCAGAATGATTACTATTTCCTGATTATCCCAAGCAAGCATTGATATTAAGTTTCAAAATATCTAGAAAATATCCCTTGATAGTTTCACTGTCATTGTAAACATAAAACAAAGCTTCCAATAATAGCCTTGAAAACAATTTTGGTATTTTTTCAATCTGACAAAAAACCTGTACTACAAAATTTTTATCGATTGGTAAATCTATTGATGATGGTATCATAAGATATGTTGATAAATAATATTGGAATAAATATAAGTGAAATAAATAAGTTTATAGTCACGATAAGTACTCTAAATAGTTTTAAATCCGGGACTATTGTACAGGATTATGATACATAAAAATAGATGGCGCCATACAGAACAATTCCAGCGATTTATGTGGATACCACGTAAGGGCAAATAAATATAAAATATAAATAAACTCTTATCAAATCCCATCGGTTTTAGCTATATATACCGACTGAATACTGCCGTAACGTAATTTCTGGATATTTCGTGGTTTCACTAGAGGTCTTTATGGATTGAGTGAGGATGAAATAGGTGACAGGCTGAATCTGATCGCAGGAGGCGACCCCCCACGGCATCTTATTGTTTAGGTTCACTAGTGTGACTCTTGAAAGTCGTGTCGGTAATCCGTTACCATCGTCAAACTGGCAACGACGTAGAGCAACTTTTTTTAAAGGGATTTATATCAACGGATTTAATAATATTTATATACCGGGGCTGCTGTGAAATATTGATCGTATGTTACGAGTACACGGTGAATCATCTATTCTAAAATACCATGACAACGTTTTTTTTTTTATTAAATGAGAAGAAGACAATTTGTTAGTTGGGCAATAACAATTTAAAAATACTATTGCCTCAACTAACGTGTAGTTTAAGACAATTAATATCGAATTTCAAACCACCTCATAAGAACAAGTCGATCGGTACTAGATCTGGCGAAAGCGAAGGCCAAACAAGATCATCAAACGCAAATCACTATACTACACAAATCCATGGGCTTTTTCGCGCTACCCTGTATTTTACTTTCGGAATAAAAATTTGAAAATAATGTAATTGTTATACATTTTACGTATACAGAGTGAATGAACATATATCAAAGCAATACAAAGATATAGAAATGTGAAAGGTCCTGGAAACTGTATCACGATAAGCTGATTCAAATTCGCAAAACACATTTTCCAAAATAAACGTCAAATAAATCCGTGGTTCGATGGAAAATCCAGATTTATTACATCTATTTGTTTTATTTTACAGGAAAGCCATTTATTGTTAATAACACGTCATGAATTATGCGCAAAACTTATTGATACAACTTTATTATTATTTTTTCAATCTACTTGGATTATAATTTAAAAAAACAAACAAATTTTGACGTAATTCGTCCTCTTAACTCTTCACGTTTAAAATCTATAGGTTATCTTGAACTCCATAGCGAAATTCAAGCATGAGAAAAATTTTGAATTTAAAGAATTTAGAAATTCATTGGGACAATGTTTTGCATCTAAGCCCATAGAATGGTTTTGCTACAAAGGACGTTCTATCTTTTAAAAGTATGTCATCTATAATAGAGACTCAAAACATCGTATTAAAGTGTGGCTTCACGCACTCCAGTTCATTGAAAATTGTAGAAAACTTATTGAAACATTGATGATCAAATAAAGTCTATGAAATTCATTGCTGCAACCATCTGGACGAACAAAAGAGGAATATTGCAGAAAAATATATTGATCGCATCCTCGGCAAGTACTTTTGATGTGTTTGATAATTGCGTTTCTTTCCAACAAGGCCGATAACTGCTGAGTTGCTGCTAGGGGCCACGTCCAGTGCTCTCTGCTAACGATAGAGGTGGATGAGTTGAAGAAATAGGAGATGTGGAAATGGAATATCCCTTTCTTTTCTTATATAATTCATCCCATAAGTATTTGAAAGAAAAATGTCTCAAGAACAACGTTTCTATGTGAAGAAAATCTTATAGGATATCATATAACTACGCTTGGTAGCAAAATAAGTTTCAAATAATAATAAATATATGGAAAGAATCATTGAAATTCCTTTTTTGCATAAAATGTGTAGTAAAGTATTTCATCATCTTTTTTATAGTCATTTATGAATGACATTTTTTGATAATAAACGATGGCGCCTCATTTATTTCTCTTTCTAAAATTATTGTATAATATTTAGATTTTTCGTGATAATTAGAACAAGATTGAATACCTACGTTATGAAATGGTGGATTAATCTGTCAAATGATGATCAATTTATAATATTTCTTATCTCTAAGTACCGGGATAATGTTAATCTAAAAAATGTATTTCGTCTCAAATTAGTTTGTTTGTTGTTTTTCTGATCGATTTCTAAATAAATATATTATGATATTTACAAGCTTAACAGAATTGATCGTTAGCTTATTCAAGCATTCGAAACAAAATTTAGACTATGGAAAAGCAATTAAAAAACTACACATACAATTGGTTGAATACGTGGCGCACCAGAACTGTATTACTGATGAAAATATCAACGATGTAGATGAACTTATTTTGGCAGACCGACGCAGTACTCTACGCGACATGGCTAAAGAATTGGGCATCAGTATAGGTAGTGTTGAACAAATAGTTCATGACCAGCTTGGTTGTCGCAAAATTTCAGCTAAATGGTGGCCAAGACTTTCGAATTTTCAGAAATTTACACACTGGGAAGTTTGCACGCGTCTCCTGTAGTGTTATGAATAGAAAATGGAAAATTTATTGGACCGAGACTTTCTTCCGGAGAGGAATGATTCATCCGGAAAGGGGTTGTGTACTGTATTTTGGGACAAGGGAGGAGTAACCAAGGGTGATTTTCTCAATGAACGCAATATTACTGTTACCTTTGAAAAAACATGTCTATTTCAATCCGATATTGCAGCAAGACAACGCCAGGCTGCATACAGCTCTACTTACGTTGGAAATATTGAATCCATTAGATTGGGAAACAATGGAATACCCTCCATATCCTCCGATTTGTTGCCATTAGTTTTGGTCCATTGAAAAAGAAAGATACGATTTGGAACAAAAAGAAAAAAGAAGAGAAGAAGCAGGCCCAGAAGGAAATCGAATGGAGAAATAGCAAAAAACTGGAAAAAAGGAGATGTGCTTAACAGGAAGCCAAATAAAGAGTTCAATGGAGAAGAAATATTACCTCTACAGCTATGGTAGAAGAGGTTGTGGATTACTAAGTGAGTAAGTATGTCGAGAAACTTCCTTATATGTATATTAATTGATTTTCTGATTTTTCGCACTCCCCCAATCCCCTTTCAGCGCGGTCTTGTCTGTTACAGTCAACATAAAATATCAAATATACGATCCCCATCAACTGTAATCCACAATAACACATTTTATGTCGGTATATACTTTCCGAGTGATTTATAAACGTGGTGGGTATTTATACGCAACGCAACTTGTTGATATTTTGTTTATAATAACATACTAAGTACATATTTTTATTACTCCTTGCTTTATAAATATTTTCTCTAATATCGTATATAAATATGAAATATTATTAATAAATGCTGATGAAATGTTTGGAAGATACCGCATCTCATAAAAAGTATTCAAGAGGAAATAACAACCAGAATATGGAAAAGAGGTAGAAAATATAATTGGAGAAGAAAAAATGAAAGTGTGGTACCTAAAAATATTGTTATTTTCGAAAAAAGTGTAGAACTAATAGACAATGATTAGTAGTAAAGTTTTATACGGTCCTGTAGCTCATTTGTCACCAAACGAATGTGGCATTTTATTTCTTGAGACAACCCTATTTATAAAAATAACCAAATACTCTTCTACGTTCATCTTGATTTACGAGATATTTTCAACTTATCTTTGTAAGCCAATAAAGTTTTTTAACAGCTTTATTATAGACATATAAAACCCCCGAAGGAGCTTAGAAGCAAACGTTAAGTTCTAAACAATAACATAGATCATTACTAGAACTCAAATAAGCGACTTAAATGTGGTAATATCTTTGACTCATCCAATTAACTGACAGTAAAAGTTATTGTTGTTTTATTTATATCGAACTTTATAAAATATGGGAATCTATTTCCGTTTTCAAAAATTAAGCTTATTGACCTCGTTTTTGAATGGGTGTTTCTATTTCTAATGAAATTGTGATTCGAGATCTTTCTTTATTCACTCTATTTCCTATACTCATACTAGTTCAATAAAAGTTTAACTCTAATTCTTATATAATAAGGAGAATTTTATTTTTTCTATTCATCATGTATCTATCCCTTTTTTCCAAACGAAATTTAAAAAAATCCTCAATACTTTGGTTTCTTTAATATTCGTTTCCATTTCAAATAACATGTCCCCAAGGATTTACATAGATTTTCTCAAGTATCATTTCCGTAATGTCATATTTTGAAAGTTATCATTTCTCATAAAACATGTTTAATAAAAAGTTTTTGTTAACTTTTCTTGCTGCCTCAGACCAATACATTTTACTAATAAACTAAATAATACTACCGTTAAAAACCGTATGAAATTGAAATGAATTATTTTATATTAATCAACCTTATTCTTATTGCTTTCATTGCTAGACGCATTAAACATCGGTTTAAGTTTAACGTGATAGTCACTGCAGACTAGTCCCTGTTTACATATAAACTAACTTAACCTAACTTTATTTTAATTATGTATTGTTGTATGTGTGTTAAGTACCTGGTCTGAATTAGAGATGGCGGTAGTTGCTTGAAAAACAGAAGACGCCATGTTGTTTAGTAGATGTTGGGCAGCTATCAATATTGAACGTTTTCGGTGAATTTGTAAACACAGATAAAATTGGTCATCATTAAGTGATTCAATAACTTTATTTGAAAAGCTTTAGCCCAACCAAAATAAAAGCTGAACTAGATTCTACACTGGGTGAGAGTGTTCCAGTAAAATATTGGGTAGCAGAGTTAAAACGAATACCAGCATCGTGGTGGTTGTCCAAATAAGGTGAACTGTTCAAGAAAATCCTGAAACATCACTGGGAAAAGTGTCTTCTTCTTATTTTAAGACTGTGTCTTGTGTTTTCAAAGAGGCAGCCTAAGTTGTGACTGCGAGGACCAGCTCTCATACCAGCGCTTTGGTGGTCTTCCAGGCGGTCTACTTGTATTGGGTCTCTCTTCCTTTGCGATTTTCGCCAGTCGATCGTCGTCCATTCTATTGACATGATCTCTCCATGCTCTTCTTCTAGTTCTGGCCCATATCACTATATCCGGAACATCACACATTCTTCTGATTTCATTGCTCCTTATTCTGTCTCTAGTGTATGGAAGTAAAATAAATACATATTTTTCCAAATTTTCCAAAATTTTAGTTTTTCATTGTTAGGTACTTCTGGAAGCATCTTCATAAAATACTGTGATATCCTTTCTTTTATTGAAGGAGTTGCTGACTAAAGGATAATTTAATAGCACGACTTTTGTTGTAATTCAGTAAAAATATGATTTTACTGTTTTCATTCATAATATAAAGTCCATTACACAAAAAAATCGTTTTTTTATTGAATACACCTGTCGTTGGTTCATTTAGTTCCACCCCTTTATTTACAATAATATTGAAATATTCCTTTTAATGTTATTGTTCAGGATTTTCTCATTTTCTCTAAGGAAATCGCCGTTTTTGTTCTTGAGGATTTTTTTCTTTATTCAGATTGTTGTTCTGTATTGTCAACCCCTAATACATAAAATTAAGGCAACTATTAATAGTTTCCTCCCCCAAACCTGACTGTTCAATAAATATATCATATCAATTACCTCTATAGGGAATATTCTATATACAGAGTGTTTCTAGAATCATATAACGAAATGATTGCTTGTATAAAATTGAAATGGGTCTTCCCCATAACAAAATTTCCTCCCCTTTCCAGTCACCCCTTTCCAAGATATCATTTTTAAAAGTTGGTGGTTTCTGGAGCACACCTACTACGGGTAGTTTTTTAATATTCCTGTTACATTGTACGGGGGTGAAAGATGAAGTTTTATGAAATAAAATTATAACTTGAAATTTTAGTTGTATATTTATAAACAATGCTCATTGTTAAATTGTTTTTTCAAAACAAATATCTGCAAAGAACAAAATTGAGAAATACGATTTATAATAAAGGGTTGCTAATTTCGGCCCCGTACATTGATATAACTTAAAATCGAACTAATTTTATCAATTTGAATGCTACTTGTTATAAATCGTTTCAAAATAATTTATTGTTACTACTATGAAATCTTTTTGCATGATTACAGAACGTCATTATCTTTTTTTGTGATCGCTGAGCGTTTTCCGAGATATAACATTATATTTTATAAATAGGGTATCAAAATTCATCCATTCAATTAAATCCCACAATAAATATTTTGAAGGAACCTAGCGCCCGTATCCACACATAAAATTATTATTTATTAATCAAGTTAAGGCACCACCGTTAGTAGATTATCTCCCGAGCAATCAATTTGGTAGTTGGTACTTTATAATTCAGGACCGTTCCTTATTTTGTTTTTTTCATAATTTATTGATATATAAATAAGCAACCAGGAATTTACAAACTTATAACGAATTGCAATCCGTCACTTACATATACGCAAATATATTTATTTGTTATTCAAAATAATTAGTTTCAGCTAGCGAAATTTTTCACAAGAAAATAATAAGATATTAGTCAAATTTTTCAAAAAGATTCAGAAAATTAGTGGTTTGAATTTCCTGTAAATAATTATTATTAAGTTCATGAAGGAATTGCTCGAATTTTTGTATAAAATTATTCGACGTTTCCTTCGAACTACATCACTACAATTAATAATATTTTTGAAATTTATGTAAATTTGTATGGCTTAGTGTCTGCTAATCAAAACTAGATGCATTACATCTGCCAATAGCGAATTGCAAACAGGATTCAACTCAGTATAATTTCCCTACACGATCTTTCAGTTCTTCTAGTGTAAAATATATTTCGTGTCTTAAAACATTAGTAAATATCATGTTTTTGGTATCTAACATTTGTTATTTGGAACCACCCACCTCTCAATGCAGGAGGACGGAAACCTAACATGATTTTCCTAAGAATACGAAACTTGGTACATCAAAAGTGGTAATATCGAAAGGAGGTCAACAAAAAGACCAAATATATCAAGTTAATAACTCACACCCCAACTAGATACGGTCCTGGAGGAAACTCTTATAATCAGAGAGAATGTAACCGCCCGCTGTATGACTGATATCAAGATATTTATCTCAACGTTACCGATATCTCTCATGCTCTGCGGTAATTATAAGATCCGAAATAAAAATAAATTTCATATTTTGTTTGAATGGAAAAAGTTGATTTAGATAGTACCATGGTTGTGTTACAAAGGCTGTTTGAATACGAATTTCAGAAGGATCGTGCTTTATCTTGAGGCACATTGTAATTAAATTCAATATTTCGTTAATTTCGTTTGAGGTTATTGGCATATAGAGATGATATCGGTATGTATTATATAAACTAGTCGATCAAATACTTGATCGCATAATTTTATTCACAGTAAATATTCTTCTGGAAGCATTTATGTAGAATTGAATCTTATGTACACGCATTTTATTGAAACTATAAGTAAATAAGTATCACCTAAAACTTTTCAGTTGATAAAGCATTAATCTAATTACATGTTTTCAACCGATTTTTTGGTCTCGATTTTGCCTTATTTTGAGCGATCAGATTTAATTTAAACTTTGCACAGTTGTCAAAGCCTGAAGACAACGCAATCAGTAATCAATAAAAAATAGCCATGTAAATAAATTTCAAGAATAAACTATCAAAAGAATTCTTATCATGAAGACTGATGCACCGTATATCAATCTAAATCCTACAGGAAACGCATGAAATTATATCGAATAGACTTCGAAGTACGACACAAGTTAAGAAGAAACTTTTCAGTTATTAATATTATTTTTTCTACGACCGTGCGTTTGCACCCACTTTCCCGCACGCAATTTAGTTTTGAAAGTGTCACTTTCCCGCAATAAAATAAAATAAATATTTACGAAATAGTCTATCAAACAAAATTTAAACCTTTTCTAGCTTTTTGTCGCATTTTTAATTTTTTGAAAATATAAAATAATACAGATATTTTTTATATAACCATGTAATTGTAACTAAAACGTCAAAGTTGTTCAAAACGTTGAAGGCTGCAAATGAAACTAATTCCTGCCAACTGACTTAAAACCGTTGCCGTCACCGTCATCGTCATCTTTATGCGACCTGCAACCGATGCCATCCATCCTCATCGACGTCATCTACCTTCCAGTTGAAACCAAATAACTCCACTGGACCGACAATTCTTACTAGTCTACAGAATGCAACAAATTGTGTTTTCAATATTAATATTTATAATAATTAGTAGTTTTTAGTTACAGTTTTTTATATTGTTATGTTTGTTGGAATAAAATAATTTTTGAAAAATGGGTTGGTATACTTTTTTGTATATACGGTCGTAGAAAAAATAATGTTCCTAACACATGCGTAAAGTGTCTTTCGTCGTTCGGGACAACTGTAGTCGCGTGCGGGAAAGTATCACATTCCGCACTTGTTAGGAAAATAACTATTTATTATCATGTGAAAGATTATGCATCATTCACCTATCTCGGATAAAAAATATCAAAGCCAGGTAGTCAATAAGACTTTCTACATTTGTCAGATTGACGTTTCGAATCTTTAATCTTATTATAGTTGTAGTACCCTGCGGTATCTGAAAAGAGCCTTAGATTGGAAAATTCTTTGTCAATATGCAGATGGTTGAGGTCATTATCGATAACATCTCCATTATCGAATATGATTTCTGTTCACTAATTTCTCCATCGTCCTCATCCAGCTCCAATTCAATGTCATATGGATTGTCGTTGTTCACAAACCGGTAGACGTTGCCGGTCGTCTGGTTTAAAAACTGCTTCAGAAACTACAACTTAATGTCTTTGTTGAAATGTTGAAATATTTACAGAAAGTTTCAACTTGTAGCTTCGATCTATTGTATTATAATTGAACTCGAATAACCACTCACTTAAAGTTGTTTTGGAAAACGCCTCAAATTGATTTTTGCGCTGTTATATAATTTTTGACTAAATAAGGATTAACACCAACACTTATCTCCTTTGTTTTCCATGATCCAAACTTGGTTTGAGATGTTTCGCTACGGATGAGAATCATTAGAAAGTGACCCACGTGCGAGAGGAATTGTTTTAATTATCGTTCGCTCAAAAACAAAAGATATTGTAGCTCAAACCGTCATTTCCAAAATAAGTGCTCTAAGAATCCTACAAGGGCATTTTAAAATGGCAAAAATTAGTACAAAGGGAACGCGTCGGTTCTCAACACAATGCAGAAGCATCGTCAAGTAGAATGTAAAACAATGTTGGAAGCGATTTTTAGAGCTTTGCCACGGGGATCAAAACAGTGTAGTCTTTGACAATGATCATAAAACCGAAGAAGATTCCATGTGCCAAAAAAAACAAACATTCTTACTTTGACTTACTAAGACAGTTGCGTCAAAAAATTATTAACAAAATGGCAAAATCCGCCACATTTCTTACATTTTCAAAGCTACTGTACAAGAATGTGGCTTCACAGAGATTGAACACCCACCATATAATCCTGATCTGGCGCTGTCCGACCGTATTTTTGTTTGCGAAATAGACGTGGTATTAAAGGGATAATATATTAAAAAACAAATCAACAAATCACATATTTATTGTTTATGACATTACTCTTTAAGTTAGTTTGATAATTGATAAGTTTACAAGCCCCCATATGGCTTGAAGACATCACTAAAGTGATGGTAGATAGTGGTTCAAAAACGTAAGTTTTCAAACTGGTATAAAATCTCCTAAATTAAGTAACAATGATTATTCGTTTTGCATCTGTTATAATTAGAAAATTGAACTTTTTGAGGTTATGATATTTGAACGTGTATTGTTTCAGTGAAAAATTCACTAAATATTTTTGGAGGGTCGTTAAAATATTCATTTGTCATACATCGTAAACGAGTTTCAGCAATATATGGTGATTGTAAACGCCGAAAAAAAACTGGACGAAATAAATTGCTCAAAATTAAAATTAAATTCGGAAGTGATTGAAGTGAACAGGGCAAAGAAACGAAATAAGCAATTTCAAAGCGTCCGACATCCTAGCGAGAAAATTACATTTTAAACTTGCATACACTCAACTGAAATCGGCTGCACAGTACTCTATATTGTGGAATGTGATGCATTTTTGATAATTACGAGGTAACCGGCCGTATTTTTTTATTTTATAGTTTTTAGAAAACGCAATCATCTATAAGTTACAACTTATACTTCAATTAGGACATAATAGGTTCTAAAATAACAAAAATCATTGTTTTTGTTTTGATATTTAACATTATTTAATTATAATGTGAATTATTGACACAATTATTTTTTTCTCCATAACGGTAGCTTCAGATTTATTTTTTTTCAACCCAAATAACGTTTATTAAGTCAATTGGATACTGGAATTGGCTTTAAAATAATTCTACTATGATTAAGAAAACCAATTTAGAAAGCAAAAATTGTTTTTATAATTACAGCGAGCTATTTTCAAATACAACCAAAACAGACTTTTGATTTGATGTATTACAAATTGATTTCCACCATGGGTTGTTTTGTTATATTTCAAATTATCACTTATAATGTCTCTAGAACTTTTTTCCAAATTTTTTTTGAAATTTTGACATACAATAACATATAATTAGACGTTGATTTTGGTTTGATCTTTGGTAACTGAATAAATGGCTATAACATCAACTTTTCTTGTGACGATTTGTCGGTAGATAGGTTGAGGTAGATAACTTAATAGGAAATCAAAATCAACGACGTGGAAACAATTTTGAGCATTTTATGAAGAAAATAATTTTATAATACTAGAAAAAAATTGATAATGTCTAATAAAAAATCAAGAAACATTGTACGTTGCTGAAATAACGTTTTCAACGTATCTCCTTATTAGATTTTAATTTCGCAATGAAGGTATCACAAAATGGAAGAAAAATCATACAATCGTTCTTTTTTTTGTACCAAAGCTGGGCATATCCCGAACAAGACGATTTATTCAAAGGTATGAATAATATTTCTCGTGAAATCAATTCCTTTTTCAACAATAAATGAAATGTGGAGCAAAACCAAATAATATCAAAGTATCACTTTTATTTTATGGGCTCCACACTTCATTCTTCGTTGACGAAACATATAGAAATCGAATTTCAAATATAGTTGGAATTTTTTAAAAGTTGAGGCATTTGATTGGCATGATAGAATTCACATGAAACCTTCAACAATTTCGAACTTAAACATAATGATAAAACCAAATAAAAATCAGTTTTGTAATATTATCAGGATCAGAGAGATTTTAAAAGCAAATTAGTGTATTCAGAAGTTCTGTGTCTATTGAATTCCGCATTTCTTGAAAGTTGTGTATAAAAAAGTTTTTGAAATAATATGGGAGAAAGATATAAAGCTAATCGGTGGTTGGGGTGTGAGAAAAAAAAATTCCAATTTCTAATCAGAGTTTTTATTATAATCTCCATATACTAAATGCATTTCTGTTCAAAATAATTCTATTTGTTTATGATTCATATATTTCTTAATCCTGTCTCCTATTTCTCTATTCCAAGTTCAATGAAATCTTGTCAGTGAAATCTTTTGATGTTGATCCAACTTCTGACTCGGTAAATTTAATATTTTCAACCCCAAAGGCAGTTTTTGGAGTTTAATTGACCCAACCCGACCATCACTTAATATATTTAATGAGGTGTCGGTTAATAATTATCGCCTGGTATATAATAAATCTTCTGAACTAATTATAACCGTACACCTATGAGGCAATGCTATTATAACGACAAAAATATTTTTACGGGGAGTTGTCAAAACAAATTAAGACGTGTTAGTAACACTTAATATTTTTGACGATGGTTAATATCGGAAATGTATCTGAACGGCAATTAAAAATATTCGTCCAGTGTAGTACTTTGAGGTGTAATTTTTCTATTGAAAATCATCATCATTTCAACTCTAATATGGTGCCGAAAATGAAAAAGAAAATGTCAAAATGTCTAAGTAACAAACTACTATGGATTATTCAACTAATATGAAGAAAAAATCATTTGTTTTAGAAAATATTCATTCCAAGGTTATCAATAGACAAGTTGCTCTGTTTAAAAATTTTCTTCTAGGAAAGAAAATTCAATATACCTAATTTATTAACAGAAACATATAACAAAAGGAAATTGGAATGATTTATAATGAATATTCACATCTACACATTTCTGTTGATAAATATTCACAAACAAAGCTAATGGGTATTAATATTGTTAAGTTTTCTCATCACTGGAGCCTGTAATTATAATGAATCTAATAATTTCATTGAAAATAAGAAGGTTTATATTATGTCTGTTTCTTAAAAGGTTTGGAGGTCGTCTTCTGATTCCATACTTTGTACAGCCCTTATTTTGTGTTTTCTCATTCGATATCAAAATCCAAAGCCTTCTATCTATTTCATCGATCATACTATTTGAAAAAAACGTCACTCAAAATGTTCGGAGGAGAAATTAACAAGAAAAAACCTCAAACCTCAAAAAATGTTCAAATCTGGTACATGCCTCAGGACAATACTAATCTGTGGTAACAGACATGGCATCAAATGGTATACAAATAACTCCAAAACTGCAGACAGAATTGGAATAAGACCTAGAACTAAACATTCTTAAAGCAGATCATCTTAATCTCCAATATCATAAGATCCACAGTGGTTTGAAACCAAATAGTTGATAGACTCGCTAAATTAGAGGCAGGTAAACCCTTTATAAGACTTGAATGTGGAATCAGTTATAGAGCAATAGAGAAAGGGTTGGAAAAGAAAGTAGGATGCTGAGTGTATCAAACTAGGTAAGAGTTATCTACAAATTTAACAGAAGTTCTGTCGAGGCACGTTCAATTATTATTCCACAGGTATGAATCTTCATTTTAACATTTCGTGTCGAATACTTTAGTTTCATTAACAAAACAGGCGGGAACAGGCTGTGATTTACAGGCGCTTTTCTTTCGTGTTGAATATCTATCGGTATTCGTATCTATAGTGGGATTTACATATAAAAAACTATGTAGTAGATAAGGGAGATGGAGTAAAGCAGCCTGCTTCTATTTTCAATCCTTTAGAAATTTTGATTACAATTCGATTAATTGTATAAAACGGAGTTCATGTTTCACCTGCTCCTCCACCATTTTCTTCATTAGCAATTGCGAAATTACCGAAAGATAATATTTCATCCATAGTCACTTTATCCACATGTAAGATTGGTTGGAGGAATATTTTATTTACTAGTGAATCAATGGAGTTGCTTCATTTCACTAGTGAAGAGATGTGAAGTTTCGTAACGCACAATGTTTATCGAAATTTTGGCAAAATTTCTACAAACAATGGATGGTTTGTATCATTTTCGTATTTATTTCAGTTTAAATTCCTTGTAATACTTAGCATTTTTTGCTAAACAGTTTATTAAGAGACGTACTGCTTTCGAAAATATGCCATTATACTTAATATGAGCTGTAACTCCTCCTTGAATTAATAATCTAAACAAAAAGTTACTCTTTCACGGCTTCTCAATTACACCGTACAAATTTGGTATATTTGCATTGAAACAGTTTTGTTTTATTAGGAGAAACATGTATCGGGAAATGTTTGTAACTTTCTTTTAGCCACCAGGGCGTTGCATTTTCAAAAATTCATTTAGTTCGCTACTATTCAACAACTTTCTTTCTGCCGTTGTAAATTGGGCAAGTAGATGAGCTTTTGATATGATAAATTCGGCCAGATAGCAAGTAGATGACCTTTTGATGTGATAAATTCGGCCAGATAGCAAGTATATGACCTTCTGATGTGATAAATTCGGCCAGATAGCAAGTAGATGACCTTCTGATGTGATAAATTCGGCCTTATAGCAAGTAGATGAGCTTTTGATGTGATAAATTCGGCCAGATAGCAAGTAGATGACCTTTAGATGTGATAAATTCGGCCAGAGAGCAAGTAGATGACCTTTTAATGTGATAAATTCGGACAGAGAGTAAGTAGATGACCTTCAGATGTGATAAATTCGCCTAGAAAGCAAGTAGATGACCTTTAGATGTGATAAATTCGGCTAGAAAGCAAGTAGATGACCTTTAGATGTGATAAATTCGGCCAGATAGCAAGTAGATGACCTTCTGATGTGATAAATTCGGCCTTATAGCAAGTAGATGAGCTTTTGATGTGATAAATTCGGCCAGATAGCAAGTAGATGACCTTTAGATGTGATAAATTCGGCCAGAGAGCAAGTAGATGACCTTTTAATGTGATAAATTCGGACAGAGATTAAGTAGATGACCTTCAGATGTGATAAATTCGGCCAGAAAACAAGTAGATGACCTTCAGATGTGATGAATTCGGCCAGACAGCAAGTAGATGAACTTTTGATGTGATAAATTCGGATAAATAGCAAGTAGATGACCTTTAGATGTGATAAATTCAGCCAGATAACAAGTAGATGACCTTCTGATGTGATAAATTTGGCTAGAGAAATTTGGGATGCAATATTTATACACGGGAACTCAACCAGTTTTGGAACGTCTAAAAATAGTGAAAATATTTACACGACATAAAACCAATCGTTCGCACTGAAACATAACTTAACATTGGATACTGTTTGGCCGAATTTACCAGTGAATTTAAAACGACTTTTGTGAAAACCTAGGTTAGGTAATTAATTTGGACGAATTCAATTGCCCATTTCTTTCCAAATAATAAGATATTTTCGAAACTATTTTCACTGTACATGTTTCCATATTAAATAACTATAAAGATTATACCTGTCATTTTAAGCCTATCAGATCACGTGACCTAACAGCAAAATTTCTCACTCAGTAATCCGGAATCTATTCTCCAGTTCAGTCTCCTTTTTTCAGGTCTGCTTCTGTTCAAGGCTACTAAGGTAGATATTCACCTTATTGGTTACTTCTTCGTCAATTTTTCCATCTGGTCTTACGATTGTCCCTACATACTTCAGCTCTTCTTTTCTAATTCTTGTATTCGCACAGTTTTTTCTTCTGGTCTATTGAATATTTTCATTATTTTTGTCTTTTTTATGTTTATCTGAAGTTCGAATTGTTCAATTTCATTACTACACTTCTGTATTCTATTTTGTAGCTCTTCTTTTGTGTTAACGAATGTTGGTAGTTCGTTAGAATACAGTGTTTTATGTAGATTGCTCTAAATTTGTTGTATGTCTGTTCTTTCTCTGTTTATACTATCGAAGGCTTTTTCTAAATCATCTGCTACAACATAAATCTCACTGTTTGTATCTGTTATTTGCCTCTAATGAATATCAAATCTTGCGTTTATCTATTGGTTCTAAATGCTGCCTGAGTGTTATTTAATGTATTTTCTACCTCCTGTGTTAGTCTATCTTCAATTATACATTCAAAGAGCTTGTATGTAGTACAGAGTATCGATATCCCTCTATATTTTTTTAAAAATTGAAAATTCCATGGCTTGACAGCTGCCACATGCGAATTTCATGATAGCAGTTCTGTTATTTCATGTTACATTATGATGAGAAAGTTTTACTGTACCCTTGTGAGTAAAAAATTGTTCTATCTCTGCTTTATTTAACATTCCGGCTCAAATAAAATACTACCTAATACACAATTACACAAATAAACTCACATAAATAAACTATAACTTCAATAAATATCAATTGGTATACAGAAAAAGCAGAAACTAAACATTGAAGCATAAAACAAAGACTATCTAATTATTTCAATAAATATGATATTAATAAAAGTCATAAAGGACATAATACGTTATCCAAATATTTCACTAAACTAAAATCGCACAAAAACAAGAGAATATTATATATCAAGTAGCTTGTGATGATGTCTACATAGGGTAGACATCTCAGTATTTAGAAAATAGACTAAAAGATCATCGATACGATAAAAAAATAAAACTGCATTAACAATCCACGAAGTATCAAAGAAACATTTCTGTTTAAATCAGAATAAACCTAAAATCAAGACGATTTATAAATATGAAGAAATATCTCGATTGAGTCAAAGAGATGATGTCGATAAGAATGAAAATTGATATAATAAATATCGATATTGGAGAAATTTCATTCTAGGAGAATATCATTTCAAGGAGATATCTTTATATTTGTTCATCTCGTATCTTATATGAAATTTCCGTATAGAAATACAGATATAGTTAATATTTTCACACAATAAATCGAAATTAATACCACCTACAAGTCGAAACTTCACATGTCTTATTTATTCGTCGGGTTAAAGGTTGAAACCTATAAGAAAATTAAAAATACATAAATCATATTTGATTTGTAATTCTTGAAATAAGTTTTAACACAATCTTCCGCATTTACTTTTATGGAAAAAATTATGAAACGTGAATAATTTATATCTATATCCATTATTCATTATAACGCTTACAACAATTTTATGTGAAAAATAATTGGTTTCCTAATTTTCAATTAATTTATAATATTATTGAGAAAAATGTTACTATTAAAGAAAAATTTGTATATATATATATATATAAATTAATTTAATTTCTTATTTCATAGACCTTTTGACATGTTTATATTTCTAAATGTTCTTGATTTTAAGTCTCTCCTGTTTCAAAATTAGTTTTTTTTAAATAATTTTAAAAAGGTTGATACAAAATTTGACTAATTTTGAATCTTTATCAAAATATGTGAAATAAAGAAACTGGAGGTGAAGAAATTGTAATAAATATTATTCATTGTCTTTCAAAATGTTCTTTTTTTAACAAATACTGAAAATACAATTATTTATTGAGTTCAATCACTAAATTATAGCCAGCCACGAAACACCTTTTGAAATTATTTATCCCACTGCCTTCCAAAATTATTTTAGATGCTGCCTCAATTCTCCTTTCTATTGGTCCACGCTTTGTTTAAAATATTTCTTACATAATCTCTTATGGTATCAATTACTATAGCTTTACATATTCATTCTATATATTCACCGGTAAATATTTTTCGTATTTCATTTATATATTTTCGTAGGACAGTAATCACTTAATCTCTTTTGTAATATAGCCACTTCAAAAACCAAAAGATGATTTTCTGTGTTTATTTTAGTCTATTAATTATCACTTCTCTTTTTCCGCTAATAATTTTTACTATAACTGCTTATGGATAAACATCTCATCAACCAGTTTCTTGAAATTAACAATCAGGATTTTCCTCAAACTACTTTGAAATAGTTTCCTTTACTGCTTATTTTCCTTGTATTCATTTCTTGAATTAACCATGTTTTGATATCATCCCAGACAATCAATCATACCACAAACTTCGAAGCTTGCTACATAGCTTCTTGGTGAATGTAATATTAGTATCGTTTACTTTTTTATTCGTCCTTATTTTATTTGGAAATCTGATTTAGATCGATCTAAGACATTTCCTACACCGTCCTTTTCAATTAAACATTTTCTCGCTTGTTTTTCGACTTAAATTTCTAAAAGTTCTTCCTCGCCGTCACTGATTTATTTCACGAACTCAAATCCAGAAATTGAACGCTCAACATATTAAAAGCTTAAAGTGTGAAGAGATCTGGCCTAAGATAAATAACTAATATGAATATTGATGCTCTACATCTGATTACACTTCTTTCTTTGATAAACAGAAGAAGAAATTCTTTTACCACGCATTTTTTAAACAGAAACATTAAGACATACGTGTTCAATCCATAAGTTGGGTTTATTTGTAATACTATTTTTTTAATTTGATTGTTTGGTACTAAGGGAGATCTTACAATCGAAAAAAAAAAACACATTTCAGTTCTTGAAATACACAATTTATTTTCACACGATTATATTTTGCTTATTGTCATTCACAATCTTTATCAAACCTTTTTACATAATAAATCTAAGGGGTTTGTTCGATTTGGATTATGAAATTTGAAAATTTGATTATAATAGTATCTCTAGACATGAAAACATGCAGCTTCTTGTGATTTTTTTAATAATCAAAACCAAACTAACATTTTACATGAAAATAATCAAATAATCAAAGCGGCATTATCAAAAAATTTGTACAAAACAAAAGATCAAATTATGTAATGAGTGAATTCAATCATGTTATTTATGTTAATGTACCTTCTGCAATTTCTACCCTATTAGTTTTTTTCGCAGCGATAATAATAATGTATGAATAACCCTTGTCACATTCAAGATATTTCAGTTTTAGAAAAATTTACATTCCATTCTGATAATTCATCAATAAAGAATTTGATAGAAGTGAAAGATATTTTCTATAAATTTCGGTAAACAATCTAAATGTCTTCGTCTTAGTTTTGTATATGGAATTATTCAAGTTCTAGGGGTAGGCTCAGATTAAACCCATGATCAAAGCGATCTGGAGCTTCTCTAAGAAATTCATTCAGTTTAGTCGATGTAAAAGTCTTAGCGTGAGTGCCAGCTTCAGTTTTCCAGATCGTTGCTATGGTGACTAGCTTGGGTGGTCAATACTATAGCTGCCTCACACCTTAAGGCCTCTAAATAATGCTATATTCTCAATATCAATCAATTCCTAGTATCCACTCATGTTGTCTTTTCTTGTTTTTTTTTTCAATAGCGAGAGCTGTTTTCTATTATATTTTTGGAGTTTACTCCTTAAGAATCGATTTGCATATATAAGGGGCCCGGTATGAGAAAAATGTGAGGAGTAAAATCTATCGATGAATGACCTCGTTACGTTTTTGGTGCGTATCCTATGATGCGCAACTTTCCAATTTGTCAGTGTCAACATACTTATATTGCTGTCATTGTGAAGTTTTATTATCATTGTGTTCCGCTAAAGTGAACTGAAAGTATTTTCAAATAACTATGGCAGAAAGAGGTGTAGATGATATTGCCGGAACATCTAACAAACACGTGGTTGCAAGGTACGTTATAATTCATGTATTATATGAATGAGCATGTGCAATTTGTGTTTATTAAACATTTTAATAATTATTATCGATGTAGTTCATATAAATATATATTTGAAAACAACACATAAAATTAAATGATCAACCCAATATGAATTATCGAGCGCATCCACATAAAATAGAAAATTTCTAACCTAACCAAAAATTAATTTTTTTGTCGATGTCTATAAATTCTTCCACGTTATTATGATTTATTTTATAAATAATTTTTAAATATTAACAACTGTAGTCAATAATTCGATAATATTATCAGAAAAATCGTCAATATTTTTTCATTATAATAATGTTTTTATATAATTTTTTTTCGAAAAGTTATTTTTTAGCTTATTTAAATAATTTTCATGCACTATTTATTATTATATGTAAAAGATTTAGTGACATAATTATCTTTTTATAACCATTTTTGTTTATTATTAGGATAATATTATATTTTAAATAAAAAATTAATTATAATAATTTAAAAAAAATGTTTATAAAAACCTTTTTTATCAATTTTCTTAAAGTCGGTTAAAATTTTTATAGTTATGCATTTATAAATTTTCTAATTTTTTTTATATTTTTTGACTAGGAAAAAATCTAAACCTCCAAAAACTCCAGCCGAGAGACAGCGAGCTTACAGATTAAAAAAAAATTAATGAATGAAGCCCAAAATATTCTGGCAATCAACCAATCTTTTTTAAGTTAAATAAACTCTTTTTGCGTCTGGTTAGACTATCGAACTTAAGGAGTAAACTCCAGTCGTGCGTCGGAGCTGACACACACAATTTTTGTTCTATGGTGACTAAAAGACGCTATAGATACTTTTTAAATTTGTTTCAGTGCAACTAATGCAGGTGAACCTGATTATTTTCGCAGTTTTTTTAGTCTGTCTGCAAGTAAGCTTCAAATCAATTTACAAAATCTGTGTGTATTTTTTAAGATTGCAAAGTAATGACCTGGTGGCAGATGAATGAACAAAGACAAACTCAAAACATCATAATCGAAATGTCACGTTTCCGAAAGGAAATTTCTCACTTCCTCAAGCAGCAGTTCGCAATGAAACTGGTAATGATAAAGTCTTGACAAACCACACAGAAACTCGCGGTAAAAACATTTGTTAACCGTTTTTTCTTCATAGATTATTATCGATAAAAATATTTCAGTTTATTATTTTGATTATCAATCTCCATTTTGCTTCATTACTACGAAATTTCGGTTAATTATCGATGAGACGCATTCTTTCAAACTACAATTGACCATCGATTTCTATTTCAATACACTAATCCAGTTCTACTTATGCAACTTGAAATAACAAGAAGCCTAAAGATATTAAAAGATTACACGTTAATAGTTTATATAAAAGCTGATCGTGATGTGGTTACATAGTATAAGGACATTACCAAGTTAATACCAGTTTACAAACCTCTCGAATGGGTCATCAACATCCAAATTTATTCAGCGTTAAAAACTGATAAATTTATTGGTTGCCCCCATTATGTAAATTGATATTTCAAAGGCACAGGCATAGATTTTC
Organism: Diorhabda sublineata; assembly: GCF_026230105.1. Classification (NCBI taxonomy): domain Eukaryota; kingdom Metazoa; phylum Arthropoda; class Insecta; order Coleoptera; family Chrysomelidae; genus Diorhabda; species Diorhabda sublineata. The sequence continues at coordinate 33,724,403 of NC_079479.1, forward strand.
CGCTAGAATGAAATAGATCTCAGATGATACTTACAATTTTTTTTGTATTAATTTCTTAATTAATTCAATACGCGCGTATACACTTACACTGGGATAAAAATTTTGTACCTTTAAAGGATAACGTACACGGAAAAAATTAATATTATACACATATAGTACTGCACTGTTGTACAGGTTCGTTATTTTTATGAAATGCTACTATTTGATGAAATAGTATGAAGAAAAACCAAAAACTCAGTCTCTAATGTTTCTTGTGGGATAACAATCTGTTTTAATTCCTCTATTTTGTGTACATTTTTGTATTTTGACAATTTTATTTCATTTAGCTTTACAAGGTTACAAGCAGCTTTGTCGATTTCGAGAATTTCTGTCAAATGAATCTCAAATTTCTCGTTAAATTGAAAAAAACTCAGACTAAGTGCTATAAATTGTTGCAAGAGGCTTATGGGGACAATTCTCTATCTCGTGCGCGTGTTTTTGACACGTGCAAGCGCTTTAGTGAGCGCCGAGAGAGTACTGAAGATGATCAGCGCCCAGGTCGCTCTGTAACTGTTTCAACTCCTGAAACAGTGACCAGAATCAACCAATTTTGCGTGCAGATCGTCGAATGAGCATCCGGACGACTGGCGAAGCTGTAAACGCCGATAAAGAAACAGTTAAAAAAATTTTACACGAGAAATTACACATGACAAAAGTCTGTGCCAAAAAATCTGACTCCTGACCAAAAGCTCTTGCGTCAAAGGGTCTGGTTACATTAGATTTTCTTGAAAGGTTAGAAAAAGATCTGCTTTGAAAGGGACTCAATTTGAGTCGATGGAAGCGGTAAAGCAAAAAACGGCAGAGCTCTTGAAGGCACTGACCAAAGAAGACTTCCAGCTCTGCTTCGATCAATGGAAAAAACGTATGGAAAGATGTGTGTCTTGTTATTTAGTAGCCAGACCTCGTATACCATCAATACTGTGATAAATTTGTTTGTCGGGTATGCAAATCGAAAGTTTTCGAAGAGCTTTATATTAAAATTAATGTCACAAATTGGCCGATTAAAGGAGTAACAACGTCTGACTCTATTTAGAAAGTTGATTGATGGCGGTTTCATATACAAATCGATCGGCAATGTAATTTAACACTTCCTACGGCAAACATTGCTTTAACTGTATGGGTAATTGTCCGTAACTGCTGCTAAACTCGACCTACGTCATTTCAATGATTTTATTCGATTACCATGAATATACAGTGTTCAAACAATAAAATAATAACAGTTGAAAACGATAAACATCTAAGAATATCACAAAAGATAAGAATCCCATTGATGAAAATAACGATCTAGGTAAAAATAACGATTAAAGAAAACCCTCAAAGGAAATTGAAATGAATGCTTAAGTGAGGAAAAATGGTGAGTTTTCAGCAGCCTTGTAAAATCAGAGGAAGTATTCTTAAAGAATCTTAACAGGGAAAAGTGAACATTTTGAAAAAATGCGGTCCATTATTGCTAATGAAACTACTACAACTAAATTAATAATCTACAAGAAGACTACGTAAAATATATGAAAGAAGAATGATTAGATATTTGGATACATTGGATCAGATCCGAACCAAGACGATTCCTCAGGGGGACGTTCAGAACTAGATAGAACCGGTCAGGGTGAGTACCAATGTAGACATGTGATAGTCGCCAAATATCGAATCCAATGTAGAAGTACTCTAGAAGGTAAGGATTATCAGAGTATATGACCAGAAAGTAGATGATTAGATCAAGTTGTAGCTAATATAAAAAGTTTAGATTGTAGATTATTAAAATACGGGGTCAAAAGTTACTAGACTTTTCTCTATTTATAATTGTTAATACAAAAATGAGGTTTGCCGTTCCTGATAATAAACAAACAACTAGGAAGTTGTATCCTGAAGACTACACCAAACGGTGGTTGGTATTTAGATCTTGTAATTAAAAAACTATCCGCATTTATTTTATCAAGAACAAATCGTTTTTTATTAAAGCCATTTTCTATATTTAAATACAATATTTCAACATATAGTATAAAATGAACAATTTGAGCTTCGTATCTAAGAGAAAACCCTTTTTTAAATAGTAAATTTGACTGGTAACGAGGTGAATTCGACGTTTAAATTTTTATAATATCCATCAAGTTTCTTAATTTTTGAGTCTTTCATAATCGAAATGATTAACCCCAATTTGAAAAGCATAAATAACACTTGTCCACTTGATGTTACCCTCAGTAACCCTTATTAACTTGACAGTTATGATATATATTATTCAGGATAAATGCTTCCAAAGAGAGCTATCAGCCGAAAACTACCCCAAAAAGTCGTAAATATATCAAAAAGGCCAATTTAGGGTGGATTTAATTGGACCACCATTGGAATCAAACTCGCCGACTAATTTACGGAAATATTTTATTAAAACAAACAGAGTTAATTAAGATTGTAACCATTAATGAAAATAATCGTTATTTTTAATAGAAGTGGGCACTGTAGTAATAATAGTTCTTTATTATTATTATTATTATAAAAATAATTTCGACTGTTAAAAGATTTCATCCAAGCGATTCGAGACAAACAAAATTCGTTGCCATCATCAACATTTACAGTACAACTTCCATAAGATAAAGACCAAGAGAAACGTTAAATAATTTGAGTTATATAGGCTTTTACTCACTAATGATTCAAGTTAAAGAGTTTTTAATGGTTTATATTTTCAATCACAGATGTTCGATTGGGAGCTTTATTATTTAGAGCTAGGTTAAATGCAAATAAATCTTAAAATCACTCAGTAAGTCGTGGGAGTAAAAAAATCGATGTTTACCATCAATGTAATCTCCTTCAAGAGCAATACAATCAATCTAACGCATCTCTAACTTCTCGATGCCGTACTCGTAGGAGGATTTGTCTTTTGCCTCAAAATATTCATCAGTTTCAGCAATTGCTTCTTCATTTGAGCTTCATTCTTACCGGCAAGCATTTTTTTAGATCATCGAATAGCCAGTAGTCACTGAAGGCCATATCTGGACTATACGGTGGATGAGGAAGCAATTCGTTCAATTTAACCATCGTTGCCATCAAATTGTGAATCGGTGCAATGTCTTGGTGAAAAACTGGCCAGTTCTTCTTGTTTTTTAAATTAAAATGATTCAACAACTCTTTGTAATATCCGCTATTGGTTATCTCTCCCTTTTGGAGATAGTCGATGACCAATATTCCATGCGCATCCCAAAATACTGAAACCATAAACTTTCCAACTGACTGTTGAGCCGTTGGACGTTTCAGGCGGTTGCAGTCCATTCAGATGATAATCATTTTGATCCAGAAGTGAAAAGATAGATTCATGTTACATCGATTGTCACATATCGACGCAAAAAATTTGATTTATTTCGTGTGAACACGTCCAAACACTGCTCTGAATCATCAAAACGTTGTTGTTTTTGACCGACTGTGAGTAAACGTTTATTTTATTCCATTTTTCACGTCAATTTTATTTTCAATCTTGAATTAAGAAGAGGAAACGGCATGTTCTGTATTACTGCATCGCTCTACAAAAGGTCACAAAGGTTCTCGCAGTTTTCCTTGCTTCGCTGATCGATATAATCGTAGGTGGATCTGGTGGACCTGTAGAATTTATACAAAGGAGAATCCTTGCTGTATTTTCTCAATAAATTGGGTTTTCCATTGTGTGCAAACTTTTCATCGCACTCTTTTTTGAAGGCCAGATCATGTTGTTTCTTGAAATATTCCAACCAATCAATGCTAGCTTTAAAATAATGGATTCGCAGTGATTCAACAAACTCTTCAAGTTTTCCATTTGGTATTGGTCAGTTAACACCGATGTTTTCATTTCTACACTGTTTAAACTATGTGAAAAAGCATTGTTTTAAATTGGAGAATTCAGCAATTCTTTGTTTTTTCTCTCGATTTTTGCTTCTTCAATAATTCATCTTCGTTTCTTAATATAATGGATGTATTATTCCACACTGAACACCAACGTATTTTTTCTTCAAACCAATTGTCACTGCTTCGATCGCTTTCAACTTCTCAGCATATGAATGAAAAATGAGAATAGAAGAACAGTTTAAGAAGCAACATTTTTGACGAAAACATATATTTATGGACAACGTATGAACTATAAAATACCGAGAGAAAAGTGTAATGATGTAGTGAAAAAAATAGAAATGCAAAGGATTAAATGAATAGGGAAACTCTGACTTTTTTGTTTGACTATACGATTTCAAAAACTAATGAATCATATTAAAAGAATCGACTCATAGATGAAACTCGATATTAGATTTGCCTATTGAATTTCTTCTCTAATAATTTCAATCTTTAAGTAGGAGTTACACCTACACTAATTCACGGAATCATGTATTGTATACTAGAAATTTATCACATTCGGTGTAGACTTAACACTTTTATTGAATACCAGTGGTCACATTATGATAAAATAGAATGTAAATCATTTTTGATGTGTGAACAGTAATTTTTATATATAATTTGAAAGTACAATCAATATTTGTGGCCTCTGAATATAGTATACAAATCGGACGAGTCCAGACGCGCAATATCATTCTGAAAAAATCCTTCCACTATCTACGAATGCTGATTACGAATATTGATGATGAGAAAAAGAGCTGGCAGATCGGATAGAAAAGGATAATAGAATAAAATTCTTGAAGCAAAAGCAATCTCCAAAGCAGATAAGATTGTATAAAACAACGATCAGGTCGACTGTATCGTATGGTTATAAGTCCTGGGTGCTTACCAAGAAGAATGTTGAAAAAATAGAAGTTTGGGGGAGGAAAGTACTGCTAAAAATACTGGGGGGAGAGAATAAATTAAATAATTGATCAGAAATAGGGAGAACAAACGCTGAGCTAAACGAAATATATAAAGAGCTCAATATTAAGAATCCTAAAGAGTCAAATGGTTGAGATTTGTGAGAAGAATGCAAACAGAATTGCCAAAAGAGCACAGATGGAGAAAGGGAGCCACGGGTCTTCATGATTCCATGATCCCATGATTTGGTCTGTTCTATTAACGTAACAATATACCATGGATAATGATCTATCAAATATTACACGTTTAATTCGACTTTACAAATCAGATGCTTGTATTTATTGAAAAATTTGTATAAAATTCAATTTTTTTCGTGTTGAATCGTCTTTCGAACGAAAAATCTAGTCTAAGGAGTAAGAATTCAATTTTTTGTCTTATAGTTTTATGACATAAAGTACATATTTCAATTCTTTGACGATAAAGGTAAAGCTGTTTCCTCATTCCCATAACTGTCAATTTTGAAGAAATAAATCATGGTCAACTGATAATTGGTAAACATTTAGATAGTGTATATGAGTCTGAAGGTCTTGGAAAATACTAAACTCCATTAAACTACCTACTAACTGTTTATATAACAATGTATCACTTGTTATAACTTCAGGAAGACGATGCGGTTTATTTTTAGAATAAAAAATCGTTCTGTTTATTAAACATTGTAATTTCACCTCCATAAAACTCAATTTGAGTGTTGCTCTCACTTTTTTAATGGCAACGTAAATATTTGTACAACATACCTTGTTAAATCCGCGGGATCTCCCATAATATTTTTACAGCTTTTTATACTGATTTCGTTATAGGTAGGTTTTAAGCAATTATAATAATAAAAAAAAACTCGGTTGTGACATGTGGCGCACTCTTTATTCTATTTCGTTTGATCGTAAAAAATGTTTGATTTGGAAATTGAATGTCGTAGATGATTGATTTTTATGTCTTCGTGCTACTTGTTCATTCTATGAAGGCCCGTCGCCAAAAACCAATGATGGAGCCACTAAACCCATAAACTTTCGTCATAATATCACAGTATATTACCAAAATATTCTTATTTTATACGTATAAAAATATTTGTTCGAATTTTATAGTTAAAAAAAAATACATCGAATGTACCTTGGATTATACAGTTACATGGACTTCTACTTTGGTCGCGAAAGTGGCAAAATATCTAAAGGAATAAATCAAAAAGTATTTCTTTCCAATGATTCGACATCTGTTATTAATTCGTAAACAATAATCCAGTCTTGTTGGATAAATAATATATAAAAATTGTAATACGTGAATTGGGATCGACGTATAACATATTGAACCGGCGATTTTTTAAAAAGCAAATAGACAATCCCAACTTCTTGGCATTATCTCTAACAGAAGTTTTGTCACTTTTATCAGGTTGTGGAAAATAGGAGAATCAAATCATCAGAAAAAAGTGAAGCGTGATAAATCAATGCAAAATATAACAGTTTTTTGGAGTTTACTCCTTAAGAATCGATTTGCTCAGATTAAACTCATGATCAAAGCGATCTGGAGCTTCTCTAAGAAATTCATTCAGTTTAGTCGATGTAAAAGTCTTAGCGTGAGTGCCAGCTTCAGTTTTCCAGATCGTTGCTATGGTGACTAGCTTGGGTGGTCAATACTATAGCTGCCTCACACCTTAAGGCCTCTAAATAATGCTATATTCTCAATATCAATCAATTCCTAGTATCCACTCATGTTGTCTTTTCTTGTTTTTTTTTTCAATAGCGAGAGCTGTTTTCTATTATATTTTTGGAGTTTACTCCTTAAGAATCGATTTGCATATATAAGGGGCCCGGTATGAGAAAAATGTGAGGAGTAAAATCTATCGATGAATGACCTCGTTACGTTTTTGGTGCGTATCCTATGATGCGCAACTTTCCAATTTGTCAGTGTCAACATACTTATATTGCTGTCATTGTGAAGTTTTATTATCATTGTGTTCCGCTAAAGTGAACTGAAAGTATTTTCAAATAACTATGGCAGAAAGAGGTGTAGATGATATTGCCGGAACATCTAACAAACACGTGGTTGCAAGGTACGTTATAATTCATGTATTATATGAATGAGCATGTGCAATTTGTATTTATTAAACATTTTAATAATTATTATCGATGTAGTTCAGATAAATATATATTTGAAAACAACACATAAAATTAAATGATCAACCCAATATGAATTATCGAGCGCATCCACATAAAATAGAAAATTTCTAACCTAACCAAAAATTAATTTTTTTGTCGATGTCTATAAATTCTTCCACGTTATTATGATTTATTTTATAAATAATTTTTAAATATTAACAACTGTAGTCAATAATTCGATAATATTATCAGAAAAATCGACAATATTTTTTCATTATAATGATGTTTTTATATAATTTTCTTTCGAAAAGTTATTTTTTAGCTTATTTAAATAATTTTCATGTACTATTTATTATTGTATGTAAAAGATTTAGTGACATAATTATCTTTTTATAACCATTTTTGTTCATTATTAGGATAATATTATATTTTTAATAAAAAATTAATTATAATAATTTAAAAAAAATGTTTATAAAAACCTTTTTTATCAATTTTCTTAAAGTCGGTTAAAATTTTTATAGTTATGCATTTATAAATTTTCTAATTTTTTTTATATTTTTTGACTAGGAAAAAATCTAAACCTCCAAAAACTCCAGCCGAGAGACAGCGAGCTTACAGATTAAAAAAAAATTAATGAATGAAGCCCAAAATATTCTGGCAATCAACCAATCTTTTTTAAGTTAAATAAACTCTTTTTGCGTCTGGTTAGACTATCGAACTTAAGGAGTTAACTCCAGTCGTGCGTCGGAGCTGACACACACACACACACACACACACACACACACAATTTTTTTTTGTTTCTTTAAACAAAAATAAATTCACAAATCCTTAAGTTGCACAGAATTTAAAACTGGCGGTCAGAGAGTATTGACGAAATACTGACAGGTAGTACGAGGTGGAACTGTTCACGTTATGTGTTATATAATTCTCATAATTCAGTAAATTACTGACCTAGGATCGGATATTGACACAAAATTATTTATCTGTGGATTCAAATATTTTTCATGCGAAAGTTTTGGATCAAATTTCACATTTATATAGCTTTTGGTACGTAACTATAAAAAATTTATTATTGCAAAAATGTTGTCAGGAAAATATGAGAATATTGTATTGCATACACTATTTTTTCTACGCCAATCATATTAATGAAAAACAATCACTTCATTTTGAAAATTATTTGAATATGCCTTTATGTACGTCACCGAACTGGCCCTCTCCCAATATATCCTGCAATTCTATTTGAGTTCTGACAACGGAAGTGTCTTAATACCCCTTTCGATTTCGTGGAACCCTCAAAGCCATACATCCCCCTTGTTATTAGTTGGGCCTTGAGACGTACTTGAAGAATTTTAAGATATAAAAGAAGTAAAATCGATACACTCCTCTTTATAATGTTCATTTCGGATGGTTATGTACATCTTCTGATAAATCCGGGGGAAGTGTATTACTTCCCTTTCGAAACTCCCTTGTCTCATTATTTTATTTATTGGAGCGTTATACGCTTTGTATTTTCTCAACTTAAATCTCGAGTACATCCAACCGCTGTGCTCTGAAAATCTATACAAACTTTCAGACAAATTCTTAACGTTCCATAAAATTTTGGAGGATCGCACTCCGTACAGAATTTGTGAATCTCGTATTCCATTTCAACGACTCTATATTCGATGATGAATTTTGATATTTTTTAACGAAAACTAGATATACAGGTGAAGATTTTGAATTTCAAAGATAGTTTTTAATTAAAGTGTTATAACTATAGAAATTGTTGGAAAAATACAAATTTGCTGGAATGCCACAAAAAATAACAGACAGATTTGATGAGGATACAAATTACACAACAGAAATTGACCAAAGTTCAAAACGATTGCTTTAAATTTATTATACGAGAAAATAAAATGACAACAAAAACAACTGAAAAGGGAGAACCGGCTCCAAAGAAGGCAAAAGCCGTTCCATCTGCTGGTAAGGTCATGGCATCGATGTTTTGGTAAACGCGTCGAATAATTTTTGTTAACTATCTTGCAGCAATTGAATACATGACAAAATATATAACAGTAATGGATAAAAGATAGATAATATGGTACAAATATTCATCGAACTATAAAAGCCTGTTCTTTCACCGATATCTTTCCATATAAAGGATTTAAGTTGTTTTTCCATATCACATTAATATTCGAGAAGTTCTATTCCTGTGGTTTCCAAGAGATAATACGATTTGATGTGTTTGTTTCGCTATGGTACGGTCTGAAGACATCCCGCAACTTTATTTGGTCTGGCTACCTGTCCTCTTACCTTGTTTTCCACGTCTCCAATTCCAAGGAACTTTAATTTCATTCTCTGCTTTAATATCCTTTATTCTACTTTTAATTTGCATTTAACGAACTTTTTTGACTTTGTCATAATGAGGATACAAAAATGAGAACAAAAATTCCATCGAAGACAACAGCAATTGATTAGGATACAAAATGGATTTAGAAAATTGATCATCGATAGATGATATTCCTACCACTATTTATTTTAACTAACTGAGTTTACACAAATCATTTATATACCTAAATAAAATTCTATTCTAGAACAAAAAGAATTAAACAGACTTTCCTAGAAATTATTTAGAAGCAATACTGTAAATAAACTAACTGCTATTAAAATACGAATATATACGAATAAATATGGAACAACTCGTTTATAAAAAATGTGAAATACACCGCCCGAAAAGCGCCGCGCGAATTCGCCGGATATTTAAAATTCTAAATAGCTGGATAGAGCCGGTCTAGGGAACTGGGAACTTGTTGAAATATGTTTAATACAAAGTACAAAAAATTGAGAAATATAATATTATACTTACCTATAAAATTATAGTAGAAATTTTCTTCTACTTTTATAAAATAACTGATGAATATTGGAATAGATACAAACTAATTTAATTTACTACCTGTTCCTTTTCGGTGAATCTGATTTGGTAAACAAGTATATGAATCACCTTTTCTAGGTATCCAGCATTTCAAAGTTTAAATTCCAGTACGCTCTACATGTACCCGAAATTGGAAAAACAGAATCAGCGAAGGCGGAAATAGGAAAATCATTAAGGAATATAAATAATTTTGGTAGTTTATTAACACTGAATTAATCTGTGATTAATATGAGTTATGAGTTCATCATTTTTATATTAATCACAAATTGATATGGGCACAAACAGCCAATTAGCTTGTTTTTTGATTTGAGATTGAGTCAGTTCAAAAGTTCCATAGTTAAGTTAATGGGTTGTCAAATATTTTTACATGTTGACCTCTAGTTTAATTGATGTACACGGTTGATAACTCATTTAAGCCAATTACCATATTAATTAATACCGAAATGTCAAACTTTTTTCAAGGGTTTTTGAAGGAAATAATAACTAAAACGTTTATTAACGGAACATTTGTTGTCAATAACATTTTCTTTAACCCTTTTGCCTATAAACTTCTGGATAAGTCACTTATTATATAATGTTGGTCTTTGTGGAAGTCTCCCTAATAGTTCTTTTTTAAATGTCAATTAAATCGAAACTTCGATATGCATTTTATGTTTCAGTTTCTTCTGAAAACATAAACTCCAGCAGATGTTGATTGTATCAGATTTCCACATGGTGAAACAATAAAACTTTGTGCTCTGACATTAATTGTTGTATATAGTTCAATTCAGGAAATTGGGGAAAAGATTTTTCACAATTTCATACACGTTTTCCTTTACAGTTAGAATTCCTGCCACTGATTTCATATTACTCAATGTCTTAGTTTAATATATCTCGCAATTGGAGCTTGTGCAGTTCAATAACAGTTTGGAACTTTGATTTTGAAATATTATGTTTGTAAAATATGCGAAAACTACCAACTGAATGTGTTTACTGCGATTCAGAGTGCATGGAAATCAACTTTTCATTATGAAATTTCGATATATCGATAAGAAATCAAATCGCATGTTTTAGATCTTGTAAAAAAAGTTACTATATTGTATTAGCAATCACTGATCAAAATCGATTCGTGGCACAGTGGTTGTTTTTTGATGAAAAACTTTTGTACTAATTTGCCTTATAAGCAAATGATATGTTAAAATGCTTTGCAAGAGTCCATACGAGACGTTTAACTAGAAATACGTCTGGAGCGTTTGTCATTCCCATTTCCAAAAAGTTCATCATCATCATTATCATTGATTACCAATATTTAGCGACAAAATCGTAGATATTATCAACAAATTTTTCAATTGGAAAACAATTCTCGTTACTTACGTGCCTATTAATAACATGCGAACCATAAAACCGAGACGATTCATTAGGAGACAGAAATGATTTGAGAAGAAAAAAATCAAAAGACGCGCAAACAAGTTAGAGATAAGAGCAAGCACGTGTCGTGTGGGTGCATATGCTCGTGGGAACCGAGCAAGGGAACCACACCAATTAGGAACCTGCCTACTTTTTTATTCGGACGCTTTTGATATAATGAGGCGGATGAGAGTCGGTATTACGAGATTATATTACATTTTCATATGTAGATACGATTTGAATGTTATGGACTATATTTGACAAAAGAAGATTGTATAACAGAACAAAAATTTTAAGCGCAAATGATAAAAATGAACACACAAACTAAATGGTTCAACAGTATTAGTTGAAATAGAAGGGGTTAAATTCTATTAAGTAATAAAGGGTGACATAATCATAAAAAATATATATTAAACCGTTTCGGACTGAATTTAATGCTGCAAGCCGTGGTATTCGTTGTGATAGATTGTGGATTCCGTAGAACCATAGTTATCTCAATACAAGCCATAGCGGATGAAACGGCGTGTTCTAGGCTTGTATTAGAGTGTATGAAAGAGCTGGTGGGTGATGAATGTTACATCTAGCTCGTGCCTGGTCATTCGACCAACAAACGCAACGACGAAACGGACTCGCTCGCCAGATTAGGATCATCCTCTTCTTTGTTGTAACCAAAAAAGCTGCTATTACGTATCTCAACGGTGTGCTTGCAAGGCGGGCTCTGTGGAGATGAGCAAAGACATCTGGCAAGGTCATCAAATGTCTTATTTACTCGAATGCCTGCGCACGGTCATTCGAGCGCACATTTGCAGGTATAAAGACGTTGTCTTCAATCAAAATAAGAAAAATTATAAAAGAGTAAACTACAGAGCAACAAAGAGTTAATACTTTCTTATCAATGCGATTATAGTCGTAATTTCCTAACCTAACCTAACCTAACATTCTGAAATTAAGAGAATTTTTGTGGACAATTCAAAATGCGTATTTTTTTGATTATATTGAACCTAATATCAAAAATTCGCCCATTCTTAGAAAAAATTATTTTTTCTATCAATTTTTACACAATATTTTATATAATATTGAACATTATTCAACATTATTCGTATGTTTGTTCATATCTAGGACTCACTGATACAGATCAAATTTTCTGGTACGTTGGTGTAATTCGACACTTGTAAATGCACGTTAAGTTGAAAATAAATTGTAGAAAGTATGGAATGAGTAGTTTCTTGGAGTCTGTAGAGTACCAGCAACTAAATAAAAACTAATCAGTTCCCTAAATACGCAGTCTTAAGCATTTTTACAGGAATTGAGTCTACTAATTATCTATTTCTCTATTAGTTCTTCTTATGACAGAAAAATAAGTACCTCAAGGTATTTATTCGAATAAAAAAATTTAGAATAGTTACTAGAGATCTATTATAGATTGTAGATTTCGAATCTGTTTTGATTTAGTTCTCTAAAAGGACAAAATTTTGGACAGAAATAGTGGTCTTTCATACTTAACACTACTACTGCATTTACATCAAAATTTCTTCAGTGTTTGTATTTTTGAAGTTAAGATTGGACTCTTAACGAATGTCATACTAGGTTATTTGGAAAAACAATTTTTATCTCATAAATTATATCAAAATTTTCATATTGATTGCTATCAAATGTATTATTGAAAATAATAAGTCTGCTTATAGTAAGTACAAACAGAATTTGTCGTTAAGAAATAAATTTCTTATACAAACTATAATATCAGGTGATAAGTTTGCATTTATATCATGAATTGAGTATTTTATATAAAAATTATCAGTCTACTTCGTTATTGATGACTGCCCAAGCATGTTCAGTGATTGTTGTTAACTAGAAACTAAATTTAAATTCAATAATCATAACCCGAGAATATTTAAATTCACATAAATTTGTGATTTATATTTGCGCAGTCAATAGAAGAGGCTCAATATCAAGCTCAAAATTTGAGCAAAAATATTCATTCGATTGTGGAAATTGCCCTTTAATCGATTATTTTTGCTACGGTGAGCTTTTTCAATCAAAGTATAAACGGGAACACTTCTAATTTAATGTTAAAAAAAATTAGTTATTCGTAGATCGTTTTTACAGATTTAAAAATATTATTAAACTTCCTAATAAAGTTTTTTATTCGTGTCCTACCGAATGGAGCAACATACGTAATAAAAAAGAAGTTTACACGAACAAATTAAATGGATGTCTCCTCGTTTGATCTGATGTATATGATGTATACGTGTCGAAGTTTTTACAAAATCTTGATTTTTTTTTCGTGACGGGTGGCACGAAGCATGTAAAATAACTGGTTCACAACACAACTCAAATTAGACGGTATAACATTTCATAATACTGATCTATTTAGATATACGTACATAAATTGCCGTTTAGAAAGGAATCTGCTAGTGGAAGACGAGAACTAGTTTTTTTTGCGTCGTTTGAACTTTACTGAATGTAAAAACGTGACGATATTTCTAAGTAACTGTATTTTAATTTTCCCTATCTACTTTGGAAAGCCCATATTATGCAAAACGTCAACTTTCATTACATTTATACACATACACATAGATAATTTTATTTTTCATTTGTGATAAATACGAGGGAACTAAATTTGGCGCATAGTGTGCATTAGGTAGCAATTCAAACAATTTATTTCATTAATTTTGTCCATTGCAATAACGGATGTGTGAGCTGGAGCAATGACTTGATTGAAGCAACACTTTTGCTTAATTTCTTCGTTAAAACGTTGCAATAAGTTTGCATAATACTCGCAGTTGATATTTTTTTCCTTTTTCAATCTAGTCAATGGAAATTATCTCACGCGCGTCCCCAAAAATCGACGCCATCTCTACATCAGGCCAGATACTTCTAGGATTATCCGTAACTCACATATTGATGTCATACATTCTTTCTAGCCGTTTATTAAGTTAATATTTTTTCATTCATATCAATACTAGGATATAGTTGTAGATAACTTCTTTTTCATATAATCTAAAATCGGCAATTTCTGGTACCGAAGGATCTTTTTGGAAAGATCTAGCCGTGGAAAACATCCAGAAAAGTCCACTTTCGGTCTCGATACTTTTTCCGAAACAGAATTAAAACCATTTTCTTTCAGATATCCCCCCGATAATTTGTTTATATTCTTTCAATGCTTTTAAGAGATATGCAAATAGTTTTTTCACAAAAAGTGAAATGCATAAGTCCTTCATTATCTAATTAGAATTATATAAACTAAGTCGAAATCCTTTGAATCGAGTAGAATTTCACTCGACCTAGGAACAGATCTCGAACGCCTAAATCTCAGCAGAGCTACGTTGCTCTTAGAGATTCAGCACCCGCGACTAGTGAGAAAGTACTGATTTATTCGAGTACTTTCCATAGGAGTTGTCGTACTCACATACTTTTTAAAGGTACTTACGATTACTCTGTCCAGTTCTGCATCGTACTCGTCCTATGTATCAATCAACTATTTTTGTGACTTCTAATTCTAAATGAAAAAGTTCGGTGTGGTAAATAGTTTAATCCAAATAATTTTGAATCGTGTGCCCTCACATTCAAAAATACTTAATACACACATTTCTCCGAATAGCAATTTCCTTTATTTTCGGCTTTCCAAAGACACCTAATAGCATGCAATTATCTTAATCCTCTTCTTAATCCTTTAGGTCAAACCAACACGATTACCCGAACCTAGGCGAGATTCTTTGAATCGAGGAGAATCCCACTCGACCTAGGAACAGATCTCGAATGCCTAAATCTCAGCAGAGCTACGTTGCTCTTAGAGATTCGACACGCGCGACTAGTGTGTATTGTATATATTGTTTTGTTTGGTATTTATGTATATATAGTATGTTTAAGTAGTTATCGATTTATTTGATGATTAAGTGCTACTCGTAATCCTCGACGATAAACGCATTTATTGTATAAAAGGTATAATAATACATCCTGTATACATTATAGTTGGTGTTCTTAATTAAAAAGTCTCTGAAATGTGAAGTAAGATAAACGGACTTTAATCGAAGTCAATTTAGACGCTTTACTAATTTCCACCTAATTTTGTTTGATTCAAAATGGATGATTTATTTGATTAATAATATCACGTGAGACCGCAACTGATTTACAAGCACGAAATGGTAAAAGAGAATTAGTTTTGTTTATTGCCCTGATTAAGAACACGTTGTTGGAAAAAGTTGTGTAAGATTTAGAAAAAAAAAAAATATGCGTTATCTTTTAATATTTCAGGTGATGGTTACAAGTCAAATAAAAAGAGTTATGTCCTTATTAAGTCGACTTCTCTAATGATTAATTTGTTTAAAGATAATTTCATCAAGGTCGGTGTTTTTGTATACCGGTAGAATATATTCGGCAAGTATCAAATATTTCTATTCTGAGCGTGTACATTTCTGAATGTGATTGCGTGGGTATATATTCCTCTTAATCTTCATTTTGAATAAAATTAAGTTTTTCTCGGTATCTAATTTGTTATAGTTAATGCAAGAGAAAATTTTTCAAATGCCGAAAGAATTAATCTGAAAAAACATACCAGGACAACATGTAAAGTAATCGTCTTCGTCTTTGTGGTATACGCAGCTAATTTATTCAATAACTATTATTAATAATCTATGCAACAAGTGTGTAAAGTGGCATTCTATCGCGAGTAGAACACTATACTTTATCGACGACTATTAAAAAGTTTCTAGTGTTATTTGTAGTGGTAATGTTTCTAACATTTTTACCATATTGTCTAGCCCATCGATGACTCTAAACGCGTGTATTCTGGAGCTCCATCATGTTTTTGAGGTATTTTCTAATAATTCCCATCGTAACGTTGAATGTGAGAGAAATAGATGATATATGTTTCCAAGTATTCCGAAACATGTCATCTCGAGTACACAACTTCTTTTGATATCGTTTACCAGTTGATTTCGAACTGTAGATGCCAGAATATGAACGAATTTATTTTGAATCTGTGGTGACAAATATAGTTTCTTTGGCATATTTAGAATAATTTGCTGGTATCGGATCAAAGTGAGAAAAGATTCATAGTTTTTTTAAAAATAAATTCCTCATCGTAATATTCTTTGTAGTATATTTCGTCACCGTTCATTTTTTGACTGAAAATTCGTTTCTAATGATACATCAATTTTGGGAGATTTAGACTTTCCTCTATATATTTTCGAAATTTATTTGTAACGTTCTGAAATTTTCTAAAAAATTGAGACAATTTCCAAACAGTGGGATAACTATTTGTATTTCTATCTTTTCAAAAGTCCTAGGAACAGTTACAGAAAAGTTGATATATTTTCGGAAAGTGCATTGAAAATTTTCAACTTTAGGCATGTAATTTTTATATATTCGTTGGTATAATGACAAGTTCGGGACTCAGAACCTCAGAACCAGAACCTCATTTTAGTTCATGCTATTGGTCAATTCGACCTTTTCGAAAATTGTTGTTTCACAAGTTTTTAACGAGAATTGACGCTAATTGCAATTTCAATTGATTATTTTAGTAAGTTAAACTAAACGTAACGAAAATATGGATTTATTTTCATAATAAACGACAAATTTATATATTAAATGGAGCATAATTCTTAATGAAAAATTGTTGGTTGTTTTCACATTTGACAATGTTTCCATGTTACATGAATACGTATTATACCGCATCTACTATATATAGTATCCATATTCTTTTATGTACCTACATTGTATACAAGTTGACTTGTTTGTAAGAAATTCCTACGCTCCAAAACGGAGATCTGATTTAATTTCATGTTCATTGTTGTTTGTGTCTGTTTGTCATGGATAAGATTACGTTGTTAAAATAAAGGCATTAACTACAAGAATTTCATTATTTATGTTGTTTTGAAAGACTTTAAGTTGGACGCGGCGGTAAAAGCTCTAGTGTACAATAAAATACTGTTTAATCTTTGTTAAAATTCGTCTTCTTTTAGATAAGAGAGTGATTCCTGCTTTAGATTCTGAAGATCGTTAAGTTGGAAATGTGAGCGTGGAAAACACTGTCAATACTTACTCAATTATTAATTATTATTGAGTTTATTTATTTATAATTACTTTTAGTGGTTTCTTTATGTTTATTAGTAGTGTTGACATATCAATACAGGATGTCCTACGACGAATTAAAGCTATCTGTACATGGCAAAATACTTATAGTAAAATCATGAAAACTTCTACGTTTGGGTTTTCGGATACGATCTTTTTAACTAAAATATTTCCAAAGATGACCGACTTCCGGTTCTACCGGATTTTTGAAATCTACGTAAAATTTTGGTATACTTCTGTCTAAGAACTTTTTTCTAAAAATGCATACTTTTTGAATTACTAATATTTTTTGTAAAAAATTTGACCGTTGCAGACCCTTATAAATTATTTTTTTACGAGGACACCCTTAACGATATGAAAATTGTTTCTATTCGGTTGCTTTTAACAAGGTGAGACGTATTTAAATCTATATTGGAAAATTTTTCATTTTATACAGGGTGTGTATAAAAAGTGTTCAAAGTTTAACTTCAGAAAAAATAGACCACACCTGCATCTATAAAAATTTACAGAAAAAATTTAATATCTGGTTTAGGTATAGGAAAGTAAACATAAATTTCTCACCCCTGAATGCATTAAAATATGAAAAACCGGGTGGTTCTATTTAAAAAAAATAAATAAATTTGATATTTATGAAGTTAAAGTTTGAACACTTTTTATACACACCCTGTATAAAATGAAAAATGTTTCAATATAGATTCAAATACGTTTGATCTTGCTAAAAGCAACCGAATAGAAACAATTTTCATATCGTTAAGGTTGTCCTCGTAAAAAAATAATTTATAAAGGTCAAATTTTTTACAAAAAAATTAATAACTCAAAAAGTATGCATTTTTCGAAAACAATTTTCAGACAAAAGTATACTAAAATTTTATGTAGATTTCTAAAATTTATTAATATACAGGATGTTCTACCGACCGATGTGGATTTATCTTGATGGCGCACACGAAAACCAAAATTGTCTAAATAGTAATTAATTGTATGAAACTAATTTTAAATAAATCAAAGATTTTAATGCATTTTCGTAGAAAACGATTCTGAATCATGTTCATCGTTATATTTTTATTAACAATATTTCTATAATTATCATTCGAGTTTCGGCGACATGAATCAAAGAGAAAAAAAAGTTTTTTATAATGACATTCTTAATAACTAATGGGAGAATTTATCACCTCTCAATTATTGAACTATTTTAAATGATCGTATGCATTCCATTGTCCTTTTATGGAAATATCTTTCGGACTGTATTTGTATCTAGTGGTCATCGCATCTTTTATACAAGGTGATTCAAGAAAATATAAAGATGTCAAAAAACTATGAATATATAATTACGATAAATACATTTGTTAAAACTGAATCGATCTCAATGGAATTCCAAAGTTCAATAAATTCTCCGTGTCGATGCTAAAACGTCCTCTACCTACAACGCCTACTAAAGGTGGAGTATGAAGTAAATTTCAGTAAATTTGTATCGTCATTAAACGCTGTTCCACAACTATCAGGTTGGAATTTGGCTACAATTAAGGACCCACTTGGAACTCAATTGAGGGCTGCAACCACCCCGTTTTACTGCAGAATAGTACATAGTTAAGACGTGCTCACAAACTAAAAAAGTAATAATGTTACTGTTGTTCAAGATCCAGTTATCTCAGATCAATTACCTTCAAAAAATCCAGAACTAGCTAGAGTTTGAATAAGAAGATTGCGATTTTATGTAAAACCATCCGGGAAAATAATTTTTTTTTCCGATTCTCCTGATAAAGATTGACTTTATTTAAATCTAAATGCTTTTTTATCCATGTCTTCCAATAATATTTTTACAGTGATGTATTCGATACAGCAATATTTATACTTCAGTTTTCTACAAAAAATTACAAAAAATTCACTTCATCTTCAATGTTATCAAAATTGTTGCCAAGTGTATTGTGATCTTTCACAACTACGCTACGGCGAAGATATTTTTTGTGTAGTTTTTGTTCATTGTTTGATGAGAACCTCAATGAAGAGTTTATATCCGAAGAAATTATGATACGCAGTAAAATGAATTATCAGTTAAGCATTGAACCAAAATACATATCAGGAATATTTGTTTTAGTAATTAATTTTTCCGGTGGTCTGTAGAAATACTAGTTTTTGATTGAACACTCTGTATTTTTCAAACGAATCGGGTCATCCATCATTGTTCACATCCCTAGCTGCATGGTTCATTCTCTGTAGTCGATCCATCAATAGAGAAACATTAGCCTACACCGAGGCCAATTAGTTTCCACCATCGACAGCGACAACTAGTCGAATCAAATTTATCATAAACGAGTATTGCATTGCCGCCGTGTGTTTGTAGTAAATCCAGTCGACGACTTAAAAAATATGGCTGCCGACTCTATCACTATTATTATTTAATCCTGGTTCATTGTTCCCTGAAATCGGGATTATTTTGAATTAAATTTGTGATTGACAATCGTTTACTTTTAACTGAATACCAAGTTGTGCGATGATGGTCTTCCAGGACAAAGCTGTTGACTAAAAGACCGTCTGTTACAAGTTACATCGTTGGGCTCTACAAACTGATAAACCAAAAACTAGTAGTCGTTAGTTACCTTTTATAGAAAACTATTTAACTTACTATGCATACACAAATACTAAAAAAACAATATATACAAAAAGAAAAACTAAACTAAATCGTGTGTGCTAAATCTCTAGAAGCAGCGTAGCTCCGCAGACATTCAGGGGACATGATGAATTCCTCCTCGATTTAAAACATCCCTTCTGGGTTCGTTTGAGTATGTTGGATTTCCCTAAAATGTATCGGAGGTAATTTCTTTATATTTTAAAAAAACTGGAACGTTGGTTCTGCCCTAATTATTTGGCTTTTCCGTAAACGATGGCGTCTAAAATATTGGATCATCCTTATGTACAACATAATTGGAATATAATGGAAATAATTGGTACTTTAAAGTAATTATACTTTATTTTCTTGAATTATATTGTTTTAAGAGTCGATTAAACAAATAGTAAAAATGAGGTTTGTACACATCGGTTGATGATGATTCAAATCGTAAAACAATTTATAGGAGATTAAATTCTATTTATGTACTTTTAGACTGTGTTGATATAGGTAAGTTAACGACACAGGCCGTTGAAAATATATGACAGGCCTATATATATATACGATTCGTTTGTCTTTGAATCAAAAATTTATGTGATACACAATTTTTATGGCTTGCTTATTTACCACAATATATTCCTAAAATGTTTGACTTTAACTCGACTCGGTAGTATATTCTTCAAAACCTCAATTAATAATATGAACTGTAACCAGATTTCTCAAAATTTTATTCCCATTCCGTTTATTATCATAGTTTCTCCAACAAATGCAATATTTATAAACATCCCAAGATATTATTTGGTATACTGGCAAAGGCCTCGAAACGAGTGAAAGAAGAATAATATAACCTATTAAATAAACATCATCACAATGGAGAGTTATTAGAGACGGTAATTTAATTTAAATATTGGTATATGTTAAAGTTGTTATATCTAGTTCATATTTTGCAAAGTAATTTTGCTTGGCTCCGCATTGTTTTTATTCAAATTATAAACCAAAAAGAGGTATTTCCAGTTGGTATTTCATAGAATACTAATGATAAGGACATAGAATACGAGATTGGTCCTAGAAGTACTTGGCCTGACCTAGAGATGGCGGTAGTTGCTTGTAAAATACCACTGTATCAGAAAGTACCTACTGCCATCAATAGTGAATGGTTTCAGTGGGTTTGTATACCTTGTATACCTGAGCATCGAGTGGTCGAACGAATGAGGTGACGACTCTAGAAATGTTGAAGAAAATCTACAAAGCAAGCTAGCAGACTTGGTAGATATTCCAAAAAGTGCGGTACAACACAAATTAACTGAAAATTTGAACATGAAAAGGTTATGCGCAAGATGGATGCCGCGTTTCATAACCATGGGTGAAACATTGGGTCCATCACCTCACACCAGAAACAAAATAACCATCAAAACAATGAATTGAGAAAACCAGCTCCAAAGATGCCAAAGACAATCCTTTTCATAGTATTGGTGAACCAAATGGAAGGTAATTTTTTTCTTCTGATGACCATTGGATTAAGATGATTCTAAAAATAACAAAAACGATCAGGACTTTGCTTATTCTTTCTACTCGACATTTTAAATCAATCCGAAACAAGATAATTGTCATTTGGAACGAAGGAATAAACAATAAATGGTTTCAAAATACTTTAGGTAGCTTAAAAAAATATTTGACGGCAGGAAAATTTTGTGACGTGATAAAATATTTCTGTCAACACTGTTAGATTTAAGAAAAGTACATAACATAATTTTATACATTTATTTTGGGGTGTAAAGAAAGTTATTGTTTACAAAAACCATCGTTAAATCAATAAAAATTATTAACATTTTGAGATACGTCACTATCAGAGAAATTTTAATAATAATGTATTAGTTTGGTTCAGATATTGAGGAATGACGATGAATATAAGTAAATAATAGAGATAATTTTAGGAGAGAGTGTGATTAATAATTTAAACTTTCGTATACTTAAAATCCTTATGTAACAGCCGCCATGAGGCATTAAAAGTTTAAAAAATAAATATGTTAATCCGTTAAAATTTGTACCTTAGTTAATTGGAAATTGGAGCAGTTTCCAAATAAGGGAGAATACGTTCTAGCAGTTTCCTGCAATACGTGTCCAATTTTATACACGATGAGAAATATACAAGGCGAATGGATTAAAAATACTCTTGGTTAATCCTTTGCAAATACAAGGGAATTAAAATTATTATATTGACATTATAACTGGGATGATTTCCACATTTTCGCTACGCCACATCTGATTAATCTCAATTGCGAGATCTGCGTATTCGGCCAGTTTCTCCTGGTGTTCTTTGAGAATATTTTGAGTGTTCGGTATAGCTGTTTCCACGAAAAGAACTGAATTGACTAACGGTAATAATGGACCTTCTGTATTAGTCATCACAGTATAAGCAGATGTTATATGTTTCTGCATTTGTCGGATCGAGTATTGCGATTCTTAATCACATTTCTCTTGTAGTTGTATTGATAACTTGAAGCCCTCGGTTTCCGGGAAGGTACGCTGACACAAATACGTCAAAATAGCAACTCTTGATGCTTCTTTGCCCCATTGAAACCAATTTTCATACGATAAACACAAATACATTCTCTTTCTACGTCTAACTCGTGAGCGAGTTAAATATATAAAAAATTATACCCCAATCTTTCAATTTGTGTAAGCAAAACTTTCATTCACCACTTTTGACGATGATATCCTGAAAGGTTGATTGAGGAGAGAGAATTTGATAACGATTGTGTTTCCATAGTTGGTTCATAGTAAAATCGAATAAAGAAATTATTAAAAATCAGTTCACGTATAAACTATGTACAACTCGTCTTTTTTCTTCATTGAATCTTATATTCGAAAAATTGCAGCAATATTGAGGAAGGAAAATTGTTAACTTCACATAGGGATCTCCAAATTGCCTCTCGAAACGGTTTCCGCATTCCGCAGTGGCTGCAAATCGAACGGCAAATGCAGTATTGGAAAGTCGGAAATTTAAAGTCAATTAGATCACGTACCTTGGCGCATCAATTTATTTACTATAACAAAATTCTGAAATTTTTACAAAATTAATTGTAAATACTAATACGACAATAACGAAAAAGTCCGACTATATATCGTCGAAAGTCCAAATTGGTTATGGTTGACTAGGGACTATCTAAAATAATACCCCATGTCTACTTATTGATATTTAAACCCCATAAAGAACGCCACATTAGTTCCCCGATCAAGTGGTCCGTGATCATGATAAATCAGCGTCTTAACGCGGAAGAGAATGGTCGTATTTAACACTTCGTAACTACCCTTCCAGTTTCTATTTTCGTTTCACACTTCTTTGGTTTGAATAGTGAGGGCGCTCGTTTTCCTCAAAGTTTTCCTCAACTCACACTGTTTGTGGTAAGAGTTTTATTTTCCTTCGGTTCAAATCCTAATTTGATTGTTATAAATATTCATATTTTCAAACTCGAACTCTCTTAATTAAAAAATAACTAAGATCTAGATATAAATATTATCAAAAGTCGAGAGGGTTAAGTTGAGGATTTTCATAACTAAGACTTCGTTCCCACAGCCCCGTATTGAAACAATTCCAGGCCAAGTATAACTATGGAACATGTTTTGTTGTCAAAAAATTGTTATAAATTTGCTTGTAAAAACTTAAAAACAAACATAAAGATACAAATAAAATAAAATTTCAATATACAGAAGAAAACCACAATGAGTAACAAAATTGTAGGTAATAGTAATAGGTAGTAATTGCAGCATTAATTAAATATTAGAATAGAAGGCAAATGATTGTGCATTTTTTTGCATTGTAAGATATTGAGCCCTTAACTAATTCTGAACGTGAAGTACGTTCCTAAGTGGATAGCCGTAAAACGACCTTTCTGAAATTGGAGAAGCGTGCTTACGAATTAGCCAAACGTATTCATAGATAAATAAGGAAGGAAAAGTCAGAATTTTCAATCTTTTAAAGAAGTCCCTGCAGTCAGACCTGCTATTTAGTCCGAATAAATATCTAACAGCTCTCTTTTGTAGTTTGAAGATTCGCTCAAATTGAGTCGCACCACACGTACCCCAGAAGGGAAGGTCCGACTCAATAAGGGCTTAATAAACTGTTGTTCAGTCGAAAGAAAAAAGTTTCCTATTTTATTATCACGAAGCTCAAATATACACAAGATGCCTGAGGTAGCACAGTCGATTATGCGGTGATTGAATCTGAATCGTTACTGTTTGCGAGCGGACAAGCAAATTGTGGAACAACGAAGTGTTAACTGCGATGGAAAGACTTGGTGTGAAGTTCAAAAATCTTAATCAAATAGCAAGTATCAATTTTGTAATGCTAAGACAAATGATACTGATAGCCCATTTGTTTTTAGAAGTAAACAATTCATGGGAAATATTTGAAATCATTTTTTTCAACTTCTGATGACATATTTTCCGGATGTTACTGGGTACGAAATGATCGTAACAGATACAAAAAGAAACCAACAGATGTAAAATGGATACCAACAGGCATATTTGGATACAAAATGATCTTAACAGACGTAATAGGACACCGACAGGTACGAAATGATCGTAACAGACACAAAAGGAAACCAACAGATGTAAAATGGATACCAACAGGCATATTTGGATACAAAATGATCTTAACAGACGTAATAGGACACCGACAGGTACGAAATGATCGTAACAGATACAAAAAGAAACCAACAGATGTAAAATGGATACCAACAGGCATATTTGGATACAAAATGATCTTAACAGACGTAATAGGACACCGACAGGTACGAAATGATCGTAACAGACACAAAAGGAAACCAACAGATGTAAAATGGATACCAACAGGCATATTTGGATACAAAATGATCTTAACAGACGTAATAGGACACCGACAGGTACGAAATGATCGTAACAGACACAAAAGGAAACCAACAGATGTAAAATGGATACCAACAGGCATATTTGGATACAAAATGACCTTAACAGACGTAATAGGACACCGACAGGTACGAAATGATCGTAACAGACACAAAAGGAAACCAACAGATGTAAAATGGATACCAACAGGCATATTTGGCTACAAAATGTCCTTAACAGACGAAATAGGACACCGACAGGTACGAAATGATCGTAACAGACACAAAAGGAAACCAACAGATGTAAAATGGATACCAACAGGCATATTTGGATACAAAATGATCTTAACAGACGTAATAGGACACCGACAGGTACGAAATGATCGTAACAGACACAAAAGGAAACCAACAGATGTAAAATGGATACCAACAGGCATATTTGGATACAAAATGATCTTAACAGACGTAATAGGACACCGACAGGTACGAAATGATCGTAACAGACACAAAAGGAAACCTACAGATGTAAAATGGATACCAACAGGCATATTTGGATACAAAATGACCTTAACAGACGTAATAGGACACCAACAGGTACGAAATGATCGTAACAGATACAAAATTAAACAAACAGATGTAAAATTAACACCAACAGGCATATTTGGATACAAAATGACCTTAACAGACGTAATAGGACACCAACAGGTACGAAATGATCGTAACAGATACAAAAAGAAACCAACAGATGTAAAATGGATACCAACAGGCATATTTGGATACAAAATGATCTTAACAGACGTAATAGGACACCGACAGGTACGAAATGATCGTAACAGACACAAAAGGAAACCAACAGATGTAAAATGGATACCAACAGGCATATTTGGATACAAAATGACCTTAACAGACGTAATAGGACACCGACAGGTACGAAATGATCGTAACAGACACAAAAGGAAGCCAACAGATATAAAATGAATACCAACAGGCATATTTGGATACAAAATGACTTTAGCAGACGTAATAGGACACCGACAGGTACGAAATGATCGTAACAGACACAAAAGGAAACCAACAGATGTAAAATGGATACCAACAGGCATATTTGGATACAAAATGACCTTAACAGACGTAATAGGACACCAACAGGTACGAAATGATCGTAACAGATACAAAATTAAACAAACAGATGTAAAATTAACACCAACAGGCATATTTGGATACAAAATGACCTTAACAGACGTAATAGGACACCAACAGGTACGAAATGATCGTAACAGATACAAAAAGAAACCAACAGATGTAAAATGGATACCAACAGGCATATTTGGATACAAAATGATCTTAACAGACGTAATAGGACACCGACAGGTACGAAATGATCGTAACAGACACAAAAGGAAACCAACAGATGTAAAATGGATACCAACAGGCATATTTGGATACAAAATGACCTTAACAGACGTAATAGGACACCGACAGGTACGAAATGATCGTAACAGACACAAAAGGAAACCTACAGATGTAAAATGGATACCAACAGGCATATTTGGATACAAAATGATCTTAACAGACGTAATAGGACACCGACAGGTACAAAATGATCGTAACAGACACAAAAGGAAACCAACAGATATAAAATGAATACCAACAGGCATATTTGGATACAAAATGATCTTAACAGACGTAATAGGACACCGACAGGTACGAAATGATCGTAACAGACACAAAAGGAAACCTACAGATGTAAAATGGATACCAACAGGCATATTTGGATACAAAATGACCTTAACAGACGTAATAGGACACCAACAGGTACGAAATGATCGTAACAGATACAAAATTAAACAAACAGATGTAAAATTAACACCAACAGGCATATTTGGATACAAAATGACCTTAACAGACGTAATAGGACACCAACAGGTACGAAATGATCGTAACAGATACAAAAAGAAACCAACAGATGTAAAATGGATACCAACAGGCATATTTGGATACAAAATGATCTTAACAGACGTAATAGGACACCGACAGGTACGAAATGATCGTAACAGACACAAAAGGAAACCAACAGATGTAAAATGGATACCAACAGGCATATTTGGATACAAAATGACCTTAACAGACGTAATAGGACACCGACAGGTACGAAATGATCGTAACAGACACAAAAGGAAGCCAACAGATATAAAATGAATACCAACAGGCATATTTGGATACAAAATGACTTTAGCAGACGTAATAGGACACCAACAGGTACGAAATGATCGTAACAGATGTAAAATTAACACCAACAGACATAAACGTATACGAACAGGTACAAAATAAACGCCCCGGACCACAAATAGACTTGAAAATACATCAACAGACATGAATTGGCTCAAAAAAGACATAATGAAATAAAAACAGACACCAACAAACCGACTTATGATATCAACAGATACAAAATGAGAAAAATTACAAGACATTTAGACTAACAAAAACATTTAAAAAGTTTATTTTCAATTGAATTGAAATTTTATTTTCTAAAATTCTTCTACATCAACGATTTTTAACTAAAAAGAATAAACTTGCGACCATACTAACCACCCCGTTTTTCTTTTGATTATAAAGTTAAAGGTTTTGTTTCACAACTTGTATATTATGTACCGAGGAATGTTGTATCGTTTATTGGACCATTGGTTTTATCTCAGATGAAATAATGGATCTCACACGATGTCTGTCGATACTTTACATTATACATTCGTGGGGAGTATTTTTTTTTCAAAGATGAAAGTTTATTACGATTCTAACAGAAATTCTGTGACAAGTTATTTGATATTACCTTCAAAAACAAGTTATAATTGAATAAGAATTTGGTGAGCCGTTTTCAGAAGATATTTAAGTTGAACTTAAATAAGCAAGAATTACGATTGATGTTCAAAGTATTATGTTGTATGCATACATTGAACTAGGAATTTATTAAATATTCCAAAGTTTAATGTTTCAAAACATCATTATTTGTATGATTGAATGATTCGAACAGGAAACTTTCAGTATCTAGCCCTTTAGTGGTTTGTTTCAGAGATTTTTCAATGTTTAACATCCCATCACAAAAGTACACGCCTTAGCTAGAATAATCATGGTCAAAATTCAAACAAAAATACAGAATTGCAGGAAGGAAATTGCAGGAAAAAAATGATAAACTTTGAAACGCTTTATTTCAGAAAATATTGTTTGTGCAGAGATAGTTCTTGTATTATATTGTGGCAAATATAATGTACTTTAAAAACGTCCTGAGAAAGTTTTATCAACATCTAGTCCTTTACGGTTTCAATCCCCAGAATCTAAAAAAAAACCGATTTTTTCGTAGTTTGGTGCTCGAGGTTACAAAATTGGATTATTCATTGGGCCAACTGCAAAAAATCAAAACTATTGAATTGGACGCATTTGATGAAACTATTCGTTGATCAAACAAATTTTTTCTCCAAAAAAGTCAAATTTAGATCTCTAATAATTTTACAGACATCGTCCTTGTAACTTTCTAACCTAACAAACAAAAAAGATTTTAAAATCAGGTCTCGATGCACACATATATAAAAAAAAAATGATAATTGGTATTGCACTAGCGGCACAAGTTCTATTAATAAACTGAATTATTATTTCTTACCACGGTGTATTATCATTTAACACTTTAGGCCATAATTCTATCAAAACAAATCATATGTATAAAGATTCTCGCGTCAAATTTTTCACATCAATTCTATCATTAAACGATCCGTAACCCTTTGGTTTGAAATAATTTTCAAAGGCGTTACCATAAATAAAAATCTATCTTGTTATATACCAGGACGATTCGATATTTATTCTAGTTCTAAAAATTTCTCTCCTGTCTGTTTGCTTCATCATCGCCATTGTCTTTCATGAGTAAAGCATGACGAAACTGGTAATTTACTCGAAATAAATTATTTTTTTGAAATTCTATTCCAAGATTTTTCTTTTCTATTATTTCCTTCTATTTTTGGATAGGAACAAAACATATTTGTCAGTTGCCACAACTTCATTGCCAGTTAATCATAAAAGTATTTTCGATTTTTTTGGTAACTAAACATAGTTCGTTACATACAGTATGTTTTATTCACCAAGCCATATGTTGTTTAATAAAAATGTATATTTAATATTAAATAAATAGAAATCAGACAAAGTCTCATCAAATTTTTTGAGCAACCACTCGTAAAATGTGGTTCTAGTTGAAATCAGACCACCCATTTCATTTAACAAGCAGTCACATGACTAATAGCCAGGTGATTACTGTAATAAGCATGTCATTATGGAAAGCAAAAGTCGGCGGCCAAGTGGTAACCCTTAATCTCAATTATAATAGAGGACACCTTTGGTGCCCTAATAATTGGTCAGAATAGCGCTATCATCGACTTGTTAGGGTACAGTGGCGTATCTTGTAGAAGATTTTTTAGGCAAAATTTCATTCTCTACATTTTCTGTTCAATACAACATTGAATCCTGTAGATATAAATTAAAATTTTATGGTAAATCAATCTAAAAAATTTAAACTAACTCTAAAACTTTCTCTTTAATCGTTTCATTTATTATTTATCTACTTCTGTGCACGCAGATTCTTATATTCGTATATATAAGAACTATAAGCGGCTAAGTGCTACTAGTTAAACTTGTTCAGCAGTAAACTGCTGTGCAGCCTGTGTACCTGTAGCCTGTTGAGACTGACAAGGATATTAATGTGAATTTATGGACTTATTTGATTGTCATCGGTAGACGCAAAGTTAGTTAGTTGCGACTATATACAAATGAAGCGTAAAAAAGCTCGAAACATAATAATTCAACAATGTAAAATGTTTACTTTTTATAATTGGAACACAAAATCCTCTTAAGAATTTACAACTAAATGGAATGTAGGTAATCCCATATTTCAGTTTATTTACTTTTTTTTATTTGTACTTAATCTCCTTAACAATTGTCAAGATATCATCAACATACAATGTGAATACCCGAATGCATTGTCGGTTCCAGTAAATATACTCATAATTTTTTTATTTTTATTACAATGCAACATTTTTTACTTTGATTTTTCAAACACTTCTATATCGACATTGCTTAAGTCCCTATTTTAAACTACGACGATCATTTTAGGAAGTCACAAAAACAATTTTCATATCAAATTGTATATTCTTAGATTGTAATAATTTTTGCAAATATTTTTTTGATGTTTACGATGTTAAAACATTTTCTTTCCCTCGGCGGTGGTAAGATGCATTGTCCATCACAATTACGGCATCGTTTGACAATTTTTAAAGAAAAAATTGAAAAAACCAGTTTTCAAATAGCAATTTCGTTTTGTCACATTCAAATATTGCCAATGAATTTTCAACAAATCCCATGCTTAGATCCCGCATGGGGGAATATTAAACATTTGCCTTTTACAGATGGATTTTTCAACCCTGAAGATAATCCTTGAAGGAAAACATCTCTTTTATATCGAAAAAATGTATCTATTCATATTTTGGAATTTGTATGACTTTTATTTAGCCAAGTTTCATCTCGCTTATACTATTTGATGGAT
Source organism: Diorhabda sublineata (assembly GCF_026230105.1). Classification (NCBI taxonomy): domain Eukaryota; kingdom Metazoa; phylum Arthropoda; class Insecta; order Coleoptera; family Chrysomelidae; genus Diorhabda; species Diorhabda sublineata. The sequence continues at coordinate 33,754,746 of NC_079479.1, forward strand.
CTTTGGTAATTTCGTCTACATTTTACAAACCATCTCGTTCACAATGACATTCACCTTTGTCTCTGAGATTTTCACAATGTTTTGCACCTCTGTAGATGATAAGTGGCCTAATAAAGAGCTTTTGGGGGGTACTGATGTCTACTAGTTCTTGGAATATTATCTGAGTTCATTTCCAAATGTGTCCTGACAGAACTGTTTTTATATTTCAATAAAACAATAACAAGAACCAAAGAAAGAACAGAATTTGTTTACACCGGCTGCCACTTGACCAATCAGGAATCTACAGAATTGCCAACTTAAATTCAAATCAGTCTGTATCTATATGGGCAGTTGGTATGGGTAAAAACGTCACTACGTTATAGATACATGGTTTAAAATGTAGTTACGTCGGAAAACATTTTATGGTGTATGAATAAATTCAAAATTGCTGTTGACAAATCCATGCCAGAGAGATTTTCGAGTATTTTTTTGTGAATAAATATGTTCGTAGTGATATAAAATTAGGCAAGTTAAATCTTAACTTTAATAGATTAAATTCTACACCAGTCACACGAAACAGTTGTTTTTTCTTAATTATAATAAAAGTGAAAAGTGTTTAAAATTTTCTTTCTAACCCCAAATCTACGCCACTGTTTATAGTAACAGATTAAAATAGCAGATGACGCTGTAATAATCCTCATGATGATGGTAAAGAGAACAGAAAGCTAGATTTCGAACAACATAATATTTTCAAGACATAAAAACTCTGTGGTTACAAAAGGAAAAAAACTAACTACATAGGTCATGAAGGTATCATAAGTAGCAACAACTATCTTTCAATCGTACTAGAATTTTTCTACTGTTTTGGAAGATGCGTCTAGCTCAATATTAATACGAAGATTAAACTTAAAGTTGAAAATAAAACATTTACAGTAATACTATCAATTAAAATATAATGAATATTTACTTTATTTTTTTTAAATAAATATGAAGAACTTGTTTTGTAACCAAAATTTACTCAAAATTATGGTCTTCAACGAAATAATTACAAAATGGAGGTATACTCTGCCATCTAGTGACATTTAACGTAATGTACAACACATATTTGTAAAGATAACTACAAATTTACGAAGATTTGAGAAATAAATGTTTCAATATAATAATAAATTTTATTTAAATTAGCAGTTAGCATCCGTTTCAATGTTTCAATTTAACTTTATTATATAATGGTTAACCTTGTTGCGTTTTCTATTTAATTTTATACAGACGAAGCTTCCACTCAGAATCGACCTCTCTGCCATCTATATTTTGGATACTAAAGCGTTTTGGTTATTAAATATAATCGAATATGAAAAATGATTTGAAATAGTGAATTTATTCGAATTGTTATATTTAAATTATATAGAAAAATAGGTTTGTGTTCGTAAGAAGAGAATAATGTGTTATGTAACAGATTAGAACTTTGAAATTCTAGTTTAGGATTAAAAATGGACGATGCTAGCATCTCCTAATATGAATAAATAATGAATAAATGGTAAGTAGAAATCTGCGACTATGTCAAATACCAATATTGACGCTTCAGATGAAGTAAACAAGATGGCAGAAAGGATATTTTTCGTTTAGTTTCAACACGTGGCAATGTTGATTTTGTTAATGTAGTAACTTCAATTAGTACTTGAAAATGAATAATTAAAAAAATCGGTATTGTTGAAACTGTTTATATTTCTTCAACTTGATTAAAAATAATAAGCTTTAAAGAATAAATGTGAGTTACAAATAGTAGAAAGAAAATCAAATGAGTTTCTTATTGGAAGGAACAAAACAAGTAAGACAATAAGCCTGTTGATATTTATATATGAGTTGAAGATTAAGAGAAACAACTAGATACAATCATTAGGACTTCTTATCGTATTAGATGTAGATAAACATTATATTGATGAGAAAATCCAGGAATAATATGGATTCATGTAAATAGGAGCACTCATCACTGAAAAAGCGGAAATACAGCTATGGGTATGTAAAGATGATGAGTTAACAAACAAGTTCATGAAAATAGTGGAAATAGTAAAACAAAAAAGTCACCGGGAGAACCAAAAAGCAAAAACATTCACCATATACAGGGAATATGAGGAAATTATTTCAGAAATTGTAAGAATTCATTAAGAACAAAAAAGTATTGAAACAAAAGACGAAACAGGACAAGGGGTCCCAGCCTTTAGCCCTTCTTTAATTCTTATAACCCCCTACGGACAATTGTTTACTAAAGAAACTTAAATTGAAATAAGTTTTATGAAGGAAATTCCAAATAATTTTAATAGAAATCTATATAAATTAATTTATTATTTTAATTCTTTGAGATCCTTATGATTGATGCTGGTCCAGATTTCAATTAGGTTCCATTTTGATTAGCTTCAGTCTCAAATCTTTTATAGCACATTTTATTGAATTTGAGTATTTGATTTCTGTTTCATCGCAATATGGTTTTGTACAATTCCTTCTTTTATATTGAATAATGTTTCGACATACTTATCATTTTGCAATTCTGCGAGATCTTGTCCATACTGCATATTTTAGGTACCAGACAAATCCATTAACATCGTCCGTATTGATAAATCAATTTGTCTTAAATCAGAAAAATTTTCAAATCAACAGATAGATTATTACAATGGCGAGTAAAGCGTTATGAGTCACTTAACATTTTTGAAGCCAAGAAACTGTTCAATTCGATAAAGGTAATGAAACCAAATATATTCGATCGAAAGGACAAGATAAAGACTCAAAGATGAAGTTTCTACCGATACTTATTTCAAATTAACATCAAGTGTAAACTGTGATGTACTACAGTGAAAAGTCCGAGTTTTTCCGCGTTTTCTGTCTGAATTTGGCGCCAAAATCTAGCATTGCAGTTAAACTCGTATCGACTCCATTTTCGAAATGCTCAAAATTCAAATTGCCTCCCAGTGGGACTTGAACTTCACGTTGGGAAAGTATAAACTATCCATCTATTATTTTAGAGTTAATTACAACATTACAATAAATTAACTTAAAGCAATGAAAACACTAATAAAAAAATTTATTTGATACCCATTCTATTGTAGCAATAATTCAACATCAAAGAGGGTTGGCATTAGCTGTGAATGACGTGATGGTTATGACGTAATTGCACAAATGCGCATCGGAGATAAAAATATCAGATTTCCGCTGCCACGACTCCTCTTATTATATTCGAATCGGATTAGCAACTTGTTATCAACGCACTCTATCGGTGGTACACTTCCGAATCCTATTTCTCCCTACGTGAACAGTGGTAGCGTTTTCAAAAATAGGGTGAAACGAAATGAGTCCGAAACAATTTCACGTCGATGTAGACGACAACAATTTCATAACCGTGTGATCAATTATTCAGTTAATCAAGTGAACTTGATTTTCAATATATGTTGTTTATCCCATTTCGATCTGTTCTTATTATTGTTAAGTTTGTCGAAAGATCCCTCTATTGTTCATCTTCTCTTTTGTTTCATGTACCTTTCCGTGATTTTGATCCACAATTCACTTCGTAAGATAAATCGTGAAATCGGGTCTGGGACCAACCTGCTAATCTGTAGTTTTTCTCCATTTTTTTGGTCTTAATTTGATCTCTGATTTCATATATGTCCTACGATTTTTATTATTGATGATTTGGTTTTTTAATACACAATATTGATTTTTTTTTTGGTTACCTTTCAACTTCCAACCACCTGTTTTTTTATGGGTTTGTTGTAGATCCTAAAAGTATCATTTAAATACAAAATAGATAACAAATCTAGATTTTTGATGATAAATCAGTTACGAAATAAACCAAGAAGCGATTATGGAAACATAACCTTTTATTTTGAATCTGCAGTCTCAAAAAAACGTCACCGTTTATTCAAGTCCCTTATAAATTCTCTACCAAAGTGATCTTTCAACTTTCTTTGTTTTGACCTCCACTTTCGTTGATTTCTTTCTACTTTCTAATTTTTATCAACTGTAGTCACATAAGAAGAAGTAACTAGAGAAGTCTCAAACCACAATTTCATCCGGAAACAAATACTAAAGGTTGAAAATCATTGTCATCATCAACATTTAGTAACCTGTCTCTCTTAACCATTTTGTTTGGTCTTTGGCATCATGGATCCAGCTGGAATATATATTTTCATCCTTGGGACACCATTCTAGTATTCTCTTTATCTATTTATTACGAATTGGTCAAACACTTCTAGTTTCAGACATGGCGATATATTTGATTTGAATATATATGTCAGCTTACCAAATTACCAGTCAAAGGTTTGATTGTCTTTTTCCATTCGGATCTCATGTTCCAGGATAATACGTATTCGATTTCTTTTCCTTTCCTTTTCCTAACCTAACATTAGGTGACGACTGAGTACTGAAATTTTGTCTTGGCAATGTTCACATTTAAGCCTGCTTTTTGGGAGGCTGGTTCTTCACGTTTATGTCGTTACTGATCTAGTTGAATCTTATGTGATTAATTAAGTTCTTTTTCCATAACGATTTCGATGAATCTCATTATATTTCTAGCGGTTCTTTCGCATTGGAAAATAATAATTTGAAACCGAAACGAAATTACTTTTACAATATAATTGGTTTCGAGCAGTAATTGGAGAAGCCTGAGGGGAGCCGCTTGCAATACCATTGGAATTGTAAATCACATTGTCATTCCATTTCGATGTTGGTTGTCGAGGCAAGTGAGTGTGTGTCATTGTTAGCCTATACGTTTCTATTCAACGAATTTTATTGAATCTGGTTATTCATTTATAGGGTGAATAAAGATATCTGTGTACCCTCTACATAGGGAGGTTTTTCTAGCTTCTTTCATCGAGTATGTTTTTGGAGACGTTTTCAGTTTCGTGGTATCTATGTAACTGACTAACTTTGGAAGTGCTTTTTACCCACTTCAAATATATAATATTATTTTAACGATTTTCGTAAACTGCGAAACGTCAGTTTAGTTTGAAATTTTGAAGACCGACACCTATAAAATGATTCCATAAACTTTTACTATTATCATTTTTCGGTTCACTAGTACAGACTCAATTTTTTCTTACCCAGATTAAGCAAGAATAAGCGAGCAAATAAATTGAGAGAATAATCAGTTACAAAGTTTTGATTAGAACTTACAAGCTTCAAAAATGGAAAATAAATTCGAATCTACTCATATGACAATTTATATTATACCGAAGGACATGTCCACTCGTCTAACCAACAATTAGGTTAGACAGATTTTACCAAACAGAAGGTTTACTATTTGGAAGAAGCATATGTACGCAAAAATAATCGGAATTATTTTTTAAATGCTGTATATTTACAAAACAACCTTCAAAATACTCTCCATTACAAGTAATACATTTGTCCCAGCGGTGCTTCTACTGTTCCAACCCATCTTTAGAGATGGCTGCAATCTCCTGTCTCGTTCTTTTCCTGATGTCTTCAAATCGCGGTCCTCTCAAGCCTCTTTTCATGCGTGGAAACAAGAGAAAGTCGCACGGAGCTAGGTCAGGCAAGTAAGGTGAATGGGGCAAAGGAACCATGTTATTTTTAACCAAAAACTGGCTAACAGTGATGGCTGAGTGTGCAGGTGCATTGTCATGGTGGAAGAACCAGTCATCTGTTTGTTGAACCGAGCTCTAAGATATTCGACTGATTTCAGACAGTTGATCAATTGTCTGTGCGTACGAGCTCTCGAATTCTTTCAACATTTTCATCGATTCGGGCAGTGGATGGACGTCCAAAGCGAGGTTTGTCATCGATCGATATTTTTTAATCCAGAAAACCACTCATACACTTGAGTTTTCCCTATAGCATCATCTTCATAAGCAGTTTTCAACATTAAAACAGTTTCAGCGGCGTTTTTACCGAGTAGAAAACAAAATTTCACAGCGGCACGTTGTTCACTTAAATTTGCCACCATAAAAAAACGAAGCAGCAGTGAAATTGCACTAGCAAAAACGATCACTAGTGAAGAACAGAACGTGGCAGGTCAACGGCCTCGCCCATGGCAATGCTATTCCGGTTACTTTTGGGTACTTTCTCGTATATAGAGAGAAATGCTTTATTGTTAATAAATTGTTCACAATTTGTAGACAGAAGCTTGTAAAAAAGTAAGAAACAAACCTAGAAATAACTAAATAAAGCCACAAATAAAATAAAATCTAAATATAAGTTTCCGCATGAAAACTGTAAAACTACCGTTGAAAATGTACATGTACTATACAACAACAAACCAGTGCGCACTGCATTAAATATTATTATTAGAATAGAAGGCACTTTCCAGTAAATATGCCTTCAAATTATTGCGAAATGCGAGAAAAAATGTTATAGCTTCGATTTAAATTGGCAAATGATTGTGCATTTTTTTACATTGTAAAGTATTGAGCCTTTAACTAATTCTGAACGTGGAGTAGGTGGATAAAGGTCGAGTTATGTGTTCTTAAGTGGATAGCTAAAATTGGAGAAGCGTGCTTACGAATTAGGAAAACGGATTCAAATTTGAATAAGTAAGGAAGAGTCAATTTTTTTAATCTCTTAAAGAATTCCCTGCTGTTTAGTCGAGGTAAATATCTTCCTTTTGTAGTTTGGATATACGCTGAAATTGAGTCGCACCACACGTACTCCAGCAGGGAAGGGAATATCTGAGATGCGACTCAATAAGGGCATAATAGAGGTGGGTAGCTCACCAACAGAGAATAATTTGGGTTCAGAGTACAACAAATGCACTGGATGATTAGCAGATTATCACGAAAACAAGCTTTTTATACACAAAACCGTATTAAAGCTTGAATGGAACTATGATGTGCAGCTCAACCAGTAAATCTAAAGGAGATTCCTACAGCGTAGTAGCCGTTTCATGTTACGTCTTTAACAGAATAATAGTTCCCAGAACCAAAGAAATAATCAGCAAATACTATTCGCAACTCATGGTGAAGAGCGTAGATTGAAGCGTTTCAATCCAAGCGACTTACCTTCCAGATTCTAAACGTTTTTATAACTTACATTAGTCAGATTCAAAAGGGATGTTTTCACTGGAAATTCTGTCTACATGCCACATTTACCAATGCCTTAATTTTAACTTATTATGATGAGGAACAGATTTTTAATTAATTTTCTTTAAAAAAAATGAAATTTCGTTCAAATGACTTCCTGATAATTAATAAAATATTTGATGAAGACTCAAATAGGCCAAAAAACTAAATTTTGAAATTTATTTTCTACGAAACAGACCTTAAATCACGAAATATATTCAAAAAGGTCTGATAAAGAAAATTTTTTATGTTATACAAATATTTTGTTATATTTTTGATATATATTTTAATCAATTATTGATTTCAAAGGTTGGGAAAAGTGAAAACCTATTAAGATAATAGTATATCAAGATATCAATAAATTATTTATACAAATTTAGTATTCCCATAATTAAAATTTGAATGATTGATACACGGACCACTTGAAATCTAACACCAGACCAATTAAGCCCTTTCCCACGTTGCAAACGTTTTACATCATCAAAAACCTCGTCTGCGTTCATCAAACTAGATAAAAAAAAAAACGAATGTTCACAGATTAAAACGCTCGTCGATCCTCAGCACGTGTGCGATTGATAATGACACGGGTATGTAGAAGTGCGTATTGTCATCCCATAGCAGTTTAATATTGTCATTAGGTTATAAGCTGGGATTATCGCAAGTACTACAAAACATTGTTAAATTGAGTTTTTTTTATCTGTTTATTGGTGTTTATTCATTTAATTCGATTTTAAAATATAATTTCTGCTACGTATGTTCATTTAACAAAAATTAATTAGAAGGAACTTACTAGGTTGCAAATATTTGAAATAGAAATCTTCTTCAACTTATTTAGTTTGAAAGATACTGACGAAGAAAACGGGTTATAACAACTACAATATGTTATGAGGAAAATCTACAGCTGCATAAGCACTTCGTTGATTTTAAACAGGCCCAAAGTTGTATGAAGCCATGAAATACCAATTCAGATGGATGGTTTAATATCAGAAGCTTTCAATGTAGATACTGGACAAGAAACTTTCGCTATATTAGAACCATTAAGAGGAAAAGCTATATTACAGAAATACCAATGTACAATATTAACTAGATCAAGAATAGAAACGCAAAACGTACTAGATTATAGCTGGGTTATAATTGAGAGATAGAAAACACGCATATAAAAGAACACAAATCGAAATAAATGGTAATGGAATGAGCAAATACCTTCAATAAAAGTGCACAAAGTGAAATAGTAAGTTATTTGTAATATTTGCTTGAAATTTGCACACCCCATTTGGGTTCCAAGGGCCCAAGCTTGGCCCAGGCTTGGCCCAACCATGTAGAACTCTGGGCAAAGCTTGTAAGCCAGGCTTGGCCCGGTCTTGGTAAAACTCTGGAGTCATAACGATGGGCCAAGCTTGGTTGCCAAGAATGAGCCATGCTTGACCGCCAGGACTAGGCCAAGATTAAATACCAAGACTTATTCATTACATAACTTTTTCTTCTTTATCTTTATTCCATTTCTTGAGGTGAAAGGCAAAAAACATTTGAGTTTAAAATAAGAAAATGGATTTTTTGATTATTTTCTCAACGCCGAAAGCAACTGTACTTATATATAATGAACGTTTTTTGAATTTTGTACAAAAATGTGCTATTTTTCGTACAATTAGTAGCTTTCTCACAAAACGCTATTGAAAGCTAGGATTTGAGATTGCCGCCTTATTTTCCTGCCGCTGAGGAATTACTACAATTTTGGGAAAACAAACTTTCATAATATTGAATTAATATTTAAAACCATTGTAGAGACAAGCATCAAAGTACATTGTGTTTATTAAGACAGTTTATTTTCCAACAAAATGTGTTTGGAAATGCTTTGTCTAATGTTAAACTCAAAATTGCTTTGCCCCCATGTCAATTTTTTTATTCAAATACTTACCATTAATGCCTGTTGTTTTGAAATAATATGGAAAGATATTATCAAAAATATCGGAAACTATCAAAGAAGAAAATAATCTTATTCCATTACATCAATTTGGTTTTAGAAAAAAAACAACAACAAATATTATTGAGAAATCCGAGGAAGAAAAAAAATTTAGCTTGACCTTGACGTAGCGCAAGCTTTTGACCATGGTTTGAAATGATAGACTCAAATATCGAATACTACCAAAACAGTTTGCAGAATTATTAGACTCGTATATATTAGAAATATGTTTAGAATTAAACAAGAAAAAGTTTACATAGAAATCAAAGAAACTAAGGCAGGAGTATCGAGAAGAAGTGTTTGAGGATGGACTCAGAAGTTTCTGGCCGAACAAAGAAAACATACAAATTTTAGAAAATAATCTCCTTTTACCTTCATACACTTTTCTCGGCGTTTTTAATAGGTTCGATACCCTTTTTATACTAAGAATCGTCAAGTTCCTCAAAATAGCCAACATCGTCTCCTCATTGTTGGAAAATCTTTGAGCATCGACCTACTTTTTCCAAGTCTGGAAAGAGAAAACAATTAGAAGGGACTAAATCTGGTGAATCGGGTGCATGAGGTAGCAATTTAAAATTTGATTCGTTAATTTTGGCTATTGCAATAACGGATGTGTGAGTTGGTGATGAAACAACACTTTCTTCTTAGCCAAATGCGGCTGATTTCTTCGTTTAAATGTTGCATTAAGTTCGCATAATACTCGCCGTTGATAGTTCTTCCTTTTTCAACATAGTCAAAGAAAATTATCTCACGCGTATCCCAACAAACTGACCTTGCTTGCAGATGGGAATGTCTTTGCATTCTTTAGAGCTGGCTTCTTCTTTTCAGTTCATTGTTTTGATTGTTCTTTTATTTCGGGTGTGAAGTGATGGACCTACGTTTTATCAATGATTATGGAACGGCCCAAAAATAAGTCTGTGAAACACTCGATGGAAACATCTTCATGACGCTGTTTTTGTTCCATTGTGAGCAAACGCAGCACCCATCTTGCGCACAGCTTTCTCATGTCCAAATTTTCTGTTAATATGCGATGTACGCAGTTTCAGTCCAGTACCGCTTTGTGGATTTTCATCAATATTTCTGAAATCGTCACCTCATTTGGTCGATCATTCCGATGCTGGTATTCCCAGGTCGTACGACCTTGTTTAAACTCGGATACTCAACATTTTACTGTTGACAAAGAAGGAACAGTCTCACCCAGAGTAGAATCTAGTTCAGATTTTATATTGTTTGCGCTAAAGCCTTCCAAATAAAAGTATTATATCACATAACGATGACCAATTTTTTCCATGTTTAAAAATTCACTGAAAACGTTCGCTATTGATGGCTGCTAAATAAATACTAAACAATGTAGCGTGTCAAACTTGAAACATTACGAAATTTGTAAGACCTAACTTAACGTAACCTTTACGTGAAAGTTGAGGCCATCCAGCACCTGGGCAACAACGATTCATAAAGAAAATTCAAAAGGAAAAGACCCTTTGAATTAAGATGAATAAAAATGAAAGAAAAAAGTAGAGTATAGTGCTCGGTAGTGTGGACATAACCTAAAATATACTTGTGAGTAGACTTCAGTTATTCAAGTTTCATGTTTTGATTTAGGCTAGACAAAAAATACTCATTGAGCGCTTTGTATTATCAGTATAAATACGGTATTAAACAAAAATGATTTATGTCAATTTTCGGTATATTTGAACACTTTTATACTCCTGGATATAATTTGCTTTTTGTACTTCATTACGTATCACTCAATACCCTCAATAGCAGCATCGATTAGTCGAAATAATTGTTAAAGCCAGGGGTATTTTAGCATAAACATTATTTCATTAATATTGTTATAAATTATTCACTTCTGAATCTCGTTACTCCAAACACGATTGACTATACAAAGAAATCAGTAGGCAAATTGAAATTGACACCACTAGCGCGTAACAAGCAGGTCGCAATAGTAAGAAGCCCATTAGCCTCGGGCTAATAGGGGGTGTGTTGGGGTGCGTATACGCGTGACAGATGGCATACGATATGTAAAAGGTCATATTGATGACGTCATGTCATATATATATATACACTCAATTTTCCATTGGACTGCATACGACGTAGTTGATTTTTATTACCATTATGTTAGTGATAATTTGGTTATAATGATAAATCAATTTGATGATTCGGATATTTTATTACGTGTCTTTTTGTCATTTAGACATGTGGTACTGATATTCGATAGTTTGATCAATTAGATTCGTGAAATAACCCAAAATTTCAAAAACTATATTGTAGATTATTCTGTATTCGTATCTAGATAAAATGTGGCTGTAGTTTTTTCAAAATTTTTAGTTCAATTTGATTAATTTGTTCCAAATTTTGACTAAATCGAGATTATTGGAAAATTATGACGTTTAAAAGTAGAATCTACTAGAGGTATTTCATTGTTTCACCTACTATGACATATATATGCGCAAAGTACAAATTTACGTCTTTACTGTCTTCTTCTAATCATATTAAAAACATCGGCATGTGATTAGAAGCTAAAAGATGTATTTAGAAGGCTGTACATTCTATGGAGAATTGTAATCGCTCAAATTGAGTCTGTATTTTTGTAGGTGGCATCTCACATTTTATCACTATTTAATTACAGCTTATTACCTATTTTGACACCTCGAATATTCTTTCTGTCCTGCATCTGTTTGTTTCAATCACGTATTCCTAGATTTTTCATGTCTTTTCTCTTTCTGTCTCCATTCTGTAATTTTCCTTGTACCCCGCCGTTTTTCTATTCTTTTTACTTTAATTCCATCTACTATATTCTTATTCTTTATACTTATTATTTCCAAATTTCACTGGTCCATGAATTTTCCTAATAATTCTCCTTTCATAAATTCTTAATTGTTCTTTGTCCATATTTGTTAGTCTCATAGTTTCAGGTGCATATGTAACTACTGGTTTTATCGAAATCTTGTAGACTCTTAATTTGGTTGCCTAGCTTTTTATCTTGTTCTTCATCCCCATGAATTCTTCGTCTTGTATCATTCTTTGTGTCATTTTTGTTGCTTATCAAGTACTTCAAGGTATGGACTACTTCGAAGATGAGGTCAGTTATCTTTACCGTTTCTTGTTTGTGAACTTCTTTCTTTCAATTCCCATATAATCAGTCTTTTTCTGATTTATTTTCAATCCTCTTTTTTCTTTTTCAGTTTGCCTATTCAGTTTTGTTTTATTTTTATCATTTATCTAGTTAAGTATTCATCATATGCCGACGATACTAACAAAATCAAAGAACATTTAAGAAAAGATATAAATGAGGAAGACGTCAAGGAAAAGACCGCAAAAAACGAATGGAAAAGATGGCGTCGAGGGGATGGGAGTATATTAAAGGGGAGCATTCGAATTCAGAATAATTTTTCGTAACCAGTCTCGTTATTCAATAGCCAGACATAGATTAAAACTTATTAGTCATAAAACAAGTGATTATTTCACAAAAATCGAGTCAGTATTTTTTTCATTAAGGGAAAAATGTAATTTTCGTGTACAGATGGGAAATACGTACAGGAAAAAACCAAAAGCATTAAGTAAGAAGACAAAAAAATTAGATCTTTGCCATACAGATGCAAAAATTGGATCTGTTTTTCAGTGTATATCCCCTACGTTATCTACCCTTTCATAAGTATGCACCTCTTCATATGTTCCAAATAATTTAAGTATCACTCGACAATATTATCATTATGATCGTATTCTACATAAAATAGTATGTGCCAGTGCCGCGACATATGGGCATTAGATAAAACACAATTCGAATGCACCCTTACTGGCCGGCTGAGAGGCACTACAAATTCAACCCTTTGTCGAACTAAATGAATGTACTTGTGATCGTGATAGATAAACAAAATAACAAAAAAAAGGGTGTTCATTAAATGATGATCAATATATACAAGGTGAATGAGATTATAAATTTCAAAAATGCGATTCAAATTTCAAAAGTTTGAGTTTTTTTATCGCGTTTTAATTTGAATGAGTTTGAAGATTTTCTCGTTTTATAGGGAAGATAATTATTTAACGATATTCTGGCTTATGTTTTAATTTTGATTGTTCTTCTTTCAAATTCTAATTTAACTTAAATAATCCGTGTATATACGCAATATTCCATGACATATATTTTCAAGCAATAAATAAATACTAAATTATAATTTTCCAATATAGATTGACAATCAATTGAGAAAAAACAATTTATACTTACAAGGAGAGTTCAATAAGTTCTATTTTTGGTAATCAACACCTCCTTAAGCCTTATTTTTTGTGATAATCACTCAAACCGAAGTTAAGCTGGATTAATCCTAAGGAATCTCCAATTTCAAAAGCGGTTGCCAAACGCTGTGGTCACTCACGATCTTTGGTACTTCAAGACGTTACCGATTGGTGCACCAGACCAAAATCAAGGAAATCATAAAAGATACGGCAAGGAGAAAATTCGAAAAACTGAGAATCCAGTATCTATATTGATGCAGCTAATTAATGATGAGAAAAAAATATAACAACGAAAAGAAAATAGGATGTAAAACAGAAATAATATACGTGATACTATCTAAAAATAGAAGTGAATGTTTGGATTCGTTGAAGTGGACGTTCGAGTAAAAATCGGAGGTGACTAACGGTCTCAAGCCATGAATCAAAAGAAATTATAACTTTTTATGGATGCCATGTGATGGAATAGATGTAAATTAAAACAAATAGAAATGGAATTGTTTCACTAGGACGAGATACAAATAAAATATGAAGCATCTTCATCCTGATCAGTTTTAGTTCTTAATTAAAGTGTAACAGGATAAAATGTTAAATAAAAGTCACGTATTTTTATATAAATTTTATTATACATCAATGAGTTTAAAAAAAAAACATTCGAAAATTGCACAAAATAACGAAATAAATATTTGCACGAATTTAAAAAAAATTCAAAAATAAATAACAATAGTATGTACAAATTATACATAATGTAACGATCTTTTATTGAAAATTGTAATTTTCATTTAAAATAAATTAAAATTCGAACGATGAATGATAATTTGAAAAATAAACAAAATGAGATTCGTATACGTTTTAGGTATTTATTTTTCATTTCAAAAAACTCGAAGACCACCCGGTACATTTCGTTACTAAATTGCTTTCTTCTCTTCTATATTTATTTACAATCTACAAAAACGAAATTAAATAATCTAAGATATGTTAATTTACAAAATATATTGATAGTCGTTGTGTAACCCCCTTGTTACTATACATATTTGTACAAAATTTTTCTATATATATTTACAACTTATTCATATTTGAAAATTCTCTTAATCCCAGCTCTAAAGCGATATGTATCTTTTATTACGATATGACAGAGCAGAGAAATGAATTTTCTTACGAAGCAAGCACGGAAATTATTGAAATTTCGATAAAAAATCTAAAAACTCAGAGACTGTATTTTATGTTTGTTACGAATGCGTTAACTTTACATTTAGGGACAATGACACGCACCAGTTTCAATACGACAAAATTGGTTTATGAATTTATTTTATATTATGAATAATAGGTCAGGTATCTTAGTTAATTAACTTTAAGAAAAGTTTTGTGGAGTAGCAGGAAGCTAGTTTATAGTTAACATATATTTATCCACCATATTGTAGCACCAACAAAAACGGTCACAAAAAGTTAGAGTTTATCATTCTAATGGCTCAGAAATCTCTTAGAGCTAACGATATGTTCCTTATTTGAGGCTCTAGGTTCTTATTTCTTTAGCATCATCGGAGAAACCGTATTATTTTCGAATACCAAGTTGTATCTCAGTGATTTTGTTAACTGGTGTGGACAGAGAATTCAGTGGAATCAGCAATTGAATTAGATCATCTTCAATGACTTTATGTCCGCTCTTATTTATGTAAGATGGCTACGGGGTAGTTAATTAGAGATACAGCTTCGTGTGTATCACACTGTGGGTTTTATTGTATATAGCAAAACACCGATAGTTTCAGTAGAACTGCTACGTTGAGGAAGAAGTCAAGCTATGTTCCATTCAGACCAAGATGATCTGTCTCTAATTGAACCTGTTTATGATATAGATGGTGTTGAATATAGAAAATCCTCCACAGATTTTAGCATCAATGATTCGGAATCCATCCTAAACCCATCGATTCATAATAACCAATAAATATGTCCACCAAAATTGATTAAAACTGATTATCTAACTTTTTTTTTATCACAAGTGTATATTAAACTGAATTTTTCAATATTTCAATAATAACTTGCTGCGTAAGAAATGTAAGGGGAGAGATGTACAGGGAAAGTCAATAAATAGTTGTGATATGCGCCCTTTCAGTTGACATTTGATTTACCCTGATAGTGTTTGCCGATTTAGCCAGAGTTTTGTTTGTAAAACTGAAAAATCTCATTGGGTAAATCAAATGTTATATAAATTGTTGAATGTTTCATAAGTATTTGGTGATCACAGTTCATTAGGTTTTTTATCCTTCAAAATATTTGTTTCATTATCAATTATAAACAAATCTAATTTACTTTGTTCGAATGTACGTATTTATACAAATATTTATATAATTTACAATAACGAATTGATTAAAATGAATATCGACAGATTAATATTTTCAATTATTTTTCGAAATACAATGCTTGTATTTTTAATATTGACTAGAAATTCCGTTTAAAGGTCATGCTCGATTCAAATATGTCGGAAAAATATGGTAATTTTGTATTTTAGGGTAGGTGGGGTAAAAGCTAAAAAATGCTACCCGTTCCCCAAATGTCTGCCCCTGTATTCAACGTCTAAAGCCTTATTCTGAAACTAGTAGTACTTTTATAGTTGATAATTTAATATATCTTAAGAAATCCAGCTCAATCAGTTAAGACGAGTTTCCTATCATGTCAAATAAACTCGCAGGTTCCTTCCCGAAGATTTTCTAGTGCTTTGCACTTAGATAATTCCTTTTCTTATGTACAGTCATCTATTTCCGTCAGTATGAGGTGCTTGGGTTCTACAAAATCCACTTAGAGCCTCTGCTAGAACTCTGACTCAAGCATCTTCTGCTACTTCTTGATTTGTTCAGTATGTTTCAATCCCACACCATTTTGTAACTTCTCGATGCAAAGATTCGAAAATGTGGAATTCAAATCGATTTTTGATATCATTCGATCGTAGTTTGTTCAGAAAATGTTTGAATAAGTTTAAGTACTCGTGATTTATTATCAAACACCTCGTCAAATTATTTTTTTAGTCGTGCAATTTACAGAATAAGCTCAGCGCCAGATTTTTTAACAAATTGTCTAACCTGTTTTATCCACTACCGAGATTTGTGTGTGTTGTGGACTTCAAATCGATTTTCCGGAAAATATTCATGGAGGAACCATTTAATATTTAAAGCAAAATATAACAGGAAATTAGAAATTGTTTCGAGGAGCATGGGCCGCCCTTTGCCACCAACCAATCCTGGTTTTCTTATCAAATATCAAAAAATATTAAACCGAAAGGTTTGAAAATATTGGTTCCGTCGATATTCAAGTTCATATTTCGTGTAACACCTAAAGTTTTTGGTACGCGTTATGCCGTATACATTGTACCGGAAACGTCTTGCGGGGACGAAACATTACTGTTTGGAGTGTTTGGACTTGAAGACTCCTCGGGCTACTTGCTGGATCCCACTAAGGCCGTCGTGGAGCTGTAGCCTTGCGAGTTGCACGTGGGAAGAGCGAAGGGGTTCATTGAGGCGAATGGAGACGACACTAAACTCATTCCTGAAAATAAAATAAAAGTTTTTCGTATTTCAGCATGTGATAATTGGAGAGCTGATATATAAGGATGTGATGGTTTACCACTATGTCAAAAACAACTATCTACATCTCAAGTTCAATAAAAATCGCGAAATGGGGAAAAATTTCGAAAAAACAACACAACAAATCAAATTAACACACAAAACAAAATATACTAACACTGAACAGCTAAGTGATGCCAGCCGGAAATAGACTGATGGTTGAATAGAGCAGGCGCGGGTATAGGGGGTGTTTCGTTGTCACCCCCTCTTACAACTGGCGCAAAAGCACTTTTTTCTTTATCCACATTTTCGTGTATTGTATAATTAGAGGGAAAATTATAGTTAGGCACTTCAGTTGTTACTAAAATTGAAAACAAAAAATAAATTATGTAAAGAAAAACAAAATTAAAAAAATAAAATAACAAATTATTACGAAGAATATATACCAATGGTTGGAGTCTTTTTTGAGATATTTAGGAGATCAACCAAAGCTAACGATAATGATAATTTGAAATTGAGTACACTTTTCGTCCACACAGTTATATGAACTGCTTCTTTAACTGGTAAAACATCTGAAAAAACTAATTAACGACTAAGCATGATTTTAAATTTTCTTAGCTGTTTCTAATGACTCCAATAGTTCAGAAATGGTTTTGGATTCGATTTAAAAACAATTTCAATTGATTTTGATGATCGAAATGCAAAAAGAATAGTCAGTCAGTCCAATGCTTTTGTAGCACTTTATCTAACTGTATAGTTTAAGGTACAACAAAATTTTTACATATTTCCTTCTGAAATATAATTAAAACTCATTTCTGTATTTTAAAGTTCTGTAGTTTGTCATAGTTTTTTCCATTTCCTATTGTTCCAATCCAGTAAATTCTCAGTTATTTCGAAATATTTGGCAGTCGCCCCAAGTATAAATATTAAGTCTCTGCTAGAATTTTAGTTTCAAGCATGAAAAATTTAAACTAGAAATAATTGCCATGTCTTATGAACAAAATTAAGATATGAAGAAATCGTTCAATCACTTTATTAGAATGGGAATACCCAGACAAATAATTCACGATATCTGTCGGTGTGTTGAGTCATGTGTCTTACGGAAAACTACGAGTCAGTTTCCGAAAACTTAAAATGGATAAGAAATATGTAGGCAACATTCTAAAGGAATATAATATATTTTAAAATCAAGAAAATTGCCATAACAATTGGGAAACAATAAATGAAACATAAATCAAAGTTTAAAAGTCTCAGTGACTATGAGTTTTCGCCCGCTCAAGGTCTGGAAATAATTATCGACGAAAATTTATTGTCAAATTGGCAAGGAAATAAATTGATAAATGTATTTTAGAATACAAAACGTTAAATATTGGTATAGTTGCCGATATATTCTCGTCAATATACATTTGTCATTCGGTAAAACCTGAAACGTACATTCTGATGATTTGAAAGCAACTATACTTGACATAACATTCGGCAAACGCTAGATTCAGTATTCCATAATGTAATGCAACATTTAAAAACAAAAATTAGGAAAGCGAAACCACTGAGCTTTGATTCAATTATATAAAAAGTGTGTAATAATAGTAAAATAATCATTGCTTCATAAAGTAGTACATATTTTTCAACCCCATACCCTTAAATATTCAAAAGTAATGACGAAAGTATGATTTTAATGAAATAAACTCACTTGGTGTTGAGTTGAATATTCCTGCTGACGGTGATCCCGGTAGCATATTGGATAACTGCGAACTGCTAGTTGGTGTTGCTCCTCCATATCCTCCATTGATGTTACCGCTGCTACTTCCGCCCGCGTACGAACCTCCCCCGTTCGAAGAATGAGGCGTTGATGCGTTCGAGCAGTAGCCACCTCCGCGTGGAGATACACTGCTACTTTGTGTCCGCCCCCCGTAGTCTTCTAAAAGAAAAACCCTAGGGTAAGAAATTTCATGTCAGTAATAATGAAATACATCGACTTGGAATTTATCACAATCAAAATTAGTCAGTAAAAAATTTCAATGTCAAATATCATAGAGATAGTTCTTAATGGCGGTCCATTCTGAAGCACCAATTTTTACCAATTTAAAAGTGACCAAACTTTCAATAATATCAATTATAAAATTCCTAGCTGCAACTGTTGACATCTGTAGTTACCAAAATTGAATGACTTCAATGAACAGCGAAGTTTAACGAATAAAAACCGCCCTGAGTACTAAGCGGTGAAGTGTGAGAAGTATATCTGGGATAAAATGAAAATTTTCCTTCTAATTCTACAAAAATGTAATTAACCATACTTTCAACAATAAATTTCTTACTATAGCATCTACTAAGCAAAAATCTGAAGCAAGGAAGGACAAGCACCTTCTGTCCACTGACCGTTTCCGTTGTCCTGAACGCTGACAGCCAACTGACCGGTGTAAGCATTAAACGTCGAAGTCATACCATTGTTGCCCATCGTCGGTGATCTGGGTGCTGATAACGTCAGCTGATTGTTTCGAGGCATCGAATATAAGGCCTCTGCTAAGTCTGCTGCTCTCTTTAATATTATTTCCTACAAATAAATCATTAATTAACGACAAATACTTTCTTAAATTAAAGATTTTTCTGTTAGTAAATTTAATCAGATTATATAAACACGCGGAAGGGTATTATCATTAGATATACTCACTTTTGGTAGTTTTTCAGGATCTCCCGGATGCCTCGGTATGAGTTTTTGTAGTCTTTGAAAACCGTAATCTATCGTTGGTTCGTTGAGGGCTGTAATTAGAAAAGTTATTTCATATTAACTGTTGTAAAATACTCATTTTCTAACGTGAAGGAGAAATATTGAAAAACCAATGAGAAATTCTGCAACTTTTAGCATTAAAAAACACGAAAATTGTAGAGGTTGCTAAAATTGACAGTATAAAAATTCATTTATCATATTTCTCGTCACATCTCGTATTATAATCATGTTGTAATTAGATCTCAAATATTTTGTATCGCGTTTATTTTGGAAATTTTAATACTTACAAACATATACAAATCTGCCAGGTGCTCCTTTACAAAATTGTTTAGATTTATATGATAAAGTTACTTCTACAACTCCCGGTATATGTCGAGGAGGTGTTTGAACTCGTATTGCGTGAGGCGTTATCAACTGAAAATTAAAAAATAATACATTTCGTTAAATTAAATGATTATTATAAAACATAGTTGATTTGAATAGGAAAAAAATACATTTTATAATACTACAAATTTTTGTTGCTTCCCTCGTAATTGATTTTTCGCTCCCCACTATCAAGAATGAAAACACGGATGTGGATGGATACACCCATTATACCTCCCTATGAAATATTTTTAGCCTTCGTATTTACGACCCTTCTTAAAGTATCTCTATTTTCGAAGCTCCCTTTTCTTATTTTTGCTACTTCTAATAATCATAGACGTAGACATCTTGGAAATATTTGGAAAGCATAAGCAGTTACTTCGAATTTTCAGAACAAAAAAAAACTATTAAGTCTTCAAAAAACTCAATAAGTCTCCGCATCGCTTGTTGGCTTCTAATTTAATAAGCATTTCAATCAAAGTTGTTTTCAACTATGAATCATGAATAAAATGTGAAAAAAATTTTCCTTTTATATTGAAATTTGAAGCATAGTTTTGAGCAATAAGCAAAAGCAAGACAATTCTAGTATTAATTCCTTATTAGATCGTATTGAGAGTTGTTTTTCTCAAAAAGTCATAGTAATAATTTTTATTTATTATGAATTAAGTATCAATTTATATTTTTAAAGCCTATAGAACGTACTAGTAATATCAGAATGCTTCTAAAAAAATATAAGTCACGCCTATGATGGCGAATAAAATCTTACCTCGCTCCATACGAGCATAGTGCCAAAAACGACTTGTAGTCCATCAAAAAAGTTATCTCCCACTATAATAACTGTCGATCCTCCGGCCGTCCAACCTTCGCTGGGACTGATCGCTTTTATACAGGGGGTCGCTACTGGAAGAGGCGGGTACAGTCCTGGAAATTGGCCTGTGCACATCATATTGATGTAACCTTATTATTTGAGAAAAACAATGCTTATATTGTTTAGTATTAAAACAGTTTGACGTATTTGATTATAAACTTTAATTAGATAATATTAAAGTGCTGTTTTTGGTTTCTTTATAAATAGTACTTTGTATCTCAAAAACGTCAAACCACATCTTTTTAATATATTAAACAAAACAAGGAATATTTTCCAATCATTTAATTAAATTGAATAAATTCAGAATAGTTTAAATAGCCACAAACAGTAACCGTCTCGTCTTCAAAACTGGACGTACCAATTTGCACCAATATCAACAACATTTTTTCTAAATTAGAAGATAAAGTTTGAAGTTATGTCGAGTGTAAATCAGTACTGATCAGTATAAATTGCAAACGTATTAAGTAGTTGTAAGGGGTGCCACCCCGAAAAGAGCTGCGAAACTGATTACGTAGTACTTTTGGATTGTTAACTTTATTGTTGGCTACGGTTTCAAATGAAATACAAAATAATAATAATAACTCATTCTAACTTAACGTAACTTAACCTAATCTAACCTAACACAACCTAACCTAACCTAACAAACAATTTTTTTTTTGAAAAGTCGCTTAGTCAAATTTGTAAAATGAAAATATCAAACTGAATTGAAGTATGGAATACACATAAACAAGGAATATTTTCCAATCATTTAATTCAATTGAATAAATTCAGAATAGTTTAAATAGCCACAAACAGCAACTGTCTCGTCTTCAAAACTGGACGTACCAATTTGCACCAATATCCACAAGATTTTTTCTAAATTAGAAGATAAAGTTTGAAGTTATGTCGAGTGTAAATCAGTACTGATCAGTATAAATTGCAAACGTATTAAGTAGTTGTGAGGAATGCAACCCCGAAAAGAGCTGCGAAACTGATTAAGTAGTACTTTTGGATTGATAACTTTATTGTTGGTTACGGTTTCAAATGAAATACAAAATAATAATAATAACTCATTCTAACTTAACGTAACTTAACCTAATCTAACCTAACACAACCTAACCTAACCTAACAAACAATTTTTTTTTTGAAAAGTCGCTTAGTCAAATTTGTAAAATGAAAATATCAAACTGAATTGAAGTATGGAATACACATAAACAAGGAATATTTTCCAATCATTTAATTCAATTGAATAAATTCAGAATAGTTTAAATAGCCACAAACAGCAACCGTCTCGTCTTCAAAACTGGACGTACCAATTTGCACCAATATCAACAACATTTTTTCTAAATTAGAAGATAAAGTTTGAAGTTATGTCGAGTGTAAATCAGTACTGATCAGTATAAATTGCAAACGTATTAAGTAGTTGTAAGGGGTGCCACCCCGAAAAGAGCTGCGAAACTGATTACGTAGTACTTTTGGATTGTTAACTTTATTGTTGGCTACGGTTTCAAATGAAATACAAAATAATAATAATAACTCATTCTAACTTAACGTAACTTAACCTAATCTAACCTAACACAACCTAACCTAACCTAACAAACAATTTTTTTTTTGAAAAGTCGCTTAGTCAAATTTGTAAAATGAAAATATCAAACTGAATTGAAGTATGGAATACACATAAACAAGGAATATTTTCCAATCATTTAATTCAATTGAATAAATTCAGAATAGTTTAAATAGCCACAAACAGCAACTGTCTCGTCTTCAAAACTGGACGTACCAATTTGCACCAATATCCACAAGATTTTTTCTAAACTAGAAGATAAAGTTTGAAGTTATGTCGAGTGTAAATCAGTACTGATCAGTATAAATTGCAAACGTATTAAGTAGTTGTAAGGGGTGCCACCCCGAAAAGAGTTGCGAAACTGATTACGTAGTACTTTTGGATTGATAACTTTATTGTTGGTTACGGTTTCAAATGAAATACAAAATAATAATAATAACTCATTCTAAGTTAACGTAACTTAACCTAATCTAACCTAACACAACCTAACCTAACCTAACAAACAGTTTTTTTTTTGAAAAGTCGCTTAGTCAAATTTGTAAAATGAAAATATCAAACTGAATTGAAGTATTTTTGAGAAAATTTCATTAATTAAGACTTATTCTGACCCCTTAATGATTAATAGTATCATTGGACATGCCATGCATGACATGATATAAAATGGCGTCTTAAACGTCTTCACATGAAACTGAGGAACATATACTTTCAATATTTCGTATATAAACTCATGGATTATTTTCCATAAAATTATGAACATCCAATTTGACGGTACTCAGATAAAACTACCGAGTGTGAGAAAATTTGAGCTGATAATTCTGATACTAATAAAAAAGTTGATGTATAAATAATATTGAAAACAATTTTTGTCAAAAACTAACCTCGAAAAAATATATAGATTCAACAATTTTTCATAAACGGCGGTATATTAAATAAAACCGAGTTACGATCAATTTCTCGTGACATAAAAAAGAGAATAAAAGAGTATAAAAACACAATTTCGAATATGATAAGGTTGAGTGCCATTAGTTACCATCTCGTCATTCAATAAATCAAGTGTTTCGAGGAAATTTCATCAAGTTCGTAGGGAATGAAATGGCAACGCGAAACTCTAATTCACGGCAAACTCGATTCCGCAAATTTCCAAGTCAAAATCTTAGGATAAAACAACGTAGAATATTAACGGAGAAGAGTAGGTGAAACACGACATGTTTCACTTGTTTTCCAGGACGAGGAAAATCAGGAGTGGATTTAAAAAATCCATAGTTTTTGTTCATTAAGTAGACAATTTTTTAAATAAATTATTTTTTATCCATCATCATTTATCGGTCACGAAGAAACGTAATTTGTATTAATTTGTATTAAGAGAAAGAAATTACAAACGGAATTCCTGTAAGTGTTAAAATAAATGCAACAGAGGTCCGGCGAATCATGTCAAGCTGTCCGCGAAGAGTTTCAATCTCCTTCAATTGCAGTTCGGAGCTCGGGAACGATGCGTGGTCTTCTTGCAAAAAAACACGATCCTAGAAAAGACCCTCTCAACTAATCATCGTCGTATTTTCCAAAATTATTCACCATTAAATAACTATTCCCCAGTGTTTGATCGTTGTCCATTTTCCCAAGTAAATATTCGAGTATTTTTAGAAAACTTTAACCCTCAAAAAAGTGTGAACCCACCAACCTTCCGCGTAGATACCTGCCAACGTACACACACACCAGGTAGGTTTAATTCTTCCTGACTGAAGACGTAAGGATTCTTGTCCTTCCAGTACACTGGAATGCTAGAACTGTGGATCATCCTAACTGTATCGCAAAATTCCAATCTGAGAGCGAAATCATCTTCGTGAAGTGCGTGGAGGAGACGCGATAGTGCATGCGGTGCGTCGGCAACAGAGCCCGTTTCTCCCATTTCACATGTTATGTGCATAATTCAATGCAATATTTCATATTCTTTGTATGCCACATTTCTCATGATGTCAGCTCTTGGTACCTTTTCGTAATTCGTTCGTTCTACCTCTGCCGGTGAGATATCATAATCATGTTGTTTAGATTTATTGTTTATGCTTAAAATATTCTTTATCTGTTTCTTTTTACTCGATTTTTGATTACTATTAAGTCAATTTCCTCATTTTCTTCAGCTTGTTAAAATAATTCATTTCTTGTTTCATGATCAACAAGATTCATTTCAATTAATACTTGTTTCTATCATATTTTATACGAAATATTTCGGTAATCCAATTGGTGTTTTATAAGTGAAGTGGCGTTCAACAAAGACCATAAATTTAAATCCAAAAGTGTCCACCTTTCCTTTTCCACTTCCACTATCCTTGACATTTTCACTTCTTCCTCCACTGAACTGGATCGCGAACCAATTTTACAAAGTTTTGGGATCGCGACTCGGGCCCTGCATACAAACGACAAACTTTTCTTCCGACGTTGTCAAACTTAACAACGAATAGGCTTTATAAACGTTGAAATTACATTCCGAGATTTAATCTCAGCAAATTTTATTTGACTGTTTAATTTTATGTATAAATCCTCAATATTTAGTTATAATATAATGCTTTTTTCGTATATAATTTTGAATAAATATTGCAAATTTCTTCACTCGACATGTCACTTAGTTTAATTCTTGTTGAATGTTGAATTTAAATTAGATAATGATTCTTCTTTGTTTGTATAATCCTACATCATGTGATTTTCAATATTCCATTTACTAAATTGAAATAATTTATTAAAATAAAGTGATTCGTTTAAATTTTGAAATTTATGGGGATTGAAGAGACAATTCATGATGGCTTAAAAGATATTGAAACTACTCTATCTAATCCCATAGTAAAACGATAAAATGGATTATAATATATTATATAATTAACAAAATTAACTACATTTTGTTTTTTAAAATTCATACAAACCTAGCAACTGATTAACATTAACGAAATACCTAATGCATGAAACTGACGATGATATTGATGAAATACTTGATGTTATTATTGATTATTATTGATTATTATAGTGTCTGGTATGAATATCACTAACAAATCCATAAATATCAGTTTGCAAATCCAAATTATGACAAATATTCTGCCAATTTTTTTTAAAAATTTGGAATTTAGCGGTCATTTATCTTGATGTATCCTTTTTATAGCCTTCCACAGGACTATAGAGATAAGACGGAAAATGTGTCATGTTGTAAGTTGATTGATATGTATCATTTTTTAAATAAAGTATGAAGGTAATTATTTTGACTACACTAGTCCACAATGGCTTATAGTTTTGATAACCTTTGAGTCCAACGCAATGAAGATTCGAAGTTGGCTTAATTGATTGAATTGAATATCTCACAAAAACGAATCAACTGAAAAATCCAGACGTTATAAATTTCTAAAATTACTATTATTCTGTTATGAACTCGTCCACTGACATAGACCGTAATGTCAACTGTCATGTTTTTATATACGGCGGCAATTTCTTGAAATTGTTTTTTTTTCAACTTATTCGCAGTACGTTGTCCTCTTTGCTTGCTTACATTCTAAAACCGATTTATTGAAAAATCCGTTCTATATAAATAGACGATTGTTTATCAATGAATCCGTCAGTAAATAATGAAATCTCATCGTAAAAAGTAATCGGTAAATTCAAATAAATTAGTGAATAGTAAAATGATTGAAAGAATAACGCATTGGACTCCACTGAGGCTAAGGAGAGGAGGCAGGCCGAGAAAGAATTGGAGAATAGAGGAGGATTTAATAAAGAGAGCTGGAGGAAAAATGCTGGAACCGAAAGGAATGGAAAATAATAACAAAAGCAGAAAAGACAAACGATGAACTATAAAGAGAAAAAATATAAAACGAGGAGAGATCCACATAAAAAAAAAGATTTTAAAGAGCTACAAACGATTGCCGGAATCCATAGGATTGAAAGGCTTTATGATGATGAAATTCTTAGTGGTTAATTTAGAGAAGTGTTAAGTTTAGTGAATTTAGTGTTGTGTAAAAATAAATTGATAAAAATGGGAGTTGCCCTCCGCATCTGCCCAATTTTATATTCTATTAACATAACATAACAGGACAGGCTTCTTGATCTACGTCAGTAGATTAGTTGGTAACATATATTGGTATTATGCTTAAAATAATTGTATTATTAGATTCAAAAAAGTATTCTGATAGATTTATTTAATATATCATTAAAATTATAATTATTTTTCATTAATTCCTCATTTCTTTGACCTTTTGATATGTTTATATGATATTTAATATTGTGTTGGTCAGAACCAAATGCGATACCCCGATTTTGTATCCTAGACAGATATTGGATTGAGACTACAGGAAGACATGATTGGGCTCCATCTAAAGAAGATATTATTTGTTCAGTACACTTCCCAGAGTCTTTTATACTTTTTTTTCTCAAGACTTTTCCATTCAAAACTTGACATGTCTTTGTTTTATTCCGATATATCGATAAAACAAATCAATTCTTTTTGGTTTTTAATCATTATTTAATACGATTTTCTCGAATACATTCTAATGAACGAAATATTTGTCAAAATATGATATGAAGTAATTACCTTCTGTGGGATCGAGCCTTTTCGCTCTCCTACCATGTTTCGAATTGTTATGTACAAACATGTTGTCAGATATAGCCAGAAGTGGACCATCTACAGCTACTTGCGTCGATATCACTACCTAGAAACAAAATATAACACTAAGTAATAATTATCAATCATATAAAACAAAAAATATATTATTTCATCAAGAAAAAAACGATTTTTGTCCGTTTTTTTTTCTAATTCACATTTCAACATTGTGTGAAGACATATTTCGTAACTGGAAGACATTTTTTCTACCATGCAACATTTTATTTCAAATATAAGACCTGTTTTGTGCAATGTATTAGACTTTTTATAAAGATTTTATGAATAGCTGCAGATTTGCTGTTATACAAAAGAGATGAGTCCTATCCTGCGCGGCTCGAATTTCTTTAACCCGGTTGGATATTCATTTCAATTTCCATACACTTCTAGATTTACTAGTGAAACGCAGAAACAAGGGTGATTTTTATTTTTATACCATGTATAAGATAGAGAACGTACGTAAGAATGCAATAACAACGGTGGGAAAAGTCACATTTATTTCCCTGATCTCATTCGAGGTAGGCAAATGTGAGCAATTTTACATACTTGAATTATTTAGGAGTAGTTCCAAGGGAAGTGTTTTTTTTTTTCGAGCGCAAACCATATTGTGAACAGATACATAAAACTGATGTGTACCTAGAACATAAACTGCCAACGACCGTTAAAGTTTTATAAAAGAACGATTAAATGTAGAAAAGTCTCATTTTATTACCGATATTTTTGTTTCAATTCGGTAATACTAGAAGTCGGAATCGAATTTTTTCAAAAAAATATTTTCTGAATGATGAAACATGTTAATATTCGGTTAGCACGAGCTTTTAGCTTTAGACGAAGCTCGTCGTCTCCCAGGGGTTTATTTGACGAGCTTGCAACAAGTGCCAGCGATCAAAAGTGACCAGACACGTGCACACACTGTCACTGTCAAGAGAAAAGAGATATTGCTTGACCTGCGTATATCGTTTATCTCACTGGCAAGTAGGATCAATCAGGAAAGACGAATTAGCAGCTACTGGATGCCGCTGACGTTAAAAACAGACCAGGAATGGCTCCTGCACGCTACTTCATACCATCCGCAAGGTAACGAAATGGTGGAGCGTTTTTCCAGGAGGTTCAAGGCAGCAATACGGAGCCATTAAAATCACCAATGGACAAAGATAGTGCCATGGATATCCGCGCGATGGAATGCGAAGACATAGACGTTTCTTCGAACGAAATACTATTCTGGTAGCCCATGTGTTTACCCGGGGAATTCTTTGAATCGGCGAGCCTGGCTACTTTTTGATCTGCTATGGTCTATAAAGTGACATGGCATACGGACATCATTCGTCTTTCGAAGTGATTGAACGACAGATAAAATGTTTCATTATTAGAGTCCACAGAAAAGAAAAAACTGGAACGAGACATCATCAGATGACAATGACGTGACTTGCTACCTACAACTGTCAATAGACACCCGCAGCAGCACAAAATCCATGACAGCAGTTGATAACCAATGGGGATGATGTACAAGCTCAACCACAGCAGCAGCAGCAGCAATAGCACCCCTGATTGATCGATACCTGTCCCAGGAAATTCCAAGTAACCATCTTATTGTCCAAATAATATATAATTGAATTAATTGAGTCTTCTGTGTGTGAACAGACATGTAACTCATCAATTGTAACCAGTTGGTGACTTCAGTAGCTTTTCAGTTTAGTTTCTTGGCAATTAAAACTTTGTCTGATAAAATAAACTAGTTAAAAGCGAAAAATTTTGGTATTAACTGTTTGAAAGTCTGTTTTTTATTATAAATGTTAATCGTAGGAATATATGAAAAAGTATCCGAAGCAAATAAAATTGCAACAAATAAATATTATCTCATTTTTACTGTGTACGGAAGATCATTTTCTTGCACGATTCATGTTGTTTCGTTTCAAAATGGTCGATACGTTACTCGATGTCGTTGTATATCGACTAAGAACTCCATCTAAAGAATGCCGTCGTTCGGTCTACTGGCCATCATGATACTCATCCGCCACTCTACAGTAGATCGGGCTTGTTCTCGCGCGTTTCCAACGTCGCGACGTCCCGCGTTCCGTCCCCATGGGAACGCGTGTGTTCGCCTTCCGCCACCCTAGGGGAGAAGACTCCCTTGGGAGCGCGTACGTCCCTAGGGAGGAGTCTGTCTTGCGATGCACTTCCGCAGTTTACCTTGGCCGCAAAATGGCTGCTCTCTCTCGCTCGCGCTCATCTTGCCGCTGCAATCCTTCAATGAATGCGTCTTCAACATTCGATACGGGGTTTTGTCAAACATCTTCATTAAACTTCATTTATGTATATAAAATTGTTACGGATATATCAATAAAATGTGGAACAACATTTCAAAAATTCACAGACATACTTCAAAAGCTATAGAGCTCACACTTATAAAACGTGCTTCAATTTTCATAATGAAACGTATAAACAAATTGATGGTTGTGCTATGGGAGTTTAAATATCCCGTTTCATAGCACAATTAGCAAAGGAAAATTTTGAGGAAACTGTCTTGAGCAAAACCAATTTGGTCGTCAAGATTTTAAAACTTTCACATTAGATTATAAGTTTGGTTTATGGAACTATTCAACTATAAGATACTGAATTTAGATGCTTATCTATTCGAAGGACGAAATAAGCTTAAAAAACATATAATAACAGAACAGGAAATGTTAGTATAAGTCATAGAAGGACATAATACATCATGGAAACAGAAAAACCTCAAAATCAAGACAATTTAGCAACAAAAACATATAAAATCATCTAAGAAATAAAAAATATTTATTATATAAAGTTATTTTCCTAATAATTTGTATTAATTCCGTCGATTTATAAAAAATGATGGATTGTATAGTCGAGAAAATGTCCTTCCAAGGATATTTAATATTTCTAATGAATGAGGAAATTGGTCAAATTTATTTGAGGATACTTACTTGAAATCTCCGCATATCCCGTGGATTTCCGGCATTTTTTAAGCAGTTTTGATTACATTTAAGGAAAAACTTAAGGAAAAATCTGAAACAAAAGAAACTATTTGAAATTTTGGCGAGAGAAACTTTTGTTTTGGCGAATGCGCAAGTGCATCTTCCAAAATATAGTGAACTAAGTTTCATTTAATTTACAATCTAATTTTTGTTATTTCTTTGTCAAAAGACTATTACAAATATACAACGAATAAACAGGGTCATAATTCATCTAGGATAATGGATTATTTATTTGACAACATCCTTTAGAATTTTGCTGAATGTTTGCATGTTAATTATGATTGATAATCATTATTATTGATAATTTATTTTTCTTTTAATTGGGGTGAAATTATTTTTTCTTTAAAGGAGCAGATCTATCATCATATGATAGACTCAACTCAATCCTTGATATATTAATCAGGATTTCTGGACTGGTTACGCCTCGGATATCAGTTCAACTCTCTGATGTGCAGCTGTACCAATCTATTTTCAACTTTCTGCCTTGTAAGAGGTTCATAAGCTATGTGCTTTCCTCTAAAGTCTGAAGAAAATGCATTTCTTGAGAAAATAATGGATCAAATTTTTTTAAACTAAAAATGATAATTGTTTAAAGCTAAGCTAATGTCATTAGTTTATATAATATGAGTCTCGGACATGAAATATACGAAAATTCTAAAATATATGAAAATCAATATCAAAAATTAAAATTACTCCAGTGTTTTGATTGTTTAGAATCAAATATTAATATTAGAATGTACGCCTTCAATTTCTAGCAAAATTTCATTTCAATTGGCAAATGATTATGCTTTTTTTCGCATTGTACAGTATAGAGCATCGTTGAGTAAGTAGCTTTTTTGTAGTTTGAAGATTCGCCCATATTGGGTCATACAACACGTACCCCAGAAGGGAAGGGCATCGGATATGTGAGCCAAAAATGGTACAATAAACTGTTATAGAGGTTGAATAGAATTGAATTCAAGTCGTAAATGTCGGAAAACAATAAAAGCGTGAATTTACCTCCCAAGCAATTGTTTACCTCATTTTCCATGATTTCTCATTAAATATATATACAAAAAATACATGAAGGACGTTCATAAATTCATTCAAAGGTTTTTAAAACAAATATTTTGCTTAAAAAAAACGACACGGTTTATGAATTTTTACGTTTACGTACAGTTGGAATTGAAATACGAATATTGATAGCCAATGGCTATTACTGTATATCGGTTTTCAATCATCCCATTTGCGTTTTATGAATTGTTCACAAAAAAACAACGTTTGCGAAACGTTGAAATGGAAAATGGTACATATATTAAGTATCAGTATTCACAAATTGGAATTCAATCCACTAGGTCATATATTGTCTTAGGTACGTAATGAATGTATCATTATTCAAATATCGAATGATCTAATATTTTTAGAAACAGTTTGAGTCCTGAATCAAATTCACACTGAGTTAAATAATCTTGTAGGAGTATCTAAGAAAAATACATCTCCTTCAAAAGCAATACAAGATAGGCATCAGTTTCAGCAATTACTTCTTCATTTCGGCTGAATTTTTTAACCAGCGAGCATTTTTTTGAGATCAGCGAATAGCCAGTAGTCATTGGGGGTGAGATCTGGACTATACGGTGGATGAGGAAGCAATTTAACCATCGTTGCTATCGATTTGTGAATCGGTGCATTGTCTTCATGTAATAGTGGTTTTTTCTTCGACATATGAGGTCGTTTTTCATCGATTTTTGCATTCAAACGATCCAACAACTCTGTGTAGTATTTACTATCGATGGTGTCTCCCGTAACCTTACCAGCTGACTGTTGTGCCTCTGGAGTGATTCACCGGGGTTGCAGTCAACTCAGATGAGGATGGTTTTGATTCCGAAGTGAAGTGATGGATCCACGTTTCATCCATTGTCACATATAGACGCAAAACATTTGATTTATTACGTGTAAACATGTCCAAACACTGCTCTGAATCAACAACACGTTGTTTTTTTTGATCGACTATAAGTAAACGCAGCACCCACTTTGAAAAAACTTTCTCATGCATATTTGTAATCTTTAAGCCTCAAACAATTTAAATTTACGTTTAGATATAACCAATTTGTGGACTTTTCTGGAGTAATCTCTTCAATTGGTCGACTAGAATGTTCACCATCATCGGTGTCTGTACGATCACGTTTAAATTCAACAAACCAAGTCCGTTTAACACTTTTGAAGCTGATTGCTAATCATATACAGTATTTTTTCCAATCAGAAGCAACGATAAATTAACACACTAAATTGTTTTAAAAATAACAAAAGTAACTCCAGTTAAATGGTTGTCACTTTTTTCTAACTAATCGAAATGTCATGAATTTTAACACATATGACTTTTGAAAGTTGGTATTTCATAAACGTCATATGAATTTGACAATGGCAGCGCCATCTGCGTGTCAGTCACACGACTTATTGAGTGATGTTATAAATGCAATTTGGAACTGATAATTATATTCTCAATTCCAATATCAACATTTTTATTATAACCTCGTATAATCACTATAATCATATTTGTAGAATCACTTTTTTTCTATAATAGGATTCTATCAAAATTTTATTGTTTAATATAGTTTGAAACAAATTTTCCACAGCATTGCTATGGCTTTTTTTTCATTTTCCTTTTTCGTCGTTTTCTTTGTCGCGTCGTAAGAAAATTGTGTAAACAAGAATGAAACCGCAGTTGAATGTCTCGCAGGGGCTGTTTCCAGTTAAGTTAGTTACGCAAGAACGTCTACTCTTTAGAAACATAATTTATAAGCGATTCATAACGCTGTCGTGTCGACAAGAAATTGACTGGAAGTTTTGAGACAATGTCAGAAAATACGTAACCGAACTGAATTATCTAGTATGCAAACTTTATTTGATGAAAAGTATCTGATATTTTTGATTAGCTGGATTATTGAATAACAGTGCCGCACTCAGATTTGGTACACAAATGCGGCTTGGGAAGTGAATATATTGAACTAGTGGACAAACTGGAAGAAACACAAATTAGTGCTCTTAATTTTTGATCAATATACTGAAAATTATAATCCATAATCAAATAAAGAATATTCTTAATAACAAATTAAAAATTAAGAATATTGTATGCGGCAATTTCTCCGAATTTACAGCTAAAAGTTGTATGATTTTATTTATGAGTTTGACATTATAACGATTTACTCCAAAATCTTCATCGAGCTTGTTCTGTACTCAAACTAAACTATGTTTCTTGTATCCTCATAGTGATTGTGGTTATATGATTCTTAGAATAGCCACGTTTATAAAATCTTTTGGATTCTTTATTATTGGATCTTTTTCCTCGCCATGTTTCAATAATTTTGTGAAACCTTCGCTTTCTATGCACGGGTTCTTAATCCATTAAGAATTTGAGACACCTCACACTAAATTTTATCATATTTAAATACTCATGGAGGATCCTTAGGGTACTAGTTTTGGGCATGATGGTCTTTGCTGCAATTTGTATTGTTTTTAGTCAATTTTCCTCACTAATTAAACGTTTTCTGGAGTATTTATTGCTACAGGACCTTCCGCATGTCATCTTCTAACGATTCTCGACTCCAGCGAAACAACTTTAATTATTTAATTGCTAAAAATGATCGACACAAGTCACCGTGAACAGCCTACATTCCGTTTTTAATTTGTGATAATGTTAATTCTTCTTTAGTCAAAAATATAATGAAATTGACCGGAGCAGCAAGCTGAAAATTTGTGTCAGGCTTGTTCAGACTTGACTATATAAGACCAAGAACTCATGGACTGCAATACCAATTACATTTCATAAAATAGCAACATCCGGCGACTAAACTGAAAGTTTTAGCATTTCAATACTCAAGCTGCTTATAAACAAACAATGCAGAGTATTTATCAATTTATACAGCTTAAAAAATCGCATAAATAGTTAACCGATGGTTAGATAGAATTATCGATTTTTTTGATTCATCATCATCAGTTTTGATGACGTTGTAGATCGAGACTCTTCTGAAAGGGTTTCCCGGCCATACGAACAAACAAACAAACAAAATCTTTGGTACGGCTGTACTGATTTGTCAACAGTAATATAGAACGCGTCACTTGAATATAGTACAGAATCGAACCTGTTGCGTAACGAAATATTCGGATAAACTTACAAAAAAAATTTAAATGTAAATGTTCATTTGGTATCGCGATTATATGTAGTAACGAGGAAATTACGAAAGGTCGTAAACGTCGAGAAAGTGAGAGAAAGTGAAGCGGTTGAATAAGAGAATAAAATATCCCGGGAGAGTACGACGATATTCATGTCCTACCGTAATGTTATTAAGCTTAACATAAATAACACCAGCTCATGTTGAAATGAGATTATTACTATTAGAAGTGATTTGAAAAGCTCTAGAATTAACAAGAGGGGTCAACCAAATAAAACCTCACCTAACCTAACCAAATAAAAATAATGGATCAAACGAAATATTTATTAGAATGTTTCTATTAACGAAATCAACTTTCTGAATAATTTGTAATGTACCACAATCATTTGGAAAGTTTCGTATCAGATCAACTGATTTTAAAATGGGAATGCTTAGAAAAATCATCATTTTAGAATGATCAAACAGTGTGAAACATCAGAAATGAACTCCAATCAGACATAAGTTTAACCAAAATTACACAGCATGCACTAAGGGTATTATAAAAAATCATTCAATCAAACGTTACTTCGCTATTTATTAATTTCCACACTCACATCTTCTGCAAAGTATTAATGCTTGTTCTTCCTATTGATTTACCATCTCCATATGATAGCGAATTTGACTTTGGAGACTGCGGCTCTAAATAAATGAGAGGCCGAACCATTGTTGAAGGTTACTAGTTCAAGATATTCTTCTCTTTCCAAGAGATATTTTCCCTACTACTGTAAGTAGGCTTATAGTCTTCGCCCGTAAGAGTACAAGATTCTACATCATACAAGAGCACTGGGATTCTGTCTTCTGAGCTTCAAGCTCAAGTCGTGGCTACAGAGAAGCATCCGGAACGATTTTAATCATTATTTCTACGTGTAGATATTGATTGACTTCAAAACATCGCTGAATCAACACATTGTGGTCTTGATACAGCCTTCTTTGTGCCGAAACCATGTTTAAAGCTAAACTGTGTATCTGTTAAGTCTTCTTCCAGTTTTTTACTACTACCATACAATTAATCTGTTTTGAAAATAAACTTATTTTTCATTGTTTTATGTTTTTTATTTATAGTTTATTCCTTGCTTTCGCATTTGATTCACTCAATCTGAATGAAGCTGAATTGGTCAATTTTCTACTTTTTTATTTTAAGGTTCTTGATATGACGTCATTTTTATTTACTCTTCATGTATTTTATCTATGTTTGATTCGGATTTAGTTCCAGTTTTTCATGAATTCATAGCCCCTACCAATTTCATTATTGTATATCTTTAATGTGTGGCGAAATTCATAACTACTTGCTGTTTTTGGAATCAATATCATTGTATTAAACATTTTTCGAGTTATTTCTAAATTCAAATCCTAAAATTTCCAGCAATAATTACTTCAAAAGTATGTATTTGATGTTAATTATATGCAAAAGCTCACTACAGCCAGAATGATGAATAAAAAAAGTACTAGAATCCAAAAATACATATTTTCATATTCAGTCTTCTATATTTAACATTCGACAGTAATAACATACTATCAAATCAAACACTTTCGGTTGTTATTGAATTTAAATTTAGTTTCTAATGGATAATATTCAAAACAGTCAGAGTGTGTTTTTCTAAAAGTTTTGATTACGCTAAAGCTCTAAAAATACTACTGTTTTTATAAACAATCGGCTAGTATCCAAATCCATAGGCAGGATCAGAACACCACAATCAGAACCGATCTTGAACACATTCTGAAGTGGGATGGAAGCTATCTGATCTGAAGGTCAATACAGCAAAGACTCAGGCTTCTGTTTTCACAAAGAATGCTGGCCTGCAGTTCAAAATTTGGTCCTGTCTGGACATAAAATATCACCATCATCGCTTGTTGGGTGTTGAGGTTGGAAGAAATATGTCACACAAATATTTCATTTTTCGTTTGTACTTGTTGATAGTTTCTCCTTTAGCTTTATCAAAGCTGAGAATGCATTAGTTTAGCCTAAAGATCTTCTGTTGCCTTTTTTTAAGTATAAGAACACCACAAAACACGTACAAACTTGTTTTGACTTGTAATAATTGCAGTACATATCTTTTTTGAAATTGGAAGGCTAGCCTAAAGGATTTAGTCGAACTTGAGATGAATCAATAATTTTAGGAAGACTCTGCAATCGAAAACGACTATAACATATATACAGATATGAAAAATATGAAAGGTTTGATACTATTAATTTAGATATAAATTAAATATTTGATGACCGAGAAAGAAATAGCTTGCACACCTCCTTACTGGCGTCGTATATCAAAAGTCGCATACCATCCCTTATTCATCACCCATTCCCCGCGGTCTAGTTGGCCGCTCGACACAACTTAGGTACAGAACCTTGCGGTGCACATGTATTATGTAAATCTGCTTTTCCTTGACTGTCATCAATTAATAAACCCCATATCAAGACACTTACATAATTGATGGGTTTTCCATTACGTCACGAGCAGCTTGCAGCGGGATGGGGCGGAAGTTTTATAATTTAAGGTATGCGTTTCGCGTCTTACATTTTACGGTATACAACTACAGGATGTGATTAGTATTCTAGTTCAGATATTATTCTGAAGATTTAAACGCAACATCTTAGTAGAACTAAATACCTTGTTTTAATGTGTAGATATTACTTGGAAGAGTTAAATTCATCCCTAACTAGAAACTTTTTCCCCTTTCATTCATTATAGAAACATTTATGTTCAGTTAGCGTTATAAAATTTATATATAATTCGATTTTTACAAATAATTAGTATGTAAAACTTTGTCTAGGTTCAATGCAGTCATATCCTTAAAGTTAGTTTGGGTTAAAGTGTCAATTATGAATAACCTCTAACTCCACTGCAATATTTCATTATAGAGACATTCCTTTTGAACCAAATTGTTCTAAATAAGGACATGTGTCTGCAATAAATCCATTGCATTTATAGTTTCGGTGGATTCTAGTTCTTAAATGGATTTGTCAGTATTTTTTTAATAGATGATATAATTAGAGATTTCTTACATCACAAACTGATACCCCTCGTATCCTTTTTCTCCAAATTAGTAGTTCAGTGATGTTGGTGAGGTTTCCAAGAACAGATTCTATAGAAAATGCGCAATTTCTAAACGAAGATTAAACATTTTTCTTGGTCTCACAATTGGGGAATAGTTGATGCAAAATTGATTGAAACTAACTAATTATTTCTTAATTTTCGAAAGTTTTATGACTTTTTATTACTCATGTCTTAACAATTTGATCAGTTATTATACATTATTATCTATTTCATCTATGACACAAGCCAAAATAATTAAGTTGTGTGGTCTAAACTCAAAAAATTCGTATTCACTATGATTATCTATCTCAAAAGGCACGAAACGTTCCAAGAACCAAATCAATATGTTGCTTTGTGATAACCTGGTAAGAAAATGGACATAAATGTACAGTCCGTCATACGGGAGCCTCCTCACATGAGGCAGGTATGTGTTTCATCAAATTGATGTTGAGGCAGGAAGTATTATGAACCGTTTCTTCTAGCACGTTAAGAGTGAGATACTTCATAGCCTATCCAAGTTCATTAAGAACAAAAAGAAATGTTTCTGTTTCACAATAACGTATAACCACACATATCATAAATTGTACCAACAAATTTCAAATGGGAACAGTTTAAAAATCCGCTTTCCAATCTGGACATTCATATGACCTTCATATTTTTGGTTTGGTTCGCTAAAAAACAATAAGTGAAAGACGTAGTAGATGATTCCAGGATTTTAGGAACCAATTGACTCGTTAAACAATGTTTTCGCTCTACAATGTCATTCCATACCTTTAACTTTGAGTATTTGAAGCTTGCTACAATCCTAGAATTGTTATTCATATATTGTCCTATTAGATCTGAATACTTTTCATTAGTTTAAAATACCAAAAACTTCTGAATTATGTACGTGCCGATGTCTTCATATACGGATTATCAGCTAATCTTTTGTTCTCGAACGGTCTTAAGTGCTGATTCGGTTGGTTCTTTTTTTAGAAACGCCCTTTCCAATTTTCTAACCTGAGACAAATTACACCTCTTAAGGAACGATAACGATCTGTAGTCATGAGATGTGGACGTGGCAAGCAAACATAGGAATTGTCTAATTTCGGAAATTCATCGGAAAACATTTCAGACGATTCTTTCAGTAAGAGCGTCTCTTATTATTGGAAAATTAGAGAATCTACAAAATCTATTAGAATTAACAAAATTCCGGCCCTATAGTTCATGTTAAGGCGTATAAATATCACATAACATAATCTAGTTACAAGCAGCCCTTCCGTAAGGGCTCCCTTTTATCCTGTTAGTCCTCTTTTCCTCGGGCTATTGCCTCTCTATTTATCTTTACCCAGAAGTCCCGCTCTCCACGTTATTTGGCATACATTAGTTGGAGTTGGCAACATAAGGCATTTTCATAATGGCCTGAGGACGTAACAGAAGGACTGGTAATGAGGTACTGCTCGTACAAGCCACCCGTTTTAATGGCCAGATGAAGAAACTTTACATTGGAAGTTTGTTGGTCACGATTAGTAAACTTTTAACACAAGTTATAGTTTTAAAATATATTCCAAGTTATTATCAAGATTTTTAGATAATTATTACTGAGACTTTTCACGAGTTTAAGTCAAATAAACTGTTTTTGCTGTACTATATTATATTATTCTTGTTTTGTTATGATATTCACTTCGACATAAACACGCATGTGTTGATTTTGATCACATAATCATGTACTATTATAATAATTTCACTTTTGCTTTTTTAAAAGAAAAATAAGACAACTTATTGATGTATTCACCTACACACGCCGCCTGCCGCGGCGTACTTTTCGCATTCCTATTCACCCTACATTCTTAACTGGGATATACAAGGATAAACCGTTATTTCAGCACTCTATATCTGAATTTAGATCAAAAGTGATAAAACTACGAAGTCTTCATGATAAATTCAGTGTTTTGATAACATAGTTACTAGTTATTTTTATTTTATAAATTATTAAACGTGTTGAGAAGCTTGGTGAGACACTAACTTGCTTTGTATCTACAGTTGGGTTTAATTTCCTATGAAAAAACGTATCAATATAGTTGTGTTACAGGTACAATAGTCCAAGTAAAAGATTTTGGACCTTGTGTGGTTGAAGAACCTGAATTTGGAGATTTATCTTATACCCAACATCAAAACTTAGTTCATAATTTAATTTAATTCGATTATATAATTGTGGTATTTCATCCAAGTAAAAAATTGAGTGCTAACTTTCATAAAGTTGTGGTCGATTGAAAAACTGTCCTTTTCACACCACTATAACAGTCAGTATTACATACTTGTCGTGTAAACCATTATTATATTACTCAAAATCCACCCAAAACACTAGAAAGAGCCAAAAAATGTTGCTCGAAAAAGACCACATTATTAGAAAGTACTTAATCAATCCATGTTTCAAGTTTGAAGACGCCACGTTTTTTGATATTCGTTTGGCAGCCATCAATAATGAACGTTTTCATTGAATTCGTAAAAGCGGAAAAAAATGGTCATTGTTATGTTATACAATAATTTGATTTGAAAAGCACTAGCCCAACCAATATGAAAACTGTACTAGATTCTACTCTGGGTAAGACAGCTCCTTCGTTATCACCAAGTGTCCGAGTTTAAACGAGGCCGTATGACCTGCCAAGACCAGGGTTGACCAATTGAGGTGATGACTTCAGAAATGTAGAAGAAAATTCACAAAGCGCTACTGGACGATCGTCGATTAAAAGTTCGCGAGCTAGCAGACATTATAGTCATTTCAAAAAGTGCGGTACAGCAGAAAACAGCGTCGTGAAGATGTTTCCATCGAGTGTTTGGCAGTTATCACTTCAGACCCGAAACAACAAAATAATTAAACAAAGGAATGGAAAAGGATAAAGGCTCCAACGAAGGTAAAGACAGTTCTATTTGCTACGTTTGAGCGAGCAAATAAAGCAAAAGTAGCCGCATTTGGCTAAGAATAAAGTGTTGCTGTAACTGATGAAGTAAAGTATGAATTGCTACCTCATGCACCCAGATTTAGCTCCCTCGGATTACTTTCTGTTCCCAGACTTGGTGGTCAAAGATTTTCCAACAACAAAGAGGTTATGTCGGCAGTTAATGGCCATTTTGAGGAGCTTGACGATTCTTAATGTAAAAATGTTATGGACCTAAAAGGAGATTACGTTGATGAATAAATATATTTGGCACCATCCTCGTATCTCAATTACGCCATGAACAATCCACTTCATACAATCTATCATCTTCTGTTCTTCTTATA
Source organism: Diorhabda sublineata (assembly GCF_026230105.1). NCBI lineage: Eukaryota > Metazoa > Arthropoda > Insecta > Coleoptera > Chrysomelidae > Diorhabda > Diorhabda sublineata. The sequence continues at coordinate 33,795,139 of NC_079479.1, forward strand.
TAACTGTTTAATTCAAATGTTCTTTAGTCATTTCGAGTATTTTCACACCACTAGTTTCAATAGATGTTGATTTTTCCAACCACCTCAATTCATCTGCTTTGATAATTTTTTTCTTATTACAATTTCAAACTGTTACCGAAAAAATATAAATTGCTCCTTGTAAGTGTCGAGCTCTCCCGTGGGGGAATCGAGCTGATTCCCCAGGGATAGGTATTGACTCTTCTCTCCCCTGAGCTGGTCGTCAATACCGCAGGGAGCTGAGCCGAAGGCGGCCGAGACTTACCGAATACCAGAACGTTTATCTACCCGCAAAAGTTCGCTGTTATTCGGTCTGCCTACATATTTACTACCACGGCACTTAATTAGGACTCTTTATGTAACTGGTTAAATGCTCTTTTCGAACTTTTTGATAGATGTCTGTTCAAACATTTTTTTTTATTTGTAAATTTCAGAGTATAATGTTTTCTATTAGATTCCGCAGTTTAACTGTCTTGAGCTAAATAAACGAATGTTTAAAATAATAATGTTCATTCAACACCCAAAAGAAAACAAAGATATGGATCAACTAATAAAACAATAACAAAACAACAAATTTTGTCATTCATATACGTAAAACTGATAAAATCTTGAAAAATTCTTTGAATACTACAGCGGAAATTGAAAAATAGTCCAAACTATAGCATTCATAGGACTCTGGGCGTCTGTAGGTGAGCTCAGTGTTCATGAGTCACGTCTGTCTGTTCAGTAGGTCTTACAAATATTACTCTAGGTAGTATTGTCCTGGACAGACCTTTCTTCTATGCTCTAAGCTCTTCTGGTTAACTCTGGATCGCCTATAAGTCGAATTGCTCTCTTATGTATTGAATCGAGCATCTTCAGGGTGTGCTTGGGAGCCGATCTCATCAAGCTGCTGATATTTTATTTCCCTGGATCCTGAATCCCTGGAGAACACCAGCGTTGACCTCAAACTTTTCCGAGGTGTGTCCGTCGATAGTGACCTGGGCGGATCCTTCTTTGAGAAAGCTACTAATCCAGTCGATAAGTGCTAACTACAAACCGTACGATCTCAATTTATATAGAAGGTTGGCATATGCCGAACCCTGTCAAAATCTTTGATATGTCCACAGCGATTGCTTGGGATTCCCTAGCTCCAGTACACAAGTTGATGACATAGGCTAGGAAATCAGAGCAAATTGGTACAGCTAACTTTAAAATAACTTATGAAATGGACAGTTATCATTTTTAGATGCCATAAAACAAATGTAGATGATTGTAGATTGATTTTCGACTTAACAATAACAATACAAAACTTACAAGACTTTTGGAGATGTAACTCTACTTAACGATTATGATAAGAAAGTTGATTAGTCTTCATAGCTTTAAGAAACCTCTTTGTGGATATTTTCAAAATCAGGATATTATTTCAAACATATTACTAATAAAAATCAAGTAGATGCCACAAATATTCTTTTGAGTTTTATTAATAAAACTGGCCAGCAATGTGTTACAATAGACAACATAAACCTAATATGTACTACAAACCAGATCCTGGTTCGTGCATCGTATCTGCTTCCATTCCACACTAATAAATAAAATTTGAATGTCTGATAACGGAGAGTGTTTCATCAAATTACCAATGATTTGTGAAGATCGTATATTTATTACTGTATCTAATTAACGCTAAGCAGTATCTGGATAAACGTTAATAAATTTCTGACTAATTGTGGTGTGGTGGTATGACGATAATCCTCTTCACACGTCAACTCTAACACTCATCAAAAAGCTCGTCTGGCACGTGGAAATCACGTTGATGGATTCCGTTCAATACATTTAATTATTTGGAATCACTTAACGCGACAATTATAGATATAAAAACAAATTAATCAAAATATTGTGAACCCGATAATTCATTTTATGACTTTTTTCAGTAATAACTGCCCGTCGTAAACTAGTGAAGTCAAGATTAATCATTATTTTGCGAGAAAATTCTAAATAGATACATTTTTTTGTCATTAATTGCTTAGAAATTATTAAGCAGGCGTCTACGACTTTACTCAACTATAAAAAATAGTTTAAAACGTTATTGAGAGTTTGAGTAGTGATAAACCAAAAGCTAAAAGCGTTCATAGTAAAAAGTAATTGTCCATTGTTACCATTTAAATCAATACAGAACTATTCAACCATCTCGAAGTGCTATACCCCAATATTAGTTATTGCGATCAAATAAATATGGGAAGGTGTGTGGTCTTGATGGAAAAACACTTTTGATTAATCAAATACGGTCGCATTTTTGCAATTTAACCTTTGAAGTAGATGTACATAAACTCATGGCTATTAAAAAACGTCGCTATCGCTTTTCCTCTCGACTAAATCATTACTGCCTTTTTGAGATTAGGTTCGTCTTTCAAAAACAAATATATAATGACAGTTGGATACTCAGTCTTCACAACTTCTCAATTACACAGTTGTTCAACAGAAAATAAGCGTCCAAAATGGTTGAAATTTCAAAATCTCCACTCAAGTATATTTTCGAACTTATCTTGATTAGTACTGATACCTTCAGATTGAGATCAGGAGTTTTTCAACTAAACCGCG